>NC_091638.1:40901334-42116815 GCF_027580195.1 Bos mutus
GGCCTTCATCCAGTCCTTATATTCACTCAGTCTCACTACAGGGCCTTTCCTTATCTGGAACCTACAGCCTGTCCACTTCAGCTCAAGTGTTATTTCTTCTGAGCCACTTTCTTTGACTCTGTTACACCTCCTTTAACTGAATTCCTTTGTTCTAAGTCCTCCTGGTACAAGACACCTCTTCTGAAACACCTTTCAGAGGGTCAATTTTATATTGGTGAGGTCTTTCTGTTAATATCTGCCTTCCCCTGAATTCCTTGAGGGTAAGGTCTGTCTTTGTTTTGAATCACATTTATATCTCCAGCACCTAACACAGTGCCTGGCTCTTAGGAGGTGCTCAATAAATAGGTATTAGATAAGCAAATGAAACTGAGTATAAGTTTAATCAGAAAAATAGGCCTTACTTTGTTTTTGAGCAACAGTTGACAGGAAATCCAAATGAATCTCTATTGGAACAGCCAAGAGTGAAAATGTCTTTAGATGCAGAAAGGCAAGAAACAGCTTTTAGCAGCGAACTGAATCTGCTTCATTTTGTTTAAAATGAGGGGACACCATTGATGATAATAGCTTTGGTAAGATGTAGGAGCAGTCTCTCTGGAGTTGCTGGAAGATTGTTTCACTCTCTTATAGTGTTCACAGCTATGGAGCATATATTTTCATTTCCTGTTTCTTGGTTTTTAAGGGACTTGTCACTCATTTCCTATTAGAATGAAGTTGTAGATAATTATTAGCAGGTTGTGTACAAATGAGTGTTCGTTGTTTCACTGTTCCATCCCAATTAGCTCCCCCTGCTTGTCTTTATCCTGTCTTCCTGGAAAACATGAAATATCTCACTTGGGAGGAGGGATACAATTCTTGGCATATAGTATTTTTTGTTTCTGAGCATTGCTTTATATTTGCACAGGAGAGAAGTAAACTATTTAAACAAGGAAAATGCGTATTATGGATATGCAGGCCAACTAGAGAGACAAAATAGGAGAATTTTGCTAGGCATTGAAATAGCAGCTTTCCTGGTCTCAGGTCAGAACATCTGTCTGTATCTTGGGCAGATTTGGTTTAAGACCAAAACAAATAGCTCCCCTTCCATGATTCTGACCCCTGCGGCGAAGAAAAGGAACTAAGCTAGTCCAACTGTAACTGCTGGGAGAGTCATTGTTCTTTTCAACCTTCTGGGAGCCCCAAATAATTAGCTGTGCAAAGAGCAAGCTGGAATCAGAATTCCCCTCCAGGGTTTTCTGTGTCCAGCCACACAAAGCGAGCTGAGATGAGAGACAAATAAACTCACTGACAGAGGGCGGGTGCCAGGTCTCCCCTCTCTCCCCACGTTTCAGTTCTGGTCCTCTAGGTCTGCGTCCTCAGCTTCCTTGTCTCTCAAAATGCCCCAGGGCCCTCCATCACATGTAGCCCGAGAGAGTTTTCTCTTAATTAGAGAAGCCAGCGGGCCCATCTCAGGCGGAAGGCTGGCGCTGTGTTTTGTGATTTGTGAGGGATCTGGAGGAGCAGGTTGCCCTGTGGAGAGAGATCTCACTTCCTGTCACATTTTCTGATGTGTTCAAAAGGAAGCCAGAAATCTGGACTTTTGTATGAAGCCACCCATTTTTTAAATGTTTGCTACCAGTTTGGTCTTATTTTGTTTATAAACAATGTGCAGGCCAATACACACACACACACACACACACACAAACACACCACAAGCTTCATAAAACAGCAGATTGTGTCTGTCCTGTTTGTTCCTATGTCCCAGGACCTAACACAGTGCTTTCTACATAACAAAAGCTTTATGTCTCTTTGTTAACCTGCATAGAGCCCCAGATTTAATGATAGTCCCTCGATATTAATAATAATAATAATGGTAGCAACTGTTTTTTATTGAGTACATGTTAAGTACTTTCCATAAAATTCAATTTGCACCCTGACCTTAGAAGCTGCATGTTTGTTTGCTTGTTTTTTTTTTTTAATTCCCATTTTTCAAATAGTGACAGAAACACAGAACCTAAAAAAAGGTGACCTGAGCTGGTAACTCAGCTACATGAGTGAATTCTGATTCTGATTCTGGATGCATGGCCTCCAAAGCCAGTGTTTATAACCCTAAGGCTCCAGTGCCTTGACTTCTGTTCTTCTGGCTCTGGCTGGAGTGAAAACTGTGCAACTGAGATAGGGACTTGAACCCATGGGTCGGCACTCGAACTCAAGCTAAACCCAGATTGGGACAGAAACCCACAGTCTTTTAACTGAAATCACATACCTGGCCTTGGGGCTTAATGAAGCTCAGGTTCTTGATGTCTCCTCACAGAAAGCCTTTGGTGAGAGACAAAGTGATAGATAAGAAGTGGATTTATTTAGAAAGAAACATGCTCTGCAGAAAGCAGAGTGGGACATCTCAGAGGCGAGAGGCCCCAAAATATGACATGGTTAGTTTTTATTGACTAGATAATTTCATAGGCTAATGAGTGGGAGGATTAATCCAAATATTTAGAGGAAAGGGCAGAGATTTCCAGGAATTGGGCCATTGCTAACTTTTTGATCTTTGACGGTAGGGCCTCAGGACTGGCATGGTGCTGGTGGGTGTGTCACTTAGCATGCTAATATATTAGAGTGAGCATATATAATGAGATTCAAGGTCTACTGGAAATTGAATCTTCTGCTATCTTGGACTAGTTGGTTCTAACTAGCTTTTGTCATGCCCTATGGCTATGTCATACCTGAATGGTCTAGTGGTTTTCCCTACTTTCTTCAATTTAAGTCTGAATTTGGCAATAAGGAGTTCATGATCTGAGCCACAGTCAGCTCCCAGTCTTGTTTTTGCTGACTGTATAGAGCTTCTCCATCTTTGGCTGCAAAGAATATAATCAATCTGATTTCGGTATTGACCATCTGGTGATGTCCATGTGGAGAGTCTTCTCTTGTGTTGTTGGATCAGGGTGTTTGCTATGACCAGTGCATTCTCTTGGCAGAACTCTATTAGCCTTTGCCCTGCTTCATTCCGTATTCCAAGGCCAAATTTGCCTGTTACTCCAGGTGTTTCTTGACTTCCTACTTTTGCATTCCAGTCCCCTATAATGAAAAGGACATCTTTTTGGGGTGTTAGTTCTAAAAGGTCTTGTAGGTCTTCATAGAACCGTTCAACTTCAGCTTCTTCAGTGTTACTGGTTGGGGCATAGGCTTGGATCACTGTGATATTGAATGGTTTGCCTTGGAAACGAACAGAGATCATTCTGTCATTTTTGAGATTGCATCCAAGTACTGCATTTCAGACTCTTTTGTTGACCATGATGGCCACTCCATTTCTTCTGAGGGATTCCTGCCTGCAATAGTAGATATAATGGTCATCTGAGTTAAATTCACGCATTCCAGTCCATTTTAGTTCACTGATTCCTAGAATGTCAACTTTCACTTTTGCCATCTCTTGTTTGACCACTTCCAATTTGCCTTGATTCATGGACCTAACATTCCAGGTTCCTATGCAATATTGCTCTTTACAGCTTAAGACCTTGCTTCTATCACCAGTCACATCCACAACTGGGTATTGGGGAAACAGTGTCAGACTTTATTTTTCTGGGCTCCAAAATCACTGCAGATGGTGACTGCAGCCATGAAATTAAAAGATGCTTACTCCTTGGAGGAAGGTTATGACCAACCTAGATAGCATATTAAAAAGCAGAGATATTGCTTTGCCAACAAAGGTCTCTTTAGTCAAGGCTATGGTTTTTTCCACTGCTCATGTATGGATGTGACATTTGGACTGTGAAGAAAGCTGAGCACCAAAGAATTGATGCTTTTGAACTGTGGTGCTGGAGAAAACTCTTGAGAGTCCCTTGGACTGCAAGGAGATCCAACCAGTCCATCCTAAAGAAGACCAGTTCTGGGTGTTCATTGGAAGGACTAATGCTGAAGCTGAAACTCCAATACTTTGGCCACCTCGTGTGAAGAATTGACTCATTGGAAAAGACCCTGTTGCTGGGAGGGATTGGGAGCAGGAGGAGAAGGGGACGACAGAGGATGAGATGGCTGGATGGCATCACCAACTTGATGCAAATGAGTTTGGGTGAACTCTGGGAGTTGGTGATGGACAGGGAGGCCTGGCGTGCTGCAGTTCATGGGGTTCCAAAGAGTCGGACACAACTGAACGGCTGAACTGAACTGAGCTGATGGCTATGCCATTCTTTTAAAGTTTGTGCCCTTCCCTCTTCCTTTCTATCCTGGAGGGATCCAGGATGAGCCCTCTAAGGGTTATCCCTTCTAAGTAGGAGACACCAAGCCTGGTGTCTCATTTGTCTCCCAGTTTAGCCTCCAGGGTAGACATCTGAGAGGGTGGATATGGTAGGTGGCAACCTTCTTTTACTTCTGTGCCGCACTTTTTCTCCCCTCTACTCTGAGCTGTGGAATGGGCTCCTAGTTCACTACCACCACCTCTTTAAGGGGAATTACTCAGCAGGGGACTTTTATAAGTCATGGCTGTCATGGTGTCCTACTGTTTGATAGCCTTAAGTGATACAAAACAGTTTCTATTCAGGCATTTTTTCTAAGACTCAGGGGCACTCCGAACTGAGGTTTAGAGTCATTGTTTGGCTTCCTTAACTAAAAGCCAGAGTGGTGACTCATCGTTAGCTTAGGATACAATTAAACCCATGGCTCCTATAAGCAGAACACTGTGTTATAGCCTGCTAGTCACAAAACACATTTTTCTTGTGGTGCATATACTTTATTATAGGTATTGAAGTGTTAAAGCATTAGCCTATGAGAGACACAAAAGCCTGACCAATTTAACAGAGTGGGGTAGCTCTCCACAACAGCTACCATTTGATGGACTTCCGTTAATGGTTTCAGCTTCTGTGGGAACCTTTTAATCAGGAAAAATGGCAATGGGAATGAAGAATATGGGCCTTCAGAAAAACCTAATTACATACTAATGTCCTGGTTTCTACATGGGCTTCTTCTCAACATCGTTTTTTATTTTTTTCAAGCTGTCATCCTGGTTTGAATCCCTCTTACTCTTTGGTAAATTGTTCTCTAATAGAGGAAGGTTTGGCAAACTGGTCTATCGGTTTTGAGACATGGAGAGCAGCTTTTTAAGGACATCCATAGTAACCATCATCATAGCTCCACTTGCTGAGGCATCAGTCAAGGATTTTGCACTCCAGCCGTGTTCAGTTCAGTCAGTTCAGTTGCTCAGTCGAGTCTGACTCTTTGCGACCCCATGGACTGCAGCATGCGAGGCTTCCCTGTCCATCACCAACTCCAGGAGCTTGCTCAACCTCATGTCCATTGAGTTGGCTATGCCATCCTTGTGAAATGCCAAACCTTGTGAGATGGGCATTCTTATCCCCAATTTTACAAATGAGAAAACAGGCTCAGAGAAGCAAAGCGACTTGCTAAAGTCACATAGCTAGCATGCCTTCCTATTGTTTCTAGTACTTTTGAATAGCAGAATATCTTGGGAAGCTTTAGAACAAAACACCTTTTTTGGCCACAAGCTTGTGGCCTGATGTCTCAATCAGAGTAGGGCCTGGGAATCCATATGTGAAAAATTCCCCAGGTTACTGTGATGTATGGTTAAGACTTGGAAAAAGCTGCCATACATACACCATACATTATACCACATCTTTTGAGATAAATCAAAGTGCAGATTCAGTTTGGCTTCCCTGGTGGCTCAGATGGTAAAGAATCCGCCTGCAATGTGGGAGACCTGGATTCAATCCCTGGATCAGAAAGATTCCCTGGAGGAGGAAATGGCTATCCACTCCAGTATTCTTGCCTGGAGAATTCCCGTGGACAGAGGAGCCTGACAGACTACAGTCCATGGGGACACAGAGTCAGACACGACTAAGTGACTAAACATATTCAGTTTGGAGATTTCAATGTTTTTTCTTTGTTTCTGTTTCCAAACAGCCATCTCCACTTCTGGGGGGTATAGAATAGAAATCTCAAAGGAAGTAACATTTTGGCGATGTCCTAATGCATGGATAAGAAAGGAAAGAGGAAAGGACAGGGAGACAAAGTAATCCATCGGTAGAAGTCACAGAGCTGCCACCAGACTGAAGTACCTGGGGGATGCTACTAGGTCAAAATGCCTGGACAGATGATGAGAGATGTAGCATCTATGCTATCCGCTGAGTCCAAGGGGAGACTGTCTTGGGAGGTCCCACTGGCAGTGCAGCGGGATTGGCTTCAACCGTGGAGCACAGACACTCATCTCATTGGCCAGTCTCCTCGACAGTCTGCTTCAGGGCATCCTTAGCTGTGTGCTTTGGCCTGACCACTTGCTGGAAGATGATCAGGCAAGGTGCTGACAGCTCATATAGGGTTCCTGTCTACAAATGCCTTAAATTCAATTGCAATAGGATCAGAGATGACAGTGGATAGAAAATAACTTGACACAACACAGTAGGTGATGAAGCAGAGGTTTGAGGTGAAATTAGGGACTCTTCAGATATTTTGTGAACTTGGCTACATACCAGAAGCTTCCCCCTCTACAATCCTCCACAGAAGCATGTGGATTCTTGGTAAAGGAGGTTCATTTACTTTCTATCGAAAAGTAAGTGCCTTTCATAGTTGAGACCCAATGAGTAGTCTTTTCCCACCAATTACAGACCACCAAATAAATATGCTCACGGAGTACCTTCTGGAATAATATTGCATCCAGGAGGGGAAAATTTCTCCATCTGCCACTCTTGAGTTCTTGTGACCAGATTAACAATAAAATTGTCACAAGACAGATAATCAGGAGAAAAACAAACACATTTTTAATTCATGTACATCAAGATCTTATGGGACTTAAGACGTGGTTAGAGCAGGTAGCTTTTATACCTTTTAGACAAAGAAACAATAGATTTCTGAGGTATTTTTAGGACAAAGAAACATGGGTTTTGGGTGCTGAATTATTGAAGATATGAACCGAGTTTGACCTTGGGGCAGTCAGTTAAAGGGGTAACGAGTTTTGTGATCCAGGCTTCTCGGCCTGAATTCCCTGTCTCTGGACATAAGGATGTCTGTCCTTCCTTCTACCTTCAGATCCAGGGGATGCATCTTTCACAGGGGAGATTTATTTCCCATTTTCAGGGAGACACACAGGAGGTCAGAGTGTCCCTCTTGCATTAGCTGTTTCTTAAGGAACTTTAATTCAAAATAATACACCATTGAGTCACATTTTGGGGACACTTATCCTGGGCCCCAATAATTGATTAGATGCTCCAGTCTTAACTGAAGTGGGGAGTCCAGTGAGTGCTTTTTTTGTTGTTGTTCAGAAGCAGTAAAATCTTTATTCATTTGTCAAAGAATGGAGAGATGTGAGTTCCCATCATAGAGCACAGGCACACAGGGACCCGGGCAGTGGTGGGGGAGGGAGTGGAGTGTTCCCGTGCCAGATTCAGAGTCTCGGCACACAGCACACTGCCACCATCTTCAAGTGAGGTGTTGAGTACAGCCTCTTTGCACACAGTTGCCAAGCGGACTTGTTCATGCAGCAGTTTCATGAGGAGGAACGCTGGTTGCAAGTGCCGGATGCTAGACCTATACACACCATATTCTATGAATAAGGGAAACTAGACACAGTTGAGAGTCTCCCTGGGCTAATGAGCCCAGACCCTTCATGCTGACCAGGTGACCCTGGAGGGCAACAGCCCATTGGTGGGCTTACCTCCAGGCCTTTTTGTTCTCTGTCTTTTCCTCCTCTGTATCTCAGTTATTAAACACCTACAGGCGAGAGGTAGTGGTGTGTGGTTCCATTTCCATTTTCTGAAGTTTATACCTAATGTCAGAATGCACTTGGGAAATGAAATACGACCTCAGGTTTGCCCTCCCTCCCAGTGACTCAAGGTCGGGGTAGAATAGATTCAGGGCATTCTCCCCAGTGTGTGCTTTTGTGATAGTAAATATGATGGACAGGAGGAGCCTTTGTGCTCAAGTTTTGAACCCTCTGTTTATTGCCTGAAGATAGATAAATCATTTACATGTTACTGATAGGAGATGGGTGATGGATACTAAGCGCATCAACATAACCCCCAATGGCCAACGAAAATGCCGTTTCTATTTGGTTTCCTGGGTACTGTGGGAATTGCCTTTAGTTCCATGTGTGTTACAACTAGAGCCTGATAGTAGCTAAAAAGTGAAAACAGTTTTTGTTCTGGAGCTATTGCAATAGTGGGAAAGAAATCTCAGTATAGAACTGGGTTCAATTCCAAATGAAACACAGACAAGTGAGGATTTAGAGTCAAGAGGCAGAATAGGGGTTAGTGAATGGGAACTTTTTAAGGGGAAACTGCTGGACAGATTCTTGCTGAAGGCCAGCCAAAGTGATCTAATACCAAGCATGGGGGATGGGAATTTGATCAGATATTGAGGGTGATTAGGTATAGAGTGGGTTTTTTGTTTTTGTCTTTTTGGTTTTTTGCTAAACTGATCAGCAACATTCTTGCTACAATGGAGCCACCAGACCTAGACAAGGTCAAGACCTAGAGGGATTAGAGGAACTTGACTACAGGTTAGTGAAAGAGAGAGGCTTTGTCAAACAAAAGCCTGGACTTCATTTCCTCAAAGGTGTTTTTCTGGATAAGATCTTATTTAAGCAAACACTCTCGGGGAAAGAGAGGAAGGCTGAGTTTCAGTTTGGGAAGATGGAAAATATTCTGAGATGGATGGTGGTGATGGTTGTGCCGCAGTGTGAATGCACTTAATGCAGCTGCACTGCACTTCAGAGGCTTAACATGTTATGTGTATTTTAGCACACAAAAGAAGGACAATCTGTCCATCATAAAATAAAGGAGTCACAATACCCACAGCAGTGATAACAGCTCTTGTTTGCCCAAGTTTTGCTTTGTGGCAGGCATTGTGCTAACCACTTTATAGTGATTATCTCCCTTTCATAGAAAAGGACTTGAGGATTGGAGCGCTTAATGCATTGCCAAGGGTCACACAGCAAGTAAGTGGCAGTCTCATCCCCTAGCTCTCTGTCTTGGCTTATGCTTAGCTAAACAACCTCCTGAGATAGCCCTTTCAGTCTGAGGCTCCCCCACCTACCAAAAAACAAACTGCAGCAACCATCTAAAATGAGTCTAAATGAACAAACATTCACCTTAGCAAATGACAGCAACACTGATACACGGCTAATCTTTTAACAGCAAAGAGGTATGCTCTGACTTCTCTCCTCGTCACATAGGATATTCTCGTGCTTCTTGGAATGATGACTGGCTGAGCATTGCCCTTCTCTGAGATGGAGCACTGTAAAAATGCCACTTTCACTTAGTCTATGACCTCCTCAGGGGCAGAGGCAGTGTCTTCCCATTCATCTTTCTACTTGGTACATAATAAGTGCTCAATAAAAATTTTGTCACTCTGAACTACCAGTGATGTTGAAGATGTCAGTGTAAGTTTTCTTACAAGTTAGAGGTTATTGTAGTTTCATGGTGCATGAATTTAACTTCTGGAACCTAAATTTGTTAGTTAGAGGTGATGCTCAACCAGAAGCAGTTTTGTCCCTGAGAGACATCTGGCAATGTCTAGAGACTTATTTGGTTGTCCTAACTGAGAGAGGGTATGTTACTGCCATCTAGTTTGTAAAGGCAGGGATGCTGGAAACACCTGAAGGATAGCAAAATATGCCAAATGTGCCACTCATGAATAAGGATTATTTCTATCCAATTGTTTTGAGAAAGTGCAGACACAGGAAAAGTTCTGAGAACAGTAGAAGTTTTGCTTTTGTAAAGGGAATTAGAACGGGGCCCGTACCTTTGTTCCAGCTTCCCAGGTGGAGCAGTTGTAAAGAATCTGCCTACCAATGCAAAAAGATTCAAGAGACTTAGTTTCGATCCCTGGGTGGGGAAAATCCCCTGGAGTAGGAAATGGCAACCCGTTTCAGTATTTTTGCCTGGGAAATCCCATGGACAGAGGAGCCTGGCAGGCTACAGTCCATGGGGTCAAAAAGAGTCAGACAGAACACGACTGAGCACTACCCTTCACCTTTGTTCACCGAACGTCTCCTTCTCTCATTTTCTCATGATTGCTTTCCTTTCTTCAAAGTCCCAGACCCCTTTCCTTTCCTTAGCTCCCTGGCCCTGTGTATCCACAGATTCTGCATCCACCAATATGGAGGGCCAACTATAAGGGACTTGAGATGTTGGTATACGCAGGGGTCCTTGAACCAACCCCATCAGATAAGCCTCGATCATCTGGCTTTTTCTTTAAAAATTAATTTTTATTGGAGTGTAGTTGCTTTACAATGTTGTGTTAGTTTCTTCTGCATAGCAAAGTGAATCGGCTATACTGTTGTTTAGTTGTGAAATTGTATACAACTCTTTTGTAACCCTCTGGACTGTAGCCCGTCAGGCTCCTCTATGGAATTTTCCAGGCAAGAATACTTGAATGGGTTGCCATTTCCCTTCTTCAGGGGATCTTCTTGACCCAGGCATAAGACCCATGTATCCTGCATTACAGGTAGATGCTTTACTGCTGAACCACTGGGGAAGTCTATATATATCTCCTCTTTTTGGATTTCCTTCCCATTTAGGTCTCCATAGAGCATTGAGTCAGAGAAGGCAACGGCACCCCACTCCAGTACTCTTGCCTGGAAAATCCCATGGACGGAGGAGCCTGGTGGGCTGCAGTCCATGGGGTCGGTAGGAGTTGGACACAACTGAGCGACTTCACTTTCACTTTTCACTTTCATGCATTGGAGAGAAATGGCAACCCACTCCAGTGTTCTTGCCTGGAGAATCCCAGGGATGGGGGAGCCTGGTGGGCTGCCATCTATGGGGTCACACAGTGTCGGACACGACTGAAGCAACTTAGCAGCAGCAGAGCATTGAGTCATGGAGAAGGCAATGGCAACCCACTCCAGTACTCTTGCCTGGAAAATCCCATGGACGGAGGAGCCTGGTGGGCTGCAGTCCATGGGGTCGCTAAGAGTCTGACATGACTGAGTGGCTTCACTTTCACTTTTCACTTTCATGCATTGGAGAAGGAAATGGCAACCCACTCCAGTGTTCTTGCCTGGAGAATCCCAGGGATGGCGGAGCCTGGTGTGCTGCCGTCCATGGGGTCACACAGAGTTGGACACGACTGAAGCGACTTAGCAGCAGCAGCAGTAGCAGCAGAGCATTGAGTCGAGTTCCCTGAGCTATACAATAGGTTCTCATCAGTTATCTATTTCACCCATAGTACTGTATATATGTCAACCCCAGTCTCCCAATATAACTGATCCCCCTCCCCTCTCCCGCTTGGTATCCGTATTTGTTCTTTACACCTTTGTCTCTATTTCTGTTTTGCCAATAAGATCATCTATACCATTTTTCTAGTTTCCATTTATATGTATTAGTATACGATATTTGTTTTTCTCTTTCTGACTTAGTTCACTCTGTACAACAGTCTGCAGGTTCATCCACATCTCTAAAAATGACCCAATTTTGTTCCTTTTTTCTGGATGAATAATATTTCATTATATATATATTAACACATCTTCTTTATCCATTCCTCCATTAATGGATATTTATGATGCTTACATGTCCTGGCTATTTAAATAGTGCTGCAGGGAACTTTGGGGTGTGTATCTTTTTGAATTACGGTTTTCTCTGGATATATGCCTAGGAGTGGGATTGCTGGGTCATATGGTAGTTCCAGCTTTAGTTTTTTTCTGGAACTTCCATACTGTTCTCCATAGAAGCTGTATCAATTTAACCTTCCCACCAACAGTGGTCAGAATTACCATAATTTAAAAATCTACTAACAATAAATGCTGGAGAGGGTGTGGAGAAAATGAAACCCTCTTGCCCTGTTGGGCTACAGTCCATAGGGTTATAAAGAGTAGTAATGTTGGGTATCTTTCCATGTGCCTCCTGGCCATCTGTATGTCTTCTTTGGAGAAATGTCTTCTTAAGTCTTTTGCCCATTTTTTGATTGGGTTGTTTATCTTTTTTATTTTGAGCTGTATGAGCTATTTATATATTTTTGAGATTAATTGTCAGTTGCTTCATTTGCAAATATTTTCTCCTATTCTGAGGGCTGTCTTTTCATCATGTTTATGGCTTCCACCTGGTCTTTTGAGTCTTACACCTTTGTGGGGCTCCTGTAGGTATATATGTAATTAAAATAGGTTTTTTTTTTTTTCCTCTACCATTAGTGTGTTTTATGTCAGTTTATTTCTTAGACCAGCTGCAGAACCAAGAATAGTAGAAGGGAATATTCTTTTCCCCTACTCAGACTCCACAACAAACAATGATCTGACCCTAAATATCAGTGGTACTGAGGTGGAAAAACTCAGTTTGGGGTTTTATTTTCTTATTCACTCACTTCACAGGTATATATTATCTGATGCCACCCTCTGATTGAAAGATGAGCAAACTGGTTTTTCCAGGATCACATAGCTAGGTGGTAGAGACGTAGGACTTAAACCACTGTCTCAGGGAGAGTTCTTCACATGCATGAAAGGGGCTTCTTTCAGCCTATTACTGATACAAATGCCATCTTTGTGGTCACAGCGAACAAGTCCTGCCAAGACTGATAGGACTCTAAGCCATTGCCTGGTGCCCTGGAGCTGATGGAAAGGGCAGTGATCTAAGACAGCTTGTTCAGGCTGCTGAAATCCCCCAGGCTCGGGCTCCATGAGCACTAGCTGATTCTGCGGAGGCAGGGACCATTTCTCAGGCTTCCTGTGGACTCCATAGTCCGTCACCAGGTCAGCCTCTCCTTGCTGAACTGTAACACCATCTCACCACCTGGTTTTCACAGCGCTCCAGGAAGCCGTATTACAGTTTGTTGAAAGAATTATCATGTTCACACAGCTCTGTGTTTGCAGTAGGCTTAGGACTCTCCAGATTTAAGCACTGGAGGTCTTTAACGCGATCTGCTTTTCGACACACGTTCCATGCTCTCCCCCTCCCTCTCTTCTCTGGTCTGGGTCTGGCTCCTTGCTGCCCTCTGACTGTGGTCCTCTCAGTGCACAGAGAACTTGCAGCTGAGCGTAACAGGTGCCATCTAATTCTCCAGATGGTAGAGTTGATAGATTTTAATAAGGGGAATACAGTTTAATGCAAATACTCCTGTAGTTGAGGCTCATAAACTGGACTACTCAATATTATGGTCCCAAATATTAGTTCAATGCTCATGACTTACCTAAATGACTCTCCTTTGGGGTTAGGTTAGGGGAAAATCAATAACAAGCAGCTGCAGATGCAGAGAGAAACTGTGTACTTACACTCCATCACGATGTACCCTACTCCTCCTGGCACCACTTCACACTTAGATTTTGTTTTTTTTCCAGCTCACATTTTTTTTCCCTTTTGTCACATTTAGGGCTTCACAGTGATATGAAAAGCCACCGTGGTTCCTTCATCCATTAAATGGGAAATGCATATGAAAAAATAGAAGAATTGCACCTTACAGTACAGCTGAAATACAATGTTATCATCATCCCACCCCGAGCATTTCTCAGGATGGTTTATGTCCCAGCAGTTAATAGTTTGCTATTGTTGGTGTACCAGCACAATGCTGTTAGCAGCATAGAATCCACAAGCTTGCTGTTTAGATTGTCTTCATGTAGGCTAGCCCGAATTTAGATATTTGTAAATGGAATTTGAACAGTGACCTTTCTTCACAATATAAAATTCAGAAAAGTGCAACTGGTCATGGCCCAACTCTTGTTTATTAATTAAGGCTTCATAATATGGCACCATTTTTGGAAGCTGTGGCTCCTGCAAAGAGGAATGCTAATTATGTTCTGCATTTTCTGTAATAATGGGGGAGCATTTTGGACAATGCAGTTGATCCAGACAATGCATCCAGATCATAATGCAGTTTATTAACAAGAAAACTGAATGTTTAATGGGAGACCAATACAGCTATGAAAGGGTGGCATAAATAATATTCCTGGCCAGGCTGAAGCAGTGGCAATATGTTGCATGCTATTAACCTCAAGAGGTCTCCAAACAGCTTTTATGTGAGCCTGCAAAATATCTGTTGACCATTTCTTGATACAAAGGAGTCCAAGTGACCTGAGAAAATCTATTTGGTAATTTTGTTTGCCCACTCTTTAAACACTTGCTGAAGCTTTAAAAACAATAGATCTTTACATTTATATGGATTTTTTTTTCTCAGCTTTTCCCAAGAGTGGTCATTTTTATAATTATCATCATGGATTTCTTGTACTGACCGTGGTGAAAGTCAGAAAAGGCTACCATTTTTTTTTCATTAAATTTTTAAAATGGAGATAAAATTCCTCTACCATAGCATTAACTCTTTTAAAGTATACAGCTTGCTATTTTTAGTATATTCACCAAGTTGTTTGCAGCCATCACCACTTTCTAATTCCAGAAAATTTTCATCATCCCACAAAGTAACCCTGTACACGTTGTTGGTTACCACCTATTCTCCCCTCCTTATAGCTCCTAGAAACCACTAAACTATTCTCCCTGCTCCCTTATTTCCACTTCTCGAGCAGATTTATTATTGAAAGAAGTGGATTTTGAAGAGAAAACACATGAGGCAGGAAGGTGTGGAATGAAAAGTAAATAAAAGCATAATTTATTGTGTTTTTTGTAGCCACAAAAAATTAGTGCAGAGAATACCCTGTGTAAAGCAACACAGAAGAAGGTCGAAGATCTAGCTGTCACCTTAGGCAAGACTGAAGGTTTCAATGTTCAGTGTTTGGAGTTTAGGCTTCAATTCTTGTCTTGGAAGAATCACCAGGTGTGTGGTACAGTCCATTCTTTTAACGGATTTGAACAGAATAATGGCCTCTTGGTTCAGTAAATGAAGTGTTTGGTTTTATGTGTCATGTAACTACTGAACTTCCTCCCCAGGACACAGTGTCAGGTGAGGAATATTTCTTGTCAAGCCCATTTTTAATATGGGCTGCAGTGTCCTTTTCTATCTTTCTCCATCACCCGTGTAGAACACTTCACCAAGTCTATTGCATTTCCTCCAACTTATTGATACTAAAAAAAAAAAAAAAAAAAAAACACCTTTGTATTTTGTACTGGAATATAGCTGATTAACAATGTTGTGATAGTTTCAGGTGGACAGCAAAGGGACTCAGCCATGCATATACATGTATCCGTTCTCCCCTAAACTCCTTTCCCATCCAGGCTGCCATGTAACATTGAGCAGAGCTCCTTGTGCTATACAGTAGGTCCTTGTTGGTTATCCGTTTGAAATATAGCAGTGTGTACATGTTCATCCCAAACACCCTAAGTATCTCTTCCCAGTTTATCGGCATTTTTGATTGCACCCTTTCAGTGGCACAAATTTGCAGAACAGGTGTTGCCCTACTTCACTGGTCTCCTGGTGGGGGGACTGCTGAAGCTCAGACCCAATGGGAAACTGCCTGTGCTGCCGCATAGCTCTCTCTCTCTCTTTCTCTTTTTTTGGTGGGGCAGGAGGACATCAATTTTATTGATGGACACAGGTATGTACAAGTGTGTTATAGGATGTGACACATGTGTGGGTAAGACAGGTTGCTCATGATCCAAGGAATAAACAAGAGCAACGTGAGAAGGCACCAACGGCCCTGGGTCTGCCGTCCACCTTCCTGCTGCCTCAACCCTTCTCAAGGCTTCTCTCTCTATGGATTTGCCTCTTCTGGACATTTCATATAAATGCAATCAGACAGTATGTGGTCTCTTGTGATGGACTTCTTTCACTTAGCATAATGTTTTCAAGGTTCATCCAAATTGTAGAATGTATCAGTACTTCATTTCTTTTATTACTGAATGATATCTCATTTCATGGTTATACTACTTTTTGTCTACCTTTTCATAAGTAGATGCACATTTAGGTTGTTTTTACACTTTGGCTATTGTGAATAATGCTGCTATGAACATTTACATACAAATTTTTGTATGCACTTATACATATTTTTTCCTCTGGAGTTGAATTGCTAGGTCATATGATGACTCTATTTTTAACTTCTGAGGAATTACCAGACTGTTTGCCAACACCATTTTCCTTCTCATCAACAGTATATGAGGTTTCAAATTTCTCCACATTTTAGGAAACACTTATTATTGTCTATCCTTTTGATTATAACCATACAAGTAGGTGTGAAGTAGTGTCTCATTGTAGAGTAGATTTGCATTTCCCTATTGACTGGAAATGGACTCTTTGAGACCCCATAGACTGCAGCACGCCAGGCCTCCCTGTCCATCACCAACTCCTGGAGTTTACTCAAACTCATGTCCTTTGAGTCGGTGATGCAATCCAACCATTTCATCCTCTGTTGTCCCCTTCTTCTCTTGCCTTCAATCTTTCCCAGCATCAGGGTCTTTTAGACCTTAGAAAAGGACATGGAACAACAGACTGGTTCCAAATAGGAAAAGGAGTACGTCAAGGCTGTATATTGTCACCCTGCGTATTTAACTTATATGCAGAGTACATCATGAGAAATGCTGGGCTGGATGAAGCACAGGCTGGAATCAAGATTGCCAGGAGAAATATCAATAACCTCAGATATGCAGATGAAACCACGCTTATGGCAGAAAGTGAAGAAGAACTAAAGACCCTCTTGATGAAAGTGAAAGAGGAGAGTGAAAAAGTTGGCTTAAAGCTCAACATTCAGAGAACAAAGATCATGGCATCTGGTCCCATCACTTCATGACAAATAGATGGGGAAACAGTGGAAACAGTGTCAGACTTTATTTTTCTGGACTCCAAAATCACTGCAGATGGTGACTGCAGCCATGAAATTAAAAGACGGTTGCTGTTGGAAGGAAAGTTATGATCAACCTAGATAGCATATTCAAAAGCAGAGACATTACTTTGCCAACAAAGGTCCATTTAATCAAGGCTATGGTTTTTCCAGTGGTCATGTACGGATGTGAGAGTTGGACTATAAAGAAAGCTGAAAGCCGAGAATTGATGCTTTTGAACTGTGGTGTTGGAGGAGACTCTTGAGAGTCCCTTGGACTGCAAGGAGATCCTAGCAGTCCATTCTAAAGGAGGTCAGTCCTGGGTATTCATTGGAAGGACTGATGTTGAAGCTGAAACTCCTAAATACTTTGGCCACCTGATGTGAAGAGCTGACTCATTTTAAAAGACCCTGATGCTGGGAAAGATTGAAGGCAGGAGGAGAAGGGGACAACAGAGGATGAAATGGTTGGATGGCATCACTGACTCAATGGACGTGAGTTTGATGATGGACAGGGAGGCCTGGCATGCTGCAGTCCACGGGGTCACAAAGAGTTGGACATGACTGAGTGACTAAACTGAACTGAACTGAACTGAACTGATTGACTAATGTTGTTGAACATCTTTTTATGTGCTTATTGGTCATTTGTATATCCTCTCTGTGGACTACCATTTTTAAAATTTCTACTTTACAAATGAGAAAACAAAGGCACTGGGAGGAAATGAGAATTTACCAGGGTCACTGCAGGAGGTAATAGTCCATCAGTATTGGAAAAAAAGTTTTGAAATACAGGGATGCAAAAGCTTAGAGGTTCAACACCTGATAATAAAATAAATTATAAACTGTTTGCATTTACTACTGATTCTTATTTGCAAGTCACAGAAACTCAACTCTACCTGTGACTTAATGAAAGTAATGGGATTTTGCCTTACCTATCTGAAAAGTTAAGAGCTATTTCACCTTCAGGAATGTCTGGATTTAGCTGTTTAAAGATAGCATCAGAGATCTAGTTTTCTCATCTTTTAGTTCTGCTTCCATCAGATTGGTTCAGAGGTAGGGTCTCTTTTTGTGGGGGTTAGATGACCACCAGAAACTCAAAGTATGCCTTAGCAGCTGAGCATGCAAGCAGGATTTTTATTTAAAGTTCTCTTTCATAATAGTTCCAGGCCAGAGATCAGGACTGAGTAAAATTTAGACTGACTTGAATTGATGAATGGCCCTTGTGTTATTCATCCATCAAATGGAAAACACTGATTGGTCACTTGTGCACTCTGGATGGCGGGGCATGAAGTTAGCTCCATCCACACCATTTGGCCAGAGAGTTGGAAAGAAGAGTTTCCCTGGAGGGAAGTCAGGATACTGACTCTGGCATGACGAGGAGTGCATGCTGTGCCAGGCAGAACTTGCAGACTTCTACTGTGCTTCTCAGTCTTTGGCTTGCACCTTAATTTATCTTTTACTGGTTTCTTATTGTCTCTGGTTTTGGCTTAAAAGGCACAGAGCCTCTGAAAAGTAACTTTTGGTCTCTTAGTAGGTTTAATCAACCCATCCACATTTATTTTTTCTGGTATTAAGGGATCATTTGTTTCAATAAATACTTATAAATTTGCTTATATTAAAGATAATTGACTTTTCATGATAATTCTTTTTTTTTTTTCTTTTTGTTGCCACAAGGCATAGTTCCTCAGCCAGGGACTGAAATGAGCCCTCTTCCATGGAAGCACAGAATCTTAACCACTGAACAGCCAGGGAAGTCCCTCATCCTAATGACTACCCTTAGGTTTTTAAAAAATATATTTATTTATTCACTTTATTTGGCTTCACCAGGTCTTTGCCAGGGCAGTCCTCTTATCTTAAATCTTGATGGTGGTCATTTTGTGTCTAAGTTGTTTAATGTGGTTTTGGTTCAATGTTTGTGAAACAAAATATCATCTTGAATATAAATATAAATGAATATAGCTATTTATTTATTTATACTAGCAATCCCTGTGAAGTTATTTACCTTGCGTATATTTCAGTATGTTTTATAAGGCATAACAAAAGCAGCTTCATCACAGAGTAAATCTTTTATACAGGATTAAAGCTTAACATTTGTGATAAATCTGGCATAGCTATTAAAGTAGAATGTCTTTTTCTACTTTAGTTCTTACTTAACTCTTCAACTTTAGATACCTAACTTTCCCCATTCTAAGTCATCCAGCTTCTAAAATATAGAGAAGTGGAGAGGCAGCAGATGGTACATGCTATGTTTTCTTTTTTTGACCTGTAAAATTGATGTGTACCTGATCCATTTGATAGTGTTTCCCACTCTCGTACCAACTCTATTTTTAGACAAACTCCCTAGTTCTTAGTCGCTTAGTTGTATCTGACTCCGCGATGCCCCGGACTGTAGCCCACCAGGCTCTTCTGTCCATGGGGATTCTCCAGCAAGAATACTGGAGTGGGTTGCCATGCCCTCCTCTAGGGGATCTTCCTGACCAGTTTATGGATGCAGGAAATGAGGCATAAGAAAGTTTCATAGCATTCCTCTTAGGTAGAAACCCAGGATTTGAACCTTCATAGTTTGACTTCTGGAGAAGGCAATGGCAACCCACTCCAGTAGTCTTGCTTGGAAAATCCCATGGATGGGGGAGCCTGGTAGGCTACAGTGTATGGGGTTGCAAAGAGTCGGACACAACTGAGCAACTTCACTTTCACTTTCCACTTTCATGCACTGGAGAAGGAAATGGCAACCCTCTCCAGTATTCTTGCCTGGAGAATCCCAGGGACGGAAGCCTGGTGGGCTGCCGTCTATGGGGTCGCACAGAGTCGCACACTACTGATGTGACTTAGCAGCAGCAGCAGCAGTTTGACTTCAGAGCCCATGCTATTAACCACTTGTTTCATAGACTCCCGTAAGAATGAAAATATTTTTGTTGTTAAAGTCATGATGCTTTTCGTTTTCCTTCATGTTGAGTTCACATTGTGTGACACTATCAAGAGGAGCCTCCCAGTTCCCTCTACCAGGGCTGGATCATGCCCAAAGAAAACTTAGTACCTTAGTTTTCCTTATTGCTGCTGCTTAGTCACTCAGTCATGTCTGACTCTTTGTGACCTCAAGGCTACAGTTGAAGGACTGTAGCCAGCCAGGCTCCTCTGTCGGTGGGGATTCTCCAGGCCAGAATACTGGAGTGGGTTGCCACTTCCTCCTCCAGGGGATCTTCCCAACCTAGGGATCAAACCCAGGTCTCCTGCATTGGAGGTAGATTCTTGACCGTCTGAACCACCAGAGAAGCCCGATCCATCTCGAACGCTATTAAAAAGGTTTCTAAAGTTGGATTTAGACTCAGTAGAAAAGAATGCTGTGATCAATTAATGATGTCTGTCACAAGTCCAGGACATGAAAGGGATGACACTTGTATCATCTGTTTTCCCTCCATGCTTACATCTTCAAACTAAGTTCCAACCCTGAACATTTGTAGGACTGGGACAGTTGCCTTGATGATTCAGATCAACAGATGTCTTCTTCTCTCATTGCCCAGATAAACTGTTTTGCCTTGCCTGTACAGCTTAGTATTTGAATCCTTAAGATTGCCTTAACTATGGAGAGTTGACATAGACATATTATTTTGATTCAAAAGTGCATTAGGTCTGAGAATGTAAACTACTAGCCCAGCAAGAGTAGGCAAATAGACTGTTTATTCACCTAGAGTCTGCATGTAATGCCTGAGGGGTGTATGATACTGTGCTTGGTCCTTAGGGATTGTGAAGGTGGTAGGAGACAGGATCCTCAGTGCTAGAGATTTGTAGTCTAGGTATAATTAGAGAAGGAGTTAGAAGGCTTGGATCGCAAAGTGTATGGATAGAAAAGGCTGAAGGAATAAAACAGCTTGATCACGAGGAAGGAAGAGTAGAATGCTTCAGGGGAAGTTGTGTAGAGGAGGTATCCTTTTCTTCTTTCTCTTTGCTTTGCTGGTCTTCCTTGCTGCATGAGGCTTTCTCTAGTTGTGGCCAGCGGTGGCTACTCTCTGTTGCGGCGTGCAGGCTTCTCACTGTGGTGGCTTCGCTTGCTGTGGAGCACAAGCTCTAGAGTGAGGGCCCAGGGGTTGTGGCACACGAGCTTAGTTGTCCTGTGGCATGTGGAATCTTCCCAGAGCAGGGACTGAAACTGTGTCTCCTGCATTGGCAGGTGGATTCTTAAGCACTAGAGCACCAGGGAAGTCCTGGAAGTATTTTCTGGAGTAAAATCTTAAAGGAAGTAGATCAACCCTGAATATTCATTGGAAGGACTGATGCTGAAGCTGAAGTTCCAGTTCTTTGGCCACCTGGTGCAAAGAGCTGACTCTTTGGAAAAGACCCTGATGCTGGGAAAGATTGAAGTCAGGAGGAGAAGGGGACAATGGAGGATGAGATGGTTGGATGGCCTCACTGACTCAATGGATGTGAGTTTGAGCCAAGTCTGGGAGATGGTGAAGCACAGGGAAGCCTGGCATGCTGCAGTCCATGGGGTCACAAGCAATTAGACACGACTGAGCGAATGAACTAAACTGGGCAGAGACTGGTGGAAAGGATGGGTGGTTGGAGTAGCGGTTAGTAGTGAAAAATGTTAAAAACTATTGGCTGAAGGACGGTATAACTCAGAGGTCTCAATATCACAGCTCAGTGGCAAAAAGCAAACAGAAAACCAGACGTCTACTCCATTAGAATATAGGAATAGAATATACTGGAAATATGGAAGGTCTTATGCAACATTAGAAAACAGGAGAAAAGTCTGGAGCTTTCACAGAAAGTGCAGATTTTCTTACTTTGCATTTAAAAACTGGAAGATCTTACAACATTGAGCCTAAACGCCTAGTCAGCAAAAAATGGCTGCGAGTGAGCAGAAACTGCCAATCCAGACAGATAAACTGCCAGTCTTCACCTCTCCCTGATGTCTAAGCTTGAGGTCAAAGTCAACTGCCATCTAGTCTCTGCTTGCGCTATTGAGATCATTTCTTTACGATTTTGTCTCTAGCAAAGTTTAGAAAATGAAAAAAAAATCTGGAAGTCTCTGTGACAAAAAATAAGGGGCAGGGTCATAGTGTTTAGTATGCAACCAAATGTATTGGTGTCTATTTTTCTTATAACTAGATTGCCTTTACTCATTTATTTCCGTTATGTTGTAGTGCAATAGGCATGTGGGTTTGCATCCCTCATGGGATTAGCAAAAACTAGAGTTAAGTTAGAAGAGAATAAGGAATTCCTATCTTAAGCTGGAAGAGACTCATTGGTTTATGATATTTTATCTCTGCAAAGACTTGAGGGTTAAGCTTAAATGGCAAACTGAACAATTTCATTTTGACCTGTCTGAAAGGGTGGGTATGGAGGGTCAGAAGTATCATTAATAGAAATGTTAATGAGCATTTAAAAAAATGAGTTAATATGGATTTGCCAAAAATGAAGTGACCAGAGTAACCTTCCTTTTTTGACCATGTTACTAGAGTGGAAGATAAAGTCAAGTTTGAGAAATAGTGTATTTCAGCAATGTATATGTATCTCGAGGTATTTCTGTGGTCAAGACTGAGAAATACGACATGGTTGATAGCACAGCCATGAATTTTGAGCTGGAAGGAGAATTTTTAAGTTATCTACAGAATTGAAAATATTTGCCACAATTTTGTTTTCTGTTAGGGAAAACAAAATTAAGTTTTCCCTGGATATTTGGTTATAGACAACAGTTTGCTCCTTTTTAATACTGTTTCGATAATAAAATGATTTGATTCAGGTTTTCAATTTATAAAATATATTTGAATGATAATTTTGTAACAGGATAAATGCTCCTTGATCTCCTGGATAAGCTGTATTTTGTGGAGTCTCACAGTAAGTTATCTTTGCTTTCCTGTAATGGGGCTCCTGCCTCATTCACAATTTATATGGATATAGTTTTCTGACCATACAAACTATACAACAGCATTGCAGTAGAGTCACTATCTGCCTCTTTTGCTGTTAGCTGGATTAGTCTTATCATAATTATGTATTTGACATAGCTGCCCTGGCTTCTCTATCTCCTTCTTTTTTATCTCAGTTAAGTATATATAAAAATGTATTAGCAGTTTGATACACTGGATTCTCTGGAGGGCTGAGCCTTATATTAAATTGTAGTTTCCTAAATATGGGCAGAGAGCAGAGGGACCTGGAACATTTCTGATACTGAAGTTTTATTATATTGTGAGCTTTCCTTCAGCGTTTTAAGGATCCATCTTTCTCAATGTGTATAAAAGTGGAGAAACTGAAAGGGAAATTGTTTTCTGCATTCTCTATAATAGTTTTTATTTAAGAATGGTAAAGCAATACTTGCTTAGCCCAGACCAGCTCTGCAACAGACAGGGCTGAAAATCCCAGGGGAGATGCAGAGATGTTGCTGTGTTGGGAGGAAATAAACTTCAAAATGTTATTTCGTATATAAAGTTATTATAAGTATATTGAAAATGGTTTTCCTAGTGTAAAGAAGGCTTAACTTGGAGTTGGTCTTGTCAGGTTTAACCCTTATATATCTAGTCACTTCTATTCTGAGACAAGGTCAAGACACTATTAAGGGGGAAAGATGTGCAGGGTTCAAGGTCTCACTCCACTTGCTATGCAGGTCAACTAACCTTCCAGCATCTCCTTTCCTTCCTTTACAAAATGAGAATAATAATAGTACTGATCTCATACATTTTAGATTAAATAAATTGCTATCTTTTAGGTGCTTAGATAGAGTGCTGTGTAATATAAGACTCAGTAAATGTCAGCTATTATCATCATGTTTATTATTAAGGACTCAGCTGGTATAGGGAAAGAGAATCAGACTTCAAGTGAGCAAAGTAGGGTTTTTTGCTGTAAAGCTGTTTGAACTTGGAATAGTCGACTCACTTCTTTGTCCACATTTTCTCTACTGAAAACTAACGAGAATCTCCCTACCAGGTATCCAAGTCTGGGAACAAAGTAAGTTACTGAAAGCGAAAGTTTCAGACATCTGGGAAAATGTTCCCAAGTTCAAGTTCAGTCTTTTCAAAGCTATTTTTACTTGCATTTTTCCCTAGGGACAAACAGTGACAGGGTTTCAGGTTTTGAAAATTGATGCTGCTTATCACATATCATTGGTAAATAAATTCCTATTCTCAGATTGGAAATAATTGACTTCATATCTGGATTTCTAATCCAGTTCTAATTGACTCACTTCATCCATCATCTAGTCACTAATGCAGTTTTTGGAGTGTTGACAAAATGTTTTCAGCCATCAGATCAATCTTGAGTGATATCTTGAGTGATACAACTTCTAACCCTTTGTTGTATTAGAAAGGGAGATCAACCCTTTATTGTCAGCCCCCCGACCAGAACTGGAAATGTCATTGATTGATGCTAGATTTTGGCTTTTTTATTTTTTGTAATGGCCTTGATTTGGGGGTTTTAGATCAATTCTTTTTAGATCAATTCTTTAGATCAATTGGGCTTCCCAATTGCTGACTCTGAAGGAATGTGTGAGGACAGAAACGGCCAGCCTTCATGTTTCCAATGCTGAATTCCTAATAGCTGAGAGTTATTCCTGACCATATCGTCTATGAGCCCTTCCTATTTACCACTGCTGTTTATAGCCTCATTTCCTTCCTTTGCTTTTCATAATATTTTTCAAAGTGGAAGCTAATGTGAATTTTTGTGCTCTCCAGCTCCTAACTCTTGTGTCTAACGCCATCAGATTGAATTAATTTGAACTATTAAGCATGAAGTACATATTACCATGGAGCTTATTCCAGATGTATTATTGTTAGTTTAATTGTTATGGCTAATCATTGATTGTGGTTTTCCTGGGTGCTTGAAATAATAACAATAATAATACTCTTTTTTTATAGTGCCTTTCATATGAGAATCATGAAAAGCCTGCATCCTGGAACCACTTATTGTAAAATTGTCATTATCCATGTATTCTCATTTGGCTGAAGTTTGAGGAATATGCCAGTGTATGATTTAAAAAGCCAAGAGAAATTTATATTCATGAATCATGCTTTTTTTTTTCTTTGCAATTTACCAGCATGGAAAAGCAGGAAGAGAGGGAATTTAGCCCACTGAGATATTATTTCCAGAGAGCAATCCTGTACCTTTTATAATAATTCTGTAGCCTTTATGTTGGCTTAGTGTAAGCTTTGCCTTCGTAGGTTTCAATTTTAAATGGTGCTCAGATTTTTGGAGACCTGCACTCTGCTTTGTCTGGTAGAGTAAGGCGTTTTCGTTCACTGTGTGTCTGTGTGTTTAAGGTCTTAAAAGACATAAAATTTCTCTGGATACTCCTCAATGCTTACATCACATTTTGAAAAGTTCAAAATGAGTGAGAACAATAGCATAATATATCTGAACTTAAATTTATATTTGCATACACAGAAGGTTGGTCATTAGGAACAGGAGGCTCAGGAAAGTACAGTTCGGTTTCCTGATGCTCCAAATGTCCCAGTAGTGAAGGAGACAGAAGGTAAGTTCCAGTGATTCCCAGCCTACCTACTTTTTATAAGCTGGATGAACACTTAGAAAGTCTACCTTTTTTAGCAGTTGAAATTAATTACTCCTATAAAGCAATAGCTTCATTGAAACAATTATGACAGGTTTTTAATGGAATCCTGACGAGTTTTGTTAAATCAACACTTAACCCTAAGGACCAGAATCATCTTTATGTGTTACCCCATCACCTCCCAACAGTAGTTTCAGGCAACTTGGATTTCCTAAGAAAGTTTTCAGCTTGGCTTTGGCGATACATGGAGAACGTCCACCATCTGGCTGCTGTCAAGGAGCTCAAGGGAAATGAATTGCTGGACGTTCTGTTACATGGATTCTCACTGCTGTTCCTTTCCATGGGAGAAGTGAGGCCTTGGACTCATGCCATGAAAAATGAGGACTCTTCTTGCCACCCAGCATGTATTCCTCTGGAAAGCTGGGAGGTCACAATACGAAGAAGGGCAAGGTGGTTTTTCTCCACCGTGGCAGCACTCTGGAATACCCACGGGAAGCTTTAAAACCCTCCAGTGTCTGAGTCCCACCCCCAGAGATTTTAATCTCATCGGTCAGGGACAGAGCCTGGCCACTGAGAGGTTCAAAAGTTTCCCAGGTGATTCTAATTGTTGTTCACATCAAACGTGACTCTAGTTTTCAGCAAGGCTCATATTCAGAATACATAGCAACTGGTCCAGCACTCGCTCTTGCTGTTTACCAGGCACCGTGCTAAATGTTTTACAGGTATCAGTCCATTTGATCATCACAATACCCATGTGATTGAACATTCATCAACTCATACATTCATTGTTTTTTAATATTTATTTGGCTGTACTAGATCTTAGTTGTGGCGTGTAGTATTTGGTTCTTTGACCAGGGATCACACCTGGGCCCCCTGCTCTGGGAGCTCGGAATCTCAGCCACTGGACCACCAGGGAAGACCCATTCATACGTTTACTTATTCAAGACATACTTAGAGGGCGCAGGCAGGGGACCAGGCAGTGCGTTTGTTGCTGGAGTGGAAAGTCAGGGTCAGTTCAGTCTTCATGACGTTTTAGCTGACATTTAAAGACTGAGGAGGACTTAAGCAGGTAAAGATGGGAGGGAGGGCACTGCAGAGAGGGAGGCTAGCTTTTGCAAATGTCCTGTGCTAGGAAGGAGGGCGGCGAGTTTAAGGAACTGAAAACAGTGGCAAGAAAACGGTACTTCTGGAGCAGAGGGAGCCGGGAGGAACGTGAGACATGATGAGATGTCGAGGTTGGCAGGTCTGGTAAAGGCTGCTGGCCTTTATTTTGAAACCACACGGAAGCTCTGATCTCATTTGTATTTTCCTAGAAGATCCCTCTGTTTGCAGTAGGGAGACAAATAAGAGAGAACCAAGAGAGGACGCGTTGTGATGAGGAAAAGGGACGTGGCTGTAGAAGGGGACAGAAATGAGAATGACTTGGCCTAAGATAATGCAGGGAAAGAGAGGTGGGATACTTGGTTTTTAGATGATAAAGTCCTTTGGATTCAAAGGGGAGGAAAATGATGGCACTCTCCAACTTTACAATTATTTGCTATCATTACCCCGTTTTCAGATAAGTTGATGAGAGTTAGGGTGTTACTGTTACTGTTCAGTCGCTCAGTTGTGTCTGACTCTTTGCAACCCCATAAACTGTAGCCCACCAGGCTCCTCTGTCTGTGGGATTTCCCAGGCAAGAATACCGGAGGGGTTGCCATTTCCTGCTCCAGGGGATTCTTCCCCACCCGGGGGTCAAACCTGAGTCTCCCGTGTTGCAAGCATTTTCTTTACCACAGAGCCACTGGGGGAGCTGAGAATTAGGGTAGTGCCTCTCAAGCTTTAGTGTGTATAGGGATCACCTGATGATATTCTTAAAATGCAGATTCTGACTCAGAAGGTCTGCAGTGAGGCCTGTGATTCTGCCTCATAAGCTGCAAATGATGCTGATGCTGCTGGTCCATGGACCACACTTTGAGAATCAAGGGCTTAGAGAAGTGAGATAATCTGAAGATGTGGTGGAATGGAGCCTTCACTTTTAACCATGTTTGCCCATTGCCAAAGCCCGTGATCTTAATTAATCATAAACGCTATGGCTCCCAAAAGGTGGAGTTGTTGGTATAAAAAAGCCAGTTGGAAACAACCTGGGGAGGTTGTACACTAGGCTAAGAAATTTGGATTTTATCTGCAGGCAATTGGCAGCCATTGAAAATGTTTAAGCAGAGAAGGGTCCAATCAGAAAGCTTATATTATGGTTTCTGGATGTATTTCCTATGAGTATTTTGTTTGTTCTTTTCAGCATAGATCTCTTAGGTCAAATTGAAGTGCAATTAAAGAAAAAAATAGGGCTCTGAACTTTGTAAGTAATAGGGATGGTTTATTAGATCATCTACTCTGTAATGAGGGCAATAATTGGCTCTTATTTAGTGTTTCCTGCCCAATCATCCCAAGGCACTTTACTAATAAGCATCATCTTTCTTTCAGAGCTGAAGCAGCCGTTGGAGAAAGGCTCAGGGACTTGATGTACTGGGGCTGGCTGCTGGGCATGTGTTCATCATTTCTGTGGCATCTAGATTCTTCTCCCACAGTTCAGGTATATGCCTGAACATTTGATGTAACTGCTTGACATCATTATCAGTATTTTCTCCTGTGTCCCAGGGACTGCTAGCCTAATAAGAAACTAAAAGACATGTAAAAAGTGTCGAAATATAGAAAATGTTGTGTGCTTTATCTGCTACTTGGAAAGATATAAGGCCCAGAAGGGCTCTGAGAAGTCCCAGAGTAAAACAATTTGTTTAACTCTGTATCATTCAGTGGTTTTCTAAACTAATTTGACCTTAGAATTGCCACAGCTCTTTTCTTCCTCTCAATTCTAGACATTCCGTTCAACAGTTGTTCTGTCCGATGGAGATAATGAAATGCTGTTCTGTCCGCAAAGATAATCACAGTCTTTGAATTCATCAATATCAGTTGCTAGGTCTCTGTTCTTTTCTTTAGTGACTGACAGACTTGGAGTTTTGGCTTACAGGGCCACAGCATAGCATCGTTTTTATTTTGCTTTATTTAAGCCAGGGGCTCTTACAGCTGTTAAGACTACATGTCCATTCTTCAGTGTGGTACATGTATACAATGGAATATTACTCGGCCATTAAAAATAATGAAATAATGCCATTTGCAGTGACATGGATGGACCTAGAGTGTGTCACACTGAGTGACGTGAGTCAGAGGAGAAATACTGTATGACATCCCTTAAATGTGAAATCTAAAGAGGAAGGAAACAAATGAACTTACAAAACAGAAACACACATGGATAATGAGCTTATGGTTATCAGAGTCAGGGGGGTAAGGATGGGGATAAGGGATAGTTAGGGAGTTGCAGATGGACACGTGCACACTGCTGTATTTAAAATGGATAACCAGCAAGGACCTACTGTATAGCACACACAACTCTGCTCAATGTTATGTGACAGCCTGGATGGGAGGGGAGTTTGGGGGAGAATGGATACATGGATATGTAAGGCTGAGTCCCTTCAGTGTTCACCTGAAACTATCACAACATTGTTTTTTAATCAGCTATACCCCAATACAAAATAAGAAGCAAAAAAAATAAAATAAAATAAACATACATGTCCCTACTTCAATAGTCAGCTTGAAGGACAGGCACTGACTTAGTTTGCATGTTTCCCTGTTGTCTGGAAAGGGTGAGTTGTGCTTTTGTTTCTTTTCTTTGTTTCCACATGTTTAATTCTATTTTGGCAGCCATAGAATCTTCCTTCCCACTCTGTTTCAAGTAAAATATTCCAGGAATAGGATCATTGCCAGACATGACATTTACATTGAGCTATTTTTTATGTTAAATATAAAACATGATACTTGAATAGTTTTTAAAAATCTGAGTTAATTTGCTAATTTGAAAGTGAACTAAATTTGTCTTTTTGCCTAAAGGAACTAAGGATCTAGCATAAGATAAAGAAAACCTTTCTTTTTTTTTTCTTAAATCAGACTATAAATAGTTAGCATTCATATGAAACCAGAAAACTTTTGCTAAATGCTTCAAAATGTTGGTGGAATAACATACATGCTGAGATATAGGACCACAGTAAGAATGAAAGTAACTGTGATATCATAGAACTATAGAAAATTGGATTTTAAAAGTTATTGGATATTTTAAAAGGTGAATTTATAGCTACTGAATAGATTGTCTCAATGATACCAGAATTTCCTGTCTTCAATGTGTCTACTGTTTTCAGCTCTCATAGAGCTGGTTTCTTATAGAGAGCTATAGCATCTTTAGTTTAGAAAAAAAGGCTTCATATTTTGGTAGGAGAACTAGCTAGGATGTGCTTTGGAAATCTAGATGCCCAGACTTCTTTTCAAGAGATTCTAACAACTTGAGATTCTCCAGTTCTGAGATACCCATGATTCACACAAACAATTTGTTAGAAATGCAGATTCACAAGCCACAGCCTTCAACAGTCGTATAGCTTTGTGCAGGATGCGCAGTGCACAACCTGGAGTGCTGCTTGGTTGGCCCTGCCTCACCCTCAGAGGCTCTGCCTTCATAGGCCTGCCTGGGATTTCAGGAATCCATATTTTCTTTGCCTTCATTCTTCTAATTTTATTTTTAGTTTAAAGTTATTGAAATGTAGTTGATTTACAATGTGTTAATTTCTGCTATGTGTGTGTGTGTGTATGAATATGGAAACATATATATATATATATATACACACATATATATTCTTTTTCACAATGGTTTATTATAGGATATTGAATGTAGTTCCCTGTGTGATACGACAGGATGTTGTTGTTTACTTGTTCTGTATGTAATAGCTTGCATTTGCTAATCCTAAACTCCTTCATAATCCCTCCCTCAAGTCTGTTCTCTGTGTCTGTGAGTCCATTTATTTTTTGTGAATAAGTTCATTTATATCATATTTTAATCTCCATACATAAGTGATATAATACGGTATTTGTCTTTGTCTTTCTAACTTAATTCAGTTAGCATGATCATCTCCAGGTCTGTCCATGTTGCTGCAAATGGCATTATTGCATTCTCTTTTTATGACTGAGTAATATTCCATCTTCTTTTTCCATTCATCTGTCAATGGACATTTAGGTTGCTTCCATATCTTGGCTATTGTAAATAGTTCTGCTATGAATATAGCAGTGCATGTTTGTTTTGTGTGTTTTTTTTTTGAATTGTAGTTTTGTCCAGGTATATGCTCAGGAGTGTATTTGCTGGATCATATGGCAACTCTATTTTTAGTTTTGTGAGGATATGCCATACTATTTTCCATAGTGGCTGCACCAGTTTAGGGATGTGCATATGATTCTGATAGCACTGCATATGATTCTGATACCACTGATTCAAGAATCATATTTTGAGAATCATAGCTCTAGAAATGTAGTTTGAATACGTACTATGCATGGGCTATTAAATGGGGCCATAGGTTATGCATTCAGATAAAGATTTAAGCAGATTAACTTAGGTTGGCCATGCTTTTTTTGACAGAGAGATCCCATGTTTCTATATAGGCTCAGGCACTCCCAAGCTGCAGACAAATGTGTAACCAAATCTCTTTCTTACATGGCTTTGAAATACAAAAGCCATAGCATTCATCATGTTACTACTGGGTCTTGGAGCCGAGAGAAGCACAGGGTCTTTGCCTATTAGCAGGTCAAATAGATTCACTTTGGTTTTAACTCTAAGGGACCATTGCTGCTGCAAACGTGAGTGTGATCCTGAGAGGAAACCAACAGGCTTTAAATACTAAGGACCAGATAGTGAACATTGCAAGGAAACGTGGCTCCACTACTACCAGGCACTCTTGAATTAACATGCCCGGGAGATGAGGTGTTACTTTCCTTTGTGTCCAACTAACTGTTTTTTGTCACCCAGATTTTGCGTCTAGAACAATATTTTTTTTTTTTTAAGTTCTTACTTTATATTGGGTTTCCCTGGTGGCTCAGATGGTAAAGCGTCTGCCCACAATGTGGGAGACCCAGGTTTGATCCCTGGGTCAGGAAGATCCCCTGGAGAAGGAAATGGCAACCCACTACAGTATTCTTGCCTAGAAAATCCCATGGACAGAGGACCCTGGTAGGCTACAGCCATGGGGTTGCAAAGAGTCGGACACGACTGAGCAACTTCACTTTTGTATTGGAGTATAGCCAGTTAACAATGTGGTTGTTTCAGGTGGACAGCAAAGGGACTCAGCCATACATATGCATGTATCCATTCTACCTCAAACTCCCCTCCCATCCAAGCTGCCTACAACAGTAATTCTTAAAGCGTGCTTCATAAGACCTGAGACCTTTTTAGGGTAACTGCAAAATCAAAACTATATTGCCGTAATACTGTGTTGTTATTTGTCTTTTTTACTATGTTGACATTTGCATTGATGGTGCAAAAGCAGTGTGGGTAAAGTGTAGCATGGATCAAGGCATGCACAAAACTGTGCTTTTGGTCTTTTATTTTTTACAGCCATAAGTTATGGTTAAAAAAAAAACCAATTTCTTCTAAAAATATCCTTGATGAAGCAGCAAAATGTATTAATTTACTTAGGTTTTTATTTTCAAAAACACATCTCATTTTAGCATCTGTGTGCTGATATAAGAAACATACATGAAGCATTGCTGCTGCAGAATGAAGTATAGTTTTTGAGGAAGAAGCACTTGTATGACTGTTTCGGTTGTAAGCTGAGCTCATTGCTTTTATATGGAACAGTATTTTTTACTTGAAAGAACGATTGCCAAATGAGATATGGTTGTTCATACTTCAATATTTGTCAGACATTTTTTTTCAAAAATGCATAAAGTGGGCCTGTCACTTCAACTCAAGTCATTGGACAGTATTTGTTGCCAATGATCAAATTCAAGCTTTAAAGCAAAAATTAGAGTTTTGGAAAACTTGCATCTGTCACCATGAACTTGACAGCTTCCCAATACTTAAAGATTTTCTGATGAGATCTATGGCAATATTAACAAATGTGATTCTTTTTTACATCATATAATGAGATGTGTCAACATTTGGAAGATCTGCATAATTCAGTGAGCCAATAAATTCAACTAGAGCAATGCATGCTTTTACAGATTTCTGCACGGGGAAAGGATCCATTCAAAGTGCAACAGAGGCCATGGATTTTCACATAATAGAGCACTAAAAGTTTATTGATACAGTTTCAGATTCCACACTGCAACTAACTCTTAAAGAAACTACCATTTGTCAAATTTTCATGCAGTATCAATGAAAAGGCTATTAAAATACTCCTTTTGGGGAAAGAGGGAGGGGCAAGGAAATGGCAGGGGATTAAAAGGTACAAACTATGATGTATAAAATAAGCTAAAAGAATCTATTGTATAGATAAGGAATACAGCCAACATTTTATGATAACTATACATGGAGTATAATCTATAAAAGTTTTGAATCACTATTTTGTACATCTGAAATTAATGTAATATTGTAAATCAGCTACACTTCAATTTAAAAAAAATGGTTCTCTTGGATTTTCTTGACATACATCAATCCAAAACAATAGGTCATGCTGCTGCTGCTGCTAAGTCGCTTCAGTCGTGTCCAACTCTGTGACCCCATAGATGGCAGCCCACTAGGCTCCACCGTCCCTGGGATTCTCCAGGCAAGAACACTGGAGTGGGTTGCCATTTCCTTCTCCAATGCATGAAAGTGAAAAGTGAAAAGTGAAAGTGAAGTCGCTCAGTTGTGCCTGACTCTTAGTGACCCCATGGACTGCAGCCCACCAGGCTCCCCCGCCCATGGGATTTTCCAGGCAAGAACACTGGAGTGGGGTGCCATTGCCTTCTCCAGTAGGTCATGACACAATGTAGAAGCAGATACGAAAATCCACCAGCTTTCTATAAAGCTGAACATTGAAAAGATTTTCAAAATTCTGAAACAGTGTCACTCTTCCCACTAGCTTTTTCATTTTAGAAAGTATGTTGTACAGGTTAACATATAATGAGTTTATTAATATTAGTTTTATTAATTGTTTTGTTTTTTGCTGTGCTGAGTCTTCATTGCTGTGCGGGCTTTTCTCTGGTTGTGGCGAATGCGGGCTACTCTCTAGCTGTGGGGTCCGGGCCTCTCACTGTGGTTGCTTCTCTTGTTGTGGAGCGCAGGCTGGAAGGCATGAGCTCCAGCAGTTGTGGCACATGGGCTCAATAGTTGCAGCTCACTGCTCTAGAGCACAGGCTCGGCTGTGGTCGTGCATGGGATTAACCACACCACGCATGTGGGATCTTCCCGGATCAGGGACTGAACCATGTCTCCTGCACTGGTGGGCAGATTCTTTACCACTGAGCCACCAGGGAAGCCCTGAGTTAATTATTATTTTAAAATAAATTAGCAGTGTTTTCAAAGAAGGCAACGGCAGCCCACACCAGTACTCTTGCCTGGAAAATCCCATGGACGGAGGAGCCTGGTAGGCTGCAGTCCATGGGGTCGCTAACAGTCGGGCACGACTGAAGCGACTTAGCAGCAGCAGCAGCAGTGTTTTGAAATATTGCCACTTAATTCCTAATGTGGTAAATATTCTTAGATATAACCTATATAAACAAAAGCTCTTTGGGGACTTTAACAGGTTTTTGAGAGTGTGAATGGGTCTTGAGACCAAAATGTTTGGGAACTACTGGCCTAGGAAAACATTAAATAAAGTAGTTTCACAGAATGTTCTGCCTTGAGATCTTCAACAGAAATTGAGCAGCCAAGTACAAAAGGAGACATAAAACAAGAAGTGTTTAGTACATAAATAAGTTTAGAAATGCTATTAGCTACAGCCCCATATGGAGAGTCATGGTTCATAATAGCACATTAAAGTTTCACCTTAAACTTTGTTCAACTCTCACTCTTTCCTACCCTTATTTGAACATGAATATATGTATACTGTTCCCTTGCCAATGAGTGTTATCATTTTAAATATTTTCCAACATGATGCTTTAGAAAGTGATATGTCATTACTCATTGACTTCTAAGGGTCAGTCATGTTTTCCTTTAGAATAGCTTCCAGACAGTAACCTCTCTAGTCATACCATCAGGGGTAGGGGGTTGTGTGGTAAGGTTTGGCAACCTCAGAATGTTTCACAACATTTTGGCTTTTTTGTTTTATAAGCTCAGGTTGTTTATCTGGCTTTGCAAGACAGGCAAACTCATGAAAACCTATGATGATATGAATGTGTTCATGGGCTTACATTAATGGCCTTGTGAAGAGGATTTTTGCTCACGGACAGAAGGCAATTAACTCAGCAGACTGTGCCTTTGCTTGAAATGAATGTCCTTTTGGTAGGACCTGATTTGTCCTTTCTGAGTCAATGGTTACTCAGTCATACATGCTATCTGATTGGGTTTCCTCAGAGGAATTGCCATTGTCAAGGCTGTGGAAATAAGCAACGCCAGTTTTATCACATGTTTCTCATAGTAAATGGTGATCTACTGGAATTCTAGTTTAGGAACTGGTTTGCTGATTATAATGCCTTAGTTCCTAGGACAAAATTGTTTTAAGGTAAACCTTGCTAGTGGTTGTATTTGCACTTCTAGGCAAGGAATTAAACAATGAATATTTACTAAGGAGTAAACAAGGTAATGTTAAAATGTACTTATAAAGATGCTTTCTATAGCAATTAAAAATTTATTTATTTTTTTGAGAAGTATAGAACAAAATACAATTATTGCAGGGCAATTGCTCTACAATATTGTGTTGGCCTCTGCCATACATCAACATGAATCAGCCACAGGTATACATATGTCCTGTCCCTCCTGAACCCCTTCTGCCATTTCCCACCCCATCCCACCCATGCATAGGTTGTCATAGAACACCGGGTTGAGCTGGGTTGTAGCCTTATCTTTAAAAACCAGAGTTGAAAACAACAGTTGACAATTGTGGAAACAATGAAAAACTATAGTATATTCACATAATAAAATGCCATATGGACAATAAAAGTCTGGTTTTGAAGAATATTTAAAGATATGGGATCATGTCCCCCAAATAATGTAAGTGAATATAGAAAGATAAAAAATCGTGGTATGTAGTGTCAGATGGTGTTCCTGTTTATACCCATTATCATCTCTGGGCATGCTCCTTTCTCTTAATTCTTGCCAATTATGGGTGCTATTTTAAATAATATTTTTCAGTGTGATAAGGTAAAAATGTTATGTCATTCTTACATTAAGGAGATATTCAACAGGGAAGACGAAGAGCAGTAACTGGCATTTCCAGACTTGATTCTAATTGTATTATTGTAGGCAGAACTTTAGCCACACTAAGTACAGATAGGCTGATTCTGATTACTGACACCTGACAGCTACCAGGATCTGGAAGAAAGTTCTAGAGCCCAGAGAAGTGATTTGACTCAAATTAAAAATAACCAGGAAAATCCTACGGTAGTCAGATTTAGCCGTTTATAATTCATCCTTGGCTAGATTGAATAAATACTACATTAAGGTCATCTCCATCCATCTGGAAAACCCTCATATAAACATTTAAAGAGACTAAGAGGCAGAGAGAATGTATTCCTGTCAGTCTCCCATGTATCAGAGACTTTGTCATTATAAAGTTCTAGAAGATCATAGAATTATCTGTCAAGTGATTAAAATTGTCATCACGGTTCTTACTTCTTATATTCTTTCCTCAGAGCATATACGCAAAAGGTTTGCAGAATGCCTGTGGGCTTTTTTGGAGCCACTAAAGGGACTTGTCGCCTGTTTCCATTCCCTGCCACTCACCACAGATGTGCCAGTCATGCCTACCTTAATCTTTTGTCATAGTCACACTGAAACCGGGTAGAATATTGAAGGAACTGTCAAAAATGTAGCCATGTGAAAAGAATCAGAAGGCAGTGTTGTTATTCAGAGTTTGCTTCCTGGGCTCCTGTTTGCATGGAGCAGGTTGGATGTCTAATTTCAGCAATGCAATTAATTCTTGGACAAAATGAAAAAAAAAAATGTATCTGCCACATTTGTATACACTTGGATGTTGCTTCACTAATTCATGTACTTATTTTCTTTGCGATTTCATCTGAAAGCATCTTCTGAGGGCTTTTTGCTGTTGATTTTTTAAAAAATCTTTTGAGTGATGAAAATGGACAAAAACAGAATTCAGCAAAATGTAAATGAATCAAGCAAATGGGATGCAAGAATATATTGTACAGATCCGGAATGGAAATAGAGATATTTGTTCTTCCTTCTTTTGAGCAGAATCATAAAACTTTCCATGGTGCGTCAGACATTCTGTTTTACATTCACTATTGCCAGACGTTTAAAAGGTGATAAAAAGCATTTTAAAAATGTCGAGGTTATTGTTGTGTGTTCTGACAGTAAAGAAGTGTTTATTCTAACACAGAGATTTGTCCTTTAATCCTGATACGGTCTTTTATAACCACTGTGAATTTCTTCTTTTTAAAATATTGATTTCACTTTGCACTTTTTTCTATAGTGCTGCCTCGTCTGAGAATTATGATGATATCCCAGATGCAGATTTTAAAACTATTCTGGACTAAACTGTGGAAAATGGCTATTGTTTTTTGAATAAAAGATTTTATGACCTGGCCTATGCATTGTTGAGATATGTTTTTGAGAATACTGTAACAGAAAATATATATTCTAATATGTTCTCCTGGGACTTCCTTAGTGATTCAGTGGTAAAGAATCCACCTGCCAATGCAGGAGATGCGAGTTTGATCCCTGGGTCAGGAAGACCCCCTGCAGAAGAAAATGACAACCCATGCCATTCCAGGAATCCCAGGATTCCTGCCTGGAATATCCCAGGGATAGATGAGCCTAGTGGGCTACAGTCCAAGGGGTCGCAGAGTCAGACATGACTTAGTGACTAAACAACAACAACAGCAATGACAATATATTCTCTTTTAAAAGAAATATTATTTTCAAACCTTATTGTATAACAGAAGTCACACTATTGAAATAATTAACTAGGACTTGCTGGGATGGGAGAGTAGAGGCTAGATTGAGGGTGAATGTTCAGGAAATGCATGAATAGCTTCTTAATTAAACTGTAGAATGTTTAGGCTCCTTTCTATAATTATGTAGTGAATTTTCAGTTTTAGTGTGTATATGTATATTCTATTTAGAACTAAATGAATATGTTCTTCAAAGGCTTGCACATATTTACCGAAAACTATGGAATTCAAAATTTTATTTCTCTCTAAGGGACCTAGTAATAGCGCAAAACCATCATAGCCAAGTGGTCCTCAGAGACCAACATTGAATTTTAAACTTTAGTTCAATAGAATTGCTTTTTAGAAAGCAAAATACTTAAAATCTGTATTAGTATCCTTTGCTCCCATCATATTTCTCTTTCTTCGCTTATTTTTGTAACTCGTTTTTTTCATAACCCTTGTGGTGACCAGTTTTCACTTTATTAGCCTTGCAGCCTGATGTTGCAAGATGACAAAGGTCCTCAATTCCTCTGGTCTCCATTCTGATCTGTTAAGAGAGTTATTGATGGTCTTTACAATGTCCCTTTCGTCTCTAGAGTTCTTTGTTTACGTCTCCTTCCTCTTTTATCCTGCATTCATTATAGACTTACTATGAGGATGAAGTACAAAAAGTATCATAAGTGTGGTTTGAAAATTGTAATGCACTGCAGAAATATAAAGTATGAATGTGTTGCTATCTGGTATCATTTTCTGTGATTGTTCTTGTGTCTACACAAGATTGCATTTTCCCCGATGCGTGGGAAATCTTAAAAGAGTTTTCATGATGGACTTAACACCGTATGTGCTAAGAAACCCTCATGAATTGGCTTATTCTTAAGCCAGGGACTGTTTAGCTCTTGGATACTGTAGCAGTTATTTAAAGCTCAGCACCTACTTTTAGGCATTTCAGGAGGCTAAAGTATCAGAAAGGCAAAGTTAGGTATCTGAAGGTAAGAATACATTTCCGGTCTTTCAGGGAACCCATCAATGAGCAGCTGATGGTCAGTTGTGAGAACATTGTTTTTGAAAAGTAGCTATAATGATTTATCATAGACTAGCCAGTAAACAAAGCCTGACTTGGACCACTGTTTTCTCCCCCTTTGATTTGTGCTTAAAAGCCTGCTAGACTGATGTTGAAGAAATTAAGATGTGGAAGCTAATTGCAAAAAAGTTTCATAGCTGTTTCATAGCTGTCTCTTAGTGCCTAGAGCAAACTCTTGATCCACGTAACAATAACCCCTTGAAATGCCATTTAGACTGGAAGTGCTGATGCAACACTAATGATTTTAGAGCAAATATGTTACTCTGATTTCTCCATCTGCTATGAATAAAAGGATATCAGTAGAAAGTCTGAGTTGTAAAGAAAATTGTTTCTTAGAAATATTGAAGGTATTCTGAAATGTGTGCAAGTATAAGGGTAGAGTGATTCTTTTATTTTTATGTGTTTATTTTTTAAATTTTATTTGTGTTTGATTAATGCGAGTTAGTTTATTTTTAAATTTTTGTTGAAGTATATTTGCTTTACAATATTGTGTTAGTGCCCACTGTACAGCAAAGTGAACCAGCTGTATTCTTTTCTTTTTTAAATTTCTTCCCATTTAGGTCACAACAGAGCACTGAGAAAAGTTCCCTGAACTACACAGCAGGTTCCCATTGGTTATCTGTTTTATTCATAATAGCAATAGTGTATATATGTCAACCCCAATGTCCCAATTCATCCCATCCTTCCTTTGTCAAGTGTTTCAGAAAATAGAAACTTTATTGTAGCTCCATGGAAATGTTAAGAATTTTTTGCTAGTTTTTTTTAAGACTCCTGAAAAGTATCAAATGACCAGCCATCTAGGTTTTGTTGTGACACACTCCTGATGATGCATATGAAAACATTCCCTATGGGTTCCTTTAGAGATTCTAACCAGGGATAAGAGCTACTGCTCTGTCTTGACTAAGGAGTGGTTCTTTTCTTTCTTTGAGGATTATCCTCATTTGATTCAGTCCCCATGTAGTGTGGGAGGAATGGGGTATGTACCCTCTTAGGTTCCTGGGCAACTCTATCCATGAATACTGATATCATTAGATTTTTGAAAAAATTCCATAGCCATCCATTTGCAAATTTAGATATAGTGATTCTTTAAGAATGTACGCAATATCAATATTCACATGAGAAAAGTCAAAAATTTTACAATAATAATAATAGAAGAAAGTAGAAGATTGTTAAAAACATACAACTAAAAAAGGCACCAGGCCCAAATAGTTTTATAGCTAAATTAAGTCTAAGCTTAAAAAATAGATGCTCCCTATGGTTATCAATACCAGACCATCCTACCTGTCTCCTGAGAAACCTGTCTGTGGATCAAGAAGCAATAGTTAGAACTCTGTATGGAACAACTGATTGGTTCAAGATTGAGAAAGAAGTACAGCAGGGCTGTCCAGTGTCACCCTGTTTGTTTAACCAATATGCTGAGCACATCATGAGAAATGCTAGGCTAGATGACTTACAAGTTGGAATCAAGAGAGGCGGGAGGAACATCAACAACCTCAGATGTGTGGATGATACTACACTAATGGCAGGAAGCAAAGAGGAGCTAAAGCCTCTTGGTGAGGATATAGGAGGAGAGTGAAAAAACTGGTTTAAAACTAAATATTAAAAAAAACTAAGATCATGGCATCTGGCCCCATTACTTCATGGCAAATAAAAGGGGAAAAGGTGGAAGCGGTGACACATTTCCTCTTCTTGGGTTCTAAAATCACTCAGATGGTGACTGCAGCCATGAAATCAGAAGATGGTTGCTTCGTGGCAGGAAACCTACATCGTGAGTTGAAAAGCAGAGACATTACTCTGTTGACAAAGATCCATATAGTCAAGGCTCTGGTCCTCCCGGTGGTCATGTATGGTTGTGAGATCTGGACCATAAAGAAGGCAGAATGCCGAAGAATTGATGCCTTCAAAACATGGTGATGGAGAAGACTCCTGAAAGTCCCTTGGCCAGCAAGGACCTCAAACCAGTCAATCAAGGGAAATCTATCCTCAATATTTGTAGGAAGGACTAATGCTGAAGCAGAAGCTCCAGTATATTGGTCATCTGATGTGAAGAGGTAACTCATTGGAGAAGTTCCTGATGCTGGGAAAGATTGAGAGCAGAAGCGGAAGAGGGCATCAGAGGATGAGATGGCTGGATAGCATCACCGATGCAATGGACGTGAACTTTGGCAAATTTTGGGAGATGGTGAGGGACAGGGAGGCCTGGCATGCTGCAATCCATGGGGTCGCAAAGAGTTGGACATAACTGGGTGACTGAACAGCAACAACAACAAATGGTTATCCAACAATTAAGACTATGGAGAAGGAAAGAAGGGACCTCAAGTAATTGTGTAAATCTAATATAACTTTATATCAAAACCTAAATTCCATCTGCTTATGAAGATATCGGAGAATGCAATGGCACCCCACTCCAGTACTCTTGCCTGGAAAATCCCATGGACGGAGGAGCCTGGTGGGCTGCAGTCCATGGGGTCGGTAGGAGTCGGACATGACTGAGCGACTTCACTTTCACTTTTCACTTTCATGCATTGGAGAAGGAAATGGCAACCCACTCCAGTGTTCTTGCCTGGAGAGTCCCAGGGACGGGGGAGCCTGGTGGGCGGCCATCTATGTGGTCGCACAGAGTCAGACACGACTGAAGTGACTTAGCATATGAAGATATAATAAAATATTTTATTTCAAAAAGCATAAACTACTTCAGAATTGGAAACTTATCTATACCATTATAGATAAATACCATTCATCACATTCAGTCCAGTTCAGTCCCTCAGTTGTGTCCGACTCTTTGCGACTCCATGGACTGCAGCACACCAGACCTCCCTGTCCATCACCAAATCCCAAAGTTGGCTCAAATTCATGTCCATTGAGTCAGTGATGCCATCCAACCATCTCATCCTCTGTTGTTCCCCTCCTGCCTTCAATCTTTCCCAGCATCAGGGTCTTGTCCAGTGAGTCAGCTCTGCGCATGAGGTGGCCAAAGTATTGGAGTTTCAGCTTCAACATCAGTCCTTCCAATGAATATTCAGGAGTGATTTCCTTTAGGATAGACTGGTTAGATCTCCTTGCAGTCTAAGGGACTCTCAAGAGTCTTCTCCAACACCACAGTTCAAAAGCATCAATTTTTTGGCACTCAGCTTTCTTTACGGTCCAACTCTCACATCCCTACACGACTACTGGAAAAACCATAGCTTTGATGAGACAGACCTTTGTTGGCAAAATAATGTCTCCGCTTTTTAATATGCTGTCTAGGTTGGTAATAGCTTTCCTTCCAAGGAGCAAGCGTTCTTTAATTTCATGGCTGCAGTCATCATCTGTAGTGATTTTGGAGCCAAAGAAAATAAAGTCTTTCACTGTTTCCATTGCTTCCCCATCTATTTGCCTTGAAGTGATGGGACCAGATGCCATGATCTTCGTTTTATGAATGTTGAGTTTTAAGCCCACTTTTTCACTCTTCTCTTTCACTTTTATCAAGAGGCTCTTTAGTTCTTCTTCACTTTCTGCCATAAGGGTGGTATCATCTACATATTTGAGGTTATTGCTATTTCTCCTGGCAATCTTGATTCCAGCTAGTGCTTCCTCCAACCCATCATTTCTCCTGATGTACTCTGCATATCAGTTAAATAAGCAGAATGACAATACATGGCCTTGATATACTCCTTTCCTGATTTGGAACCAGTCCGTTGTTCCATGTGCAGTTCTAACTGTTGCTTCTTAACCTGGATACAGATTTCTCAGGAGGCAGTTCAGGTCATCTGGTATTCCCGTCTCTTGAAGAATTTTCCACAGTTTGTTGTGATCCACACAGTCAAAGACTTTGTCATAATCAATAAAGCAGAAGTAGATGTTTTTCTGGAACTCTCTTGCTTTTTCAATGATCCATTGGATGTTGGCAATTTGATCTCTGGTTCCTCTGCCTTTTCTAAATCCATCTTGAACAACTGGAAGTTCACGGTTCATGTACTGTTGAAGCCTGGCTTGGAGAATTTTTGAGCATTACTTTGCTAGTGTGTGAGATGAGTGCAGTTGTGCCATGGTTTGAGCATTAGCATTCATCACATTAGCAGATTAAAAGATAAAGATGATACGATTATATCAATACATGTTGTGCTAGTTTCCTAGGCTGCTGTAACAAATTATCAAACTGAGTAACTTAAAAGGAATGTTTTGTTTTGTTTTTTTTCCTCACAGTCCTGGATGCCAGGGGTGCTAACAGGATGAAGCTGTCTCTGAAGTGTATAAAGGGATGATCCTCCCTTGCCTCTTCCTAATTTCTAGTGGTTGCTGGCAGTCTTTTGGGTCCCTTGGCCTGTAGACACATTGCTTCCATACCTGCGTTTGTCATCAGGTGGATTTCTCCTTGTTTATCTCTCTATGTCTCTATTTTCTCTTCTTAGAAGGATGTCAGTCACTGGATTAGAGCCCAGTCATAGGATTAGAGCCCTAATCCAGTATGACCTCATCTTAGTTTAACTAAGCACATATGCCAAGACCCCATTACAAAATAAAGTTACCAGGTGGCAATACATTTGGGGAGGACTCTATTCAACCCACTACACATACTAAAAAGGAATTTGACACAATTTATTAGTAATTTCTAATAACTTCCTAAGTAAAATAGGCATAATGAAAGTTAATGAAACATAATAAAGAATATTTATAAAAACTCACCGTCACATTATATTGAATAGTGAAATTTAAAAGCCATTGCCTTAAGATCAGGAAAAGTGCAGAGAGAAATTTGCTGTCAACACTGTAACTTAGCACTATATTGTGGGTTCTGTATGATGTAATTAAACAATGAAATTAAGCAATATAAACATTGGAAAAAAATAGACACAGTCATTTTCATTTTCAGATATGATTGTGTTCCTAGAAATGTTAAGACTCTGTTACAGACTATTACTAAGGAAACCTGTAAGGGGAATGGCTACAAGGTAAATATATGAAAAGCAAAACTTTTGCACCTTTAATAACCAGTTACGTAGAATTAGAAAAAATTCATTTATGTAAACAAAAATATAAAATTCTTAGTAACAAACTTAACAAGAAAAGAAAGTCATACTATATTTTCTAATGTTTCCAAATATTATAAGATTCATCCTTTTTAAAATAATGCATATGTTAATGGAATTCCAGTCAGAATGGCAACAGATTTTTATTTTTTGGGAATAGAAAAAAGTCAGAAACCAATCAAGTATGTAAAAATGAGCTAAATATATAATCAAAGTGGCTTTTTCATTTAGTAGGAATTGTATGTCTGTTTAAAAACTGATGTAAAGGCTGGCTTTTCATATGTATTTTGTAAATGATATCCTTCTTCTATTTTCTCCATGAAATTTATGAATTAAAGATATAAACAATATAAATATAAGAAAACTAGGAACTCTCCTCTACATTGATGAGATAATGTTTATACACCATATTTGAAAAAAAAAAATGGCTAGAGATAACTAATTTGCACTTTAGAAATGGGAAAATTTAAATGACCAGTAGATTTAGGAAAATCTGCTCAACCTAACTAGTAGTTTTGGAAATACAAATTCATATTATAATGATGAAGCAAAAAGTTTTCATATCCTGGTAGATCTGGAAGTAGCTATCAACATTAATGGTATACCTGCTCTTTGACATGGTACCTCTGCTATTAGGAGTCAGTATCATATAAAAAATGTCTAGTCAAGGATGTTTGCTGCATTGTTTGTAGTGGCAAAAACAAAACAAAGCTGAGATTAACCAAAAAAAGGCTCATTAATTGGGAAATTATTGAACATATTTATAACTGTTCCATGGAATATTTTGCAATGAATAAAAGTAATTAGGTAGATCTATATGTTGTGTCCAATGTGTCCATAATTAAGTAACTGAATAGTACTCAGAAAAGTATGAGCCTATTAAAATTAAAAGGAAAGAGTGCTTCTGTATATAAATCTGTTTGTATATATTTTGTATGAAGCTAGAGAAAGATGTGGAAGGATGAATAAGTACTTGTACTTTTTGTTTTTCATTATTTACCATGGGAAAATGAGATTAGGAATAGAGCTGGGGAAAATATTGGTTTATTTTATGTGTGTTTTTATTTAATTTGTTTAAACAAAAACATATTTGTTAACATACACATATATGTGTTTTTTATTTTATCTGTTATGTTTGAGTGTGTATTATTTCTAAAATTAAAATAATTACGAATTCTCTTTAACATTTTTGATTATGTGTATGCATGCGTGCATGCTAAGCCACGTCAGTCATGCCCAACTCTTTGCAACCCTATGGACTGTAGCCCGCCAGTCTCCTCTGCCCATGGGATTCTCCAGACAAGAATAGTGGAGTGGGTTCCAGTGCCCTCTTCCAGGATTATATGTGTATGGATTTATCTTAAATCCTCATGGTCTTATTGTTTTTTAAGTTAATGCTTTTACCTCATTGAAAAATGGGCAAAATATTTGAATGGTAATTCATTAAGGAAAAGATATAAAAGCACTAGTAAAACTTTCAGCTTCATTAGTCAAAGCAATGATAAATAGAGCAATAATGAGATTTTTCTCAGATTGTCAACTGTCAAAAAAATTGATACTTCTCATTGTTATGCAGAGTTTATAGTATTAAACACTGAGTATGTACAACACTTGGTAAACCTTCTGGGGGGCAATATGGAAATATTAACTTAAAAACTCTGATAATGTTCATACTTTCCTGTCTAGCCACACTACTTCCAGAAAGTGATGCTAAGGAAATAATTGTGAAGATTTGCATGTGGATTTTCACTACAGCTTTGTTTATAATAATGAAAGAAGCTGTAAATATCTATAGTTATAAGTAGCAGAGTGCTTAAGTAAATACATTTACAAGTTGTATTACAACTATGTACACACGTACAGCCACACATACGAAGTTACATAGTTATGAAAATTCACGTCCGATGGTGTAAGATGGTATAAATCTCCATTTGTTCCCTGAAGAACACATTGTGGGCAACATTCATTGTTTCCTGGAATGCAGTCAACATTTCCTTTCCACACATTTATGACATAGAGAGATATGCATAAAATAGTTGATTAGTGTGTTAGGTTCCAATTATTGCATAGTACATCAAGGCTGTATATTGTCACCCTGCTTATTTAACTTCTATGCAGAGAACATCATGAGAAATGCTGGGCTGGAAGAAGCACAAGCTGGAATCAAGATTGCCGGGAGAAATATCAATAACCCCAGATATGCAGATGACACCACCCTTATGGCAGAAAGTGAAGAGGAAATAAAAAAAGTGAAAGTGGAGAGAGGAGAAAGTGAAAGAGGAGAGTGAAAAAGTTGGCTTAAAGCTCAACATTCAGAAAACGAAGATCATGGCATCTGGTCCCATCACTTCATGGCAAATAGATGGGGAAACAGTGGAAACAGTGTCAGACTTTATTTTTGGGGGCTCCAAAATCACTGCAGATAGTGATTGCAGCCATGAAATTGAAAGACGCTTACTCCTTGAAAGGAAAGTTATGACCAACCTAGATAGCATATTCAAAAGCAGAGACGTTAGTTTGCCAACAAAGGTCCGTCTAGTCAAGGTTATGGTTTTTCCTGTGGTCATGTATGGATGTGAGAGTTGGACTGTGAAGAAAGCTGAGCGCCAAAGAATTGATGCTTTTGAACTGTGGTGCTGGAGAAGACTCTTGAGAGTCCCTTGGACTGCAAGGAGATCCATCCAGTCCATTCTAAACGAGGTCAGTCCCGGGTGTTCATTGGAAGGACTGATGCTAAAGCTGAAACTCCAGTACTTTGGCCACCTCATGCAAAGAGTTGACTCATTGGAAAAGACTCTGATGCTGGGAGGGATTGGGGCAGGAGGAGAACGGGACGCCAGAGGATGAGATGGCTGGATGGCATCACCGACTCGATTCACATGAGTTTGGGTGAACTCCGGGAGTTGGTGATGGACAGGGAGGCCTGGCGTGCTGCAATTCATGGGGTCGCAAAGAGTTGGACGTGACTGAACGACTGAACTGAACTGAACTGAACTGATGATCCCTCTTTAGATATATTTATACATTAGAATGAATGGAAGTATACATAATAGACTTAATACTAGTTTTCTCTGGATGATGTGGTAATAGATTATATTGTGTATTTTCCTGTATTTTTTTTTAACTTTTGGAAATATGCTTCTTGTACTTTTGCTATACATTGTATCTCTTAAAACATCTTGATTTAAAAAAAGACATAAAAGACTTAATTGGAAAAGTTTAAAAAATTAAAAGGGGCAACTAGAATAGTAAAAGAAAAATAAGGTAAAAAATATATAGACTCAGTGAAGAAAGTACTGCTGTTAATAATCTCATAGTACAAACTGTTAGTTGATAATGTAAGGCCTGCAGAGGGGACTTTGGAAAAATCTGTTTTGAGTCTCTTGTACTTAAACACTTGACCTTTCTGAATTGGCTCTCCTGCCATAGGCAGCTTAACAGGGGATTCTTCACTACATGTTTACTTTATCTCATTTGTTTGGGGGTGGGTTTTCCAGTTTTTTCCTGGGGAGTAAATTATTTCATGTAGCTAATTCTCAAACACTTATCTCAGAAGCTGCACACTTTTCTGAGAGAAGGCAAATGTCATGACTGAAGGCATGGGACAGAACCTGATTGATATTCCTAACACGCATCTTTTATTTTCTGGAAGCCAAATCTGCATTCTTTTGAGTGGTGTAGAATGTCGGTACAAATGCTCTATCTATGCTGAACCTGGTGGAGAGGGAAAAAAAAAACCCACATTCCACTTCTTTATTTAGAGTTTGCTTTGAGAACGGCGAGCACTATTTGAAAGGTCATCCCATTTCAAGTAGCAGATGGATAGGAAAAAAAAGACTCTGGCTTTTACAAACAATTTAATTGAATTCTCCTTGCCATTTCTACAGGCAATTCAAGATATTTTTTAAAGCATTGATCCATAATTATCTTTTAGAGTGGTTAGTATTGTTAGACAGATGTGTAATTCTTCATGTATGAGACAGCGATATAGCATCCATTTTACCTATTTGATTGTCTTTTCCTTTCCTGTGCAAACAAATGCACACAATAAAAGGCAAATCATTGCTTTAAAAAAAGAGCAGATTAAAAATTTTTTTCAGATTTGTTTCTGACTTGAAGCTCTCCTTTCTTAAAGCTGTGGCTGTATTTATAAAGGCCAGCTTCTTTGTGTCCCTGTAAGTAAATTATAATTTGCATCTGTGCCTACTTTTATTTAAGTCCCTGGGCTCAATAACCCTGGGGGTTAGTCACAAAACATGAGACACAGATTTATCATATTAGTAGAATATAAAACAAGTATGACCAAGGCTTCTAAGAACACATTGTATTTGTGGTTTATTGTGTCCCCTTTTTATATAAGTATTTATAATCTAACTACTATTCTGATTAGGGTAAGTGTATCCCAGATATTAATAAAATTAAGGACTCCCAGTTAAATTTGAATTTCAAATATACAGTGAATACTTTTATGACTTGTGTAGGAGTTCTTTGTTTGGTCCCTGGTCCAGGAAGATCCCATGGAGAAGGAAATGGCAACCCACTCCAGTATTCTTGCCTGGGAAATTCCACGGACAGAGGAGCCTGGCGGGCTACAGTCCATGGGATCAAATCCATGGGATTGCCAAGAGTCAGACACGACTGAGCGACTAAACAACAACAGCAATAACAACAAATGGCCTATATAATAGACTGGAGAGTTATCTCAGAATATCCTATTTAAATACAGTTGTGAAATATAATTAGTGTAAGTGAATATACTTAGTATATTATAGTAGACTTAGTATATACTTAGTGTAGTATAAGTGAATATACTTAGAAATATAATTAGTATAAGTGAATAGTAGAAGTGAATATACATGAGACGTAGTTCAGTGAACAATTGTAAATGAACACCCATGTCAGGGTTTACTCCCATCAAGACCTAGACTATTTCCAGTGTCACAACAGTCCCAGGAAAACCCTCCCAGTCTCATTCCTTTCTCTGACATCTTAGAGGTAGTCACTACACTGTTCTTTGCAATGATTATTTCATTTCATTTCTTCATTATTTAATCATTAATGGGTATACTATGAGGGGGCTTCCTGGGTGGCACCAGTGGTTAAAGAACTGGCCTGCCAATGGAGAAAACAAAAGAGATAGATGCAGGTTTGATCCCTGGGTCAGAAAGATCCCCTGAAGGAGGGCATGGCAACCCATTCCAGTATTCTTGCCTGGAGAATCCCATGGACAGAGAAGCCTGGCGGGCTACAGGTTATAGGGTCGCAAAGAGTCAGACATGACTGAAGGGACTAAGCATTCACACATACATTTATACTTCTAATCACTATAAGTTTTACATGTTTTAAGTTTCATATACATGGATCACACTGCATTAATCCTTTAAAAGTAAAATGTTAATAAATCAATCCGATTTGGGGATAAATACTAATGCTGTCTCTCCATAAATTTATGAAATAGACAACCCTGTTAAGTTTGAATGTACTTGAGTTTGCTGTGTAGCAAAGGCTGAAGGGTAGTTATTTAAAAGAAATCATAATGACTTTACTGATTTAATGGTGCCAAAAATATTTGCATTTTTAAAATACTCTTCCTTCAAACTGTCCCCCCAAGCCTCATTGATTTTCCAGAATGTTGGGCCAATCCAGTGGTATTTTCACTGGGTTTCAGTTTCATTGGTATCAGTGGAATAAATCACATCGCCAACCTATCTAAGGTCATAATGTTCAGCCATAAATGGATAAAGCATTTTGATTTATTATTCATGTAGATAACAATACTCAGGATGAGGAAGAAACATTCCCTTTTATATCATAAATTTTTTCTGGTGACATTTAAAAAATGTCTTCCAGAGCCCAGACCTCTGATCCATGGACTTTCTTTCCTTTTGTTAATGGTACCATATTTTTCTTTCCTCATTTCTCCTTTATCTCCTTAATACTGAAGGTGGCACATTTTCCAAGTTCCTTTGAAGAGAAACCATCATGTGAGCAAAATTAATAAAGAGCAATTTAAAAACAAACTTCTGAATGTTCTAGGAAATAGGCAGTTTTGCATGGCAAGCACTTGAACTCAGGGGTGATTTACTATTCATTTGACTACGGTGAATAATCAGGATTTGCATGGTAGATTGGAGTTACTGAGATTTTTTTTTAACCCTAAAGAAGAAGTTTGAGAATGTATGTCTTTAAAATTTGAATTTACTGGAATTCACGTTTCAAGAGACAGAGAACTTTCTACCTAGAAGGAACCTTGAAAATGACATGGTTAAGTTCTCTATATAATATATATAAAACTTTGAATGTTTTATAAAAACTGGATTGATAATAGAAATTTTATGAGGGTGCATTAGTATAGAAGAGATTGTTTCCTCCTTTACTTTTCTCCTGCTTCCTTCTCTCCTTCTCTCTCTCCCTTCCTTTTTTTTTTTTTTTTCTTTGTTTTTTCTTTTGAAACACTAAGGCCCTTTACTGAGAGAAAATCTTGCCAAAAGCTCAATAGGTGAAATAAAGTTATTCTTTTTGAATAGAGAGTGGGGCTGGACCCTACATGCCTTAACTTTTCTCTACCACATGGACCCTCAGAGTACCCTACTGAGACCTTGGTTTTCCGTGATCACAGTTTAAAAGCTGAAGAGAGCTGAATAACTTATTAATCAACACATTATGTGCCAGGTGCTCTCCTAAACATTTTATAAATATTAACTTATTTAATTCTCAAAATAACTGATGGCTATTATTATTATCCTCATTTTACAGATGGTGAAAGTGAAGCACAAAGGAGTTAAATAAGTTTCCTAAGATCACACAGATATTAAATGGCAGGACCTGGACAGTCTTGTTCCAGAATCCTGTTCTTACCCAGAAGGCTTTGCAGTTTCTCCCTAGCAGCAGCAGTTATATGCAATGATTATTAGGTGTTAGGCATTATACTAGGAGTTCTGCATGTTTTATCAATAGCCAATGCTCCCAAAGTAGCCAGAGAGGTAACAGTATTATCCCCAGTATATGGATGCAGGAAATGAGGCATAAGGAAGTTTCATAGCATTCCTTTTAGGTGGAAACCCAGGGTTTGAACCTTCATAGTTTGACTTCAGAGCCTATGCTCTTAACCACTTGTGTCATAGGCTCCCATAAGAGTGAAAATATTTGTTTGTTGTTAAAGAGTCATGATGCTTTTCATTTTCCTTCATGTTGAGTTCACATTGTCTAACACTACCAAGAGGAGCCTCCCAGTTCCTCTACCAGGGCAGGATCATGCCCAGAGGAAATTTAGTATCTTAGTGTTCCCTACTGCTGCGGCTTAGTTGCTCAGTCCTGTCTGACTCTTTGTGACCCCAAGGCTCCAGTCGAAGGACTGTAGCCCACCAGGCTCCTCTGTCCATGGGACTTTCCAGGCCAGAATACTGGAGTGGGTAACCATTCCCTTCTCTGGGGGATCTTCCCAACCCAGGAATCTAACTGGGGTCTCCTGCATTGCAGGCAGATTCTTTACCAGCTGAGCTACTAGGGAAGGCCTGGTGTTCTTTACCTTATATCTGTTCTCATATTTGCCTTCTGATCCTTCTCAAATTAGCCTGCTTAATTTTCTCAGTATTTTCTGCATCTCTACTAAGCAATGAATGCCATCAAGTAATCATACTTTCCTGACAAAGATTGATGGCTCTCCTCTATCTATCTCCTATGTTTTGACTTAATCCTCCTGGATATATAATGTTTTTGTTTTGTTTGATAATTTCAGTTGTAGAAATATGAGACCCTATTGCAGACTAATAGTACAGAACCTTTCTCTTCATTCAGTGCTGCTCCAACTAAAGAACTATGCGTCTAGAACAGTTATATCTAGCATACAAGCATAAGGTGATTCTAATAGCAGGAGCAAAGAGAAGCCTGATGGTGGTGTAAGATCTAGTACCCACGGGTGACTGAGTGTATGCTGTTCACTGAGCTGTGCTGTGCTTTGGCCCTTCATCTGCTGGGCAGAAATGTTGCAGGAGAAGCATGGTCTTGTGAAGAGTGTTGGCTGCCATGTGACCTTCAATACTGGCAAGGTAGAAAGCAGTGCTTTGTTAACTGTAATAATGTGTTACTTTTAGGAATTATAGTTTGTTGCTTAGGACTTGTTATGCCTTTGTCAATTTCCTCTTAATATTTACCAATGACTTTAGCTTCTTGAGTTAAATCTTGAGTAAACATGGTGATTTCCAGGGACCATTGAGTAGAGAGATACCTACTGAGGCAAATCAAAACATATGGAAATCTCAGTCCTCAAAGCCTCCTATCCAGAGAGAGGGCAACATTTGAGAATGAGATCTTTTACTTCTTTCCTAAGGTAAAGGAGTGTTACAAAATTAAAATAGATAGGCCATGATTCTATCAATTTAAAGGTAAGAGAATTCTTACAGTTAGAAAGACATGCTCATTTCATATAAAGATACAATTTCTTCAGATTGTATTCACTCATGAAGGAGTAATTTAGTAGGATCAGTACCTTACCCAGAAAGAGATTGAGGAATACATTAGATTAAATTGATTCCTGATAGTAGCCCCTGACATAACTGTTCTCAATTTGCTATAAAATACTGTATATATATATATATATATATATATATATATATATAAATATATACTTTATTTATTTTAAAGTTCAAGAGGTCAGAAGTCTGAAATGGATTTCATCAGGATTAAATCAAGGTGTTGGCAGGCTGAATTTTTTTCTGGAGTCTCACAGGAAGAACCTGTTTCCTTCTCTTTTCCAGCTTCTAGAAGTTGCCCACTTTCCTTTACTTGTGGTCCTCTTTCATGTTCAAAGCCAGCAATGGCCAAGTTATCTTTCTCATTTTCTGTCACTCTGAGCCTTCTCTCTCTTTTCATATTTAAGGACCTTTGCAATACATTGAGCCCACCTAAATAATAATGGATAATCTATTTTAAGGTTAAATAATTAGAGACCTCAGTTCCATCTACCAACTTAATTCTTCTTTGTCATTTACATAACATAGTCACAAATTCTAAGGATTAGGTTGAAGACATTATTCTGCCTACTACATGTGAGTATAATATTTTTGGAAGTACATTTATATCAATATCTGTCATGGTTAAAGCTCCATAGCTATGCTAAAGATGAAGGGGGCCTTGGGGATTCTTGTTTTGTTTGTTTGCTTGTTTTTGTATTCAGATCGGATATGATCTAAGCAGTGGAGCTAAAAGTTCTATCTCAAGTCAGGGAGCTCCACTAGATGAAAAACCTACTAGAGGCTGGGAATTAGGATATAAGCTCTGCAAGGCAAATATGATCCCCCTGTAGGGGATTCAAATAAAGACACGTAAGTAAAGTCACCTGCTTATTTAACTGATATGCAGAGTACATCATGAGAAACACTGGGCTGGAGGAAGCACAAGCTGGGATCAAGACTGCTGGGAGAAATATCAATAACCTCAGATATGCAGATGACACCACCCTTATGGCAAAAAGTGAAGAGGAACTAAGAAGCCTCTTGATGAAAGTGAAAGTGGAGAGTGAAAAAGTTGGCTTAAAGCTCAACATTCAGAAAATGAAGATCATGGCATCTGGTCCCATCACTTCATGGCAAATAGATGGGGAAACAGTGGAAACAGTGTCAGACTTTATTTTTTGGACTCCAAAATCACTGCAGATGGTGATTGCAGCCATGAAATTAAAAGACGCTTACTCCTTGGAAGGAAAGTTATGACCAACCTAGACAGCATATTCAAAAGCAGAGACATTACTTTTCCAACAAAGGTCCATCTAGTCAAGGCTATGGTTTTTCCAGTGGTCATATATGGATGTGAGAGTTGGACTATAAAGAAAGCTGAGTGCCAAAGAATTGATGCTTTTGAACTGTGGTGTTGGAGAAGACTCGAGAGTCCCTTGGACTGCAAGGAGATCCAACCAATCCTTTCTAAAGGAGATCAGTCCTGGGTGTTCATTGGAAGGACTGATTTTGAAGCTGAAACTCCAATCCTTTCACCACCTGATGTGAAGAGCTGACTCATTTGAAAAGACCCTGATGCTGGGAAAGATTGAGGGCAGGAGGAGAAAGGGATGACAGAGGATGAGATGGTTGGATGGCATCACTGACTCGATGAACATGGGTTTGGGTGAACTCTGGGAGTTGGTGATGGACAGGGAGGCCTGGCGTGCTGCGGTTCATGGGGTCGCAGAGTTGGACACAACTGAGAGAATGATCTGAACTGAACTGAAGTAAAGACAATCACAGTTTCTGTCTTGGAAACACTGTCTCTTTCATGATAAGCTGAAAATTAAAAAATCATGATGGAGAAGAAAAAGGGAACAGTGTCTGAGAGGCAGAGTAACTTCCCAGGATGACTTGCCATAATAATGTGAAAGAATTTCTAGAAGTTCAACATCCTCAATAACTTCAAGATACAGTAAGACATGTGAGAGAATAAGCTAAGACTAAAAGAAAGCAAGATGACTGGAAAAGGGGACAGCTTAAACAAGAAAACATGGCAAAGAGACTGAAATGTCATACAATTAAAATCTGCATTAGAAGCTGGAAGAAAAAATATCAGCATTTAAACTATATGTATATCACTAATTTTGAAGGAAAATTGTTATGTTATGTCAAAATGAAGAAAGAAAACCAATAAAAGTTAATGAAATAGAGAAGATTAAAAATACAGAAGACAGAGCTCATAGACTTAAACATTAGACAAAATATAAGAATTATAGATGTACTTGAGGCAACGATTGGAATACAGGTGATAATCAAAAATTAATAAAAGCTCTTTTTAGTTAAAATAAAAACAAAACCAAAAAAGCCTCAGTATGCAAATTGAAAGAACTTTCTATACTCTGCTGCTGCTGCTGCTGCTAAGTCGCTTCAGTCGTGTCCAACTCTGTGCGACCCCATAGATGGCAGCTCACCAGGCTCCCCTGTCCCTGGGATAGGCAACATTAATGAAAAGGATTCCATACCATTACAACTTGGTAATTTATTTTTTTAATTACAGCAATAAAGAAAAAAAATCCTTAACATATGTAGGCAAGGAAAACAAGAAGCAGCAGTCAGACTGGCCCTTTTAAAAATGTTACACTATATATAATAATATATATAATAATAGGTGCTATTGCTATAAAATCTAAAAAAATTTTTGCTTGAAACAGTTTGTATAGTGTGCCCAAGAAAGGTAAATAGAGTCAAGTTTCTTTCACTTGTAAAAGTAACAGAAAGAAATTCTCAAATATGCAAGAAAGAGGAAAACATGCAACCTCTTTATTAGGGAAATGACATAAAGATATAGGTCAGGTCAGTGCTCCTCAAATTGAGGTTCAGGGCTCAGTAACATCAGCATTATCTGGAAACCAGTACAGAGTCTCAGGTCTACCCCAAGCCTCCTGAAGCTAAGTGCTGTGGATGGATTGCAGCTATCTCATGTCAACAGTTTTTCAAGGAGATTCTTATATTCATTAAAATTTAGGAAGTAGTGGTTCAGGTGACTGAGAGAGAAATCAAATTTAAGAATTCGGTAATGGAAATAAATGATATTAAGGAATTGACCATTAATAATGAAACCAATTAAAAGTGACATTTAAATAATTGTAATTTTATAACACTGTATACAAATGTAAACTCAGACTTTTGAAAGACAAAATATGTAATGTAAAATTATGCTTAAGAAGTATTAAATGTGTAATGTTTTAATACTTGATACCAATAATAATAAAAATCTAAAATCATATTTAAAGAGTCCAGAAGTAAAACTCTGATAAATCCTCATTTTTTTCTAGGTGTAGACTCAACAATTTCAAGTGTTTAGTATTTTCAACGTTTACTTATTCTTTCAACAAGGTTTCCTTATTCATTCAATAAACATTAATATTCTTTTTAGTATACCAGGTATCACTATTAGAAATAAAAGTAGGTTGCATGACTTCCAAATCAATAGAGACATAAAAGAATGTGCAGTCTAAATCACCAGATAAAAGAATGAAGCAAAGAAATTAACACTGAAGAATGAAGTATAAAATAAGATCATAAAGATGCAGCCGAACAAGTCCTTTATGCCAACACAAATAAATAGTGTTAAGTCCTCTATTGGGAAAAAGGGCAGATATTTTGACCACATAGTCCACCTGAATATTGATGTTCAGCAAGAGTCTGTTATATATTCACAAAACGCCATGGTTTTAGCGTTGTCATCCTTTAAGTGTTACACTGGCTCACATTACCTGAATGATGCTGGGAAACATTAAACCTATTTGGTTTGAATTTTCTTATGTGTAAAGTAGGAATGATATTTTCTATGTACCTTACACATTCAGAAGGGCAAATGTGAATATGAGAGCATTTTGTGAAGCTGAATCTCATTATAAAATAATCACTTAGCTAGTCTATTAAAATACAAAGAATTTCCATTTAAGCTAATAAGCAAAATCTAAACATGGCTATGGAGAAGAGATATAGTAAAATAAAGTGACATCAAGATTTTTTTAAATGTATGGACAAGATTTATCAGGCAAAAGCAAAATGAAACAAAAAGTAATCCTGGCAATATTTAGACAAAATAGAATCAAAGACCATAAAAATATAAAGTTTGATCAAGAAGATTATATTTATTTTCAATAGTTAGGCTTCACAGTGAAGATAAGACAATGTTGAATTTTCATTGACATATTAATAGCCTCAAATACATGAAACCAAGATGTTAGAAATATAAAGAAAATTTGATAGAAATAGAATTGTTGTCTGAGACTTCAATATACTTTTATTGATCTTTCATAGATCAGATAAATATAGAATACATAGAGTGTTTTAATAATCTAATACAGCTAATTTAATAAATATTTATTGAACTTTGTTCCTAAGAAATAAAAGTCATACTTCAAGAAGCAATGAAGCATTTAGAATAAAATTGATCATATATTATACCTCAAAGAAAACCATATTAAATTATGAAACATAAAACATTTACAGGCTACATGTTCTACCTGTAATGAAGTGAAACTGCTGCTGCTGCTGCTGCTGCTAAGTCACATCAGTTGTGGCTGTCTCTGTGCGACCCCATAGATGGCAGCCCACCAGGCTCCTCTGTCCCTGGGATTCTCCAGGCAAGAACACTGGAGTGGGTTGCCATTTCCTTCTCCAATGCATGAAAGTGAAAAGTGAAAGTGAAGTCGCTCAGTTGTGTCTGACTCTTAGCGACCCCATGGACTGCAGCCTACCAGGCTCCTCCATCCAGGGATTTTCCAGGCAAAAATACTGGAGTGGGTTGCCATTGCCTTCTCTGGAAATGAAACTAGAAATTGATAAGAGAAGTTTAAATGCAAAGTTCAACAACTTGGAAAACAACAATACAGAAACAAAAAATAAAAACTTCTCTTAAAGAATTCTAGGTTCAAAAGAAAAGCAATCCTAGTATAATAAATGGTTAGAAAAATGAGAACTCTATGTATCCACATTTTAAATGACCAAAGCTGCATTTAGCAGAAAATTAATAGCCATAACCAGAGGAGCCTGGTGGGCTACAGTTCATGGGGTTGCAAGAGTCCAACATGACTAACACTTTCACTGTTAACATTTAAGAGCTTTCATTGTTAAAAGAAAGTAACAAAATCATTCTACAGAAAACAAAAGTAATAAATTAATAGCCTCCTCTTTCATATTAAACAACACAACAAACAATACTCATTCAGTAAACAGGTTCTTTACCACTAATGACATGGCAGAAACCTAAGTTAGGAAAGGATGAACGTACAAATCATATTACAAGGTAAATATCAGAAAACCTATAGCAAGATATATATTGGAAATATTCTCCTTACTGCCACAAATGAGATGAATATGCTTGCTATTCCTGTAACTATTTCAACATTGTACTAGTCACTATTCAACACAATCCAAGCCAAAGGATTAAGGTGAAAAGATTAAATATGAGTTACATATGGACATAAGAAATAAACCAGTACTGTTTAAAAAGATACAATTATCTGTTTCAAATTCCAAGACACAACTAAAAAATAACATTAAAATTGATAGAGTTCAGTAATGTACCTTGATTTTGGACATCTGGCCTCCAGAATTGTGAGAATATCAGTTTCTGTTCTTTTATGCACCAAGTTCGTGGTAATTTGTTATATCAACCACGGGCAGGAAAGGAATACAGCCAACTGTAGACCTCCCAGAATCTCAGTGTCCTCATTCCTAAACTGTGGTCATAGTATAATACCTACATTGCAGTGTTGTTGCCAGGATGAAATGAGAAAATGTGTGAAAGTAGAATTGGAAAGGATGAATCAAGCAAAGAGTAAAAGAGAAAGAATACATTAGGAAAAAAACGTAGATGTCCCTTGTTTGATGTGAGTAATTTGTACTTGATCATCAGATGTTTTACCCAACAATAGTTTCCGAGAGACAACCATTATTTTAATTGAGAAAAAAGGATAATGTGTAATATGTCAATCCAGCTTGCCAACCAATTTCCTAAAATGTTAATAAAACACAGTGAAATACACACAATACACATATAATAATCTATGATACTAGGATTTTAAAAATTTACAATTGTATTCTTGAACACTTAACAATTAAATGGTTGTTAAAAACATTTACTTTGTATGTAGCATTGCTTTGCTTCCTTCTCTGCAGTTGTCTTTAAGAGTTTAACTCTTTGGTAAATGTGAAAGCCAACATGAATTCTTTTGCAGTGATATTGTGCATAGAAAAGAAAATATTCCTTCCCTAGAAAAGAAAGTTTTTTGTATTTTTTGATCCACTGATATCATTTCTAGAAATCTTTCAGAAGGAAACAGAGACACGAGCAGAAATTATAATTATATATAATATTTATAAGTAAAGTAAATATTTTGTTAAATGCTTTCAGTATAAGCACACAGTGGCAGGGGGTGGCTCACCTTGATGCTATGATGACCTTTTAGCACCTACAAGGTCTGAAATATGTCTCTTATGTTGACGCTCAGCTTGCTTTTCAAAGTTTTTTTTTTTTCCTATCATAATTACTTTATTTTCCTCTCTTAACTCAGAACCAGACTACAAGGTAAGGAAAAACACAGAAACAGCTACAGTGTTCCCCATAATCCATAGTTACAGTTACAGTTCAGTTGCTCAGTCGTGTCTGACTCTTTGTGACCCCATGGACTGAAGTATGTCAGGCATCCCTGTCCATCACCAACTCCCGGAGTTTACTCAAACTCACGTCCATCAAGTCGGTGATGCCATCCAACCATCTCATCCTTTGTTGGCCCCTTCTCCTCCTGCCTTCAATCTTTCCCAGGATCAAGGTCTATTCAAATGAGCCAGCTCTTCCATCAGGTGGCCAAAGTATTGGAGTTTCAGCTTCAACATCAGTCCTTCAATGAACACTCAGGACTGATCTCCTTTAGAATGGACTGGTTGGATCTCCTTGCAGTCCAAGGGACTCTCAAGAGTCTTCTCCAACACCACAGTTCAAAAGTATCAATTCTTCGGCATTCAGCTTTCTTTATAGTCCAACTCTCACATCCATACATGACCACTGGAAAAACCATAGCTTTGACTAGATGGACCTTTGTTGGCAAAGTAATGTCTCTGTTTTTTAATATGCTGTCTAGGTTGGTCATAACTTTTCTTCCAAGGAGCAAGCATCTTCTAATTTCATGGCTGCAGTCACACTCTGCAGTGATTTTGGAGCCCAAGAAAATAAAGTTTCTCACTTGTTTCATTGCATCCCTGTCTATTTACCATGAAGTGATGGGACCAAATGCCATGATCTTAGTTTTCTGAATGTTGAGTTTTAAGCCCACTTTTTCACTCTTCTCTTTCACTTTCATCAAGAAGCTTTTTAGTTCTTCTTCACTTTCTACCATAAAGCTGGTGTCATATGCATATCTGAGGTTATTGATTTTTCTCCCAGCAATCTTGATTCCAGCTTGTGCTTCATCCAGCCCATTTCTCATGATGTACTCTGCATATCAGTTAAATAAGCAGGGTGACAATATATAGCCTTGACGTACTCCTTTTTCTATTTGGAACCAGTCTGTTGTTCCATGTCCAGTTCTAACTGTTGCTTCCTGACCCGCATACAGATTTCTCAAAAGGCAGGTAAGGTGGTCTGGTATTCCCATCTCTTTAAGAATTTTCCGCAGTTTGTTGTGATACACACAGTCAAAGGCTTTGGTATAGTCAATAAAGCAGAAGTAGATGTTTTTCTGGAACTCTCTTGCTTTTTCAATGATCCAGCAGATGTTGGCAATTTGATCTTTGGTTCCTCTGCCTTTTCTAAATCCATCTTGAACATCTGGAAGTTCATGGTTCACATACTGTTGAAGCCTAGCTTGGAGAATTTTGAGAATTACTTTGCTAGCATGTGAGATGAGTGCAATTGTGCGATAGTTTGAGCATTCTTTGGCATAATCCACACAGGTCTTTTTTCAGGCAGATGATATCTCCCATGATATGATATACATGGATCAGGGGTGGGAAGAAACAAAGACCAGATACAGGGAAGGATACTGCACGTGGTTCTCACAATCTACTGAACAGGTTTGGGAAGTATCTCAAGGGTTTTCCTGTATATCATTTTGTCAAAATTTTTGTATTGAGTTTAGTATCATAAATCTAAATTTTTTGTCAAATGAACATTGGCAAAAAATATCTCTTATGAAATTTGTATTCTAAAAACCAAGAGCCATTTTACCAGGCAAGTGTTAACCAGGGTGACACTCTGCAGGCTATGCTTGGATTTGTAAATGTTTAAAAGCAGAAAATTAGCACAAAATATACAAACAGTTACTATAAATAATCAGAAATTTAAAGATGCATAGAAACATGGGTAGAATTCTATACAAGTGGCCAATTAGTGGATGGATGACTGTGCAACCTAAAAAGTGATCAGGAAATGTAAATTAAAATCACCCTTCCATAGCTTTTTACATGCATATTGTTAGCAAGATAAATTTAAAAATCTAATAATACCAAGGGTTGGTCAGCTTGTGAAGCAACAGGAGTTTAATTAATGGAGCAAACTGGTGTGGCCACTATGGAATATAGGGTGGCATCATCCAGAAAGTTGAAGGCATGTGTGTAACCCATAACTTGTGTGCCCAGGGAGATGTCTGCATGATATGTACAACTGCAGGGTCTTTTTTTTTTTTTTTGATAATTCAAGAAAGCATAAATATGCACCAGTGTGTAATGAATACATATTATGAAATATTTGTTCAAGAGATGATTTTTGAAAAGCAAAAAGAATGAATGAGAACAATACATACTCACATAGATGAATCTCAAAAATACTGTGAAGTAAAAAATTTTACAAGTCAATTTGCAAGAGAATACAGAGTGATACAGTTATATAAAAATCTAAAACATGCAGAGCAAAATCATTTTTAACTATTTGGCAAGTATTAAATAAATGATGCTATTACCTAGACCTCGTAAACTCTTTTGAGGTGAAATTGTGCATAAAGACAGCCTCCCTAGAAAAGAAAGTTTTCAGATTTTTGCTCCAGTAGTTTCATTTCTAGAATTTTTTCAGAAGGAAATCAAGATGCAGACAAAAATTCTAATTGTATGTAGTATTTATAAAATAATTAAATAGTCTATTAATCTTTTGGCAAATTGGGGAATTGGTAGATTATGGTACATATGTTATGATTTGAAACTCCTTTTAAAATTATTATTTAGTGACATGGGAAAAATCCTTAAAAGATAATTTTCAATGAAAAAGGGTATAAAATTGTTTTGCTATATGATCTATAGTTGTTTTAAAATATTGGCAAACAGGAAAAAGTGAAGGCACATGTGAAATAAGACTGGGAAGTTAAAAACTTGATCTGTGTTTCTCTCTCTGTAATAAATATGTGATTTAAAAAATCCTTTGCTATAATTTTAAAATTGGGTGCAGTGAGCAAATAGTGCTTCTGTAATCATAATTAACAGATTTTCCCCCCTCTTTCTAAAATTCATAAGTCTTCATGAAGATTGTGGGTTTTTTTCCCCAACTGGACAGAATCTTATTCTTTTACCTATTCCTATTCTGCCAACTTCTGCCTATGCTTGAAATAGTGGGGGGTATTCTATATGAAAATACTTAAACGGGCTACAGGGAGTAATTTTATGTCATATAGGAATTGTAAGGGTTTAATGAGATCATGAATGAAAAGAGCCTAAAACAGTTCCCAATACAAGTCAGTATCTATTATCATTGATTGATTACTGCTGTATATTTATATTACTGATGAAAGTTTGCACATGATTTCTGTTTTAGGATCAAAAATGGGATTCCATATTACCCGCAAGCATAAAAGCCCTAAAGACAGAAAATGAGAAGTTATTTATTGTGTCACTAATATGTCTGCAACTAGAAGAGTCTGAGGAAAGAGCAGAAAAAACAAATAGTAAATCTTGTTCTGATACAAGGGATTAGATCTGATAGAGTGCCTGAAGAACTATGGATGGAGGTTCATGACATTGTACATGAGGCAGTGATCAAGACCATCCCCTAGAAAAAGAAATGCAAAAGGCAAAGTGGTTCTCTGAGGGGGCCTTACAAATAGCTGAGAGAAGAAGACAAGCTAATGGCAAAGGAGAAAAGGAAAGATATACCCATTTGAATACAGAGTTCCAAAGAATAACAAGGAGAAATAAGATAGCCTTCCTCAGCAATCAATGCAAAGAAATAAAGGAAAACAATAGAATGGGAAAGACTAGAGATCTCTTCAAGAAAATTAGAGATACCAAGGAAACATATCATGCAAAGATGAGCTCAATAAAGGACAGAAATGGTATGGACCTAACAGAAGCAGAAGGTATTAAGAAGAGGTGGCGAGAATACACAGAAGAACTATACCAAAAAGATCTTCATGACCCAGATAACCACAATGGTGTGATCACTCACCTAGAGCCAGACATCCTGGAATGTGAAGTCAAGTGGGCCTTAGGAAGCATCATTATGAACAAAGCTAGTAGAGGTGATGAAATTCCAGTTGAGCTATCTAGAATCCTAAAAGATGATGCTGTGAAAGTGTTGCACTCAATATGTAAGCAAATTTGGAAAACTCAACAGTGGCCCCAGGACTGGAAAAGGTCAGTTTTCATTCCAATCCCAAAGAATGTTCAAACTACCGTACAATTGCACTCATCTCACACACTAGCAAAGTAATGCTCAAAATTCTCCAAGCCAAGCTTCAACGATACATGAACCATGAACTTCCAGATGTTCAACTGGATTTAGAAAGGCAGAGGAACCAGAAATCAAATTGCCAACATCTGTTGGATCATCAAAAAAGCAAGAGAGTTCCAGAAAAGCATCTACTTTGGCTTTATTGACACTTCCAAAGCCTTTGACTGTGTGGGTCACAACAAACTGTGGAAAATTCTTCAAGAGATGGGAATACCAGATCACTGCCTCTTGAGAAATCTGTATACAGGTCAAGAAGGAATAGTTAGAGCTGGACATGGAACAGCAGACTGGTTCCAAGTCAGGAAAGGAGTATATATCAAGGCTGTATGTTGTCGTTATTTAACTTATATGCAGAGTAAACCATGAGAAATGCTGTGCTGGATGAAGCACAAGCTGGAATCAAGATTGCCAGGAGAAATATCAATAACCTCAGATATGCAGATGATACCACCCTTATGGCAGAAAGCGAAGAAGAACTGAAGAACCTCTTGATGAAAGTGAAAGAGGAGAGTGAAAAAGTTGGCTTAAAACTAAACATTCAGAAAACTAAAATCATGGCATCCAGTCTCATCACTTCATGGCAAATAGATGGGGAAACAGTGGAAACAGTGAGAAACTTTATTTTTTTGTACTCCAAAATCACTGCAGATTATGACTGCAGCCATGAAATTAGAAGACACTTGCTCCTTGGAAGAAAAGTTATGACCAACCTAGATGGCATATTAAAAAGCAGAGACATTACTTTGCCAACAAAGGTCCATCTTGTCAAAGCTATGGTTTTCCCAACATTCATGTATGGATGTGAGAGTTGGACTATAAAGAAAGCTGAATGCTGAAGAACTGATGCTTTTGAACTGTGGTGTTGGAGAAGACTCTTGAGAGTCCCTTGGACTACAAGGAGATCCAACCAGTCTATCCTAAAGGAGATCAGTCCTGAGTGTTCATTGAAGGACTGATGTTGAAGCGGAAACTCCAATACTTTGGCCACCTGATGTGAGGAACTGACTCATTTGAAAAGACCCTTATGCTGGGAAAGATTGAAGGCGAGAGGTGAAGTGGTGACAGAGGATGAGATGGTTGGATGGCATCACCGACTCAATGGACATGAGTTTGATTAGCTCCAGGAGTTGGTGATGGACAGGGAAGCCTGGCATGCTGAAGTCCATGGTTTCGCAAAGAGTTAGACACTACTGAGTGACTGAACTGAACTGAATCTACCTCCATTATGGACAGCCATCATGCACAGGCTGGAGAAATTCTTTTGGCAGAATTAGGGTCATTTGAAAACTGTAAATCTTTTGCAAGTTAGGATCGTAATCTGTTTACCCCATAACCCCAGTCCTGGGCTTTCTGTGGATAACTGATTCCATGTGGGCAACTTGAAACAGGAGGGCAGGATAAGGGCCTGGAAACTGTTCAACTCTAGATTAGATGGTGTTTTGGAGACCTTCTTTCAGGGAAATCTGTCAGTTACATGGCCAATCAAATTGCAAGACTGATACTTTCTAATTTTGCCTTCCACCAAATGACTATATGTAATTCATCTTGTGATTTGGCAATAAAGATTTCTTTTACTTTCCTGCTAGATAGATTGGCTTCATTCAGTTGCTAGATGAAAATAGGATTGTGTTGCAAAACATATAAATGATTTGGCAAATATGATTTTTTAATTTATTTTTTAATTGAAGGAAAATTGCTTTAGAATATTGTGTTGGTTCCTGCCATACAACGAGTATCAGACATAAGCAAATATGATTTTATTTTCCAAAAAATATACATTAGCAGATTTTATGATAAGTGTCCTTGAAGGGAAATATGATGAATTTGCATCTGATTTAGATCTTCTTTAAACAGCTTGACAACAGCAGAAAAGGCAAAAGCAAGCCTTAGTCAGTTTTATTGTTCAGATGGTATTAATGGGTTCTTGAGAGACTTGTGATAGTGACATTGACATCTTTTAGTAATTTCCTGTGTTTGAAGGGTTTAGGTAGGAATTTACAGGGAATAGTCATGATCCATGTCTCCAAAGCATGTCAAAGAGAGGTTGTAGATCTTTTATTCTCTTGTCTGGCATGTATGTAATGGCAGATAGTGGCCACTGTAAGTTGTTGGGTAACTCATTTTGATTACATTCTTTAAGCAAAGAATTTGGTGACATATTAGATGTTTCTGCCTGTCTTGAGTCCTCCACCCTGTCTATTATGGTAGACTGTAAGCTCCATAATGAAACTATTTCTAACTGGTTCTCCTCTGTACCCTAGCCTGGTAGCACTCCCCCCAAAATGTAGAGCAAATAAGTAACAAAAAATGTACCTAGTGGTTGTCTTAGCTATCCATTCATCTATCTGTCTGTCTATCCATCCATCCATCCATCTATCCTCCCATCCATCTCTCAAAATTGCTGTTTTGTCTAGGTTTTTGCTGACACAAAATCTCACCCTTTGTTTCCATTTACATTCTCCACAACTGAGGGATTGTCAAATATACATAGTAAAAATAAACATGGTCAATACACCTTGTAAAAGTGAACTTGAGGTGAAGCTATAATTTACTAATGCACAGTCATTGATACACTTAAGAAATGATACCACTTTGGCCAGGTAGATATATGAGCCATTTCAAAATATCTCAGCAAAACTTTCTGAAAGGGCCCATCTGAAGTGCCTAATCTACTTCTCCCTGACCCCCATCCTTACCTGCTATTCACATTTGCTTTTCTTAAATGTATTTGATTTGGACAAGTTGGGAGCCACTTTCTCTTTTCTGAGGTGATCTTTGAAGAATGACGTGCTTAACTGCAGCCTATTTAGATTGTTTATCTGTATATAAAGCCCAAGCCAGGTACTATGTTTTACCTTTAAGATAAAATCAATAAAGAGTTGAAAAGAAGCAGAGTAATCCTTGAACATTCCTAAACAATTGTCTTCCTTTACTTCTAACAAAGAACACTGCTTAATCTTACTTATTTGAAACTGCTTTCTCAGGGTTCATTTAGCTGTGAGCTTACCTTTATTCAAACACGTAGAAGCTAAAAATGGTACAAAGAAAGTTTATTCTAAAACAGACACGTTTGGAAGGCAGTGTCATTACTAAATGCTGTTGGTCTTGATAAGCTCTTTGATAAGCTGAGATCAGATTTTATCACAGAGATAGATGCAGCTCATTGGTAAAGAGTGTAACCTGCTGCCTATACTCCCTTGGTATCAGTGGGAGATCTGTTCCAGGACACCCCACTCAGATACCAAAATCCATGAGTGTTCAAGTCCCCTATGAAAAACGGGACAGTATTTGCATACAACCTCCACAAGCCTCTCTTAGACATTAAATCGTCTCTAGATTACTTACAGGCTTCCCAGGTGGCTCAGTGGTATAAGAATCTGCCTGCCAAGGCAGGAGACATGAATTAATTCCCTGAGTTGGGAAGATCCCCTGGAGGAGGAAATGACAACCCACTCCAATATTTTTGCCTGAAGAATCCCATGGACAGAGGAGCCTGGTGGGCTACAGTCCCTGGGGTCCGAAAGAGTCTGACACAACTGAGTCACTGAGCAGGCACGCACTAAATATAATCCCTAATACAATGTAAATGCTCTGTAAACTGTTGTAAATACAATGTAAATGCTATGTAAATAGTTGTGGATGTGCGGCAAATTCATATTTTGCTCTTTGGAGTTTCTGGAATTTTTGAAAAATATTTTCAATCTGTGTTTGGTTGAATCCTCATATGAAGGTATAGAGGGTTTATTGTATAGGGGTACAACCAATACATAAATACATAATTATTACTACCTTTGGGAAAGGGCTAACTATGGTGATGCTGCTGGAAGCTGGTGAGTTAGAGAAACTGAAATTTTTATGTAATATCCATATCTCATTGTCAAACTTACCATACCCAGTTGATGTTCAGAGTTTTTGAAAAGAAAAATTATGGAGTAATTTGAGCTTCCCTTCTCCCTTTATTGGTCTTCCTCCGTTCCTGAGGCAGAGACATTGACTGTCAATCAGATATTCAAGAATATGGGGAAAGGAGTGAGAAAAGGAAGCCTGGGTAATTCACCTGAGAAGTGTTATCCATCATTCATGTGCACTGTATAGCAGCAGGTGGTCAGGGAAAGAGGATCATTTGTAATATTCAGGTGACGGAGATGGTAGTGAGGAAAGATAGTAAAGCATTTTAGTTTTCAAAGTCAGTTGCTGCTGCTGCTAAGTCACGTCAGTCGTGTCCGACTCTGTGTGACCCCATAGATGGCAGCCCACTAGCTCCTCTGTCCCTGGGATTCTCCAGGCAAGAACACTGGAGTGGGTTGCCATTTCCTTCTCCAATGCATGAAAGTGAAAAGTGAAAGTGAAGTCGCTCAGTCGTGTCTGACTCTTAGCCACCCCATGGACTATAGCCTACCAGGCTCCTCCATCCATGGGATTCTCCAGGCAAAAGTACTGGAGTGGGGTGCCGTTTTAGAGAATTAAGGATTTCTGCATAGCTGCAATGAAGTGTCTGGTGCCAGTCTTGACCATCTGTCATGAAGAGCTATAAAATTAGATTAAATATATGAGGCAACTATTTCTAGGAGTTGACTATCAGACAACGCAGGACTTTGAAAGAAGTTAAGTCTTGAAGTAGGCCTTGGTTTTCTACCTGAGGGCCCATTCACTGCACCAGAAACTAAGTTTTATTTTTTACTTATCAATCAGTTAAAAAAAAAAGAATGCAGTCAATTTGGAAGAACTATAGTCTCCCATGCACTATAGCCTGAAATTAATTCCAGCTGGATTAAGGCAATACATGTATAAAATTAATCATTAGAAAGCTAGAAAGGAAATGAATGTTTATCCCAATGACAGTGAGAGAGGCAAAAAGAAAAGATCACAAAAGAAAAGCATCGTGGATTTGACTCCATTAAAAGTAAACTTCTGTTTGTCAAAAAATCAAAACCGAAACAGAGATACACATGTGCAGTAAATATGAGATATGAGTGCCTAAAGATCATAAAAGGCCAAGAGATCATACTGCTTGGTGACAATGCATGATTCCAATAGTTAAATGGGAAGTCCAGCATCTAGCCTTTTCCTTCCTAAAGCCTTTGTTTTTAAACCTTTCCTGCTCAGTGGAAGAACTCAATTGCCTAAGGTCTCTTCTTGCTTGCTATTTCATCACTCCTACTTCTGAGCCTCAGTGGGACCTGGCCTTACATTCCACTGCATGGCCTGCCTGGGGCCCTCTGTCTCTTACATGCACTCCTTAGTGATGTTTCTATGAGCTCTAAAAATTGGGGGTTTCCCAGCAATATTGTTCTGTGGTATTTGTTATTAGGTATCTGTGTTTCCTACTCATTTTTTATTGGAGATGTGGTAGTTTCATTTCTAGAAAGAAAATGTGACATATTTCCCTTTCTGACTTCCTACCTTCTCTGAAAAATTGGATGCTTGAAGTGTGTGCGTATGTGTGTTCAGGGTACAGGCTTGAAGGGAGTAATAAAGGAAGTAATAGTGAGGAGGTCTGCCCCAGCATTACCTCATTTTCTGATCTGCAGGAAGCAGAAAAATTAGTGTGATGACCTGAGTGAGCCGACGACCAGGTGAGCCTATGTTCTGAGCCACGTTTTGGTAAATCACATTAAGCGAGATTTTACCTGTTTCTCCTGTGTTCATTTGCAGGGGTGTGCGCTTAACCGGTAGGTCTGCTCCATTGTACAGACCCAAAGAAAATACACATAAGTATTCATTCATTCATTTATTCATCCATAGGGCAAACCCACTATGTTCAAGATACTTCATTTTCATATAGTCAACTACTTAGAAGAAAAGGATCAATTTTTCATAAACTATGAACCAGCTAAATTTAGCCAGGATGAAATGGACATCCTGAGTAACCATTTAAAAAATTGAGATAACATTTAAAATTCTCCCCACAAAGAATTCTCTAGGAACACGTTGTTTCACTGGAGAAGTCCACCAAATGTTTTGAGAAGAATTAATATCAATTTTACATAATCTAGGAAAATAGAAAAGGTAGGAACACTTCCTAAAAGACCACATAAAGATATTCCAGTCCAATATCTCTTGTGAACTTTAACACAGAAATACTCAAGAAAATATTAGCAAATGAAATCCAACAATGTGTAAAAAGAATTATGTACCATGACCAAGTGGGATTTAACACTGGTATTCAAGGATGGTTGAGCACTTGAAAATGAATCACGGTAATCTACCATATCGATAAGCTGAAGAAAAAAAATGATATGATCATATCTATTAACTCAGAACAAGCATTTGACAAAATCCAACAATCACTTATAATAACAATTGTTGGCAATTTAGGAATAGAGGTGAATTACCTCAACTTGATAAAGAGAATCCAAGACTGGGAACACAGCAAGGATGTTCACTCTCATTACTTCTGTTCTATATGGTACTGGAAGTTCTGGCCACTGTAGTCATAGAAAGGAGGAAGCATTCAGATTGGAAAGGAATGCATAAAACTAGCTCTATTTTCACATGACAGAATTTCCTACCTAGAAAATCTCTAGGAATCTGCAACAAAAACAAAAACTCCCAGAACTAATAAGTGGGTTCAGCAATTAATCCACAAATTAATTGTATGTCCATATGCTAACAGTAAACATGCAGAAACCAAAAATTTAAACACAATACAATTTACAATAGTTACAAAGAAAATGAAATATTATATACACACTTAATCAAAATTCACTCAGGATTTGTTTTTGCTGAAAATTACAAAATGCTGGTAAAAGAAATCCAAGAACTTCCAATACATGTTGGAAGTCTCAACATAGTACAGATATAAGTTCTCCCCAAATTAATCCAAGGTTTAATGCAATTCCTAAAAAAATTCCTACCAGCTTATTCTAAAATTTATATGTGAAGATACAGGCCCTATAATAGCTAAAGCAATCATGTGAAAGTGAAAGTCGTCTAGTTGTGTCTGACTCTTTGTGACCCCATAGACTATACAGTCCATGGAATTTTCCAGGCCAGAATACTGGAGTGGGTAGCCTTTTCCTTTTCTATGGGATCTTCCCAACCCAGGGATCAAACCCAGGTCTCCCGCACTGCAGGCAGATTCTTTACCAACTGAACCTTAAGAGAAGCCCAAGAATACTGGAGTGGGTAGCCTGTCCCTTCCCCAGGGGATCTTCCCAACCCAGGAATCCAATGAGGGTCTCCTGCATTGCAGGCAGATTCTTTACCAACTGGGCTATATCATGGCATAGAATGATAAAGTAGGAGGAATCACTCTATCCAATATTAAAGCTACCTATATAGCCATAGTAATGAAGCCAATAAGATATTGGCAGAGGACAGAATGGAACACAATGGAGGATCCAGAAATAGATCGTCACACATGCTCGAATGATTTTTTGCAAAGGTGCAAAGGCAACTCAATGGAGGAAACCCAGGCTTTTAAAAAAGAAATGATGTTGGACAATTAGACATCCATTGGCAAAAAACAAAAACATTGATCTAAATGTATACCTTATACAGAAACTAACTCAGATGGGTTACAGACTTAAATGTACAGGGTAAAATTACAAAAAAAATTAGACATATATGCATAAGAGATGTAAGTCTAGGTCTTGGGATCTCATTCTAGGCATAGAATTCATAGACTTCACACCAAAAACATAAATCTATAAAAGGAACAATAGATAGATGGGACTTCAAAAAAATGAAAACTTTTCTCTGTGAAAGCCATGTGAAGAGAATAGAAAGACAGTCTCTAAGCTGGAAGAAATATTTGCAAACCACATATTCCATAAAGGACTAGTATCTAGAATATGTAAAGAACTCCTAAAACTCAAAAATAAAAAGCAAGCAATTAATTAGAAAATGGGCACAAGATATGAATAGTCATTTCACTGAGAAAGATGTACAGATGGAAAATAAGCCCACTACAAGATATTCCACATCACTAGCCATCCCAGGGACAGAGGAGCCTGGTAGGAGGCCATCTACGGGGTTGCACAGAGTCGGACACGACTGAAGCGACTTAGCACCAGCAGCAGCCATCAGAGAAATACAAATTAAAACTATAATGAGCTATCGCTTCACATCTGTCAGAATAGCTAAAATAGAAAATAATGACAACACCAAATATTGGTGAGGATGCAGAGAAACTATTCACTCATATGTTGTTAGCAGGGATGTAAAATGACACAGCCGCTCTGGGAAACAATCTGGCAGTTTCTCACAAAACTAAACATACAGCTACCGTATGACCCAGCAATTGATTTCAGAGCACTGATTTCAGAGAAATGAAAATTCATGTTCACATAAAAACTTGTTACATAATTGTTCATAACAGCTTCATTCATAATAGCCAAAATCTGGAAGTAACCCAGATGTTTCTAACAGATGAGTGGTTAAATAAACTGTGATACCCGTGGAATTCTACTCAGCAATCAAAATGAATGAACTACCGATACAGTCAACAACTTGGGTGATTCTTCAGAGAGCTGTGTTGAGTGAAAAAAGCCATTCTCAATAAATTACGTATTTTACGTTTAGGGTTTCTTTGTTTTTCGATTTTTAAAGATTGAAGTATAGTTGATTTACAGTTTTTGTGTTTCTGATAGATAACAAGGTGTTTCATATATATATATATGTACGCATATACATATACATGTATATACATTCCTACATATGTATATACATGTATATACATATATACATTCTTTTTCATTTATAGGTTATTACAAGATATTGAATATAGTTTCCTGTTCCACACAGTAGGGCCTTTTTGTTTATCTGTTTTTATATATAGTACTTTGTATCTGCTAATTCCAAATTCCTAATTTGTCCCTCCCTGCTTTCCCCTTTAGTAACCGTAAGATTGTTTTCTATGTTGTGAGTCTGTTTCTGTTTTCTAAATAAGTCCATTTGAATCATATTTTAGATTCCACATACAAGTGATGAAATTATATACCTTATGATTCCATTTAAGTGATATATTTAAATTACAAAGTTTTAGAAATGGAGGACAGGCTAGGGATTGCCAGGGTTTAGGGATGGAGCTGAGGGAGGGGAAGTGAAAGGTGGGTGAGGTCATAAAAGCTCAAGATGAAGGATCTTTGTGTGGTGTTAGATCTGCTCAGTATCTTGACTGTGGTGGATTCACAGGTTATAAAATTGTTTTGAACTTGATACATATACAGACACACACAATGAAATGAGTACAAGTAAAACTGGGATTTGGAGAATTCTAAATAAGATTGGTATATTGTATTAACGTCAGTATCCTGGTAGTGCTATTATACTATGGTTTTGAAGAGTATTACCACTGGAGGAAACTGGATAAAATATACACAGGATATGATTTATTTTTTACAATTGCATATGAATCTGTAATTAGCTCAATCATTTTTACATTAAAATTATGTCTATAAAACTCTTTTAAAAAATTATATGTAAGAATACATATAATTTTGAGCACTTACTATGTGTCAGGTACTGTTCTAATGACTTTATATCATTATTAATTCCATTTTGTCCCCAAGCAGCAATGTTATTCCCACTTTCCAGGAAACCAAGACACAGATTAAGCAACTAGTCCAAAGTCACAAGCCTAGTCAGTGGCAGAATCTGGATTAGAACCCAAGAATTTTTGGTTCCAGCATCTACAACCCTAATAAGTTATTTTCTGTCTTTACCGAGAGATTAGTTTTAGTTGAGGTCATGAGGAAGGCCGTTATGGAGAAAATGACACTTCGGGCTTCGTTAGAGGGCCAATTATGGTCTATGTATTGTATAAATTGTGCTATAAGCAGCAGAAATTTAATACGTATTTGTTGACTTAATAAGTGACTTGCCTTCTTTAAACCGCTAGTTGATTCTATCAGTTAGTGATTATCTGCCAGGAGCCCAGGGTTTGCAAAATGAGAAAACACAGGACCCAGGCAGTCAGCTCATCTTGCCTTCTCGACTGCGGTCAGTGTTTCCAAAGGGGATCTATTGGCATTCTAGGCAGTTCTGTTCTATGCTGTGTGGAGATAACACACTGCAGAACTTTTAGCAACATTTAGAATGTCCTCCAGATATCAGTATTGCCCTCAATTACAGGGACATTGGAACATCACCCCCCTACCACTGTCGCCCACCACACACACCATTTCCTAGTTCCCCCATAAGGATCGTGGTGGAGAACCAATATACTTAAATCTCTGATTATCAAAGTTCAAAGAATTCATACCACGGAACTACTGGATTCACATGAGGGACATTCCATTTTCCCCCTTGGCATGGATCCACGCATGTGATAGAAATAGATCTTCCCTGCCTTCACAGTGGTTCTGTTTCAATCTGGTCTAAAGTGTTCATCTTGCTCTTTTGCCTTTTGTCCTGCTTGTTCTTTTTGATGGACATGAAGAAGTTTCCCCTTTCAGAGAAAAGCTGCTGAGCACACACCATATAGCACACCCCAAACCAAGCTCTTTCAGTCTCAGTAGAAGGAAAACATCTGAAAGGGAAACATATTAATGGATTATTTTTGTAAACATGAAAAACATCTCTTGGAAGGGCAACTTTCTCTTGTTGACTGGAAGAAAAACAGCAGCGTTAATTATGTTGCCTTGTTAAATCTGAAGAATGTGGTGAACGCTGGGAACTTTTCTAATTGCCTTTGTGGAAAGGCGTCTGAGGCACCAGAAGTCATCTCTGTCAGAGGAATGCTGAGACAGCTGTGTATCCCTTCAGCGGCACTGGTCTGAATGTGCTCAGGGGAATATTGGTGAGCTTGAGTCCATGGACTTTTGGGCAAAACTCACAGGTAAGTGAGGGTGGGAAAAGGCAGAATTTCTACTTCAGGTTCTGAACACTGACTGTTTCCTTTTCCCATGAAGAGAAGGAAAGGGGATATATTTGTACAGAGTGCCTGGGCTTCCCAGATGGTGCTAGTGGTAAAGAATCCACCTGCCAATACAGGAGACATAAGAGATATGGGTTTGATCCCTGGGTCGGGGAGATCCCCTGGGGGAGGGCATGGCAACACACTCCAGTATTCTTGCCTGGAGAATTCCCATGGATAGAGGAGCCTGGAGGGCTACAGTCCATAGCATCTCAAAGAGTCAGACATGACTTGAGGTGACTTAGCATGCATGCTGGAGAAGGCAATGGCACCCCACTCCAGTGCTCTTGCCTGGAAAATCCCACGGATGGAGGAGCCTGGTGGGCTGCCGTCTATGGGGTCGCACAGAGTTGGACACGACTGAAGCGACTTAGCAGCAGCAGCATGCACACAGAGTTACCTGCATTCATTTGCGTGCTGATGTCCCCACACTTGTCTTTGCCCATAGTGGCAGATAAGCTTTCCAGCCATCAAAATGAGAAGAACAAATCTTGCCCCCAGTAGTACAGTTCTCTCAAAAGAACCCAGGCAAAGTGTGAGATTTAAATAGAAAAACAAAACCGAAATGATGATTTTTTGCATTAAAAAATGAAACATTGCTTTCCCATAAATCTAGCTCCAGGGTAGAAGTTTGGGAGAGAATACCCTGGAATGTAGAAGAATGCCACTCAATGTAAAAACAGGAGTTCAGAGGCCCAGCTTTTGTACACTGTTTGAATTTCAGATGAGATAAAACCAGCAGCTCTGCTAAGTTGCAGTGCAAAGGCTTACATGGCTTCTTGAGAAAAGCAATTTATTTTAGGTTATAGCACAGCAGCTATCATTTAAACTGCTAGCGATTGTAATTGAACCCAGAACCAACCAACTCTGTGAACACAGGGTGCAGTAATGTTACCCAGGCTTTTCTGAATAATGTGGATGCCAGGCCTTCAAGACATATGGGCGTGGTAGCCCCAACATCGAATCACTAGTATCTTGCCAGCCTTCCCACAACCAGCCTATTTAAAAATACATTCTGGGAAATGTACCTAGCTAGGTATTAAAATATGTACTTGGTATACATTTTGGGGATATTAATATGAAACAGCCAGGAGGCAGCAATCTGGAGAAAATTAGAGAAGATGCAATTGCACTAGGAAACTTTTTGTTCAGTTTTCATCTTTATTTAAGCTCGTGACAGGACCTGTAGGGTGAGGGGAGAGGGGTTGTGTACAGGGACAATCCAGTATGGAGAGAAGGGTCCCTTTTGATACTGGAAAATCTTCGATTTGATAATGAAGAGGATGTGCTTACCCTCCAAACCTCAGAATGTCATCCTGTCATTAAGTCCGAATGCTCAGTTGTTCTGTTGGAAAAAAACATTGTGTCTCATCTCTGTGCACTGCCTTTGCTCCCTTCTTGTTGTAAATAAATCCAGTTATACAAAACTCACTATTTCTCCAGAGTTGTCCAGACACTCAGAAGCAACAATTTCATCCAGGTTCAATTATTTATTTTTGTTTTTAGTAAAAGAGCTTGACATAGTGCACTTGCTCCTTTTATGACTTTCTTTTTTGTTTTGCTTTTATGAAAGCAACAACCAGCGCATAGATTACGAATCAAATAGTTCAGAAACACTTAAAATGAAAATGGACAGTTCCTAATGCTACCCTTTCCCTTCTTATCGCCCTACCTAAATGAAGTGAAAGTGATAGTCCCTCAGTCGTGTCTGACTCTTTGCGACCCTGTGGGCTCTAACCCACCAGGATCCTCTGTCCATGGGATTCTCCAGGCAAAAATACCGGAGTGGGTAGCCATTCCCTTCTCCAAGGGATCTTCCTGGCTCAGGGGTCAAACCCGGGTCTCCTGCATTACAGGCAGATTCTTTACCACTGAGCACCCTCTGTAATCCATTCCTGGTTTTATCTCCATATTTCTAATTAATCTTTTATCAATTTCAGATGCTATATACTGATTTTCTTCTAAGAAAGAAACTTTATCTTATTTATCACCTTTTCACATTTCCCACTAATAACAGGATATTATATGCAACTTCCATTGCTCTTCCAACTTTTAAAAACTTCTAAGTTTTAAACTTTATGTATTTTTAAATTGAAGTATAGTTGATATACCACATTATGTGTTGTAGGTGTGCAGTATAGTGATTCACAACCTTTAAAGGTTATACTCCGTTTATGCAGGAGGGTGTGAGTGCTCAGTCATGTCCAACTCTTTGCAACCCCATGGACTGCAGCCTGCCAGGCTCCTCTGTCCATGGGATTTTCCAGGCAAGAATACTGGTGTGGGTGGGCATTTCCTACTCTAGAAGATCTAACTGACCCAGGAATGGAACCTGCATCTCCTCTGTCTCCTGCATTGGCAGGCAGATTCTTTACCACTAAGCCACTTGGGAAGCCCCCTTCTCTTATGGTTATTATAAAATGTCAGATATATTGCCTTGTTATACAATATATCCTTGTATTAATAGCTTATTTTATACATAATAGTTTGTACCTCTTATTTCCTGTAACCACTGTTTGTTCTCTGTATCTGTCTCATTTTTGTTATATTCACTAGCTTGTTTTATTTTTTGTATTCCACATGTAAGTGATATCATACAGTATTTCTCTTTCTCCGTCTGACTTGTTGCACTTACCACAATACCCTTCGAGTCCCTCCATGTTGTTGTAAAAGGCAAAACTTTCATTCTTTTTATGGCTGAGTAGGATCCCATTGCGGAGAAGGCAGTGGCACCCCACTCCAGTACTCTTGCCCGCAAAATCCCTGGATGGAGGAGTCTGGAAGGCTGCAGTCCATGGGGTGGCGAAGAGTCGGCGAGCGACTTCACTTTTCACTTTCATGCATTGGAGAAGGAAATGGCAACCCACTCCAGTGTTCTTGCCTGGAGAATCCCAGGGACGGGGGAGCCCGGTGGGCTGCTGTCTATGGGGTCGCACAGAGTCGGACACGACTGAAGCGACTCAGCAGCAGCAGCAGCAGTATCCCATTGTGTGTGCATGTATGTCACATCTTCTTTATCCATTCATCTGTTGACACACACTCAGACTGCTTCCATATCTTTGGTCTTGACACTTCAAGGTCACACTGACACAAGGTCTGTCAGCTAGTCAGCATCCTTACCTTCTCGCCATAGATGAGGTATGAGTGCTCATACCCCTTTCTTCACTATTCTTTTCCCTCTTTCACTTTCAGTTCTCATTCAACTATACCATTATTTTTGCATTATCAAATTTAATTTACTTTTGCTTTGTCACCAGCGTGGTCTTTCTTTGTGATTTTTCCAAAATTGTAGGTAATGAAAAGGATTTGCATCATTAGGACTTGGCTAAATTATTTACTACCAACTCAAGTGGTTTCTATGATTTCAGTGTCACAACTGCTGTGATACACAGAGGAGCCTGTGTCTTGAGTCAGGTTCAAATGGATTCTTTTTCTTTGTCATTTTGTCAAAATCAAGCTATCTTCTAGTGTGTGTAATATATCTTTTAAGTCTTTCTTATAAGCTTACATGTGCTTGATATTCCTGGGATTTCTGATGTCCTCTTGCCTTTCCTGAGTGCATGCCTCTCTCATATCTTCAGGTTTTCCAAAACTTGTGCTGTGCTAAGTCACTTCAGTCGTGTCCGACTCTATGCAGCAGTATAGACTGTAGCCAGACTCGTCTGTCCATGGAATTCTCCAGAGAAGAATACTGGAGTGGGTTGCCATTTCCTTCTCCAGGAGATCTTCCTGACCCAGGGACTGAATGCATGTCTCCTGCATTGACAGGCGGTTTCTTTACCACTAGCGCCAACAGGGAAGCCACCTCATATTTGGACTTTCTATTCTGTGTTTCTCCCTCTTTCTCATGAGATCTCCATTTCTCTCATTTAGATGGGTTGTTTTCTAGTTCTTCACTACTGTCTGTTATCATCCAACACTACTACTGCTGATTCTGCTCTTATTCTGATCCTTCCTTTTCTATAGGCTACCTTTTCTGGGAGGAGTGGGAGTATTTTTAGGAGGCTATTAGGAATTTCTCTTTAACCTCAGTTTTCTAACACTTTACAATTCATTCTCCTTGACATTGACTAGATTCCTGTATTTTGAAGATGCATGTTTGACATTGACTAGATTCCTGTATTTTGAAGATGCATGCCTCCCGTTAGCTCAGGGAAATTTTCTGTAATTTCTTGCCCTCCAGTTTTGTTTTTCTCATCTGAAACTTCCATTAGTCCCCACCTAGATCTCATGGATCAATCATCTATATATCTTATTTTTTTTCTCACATATTGTACATTTAATACATATTCTAGGAGATTTCTCTAAGTTTGTCATTAAGCTGTCTATTGAATTTTTTGCTTAGGTAATCATGGGTCATCGGGTAAAGAATCTGCCTGCAATGCAAGAGACATAGGAGACAGGGGTTTGATCCCTGAGTTGGAAAGATCCCCAGGAGGAGGAAATGGCGACCTATTCCCATATTCTTGCCTGAAAAATCCCATGGATAGAAGAGCCTGGTGGGCTACATTCCAAAGGGTAGCAAAGAGTTGGACATGACTGAGCGACTGAGCACAAGAACATAATTCCTGAGGGATCCTTCTTTTTATCTGGTTTTTCCTTTTAAACATAACTTTGGTTTTATTTCAGTTACCGTATCTCCTCAAGTGATTCTTGAGGATATTAAAAAGATTTTATTTATTTATTCTATTATTTTTAAAAATATATTAACTGATTTCATTAATTTTAAAAATATTTATTTTAAAATACTTATTATTTTTTAAAATATTTATTTATTTAGGCTGTGCTGGAGCTTAGTTGTCACAGTGGGTTTTCCTTTGTGTCATGTGGGATCTTTCCTTGCAGCTGGCAAGGACTTTAGTTTTTGGCACACAAGCTCTGGAGCACACAGTCTCAGTAGCTGTAGAACTGGGGCTTAGTTGCTCCACCTCATATAGTATCTTGGTTCACTGACCGGGTATGAATCCTAGTTGGATTCTTAACCACTGGACCACCAGGCAAGTCCCTGATTTTCTTTTAAGTTTTTATCTTTTTTCCCTAAATTGTCATATTTCCATGATGTCGTGTTTTCCGCTATTTTGCTTGCTCCTTTTATTTTCTATGTTGGCCTTTCTTGGCATGTTAGATTTCTGGTGATCTGTAGTTATATGTAAAAGAATAAGGCAATATAAGGGCTGTTTGCAAACCCTCAGAAGGTGGATGGGTCTTGTAAATGGCATACTTAAAGGGTCCAAGTTTAGAGTGTGTGCATGGGAATGGGGTGGGGAGGAGCTTGACTTGCCAGAGTGAGGTTTTAACACCCATGATAATGGTCTAACTTCTGCCCAGACAAATGTTTACTGCCTTAAACCTAGTGGTGGCTTTAGGTTAACCCACCTAGAGAGCCAGGAGGCTGGGAATTCTATGTTATGTATACTGACTTGTTGCCTGGAAAATCCCATGGACGGAGGAGCCTGGTAGGCTGAAGGCCATGGGGTCGCTAAGAGTCGGACAGGACTTCACTTTCACTTTTCACTTTCATGAATTGGAGAAGGAAATGGCAACCCACTCCAGTGTTCTTGCCTGGAGAATCCCAGGGACGGGGGAACCTGGTGGGCTGCCGTCTATGGGGTCGCACAGAGTCGGACAGGACTGAAGTGACTTAGCAGTAGCAGTAGCATGCTGACTTGTAATTTGTAACCCTCTTTTCAGCTTTTCCACTCTCTGGTTTACTCACTATTTCTGAGAATTGAGTTTTCTGGGGTAGTGGTAGGCGGTATGCTCTCTCCTTTGCTGAAACCCCCTTTTAAGTTGTGGTTTCCTTTGCTGTGGCTTCTAAGTCAACAGACTTTTATTGAAATCACTCACCTTCTAACGGCTTCTTCCCATTCTCTCTGTGGTTATGGGTTAACACTTCTGTGCTCCTTTCGTATCATTTAGAAATAACTTTGGGTGAGAAAGGAGGTAAAATGGATTTTCTTAGTCCACCAGTGTGAACCAGAGCACATTCTTTTATAAAAGAGTGATTTTTCATAAGCCACATCCTCCAGCTTTTCATTTTATTTTCAACGGTTTGTTAATCTGACGCTTGATCAGCAGTCACACAAAGTTGCATAAACAGATCACTTACTAAATGGAACCCATAGAACATATACTTATGGGGGAAAAAAAAGTGTTCTGCTATTTTCTCTATGTCTCTTAACTGATATAACAAGGAGTTTTGTTTTGTTAGGCTTTAGTGAATTCAGAAAGGCTATTAACTTGCTTAAAAGTTATATTTTATTTTATTTACTAAAGAAAACATAATCGGATATCTTCAATAAAAATGTTTCCCTTCTTAGTAGATAAATGGGCAAAGACCTCAAGAGTAGATGTTCCAAATTAGAAACACAATTTGTAAAAAATATATGATGCTGTTCAATGACAGATTCAAATTAAAATAGGGTAAGATTAACAAAGATTTTAAAATATGATATTATTGGGAAAGCACGATAAGATGAATACTTTTATATACCTTTGGTACAAACAAGAAAATTTGGTACCAACTTTCAGGTACTTTAAAATGTTTATAATACTTAGCCTACTGATTCCCCACTTTAGGAATTAAAATTAGGAAAACAATCAAAGGTTAAGATGGAGGTTTATTTTTCAAAATGCTCATTATAACATTATGTATAATAGCAAAACTCTAAATGATGCAACATACAGAAAAAAATGTAAAATTTGGCATATCTATACCATGGAATACAGTCCATACATTAAAAGGATGTTTACAAATAGCTGTTACTCAACTATTTAAATGCTTAGATGTAATTTAGGTGAAAAGGAAATCTAGAAATGACATATATATTAAGGTATCAACCATTTGAAAAGAAAAAAAAAACAAGAAGGAACTATGCTGAAATTTTAACTGTGGTTGTCTTTTGTTGGTAGAATAGTGTGATATATTTTCTTTCTCTACTCATTAATGTTTTGTTGTATTTTCCAGGTGTTTTATACTGAATATGCTTGGAAAAACACTTTAAATCATGCATGTCTGAAAGTAAACCTTTTAAAAATGTCACCAAATGACCCAGATGGCTTTTCCATGTGAACTCTTCACCTTTTTCTATCACAGAATCAAGAGTGGATTGTATAAAGCAGTGTATGGAGTGTTTTCCATTTTTGAAACTATCTCTCAGATATATCTGGAAAAGCTAGCTGGTATATTATGTTAGGTTTGCTGCTTTTCTGTCTGTTTCTTTATCTCACAAAGTCGATTTATGTCAACATTAGCTACAAAAATATTCAGATTCTCTAGAAAGGGGAAACACAGTTGTACCTTTGACTGGAATTGGAGATGAAGTGATAAAACAGGAGACTGTGAGGCCGACCCTCAGTTTTAGTCCTGACTGACTCACTTGGTGACTGTTCTGAGTTTTTTCTTGTGAAAAATGAGAGCATTGCATTGGATGGTCTCAAAGGTCCTTATAATTCTTTTGCTATGAGTTTGCAGATATCTTACCCTGGCATAGAGCAGGTGAAACTAAAATACAGAAATGACTCAGTGAGAAGCATGCGTTCTACTGGTATGTTACTGTGCTATTTTCTGTGCTTTAAAAAGAGCACTTTGGCTTTGTGAAGTAATAGATTTACATGTCCATTTGTAAAAACAGAGACACTAATAAGCCCGGTGTAAAAGGCACAATTGCTGAGATTTCTAGCTGTATTTTGGGTCTTGGAGGGACATCCTTTGCTATCTCAGAAGCATAGTACAGACTGGGGTATTTTTACCTACGGAATACAAAGGTAAGGTAGACAGATGATTTGTTTTGGTGCATTTGTTTCCCCTCCTCAATAATATGCATAGTCAGTGGAATTTTGTGTAAAAACAGAAATCTTTTTTGGGAATGGTGCTAGTGCTTTGTTCAGGGAAAGCCTCGTGGGCCATGTGGGCTTTTGCCTTTTCTGTGTATTGCTACTCTTCCTCTTGTCCTCCTTATTAATAAAAAAAAATCCAAAATAGAAACTGTTATAGTCGTTTTTTTCAGATTATTAAAGGAATACCTACCATTTTTGTAAAATTAAAACTCAAAAATCCAACCCCACAGGAGAAGTTTTTTGAAAAATAAATATGATTTAGCATTCCACCACACAGTAATGACCTTAACTAACATGTGAAGGTATTTTCTCTCAGACTGTCTGTTTCACTTGTGCACACATACACAACATTCAAAATCAATATATCTAGTACCACTCTTTTGTAATGTTATCTTACAGTGTGCCGTGTCCATAGAATGTTACATCATCATCTGCATTTCCAGCATAGTATTGCCCTGTAGGGTGAAATGCTTAAATTTACGTACATCATTAAATTGCTTAAATTTACTTAAATTATTCCCCTTGATGCATTTTTAGTCTGCTTCCAACTTCTTAGAAGCAACACTGCAATGAGGAACCTTGTATGTATATGTGTGCAACCTGGTTCAATTGTTTCTCATGCAGAATTTCATGGAGATGGAATTTCGGTGTCAGAATGTAGATACATGTATGTGTGATATCATGGGTGGGCACGGAGGATATATGAATAGGCACCCATGGTGCTGAACCATCCTCCTTGAAGGCTGTTCCTACTGCTGCTTCTGCCTCCATCACCGCAGCTTTCTTCCACTGCCCTCTGCTCTCCACACGGTGTTCCCTCAGATGTTTTCAGTAGAAGAGAAGGCCAGCAAACCCCTCTGGGAGGGGACTCTCTGGGTTTCATGCAAGTGTGACCTCAGTCAGGCAGGCCTGGGTCTGTTATGCTCTTAGCAGGAGTGCAAGCTCTGCCCTTAGTATTTCATCTTCCTCTTTAGCCCTAGGGAAATTTTTGCTGAACTGGAAACACAGTAGGAGTGTTTTGCCTTTACTCCTTCACGGAATAGCAGGTGTCCAGGTTCTGACTGCCTGTTACACGTAAGTGCCCCCGCTCCTGTTTTTCCTGCATGTGGTTGGTGTTTTGAACATATTCAATGCTCTGTTATCTTTACTTGAGACTCCTACCCTCCCCCAATCACTATATTCGTTACCCTCAGCCTTTCAACCTGAGGCTGTAGACCAGGGTGAAAAAAATACCAACACACAATTGCTCTTAAGCTCAGAAAATTGATTTTCTCGATTTTAAGCGGGCATCATGAGTTGTTAACCCTGTTAGAAAAATACAAGTTGGATTTATGATTCCCTTACACAGGTAATTGGGCTCTAATTTTAAATTCTGAGACAATTGATTTACACTATATTGCATTATAACATAGCGAAAGTGCAACTGAATTCAGGTGATGTATGAATTTGAGCCTCCAATTATGCTATAAATTCTTTTTGATTCTTTAACAAATGATGCCTAGGTTGACATCAACCTGTCATTGTTTCCTCTGTCTCCCCCTACTCTGTAATTTTCTCCTCTTTCTTCTCATTTCAGTTTTTTTTCTTTCTAACCTTGCAAGGCTCAGGAATGATGTACTTCAGAAACCCAAAACCCGCATGCTGCTGCTGCTGCTAAGTCGCTTCCGTCGTGTCCGACTCTGTGCGACCCCATAGACGGCAGCCTACCAGGCTCCTGCATACTAAGACATTAAAAGACAAATCTGTGCCTCATCCCTACTCACAAACTCTTATTAATATTTCATTTCAACCCACAACTTATTTCTAGTGGGTCACTAATTTTTTTGTCTTTATTGAATTTGTTACAATATTACTTGCGTTTTATGTTTTGGTCTTTTGGCCATGAGGCATGTAGGATCTTAGCTCCCCAACTAGGGATTGAACCCACACCCGTGTGCATTCAAAGGGTGGAGTCCTAACCACTGGACTGCCAGGGAAGTCCCTCTGATACGTCACTGTTGTTGCATTGCTTATGATATTTGCTACAAGCCACCAGTTATAAAAGTTACTTTCTTGGTGTAAGACACTTTCTCCAGGAGATTTCTTTTGGAATATCAATACTTGTCCTTTCCACGAGATCCTAGCTTTTAACAGGCTAGCTTTATCCTTTTCTTTCCCCCCACTTTGTGATAATTTCCCCATTGTATTCATTTTTAGCTGGTTGCATTTTATATATTTCTGCAAACATATCAAGTTGTTTATGGAAAAAGGGTTGAGTATAAATAAATAACACATGCTGCTGGAGTCAATTTCTGGAAGACTTGAGTTATCCAGGAATCAGAGGTAGTTAATTGGAATCTGTATCTCAAACTTTGCCTTCCTTTGGCAAGTCCTTGTTATTTTGAATAGGGGACTAATTTAAATGATGCTTTGAGCATTTGTCAGAGAGATTAAGAAGCAGAAGGAAAGGGCAAAGGAAAAAGCATGGTCATGGAAAGAACCCTTGACTGGGGTGAGAGAATCATTCCTTCTAGGAGGCTGTAGACAGATCACTTCCAGTTTCTTTCACTTCCCTCTGCAAAATGATTTCCTCAGTGTTGAGGCCCTTTCTAATTTAAGGAGTCTATATTTAAAGTTTTTAACTTTGGAGAAAATTCTAACCCCTGATTCATTATTACTCTTTGTGTTGCTTTTAATTCTCATCCTTCCTAAAAATGAATTAAATTACCTGCTGCAGAGTATCAATATTAAAACACTCAGCTCAATTGGATGGTGACCCTGAAAGAAATATTTTTTGCCTGGTTCTGCAGAAAGTAAAGATACTGGACTCTTTCACATGCCTTTCCACGGGTATAGGGGGGTTTGTTTTCCTGAGTGTTCATGGTTAAAGGGATATTTCTATGGAGGACCACGTAGGGTTATGAAAGAAAGATATGAGGTGGCAGAGGAAAATTGCTGGGAAAATCAGTGTTGCATTAAAATGAAGAGCTCCTGCTGTACCCAGGACCACTTCGTGAGCATGTGCAATTCTGAGCTATTTAAAACATAAGCTAGAGCATCATAATTTCTGTATGATAACATTGCAGTTGTTGCTACTTGTGCTTTGGGTTACTTAGAAAGAATATTTTCCCTTTTCGTAAATTGTTTGGAGTAATACAGGGCAGAAAGTGTTCTGATGTAAATCAAGGCCAAGTGAAGCGAGTGAAACAGTTATCTTATGTGTTTTACCCCCATCTTTACCCTCTAGCTTTCACTACTCTGAGTAATTAAGTCATTTCACCCCTCCTCCTTCTCAGATCATTGGTGAGATGATTCTCAGATCATTTTTCCTTTCAAAAATCTGAATATTTTTTGTGATTTCACATTTGCTGACTCCCTCTAGGTTAAAGAAATTTCCTCTCCTAACACATAATCAAATTCTACTTTTTATAAGATCCTCTTAGAGAATCTTTTAAAATGTATTTTTTGGCTCATTAATCTGGTTGTTGTAGATCTTTGAGTATATATAGAAGGAAAAACTCTTAAAAGGGATTGAGTCTGGAAGTACCTTATATTTTATTGTAAATAGATGTAAAATTTATTTTTCAGCCCAAGATAAAGGATGATGGTTAGACATCTGACTTAACTGTGTATTAGAGAATTATTATTTTTAAACTCAGGCAGTTTACAGAATGCTTTCAGATGGACATGGACAAAATAGATTTAATATATATATATATAGAGAGAGAGAGAGAAGACTCTTGAGAGTCACTTGGACTGCAAGGAGATCCAACCAGTCCATTCTGAAGGAGATCAGCCCTGGGATTTCTTTGGAAGGAATGATGCTAAAGCTGAAACTCCAGTACTTTGGACACCTCATGCGAAGAGTTGACTCATTGGAAAAGACTCTGATGCTGGGAGGGATTGGGGGCAGGAGGAGAAGAGGACAACAGAGGATGAGATGGCTGGATGGCATCACTGACTCGATGGACCTGAGTCTCAGTGAACTCCGGGAGTTGGTGATGGACAGGGAGGCCTGGTGTGCTGCGATTCATGAGGTCACAAAGAGTCGGACACGACTGAGCGACTGATCTGATCTGATCTGATATAATTTTTACATTGTTTTTCCACATTATTTCTCATCTTAGGATATAAGAACTAGGACTTCGCTAGAATTTTCTGGTAATTGCATATTCTGTTAGCTGCAAATACTGTTAAGTAGCTTTTTAGAATACAACTCTGAGCTGATTGTTTAAAAAATATTTAAAAATCATTCTATTAAAAATTTGATCCAAATTTGGTAAAGCTCTTTCTGACCATCTGGGCTTTTGTAAAAGTTGAAAAATGTAAAGAAAGTAAAGTCACTCAGTCGTGTACGACTCTGCGACCCTATGGACTGTAGCCTACTGGGGGTCCTCCACCAATGGGATTTTCCAGGCAAGAGTGCTGGAATGGGTTGCCATTTCCTCCTCCAGAGGATCTTCCCAACCCAGGATCAAACCCGAGTCTCCCTCATTGCCAGCAGACACTTTACCATCTGAGCCACTAGGGAAGCCCTGGGCACTCACTATCAGGGGTGTCACCGACAGCTAGTAATGTGAGAGTAATTTAATGTATAAGGAATATTTTGCAAAGTTAGTTTAAGTCTGCATATTTCAAATAGATTTTATTTTTTCTAATCTGAGAATGTATGAAATGGAAAATTCTCAAGGTATGCTTTTGGTTATAAAATATTTTATAATGATGGTGATCACCCAAACCAGCAGTGATCAGTGACAGCTGATGATTACTACTGAATTAGGGAGTGCTAGGGCTCTTATTGGAGAAGGCAATGGCACCCCACTCCAGTACTCTTGCCTGGAAAATCCCATGGATGGAGGAGCCTGGTGGGCTACAGTCCGTGGGTTCTCTAAGAGTCAGACACGACTGAGCGACTTCTCTTTCACTTTTCACTCTCATGCATTGGAGAAGGAAATGGCAACCCACTCCAGTATTCTTGCCTGGAGAGTCCCAGGGACGGGGGAGCCTGGTGGGCTGCCGGTCTATGGGGTCGCACAGAGTTGGACACGACTGAAGCGACTTAGCAGCAGCAGCAGCAGCAGCAGGGCTCTTATATCAGCCTTAACTAGTTGAAATTGTTACTATGTATATGATATAGAATATCATATACACACATGTATGTATGGGCAGGTAGGGAACTGGCTGTTAGAATGGGTCTCTTCTTGTCTCAGTTTCCACGGAGGCACCTGTGAACTAGCTATTGAAAGACGAACCGTTCCATATGTAGACTGTCATGAGCCTGCCCCATGAGTCCAGAGGAGATTAGAGACAAAGTTTCTTTGGAGAGACCTGTGGTCATGCAATGAGTTGTCACCACCTTTTGGGAGAAATAGTAGTGAGTACTGTCTTGTAACATCAAGTCAGAGGAGGTCATCAAGAGGACTAATCAGAGAGCTCTGAATTGTACTTCTTGCATTTGGGGGACCCAGAGGCCTAATGTCTGAATCAAGCCTGAGGACTTTAGATTGGTCCACACACTGGGGTCTGACTCACCCTAGGAAATCCAAAAGACAAGGCAAAGACAGGCTGGCCAGTTGTGTGGGAACTAGCCTGCTTTCCCAATTTTTGTTCAGGGCATGAGATATGTGTTTCCTAGGGACCAGATATGTACTCTGCAGAGGAGAGAGCCAAGGAGGAATCACTGTGAGTCTAGTTCGTTATGGTAACGGAAGGATAGGATACTGATAGGTATCCTGACAGGTATACTGATAGGTTAGGTCCAAGGCAGATTCCTTCGCAGGAAGAGGGTCACAAACAACAACCTAGAGCCTCTGGGAAACCTTTGCAGAGTCCATGGAAAGTCCCTCAGGAGAGTTCAGCACAAGCTCTCATTATCTGCCAGATATAGACGTGACTCCTGGATACATACCTGGGCAGGAGAGACCCAGAGAGAGCAGAGCCAGCTTGTAACAGAAGCTGCATAAGGAAGAGCTCTCCTGTCCTCTAGTTTCTTCAGCCTTGGGAGAATCCGAGTAATAGACAGTAAAGTGAGGGAACAGCAAGTGGGATGTGGGGAGAAGGAGAAAATCACCATGGTCATCACCCCACTGCCGGTTTTCAGTGTGAAGCAGAGCCAGGCTGGGAAGGGGAGAGACAGGGGCAGGGATAGCAGTTTGACTAGTACAGGGTTTTGAAGCTTCTATTTTCTGTATTCACACTGTATTTGTAACCCAAAGTTGTTCTAGAACTGACATTACTTGGGAAAGGTAGTGGGAAACTATGGTCATGTATGTATATATTTTTTCTTTTTTAAAAAAAGCCTGACTGCAAGGTTATATGTGCATAGCATATACATGGAAAGAAGAATACAAGTAGCCTGGTTTCATCAAAACACCTTTTTGCATTTGTGATCCTAGATCCAGGATTTACTTGGTATAGTCAGGAGGTTTTGCCAAGTGTTTGCCACTTTATCATTCATTTAATAAAGAAATCATATCTTCTGGTGTATTTTATATTGGGTAACTTAGAAACAATATGTAAACTTCCAAATCTTTCTCTGTGTGAAAATTGTCCAAATACAAGGAGAACTTGGGGTTAGTTTTAAATGTTTTAAAATCACTATTATGCAACATCCATCTGTCCACATGTGTAAATAAACATTGGAGTCAAGTTAATCAAGGTTTAAGTTACTGCTCCATGATTTATTAGATGATTAACCTTGGGAAATCTTGGTATTTCAAGTCCAGTTTCTTAATTTATAATGTTTACCAAATTTTGCTGCAGAGATTGCCAGAACTTATTCAAATGCAGTGTCAGAACTTGGAGAGGCTGGGTAGCATTCTAGGTTCATCACCCCCTGGTAAGCTAAGAGCAGCTCTTTTTCATTCTGCCTGATACTGAGCTCTACTTAACATTTCATTTATAGTAAAGGTTTCATGTCTGAAGATGAATTTTGAGCACTGTCTTCCTGCTTCTTGTATTGTCAAGAATAAAATGAGATAGATCAGGAAGAGGAGGCAGAACGACCACTGCTAAAAGCTTGGAAAGAAATCCCAGCTCTGTCTGTGTAGCCTTCAACAAATTACTTAATCTCTCTGTGTCTGGGCAAAGTACCTTATCGCATGAGATCACGTATAGAGTCTGCATTAGCATAGCACCCACTCTAATATTCTTGGGCTTCCCTTGTGGCTCAACTGGTAAAGAATCTGCCTGCAATGTGGGAGACCTGGGTTTGATCCCTGGGTTGGGAAGATCCCCTGGAGAAAGGAAAGGCTACCCACTCCAGTATTCTGGCCTGGAGAATAACATGGACTGTATAGTCCATGGAGTTGCAAAGAGTCAGACACAAGTGAGCGACTTTCACTTTCCTGACATAAAACTTACTAAGCTTTGTCACTGTTATGTAAAACTCCTTGCATAGCAGCTACCACATAATGTGTTCAACAAATGTCAGCTTCCTTTTCTACTCTCTTGTCATTCATTCACTGCACCCTTTCTGAGTATGTCTAAGTGCAGTCTGCTCAACTAAACTTTATGGGGATTCAGAGATAAATAAGGTATCACACAGGATACATGAATATATAGCTCCTGACACATGTGACAAACAAATTCTGAATTGGATATAAAACAAAATGGAAATTTGACCGATTTTATTAGTCATAAAAGAGGCATTTAAGCATTGAAATCATAGAAGAATTTATTGCTTACCATTAGAATAAAAGTTTTAAGACCTTTTTTAAAACTGGGCTTAAGTTCCAATAAAACCTCACTTATCCAGAATATATCCACTCATTCTAGATTAACTGAGAATTCTAAAGTCCTTTGGGTTTCAGCTCCTCTTAAAAACCTTTAGAGAATTGTGTGGTTAACTTCCTGCATTAGTAAATAGGACCCAGGGTATGTGTTTTTTTGTTTCTTTTCTGGAGTACTTATAAGCAATTTCTTAAAACAGCAGTTATATAAATTACAGTCTATGAGATTAAGTTGGATATATGTGAATCTTAAGCATAATTTAAACATTTTTTTAAAAACCTCATTAAATGTTATTTTCTTATACATGATATAAGAAAATGGGGTAGAAACTATCAGCTAATTGAGAGTTCCCTGTAATTTAGTTTTGGGGACAAAAAAAACACCTTACAATATTGTGTTATTAAAAGAATAAAACAAAATTCAGACTATTCCTTGAATGGAAGAATGTTCTCTTGTAGTGAAGACTCATTCATTCATCAATAATTGGTGCCTCCCATGAGCCAGACAGTACATAAGGTCCCCAAAATATGATGGCACATGAAGGCACACACAGTCCTTACCATGTGAAACTATTCAGCCAGGTAAGACAGAGTCATACCAAAATATGTGAAAGTTCTTCCATGAAGAACACGTTCTGGGTCTTACAGGAGTGTGCCTTGGGGTTTTTGAGCTCATTAGGGGAGCTGGCAAAGCTTTCCTTGGGAAGTGAGAATTGAGATGGAAGTAGGAGTTTGCAGGAGAATGGAGAGAAGCATGTAAAGTGTAGAGGACACATTTGATGCAAAGCCCCTGGTGGGAGGAAGCAGCATTGGCATCACTAGCCAAAACAGTCCCGCACGCCCCTGGGAGTAAGGGTAGCAGTGATAGGAGTTGCCCGTCAGAGGGCAGGGAAAGGTCAGTCCTTCAGGGACCAGTTGGCCAGAAGAAGGATTCCATAGCCTCACAAGGTGATGCTCCTCCCCATCAGTCCTTGGAGTTGGGTTTCCACCCATGGTAACTTGACTCTGACTTTTCTTTAATAGAATGATGGTTAAAGCCCCATGGAAAATACAACCAGCTTTCTCTACTTTTCTGTCCATGTAACTTGGAAGTGTTTTGTGTAGAAGAAAAGTTTTTAATTTACAAGTCCAAGTCTGAGCAGGCGGAACTACTTAACGGAATGTTCTGTGTATATAATTGTGAAACAATCTTTGATTACTTGTTCTCAGGCCACCTGTAAAATGCTTAGAAATATTCCCATTTTAACTAAGGATCTGAGGCCGTAGGTCCAGCTGAATTAGAGATTTTATCAAATGGCCGTAAGTTCTCTTTGCAGATTTGAAGACCTTATCTACTCCATGGGAGGAATTCTCCATCCTCTGCCTCCTAGTCTATTAGACAACTTGCCCTTCCCCGCTCTTTGACCCAGGAGACTGACCTCGGTAGACTGTATCACCTGGGCTGCCATGACTGCAGTTTCTGGTTTGTTTCAGTCACTGGGAGATCCAGGAAATAGATGAGGTGACAGAAAGAGATAAAGAGGTGGGAGGGCATTCTCTCTGTAGCCTGCCTTTCCCCCCACGTCTCCCGCTCTTGGTGGCAGCTGCAGCCTCACTTATCTCACGAGGCTCTGGCACCACATTGCCTCCCTTTGCGCTTTTAGGCTAAGGGAGGTAAAGAGCGCATGCTGCAGGTAGGTGGTCCCAGGTATCTCAGCATCCTTAACTTGGGACCCTGCCTGCACCTCTGAAAGGAGTTCCTATATTTAATTGTCTTCAAAGTTGCAGTCAAATGTGACTTCTGTCTGCTGAGATTCTGACTGATACCATCAGAATCTGTTTTCTGCTTCCTGTTTTATTCTCCCCCTCCTAATCCCTGGGTGAGCTTCTCAGTTGGTGATAACTGGGGACCAGAAGGACAGTGGTGAAATCCCCTGGATAACATGCACTCCCTTTCCTCACTCTGGGCTCAGAATAGACCTGTCTCCGGAGGAAGGAAGGGCACTGTTTGTCATCATGTATCTGCCTGGCTGTCATTCAGAACCTAATTGGACTCTCTTAAATTTCATTCTGTTCCTGCTTGTCATGTTTCTGGGCCCCTGAGACCTTTCTTTCGATGTGTGTTCTGAAGCAGGACATTTTGATGCAGCCATTTTGATGTGAACATTTTGATCTTCAGAGTGCAAAGAATAGGATTTTGGTCATATGCACGATAGATACCAGCATACATTCTCTGACTCTCTGCCCCATCCCTGAACTTTACCCTTACTTTACATTCTTCTTTTTTTTTACGTTTTTAAAAATAGAAATGACTATATATATTTTTTTCCTGAAATACTTTACAGCAGGGGTCTCCAACCTCCGGGATCTAATGCCTGATGATCTGAAGTGGAGTTGATGTAATAATAATAGAAATAAAGTACACAATAAATGGAATGCACTTGGATCATCCTGAAACCATTGCCAAGCCCTTCGTCTGTGGAAAGATTGCCTTTCACGAAACTAGTTTCTGGTGCCAAAAAGGTTAGGGACCATTGCTTTAAAGTGAATCCTGTACGTCATCTCATTTCACCTGTAAGTGCTCTTTTATGTTTCTTTAACAGATAGGGGCTGTAACTATAGTACACACACAATGAAGGGAATGGTGATTCTTTAATATCTAATAAGTAGTTCATGTTCAGTTTTCTTCCATTCTCTATAAATTTTTTACCTTTGAGTTTTTCCGATCACATGCTGTACAATATTCATACATTGCACTTGGTTATTGTCTGCTAATTTCTAACAGTCCTCTACTTTTTATTTGTTTATCGAAGTAACAGAAATACAGCGAAAGTGCCCAACTTAAGTCCTCATTGAATGCTTAGATGATGAACTGTCCATGTAACTACTACTCAGATAAAGACAGCGACATCTCTCGCACCCCAGAAGTTGCCCAGTCATTATGTGTACACTTGCCTTCCAAGATAGCAACTGTTCTATTACCATGCTTCTTTTTTTTTTTTTTTTTTTTACTTCACATGAATGGATTCACACAGATTGTCAGATTCTTGTGTGTTTTTGCTTTGGTAGAAATCTTTTAAAAAACTCAACTTAGGTGTAATTTGTGTGTAATAAACTGTGCTCATGTGAAATGTGTAGTTCAGTGAGTTTTAAAAGAGGGATGTGCCAGTGAAACCACCACCACAATTAAGACGCAGAGCATTTTTATCACCCTGAAAAGTTCCCTCGTCCCATATTGTAGTCATTCCCTCCCCCTAGTCCCAGCTTTCAGGCAACTATTAATTTATGTTCTGTCGCTAGGGATTGTTTTTTGTATTTTCTAGAATTTTTAATAAATTGAGTCATATGATATGTATTCTTTTTGTCTGGCTTCCTTCAGTGAGTATGATTTAGATAATTATCTGTGCAACTGCATGTATTACTAGTTTGTTTTTTTTATTGCTCACAACCATTCTATTATATAGGCAGCCCTCATTTTGTCAATATATTCATTTTGTGTATTCATTCATTGGTTTACATTAGGGTTGTTTACAGATTTGGATTATTATGAATAAAACTGCTTGTAGTACAGATATTTTTGTGGGCATACTTTTATTTCTCTTGGATAAACAAATACTGGAGAGTGAAGTGTCTGAGTTGTGTATTATGAATACATGGAAAATTTTAAAGAAACGGCATAACACTTCTTCAAAGTGGTTGTACCATTTTACATTCACAGAATCAATTTATGAGCCTTGCAATGGTTCTACATCCTTGCCAACCCTTGGGAAGGTTGCTCTTAGAAATTTTAATTTAATCTCGTTTCACTTTTAATTTGTATTTCCTGATAACTGATGATGTTGATCATGTTTTCATGTTATTGTTTGCCATCTGTATAAACTCTTTTGTGAAGTATCTTCACATCTTTGCTTCTTTTTTTTTCTTTGATTTATAGGAGTTCTTTATGTATTCTGCATACAAATCCTTCGTCAGATATGTATGCTGCAGATGTTTTCCTCTGTTACATGACAGTGGCTTTTAAAAAGCAATTTTAAATTTTCACTTATTATTCCCTTTGTTCCTTTCTAAGAAATCTTGTTCTAGTCCAAGGTTGCAAAGATTTTTTTTTTCCTGTGATTTATCCTAGAAGTGTGGTCTATGATCTGTTTTGATGGAATATTTATGTATGGTATAAAGTAAGGGTCAGCACTCTGCAACTCCCCCCCCACAATATGGTGCCCAGTTGTTCTAGCAGTTTTATCAAAAAGACACTGTATTCCCCCATTGCATTACCTTGCATTGTTGTCAAAAATAAATTGACCATTTCTGTGTGGGTCTATTTCTAGACTCCTCAATCTGTTCCCTTGATTCATTCGTGTATCCTTTCATTAATAACACACTGTTTTGATTAGTGTGGCTTTATAGTCAGTCTTAAAATCAAGTAGTGTGAGTTCTCCAACTCTGTAGTTCTTTATTAAAACTGTTTTGGCTCTTTTAGTTCATTTGTGTTTCAAATAAATTTCAGAATCAGTTTGTCAATTTCTACAAAAAGTCTTAGTGGGATTTTGATTGGAATTGCATTGAAACTTCAGATTGATTTTTGAGAGAAATGGTGTTTTGACAATATTGGATCCTTCAATCCATGAATATGCTATATCTTTCCATTTATTTTGCTCTTTAATTTCTGTCTGCAATGCTTTATAGGTTTCAGTGCAAAGGTTTTGTATGTATTTCATATTCTGGGATGGCATAATAAATGGAATTGTACTTTCAGCTTTATTTTCCAATTGTTCTTTGTTGCAAATTGATGCAGAGTGGGAAGATTTTAATTCTTTTATTCCTCCTGCTCCTATTAGCTGTGAATCCTCCATAAAGAAGGACTTGTAATCCCTGTTTGGTTACCTTGAAGTGCAGTCCATACAGGAAAGGCAGAGAAAATGCTTAAATTTTTTTCTCTCTTTCTGTGTATTTTCTCAATCGTGAGTTGCTACCCTCACAACTTGCAAAGGAAACCAGTGATTTTAAAAAGTACCATTACAGAACTCACAGATTTTTATAAAGTAGATCTGTTTCACTTTACCATATTAATTGTTCTGTTTGATGTTGAAGTTAATCCATCTTTGGCCAGTGGGAGCCCTTTCAAGTTGGCTTTGAGTCATTTTGATATGCCTCAATAGTCTTTGATAGATTCCTGTGACAAACTTTCCTAGATCACTGTGTCCATTTCCTGACCCAGCTCTGAAATCAGCCGTTTCTTCAAGGATCCCTGATTCCTTTCCAAAGAAAGGAAGTGCTTAAGAGGCCAGAAAGAGGCTTTAAGACCAAAGTCGAGGCTTCTTCATTCTCAGTCTGTTCCTCAATCCTCCCACTTTATTTGGCCAAGAGTAATAATAAGCACATCATTATTTTAGTTCCACCACCTGTTTCATGTTGGTCTTAGGATACTTACTTAACTTCTCTGTGCCTGTATTCTCATCTCTAAAATGAGTATGGAGATTGCATAATGCTAGCCCCATTGGTTTTTAACAGATAGCCAACTTGAGTAATGGTGGGGTGGTGACAGTAATGTGTGTTCAGTCACTCAGTTGTGTCTGACTCTTGGCAAACCTATGGACTGTTACCCCCCAGGCTCCTCTGTCCACAGGATTTTTCAGGCAAGAATACTGGGGTGGGTTGCCATTTCTTCCTCCAGGGGATCTTCCTAACACAGGAATCAAACCCACGTCTCCTGCATCTCCTGCACTGGCAGGCAGATTCCTTACCACTTGAGCCACCTGGGAAGCCCTGGTGGTGGTAGTACTTGTTGTTATATAGCACTAATGGTAGTAGTGAAGTGGGCTGTTCATTTTTTTCCACAAATTATTATGCACCTGCATTGGAAGGACTGATGCTGAAGCTGAAACTCCAACACTTGGGCCACCTCATGCGAAGAGTTGACCCATTGGAAAAGATCCTGATGCTGGGAGGGATTGGGGGCGGAGGAGAAGGAGAAGACAGAGGATGAGATGGCTGGATGGCATCACGGACGCAATGGACATGAGTTTGGGTAAACTCCGGGAGTTGGTGGTGGACAGGGAGGCCTGGCGTGCTGCGAATCATGGTATCGCAAAGAGTCGGACACAGCTGAGTGACTGAACTGAACTGAACTGATCTGCTTATTTAACTTATATGCAGAGTACACCATGAGAAATGCTGGGCTGGGTGAACCACAAGCTGGAATCAAGATTGCTAGGAGAAATATCAATAACCTCAGATATGCAGATGACACCACCCTTATGGCAGAAAGTGAAGAGGAACTAAAAAGCCTCTTGATGAAAGTGAAACAGGAGAGTGAAAAAGTTGGCTTAAAGCTCAACATTCAGAAAACAAAGATCATGGCATCTGGTCCCATCACTTCATGGGAAATAGATGGGGAAACAGTGGAAACACTGTCAGACTTTATATTTTTGGGCTCCAAAATGACTGTAGATGGTGACTGCAGCCATGAAATTAAAAGACGCTTACTCCTTGGAAGGAAAGTTATGACCAACATAGATAGCATATTCAAAAGCAGAGACATTACTTTGCCAACAAATGTCCATGTAGTCAAGGCTATGGTTTTTCCAGTGGTCATGTATGGATGTGAGAGTTGGACTGTGAAGAAGGCTGAGTGCTAAAGAATTGATGCTTTTGAACTGTGGTGTTGGAGAAGACTCTTGAAAGTCCCTTGGACTGCAAAGAGATCCAACCAGTCCATTCTGAAGGAGATCAGCCCTGGGATTTCTTTGGAAGGAAGGATGCTAAAGCTGAAACTCCAGTACTTTGGCCACCTCATGCGAAGAGTTGACTCATTGGAAAAGACTCTGATGCTGGGAGGAATTGGAGGCAGGAGAAGAAGGGGACAACAGAGGATGAGATGGCTGGATGGCATCACTGACTCGATGGACATGAGTCTGAGTGAACTCCGGGAGTTGGTGATGGACAGGGAGGCCTGGCGTGCTGCGATTCATGGGGTCGCAAAGAGTCGGACACGACTGAGTGACTGAACTGAACTAAACTGAACTGATGTAGATGACACCACCCTTATGGCAGAAAGTGAAGAAAAACTAAAGAGCCTCTTGATGAAAATGAAAGAGGAGAATGAAAAAGTTGGCTTAAAGCTCAACATTCAGAAAACTAAGATCATGGCATCTGGTCCCATCACTTCATGGGAAATAAATGGGGAAACAGTGGCTGACTTTATTTTTCTGGGCTCCAAAATCACTGCAGATGGTGACTGCAGCTATGAAATTAAAAGACTCTTACTTCTTGGAAGGAAAGTTATGACCAACCTAGACAGCATATTAAAAAGCAGAGACATTGTTTTGTCAACAAAGGTCCATCTAGTCAAGGCTATGGTTTTTCCAATAGTCATGTATGGATGTGAGAGTTGGACTATAAAGAAAGCTGAGCACCAAAGAATTGATGCTTTTGAACTGTGGTGTTGGAGAAGACTCTTGAGAGTCCCTTGGACTGCAAGGAGATCCAACCAGTCCATTCTAAAGGAGATCAGTCCTGGGTGTTCATTGGAAGGACTGATGTTGAAGCTGAAACTCCAATATTTTGGCCACCTGATGTGAAGAGCTGACTCATTGGAAAAGATCCTGATGCTGGGAGGGATTGGGGGTGGAGGAGAAGGAGACGACAGAGGATGAGATGGCTGGATGGCATCACCAACTCAATGGACATGAGTTTGGGTAAAGTCTGGGAGTTGGTGATGGACAGGGAGGTCTGGCGTGCTATGGTTCATTGGGTCGCAGAGTCGGACACGACTGAGCAACTTAACTGAACTGAACTTGAAGCACTAGTATTGGCAGAAGTGGTAATTGTACTAGAAATAGAAGTCATCACAGTAGTATGAGTAATAGTCATTTAGCTTTTCAATAAACAATTATGTGTGAGGTACTCTACTGGCCACTAGGGATGCAGTGGTAATCAAGACAGGTGTTGTCACATCTTTAAGGAGAAAGACAAAGAACAAGTAAAGTGTCAAATATAAATTACTATCATGGATCCAAAATTGTTCACTTAGATATTTCTCTAGGTTAAGGACTGAAATTTCAAGTAGTTTCATACCATCATCAAAATTATTGCTTCAAAATGGTGCTGTCCAAATGGGCACATTGAAACGTTTTCTATCTAAGCATCCCGTTTGTATTGCCGTCACTCCATTTTTGTCCTAAGCACCTTTCCCTGGAGAGAATTATTGCTGATAAAGGGTGGTTCTTTGAAATAACTCATAGGATTGCACGTGGGGCTTCTCTTCCTTCTGCTCCTTTCCTCTGGTGCTGCCCCGTGTTCCCAGTGGGCAGCCGGTCCCCAAGGAGACCACCCCTTCAGGAAATGGAGATGTGCCCTTGCTGAGGACTTGGCGTCAGAGGAGTGGAATGGTGCCATCAAAGGGAGAGTTCCTGAAGAACCCAGAGGCAGCAAAGCACTTGGCTCTCACTTACTTCGGAGTGAGAATGAGGTCACGGGATGTCCCTTCCTGTGAATGACTATATAAAAGGCCAACAGAAAGCCTCCTCTTGTCCTCAGCTGAAAGTGTCCTCATGCTGTGAAGGAGTCACTTTTTTGGCTCTTTGCACAGTCGCCAAAGGACAGTCTCAGCAGGGCAGGCGTGTGGGAAGCCAACGAGGTGAGAGCAGGTATTTTCCTCTCTCTCACTTTGGGAGCTGCTTACTTTCCCCACATGGACACAAAGCCTCTTAATTGGAAAGGGGATAACACAGAGTTTTCAACTGTTTGCCTTTGCCATTCCCAATCTCTGGGAATTGCCCAAGCTTCAGCTTCCGTTCAGTAAGTGAACCAATTGGTTGCAATCTATTCAGCTCCCTGTTGTGGGAAGTGGACTGCTTTAGCTGCAGGAGCTGCCTATGTGGTCTTCCCAGGTGGATCAGTGGTAAAGAATCTGCCGGCCAAGGCGGCAGACGCAGGAGACACGGGTTTGATTCCTCGGTGGGGAAAATCCTATAGAGTAGGAAATGGCAACTCACTCCAGGAGAATTGCCTGGAGAATTCCATGGACAGAGGAGCCTGGCGGGCGACAGTCCATGGGGTTGCAAAGAGTCGAACACGACTGAGCATGACACAGCACAGCAGCACAAGGTGTCTACATCTGACCTTTGCCCTCGGTGATCTTGCTGACTGTATGGTCAGGCCACTCAAGGCGGCTGTTCTCTTCTCTTTGAATATCCTCTATTCAACAAGTGCCTGCTTCACCTACATGCTGCTTACATGACTGGCCGCCCTACATGCTTGCCCCAGGCCCTAGCTGGTGATTGTTCTTATGGAGGAGGCAGTGAGGGGCGTGCCCCTCTGCTAGTTTCCCCAGTAGCTGCTGAGTCAGCCTGATACGGACTCTGCTTATAACTGGCAGTCTCCTCCCTCTGCAACCTGGGAGAAGAGACTGTTGCCATGTCTCACCAACCATCCACTGCACATGGTGGGTGCTGCTCTGGAACCTTGTTTCAGACATGCAAGCTCTCCTTATTCATTAAACCATTGGTGTCTCTGTTACTGACGCTAGGCTCTTTCTTTGGTCTTAGAACCAGGGAAGCACAGGACTCGTAGGCCCCTCTGGGTGCAGCCCAACAAGGACAGAGGTAAAATCTATTCTTTCTACAAATCATCATAGGGGTTCTAGGACCAGAACACAAAGCCAACAGTATTTACTATCTACTCCTTCACCGTAAAGTTTACCAACTCTGCTCTTGGACATTTACCTGGGACTTCTTTTCAATGGTATAATGGTCATGAGTCTGGGCTCAGTGTTACATGGCCTTGGGTTCAAATCTTGTCTCAGTCTAAGAGCATACTGTGCAGCCTTAGGCAAGTCACTTAACTCCTGGAAAATCCCATGGACACAGGAGCCTGGTAGGCTGCAGTCCATGGGGTCGCTAGGAGTCGGACACTACTGAGTGACTTCACTTTCACTTTTCACTTTCATGCATTGGAGAAGGAAATGGCAACCCACTCCAGTGTTCTTGCCTGGAGAATCTTGCCTGGAGAATCCCAGGGACGGGGGAGCCTGGTGGGCTGCCGTCTATGGGGTCACACAGAGTTGGACATGACTGAAGCGACTTAGCAGCAGCAGCAAGAGCATACTGTGCAGCCTTAGGCAAGTCACTTAACTCCTCTGAGGTTTAGTCTCTTTATTTGTCAGAAGGAGATACTAGGAGTCAGTCGGACATCCGATATTTATGGAGTCCCTATGATGTATCAGGAACTTCCTTCTTAGGCACAGAGATGAAGACAGATAATAAACATGCACAAAAATAAATGAGATGGTTTCAAATTTTGATAAATAGAACAGGGTAATAGTGGAGGGATAGAGTGGTTTGGTTGTGTGGTTTGTGTGTGTGTGTGTGTGTGTGCTTAAAGAAAAGATGATTCAAGAAGGAGGGAATGATCTGCTGTCAAATACTGCTAGTGGCTAAGTAAAGAGAGGCCAGAAGTTGGCCACTGGCTTTGGCAAGGTGTGGTCTGTTGATGAACTTTACTAGGGACGTGCTATGAATAGCCTCTGACCTTTATATGTTCATAATAAAGGGAAAGTATGTGCTGACTCTGGGTTGTTAGAGAATCTAGAATGATGCTTTCAAGGGAACTAATCCTATAGTTTGGCTGACTTAAAAAAAAGAAAATCTGTAAGGAATGTTATATTTCTGACTCCAGTAATTACATTATAGATAATAGGAAAAAAATTAATGGCTACTGACAACCCTTTTAGTTTGTGTTATTTACTAGGGTCTGCCACAGTATCTCCAAAATATCCTGCTGTTAGGGTGCTCATTAAAAACATTTTTTGAAAATAAAATAAAACATTTTTTTGAATAAAAAATCTTTTACATGTGACAGCGTCAAAATAACCAAGTTGAAATGGATCCTGGTGACTTTTAAACACACATCAAAGCCAAAGTTTATGAGCAGCATTTAGACTAATTAGAATGGACTCCTTTCTTTGTGTCTGTCATAGGGACATGCTCCTGAAATTCTTTCCCCCTTTTTTCATTTATCACGGTGGCTTTTCATCTTGTTGCTTTTCTCCAGCCATCAGAGGAAGCTGTGGCCAAATAGTGTGCATCACTGGAGAGAAAAAGCCATCTCTGTGGGTAAGGAAGTGGGGGATAAAGGCCAATTCCTATTGATTGCTGTATTTCATACAGAGCGATGCCTTTAACACTCCATAATGAAAGTTTTTATATGTGAGAGGATTACCAACATTGGGCTGTTATTGTCCTTTGATGTGCCCCAGAAATATTACAGCAGAAGTTATTAAGGAATAAATTGTGGGACACCAACTGTTTTGCTGAAGTTGCTTTGCCCCTAGCCAAGTTATGTGGTGGCAAATTTTCTTTTTTACCTTTTTAAAAATTATTATTATTAGAGGGGGATGTTAGAGTAGATTGTCAGCCTGTTTCACTTCAGGACAGAAAATAAATGGAGCCTTAAAGACTAACAATGGTATCTAGGCATTGATGGGGAATGCACATTTCCCCAGCTTTTGCCCATTTTACAGATGAGGACAGTAAAGCTCAGAGGAGTCAGGAGTTGGCCAGGGTCACCCTGCTAATTGCATACCCACCCAGGGACATGAAACCGGCTTAAGCTTCTCATTCTGTTTCCACTTAAAACGCAGCCATCTCTGCATTCACCTGGAAGGAAGGAAGGTTAAAATTGTTTAAAGCCTGATGAAATATGAGGAAATCATGTGCTGTGAGACCGTGTGTTCTGCAGCTTTCTACTGAACTGGAAATCGCTGGGGCACCAGGATGGGTCTGAAACCTTTCCCTGGCAGCTGGGTTTGGTGTCTGCAGAGGCGAACTGTGGCTCCTGTTTAAATCGCTCAGATGGAAATGGGGCCGCGCCTGAGTGTGGGCTCATGCTTTCTCTCTGCTTGCTCAAATTAAGCTGCCTAACTGTGTTCTTGGGGAGGCTGCAGGTTTGTCAGGGGTCAGCTAGCATTTCCGAGCAGCTCTTCCGAACTCGGGGAGCATGAATTTCCTTTCCCCAGCTGACGGCAGGCATAGTAGAGTCACTGCAGAACAGCTCGAGTGTTCTAAAGTTGGATTCTTTATTTGGCACTTTTATTAATCTAAAGGACATCACATCATGCTTTTTTTTTCCTTAACTCTGTGTTGATCCTTCATTTTGTAGATTATCAGGTAAGGAATGTTCTAAGTATGTAAATATCTCCTTTGTTGTATTAAAATAGAATTATTATTAATTGTATTTCTAATAATGATAACTATTATTATTACTACTGATAATAGACTAATAATGTCTATTGTGTGTTTTCTGGGGGACTAAGCATTGTGGTAACAGCATTATATGTATCATTTGATTTAATCCTTGAACTAGTCCTGCCATATAGAAGCTTTCATTCTTTCTCTTTTACATATAGAAAAACTGAGACTCAGAGAGGTTAGGGAATTTGCCCAGCATCACACAGCTAGTAAGTGGTCCAGTCAGGATGTGGAATCAGGTGGTGTTGCTTATATCCCCTGTTTCTAAGCACATACTTGGTGCCTTCTTGCTGCGGGTTAATAAACTATGAGAGTATTTTGAGCAACATTTTCTGCTTAAGAGTTAAAGGCCTTTTCATTTATTTTTAAAATTAGAGATTGGCTTTTGTTTCAGGCTTGTCTTGGTCTACACTTGCATTTTCTAGAGAAGGAACAGAGAAGGCAATGGCACCCCACTCCAGTACTTTTGCCTAGAAAATCCCATGGACAGAGGAGCCTGGTAGGCTGCAGTCCACGGGGTCATGAACAGTCGTCCATGGGGTCGTGAACAGTCAGACACGACTGAGCGACTTCACTTTCACTTTTCACTTTCATGCATTGGAGAAGGAAATGGCAACCCACTCCAGCGTTCTTGCCTGGAGAATTCCAGGGACGGGAAGCCTGGTTGGCTGCCGTCTATGGGGTCCCACAGAGTCGGACACGACTGAAGCGACTCAGCAGAGAAGGAAAATGAAGCCCAGAGAACGAAATGTCAGCAGCATGGCTCTGTCTTCTTACTTCCTCCCTCTTTCCTCCGTTTTCCTTTGCTTACAAGGCACCCACTTCTGACCAAGTTCAGTACCAAATTCAAGACTCTGTATTATCAATAACTTGCTTAGTGCTCAAAGGCTGAAGAAACTGTGCTTTTTTCCTTAAGGTCTAGAACAGACCTCTATTATATTGCCTGACAAGGTGGGAAATCTTTTCAATCAATTCTTTGTTTTTTAACTTTTTTCTTGATGATACTGACTATAAGAAATGACGTTCATTCTAAGGTTTATTTATCAGTTGAGAGTAAGATAAGGACATTAACACTGTGTCCTATTCATAACTGTGGGAATTAGGGAGAATTTATGGCTACTTGATTATTGTAGAATATATTATAAATAATCACGATGGGGTTCTTTTGAGCAATCTGAGAGATGTGGGATGTATTTTTATCTGATTAGTTTTGTCAGTAAACCCTACCTGGAAGTGGGGACCTAAATTTTACTTTGCATCTTTGCAACTGCTTTATGATCCTGAGGAAATTGTGTTTTCACCCTCTGTTTGAAGAAGAGGCACCTTTCTCTAACACCTCTCCTGTGTTCTGATTAATCCAGTTGGCTGTGACTACAAAAGCAAAGACTTTGACCCCTTTGGTAAATGGGCCCATTTCAACTTGGGAGCTAAGACAGTTCTCTTTTATCTAAAGAGATGTGCAGGTGTAAAAAGCAGGTACTAAAAGTACTTCTTGTGGAAAACCTGTTCCTTCCATCCCGGCGGTAATTGAGAGATCGCAATTTCTGGCACAGTTCAGAAAGATCATCCTTATGCATTATTGTCCCCCTGACTACTATAACCATCCTTAAATGAGCTTACAGTTTAAAAATTAGGTAACCCCTGAGAGATGCTTGTGACTGTCTTCGTGGTTTACCCCATTTTGGCAAGCCAGCAGTTCTCCTGTGGTGATAAGAAGCAGCCCTGCTTCCCCAAACTCTCCCCAACTGTCCATGAGACATTCCAGTTGAAACTAGAAGCTTCATATGTACACACTGCTGTACTTACAGGAGAAGGAAATGGCGACCCACTCCAGCATTCTTGCCTGGAGAATCCCAGGGACGGGGAAGCCTGGTGGGCTGCCGTCTATGGGGTTGCACAGAGTCACACGACTGAAGTGACACAGCAGCAGCAGCTGTACCTACAATGGAAACCTACTCAAGGACCTACAGGGAACTCTGCTCAATGTTATGTGGCAGCCTGGATGGGAAGGGCGTTTGGGGGAGAGTGGATACATATACATGTATACTGAGTGCCTTCACTGTGCCCCTGAAACCGTCACAACATTGCCAGCTCTGTGTGTGTGTGCTCAGTCGCTTCAGTCCTGTCCAGCTCTTTGCGGCCCCCGTGGACCATAGCCCACCAGGCTCTTCTGTCCATGAGATTCTACAGGCAAGAATGTTGGAGTGGGTTGCCGTGTTCTATCCAGGGGATCTTCCCAACCCAGGGATCGAACCAGTGTCTCCTGCATTGCAGGCGGATTCTTTACCACTGAGCCACCAGGGGGAAGCCTGTTAACCAGCTATACCGAAATACAAAATAAAGAGGTTTTTTTTTTTTTTAAAAGCTTCAGCTTATTGTGCCAGAAGCTTTGGCACAGTCATTCCAAATTTAGGAATCCCACCCATGGTGTTCCACTTACTCATCTCTAAATCCTACTAGAAGATGCTGATAATCTGTCCAGTTCTGTGTAGCTGTGTAGAACAAACAATTACAAGCAACAGCTAATTCTTTCCCGTGTCTCATCTTATAGGAAACTGGGTTTTTTCGGTACCCAAAGTGATTTATTGTTTGCTGTGCAAATGAGCAGAGTCAGGTTTTAAAACAGTTTTAAGATTGCTCTGGAGGAAAGGCACAGTCTCAGTGTAAGTCATTATCCTGGGGATGCTGTGTGATACACACGGGGTGGCATATGGTGGTGGTGGATGGACTGAGGCCCAGAGAAACTTCAGAGACTATTTGATGGATTTCTCTGACACTCTGAATTAGACAGTGCCCCAGGAGATGAAAGTAAGGTATTTTTCATGAGTTTTTTTTTTTTTCCCTCCCCTGCTGACTTTCCCACTTCTCTAAGGGTTAATTAATTTTTGTTTCTTTACCCAAGGAACCAGCCTCTGGATTAGGTTGATGACAGACTGATGAATGGACGGATCTGACAAGCACAGGCCTTTTTTGCCATCTGCCTCCTGTGTTTCTGCTTGGATCCTCCTGGTGTAAATCAGAATAATAGTGAAACAATGCACAGGCGTTGGAAAGAAAAGACAGGCTTCTATTTTTAGGCTCTCTGAAAATGTTTCCTTTTATTTGATTTTGGTGGTTTCAGTCATATCTTCTAATACAGTTTCATACAAATGTAATCTGGCTTCCCCAGCCTAGTACAACCCAAATCAAAACGATATTATACCTCTTCACAGCTGTAAATCCTTCCTCAAATTAAAGCTCTGAAACTTAATCTGCTAGAGGTCTACAGAGAAGGAGGGGCGCCTCCAGCACCCCACCACGGATAGCATTAAGCATCTAATGACAACTTGACAGAGACTTTTATCTTTTGTCCCTTGTGAAATCAAATCTTCAAAGTTATCTGCCTCTTCTTTGAAACTTAGCACAGGCTGTACTGGGCCAGGTGTCTCAAAGCTGATACCAAGGGGCAGAGACTGAGAGCTGGTTTTTTTTTTTTTTTTTCCCCACTCAGTTTTTTTCTGGTCTGCCTTCTTTTTCTACTCTTTTTATTACCTGGGAAAGATATGAGGGTATCATCTGAGATGTGGCTACTTCCCCAAAAAGTTAAAGACACAGAGTTGCAGAATCTCAACAGGGACTCAAGCAGGAGATTGACAAATTAGTTGACCTCACCAGTTAACCAATGAATTAAAGCAGAGTGGAGTCAGACAAGGACTGGGGTGGGTAAGTCTCAGGTGAGAGGGAGGAACAGAAAGTGAGAGATCTGGATGAGGTGAAGTTCTTGGTGAAGCTGACAGTGTGGAAGAGAGGGCAGGGGGCCAAGCAGAGTCTGCAAGGAAGACTGGGGTGAGGCTCAGTGAGTAGGTGGACGTTAGCATCAGGGTCCCACATAAGAGAGGCACTTAACCCAATCCTTAGGTCTAGAACACAGTTAGTTTCCAGGAAGGTGGTGGTTCAATAGCTACCATTTAATCATTATTTTAGGAATTTTCTAGGACTTCTAGACCTGTTCCTCTTAAGGCTGGGCTCTAACTGCTTTGGGAAGAAACCTGATTCTTTCATTTTCAAATAAAAGGACAAGCCTCTATCCTCTGTGATCTTCCAGGATATTGCTAGGCATTTAGGTCTCCCTGTGGCCTATCTGTAGGCTGATTATTTAGAATAATTTGCCTTCTTTTCAACAGGCAGCCAGCTTGTTGGTGGTCAGCTTCTTCATGCTGCTTTTCATTTACAAAATTGAAGGGACCACACTCTATTCTATGGTGCCACTTCCAGATTCCTGAATATGCTTCTTGCTTTCTGAGATCACTTTGAAAATGAGGCCAGACCTCTTGGCCAGAAGACTCTTGGGATATTTTATTGATACATAGAGTCCCTGAAGACATAGGTATCAGGTCGTGTCACAGGTCTCTGGGAGGACACTTTCAGAAAAATACTGTAAGAATACTTCTCATCATTTTCATCTCAAGGAAGCCAGTATGACAAAGGAACAGTAACAGGTTATCATTCATTCAAAAACTGTATTTTGAGAGCAGTTAACAAGTGTCAGGCAATTCATGTGGTGTTTTAGGATATGGGAAGGCTGTGGTGAAGAAAATAGATGGTGTCCCTGTTCTCATGATGGCCACGTTGCTGTCTTTGAATGGATAGTGTTGTAAAGATTGTAAGTAGCCTGAAATAACTTGGAATTTCTCACTAGAGGGAGGTTTTCATTGTGTGTGTGCATGCTCAGTCGAGTCTGACTCTTTGTGACCCCATGTACTGTAGCCCACCAAGCTTCACTACCTGTCAGCCTCCTCTGTCCATGGAATTTTCCAGGCAAGAATACTGGAGTGGGTGCCATTTCCTTTTTCAGGGATCTTCCCAACTTGGCATCTCCTGCATTGGCAGGCATATTCTTTACTGCTGAGCCATCAGGGAGGCCCCGTCCTCTCCCTTACCGTCCCTTACCCCATTCCACCCAGCCAAACCAGGTGGAAGCTCACTCTGGGCAGATGTGGCCAAGAAGATGGAGCTAACTTTCCCTTCAGATTCTAGTCAAGGTTTGTGGTATCTCTTCCTTGAAAGAGAAAGGTAGGCTGCCAGCTTAGCTGGGGAGCTAAGACCCTGTATGCCTTGCTGCCAGGAAACCAAAACATGAAACAGAAGCAATATTGTAATAAATTAATAAATTCAATAAAGACTTAAAAAACAAAACAAACAAACAAACAAACAAAAACCAATAGAGGGGTGTGAAGCTTACCATAGGAAACTCACTTGATTTGAAGCCGTGGAGAATTTTAAGCCTAAGAGGTGCTCTCCAAAACAATAGGCATCGTGTGCATTTGTGTGTGTGCGCTCAGTTGCATCTGACTCTTTGCAATTGAACCCAGGATTGAATCCATGTCTCCTGCATTGGCAGGCTCATTCTTTACCACTATGTCACCCTGGGAAGCCCAGGGATTGTGGTGGTGAGCAATTAAGACTTGGTTAGTAGTTCTATGAGAGCAGCAAGTTAAAGTTTCCCTCTCCTAGTTTCCCAGAGAGTATCAGGGAAGAACTGCCCTCCTGGAGTCAGAAAAAAACTGAAAAACAGGCTTCAAAAACGACCCTTGCAAAGGAACCTGAATTTAATTGGATCAAACTGTGGAGTAATTTGTGCTCCCAAGGCATTATTGAAAATAATAGATCAGCAGGAAATTAGTGAAGCCTAACAACTGGATGTGATGCTAAATGATGCAGACAGCCCAACAGATGGTGGCAGGATGGGGGGTGAAGGGGGGGTTTGGAGAAAGTTAAAAGAGAACCGTGAAGCACATTCTTCTCCAGTGTATGTGGAGTGTTCTCCAGCTACACTGTAAAACATGCCTCAAAACGTTTAAAAGGATTGAAATCATATGAAGTATGTTCTCTAATCAGAACAGTGTAGAATTACAACTCAATGTAGAATTACAACTCAATAAGAGAAAATTGGGAACTTTACAAATATGTAGAGATTAAACAACACATTCCTAAATAATCAATGGGCCAAAGAAAAAATTATCCAAGAGAAATGAGAAAAAAAAAAAAAACGTTGTGATAAATGAAAATGAAGACATGTCAAATTTGTGAGATGCAACTGAAACAATGCTTGGGGGAAATTTATAGCTTTAATCACTTGTATTAAAAAGGAAGAAAGATTTCAAATCGGTGACCTATCCTAAACTGTAAAACAAAGAGGAAAAATGAATCCAAAGTGAACAGAAAGACAGAAATATTTGATAATAAAGATTGGAGCAAGAATTAATGAAATAGAGAAAAGAAAAACAAATAAAGGAAATCCACATAAGCAAAAATTGCCTCTTTGAAAAGATTAACAAAATTGACAAAGCTTTAGCTAGACTGACCTAGGAGAAAAAAAGAGAAAACTCAAACTACCAAAATCAGATATGATGAAAGGGGCATTACTACTGACTCTACAGAAAGAAAAGATTACAAGGGAATACTAGAAACAAATATATGTCAACAAATTAGATGAAATACACACATTACTAGAAATATGAAAATTAGGAACACTGACTCTAGAACTGAACTGGATTTCAGAAGAAATATACAATCTGAGTAGATTCATAATAAGTAAAATAAAGAGATATAATTAGTAATTAAAAATACCCCACCAAGAAGCTCAGGTACGGAAAGTTTCACTGGTAGGTTCTACCAAACATTTGAAGAATAATTAATACTAATTCTTTATAAACTGTTCTAAAAGTTAGACAAAGAGAGAATACTTCCTAAAGCATTCTGATCACAAATATCCTGACACCAAAACTGGATAAAGACATCACACGCAAAGAAAACTACAGACCATTATCTCAATATATAAACACAAAGATCCTCAAAAAAGTACTAACAAATTAAATTCAGCAATATATGAAATGAATACAACATGGCCAAGTCGGATTTATACCAGGAAGGCAAGATTGGTTAAACTTGTGAAAAATTAAATGAATATAATATACCATATCAACAGAATAAAAGGCAAAACACACATAATCATATGGAGAGATACAGAAAAAAATTTGAAAAAACTGAAATACCCTTTCATAATAAGAACAACCAGTGAAGCAGGAGGGTAGGGAACTTCATTAACCTGATAAATAGCATATGGAGGAACGTTCAAAATCATTAGCCATCAGGAATATGTAAATCAAAATTACAGTTAGAATGCCATGTCATATCCACAAGATGGCTATAATCAAAGGAAGGATGTAGAGAAATTAGATACATGGTTGTGTGTCCCACTTTATACACTGATGGTGGGAATGTAAAATGGTACAGACACTTTGGAAAGCAGTTACTCATGTGGTTAAATATAGTGTTATGTAATTCAACAATTCTACTGCTAGATATATACCCAGGAGATACGAAAATGTGTCCACATAAAAACTTGTCCATGAATATTCATAGTAGTGTACTTGCCAAAAAGTACAATCCATGGACAAATTTTTATGTGGACAAGTTTTCATATCTCTTGGGTATGTATCTAGCAGTAGAATGTCTGAAATGTCATCAACTGATGAATGTGTAAGTAAAATGTGGTATATCCTTTCAATGACATATTGTTGTTGTTGTTTTAGTCTCTTTGTGTCCAACTCTTTGTGACCTTATGTATTGTAGCCCGCCAGGCTCCTCTGTCCATGGCATTTCCCAGGCAAGAATAGTGGAGTGGGTAGCCATGCCCTCCTTCAGGGGATCTTCCCGACTCAGGGGTTGAACCTGCGTCTCCTGCATTAGCAGGCAGATTCTTTACCCATGAGCCACTTGGAAAGCCCCAATGACGTATTATTCAGCAATTAAAAGAAATTAAGTTAGCAATGTGTGCTACAGCATGGATGAAACTTGGAAACATTTTATTACATGAGAGAAGCTAGTCAAAAAAGAGAACATACTGGACATGCTGCTAAGTCGCTCCAGTCATGTCCGACTCTGTGCGACCCCTGAGACGGCAGCCTACCAGGTTCCCCCATCCCCGGGATTCTCCAGGCAAGAACACTGGAGTGGGTTGCCATTTCCTTCTCCAATGCATGAAAGTGAAAAGTGAAAGTGAAGTCGCTCAGTCGTGTCCGACTCTGAGCGACCCCATAGACTGCAGCCTACCAGGCTCTTCTCTGTCCATGGGATTCTCCAGTGAAAAGTACTGGAGTGGGGTGCCATTGCCAATCCTACCACAGGCAAACTTAAAATTATTAGCATTGCTCAGTAATTTCCTTAAGATTCTGAAACCTTGGTTCTAGTTCTTCCTTTTTGCTGCTTTGTTCTTTTTCTCCATAATAAAATCCTCTCCCACCCTTCTGAAATATTTTACATTCTGAATCATTATTGAATCTATTGTCTCTTCCCATTCTTACAATCCCTATTCTTCTTCAGGTTTCCATACTGTGCTGAGATTTTGCACCAGCTTCCTAGCTTGGTCCCCTGGCCTTCTGTCTGATTGCATTCAAGCCTACCGTAGCTGTAGGGATTTTCATAAACTTCACATCTACTCTACCAGTCCTCTGCCTAAGCTCTCCAAAAATATATCTATCACTGTCAGATGAAATTCAAGGTTGTCAACATGGCTTACTTAGAAAGTAAACCAACCTTTCGTGCTCATCTCTCACTTTGACTCTTTGCTTCTTGCTATCTGTTCTGTTTGCATTGATCTGCAGGAAGTTCTTTGCAAGCACTGTGCTGGTTTTTGTCTTTACCCTGCATCCATACCATTCCTTCTCCTTGGAATGCTGTCCTCATCAAAGTTTTAGCCACCTGACTCCTTTAAGTCGTAGTCTAAACAGTTTATCTCTGTTACTCTAGCATTGCACTAACCATGTTTTGCCATGACTATCTTTTTATGTGTTGTAGGATTTTTGTTTTAAAAAGTAAAGGTTGTGTCTCACTCATCACTGTACGGCACATTGCCTGATGCATGGGAGATACTGACGGAAGGAGGTGGAGAGGGAGATATTGATGCTGGGAGAAGCCTTCCACTCCCTTCACCTGGTTTCAGGCAAGCTAAAGACCAATTCAGGCTATGGCAACTTATTAACTAGCCAAGGTTTTCCCAAAGAAACTTCAGAATGAACATTTCTTTGCTCTTTCTAGGATTTTTCTACCCTGACAATCCATTTCTGACTGTTGTTCAATGTGTGTTTCACGAATATTGTATCTTCATGCTTTTTCCTTTGGTTCTGGTTTAACTAAGTCTGTGGATCACCCAATGTCTTCTACACTGTAGGCCTTAATAAAACATAAAGGTATTGGACTTAAACATCAGTATCTGCATTTGAGGGATGCATGTACATGAAACTTCATTTTAGGAGAGAACATAGTCCATACCTATGAAAAGGATATACATTTTTGCAACTATCAAGAACAGTTGTTTCTTAGCCAGGAGGACTTGAGTATGGCACTGAAAATATAAGGATGGGACATTTATTTGAGGAAGCTGAACTTTGGTTTCAAATAGATCCAGGATGCAATTACATGACAACACAGAAGACTATTTCTTGCTCACATAACAGATTAATGACAGTTTATCATATGCCTGCTATGTGTGTCAGGTACTGGAGGCACTACGAATATGGACTTGGAGGAGATAGGCAAGGTCTCACAGTGCTCCTAAAGATGGGCTTTATGGGGCAAAAGGTGGTCTGTGCTTCCAGCCACTTACAGGTTAAGGTATATGTCTGTCACAGCACCATCTCCAAGTCATGGGTGGGGTTGTTGATGTTCATTCGCTAAGTTGTTTCCAACTCTTTGCCATCTCATGGAGTGCAGCATGCCAGGCTCCCCCATCCTTCACTATCTCCCTGAGTTTTCTCAAATTCATATCCAATGGGTTGGTGATGCTATGTAACCATCTCATCCTCTGCCACCTCTTTCTCTTCTTGCCTTCCAACTTTCTCACCATCAGGGTCTTTTCCAATGAGTCGGCTCTTCACATCAGGTGGCCAAAGTATTGGAGCTTCAGCTTCACCATCAGTCCTTCCAGTGAATACTCAGGGTTGATTTCCCTTAGGATTGACTGGTTGGATCTCCTTACTGTCCAAGGGACTCTTAGGAGGGTGGGGATACCATCAGAATTATCTAATGGATAATTAGATAATTATTGGATCCCTGCCTAGCTGGACAGAGATGCCTTGTGGGACAGTTAGATGGAAGGAGAGAGGATGCTTGTTTAGAACACAAAGCTCAGAAATGTGCCAAAGGCTGAAACTATCAATGCAGGACAAGGTTTGAACTGATGTACTTTTTAAACCCTTGCAGGACACAGATACCCCTTTCCCATGTGCTTCCCACTTTAAAGAAGACATGCCTTCCCTGAGACCTCACTCCTGCCAAACAAACAACAACAAAACCACAGACCAACCAAACAACAGCAACAACCGAAACTCTTGAGAACCTCAGGGGCCTTAAATCCTTACGAAGTATGATTTCCAACACGTAAATCTAGTCAGCCTAGACTGAAGTGTTGACATTGGGTTTACTTGCATGACTTAATAGCTTATTTCAGAACCCTCTCAGAGTTCCTTTTTTCCCATTGAGTTGTGATTATTTTGCTATGTTTCCTGCGGATGAAATTCACATGCACTCGGGATTTACTATATATTCTCCTCTGCCTTTCTCTCACTTAACAGTGTGGTCATCCTTCACCTCTAATGAAAAAAGAAAAACAGTTTCCTAAGCAACTGACTGCCAGGTTGTATGAAAACCCTGTCTAGAATTCTTCCTTTAAAAAAACCCACATTATGAAATGTAGATCACTTTAAAGAAAGAGCAAGTTGGAGCCATGATAACTGAGTGAAATGTGGATATGATCCTGTCCGTGTTGGGTGCAAATGACCTTATCAGCCAATTTAGGATTATGAGAAAAGGGCCAGTGGGTATGTTTACCTGTGGAAGTTACTTTGGAGCAGCAGTGTGAGACTTGGAGGCCTGACTGGCTCTTGAGTCTTGGCCCCATTACCAGCCATTAATATCATTTTGAGCTAGAAATATAACCTCTCTGAGCCTCAGCACTTTTGTTTCCAAAATGGGGATAGCAATCTCTACATTGTGCATAGCCCTGGGGACTCAAATCATTATGAAAAAGGAAAAGGTTTCTCCTCCAGAGAGAATGGATACTCTGTTGGCATACTGGGTGTTCAGTCAAAGGGCTAATTCCCCCTAGAGTTTAACTGTCAGGCCACGCAGCAGTATTTCAATGGCTTAATTATTTTTTGTCTTGACTTTGTCAATTGCACACCAACCTTAAGCATTTCTGGAGTTGCCGCTATATGACCATCACTGTACAGTCATATTGGAAGACAAAAGAAGCTTCAGACTACAGAGTATCAACCATGGAAATGTGTTTTCTGGAATATTTTTCTATGTAATGCTCTGTGTGATCACTAGTACATGCTTTAAAAAATGCAAATTTCAGAATAAATGTATGGAAGGATTCTTATATGTTCAGAAAACTTGGTAGACATAAACCCATATATGTGTGCATGTGTGCTAAGTCACTTCTGCTGCTGCTGCTGCTAAGTCGCTTCAGTCATGTCCGACTCTGTGCGACCCCAGAGACGGCAGCCCACCAGGCTCCCCCGTCCCTGGGATTCTCCAGGCAAGAACACTGGAGTGGGTTGCCATTTCCTTCTCCAATGCGTGAAAGTGAAAAGTGAAAGTGAAGTCACTTAGTCGTGTCTGACTCTTAGCGACCCCATGGACTGCAGCCCACCAAGCTCCTCCATCCATGGGATTTTCCAGGCAAGAGTGCTGGAGTGGGGTGCCATTGCCTTCTCCAAGTCACTTCAGACATGTCCAACTCTTTGTGACCCCATGGACTGTAGTCTGCCAGGCTCCTCTGCCCATGGGATTGTGGGTTGCCATGTCCTCCACAAGGGGATCTGGAGAAGAACATGGCAACCCACTCTAGTACTCTTGCCTGGAAAATCCCACGCATGGAGAGTCCTGGTAGGCTACAGTCCATGGGGTCTCGAAGAGTCAGACATGACTGAGTGACTTCACTTTCACTCTTCACTTTCATGTATTGGAGCAGGAAATGGCAACCCACTCTGGCGTTCTTGCCTGGAGAATCCCAGGGACAAAGAAGCCTGGTGGGCTGCTGTCTGTGGGGTCGCACAGAGTTGGACACGACTGAAGCAACTTAGCAGCAGCAGCCACCAGGGGATCTTCCCAATCCAAGGATCGAACCTGTGTCTCTTAGGTCTTCTGTATTGATAGGTGGATTCTTTACCACTAGCACCACCTGGGAAACCCAATTCATATATAAGTATATTAAAAGACAGAATGAAATCATGTGTTCCAAGTTATTAATAGCATTTACCCTTAGATGTGAAAAAAGGATTGACATGAAAGAATCATTTGGGGCTTAAATGTTTTAGTCCAGTCTTCTAAATGATTTGAGATTTTTGCATCAAGAATGTAATCATGTATTAATTTGATTTTTTTAATCAATATACATTTTTGGGGATAAGTTTTAGGCTTACAGAAAAACTGAGCAGAAGGTAGAGACTTTCCATATACCCCATCACTCTCCCCAGGTCCTCTATTGTTAATATCCTGTGTTAGTGTGATAGGTACATTTATTACAATTGATGAGCCAATTCTGACACAGTATTATTCATAAAAGTCTCTAGTTTATATTAGGTTTCATTCTTGGTGTTATACGTTCAATTTGACAAATGTTTAATGACCTGTATCCAACATTATAGTATTTCACAGAATAGTTTCATTTCCCTATAAATCCCTGGTACTCCACCCATTCATACTTTCCAGTTCCACTGAACACCTTGCAACTAGTTTTTATTTTGTAACTGTCTCCATTGTTTTCCTTTTCCACTATGTCATATAATTGGAATTATGCAGTATGTAACCTTTTCAGATTGGCTTCTTTCACTTATCAATATGCTATTAAAGTTCGTCCATGTCTTTTCATGGCTTTGTACCTCTTTTCTTCATCGTCTGGAGTCACCACAGCTTGTTTATCCACTCACCTATTGAAGGCCATCTTAGTTGTTTCCAAGTTTTGGCAATCATGAATCAAACTGCTTTAAACCTTCTTGTGCAGGTTTTGTATGGACATGAGTTTCCAAATCATTTGAGTAAGTATGAGGTACTGTTTGGTCATTTAGTAATAGTATGTCTGATTTGAAAGAAACTGCTAAGCTGCCTTCCAAAGTGAGTGTACCATTCTGCATTCCCACCAGCAATGAATGAGAGTTCCTGTTGCTCCACATCCTCCCCAGTATTTGACGGTGTTAATGTGTTTGATTTGCATTATTCTAATAGATGTGCAGTGGTATCTCATGTTATTTTAACTTTGTAACTCACTAATAACATGGGATTTAGAGCATCTTTTAGTATGCTTATTTTCTATCTGTATATCTTCTTTGATCTGGTGTCTGTCAAGTCTTTGGCCCATTTGGGTTATTCTTTTTCTTATCACTAAGTTTGAATTATTTCTGTGTTTTGGATAATAGTTCTCTATCAGATATGCCTTTTGCAAATAGTTTCTCCCAATCTGTGGCTTATCTTCTTGTTCTCTTGACAGTGTCTTTCACAGAGCTGAAGTTTTTAATTTTAATGAAGTTCGGCTTATCAATTATTTCTTTCATGAATTATGCCTTTGGTGTTATATCTATAAAGTCATCACCATACCCAAATCATCTGTCTTTTCTCCTGTGTTATTTCCTAGGACTTTACATTTTACATTTAGGCCTATGATCCATTTTGAATTCGTTTTTGTGACGGGTGTTAGGAAGGTCTGTCTGGATTTTTTTTCCTTTCCATAAGGACGTCTAGTTGTTCTAGCACCATCTGTGGGAAAGACTATCCTTTATCCATTCAATTGCCTTTGCTCCTTTGTCAAAGATCATTTGACTGTATTTCTGTGGTTCTGTTTCTGACATCTCTATTCTGTTCTATTGATCTATTTGTCTGTTCTTTTGCCAGTACTCTACTGTCTTGGTTACTGTAGCTTTGTAACAAGTCTTAAAGTTTGAGACTGTCAGTCTTCAGACTTTGTTCTTTTCCTTCAATTTTCTGTTGGGTATTCTGGATTTCCATATAAACTTTAGAATCAGTTTATTGATGTCTACAAACTAGCTTGCTGAAGCTTTTATTGAGGCTGCATTTAACTTGTATTTTAAGTTGGGAGGAACTAACAGCTTGATAATATTGTCTTCTTATCTATTTCCATGGAATCTGTTTTCTTAAAGATCTACTTTGACATCTTTCATCAGAGTTTTATAGTTTTCTTCATGCAGATCTTAGAGATATTTTGTCCAAGTTGTGCCTATGTATTGCATGAGGGGTTAGATATTAATCTAAATGGCATTGTGCTTTACATGTAAGATTCTGATGTATAAGAAAGTGATTGACTTCTATTAACCAGGTATCCCACCACCCTACTGTAATCACTTATTAGTTTCAGAAACTATCACTTGTATAGTTTTATCAAAAAAGAATCAAAGGAGATTGAGGAGAAAGCTGATCCAGCAGACCTACACATATCATAATCTTTAAAATATGATGAAATATTTTGATACCAGGTATGACTTTTGTGAATTTCCCATAGTGCTTGCAATTGCTTTTGTTCATACTTGCAAATATACAGATTCATATAATTAATTGACATACACACACATCTGTCATGAATGCATAAGAAGTGTTGTGTGAATTAATAGGTTATAGACATCCAAGTAGACATATTGATGTCTAGCAGAGGCAACTCTACTCAAGACTTTGTAGTGGCCTATGTGGGAAAATAATCTAAAAAAGAGTGGATATATGTATTGTTGTTGTTGTTTAGTCACTGTCATGTTCCACTCTTTTGCAAGCCCATGGACTGAGACATCCAAATAATATGCATATATAATATGTATAGATATGTAAGTCAGTTAACATTCACAGAAGCAAAGCAAGTGAAAAAGAAGAATCTAGGCAATGGCAATTCCAATGATCATGGCTCAGTGATAAGATATATAAGGGACAAGGGTGTAGGGACTCGGAGCCCCATCACAGTTTCAATACAGAAAGCAGGGCCATGTTGAAGGAAGCTCTCCCGGCTCACCAAATTTTTCAGTGTACAACAGTGAGGACATTTGTGCACACTTGTCTGACTCCCAAGGATGGCTTTTTCATCTCTTTGCCTTCTATATCTTCTTACCTCCTCTCTGGTTGGCTGACTCCCTTTGGAACCATACAGAGAAGAATATTCTGAGAAATGTAGGTCTTGCTGTCTGCTTTGCAATGCAGATTGCTGAGAAGAAGTTGATAATTCAGGATTGATAATAGATCATCCAACATTCCTTATTTATTTATTATTTCTAAAATTTTTATTGGCATATAGTTGATTTACAACGTTGTTTTAGTTTCAGCTGTACAGCAAAGGGAATAAGTTATATATGTGTCCAGGCTTCCCTGGTGGGTCAGTGGTAAAGGATCAACCTCCCAGTGCAGGAGACGTGGGTTTGATCCCTGGGTCAGGAAGCTCCCCTGGAGAAGGAAATGGAAACCCACTACACTGTTCTTGCCTGGGAAATTCTATGGGCAGAAGAGCCTGGTGGGCCATAGTCCATGGGCTTGCAAAAGAGTTGAACATGACAGTAACTAAACAAGAACAACAATACATATATCCACTCTTTTTTAGATTATTTTCCCACACAGGCCATTACAAAGTCTTAAGCAGAGTTGCCCCTGCTATACAGTAGGTCATTATTAGTTATCTGTTATATATATAGTACTGTGTATATGTCAGTCCCAATTTTTATAACAAGGATATCCATCCCCTATAACTTTGGCTTCTCCAAGGTCTTCTTTTTTTTTTTTAAACACATGTGCAAATGAATTTTTAAAATACAGCTTTACCTGACTTTACCTATAAAGTGACCATATGATTCAGTTCTCCTTCTACAGTCTTGAAACATTCTCTTTGTACATCTCTTATAATAAATAAGCATATTTATATGTGAGTTCTGCAAAATGTCTTCTTCCTCTATTGAATAATAATCCTGTTGACAGCAGAGATTCTTTTATGCCTGAACATGCCTTGCAGTGTCTGACAGTATAAGACACATAGTAGGTACTAATAAAATGTGTGCTTAATTAATTAATGGATAATATTACTTGATATACTGTTCTGATCAATTTAACTCACTGTAAAAGTGAGTTGTACCATCACTTTGTTCTGACTAATAACTATAACTAAAATGAACACCCTGCTTAAATTTCTGATTTATTAGTCCTTTTTAAAAATTTTTTATTGCTGTTTTTTTTTTTTTTTCCTAGTCTAGTAGCCTGATGGTTTGCACTAGTCATTAACTTTCAGTTCAGAGTCGCGAAGCCTTAGTAGACATATTGTGTTCAGTCTGCAGAGTCACGTTTCCTGCATCATCGTACCTGGTACGTTTGAGAGCAGTCGAATGGCTTCTCTAATGATTCTAGAACACTGCAGTGAATGACAAATTACAGGTGTCTAATATTATATGATTGGTAAATGACTGTTTTGTGCTTTATTTCCATCCCTCCAGGAAGGCTAGATTATTCCCAAATAGCAGATTGCCATATGAAAATGCCAATATTTACTCTCTGTTGATCCAAGGTAACAATTCAGAAACAATCATTTGATATAAGACACTCTTATGATTTTTTATTACAAATTGGTAACTAGTTAGGAAGGATGAGTCTCTAAGGAACCCTGTTATGATTGGATTGACCTTCAGGTTCAATAGGGTGGGTTAGCAAAGAATTTCTTTGCTGTGAGTCCACATTATTGTCTAAATAAAATAGGTGTTTGGTTTTATTTTAGTTCCCAACTTAATTTAGGTTATTCTAAAATCTCAGAACAAAAATTATGTTTCTAAAGTGATATTAACACAAAAAATTCAAATAAACCAAGAAATATCTACTGAGTTTCTCATGTGGTGCTGCCTTTGAACTGGTATACTCTTTTCCTTTGAGTTAAGTGTTACAAAAACACAGTTTCACTTTGGTTTTTGCTTCTTACTCTTGGTGTGCACCTACTTGTTAACATACATCCTCCCAGGTCATAGCTCTTGTTATACAGTCACTGTAAAAGTGAGTTGTACCATCACTTTGTTCTGACTAATAACTATAACTAAAATGAACGCCCTGTTTAAATTTCTGATTTATTAGTCCTTTTTAAAAATTTTTTATTGCTGTTTTTTTCCTAGTCTAGCAGCCTGATGGTTTGCACTAGTCATTAACTTTCAGTTTAGAACTTTGTTCTAAAATCTCAAAACAAAAATTATGTTTCTAAAGTGATATTAACACAAAAAATTCAAATAAAACCAAGACATATCTACTGAGTTTCTCATGTGGTGCCGCCTTTGAACTGGTATACTCTTTTCCGTTGAGTTAAGGGTTACAAAAACACAGTTTGACTTTGGGTTTTGCTTCTTACCCTTGGTGTGCACCTACTTGTTAACAGGTATCCCCCCAGGTCTATTTGTAGTCATAGCTGCTCATTAATGCTGCTGCTTTGCTTACTTGCCTCAGATTTCCCTGTCTCTTTCCACCCTGCATCTCTATCTGCCTTAAGCTATTTTCTGCTCAGTTGGTTTTCTTTCAGCCTTATTGCAACGATGTTCTGGGACTTTGCCGATCCTATGTGTGGACCTGCATACACTCTCCATCTCACCTTCTGCTTCATTGCCTCCTTCTCGCAGTTGACCTGCGCTCAACTCACCTCTGCTGAAGAGCATCCAGGAGCGCCCCCCCCAAAATAGGCCCCCTCCTAAAAACTAACTGCCCTCTGTCTTTAGAATTCCTTCCATGCTTCACTATGTGGGCGATAAACTACAAGCACCTTAGCTCCTCCAAGGGTGCACAGTGGCTGTTTAATGCCTAAGGGTTGGTGGGCAAGAGTGTCTAAAGCCTGGACAAGAGGGAATAAGAGAGAAAGTGAGTAAAAGAAAGAGATGGGGGAACACGTGTACACCCGAGGCAGATTCATGTTGATGTACGGCAAAACCAATACAATATTGTAAAGTAATTAGCCTCCAATTAAAATAAATAAATTTATATTAAAAAAAAGAAAGAGATGGAAGTTAAAGAGGAGGAAATGGGGAAAGAAGAGGGGATGCAGGAAAAAGAGGATGGAGAGTACAGAAAGGAGGGGAGGGCTGAAGAGTAAAGGGAGGAAAGGTGCACTCCTCCCTTGGTTCCACAGGGATTGGTTCTAGGACCCTCCGCAAATACCAAAATCCAAGGACAGTCACCTCATAGTTTAGGCACTCCGTGTTAGCAAGCTTCACATCCATGGATTCAACCAGTTGCAGTTGTAAACACAGTACCCAATCCATAGTAGTTTTAATCTGAGGATGTGTAACACGCAGATTCCCAGGGCCAGCTATATTTATAGCCAGGAAAGCTATTCCAAATTCCTGTGAAAAAGTGCTCTTCATTTAAGAGCCAACGTTTTCACATTTTTTTACTAAACTCCAGGGTTCGCTTAGTTTTACTCCATTCTCTTGGTGCCTTTGTTGCCCTCCTTGCTCCAGCCCACCTCTCACCCTTCCTGCTTATCCCCAGACTGTCCTTTCTGCCTCAGCAACATGGGCTCTCTTTCCTTCTCTCTCACATGGCATTCACAACCAGCTTTCAAGATTACACTTATAGTGTGATGTGTGAGACTCTTAGATGCTACCATTTTGGGGCAGAACTCAACCCAATTATGCGAAATACGAAGCAGGATGAATCACAGGTTGGAATCAAGACTACTGGGAGAAATATCAACAACCTCAGATATGCAGATGATACCACCCTAATGGCAGAAAGTGAAGAGGAGCTAAAAGAGCCTCTTGATGAAGGTAAAAGAGGAGAATGAAAAAGCTGGCTGAAAACTCAGCATTCAAAAACTGAAGATCATGGCATCTGTTCTCATCACTTCATGGCAAATAGATGGGAAAAAATTGGGAACAGTGGCAGATTTTGTTTTCTTGGGCTCCAAAATCACTGCAGACAGTGATGGAAGCCAGGAAATTAAAAGATACTTGCTCCTTTGAAGAAAAGCTATGACAAACCTAGGCATGTCTAGACATCACAAACCTAGACATCACTTTGCCAATAAAAGCTCATCTGGAGAAGGCAATGGCACCCCACTCCAGTACTCTTGCCTGGAAAATCCCATGGGCAGAGGAGCCTGGTAGGCTGCAGTCCATGGGGTCGCTAGAGTCGGACATGATTGAGCAACTTCACTTTCACTTTTCACTTTCATGCATTGGAGAAGGAAATGGCAACCCACTCCAGTATTCTTGCCTGGAGAATCCCAGGGATGGGGAAGCCTGGTGGGCTGCCGTCTATGGGGTTGCACAGAGTCGGACACGACTGAAGTGACTTAGCAGCAGCAGCAGTCAAAGCTATGGTTTTTCCAGTAGTCATATATGGATGTGAAAGTTGGGCTATGGAGAAGGCTGAGCTCCAGAGAATTGACACTTTTGAATTGTGGTGCTGGAGAAGACTATTGAGAGTCCCTTAGGCTGCAAGGAGATCAATCAGTCAGTCAATCCTAAATTGACTGATTGATCAACCAGTCAATCGTAAAGGAAATCAACCCTGAATACTCATTGCAAGGACTGTTGCTGAAGTTGAAGCTCCAATGCTTTGGCCACCTGATGGGAAGAGCCAATTCACTGGAAAAGACCCTGATGCTGGGAAAGATTGAGGACAGGAGGAGAAGGGGGCAACAGAGCACGAAATGTTGGATGGGCATCACCAACTCAATGGAAATGAGTTTGAGCAAACTCTGGGAGATAGTGAAGGACAGGGAAGCCTGGCATGCTGCAGTCTTTGGTTGCAAAGAGTTGGACATGACTTAGCCACTGAACAACAACAACCCAAGGACTCTTATACTTTATAGGGAGGTGAGTCAGAGAAGTAAAAATCAAAGATCAGAATGATAAGAAAGTTCTGGAGAGTTTCAGGGTTGACATCTCCTACTAATATTCAGAGCCATGCTCCTGCAGGCAAGATCCCCTTCCTATTTTATGTAAGTAATGACATTTTGATATTTTTGATTCTTAATACTGGAAATGGCAGCAAGGGTAATAGAGTCAATCTCATAAAGCGTGGATTCCAAATAGCTTTTGTCATTCTTGCCAAGTGTGATTTGTTGCCAGCATATACCTGCGATGCTGTGTAGAGAGGCATTTGAAGGCTGTGTGTAGACACACTGGAAAGAGTTCTGTGATCAGAAAGCAGTATCTGCTACAGCAGGAGGAGGTGGGAGTGGTGGTCTGTGTGCCATGCATTTGTTGATCCAGTCTTAAACTTTTTATAAGAACGCTTAGTATTTTGCACAGATAGTTTATAGATTTAGATATCCAGAGAGGAATGGAATCCCTTCAGAAACTTTTGTTCTGTAATGGTCCTTCACCATCATCCTGATTTATTTTCTTCAATCTTGCTGCAGGTAACCTGACTGTAAGAAGGGTGCATATGTTAATAAGCAACAGATATACCTTTGAAAGTGAAAGTGAAAATTGCTCAGTCGTGACCGACTCTTTGCGACAACATGGACTACACAATCCATGCAATTCTCCAGGCCAGAGTAGTGGAGTGGGGAGCCTTTCCCTTCTCCAGGGGATCTTCCCAACCCAGGGATCGAACCCAGTTCTCCCCCATTGCAGGCAGATTCTTTACCAGCTGAGCCACTGGGGAAGACTTTGCCCCCATATTAAAAACTATCCAATAACCAAATAGTTATTCTCTACTTCTAATGCAAGGCACATGGTTCTTTATAATAGTATAAGAAGATATTTTGCTTTTTTGTTACAACCAAGTCAAGAGTCTTTTGGTGGAATAATCCATTTGGTGTAATTGGAGAAGGTGAGGCTTGTTTGGCTTCTATAACAGACATATTTGCTGTAGAGATGTATGTATGTACGTATGTACTTCTATAGAGTTTGAGACCTATAAGGCAATTTAGATGACTTTCAATTCATGTGATTTGGAGAATGAAGATCAGAGACTGTGTGACTTATTCAGGGCTTCACAGTTAGCTCATAACTCATCTTTCTTTTGCATAAAGGATTGGCCTCTGTCTTCTATCTGACTGCTTTTCTCTGGAGGCCATGAAGAGCCTACACAAGCTCACTGCCAGAGAGGGAGCCGTAGGTTTATGTGTGGGGGGAGCTATGACTGGCAGGTGAGCAAGCCCCATTCAGTGGGTGAGAGTCCTTAGGTAGAGCAGGTGAGGGCCAGGTAAGTAATGGGACGTCTCACCAAGAGCTTTGAAGGAACCAGGATGGTATCAGGATGGACCACAGGAGAAAAGTAAGGGAGGGTTGTGTGACTGCCTGGAACAGAGCCAGAGTGTCCCCCGCCCCCACTGCATGTGCACACCGGAGCACACACACAAGTAGCTCTCACTGACTGTCATTTCTGTGGTGTGTGTGTAGAACGAGTTTAAAGATTCAGGACAAGAATAATAGTAAACCACCTTCTCCAGTTATACCAAGTGGATTATTCCACCAAAAGACACTTGGTTTTGCTGTAACAATCAAAATGCCATCTTATACTACTACAAAGAACCATGTGCCTGGCATTCTATGCAGGTATCTTTGTTAGACATTATCTCCTTGGTAGATAAACTCAATTGTTCAGTGATGCGGTGGTGATATTCAGACAGGCAAATCTTTAAACCTAGTCTAGAATGGACCTAAAGGTTAGGAGGTCTTTGTCCTGTTATACATAAAAATGCTGTAAAACTTCCAAAGTACTATAAAAATAACAGGTTTTACTTTGATGCTAATGCATGAACAATAGTTTATTTCCTTATATGTATGAGGAGAAGCTTGGACTAAGGGGCCGCTCCTTCTCTGATATCCTATGGTGTATTTCCGTGATACTAAGCTTGGTTTTGATGGGAATATCTGCCTGGGCACGTTTTATTTAAAGGCATATCTAATCATCCTCTCTCTCTTTGAACAACTGGACTTGGTGTTTCACCCTGGACCTTCAGAGTTGTGTTCCAGGTGCCTCGCCCAGTATCTGGCCCATACAGGTGCTCCATGAACATTTGGTGAGTCCATACCTCTCAGCAGGGTGGGGAGACTGTCTTCTCTCCATTTGACTATCCTTGTCCTGAGAGAGGGAGAGGCAGAGTTCTCCAGACGGACTTGGGGGGAGGCCACTGTGTCCTGTACAGCCTAGATGACAGGGGAAAACAAGAGAGTAAATTCTGGTAAACTACCTCTTAAAAACAGATAGCAATCTGAAAGAGCAGCCTTGAGGTAATTTGATTTTATTAACGTATTTTTTTAAAGTTTGCCATAGTTATCTGAGCCCTTTCAGGTAGGCACTATATGGGTCCTTAATACTTCTTCATGTTGATTCTGTGACTGTCCCTAAGAGTTCTCTCAAGAAACTGAAATAAGGTCAAGTTGTTCAAATACTTACATAGGACTCTGACACCTATTGTGCCCATGTTGAAAGTCTCCTAAAACACTCAGAATTTTATTAATGCTGTTATGCCTCATTCTCCAGGGAACTGTGTGGAAACTCTAGCATGGGACTTTATTTCAGGGCAATCAGGTCAGATTCTTTTCGTGTGCGTGAATTTGTTGTGTTGTTTTAACCTCTGTATTTATTTATTCCTTAGAATTAAACTCCAATATCTTTAATGAATAGAAACAATGTCAATAATTGAAACACTGTATAAATATTTAAATGAATCACAAAATTATTTGGCAGGTGAAGGTGAGTACATCTAGAAACTTATTATATAGCTTACACTTGGCAATAGACATTTCTAACTCTTCTCACCATGCAAATTCACAATAATGGCTTAATATAAACAAATTACTAGGGGGATGAAAATGAATGTAGTTTTGACACAAGTAGAATAAAACTCATATGCATAAATATAGTAAAAATAATAGTGCGTTTTATCTACTTGTGTGGTGTCTAGCTACAGCTGCATTCTAGCTGCTTTGTAATAAAATTATAGCAACCGATTAAATACCGATTAGCTGGTTAGAGACAGATCAGATTATAGCAACAATTAAAATCAGCATAGAACAATGTATTCAATCAGTCTGCTCTTCCTTCTGCAAACAAAGTCTTGGAATAAATGTCTTTATTATGTATATGTGCTTTGTGTATGCAGTCAGTATTCTGATAGCAGGAACTCTGGGCTTGACACAAGGAGGGTGGGAAGTTTTACCCAACTTGTTATCTAAAGAATGAGACCTTTGAAGCATGTCTAGCTGGGGGTACAGTATAACAGGGTGCTCAGGAGGAGATGAATGGGTGTGCTGTGTGTGAGGCAGGGTGATACCTGCCTGAGCTGAGTGGACAGAATCATGAAAAATGCTTTACCATGGGAAAACAAAATACTGAACTTCATAGGAGCAAATTCAGGGAGATAGTGAAGGACAGAGGAGCTTGGCATGCTGCAGTCCATGGGGTTGCAAAGAGTTGGACACAATTTAGCATCTGAACAACAACCACAAATCTGTATCAGGTCATACAAAGATAAGGCAAACCTGTCTATGCACAGACTGTCACGCCACTTTGAAGATTGATGCATGCTTGATTAGATCTTATTGCTTCCAAATCTACTCAAAAGAAAAAAAAAACACAAATTTTACCCAATAGGTATGTAAACTCAAGCCTTACCCATTAATGGGAAGCATTACTGTGTCCATCAATGGAAATCCAAAAAATCCACCAGCATTTTTAATCGTTGTGTTGCTTATGCCTCTGAACCTGAGGCCTCTTCTCCCTTTGTTAATGGGGAGATTCACAAGTGTTAGCTCATTAAGACAGGAGACACCGCACTGAGACCTGATCCTTGATATGATAAAAACGATTGAACAGGAATTTAAACAGAAATATTATTACATTTCTCATCATGTGATTTGATTATTTAATGCCAGGCCCCTGCGGTGCCTACAGCCCTCTTCTATGTGTCTGTGGTGGTGTGTGTCCTACCTGTAGGAAGGCAGCTATGCCCACCACTGTACCACCAACACTGTCCTACGTGACCAGCCCTGGGCTGGTGGTGGGAGAGCAGGGCTTTTGTTTCAAACCTGCCAATCACTAGCTATAGCATTCCTAGCTTTTACTTTCTTTTGCCAGCTTATAGGAATATTTCAAAGAGGAGACAAGAAAATATTTGCTCCAGACAAGAGCAGTTGGGCAAGTGAGTGTATTTAACTCTGAGGATCAGTATTAGGAAGCCAGTTCCCCTGCTTCCTCTCCTCTCTTAGGACCAAGCCTGCTGCTGAGGACACAGTTCTGCTTTCTCCTCCAGAGAAGAAATTTTTTGAAAGTGAAATGGTTACTTCCTCAGTCATGTCCGACTCTTTGTGACCCCGTAGCCTGCCAGACTCCTCTGTCCATGGAATTTTCCAGGCAAGAATACTGGAGTGGGTTGCCATTCCCTTCTCCAGGGGATCTTCCGGACCCAGGGATCCAACTCAGGTCTCCCACTTTGCAGGCAGATTGTTTATTGTCTGAGTCACTAGGGAAGCTTCAGAGATAAGAGCTCAAACCTGGCAGAAGCGGGGGGCCCATAATTTGTAAGAAGGGGAATAAAGTGAAAGACTTCCGCATACTTTACTTACTGCTATTGTCAATCAGGACATTCCTCTCTCTCATAGGCCATGATGAATACCTTCTAAAAGCCACAGGGGAGAAAATTTCACCAAGAGCAGGAAAACTATTTTGAACCTATTTTGAAAACTATTTTGATCCATCCAGGAAAGACCTTTGAAGTCTTTCCTGGATGGATTTATGACATGCTGGTTTCTGGTACAGAGGTCAAAGGATAGGATTTACCAAATTTTTATTAGTTCTGAGATAATATGAATTTAAAAATATACCAATAATATAGTTATTAGAGAATTAAAAAACCTCTACATTAAATATGCATAGCATTTGAAAAGAACTTTCATTTATAAAACATTAAATGTGAAGAAAAATGGTTATTTTCGCATTAAAACAAGATTTCTGTTCATGGTATTCACTGCATCATCACCCCATTTCTTTACAGGCTCATCTATTCATGTGTCACCTAAATATCCAGTATTGGTCTCTCTGTTTATGTGACTCGCACTGAATGGCAAAGCTGGATAAGAATGCACATCATTTAAGATTTGATTTTTCTTTTGTATGAGATACATTTTCATTAGCCTAAAAAATTAATTTGCTATGTGGCATTGCACTGGAACATGAGCTTGTGATATTGTTATAATGATATCAGGTCCAGTTTCTATTTAGCCCAGCCCTTTTTCTTCCTGCTAAACAGACAGCCACACACAGACATATACAGATGCGTGCATGTGTACACACACACACACACACACACACATGGCCAAAGGAAAACTAAGTCATCTTTTATTATTAGGTCTTAGGACCATTGCACGTATGAGAACCCTGGAAAGTTGGACTGAACCTTTGGTGCATTCTTTTACCTGCATTCAAGTAGCTTCAGTGGGCTTGATCCAGAGCTGACTCTTTCTTCTGCTCTAATTAGGAGTCACATCTCACCTGAGCAGTGGGAGGGGCTGTCAATGTAGAACACCATAGCGCTAGAGGAAATGGAACCAGAGAGTAAGAGAGTAGGTTTATGTCTGGTTGGTGTTGGTTCTGGCTACTTAGCATCAAGCTTACTCAGTCTGAGGCCTTTATCCTTAGGGATGGTGGCTGCTGGAAATGAAGAGAGAGATTTACTCACTGGATGAGCAGATAAGAGAGAGACGGAGATTGCACTGTGCACCTCTGAAAGCTCTATCACAAGGAAGCAGAGTTCTCTGAATGGAGTTCCTTTCTCCCTGGAATGGGGGAATTACTTGCCCTTAGTCCTCACTCATCCTGAGAAGGTACAAAGGAGATGAAGGCGGGAGGAGAGAAACCTGGAGTGGAGGCAGATAAGCTGCTGCAGTGTTAGCCTAGAGATTTGTTGCTGTTACTGTTTAGTCACTCAGTCGTGTCCGACTTATTGTGACCCCATGGACTGTAGCCCACCAAGCTCCTCTGTCCATGCGATTTCCCAGGCAAGATTACTGGAGTGGGTTGCCATTTCTTTCTCCAGGGGATCTTTTCAACCCAGGGATGGAACCCATGTCTCCTGCATTGACAGGCGGATTCTCTACCACTTAGCCACCTAAGTGGTAGAGGTACAAAAGAGAATATTCAGTCCTCTTTCCATCCTTTCTGTTTTTCTTCTGATATTCACAGAACTTTAGGTTTCTCTCCTAATTCTCAAGAATAGATATATTTTTATGACATGTTTTTTTTTCTAAACCAGTGAAATGTGTATAGAAGCATAAACTTGTAGTTACACTGAATGTTAGAGTGAGCAGAGGGGATGACTGGATAGGGGGAGGAGTGACTTTGACTGTCTGGAAATGTTGGAGACATAACGTTTATGAGACACGTGGTTTGGAAAATTGTAATCTTCGCAACATTTACTCAGTGCCCACCAAATGTTCAACACCTCCACTACCTCAATTAAAAATAATCAATCTCTATCATGCTGATGAGTTGCTCTGAAAATAACTACCAATTATCCCAATTTCAGTAGAGAAGATAATATACTTTTAATTGGGGGCTGACTGGAGAGGAATATAGAGATACTAATAGATATTTTATAAGAAAGCCTTCTATATCTTGAGAAAGAATTCTACCATTCAGCCACCCTTGCAGACAATGCATGTGAAAGTGTCATCTTCCAAGAAGACTCCCTGAGGAAGTAAGTACCTTCTTACCTTCTTGGGGTGCCATGAAAATGAGAAAGATATCCGTCAGCCATCCAAGGTCTTAGAATTTATAACTTGTTAAAAAAAAATTGCTGGTGGTTTCCAACTTGAGAAAGGGATGACTTGACTTTTGTGGTGTGGTAATTACTTATGGTCTTCAGTTATGAGAGTGGCTGTCATAAGGAAGAGGGACTAAAATTTATTCTTTCTAGTTCTTGATGACGGATGCAAGTAAAAGGGAAGCTGATATTGTTGTTCAATTGCTCAGTCATGTCCAACTCTTTGCAACCCCGTGGGCTGCAGCATGCCAGGCTTCCCTGTCCTTCACTATCTCCTGGAGATTGTTCAAAGTCATGTCCATTGAATTGGTGATACCATTCAATCATCTCATCCTCTGTCATCCCCTTCTCCTCCAATCTCCAATCTTTCCCATCATCAGGGTCTTTTCCAGTGAGTTGGCTCTTTGCATCGGGTGGCCAAATTATTGATACTGCAAGCTGATTTTAGCCTGAATTAATAGCTTTACAGTAATTACAAAGGACTACTGGCAAAATGATAATTTCCACAAAATAGTGATAATACTATTAATGGAAGGATTTAAACTGAACTACGGTTCTTTAGAAGCAAGTGACCAATCAACTTGAGCTAATATATGTTTAAAAAAACTATAAGAAGGCTATCTGGGAACTCACAGAATCAAGATGGGAGCAGGAGGACTAGGCTTAGAAATAGGAGATGGATGAAGATTGAGTCTACTTGGCTGTTCAGGTGCTTCTGTGGTAATGAATGAATGATTGAGTCATGTGTCACCCTAGTTAGGACTCAAAATCCTGTAAGAGAATGGCCAGTTGGCTGAGCTAAGGGTACCATGCTCATTCTTTGTCCATATGAAGTGGGACAGCAGAATATCTTCCAGAGGTTTCTAGGGATGCTTTCAAATTTTGTAGTGGAATGGTAGGGCACCTAATTTACTATCCTACAAAGACTGCCTACAATATGGGGGAAATTCCCCAAGAAGGAACCAGGATTACAAAAAGGGAATAGGAGCTAAGGAACCAAAAATTAGCAAGCAATATTTAGTACAGAAACTGGATGGACATTCATCAAGGCCGTCATAAAGGAGGATTGTTCATTGGGCAGGAAGCTAGAGAGTAATAAAAAGACTTGGTCCCTGTGACTCCAGTCACACTCATGGGTAAGAATCTTTGAGAGATTAGAGCTTGGGCCTTGGGTGATAGCATCCTCTGCTTTCAAGGATGATATCTAGGGACTTCACTGTGGTCCAGTGGTTAAGACGCCATGTTTCCACTGCAGGAGGTGTGGGTTCCATCAGGGAACTTAAGATCCTATATGCCATGTGATAAGGCAAAAAAAAAAAAAAAAAAGAAAGAAATATGGTATCTAGGAGTGGCTTCCACTTGTATGTTTTTATCTGGGATAGAGTGACCAAATACATTTGGTGTGCCCCAAATCTTGGGATTCCTTACCATCTTCTCTGTCCTCCTCTTCCAATTTCTAATCTCCATTTCAGACAACCTCCTCAAAACCCCCTAAGCAAAAATAGGTTCTCCTTCATTGTGTTTCCAGAATATAAATAAAAATCTTATTACACAGTTTCCCACTGGACCACGAGCTCCTTGATGCAGGGACCTGGTCTTTTATTAGGGGAGTTTAAACACAGAGCATAGGGACAAGGAGATGAATAAGTTGAAAGATAAAGGGATAGTGACCAGAGGCCTCACAAGGTTGGGTTCTGTACAGAGCCTTCTCTAACTGCCTCCTCAAACGTGTTCTAATCCATACCCTCTTGGTCCTAAGCAGTGTGAATATTTGATCTCCTGGTATCTGTCAGGTGGAACCTTTCTCTGAGAAGCTGACAGCATTTCACTCTATTGATTTGTTCTCACTAGAGCTGAGCTGTCAGTGGTAAGTAGGCATTTGTTTCTATTATGACTGTCAATAGTATGATTTCAGATCACTTTTATCCTAGTGGTTTCAAGGGATCACACTTTTAATTTACAAAGCCAACTCATATTAAGCTATATACCCTAAGCTTTCAATTTATGGGCACTGTTATTGGGAGAAATCATCATATGAACAAAGGTGGCTATGGAAGAATAGAAATCACACAACAACAGCAACAACAAAAGCTGCTATAAAGTTTTAAGAGAAGGGAGAAATCACAAGCAAACAGAGGGGAGACTGAATGAAGTCAGAAAGCTCTTGTTTCAAATGCACTGTGGGTAGACCACTTACCTTCTGATTACTGTTATTCCTACTGGTTTGTGAAATCTGGGAAATGGGGATGATGACAGCTGTGTAATGCCTAAGATTATTATGAGGATTCAGTGAACCTGTTGGTTCCTGGTTTATTCTCCACCCTGCATAGATTCCAGCCTCCTGGGCAATCGTAGGGGGAGGGAGAGTGAGCAGAGAGCTGCAGTCTCAGGGCTCATCACGTAGGACACCAGGAGCATGCCCCTCCTTGTTTCTGGTCCGAGCTGCTTCCTATAAAGGGCAGAAGCTGATGAGTGGGATGGGAGACTACATGTAGCTGCATAATTTGCTACCTACACTTAATTGGTCAGAGCTGCTAGGAGAAGCAACACTCAGAATAGCAAAACTCTCCAGCTATGTTGTTTTAACCTCACCCTTTCACACTTAAACCAAATTCTTCCCCTTCAGGACTTAATTATTTGCAGCAAAAATACATCTTAAGCTTCTTTTAGATTGTTTCTTAAGACGGAATTGGTCTCTGTGTGTGCCCCCAACTCTAATTACTGCTTTATTTATTAATATTGGCATGTGATTTTTATCTTGTTAAAATGGTTGGAATCTTGTTTCCAGGACAACCAGAAGCTGACAAGATCTTTGTACCTACAGGGTCAGAGTCCTACTATAGTCTTGGTTCCTTTCACTTTTGCGGCCAAAAGTATTCAATTAGTTCCATAATTCTGTCAGCTTTCTCTCTTTGTGTTTTCTCTTCACACAAGGTTAGGTTCACCTGTGCAGTTATTTTCAAATACATATACTAATGTATATCCCATTTATCTAAAATCTAACCCTGATGGCTTTCTCTTCTGCTACCCAGTGGCTCCAGTTGTGATGGGGACTGCCCACTGAAAATTGTTACTATATACAAACCACTTGCACACAGTAGGCTCTCAATAAATCTGAGCTGTTATTACTCTCGTCATCATTATTACTAGAATCACTCTATAGTTATTCTGTGGATTAAATAATAAAATATTTATAAAGTATGTTAGCATATTGCTTAGCACATTGTAGGCCCTCAATCATGTTAGATACTGCTAGTTACAGAAGCAGAAGCTAGAAATTTATTTAAGAAAATAAAGCATAGCATCTTCCAGGGTAATTGCCTTGGCTCCATTCAGTTCATTCTTACATGCCATTTCCTTCTATGGCACTTTACAATGAGGATGAGTTTTCAGAACCATGCTTTATTCAGAGGTATTTCAAGATGTATGGTCATAAAAAAATCCACTTATACTCAGTAAGTCAGAAAAGTGGTATCATATTTCATGCATTCATTTTAGAGTGATGATTATATGTTTTTACAAGTAACTTGTAAAAAGCTCATCATTAAAAATGTAAGCAATTCAGAAAGTTATAAAAATAAGAAAGAAACACATCATCCTAAATGCTACCTGCCAGAATTATTCACTGTAAACAGTTGAAGAGCATCTCCTAATGCACATATATAGATAGGAAGATAGAAAGACAGTAAGAATTAACCTTATGAGGATGGAAGTAACTCAGAAGTAACTCCTTTCTTCCAGCTTCCTCTCTCATCCCCTTCCAGTTTTGTTCCTTATGTTGTATTTACTCTGATGGGTTTATAGCATCCTCAGTCTGTTTTGCAAATGTAATTCTCCCATTTGTTTCGTTCTAAGTTGATTTTTATTTGGATCCATTTCTGATTATTAGTCTTTTTACTGTGGTTTGCACATCCCAGGTTTATTTATTTTGACTTTTCTCTTGGTTGGATAACTTTATTCGTCAAGACTTTTTTTCTAAGCTATCTCATGAGGGTTATATTTTCTTAGGTTTCTAACTCCTGAGAATAGACCTACTGCCTTTTCACTTGAATAACAGCTTGGCTGATAGGATGTTATCAGAACACCTTTTCTTTCCCTCTGAAACTTCTTTCCCTCTGAATGTTGCCTTTCCCTCTGAAAGTGTAAGGCCAGGCTGTTTTTTTTCCTCTTAGGGTTGACTTGCTTTCTTATTCTTAGATGCTCAAATAACTCTAGTTTTATTTTGATGTGTAATAGTTTAATTAGAGTATCTTAATGCTGATTGTTACATTTTTTTTCTCAATATGATATGTCATTTTCATCTGTGTATTCAGTTCTTTCTCTTCTAGGGGAATGTTTCTATGTGATAACTCAATTTTTCTTTTTCTGGTTCACTATTTCAGGGGACACCAATAATATTTTGGTTGGTTTCCTTTATCTATCTTACATAATCATGCTAAGCTTTCTGTTTGCAAGTTTCTTGCCTTTTCCTTAAGTGCTGATTATAATTATTTTAAATTTCTCTATCATTCTATTAACTTGATTTTTAGCTTTGACTTTTTTCTAGTTCTGTTTTTAATTTACTTAGTAGATCTTCAGGGGCATGTAATATTTTTCAGTGGGTCCTTAGCTCTGGAATTTCCTTTTAACTTTTCATTTGAACTTCTATTGAATATTCTTATTAAGTTCTTTAATGTTAAGGAGTACTCATGGGGTATTTGTCTCTGTTCCTTGGATTACATTTTCCTTCAGCTCAGTTCTTCATCTTTTCTGTGGGTTCTATTCCTCTCCACCCTCACCTTCCCATCCCTTCTGTCAGGTAATATGTCTGCATGGTGGTCATGCCTTCTCTTTTTATCCTGCTCACAATTAAATAGGTGTTTCTGTTTTTTTGTTGGTTTTGTTTTATTTCTTTAAAAAATTATTTATTTAAAAAATTTTTGGCCACATTGTGTGGCATGCATGTTGGATCTTAGTTCCCTGACCGGGGATCAGACCTGCACCCCCCACGTTAGAAGCATGGAGTCTTAACCGCTGGACCAGTGGGAAAGTCCCTTGTTTTTGTTTTCAGAACTAATGTGAGTGGATCTTCCTTGATCTCTTTTCAAATTATTTGGGACTAGTTTGTCTTCCCCTTTCTGAGCCACAGTTTGAAAACTGGATGCTATTTTCTACCTATTTTTCTAAAGATTGATTTTCAGTTGTGGTCCTGGGACCAGCGACATCAATTAATGGAGCACATTATGGGACCCCCACTCACTCTTATTAAGCTGGACACTATGGACATGAAATCCAAGAGTCTGTGTTTACACAACCTTTCCAGGTGATTCTGGTATATCTTAAAATTTGAAAGCCGTTGCGGTTAAGTGTTGTGGCAACACGGAGCAGGAAGGCTGTGGTGGTGCAGAGCGCAGTCCATCCTGGGAGAACCTGAGCCCTGCTCTGTCTTCTGAGATCCTGTTAAGATCCTATCCCTGGGCCTGTTCCTCAACCACAATTGTCCCACTTGTTTGGGCTTTAGCACATTCCCTTACTCACCATGTTGCCCTGGAAATCAGCCAGCTCTGGTGTTCCTTCCTGCCTCTGTTGCCAAGGCTGCCATGAACCTACATAAGGACACCTGACTTGAGGCGGTTGAGAGGGGACGAACATTAGTTTGCACTCAGCTGACCAAGAGTGTGTCTGGTGCAGGGCTGTATCAGCCCAGGGTAGAGGTTCCAGTTTCTAACTGGTCTGCCCAGAGTGGGCATCTCTTCACACAAGGAACATCTGTAGTACTTGTCAATGGCCCTGGTAAGGTCTTGAAATGATATGTAGGCACTTCTATAGTAAAACTGTGTTCCTAGAAGTTGTCCAGATTTGTCTAATCACTCCCCTTCTCCTGCTCTGTAACTTTACAAATTTGAGGGTATTTTTTAGAATTCTGTCTGCTTTCTTTCTTTACAGTGCTGCCTCTGGGTGTATGTAGGGCTAGGGTAGGGACAGTTAGTGACGTTAACTTTACCACAACTTCATTTTCTCGTCTTAGCTTATAGTTCAAAAATTTCTAGCATCAACTCACAGCACTTTCCTGGTTTAATAACTGCTAGTAAAATTGCACATTTTCATATATAGGGGCTTCCCTGATAACTCAGTTGGTAAAGAATCCACCTGCAATGCAGGAGACCCTGGGTTGATTCTTGGATCGGGAAGATCTGCTGGAGAAGGGATAGGCTACCCACTCCAGTGTTCTTGGGCTTCCCTTGTAGCTCAGCTGGTAACAAATCTGCCTGCAATGCGGGAGACCTGGGTTAGATCCCTGGGTTGGGAAGATCTGCTGGAGAAGAGAAAGGCTACCCACTCTAGTATTCTGTCAAAGAGAATTCCATGGACTGTATAGTCTATGGGGTTGCAAAGAGTTGGACACAACTGAGTGACTTTCACTTTCAAGTTTGTACTGGGCATATGATGTGAATGGTGGCCCCACCATGCAGCAAGGAGGGGTTTTCTCTTAAAACCGTGGTTCTCAACAGGGGGTGATTTATCCCCTTCTCACCCACCACCATCTGGAGACATTTAACAACATCTGGAGTCATTTTTGGCTGTCATGAATGGGGAGATGATGTTACGACGTCTAATGTGTAGAGGGTATAAATATTTATAATGCAAAGGACAGTGCTTTATGACCTAGAATTATCTGATGCAGCAGAATGTCAGTAGTGCTGGGGTGAAGAAACCCTTCCATAAAGGAAGGAAGTTTAAATGGGCAGGATCAGTAGCTATTTGTTATACTTTTCAGTTGGCAGAGGGCATTCACATTAATCCAAGAATGAGTGTATATATACTGGTTTCATTCAGACTTTGAATATTGCATTCCTTTTTATTTTTTAACTTGTCTTTTTCTAAATTCAATAATGAACATTTTTACTTCCTTGGAGGCACAGTCACTGTGATTGTCTTATTCCTGCACTAACACCCAGAAGTCAATTTTAATTCACTAAAGAAAGTCACATTAATTCTTTTCTTAATGGTCAAGTTTGTAACTCTAATGAAGTTTTGAAATTAGATTCCTACATAATAATCACCATAGAAATGATGGAAAATATTGATTTGGTAATATGAAAATTTTAGCTGCATACTCAAAGGATCTTATCTTTGAGTTATATCGGCAGGAAACATTTCCCTTTTGTCATTCTAGGTTCTTCAGTTGGCCTAATAATTAAATTGACATAAGACAGATTAACCGAAGGAAATAGTTTTTCTATATACGGAGCCCCAAAGACATGAGATCCAAAGGCAGATAATTGAGGCTTATATGCCATCCTGGGCTAAGGAGGAGAGGGTAGGGATCTGTGTATTCAAAGGGGAGGAAGACAGAAGATGATGAGAGCAGAGTTTTGGTAAATGCATGTTTGCCATATCATGCAGAGGAGTTTTTCTGATACAAAAATTTATCTTTGATATTAGCTCTCTTCCTGGTATAGGCCCTCTGTCTAAATTCTTTTAGGTAGTTAGTGAAAGTCGCTCAGTTGTGTCCGACTCTTTGCAACCCCATGGACTACAGTCCATGGAATTCTCTAGGCCAGAATACTGGAGTGGGTAGCCTTTCCCTTCTCCAGAGGATTTTTCCAACCCAGGAATCGAACCCAGGTTTCCCGCATTGCACCCAGATTCTTAATCAGGTGAGCCACAAGGGAGGCCCAAAAATACTGGAGTGGATGGCCTATCCCTTCTCCAGCAGATCTTTCCGACCCAGGAATCAAACTGGGGTCTCCTGCATTGCAGGCGAATTCTTTACCAACTGAGCTACCAGGCAAGCCCTTAGGTAGTTAAGGGGAAGGTAAACAGGTTTTTCCTTTCTGTTGTCTTCAGCTTGAAACAATCTACATACCAAAGTAGGGTGTTTTGGGGGTGGTGGTGACATATTCTGCTATTCCTCAGAGCCTCACATCCTTTGTACAAGACTGACAAGTAAGAAGTACCTTTTGTTTTCTCAATCGAGTGGGTATTTGCAAGTGACCCCATTGTTTGTCACTGAACAAGTGACCATGTGACTATGGAGAAGTCGCTTAATCTCTCTAGACTGCAGTGTCAACAACAACAAACATTTTTAAAATTTCTTTTACTTATTTATCTTTAATATTTTAGTTATACTGAGTCTTCATCACTGCACACACACTTTCTCTGATTGCAGCAAGTGGGAGCTACACTTTGTTGCAGGGCACGGGCTTCTCACTGAGGTGGCTTTTCTTGTTGTGGAAGCATAGGCTCTAGGTGAGCAGGCTTCAGCAGTTGCAGCACATGGGCTCAGTAGTTTTGGCTCAAGGGCTCCAGAGCATGGGCTCAGAAGTTGTGGCACACAGGCTTCATTGCCCTTGGCACGTGGAATCTTCCCAGACCAGAAATCAAAGCAGTGTCCCCTGAATTGACAGGCAGACTTCTATCCATTGAGCCACCAGGGAAGTCCAACAACAAGCATGTTTTAAATGGGTGTGGAGGAATAGATAAGCCCCTTTTTGCTGTAACTCTTTATGAGTTACATTGCAGTTATGCAATGTAAGTTATGCAGAATGCATGAGCCCTCCCTTCCAGAAGACTCGGTCCAAGGAAGTCTTCTGCTTTGAACAGATCTCTAGGTTTTTGTTAGATACTCCAGTGCCAGTCTTTCCATAACATCTCTTTTGCCAGTCGGCCCATAACCAGGTATAATGCAACACTACACATTCATACATTTTAACAGATTTCAAATGAACTTTCCCTAAGCAGAGAGAAGAAAATTAGAACTTTCCAAGGGAAATCCCTTGGCAGAGAAGCACATCTGTCGGCTATTTGGCAGTCCTGAAACAGTTTCATCAGACTGCATCAGCAGTTTCTCTCAAAGTGTGAACAGTATGTTTGCTAAAGGCACACACAATCATGTCTGAACCTCATAAACTTCTCTCAATTACAAGGAAATGTGACTGTCAAAGGAGAAGGCAATGGCAACCCACTCCAGTGCTCTTGCCTGGAAAATCCCATGGACGGAGGGGCCTGGTGGGCTGCAGTCCATGGGGTTGCTAGGAGTCGGACACGACTGAGCAACTTCACTTTCACTTTTCACCTTCATGAATTGGAGAAGGAAATGGCAACCTACTCCAGTGTTTTTGTCTGGAGAATCCCAGGGACGGGGGAGCCTGGTGGGCTGCTGTCTATGGGGTTGCACAGAGTCGGACACGACTGACGTGACTTAGTAGCAGCAGTGACTGTCAAAACCCTAATACCTCAAATGATCCCAACCACAAGTTCTTTAAAAAGAGAAAAACCACCACCACACTCAGATGTAGTATCTGAAAAGCCATGTAATACTATAGAAGTTTTTTCTGCAGTCTGTAGGCAAAGCAAAATTTGACAGTGTTTTTCAGTGCTGATAACGTACAAAGATGTTTATCTTTATTACTAGCTGGTAATGTGGTATATCAGTATATAAACTTAGTGTCACTTCTAATTAAGCATTTAAATGCAGTAGCTTTTCTTTGCTTTTGTGACAAGATGGAAGATTAAGTAACTTCCATTGCCCAGTGGAATTATCCATGCTCAAAAACTCAACCCAAATTAATGTCTGATGGTGAAGTTCATTTCTAAATACTATAACCCTAATCATTTTAGGGGGAATTAATATTCCTTGTAAATGAATATTTTAACAAAATGTGGTGAGTTTATTAATAACTGAGTGAAGAAGAAACAGTTTGAAAAATGGTCAGCATTTTGCTTGATGGTTACCTTTTATGCCTAATAATTAGTTCTGGGATTTCGAAGCAAAAGAACGCGTTTACTCAATTGCTATCCATTAATCTGGAAGTGTCCTGTCTTTTAATTGTTTAAAAAAAAACAAACAGCTAATTGTTTCTGAATGTTAAGTTACGGTGGGCTTTGCGGCATGAATACTGGAACTAAATTTCTACTGTGGTGGTTGGATGGTAGGTAGTTTTCATGGTGCATCTTTCTAGACCTTTTTGTAATTTGAAGATGAAAGAATGTGATCTAAACATTATTAGCCCTAATGCTAATTTCTCTGAGAAGCTTTCCTGATATCAATAGTTGTGAACACTCCTTTATTTTGTATCTCTGTTGTAGTCCTTCTTTCTCTGCATCTGGAAATCTGGTGGTGGTGTTCTTCTCACCAGCTAGACTGTGGCTCCTTGCTAAATATCTTGGTTGTTTTATCTCCTTCATGTATATATTGTATGGGCTTGTATCATATTGGAACTTCAAGACGGGGTCTGGATAAAGCAAAAGGAATGAATCTTTGAAGTTAAATTTATAACATAAAGGTTGATTACAAGTTTTAAAGAGTGAAGTTCCATTTAAACTTCCTTAGAAGATTCAGGAGTTACCCTTTAATATGAACACTTGATGTCAGGTCGTTGGTGTTGGAAACTGAGGATTTAGGTTTAGACTTCACTCAGATCCTCTAACCCCATGTTTGTTACAGAGGAAGAGATAGGCAGTTTCTTTGGATGGTGATTGATTATTTTCTTACAGCAATTTTGGGGAGGTAGTATGGACATGGTTAAAAATGGGTAAGGGTTCTTGAGTTGGAAAGATGAGAGATCATGTTCTAGTTCGTCCACTTTCTAGATGCAAGACTTTCAGCAAACTATTGGACATCTATGAGTCCCAGTTTATCTATAAAATAACAATCCTATTCTCCTATGTATGTTATAATGATTAAAAATGTAATGCTTTTTAATAGCTGTAAAAATACTTACATAACAGAAGTGTTCACTGTTGTTATTGGCAGTTAGTGAAAGTGTTTGGGGTTCTGGGATGCAGGATTGTGAGAAAAAAAAGCTTTCTCTCAATACCCATATTGTCTGAAGTTGACTTTGACTGTTTTCTTTGCACTTATCCCCATTTCCCCCTCATTACCTTCATATTTCTTCACTTTTCTCTCTAGGATAAATTAATACATGATGGTTCTTACAGGATTTCTTTCTCTGTCAGAAAATGAGGTGGGGATGATGCTGTATAAAATAATTTGAGAAACATTATGTCCATACAAAACTGAGAACACCAGAAAGGTATCTGGTACATTTGAGCTTTTGTTGTCTTCCAGATATTTAAAACAACTTTAAAAAACCCTGAAATTTCTGAAATCATACAGTAGAAAATTCACAGGGGAATAATACTGATACTTTTCCCCCACATTCTTAGATTTAGTAGAACTGAACTCTCATCTCTTGAAGGTAATGATGATAAGAGCCAGCACCCTGGACGTTGTGCTGTGAGTAGACACTTTGATCACACTGTGTAAGTGGTCAGACTCCAGAGTCCACTCCTGTTATGTGTTCAGTTCTGTGTTAGCCCTGGATAAGCTTTAGTCTTTACCGCCTACAAGGAGCTTACCTTGCTAAGGGAGAATGGAGCACAGGAGTGCAGATCACGTAACTATCAAGACACGTAGGACATTGACTCAAACACCAAGAACAACGAAGGAGGACTTGGTGTTGTCTGTTTCTGGAGTGACAGAGGAAGTGGTGATTTAGCATGGATTTTGGAGACAAAGTCAAATTTCCATAGAAGAGGAGGCTGAGGGATGTGAAAGGGAACTGGGCAGGACTGTGAGGATAAGACATAGCTGAGCTGAAGAAGGGGATGGACAGTGTGGTGACTGATAAGCCAAGACTGGAGAAAGTCAGTGTAGACCAAGAGAGTGTGCAGCCGTCAGGGCGGCAGCAGGCTTGGACCTGAGGCTGTCATTAGGGGTGACCTTGGAAAGCAATTCCGTTAGAATGGCAGAGGGAAGAGCCAACACTGTATCTGGCTGAGGAGACAGGAAGATTGGGTGTTCAGATGATTCTGTCAGGGATGTTTGTGGTTAAGGAAAGGAGAAAAATCAGTTGGCTACTTGAGAGTTTAGCATGCATGAGAACACTTTTGTTTGTAAGAAAGAAGAGACATAGGATTAGTAGAGGAATCAACAAAAAAGGGGAGATTCAGATGAAATGGAAGAAAGAGAAGTTCTGAGCAATGGAAGCTGGGGAGAAGTGTTTTCTTACACATTTATGTGGGATTTGAGTGCCTAACTAGAGACTGTGTTGTAAGGGAAAGTATGTTTTGGGCAGAAATGCTTGGTGACCCTCCGCATCCTTTTTCTTTATGATGTGGCTTGCTGAGTTGCCAAAACCCAGAATAAAGAAAACAGAGGTTGACATGGTGTCCTCGGCTTGATCTTGAGCGGTCTCTGTTCTTCCTGAGGAGGTTTTTCTTTCCTTTGATTCTTCTCCTCTTGGCTTACCTCTGTCTACTCCACTATCTTGATGTTGGCCACGTCTGACTCCTTAGTCAGTTGCTCTTGACTCCTGGCTTTTTTTTTTCTTAGCTACCGGGTCTTGGCTACCCAGTTTGGGCTCAAAATTTAATGCAGGTAATCAATCTGTAACGATCTCTTTTCTTGGCGAGGCCAAGGTCTTGACTTTTCATATCCTGTCCTCGTAGGAGCCCTGCTGTCTTTAGCCTAGCAGGCCCCAACCTTTCTGGCACCAGGGACCAGTTTTCATGGAAGACAATTTTTTCACGCACTGGGGGTGGGGGATGGTTTCAGGATGATTCAACTGCATTACATTTATTGTGCAATTTATTTCTAATCTAAGTTGCCACTGATCTGACAGGAGGTACCAGTTCATGGCCCAGAGGTTGGGGACCCATGGTACCAGTGGGTGGCCTGTGACTGTTCCCTCACTGTGCTAGTGAGTTCTGTGGGACACAGGAAAGGGCACAGTGGATGGCAACAAACGGTACAGGAAGAAGGAGGAGAGATATTGGGGAAAATACACTTGGAAGTATCAGCCCAGAATAGAGGAGGAGCATTGTGTCTCTGGAAAGACAGCCTTAGCAACAGGGGAGAGTGAAGATGCTGTAGCTGAGGAAGCACCTAGCACAGGGCCCAGGGGGCTAGAGAGACACCAGGGAGAACAGGGTGTGAAATACGTGAAGATCACCCGAATGAGGACAAGCAAAGGCTATTCAGCCAGAGCTTGCTGACGTCAGGGTGTCCACCACCAGTACTTGCATTTGACAGACACTTAAAGGCAATCATGGGAGTGGAAACTTCAGAGAGGAAAGAAGTGAAGCCGCCAGGGTGCTCTGACTAGAGGTTGTTGACATGGGAAGTTGTAACCAGCAAGGGAGAAGCAGATAGGTTGTGTGTGTGTGTGTGTGTGTGTGTGCTCAGTCACTTCAGTCATGTCCAACTCTTGCAGCCCCGTGGAGTGTAGCCCACCAGCTCCTCTGTCCAGGGGATTTCCCAGGTAGGAATACTGGAGTGGGTTGCCCCTTCCTTCTCCAGGAAATCTTCCCAACCCAGGAATAGAACCTGTGTCTCCTGCATTGCAGTCAGATTCTTTACTTACTGAGCTACCTGGGAAGCCCCTGTGGTAGGCTGCTGCTGCTAAGTCACTTCAGTCGTGTCTGACTCTGTTCGACCCCATAGACGGCAGCCCACCAGGCTCCCCTGTCCCTGGGATTCTCCAGGCAAGAACACTGGAGTGGGTTAAGGGAACTTATTTAACTTTCTCTGGCTGGTGCTGAGTTGGAGACTGAGGGTAAAAATTGAGGAGACTAAGCATTATTGAATAACTACCAACTATGTAGGGCTAAGTGCTTCGGAGGGTGTGGTCTGGCTTCCTAGACTGGTCACTGCAGACTGTGAGTGAGAGTCCTCTCTTGTACATGGCCATCGTCCTTTGAGTATTCAGTCTCTCACGGGCTGGGGTTACAGAGGTCATTTTCACTCTGTGTATGTGCCATGTTTTGCAGGACGTGCTGGAGCTTGCGGTCTGGTGAGATCTAAATTATCTCAGAACTCTGCATTCTTCCAGGTGGCAGCGTGCCAGCACATGGTGTTTCCAGACTTTCTTACATCCCCTTTCAGAAACTAAGGGGGCTGGCTGCTAAACAGAAACTGGAAACAATATTTTTATAGATGTTAACTTTTAAAGAAACATTGAAAGTAACACTCAGAGTGCTTCTTCTTCTGTGTTTACTCAAATATAGTTCTCAGTGCAGTGTGGCTTTCAGAGCAGCCTAATTACTTTCAATACCATGATCAGTCGATAGAACATTGGGAAAAGTCACAGCTATAAATTTATATTACTTGAGGGAGAATATCTGGTCTTAGAAATATTAACGCAGCCTCCCATCTCATATTATAGGAATTAGTTTTATTTGTGAAGTATAATTTGATTGACTTTCTGACCCACCTAAGAGTGTGGCACTGGGGAGAAGTGTTTTTATACGCTGGCTGGCTCTGAGTTCTTAATTCTAGAGATGTCAGCTCACAGGAAAGACAGTGTGTTCTTAAAAGAGATGTACCTAGATATCCTCTGCTTTGTTCATGGGAAAGGTCAAGGGGATGGAGAAACAGAAAGTCAAACATGGTGTCAGACAGTAGGAGATGGCACATACGCATTCTCAGTCGCTCAGTCCTGTCTGACTCTTTGCTACCATATGGACTGTTGCCCACCAGGCTCCTCTGTCCATGGAATTTTCCCAGGCCAGAATACTGGAGTGGGTTACCATTTTCTTCTCCAGGGGATCGTCCCAATCCAGGGATCAAACCCAGATCTCCTGTGACTCCTGCTTTGGCAGGCAGATTCTTTACCACTGAGCCATCTGGGAAGCCCTATTGTAGACGGCAGTCATTTCCAGTTAACACGGAGCTATAATGCACTACAAGAATATTTTTTTAAATCACTAAACTATTTATTAATTTCATTGAGCAGCAAACATTGAAAGTTACTGATGTAGAAAACTAAGTGGTGGGATAAAATCATGCCTGTGAATGTTTTTAAGCATTTTCAAGTCTGTTGTTCTGGTAGAAACTCCAAACACTTGTCTTCACTGATGTATGTTAGATGTACAGACTAATGTGCAGGGAAAATTATTATAGAAGCGTCACATCACTTGCATGAGTGCTTTGTTTATAATAGCAATTCAAAGTAATACTTTTCTTGGGCTAGTTGGTATCATAAGGACAAAAACATGGTCTTCTCTTTCTATTTATGATCAAAAACAGTCTTGCCTGTGGTCTCAAGGGTACAAAGTGAGAGACTCTAACTAGATGTAACCAACTGTATATTACTACTGGAAAAACAATTCATGCTCACTTAGTGAAAGCTGATCTGTCCCCCAGAACTTGGAGAAGGGCTCTGGCCTTCAGGATGTCTTGGTGATGGCCAAGCTGCTCATTGTCCTAGTCTGAACCATCAATTCAAGGTCAGGTTTTGCCATTGCTACAGTTCACTTGTTTCATGCCAAGCACTTCCCCGGGGCCTGTACTGTCACCATCAGGTCAGTGCTGGCCACTAGGAGCATACACAGCGAGTCCTGCCAGTGCTGAGAGTTGGGAGAAGACAAGACTGCGCTCTCTTTCTCCATACTCAGGTCATCTTCCTACATGTGATGTCTTCACTTCTTGCACAATCCAGTTGAAAGAGCTAAAGAATCTCTGTGAGCCTACCTAACTGCCTAGAATAATGACTATGTTTCCAACCCGCTTTGCTTCTAAATGTGGCTGTATAACTAAATTCTGGTTGATGGGAGTGAAGAGAAGTGATACATGCAGCAACTAAAACATATCCTTAAAGGTTGGAGGTCAGTCCTGCCTCTATCCGGCTGTCTAGTCGGTGGATGGAATGGCTGGAGTGCCATCTTGGACCATGAGAGTGTGGACCATTCTCTAGGGTTGGTGGAACAGAAATCTGGAAGTAGTCTGGGTTTTAGATGACTGCAGAGTAAACGGTCAGACCACTTCTGGTCTGTTGGTTCCCAGACTTATGTGGCAGAATGAAAATATGTCTCTTAAACCCCTGTTATTTTGAAGTGTGTGTGTGTGTGTGTGTGTGTCTGTGTCTGTGTGTCTGTGTGTGTGTGTCTGTGTATAATATTATATAGTTATGTCTGATTCTAACTAATAGACTATACATATGTGTGTTTGTGTGTGTATTAAGTGAAGTGAAGTAAAGTCGCTCAGTCGTGTCTGACTTTTTGCGACCCCAGGGACTGTAGCCTACCGGGCTCCTCCGTCCATGGGATTTTCCAGGCAAGAATACAGGAGTAGGTTGCCATTTCCTTCTCCAGGGGAACTTCTAGACCCAGGAATTGAACCCTGGTCTCCTGCATTGTAGGCAGACGCTTTCCCGTCTGAGCCACAAGGAAAGCCCTATATATAATTGTATCTCCTTTCAGCATCTCAAAATATTATTATGTTACAAATACACAGCATATCTGTAATATTCATATGTGTGTGTCTGTGTGTGTGTGTATGTATAATTATGGGGCTTCCCCGGTCGGTCAGTGGTAAAGAATCTGCCTACAATGCAGGAAACACAGGTTTGATCCCTGGGTCAGGACGATCCCCTGGAGAAGGAAATGGCAACCCATTGCAGTATTCTTGCCTGGGAAATCTCTTGAACAGAGGATCCTGGCGGGCTATCATCCTTGGGGTGGAGAAAAGAGTCAGACACTACTTAACAACTAAATAAACAACATATAGTTATATGTATATATGAAAATCATAAGTGTGTATGTATTTATATGTGTACATTTTTTATACCCTAATTTTGATAGGATATGTGCAATTCAAAAAGTTATAAGAATACTTGCAACTTCTAATTTGAGGTTCACTTTGTTAAGATAAATCACTTTAACAACCTTTCATTAAAGGGCAGATTTGAAATCTGATTTCTGTCCTTAACTTCTGAAAAGAACACATTGGAAGCTGTTGCATTTGGCATATAGACCACATAAGAGTGACTGTAGCAACCTCAACTGATTCCTCTTAAGTCACTTCAATATGGTGGCAGTGAATGTTCCTCTTCTTCAACTTCCCCAAAGTCTTCCTTCTCCCAAAGCCTTATAACTGGAGACTCTTGGAAATGTCTCTTATTAAGGGGAGCCAGGCAGTTCTTCCCCAAATGGCACCAGTTAGTGTTCAAAACTGAGTAATTTCTTTATGGAAAGCACTCTCTCCTACAGTACATTTGAATGAGCACACTAACGAATGAATCTCAGAAGGCTCATTTCATTTTCCTGTTTGCCATTTTCATCTTGTTTCCTGGCACAGCATATTGAAGAACTAGCTTTAGTCCTCTAAGACATGGGGAGGGCCAAATCAGCATACCTGGACTTTGAATTGTTTTCCTGTTAAGGATTAAACTTCATTCCTAGTTATTATGTGTGTGTAAGAGTCTGTAGCAAGTGGATTTATACAGCTCAGTGGCTATTTTTCCTTGTTGACAGTCTCCGGGGAGTTTGCCTCGAACCAGTTCCTACTTTAGGCCTCCTTGCTGTCAAAATAATATAAACACCAGGGACAGAAAATATATATCTCAGTCCGTCAAGCCTATCTTCTTCCTCTATGACGATCGCTAATTAGGTTCTGAAAGTTTTAAGTGCAGAGAAGGTGGGCTCAAAACCAGATGCTCATGCTGCAGTTTAATGGGGGTGGGGGCACAGGCAGGGAATTAGGGAGTACATTCTAGAATCTGTGGGCTTCTCAGGTGGCACAGTGATTAAAGAATCTGCCTGCAATGCTGGAGGCACAAGAGCCATGGGTTCAATCCCTGGGTTGTGAAGATTCCTTATAGTAGGAAATGTCAACTCACTCCAGTATTTTTGCCTGGGAAATCCCATGGACAGAGGAGCCTAGTTACAGTGGGGTTACAGTTACCCCTAGTTACCTATGGGGTTACAGTCCATAGGTCCTCAAAGAGTCACGCATGACTGCATGACTGAGAACGTTAATGAATTAATGTTCTAGAGTCTATAAAAGTTCATTTGATTTTTCAGAGTTGGTGAAAATGTATGGGATCATTATATGTAATGAAAAGTATGTTTATTATTATTATTTTTTAATTAATTTCTACTGGAATATAGTTGCTTTGGGCTTCCCAGGTGGCGCTAGTGGTAAAGAAAGTAAAAGTGAAAGTTGCTCAGTCGTGTCCTACTCTTTGCGACCCCATGGACTATACAGTTACCACGCCAGAATATTGCAGTGGGTAGCCTTTCCCTTCTCCAGGGGATCTTTCCAACCCAGGGATCGAACCCAGGTCTCCTGCACTGCAGGTGGATTCTTTACCAGATGAGCCACAAGAGAAGCCCCATCTGCCAATGCAGGAGACACAGGAGACTCAGGTTCAATCCCTGAGTTGGGAAGATCCCATGGAGAAGGGAATTGCAACCCACTGCAAAATTCTTGCCTGGAGAATCCCTTGGACAGAGGAGGCTGGTGGGCTACATTCCATAGGGTCAGAAAGAGTCGGAAATCACTGAAGCGACTTAGCGCAGCACAGCACAGTTGCTTTACAATGCTGTGTCAGTGTCTACTGTTAGGGGAACTGAATTAGCTATGTGCATACATGCAGCTGTTATAGTTTGAGCATATGTATATGTGGTGCTAAGTGTTTCTTTTACCCTTATTGGAGGCCTCAGATTCTCAGAAAACTTTTTCAGGATTTATGTCATGAGACCTGCATATATTCTAACCCTGGCTCAGTATATCAAGTGGATACTGCTCCATTGTCGACTTTCATTTGGTTTCAGTGGAATTTCTATGATGAAGCAGCATTTCCCCGACTCTGTTCATTCTTTGTCTTGGCTGAATCCCATTTAGGAATCGTACTAGATTGATTCCTCCTAGAAGCCTTCCTGTATTCCCTCAAGGCCTGATTAGGAGCCTTCTTTTCCTGTGATCTTATCATGTATATCCTGTGCTCTAAGTCTTCTATAGTCTTGGCTGTGCCTTCCATCTGGATGTTTCTAACTCCAGGCATGGAATCTGCCTTATTTCCTTTGGGAGCAATGGTGCCAGCTCAGTGCCTGGCCCATAGTAAATACTCAGGAAATATGTGTGCTGAATTAATGCATTTTTCCAGAGGGACTTATTGTACTTATGGGTGAAATTTTTAGGCACGTGCATAGAAGTCGCAAAATAAATATTAGTCGATTGGATTTCCAGTGCTTAAGTAATTCTCTGTTGCAAAGCTGACACTTCTGAAAGACTCATTAATGGTCTGGGATGTTATTTACAACATTAAAGCAGTTTTCTGAAAGAGCATATATATTACACCCTGTTTCCTCCTAAGTGCATAGACTTAGTGAAGGATAAACAATAAATCAATAACATCCTGAGAATTACTGGAAGCAGCAGCACACTCTATTATTCCCTGGGGGCAGAGTATAGAGGTGATGGGCAAAGAGAGCTTCTGATTTTCTGTCATGACAATGGGTGACAACATCTGTCCTATGAATTTTCATTAACTTTTGAATCCGTGAAGCAGAGTGTTGAGTCTATGGTAGATTTTTGTTTGAACCAAATTCCTTCTGTTTGTTGAGGAGGTTTGGTCCCGAAGCATCCAACAGGATTCCTCTCCTCTTGCAGATTTGACCTAGGAAAACTTGTTTATAGTAATTCAAAAAGTTTTTAGAGTTTACTTACATTTTAAATGATTAATTGATGAGAAGAAATATTTTAGTTTTGAAATTTCTTTCTTTTTTTTAATATTTGCTTATTTATTTTTGACAGCACTGGGTCTTCGTTGTTACTCTGGCTTTTCTCTAGTTGCAGCGAGTGAGGGGCTGCACTCTGGTTGCTGTGCTCGGGCTTCTCGTTGCAGTGACTTGTCTTTCTGCAGGGCACAGGGTCTAGGGCGCACGGGAGTAGTTTCAGCAGTTCAGCGTGTAGGCTCTGTAGCTGGAGTTCCCAGGCTTTAGAGCACGGGCTCAGGATTTGTGGGGCACGGACTTAGTTGCTCCGCCGCATATAGATCTTTTCAGATCAGGGATCAAATCTGTGTCCCCTGCCTTGGTAGGCAGATTCTTTACCACTGAGCCATCAGGGGAGCCCTGAAATTTATTTCTGAATTTGAAGAGCAAATTAAAGGATTCCTTTCAACAGTCCCGTAGATAAGTAGTTTCTTGGTGCACCACTATTTACCTAGGTTTGCGAGTCCAGAAACTGAAGTTTGTACATTTACCCAGAGTTGAGAAGGGCCAAGGCCACTGAGTCATGCTTCCTAGCTCATAAGAAGATGAGAAATTAGAATGCCAGTGTGTTCATTCTCCAGGAGAAATATAGCTGCCAAGTTACATTCATGTTATCCGGTCAGCACTTTCTCCAGTAAGAAGTCACTGTGGCAAATTAAATTATAATCAGAAATAGACTGTGCTGTTGCGAGTGTGGGGGAAACAAGAAGTATCAGATGCCATTAATACAAGTTTAAATTGCTATAACCTCTCTGAAGGGAAAGTTTGGCAATATTTCATATAAAATGCATATGTCCTTTGCCCTTGAAATTTTGCTTCTATAAATTTATCCTCAAGATGAATCTTGACATGTGAGCAAAGACATATGCATAAGAGTATTCCTTATAGTATCATTCTAGGAATGGAAGAAATCTCAGTATCTATCCAAATTAAACTGGTCAGATGATTTATGGTGTATCTATATCATAAACTGTGATTCTGTTAAAGAGAATTATATATGTAATATGTATTATATATATAAGGTAGATGTAATATATATATATGTATATTACATATATGTATACGTGTATATATACAAATATGTATACGTGTATATATGTATACATATATGTGTGTGTGTATATATATAAAATATGTAATATATATATATATATATACATATATATGTAAGGTAGAGAATGGACTCCAAGATTTGTTACTGAGGTGAAAATAAAAAATACGAAACTATCTGTATAATGGGCTTCCTTCCATTGTACTAACAGAAAGGGATACACACATGTATGTATGTGTTACTTTGCAAAGTGTGTTTCTGAAATGCGGGAGACAGGTGTTTATGCCTAGAAGGGCTAGGGTGGGAAGGAGACTCATTTTTCACTTTAAGTGCTTGGTTTACATCTATTTGAAATGTGTTAGCCTGTGCTTGCATGTTATCTGTTTTCATGAAAAGAAAAAGTTAAAATGACGCTTGAATAGTTTCTTGTTGAGCTTGGTTGAGTTTAAAGATAGCAACAAGGAAGGGGGTCTTGTTGCACAGCCTTGTTCCAGATGATCTCCTGCCAGGCAAACCCCGTCCACCCCAGAGAGCAGTCTCTCTCAAGAGGAAGTTGTCGTCACTCTGTCTGTGCTCGGCGGACGTTGCCTCCCACGTGTGACAGTATTATATTGATGACCAGTCCCTCCTGGAGCTGAACTCCGTTCCTTGAAGGAAACTTGGCCATCACCTGAGTCTCAAAACCAACACACTTCCAGGTCACGGCTTAGGTTATGTCGACTTTGGTGGAAATTACCGCCAGAGGAGCATATTCAAATGCTGACTCCAGAGGTTCTGACTGACTTGTCTGGGGCGGGGTCAGGAGGCCCCTCTCTCAGGGGATTCTGATGCAAATGATGTATCTGTACACTTCTCCCTCCCTCCTGTCTGAGGAATTTGGAGAATGAGAATTCTCAGATCCTGTCCCTAGATTCCAAAGTCATTTGACTCTATGCATCTTTTTATTGATGACACATATTTTAAAGAAAGCAGGAGTAAATTATTAGCAAGTTCATCCATTCTGTATCAGTTGATCTTTAGTAGATGTGAGGAGAAAGGAAATATGACCAAGTTCTGTTTCCTTAAGACAGAGAATGGCCCCTCCACGGTGCCCAGCTTGCTGGAGACCCAGATTATTTTATGCACACTCATCTCAGCCTAAATCCTTCTCAGTCCATGTGGATGATGGAAGATAGTAATATGTCTCTGAAAGCAAGGAAGGAAGAACAGTTGAATTAAATTATGGACAGCTGACCTTTGATTTTAATCACAACTGCTTTTAAATGGAAATGAAAGGAGAAGGAGTGGCAGAAGTGGGGGGAGAATGGGAAAAAAGAGAAAGTCAAGTGAAGTGCATGGGCTTTGGAATTAGGCTGACTTGCCCCCTGATACACATTCTACCCCTGGCAAGTTGTTCAGTGATGAACTTGGTGTGAAACTTCTCTGTGCTGAGAAATAAAGCTAAAACTGACCACATTAACATAGTCACAAGAGAAAATGAGAGACTATATGTAAACAGTTTAGCACAGTGCCTGGCATTTATCAGAAGCTCAATAGATGATTGCTAAATGTTTTCAAAAGGAGCAGGAAATAGAAAAGAGATAATAACGTGGGCTCGTCAGTCCCTCCCTTTAGCTCAATGGACCCATTAGTCAGGAGATCTGAGTAGCAACCTCCAAAGTGGCCACTGGGTAATGTCTTGCATGACTTTGATCAAACCATTCAATTCCTTGAGCTTCATTTGTGAAATAAGAAACTTGAAATGCATAACTTGTTCATCTTCACTGTTGTTTTGCCTCTAAACTCTAGAGACAAATCAAAACATTTCTTTAAAATTCCCATTTTTTTCCCCCTAAAACCCCAGTGCATAACAGGTCTATTAATACATATACCTTTTGTATGTATTAATAGAACTTAGACGGCTGTGATCCTTTCTATGCAGGGTATTTGAATTCTGTCTCCAGTTGACTCTCCTTAGCTGCAAGTGAAGTTAAGTTCTTTTTTCTTTAATTCCTAACTTCTTTGAAGTATCTGATGAATTAGCACACATCTGATTATTTTGATGTGTGAATGGTAAGTCAGGGGAACTGTCAAATAGGTTGTGAGGAGGTCATCTTATTGGATTGCTGAGTTCCCACCCTGAACTCCCCTTTCTTTATTTCTGTGATAGAGTCTGGAAATGGATGAGGAAGAGCTCAGCAGTCTCTATTGTGTCAGCTCACTGCCATCAGTGTGCTCACACGAGAGAGACCTCAGATGATTGTTCCCCCTCTCTATAGCTCTAATTTTGACATCGTATTTAAATCTCTGTTGTGTTCTATGATCCAGCCTGCTCCTATGTTCATGGGACACTCACCTCTTGAGGTGCTCCATGAAAAAAAAGTTTCTTTGGTTTAAAATGTGTGGAAGATGCTGTATACTATATTGTCCTCCTTGGGGGAAATCTCAGTGCACATAAGGATTTTAAAGGCTCTGAGAATTCCCCAAGGAAAGGAAAAATGGTTAAATTCAGCATCTCCCAGACTTACAAATTTAAAAAATACTACACACCTGTAATCTATTTCCCATGATCATGTTCCACAGAACCCAGGTTGGGAAGTATTTTCATAGACTATGGAAAGGCTCTAAATAATTGATCCCACTCTATTATTTGTGAACCAATCAAAAAAGTAGAATAATCTGGTTCCTGGAAACTGTCTTGAAAAGCAACTGGAATTAGAATTTATGTCTTGAAGTGGTAACTTTATGTTGAGATGTACATTTGAGTACCAAGCCCAGTTTAATTTGTAGGTGCCCTCTGTTGACTCACAGAGTATTGATGGATCTTTCTTGCCTCCACTGCAAGACTTCGTGAGTCTCAGAATTTCATTTAAATATTTTGTTGCAGAATGTTTAAGTAGCTATGGATCTGAATGAAAAATAACACCATGTGAGTCCATAAATAAATAATTAAAATTGTGTGTGAATAACCCCAGGGTGAATACCACCATGGCCATATAATGTAAAGAGTTTCAATAGAGCTCCAACGAAATACATTTGTGTCTGGCTTCAAAAATTGCTTTCTGAAGATTGGAGAGGTAGATTTATTAGAGTCTACACGTTTCTGATTATGCATGAATATGCTGTTGTGAAGTTCCAGGAAATTCGAGTCCTGGGTATTCTTTTCTAATGCTTAGAGAGAAATTTGTTTCAGAATTAGGTATAGACCACTCAGCTTCAGCCTACTCTTCTATGAACTGTTATCATATTTACTGACAAACAGGGACATAATCCCCTTTTAGATATTCCAGCTCAACTAGTAACTGTAAATGTTCTTTTTATTTTCTAATCTTGCAAAGCTAAAAAGGAAAGGGCTCTACTGAAATGGTTTTGTTGATGCCTGAAGTGATGCAAAACTAAGATGAAGGTAGCAAATACAGAAAAAATAAATTCAAAATGATTTGTTTAGATTAGGTTTATGGGCTCATGTAGTTCAGTGGAGTGAGACCCAAAACCAAGAATAATCAGAGAGCCTTTTGCCTAAGAACAAACATATATAGTCCAGGAACATTAGGGCATTGCTAGTTATTACGTTGAAAGGATCTTCATTCAACAATAGCAAAAATAAAGAAAAAGGGAAATGGGCTGGAGCTTTGTGGATAATTAGCTAGCATTACAAGGAAGTGAAATGCCACATTTTGGATTACAGTTGTATAATAGAGTGTGGTCCTCTGTAATTTCTTTCTCCTTTTCCATGTTAGATAAACACTTATAATTAGAGGAGACAATAGGTTCTGATAAATCTTTAGTCCTAGGCAAAATGTTTGAATTCCTTAGTCTCCAGTTGACGGTGTTTAATACAAAAGGAGAGTACATTTGAGACTCTAAAGGGAACAGTGGCTTAGGGATGCCACAAAACAGTGCTTGATCCTCTTCTGTCCATTTGTTTATGGCTTGGGGCAATCCCTACTTCATCTGGACTCACTGATATTGCCTCCCTAGTTCATGTGTGTGTGTATAAAACAGATCTAAGAGGACCTCTTTGTTGGAAGAGGGTAATAGGCAGCTGTGTCCTGATAAATGCTTAATAATTGGCTCTCGGAGGAAAAAACAATCTTGATATGGAGCACTGGAGGACTTGGGGACTTCGATGGAGTAAATGCTCCTGATGTGGCCAATTTCAGTTTATCAACCTGACATCAACTGTTCACAGTATCCTGAAAATGTGACAAGCAATTCTCATGGAGCTAGTGGGAGCCAACTCCAGCATACCCTTGCTAAATTCCTTAACCCCAGGTCATCTTGTGGGGCTGTTTCTGCAGACACCCTTAAGGCCCTCGCAGACTCTGGGAAAAGCCATGTGAAAATAACTGGCCGATCTGCTCTTTAAGATGCCTTTCAGAGCCCAGATTCTAGAATCTTTTCTCAAGAAAAATTTAGAGCTGGAATACATTGTAATTGTGTGCGATGAAGTGTCTTTAAATATCAGTTTATATTGATATTATTTTTTGTTTCTAATGCTTCCGAGAGAGCTGGTGATTTAACTTGGCTACTTTTATAGAATATGTATAAAATACTAAAAAGTGGTTTTAGGGAAGGCAAGTGATTCTCACTCACTGGTACCTGTGGATACTTCTGCTCTTTGAGCATGGAGCCATTACCAGATGAGATCTTTGAACATGATGAAACTTTGCATTGTGCCTAATGCCTTTAATATAGGATGCTTTGTCTTGTAGGACAGGCTTCCCCAGTGGCTCAGATGGTAAAGAATCTGCCTGTAATAGTTCGCGAGACCCAGGGTTGATCTGTGGGTTGGGAATATCCCCTGGAGAGGGTAATAACAACCCACTCCAGTACTGGAGTATTGGGCAGAGGCTGGCAAATGTCGCTCCATCAACCAAATCTAGCCTGTTGCCTGTTTTCATGTGGCTCATGATCTAAGGATGGTTTTTACATTTTTGAGTAGTTAAAAAAAAAGTCAAAAGAGGAGTAATAATTGTGACACGTGAAAATGATAGTTTCAGTGACCATAAATAAAGTTCTGTCGGAACACAGCCTTGCTCTTTCGTCCTTATCTTCTATGTTATCATATCATCTGTGTTATCATATCATCTCTGGCTGCTCTTATGCTATACCAGAAAGGTTGAATAGTTGCAAAAGAGTATATGGGGCCTGCATAGCCTGAAATATTTACTATCTGGCCCTTTGTAGAATATGTTTGCCAACCCCTGATCTGGGGAACAAGTCTCTGAGGAAATGTGACCAGTTAGTTCAAAGTTCTGTATGGTGACTGAAGACATAGCATGGGAAAGCCAAATTCATCCATAATGAGATCGACAGGCATTGCAAAAGGAAATGGAGAGAACCACAAATGTCTCAAAATATGAAAAACAGCAAGGAGGATAACGTATTGAGAATAACGTATTTCTCACTTTGCCCAAATCATCTCCTTTCAGGTTTTTTGTGTTTGTTTTGTTTTAATAATCTGAAATGAAGAGTTTTCTTCTAGTGCTGTCAGCTTGATGTGTGCTGATTTAGGTGGTCTCCTGCTGACCCGGGAGCCTGATGCTTCTGCTCAGTAGAGGAGGATCACTGATGGTTCCAAGGGCTGGCCTTGGAAGGCAGCCATACTCGCCACTGTACCATCTACACCACTTAAAGGGCTGGCTCTGGAGTCAGAGAGCTGGGAGTCATGTCCTAGCTCGGCTCCTTATTTGATATATGGTCGTGGACACATTTCTTTTAATGGTTCTCATCTTCAGTTTTCTCACCTATAAAACATCAAATTGTTCTGAGTATCAAGTAAAATACTTAAATTGATTAGCACAGAATCTGACACACAGTATGTAATAACTGTTACTTTTTGTTGTTATTATTGTTTATATGTTATTAGTCTTACTATGTTTGTATACCTCAAGGACTCCCATGAGAAAGGAGATGTTAGTCACTCAGTTTGTGACCCCATGGACTGTAGCCTGCCAGGCTTCTCTGTCCATGGAATTCTCCAGGTAAGAATAGTGGAGTGGATTGCCATTTCATTCTACAGGGGCTCTTCCTGTCCCAGGGCTTCCCATACATGTGCGTATTTATGTTTTGGGTTAAGGTTTTATCCTTTTAGTTTTAGCAGACAGAGATTAATATTTAATTTGGCAGGATCTTGATGTATAACACGAATTCTTTGCATGCCCAACACTCCATCTCCAGGAAATTGTCTCAAAAAGAAACTCATGCAAGTGTTACAGTTTCAGTCAATATTTAAAACATTGGTCTGGTGAGAAGGTTGTGTCCCCATTCATTTCTTCCCAAGAGGAGACTGCCCTCCAGTGGAAACAATTCTGATAAGGGGAGAAAATCATTTTGGTAGTGAAAACTATGCAAAAAATGCCCTGTGTAATTCTTTTCTGATACAATGTATCTGTTTATGAAATTTAAGAAAACTCTCCCACTGTCCCAGAACCTCCAGGGTCTGCTCTGATCTGATGATGGCATTCATCAATTAGACCTTCATTCCTTTGACAGCCATCTTCCATCCCTATCATGTAGCATAGGCATTGCTTTAATTAAGCAATATGAAACTAAGATACTTTAAAATATCCCGATACCTAGGTCGCACCTCGGTTCAACTAAGTCAGACGCTCTAGGGGTGGGATCTAGAAATCAGTATTTTATTTTTAAAGTCCCCTCCATGGCTTAGTGATAAAAGAAGCTGCCTGCCAATTCAGGAGACATGAGTTCGATCCCTGGGTCGGGAAGAACCCCTGGAGAAACAAATGACAACCCTCTCCAGTATCCTTGCCTGGGAATTCCCATGGACAGAGGAGTCTGGTGGGCTATAGTCCGTGGGGTCGCAGAAGAGTTGGACACGACTTAGCAACTAAACAACTATAACAAACCACACACTGTACACAAAGTTCAGCCTACAGCCAAGGGTGACAGTCACAGCTTCAAACCTTTTGGCTTTTAAGCAAACTTGTTTTTAAACGAAGCAAAGCAGAAACCTGCTCTCATGTTACTGTGACGTTTGCTCTTCCAGAGCATGTGTAAGTGTAGCATCTGTTGTCACCTGCTTGTATTGGAGTCTCATCTCTAGGGACATTTCCTGATACAATCTTTTTTCATTTGCTTGTTAATAAAGAAGGATCTTTTAGGTAGTAAAAGAGGAAGATAAGAAAGGAATCTTTGCTGCTTCTCCAACTGTAAATCCCATTGATGGGTTCTGTTTGGGACCAGTAATTATCTAGACTTTGGTAATGTCATGGTTAAACTATACAGAGGCATTTGGGCTCACCTGACAAAAATGCATTGAGGTAGCTTGAATTTATGAAGGGATTCTTTCTATGTATTCACTGACAGTCATTTTTTTTTTTTTTTTAGCCTGGTGATTAGACAAGCTGAAAAATTTTCTTCTCATTAACATATTATTTCTTGTGTTTAGTTCATTATAGATATTTTATTGATCTAATCTTTTACTTAAATAAGAATCGCTACAGTTGTTTCTGAGTTTGAGGCTGCTGAAGGAAGGTTAATTAATTTTTGTTATCTGTAAAATAAAAATAATGATATTACCTACCTCCTAAGGTTGTTAAGGAAAGGGAAGAGATAATGTGTCTGAGGCATCCTAGTGGTTGGCACAAGTCGGCATACTGGTGTGTTATGATATTGAGGCAAGAAGATAATAGAGGTCAAGGACAAAGATAGTGCTGTTTTAGTTCCCCTGGGTTTACATCTTGTCTAGACTACCTGTCAGCTCTGTAATGTTAGGCAAATTAGTTTCCCTCCATTAGTCTTCATTTCCTCTCCTGGAAACTTTCAGTCAATTTTTTTTGGTAGGGGTGGTAAGAGAGTTGAAAATTAAGTCAGTTAAGTGAAATCACAAATTAATATGCTTATCACTATTCCTGGCATTTGGTAAGCACGTTTTCATATATAGGGGCTTCCCTGATAACTCAGTTGGTAAAGAATCTGCCTGCAGTGCAGGAGACACCAGTTTGATTCCTGGGTCGGGAAGATCTGCTGGAGAAGGAATAGGCTACCCACTCCAATATTCTTGGGCTTCCCTTGTGGCTCAGCTGGTAAAGAATTACCTGCAGTGCGGGAGACCTGGGTTTGATCCCTGGGTTGGGAAGATCCCCTGAAGAAGGGGAAGGCTACCCACTCCAGTATTCTGGCCTACAGAATTCCATGGACTGTATAGTCCATGGGGTCACAAAGAGTTGGACAGGACTGAGCAACTTTCACTTTTCATATATGTGTGTGTGTGTATATATATACATATATATATGTATATATATATAAAAGGAAGAAAGTATGGTGTGTGTGTGATAGACACAGAGAGAGAGAGAGAGGGAGAGAAGGAGAAAGAGGTTAAGAGCTGAAAGAGACCTTACCTTGCTTCTTGTGGCCCCTGAACCAGAGGTATCAGCACCAGTTGGGATCCTGTTAGAAAGGTGTAACTTCACCACCCCAGAACTACTGAATCAGAATCTGCATTTTAAAAAGATCCCTGGTGCTATGTGTACACGTCAGAGTAGCACTTCTCTAGTCAATGAATGGCAAACACAAAGTAAAACTGCCACCACTCTATAGAACACCCTTGGCAGCCATCAGTCATCAAACCTGACACTCCACCCCTCAGCATCCTGCCTAACCACTCCAGGCAGCTTCAACTAGTTGGTAGGAATTGACAAGTAAGATACAACCTATAGCAGAAGAAACTTATTGCATAGGAACTGTGACTTGCCTGAGCTAGAAAGACAGTATTGCCAAAACAAGACTCCCATTTCAGGGCTCGTAAACTTCCAACTGGTAATAATGTACATACCTCACACTGCTTCCACAATGTCATTCAGTAACATACAGCTATAGTCTGGCTGGCTTTTCATAACAACTAGCAGGTTAAAAAAAGGTAATTTATATTAGCCAGAAGGATAAAATAGGATTTAGCGGTATCATTCAAGTTGAAAAGAAATAGGTTAAAATCACGTGGTAAATAATCTGCCTGCCAGTGCAGAAGATATGAGTTTTATCCCTGGGTCGGGAAAATCCCCCGGAGGAGGAAATGACAACCCACTCTAGTATTCTTGCCTGGAGAAGCCCATGGACAGAGGTGCCTGGTGGGCTACAGTCCATGGGGTCACAAAAGAGTTGACATGACTTAGTGACTGATCATGGATGTATGAAGGTTAAAATCAGATAACAGTGTTTCTATGATCAAAACTCAAAGCCTGATAGAAATTCCTGTTGTGATAATCTAGGCATTGTGAATTTAAAAGAATCTGTGATGATCCGTTACTTCCACTGATTTCTAAACTTCCCTTCTTTTCAGACTTTTTTCACTTAAACATTTTTTTTTAATATTAACAAAAACTTGTAGTACTTGAAGGTGGAGTCACTGAAGTGGCCAATGAACCCATTAGACACCATTTTGCAAAACTAACATCAAACAGGGCGCTGATTTGAGACATTTGTACATTGCCTTTGCCTCTTTTAATTATTTTTGCTTGAAATTTTAAAGCTCAGGCTGGGATGAGCCTTGAGATAACATATGATCCAGCTTCTGTCTCCTGGGAAGGAAGGAAGAATTTTGTTCATCACCAACAGGAGATATGGTCTGCCTAGCGCAGAAATGAAAACACTGTCCTAATACCTCTGAAATTTATCTTAAGCATCACGTCTGCTGTTGCACTGAGGCTCCTAAACATTTTCTGACTCATTACTCAAATGACTCATGCTCCATTGAGTGTGGTGGGAATACATGGAGAAGTGGCCAGATCCAACCGAGTGAGTAAGAGACTGGCCAGAGCTCCTTGTGTTTTGTTACCTGGGCTGTTAATTTGCTAGAACTCTCAAGATGTTAATGTTCCTCTGATGTGGCTGGCTGACACATAGGAGCTTCTTATTCCACTCTGGAGATTATACCAAAATTTATCCTTCTCAAGATAAAACAAGCGATTCCCAATTTTCACATTTCAGGTTTATTCCAAGCTGTAATAATGGTTTAGGTAATCAGGCTCTATTAATTTAAAAAACTATATATTAATATATCTGCATATATATGTATAACACTATATGTTTATATATCTATATCTATGTATTTGTGTATATATTATGACGTGTTTTCTGGGTGTACACATATATAGGTGTGCATGTATATGTATCGGAGAAGGCAATGGCACCCCACTCCAGTACTCTTGCCTGGAAAATCCCATGGACAAAGGAGCCTGGTAGGCTGCAGTCCATGGGGTCGCTAAGAGTCGGACACGACTGAGTGACTTCACTTTCACTTTTCACTTTCATGCATTGGAGAAGGAAATGGCAACCCACTCCAGTGTTCTTGCCTGGAGAATCCCAGGGACGGGGGAGCCTGGTGGGCTGCCGTCTATGGGGTCGCACAGAGTCGGACACGACTGAAGCGACTTAGCAGCAGCAGCAGCAGCGTGTATATGTATATGTGTGTAACCTGTGTTCTATGTATGTATATTTACTTTAACCAAAGTATAATCACTGTTCTCAGAATTTCCAGGAAACAACCATTCTCTCCTCAGTGCATTAACTTAGTCAATATCACATGGCTTTTATGATTTGGAAGTTTTCCACACACAAGTATGTTTGACTCTGTGCCACAAGAGATGGGTGGAGGGATAATTGCAGATGCGTGAAAACCAGAACCAAAGATCTGTTACATGTCTCTTGAAATAACATTAAAGGTCAGATCATAAAACTACTTTCCTTTTTTGAGTATTTTATTTCTTTGCTTGGAATTAATTTCATGTCCAAAGGCATGGTATATGAAAGAAGACATCTAGGAAATGTTTTCTAAGAATTGTGAATGCTCAGTCCCTTAGTCGTGCCCAACTTGTTGCTACCGTATGGACTGTAGTCCACCATGCTCCCCTGTCCTGGGATTTTCCAGGCAAAAATCCTTTAGTGGGTTGCCATACCCTACTCCAGGGGAATCTTCCCACCCCAAGGGTCAAACCTGCATGGTCCTGCATCTCCTTCATTAGCAGAGGGCTTCTCTCTGAATTAGCAGGGGGATTCTCTGAGCCACCTGGGAAGCCCTTTCTAAGAATTAGTTCTCTCCAATAATCAAAAAGGAAATTTGGAAATATGTCTGTACAAATAAATATAGGGACATCTGTATAAATTCCTTGGGACTCTCTTCAGTGATGATGAAATATGACTCCTGCATTAAAACTTTCATTTATTTTTATGACACTAACATAAAAATCAACAAGACCCATTTTTTCCTTGGAGTCAAATACATTGTTGTTGGTTTGTGTGTCTGTGTCTGTGTGCATGTGTTTTGTTGAGGATAGTTGATTTACAATATGGTATTAGTTTTAGTAATACAGAAAATTGATACTTATCTATGTATATGTATGTATATAGATATATATTCTTTTCCAGATTCTTTTTCATTCTAGGTTATTACAAGATATTGAATATAGTTCCCTGTGCTGTAAGCAGGTCCTTGCCATTTATCTATTTTGTAAATAGTTCAACTGGCTTGTTCTGTATTAACTCTTCAATTAGTTTTCTTTTAAATTATCCTTAAAATATCCGCCATATGAAAAGAATGCATTCTGCATAAGGTAGAAATTAAGCTGGCTAATTTCCAGCAAATTATGCTGATAATTAATAAGAATAAGATCTACCTCTGCCCGTTTTAAATGATAGGCTGAATAAGAAAGGGCAGATGATGTAAATGTTTATAAACTAGATACATGTATGGATTGCAATTCTTTATCCCTCTCTCTGTATTTAAATGTCCATTCTCTGTATTCACAAATGGCTTTTGGAACATATATCGGTCTTCTTTCATCACCTCCCTCTGCCTAGTGCATGATCCTGGGCTGGACCCATATAGAGTGATTTAAACACACTTAGTCTCAAGCCTTTAGGAACTAACAGTTATCCCTTTAGCCTTTCAAAGAGCTTGCTATGAAATTGGAGTCACCTGGAGTTATTAGAAGGCAATGGCAACCCACTCCAGTGTTCTTGCCTGGAGAATATCAGGGACGGGGGAGCCTGGTGGGCTGCCGTCTATGGGGTCACACAGAGTCGGACAGGACTGAAGCGACTTAGCAGTAGCAGGAGTTATTGAAGCAAATGAATTATGGTTAGCTAATATCAAGAAAATTAGAGATACCAAGGGAACATTTCATGCAAAGATGGGCTTGATAAAGGACAGAAATGGTATGGACCTAACAGAAGCAGAAGATATTAAGAAGAGGTGGCAAAAATACACAGAAGAACTGTCCAAAAAAGATCTTCACGACCCAGATAATCACGATGGTGTGATCACTCACCTAGAGCCAGACATCCTGGAATGTGAAGTCAAGTGGGCCTTAGAAAGCATCACTATGAACAAAGCTAGTGGAGGTGATGGAATTCCAGTTGAGCTCTTTCAAATCCTGAAAGATGATGCTGTGAAAGTGCTGCACTCAATATGCCAGCACATTTGGAAAACTCAGCAGTGGCCACAGGACTGGAAAAGGTCAGTTTTCATTCCAATCCCAAAGAAAGGCAATGCCAAAGAATGCTCAAAGTACCGCACAATTGCACTCATCTCACACTCTAGTAAAGTAATGCTGAAAATTCTCCAAGCCAGGCTTCAGCAATACGTGAACCGTGAACTTCCAGATGTTCAAGCTGGGTTTAGAAAAGGCAGAGGAACCAGAGATCAAATTGCCAACATCCGCTGGATCATCAAAAAAGCAAGAGAGTTCCAGAAAAACATCAATTTCTGCTTTATTGACTATGCCAAAGCTTTTGACTGTGTGGCTCACAAAATAAACTGTGGAAAATTCTGAAAGAGATGGGAATACCAGACCACCTGGTCTGCCTCTTGAGAAACCTATATGCAGGTCGGGAAGCAACAGTTAGAACTGGACATGGAACAACAGACTGGTTCCAAATAGGAAAAGGAGTACGTCAAGGCTGTATATTGTCACCTTGTTTATTTAACTTATATGTAGAGTACATCATGAGAAATGCTGGGCTGGAGGAAGCACAAGCTGGAATCAAGATTACTTGGAGAAATATCAAGAACCTCAGATATGCAGATGACACCACCCTAATGGCAGAAAGTGAAGAGGAACTAAAAAGCCTCTTGATGAAGGTGAAAGAGGAAAGTGAAAAAGTTGGCTTAAAGCTCAACATTCAGAAAACGAAGATCATGGCATCTGGTTCCATCACTTCATGGAAAATAGATGGGGAAACAGTGGAAACAGTGTCAGACTTTTTTTTTTGGGCCTCCAAAATCACTGTAGATGGTGATTGCAGCCATGAAATTAAAAGACGCTTACTCCTTGGGAGGAAAGTTATGACCAACCTAGATAGCATATTGAAAAGCAGAGACATTACTTTGCTAACAAAGGTCCATCTAGTCAAGGCTATGGTTTTTCCAGTGGTCATGTATGGATGTGAGAGTTGGACTGTGAAGAAGGCTGAGTGCTGAAGAATTGATGCTTTTGAACTGTGGTGCTGGAGAAGACTCTTGCGAATCCCTTGGACTGTAAGGAGATCCAACCAGTACATCCTAAAGGAGACCAGTCCTGGGTGTTCATTGGAAGGACTGATGCTGAGGCTGAAACTCCAGTACTTTGGCCACCTCATGTGAAGAGTTGACTCATTGGAAAAGACCCTGATGCTGGGAGGGATTGAGGGCAGGAAGAGAAGGGGACGACAGAGGATAGATGGCTGGATGGCATCACTGACTTGATGCACGTGAGTTTGGGTGAACTCCGGCAGCTGGTGATGGACAGGGAGGCCTGGCGTGCTGTGATTCATGGGGTTGTAAAGAGTCGAACACGACTGAGTGACTAAACTGGTTTGATTATTAGAGAATGGAAAGCAGAAGATTGAAGTCTGTTTTCATTGCAACTAATGAGGCATCTAATGATTCAAACGTCACTCCAGGGCTCACCTCATTAAGACAGAGCATCTTGTTTTCATAAATGTCCTGGGATAGCTGGACAAGTATATATATATATTTTTTTTTCTTTAAATAAGTAACAAAGCTTTCCAACCACATTCAAATGTGAAAGGAAGCTTCTTCGCACTGATATCTTCTAAGTGTGCAAATACATTTCTTAAAAACAGCATGAGAGAGGTGGACTCTGCATCTTTATTCTTACAAAATGCAATTTTTGGGTCATTTGAAAGTGGACTCTGCCATCAAATTAAATGCACCACTGACTACATGTTTATTAAGAGATTTATCACCAGCTGCCTTATTTAGTGTACTTTTATTAAAATATTACTGCAGCTTCCATCTGAATACTCCTAATTTAGATATTTAATGGGCAGTCATAAGGCATTGAGTTGTCCCTGTTATTTTTGACCTGCAGGAGACCACGGGGCACCTAAGTGTAGGGGAACAAATTAAAGGGAGGGGATCTGGCTGGATAGCTTTTAGACATTTGGGATGCCTATGCCCTTGATTTTTCAAATTTCTGCTGAAATGCAGCTCTAAAATTTGGCAGATGAGAGCTCCCCTCCTGACCTGGCTCAGTGTTCATCTAAAAGAGGCAGAACCATGGAGTGCTAGGCCCTATGTCTGTGATAAGGTACCTGCCCAATAAATAGCTGTTGAATAAATGAATGAATCAACGAATTGGGTGTTACAGTCTGGGGCCACTGTTCTCCTTTTTATTTCTTTGAGAAACAGCATGCAGATGTTTTTTTCCATATTTAGATCTATTTTAAGACGTGTGCATGCTAAGTCGCTTCAATCATGTCCAACTCTTTGCCACCCTGTGGACTGTAGCCCACTGGGCTTCTCTGTCCATGGGATTCTCCAGGCAAGAATACTGGAGGGGGTTCCCAGGTCCTCCTCCACGGGATCTTCCCAACCCAGGGATCCAACCTGCATCTCTTATGTCATCTGCATTTGCAGGTGGGTTCTTTACCACTAGCGCCACCTGGGAAGCCCTGTTTTATGATGGTGATCTCCATATTGGATATGCACTCATCAGTGGATGAGACCACTGTGTATACACGAATATATTTGTGGATACAAATATGTATTTAGACTCACAAGCTGTAGGAAATGGGGAGCAGGTTTTCAAACTTTCCAAACTGCCTAAAAAAATGGGTATTAATAGAGTTAGCTCCAGGGAGATGGCGTTTCATCAGTCACCATCTCCTTACGTGGAAAGCCTTTTTCCCATTACTTTTCTATTTTAAATCTATTCCCCTGCCCTGTCTGATTGAACCTTTCTGAAATGGGCCAGGCAGAGAATCTTGCCTCTTCTTTCAGCTTGGAAATAATAACGTCTTCACATTTTCATGGCCTTTTCTGAAATGGGGACCTTTCATTTATGTTTCACTCTCAATTGAAATACATTGATTAACGTCATGGAATTGTGTTTCACCACAGACCTTTTGAAACAAAAAGCTGCTTTTCTGATATGGTGAGAGAACAGATTGTCCCAGATTTCTTGATGCTCGGAGGACTCAGGGGCAAAGGAACTGTTATTGAATCCTAAAGAATGATCAGGTTTCATTGCATCCCTTTTGCTATGTTTTTTTCCCCGCAGCATCCCCAGACACCAGACCCTTGGCATTCAGTAATCACAGAGCTCTCTCTGGGACCCCTCTTCCAAATCTCTTAGGTTTTCCATCCCCTTATCTTTTTGCCCTAAGAAAATTTCTATACCTTGCCTTCCACTTCTTGTTTTTTTTTTAATTTTTGTTTGTAATAATCATATTCTTAATTTTACACTCAGATTTCCCCCCGTCATAGCACCTATGTTGATTAATCTCTCTTTCTCTAGGTCCATTCCTCCATCTTCCCTGCCTTGCATCCCCTGTACTTCCTTGCTGGTTTGCCCAGTGGGAGGCATCACTGTGAGTTTGGAGGATGTGCTGAGAACAAAGTTAGGGTATTTTTTACCCCGTGACTTTTTCCTCACAGCCTCATCTCTAGGCAGAGCGTGTCCTTCTGTTCCTGAAGCTCCCTCTGGGCAGCTTGGTCTCTGGGGATAGCACCTTGAGTAAAACTATTTTTCCCCTGTTCCTTTAGCGGGTGGTGATGGCTCCCTCCGTTCCTAGTCTCCGGTGCCCATGCCCACTGTTTGCTCTTCAGCACTGTCCACACTTTTATTCAAGACTCTTCACAGGAACCATCGGGAATAAGTTCTATTTCCTGGTGGATGGACAACCTGTTCTCAATGTACAGTTATGGAGTGTTCTTGATCTCTCTGAGAACTTTAATTAGAATTTGTGTTTGTAAGTTCCCATTTGACCCATAGCATCTGTCTCTGATGCCTGCTCTCTGTTAATGTTAATTTTTCTAAACTCTTTTAATCTTTCAAATGAAAGTCTTGTTTGATTAAAATGGGTGAGTGGTAAGGATTTCCTCTCCTGCTGTGTAGGCTGATTTCTATGTCTGATGGGTTTCTCTGCTTTCAGTTCCAGTCTACTGCATCCTCTTGAATATCATAACTAGGTTTATATTCCTTATGCACCCCTGTCTAATGTCTAGAGAAAAAAATATATATATATACTTTTTGTTTGGTGGTGAAAGTCTTCGTGCATCTGGGTCTCAGCTTACCTTTTTGATTCCCTTATATCATCCTGGACCTATCAAATCCTGGACCTAGATTTCCTTCACTGCAAGCACAACCTTCTCATCCTTCTTTCGTCCTTTTTTTTTTTTTTTTTTTACAGTTTTCAAAAAAGAATATTTATTTATTTAGGTGGTGCTGAGTCATCGTTGCTGCTTGGGCTTTTCCCTAGTTGCAGCAAGCAGGGCTACTCTCTAGTTGCAGGGCACAGGCTTCTCGTTGCCGTGGCGTCTCTCGTTGCAGAACACGGGTCTAGAGTGAGAGCGCTTCAGTAGTTGCCGTCCCTGGACTCTGGAGCACAGGCTCAGTAGTTATGGCACACAGGCTTTGTTGCTCTGTGGCATGTGGGATCATCTCAGATCAGGGATCGAACCCGGGTCTCTTGCATCAGCAGGCGGATTCTTTACCACTCAGCCACCAGGGAAGCCCCCATCCCTCTTTGTAGACCTGTGCACATCTGCTTTGCACTCATGCTCCTAACTAGCCTGTCATCTACCTTCTTAGCCAAATCCAGAGATCCCTTCCTCCCTCACTTCTTATTCTGACCTTTGTCACTTACCTCGATGTCTCATGTATTTCACCATACATTTTACCATCCAGAAGGTATTTAATGTCTTTGGAGACTAAGATTTTTGAAAATTTTGTTTCTTGTTATTTGTTCACTACCCACTCCTTCAAACTTTTTTGCTGTCATCTCTGTCCTTGGGGCTATCAAGATGAGATGAGCACTGTTCCCAGCCTCAAGAAGCTCACAGAAAACCGGAGAAACCAGAACATAAGAATGGGGAACAGTGTGAAAATGGCCATAACAAGACATAAATGAGGCAAGAAGGAGGAGGGAGGTCTGAGAAGGCTGGGTTCTGGTTTTTCTTACCCTGGCTGGTGGGAGGAATGACACAATGAGCAAGGGCCACTTTGTAAATATTGGTCAGCTGATGGAGGTTTGTGTTTCATTGGTTTGTTTCTATAGAGGGTATCCAGGGCTACACATTTAAGTAAGCCTTTGGTTCCAAAGTGGTCAGTTGGACCAAGGTGTAATCAAAGTATGAATTTTTGTCCCGAATGGATTCTTCACAATCCTGAAGTTTCCATTCCCCATCTGTAATTCTTGAGGGGCTAGAAGGGGAGTATAGTACTCACAGGCAACTCCACAACACGCAACTCCACAATACATCTTTTTCAGCTGTGGCTGGTTGCTTTTCTAAGAGCTTATTAGCACCTGCTTTCATGGTACCTGGTTAGCAGATGAGGGACAGGTGGTACTGTTTGAAGCTAATGTGACATTGGTCAGTGTTATTTTGATTTATGTTCAAAGTTCGTTGGAAAAGTTATGTTTTTTTTTTTCAATAGCTAAAGTAAAAAGAGAAAGTGGAGAACAAGATGCAAAACTGCAGCTGATAATTTTTGAGCTAAACTGCAGTCTTATGTGACTTCACTGAGGTTGCTTCCCTTGTCACTCTGCAAGAAAAGGCAGAAAGTGAAAAAGTAAAAGGCAAGAAGAAAGGAGAGGCCTTGGAAGTCTTGAAGAGTTCTATTTCCTGGCCCTTTCTAGCTCTTCTAGCCACTGGGTTTTGTTTTTTAATGAAGAAATAGAACACAATAGTGGAGAGTAGGCAAGATGTAAATGAACACACTATGAATCCTCACCAATGGGAGAATCATGAGCTTTCTGTCTTGAGAGAGAAAGGTCAGAATCCAGGTGATGAGAGTTCTCTGACTCCGCCCCCTCATCAGCCTTTATTGGAGGCAACTGCCCTTCCCTTCTTTTCCTTTTTGGAACAGCCTCAGGGAGAGCAGAGTGGGTGCCCTGTCTCCTGTTTCCTGTAGCTGCTCTGGAACCTGCAGGTCAGGCCTGGGCACATGCAGATTCCTAGGGAACAAGAGTTGGCACTAGAAGCGGTTGGGAGGCGTACAAGTCTTTTAGGCAGAGTTTTGCGCTGCTGGGGCCTCTCCTTCCTGTTCTCCTTGTGGATGCTTAGTTTGGGGATCTGATGTGGGGAGAAAAAGTGCAGGAGGTGGGGCTGCAATATGGTGGAACATTTGTGAGCAAATATCTGCTCTTCTGCAGAAATTCAGATCCACGGTGAGGCTGGGAAGGGACTTCTACAGGGGAAGAAAGTTTCTGAGGGAAATGGTCATAATTCCAGGGCAGTGTGCCTTGGTAGTCTCATGATTTGGGTCCAACCTCTGCACCTGGGTGAGGGACTTAACCTTCCGAAGTCTGCCTTTTCTGGCACAAAGTCAGGCGTTTTGGGGGAAGAGATTGTGCTCTGACCCTGGAGAGACGCTAGTGCAGCTCCAGGGCCTGTCACCTAGCTTTGCGTGTGTGCATGCTCAGTCATGTCTGACTCTCTGCAATCCCATGGACTGTAGCCCTTCAGGCTCCTTTTTTTTTTTTTTTGGTACTACTTTGAAATTGGAGATTTTGCATTTAATTTCTGTCCAAATACTACTAATTGTTAACTTAGTCAGTTGGCTATTGATGGGTTATCTTGTAATATTGATTTCAAATGATCATTATTGTGAATTCAGACTCTAAACCCAGAGAGGTACCTGCAAGCTCTTTATAATCCAAATTTTCTAATGTGAGTTCAGAAAAATACTAGTCACTTGACACAGTCTATCCCTGAAAAATTCCGTGCTTGGGGGAAATGCTGTAGATTATAGTGCCCTCCTGGAAGCAACATTAAACTAGATAACTTCTGCCAATTCTTAAAAGGAAGGAACCTGTGTAGTTGAATTATTCAACTTTTTGCAAATCTGTTTGAACATGGAACATTTTCTTCATGTAATGCCTGTTAAATCTTCCAGAACAAACTTGGGGAAACACTATCTTGTTCCAAGCCTTCATTTCAGAAATGAAAAGCAAAGGCCAGAGAGATGATTTTCCCAAGTTTGCTATATGATGAGGCCTCAATTCTCTGCCTGTGCTCCAAATCAAACATTATTATCTTGTACCTGAAGGAAGAAGCTAATGAAAGGAATTTTTCCTCTCATGGACTTTACTTAATAGCTTTTGTTAACTTGTTTTCTGATCTCTTCTGCATTTTGGTTTTCAAAGAACAGTCTTTCCAGAGAGGGTACTTAATAGTATTGCATATTGTGTAACTACGTAAGCTCTATTGTAATTATAATTTTATTTCTTTTAAATCCACAAGCTTTCTCTATTCCCTCTAAAGCGTGCCTGCCTTTTATTCCCACCCCCATGGCTTCACACTGGCAGAAATGTCGCTGTCTTTTGTTCTTCCTCTTGAACAGAACCCCAGGTAACCAATCTGAGGACCTGCTCTTTGCTCCCAGAAAATATGCAAGTTTCTATGCACTGTAAGATTTTCTCAAATTCTCAGGTGAAAAATGCCTGCACAATCTACTACCGTAAAAGGAAATTAATTTATATTCATTAATCTTTTTCCCGTGGATGACAATTTTTGTTTCTTGACCTCCGTGTTGGTAACACATTATTCAGTATTCTTAGTAATAGACTTGTGGCTGTGCCACTCGTTCACTCCAGCTATTAAGTACCCTAACCAAGGTTCTCAGGATGTGCCTTAAAGAGTGAAATTGAAGGTCTTGTTCGCCAGTCTCCTGTGAGCTACAAAGGCTACTAAGTGTTCCAAGAAGTTTGGAACCAGTGTTCCCTTCATCCCATGGTTGTCAGTATTTGATGTGAGTCCAGTATGGTTCAATCACACAAACATTGGTCTGTTCAGTGTCAAAACGTGCTGTGTTCTGCAGATTTTTTTTTTTTTTAATGTATTTGGCATTGTTGCTGCCCACAAAGAGTTCACCTTCTAGTGAAAAAGACCCGGTTCTAAATGAACATGACACGAGGTGTTAAGTGCTGCATTATGTGGTGTTCAGAAGGGTAAGACACAAAAAGAAGTAAATTCTTTATGAAGCACTTTGACGTCCTTAAATTCTTCTTAGAGCAGTAGCATCTGAGACAGCCAAGAAGCTTGGTAATTCCTTGAAGTTGGTAGATAAGTTGTGGGCTTCCATGCCCTCCTGGTCCATGTCCCACTTCCAAAATTGTTGTTCCCATTTCGATACTGTCTCAGAATATGCCGTACGTGGAAAATACATTATTGTCAAATATTGCACATACAAATTCACCATTTCAATCCAAATTGATCAAGTTTCTATCAGCTTGATCTTGGGTGGCCTCAGCCTTCAGCGACTTGAAGCAGGACTTTGGTTCCCGGCCAGAGATTGAGGTCAGGCCGCAGGGATGAGAGCACCGATCCTTAGCCAATAGACCAGTGGTCAGCGACAAGAGCCCCAGCTCTTCTCCTTTGCAGAGAAGCATTCCCACGAAGATGGAAAGTAGTGAAACAAGTTAAGTGTTAAAAATGTACGTTTATGTGTGGATAGACACAGAGAGAGTCCTACCCTCTTGGTAGTTTGAATCACTTTTATGGGGCATTCCTCTGTGTTTCCTTTGACTGATCATCTTAATTTGCCTGGTTCTGAGTCTGTATTTGGTAACCCTCAGGGTCCTCCACATGGGTATGCACATCTTTTAGCCAAGATGGAATACAGCAATGAGGCCTGTGGGTAGTTGCATCACTTACTGTGAGGTGATGCCCCCTCTCCTTGGACCTCTGAGGAGCCTTTCGGCACATGTGTAGTCAGGGAGGCCTCCTTAACTTTGAGAATGAGGAATGTGTGTTCTGTTACCTCTTATCTGGGCAGGGCCCAGCCTCCTCCATCATCGTGCTTTTATGGAGTTTCTGTCCACAAGGGAGAAACTGTTCAGCCGGGGGCCCATCTGTCTCCTGCCTCAAACTTAAGACAAAACACACAACCCAGAAGTTGAGAGCTGCATTTTATTCTGTGTACAAAGCTGAGGACTTAACCCTGGGACACAGCATTTCAGGTAACTCTGAGAGACTGCTCTGAAGAGACAGGTGGGGACCTAGGATATATATAGTTTTTGCAACAAAGACCAGGTACTCAGACCATCAAGAGATGACTGTTAAATAAGAAAAACCAAGTATCTCAAGTTAAGCAATTTAGAGTTTTCCTATGTGTGGGAAGATGCAAAGTCTGGGCTCATTGAAATCAGGCCTTTGATATGTATGCCAGTTCTCTGGGGCCAGTATCTTGTGCTTCTCATCCTGAGCCACCTCAGGGTGCACTGTTGGGGTGGCTGCAGAGGCTGACTGCTAGACTGATGGGGCGGGGACATCCTGCCTCCATCCTGAGCTCCCTCAGCGCTCACCATCCGGTGGCTATAAAGTGATGGCTGCAACACCCTTTATTTACTGATAAGGCAGGCATGTAATATTTTCCATTCACATTCCAGTGTAACTCTGAGCATCCTTCCCTTTACCTGCTTTCTCAGTATGGCTGTTCCTTCCACCTCCTTAGCCCTTGTTATTGGAGAAGGCAATGGCACCCCACTCCAGTACTCTTGCCTGGAAAATCCCATGGATGGAGGAGCCTGGTAGGCTGCAGTCCATGGGGTCGCTAACAGTCGGACACGACTGAGCAACTTCACTTTGACTTTTCACTTTCATGCATGGGAGGAGGAAATGGCAACCCGCTCCAGTATTCTTGCCTGGAGAATCCCATGGACGAGGAGCCTGGTGGGCTGCCGTCTATGTGGTCGCACAGAGTCAGACACGACTGAAGCGACTTAGCAGCAGCAGCAGCAGCCCTTGTTATAGGTCAGCTTCTGTGCTGAGCAGCTCCCACTTCTTGATATGTAATCCTGACCACGATCCCATGAAACATTACTTCCCAAACTTGTCTGCACATTGGAATTCTCTGGGGGGCATCCCAAACTATTGATGCCTCTGTCCCAGCACTAAAGGCTGTGATTTAATTGAGGAGCATAACCTGGGCTTTGGGGTTTTTAGAAGATCCCCAGATGGTGACGAATATGGTTTAAAATTGATTATGGTGATGGTTGTTCAACTCTATGAATAGATTAAAAACCATTAAACTGGACACTTTGAATGAATCCTATGGTAAGTAAAATTATATCCCAATATAGCTCTTCTATTGTCAAAATCCTCGGTGATTAATTTGTACAGAACTGCTATAAAGTAAGTGGAGAAACTGAGACTTGGAGCTTAGTGACATACTCAATCTCTCATAGCTAGCCTGGGATGACTCAGAATCAAGGCAGTCTGCCCCCAGAGTTTGTTCTTATTAATTACTTCATCCTGTTGCCTACAAGGGCTTCCCAGGTGGTGCTAGTAGAAACCCACTTGCCAATGCATGGCACATAAGAGATGTGGGTTCGGTCCCCAGGTTGGGAAGATCTCCTGGAGGAGGAAATGGTAGTCTTCAAACATGGAGATGGTTCTGCTATCCCATGACTCCACAGCATATGCTTGGAGAAGTAGTGATGGATTTGCTCCCATCTATCCACGCGCCTTGACATGTCATGTTATATAACCAATGAATCTAATTTGCAAAATCATTGGCTTTAGGACAAGATAAAGGAATTAGCCTCCTTGGGAATAAAATCCTCAGGCTCTTTATCACAGTACTGAAACGGGCTGAGCCAGTCATCTTTGGTAGCCAGGAGGCATTCTCAGAAGCACACTGAAAGAGGGACATGCAGGTATCAAAGTTAGAAATTCAAAACCAACTGTTCCACATCCTGGAACCCGAAAATAGAATTCTATTTAAAAGATACTGCCTGGAATGTTAACCTTTGTCAACCCTCTACTGAATTTGGATATAAAAACACACACAAAGATAGTTCAACTATAATGGGAGAATGTTTGGGTTTTGGCTGCAGGTCAGGAAAAAGGCACATCTGATTGGAAGGCCTACTTTGACCAGTCTCAGGAAAACACAAAGGGAAATGATGAGCCTCTTCATAATAAATTGTCATGAAAGTGTTTTCTGGAAGGAAAGCTGAAGGTGTAAGTCCCCAGAGCAGCACGGCGACCTTCCTGAGAGGAATGCTTTGTCTCTTCAGATGCTCATGGCTGACCTCTTGGTGGCCGCTGCTGCTCTACCTATGTGCTCCCCTTTCTGAATAAAGATAGAGTTCAAAAAGATGAGCTCAGCTCAGAGCTGAAAGGGAAGCCAGTAAAACTGGCCTTTCTAGAGGCTTAAAGGTTGAGCTCCAGAGAGGAGCTTAGCTAGCTTTGCTTTAGTAGTTGGATACTCAGTATCTTCTCAAGTGTTGGCTGTTGGTATGCAGCAATTTGTAATCTGTTTCTCATTGCCAAGTATCAGCTGGGAGACTGAATTATCTTAAATATTTAAGATTGAAAAAAAAACTGGCTTCGTCTGTAGTTGCCTGAAGTATTTGCTTGCATTAGTGTTTGTTCTGTTTTTAAATTAATATTCATTTCTCTTTTTTAAGTCAATGAAATCCATTGTAATAATATTTTTCGAGGGAGGAGGAGTGCCTGTTAGAATCCAGGAGTGAGGAATAAAGTAGAAACTGGGCCTTCTGGCGGGGCTTCCCTGGCGGCTCAGGGGAAAAGAACCCGCCTGCCAATGTAGGAGACAGAAGAGATGAAGGTTCCATTCCTGGGTCGGGAAGTTCCCCTGAGAAGGAAATGGCAACCCACTGCAGTATTCTTGCCTGCAAAATCCCATGAACAGAGGAACCTGGTAGGCTACAATCCGTGGAGTCACAAAAGAGCCTGACACTTAGTGATGAAACAACAACAGGCATTCTGGCATTCTCTAGCAAATGGAAAGATTGTATTGCTTATGAATCCTTATATGATGTATAAGGGATCAGCTCTGCTGATTGTTACTGATCATCAGGCTGATGTGTCCCTTCGGGGGTGGGGCTCAGGTAGCCGGGCTGGTGTGTCCACCTGGATGCACTCCCGTCACATCTCCATCCACCAGTAAATACATTCAGCTCTTTTTCCAAAATATGTCCAAAATGTGACCACTTCTTACTCTCTCACTGCTGCCTCACTAGTTCAAGCCCCTGACTTAATTATGCAGCCTTTTCTAAGCTTGTCCAGCCATAGACCATTCTCCACACAGCCCCCGAGCACTCTTTAAAATCTAAATGGTTTTAGGAATGGCTGATAGAGACCAGGCTTGGTGGACACGGCATCAGATCTTAGGCAAGGGACTAGCTTAGCAATTCTCAATGTTAATACATATATAAACTGTCTATCAAGTTCAGTGAATATCCTGATCCAGTGGGTCAGAAGTGGAGCTGAAAATGTGTATTCCCAACAAGCTCCCAGGTAATGCTGACACTGTTCCTCTCCAGACCACATCTTGAATATTAAGATGTGATACTAAACTCCCCACTTAGGCTAACTAACTTACCTTGTGAAATGTTCAGTGCCAGTCTCCTCCTGAAACCTGGGGGTAGGGAAAAGCAGCCTATCCTTACTAGCAGCCTGCCTGGATGACTGGCCTCTTAACTTGTCCATCTCAAGTGAGACTTTCCTTCTCCAGTGGGTCAGAGGGATTCCACCTGATCATCAGATCTTGGAATCAGTGATCCTACTGCCCATCTCTCTCAGCTCCATTATCCCATTTCATTATTTTTTTCCATCTCTCACAATGATCTGAAAATCTAATTTTACTTACTGTCTTTTCCCTGGTTAGAGAAGAGAGTTTATCTCGTCTTGTTCAAAACTGTATCTCCATAACCGTAAAAGGCGGTGTTTACTGTAGTTACTGAATAAAATAATACGGAGTAGTGAATTTGAGACAGACTGACTCTAAGGTTCCCTGATGATGGAGCCCTTTCTTTCTTGTTTATCATTGTTTCTCCAACACCTAACACAGAACGTGGCACGCGGTAGGCGTTGAGTAAGTGAATGAGAACTCAGGTTAAACATAGGGAAAGAGTATTGTAAAGTAATAGTTAATGGATCAAGTCAGCAGACACGTGTTAGGGTACGGTCATCTCCATACTTCCTTAGTCTTTGTGTTGATATTAAGAATTGTGTCCAAGTAGTTGGTAACAGGACTGTTTTGAGGGGTATGGAGGCAATATATTATTGAGAGGCTTTTGAAGACTGTATCATTTGATCGGAAGCCATTCTCCACGGACACTTCTGAGCAGAGGCACACACATTCCTGAAAGAGAGTGAGCCATCAGTCCTCATCCTTTACCTGTCATTTTTTTTTTTTCTTTTTCTTTTCAGTGATGCCAGAACCACTGAGTTCAGTCACTGAGTTGCCTTTTCAAGTTACAGTGGATAATGGCCTTAAAACTTTTTTTCATCACTGTAAAAATTGGCCTGTTACTTTGTCCTTTCCCCAAATGGCTACTGTAGATTTTCTCATTTCAACATTCTTGACAGATGGTTTTTCTTTTTTTCATTTCATCAGCATCTGAGGCTAGCAAAAATGTCTCAAACATTCTTTGACTGTCTCTTACTCTGTCAATAAAGTTTTTGAGGGTTCCACTTCTATACCTCAACTGTAACTAGATTAAATGCAGAAGAGGGAAAGACCAATGGAACTAAAATTTGTTGAGTATGTCTTGTAGTCCTGGTGCTTTGTAAGAATAGTTAAATAGAAAGCCTGGCCTCGAAGATTGGCCTTGTTCTTTGTTTCCAGAATGGGATTGGTTTTCACATGGGTCCTGTTTTGTATATTTCTGATTGGTCATTTGAGGTCTAATTCCAACATCTGAGTCAATGTATAGGGCATTCTACTGTATTAGTGTTAGTCGCTCAGTTCTATGTTCGATTCTTTGCGACCCCACGGACTGTAGCCCACCCAGCTCCTCTGTCCATGGGGTTTTCCAGGCAAGAATACTGCAGTGGGTTGCCATTTCCTTCTCCAGGGGACTTTCTCACCCAGGGATCAAACCTGGGTCTCTCAGTTTGTGGACAGACTCTTTATAATCTGATCCACGAGGGATTTTATGGCCCCAGGTTGGCTCAAGAAAGTAACAGGAAGAAAGAAAAGAAAGGATACTGAAACATTAAAAAGTCTCATATCTTTGTTACTTGGGTAAAAGTTTCCCCCCTTCTCTCTCACTCCCCTCCCCATTTCCTATAATCTTCTATCCCAGGTAAAGAGAATAAGAATTCATCCTCACAACCCAAAATGGTGATAACTGTATTGGTTTGGTTTAAAAGAGTAGGGTCTCACCATATATATAAAGTAACTGTTATCTAGAGATAAAGATTTGAAAAGTGCAGTGACTGAATCCATTATTCAGCTGATGTTTATTGCCTATTCACTATTTGCTTAGCACTCTGCTGCCTGCTGTGCATATGGGAATGTTAGATGGAAATCTTCACTCATGCTATGAACAGATTTTTCTTTCTCATCTCTGGCTGCTTCCTTCCCTTCATTTCTTTCTTAGACACACACACACATGCACTGTTTTCATCAGGAAAAGTAGCAACTGCCCTGCCAGGTGGCAGCTTGGCATCTTCTGGGCTGTGGCCTCCGTGCTCGTAGGGAGAAGTTCATCAACTAACAGTGGACAAGGGACTCCAGCCTGTGCTCTTTCTCTTGGACTTGCCCGTAGCTGTGAAGGGCATACTGTCATTCTCCAGTTCAGTATGTGGCCTGCCTGATTCCTCCCAATTATCATTTTCAACCTTGGACTCAGGGGGCGGGCGGGGCTTGTGGACTGGGGTCTTGGGGTGGGGAAGCAGGAAGGCCCACTCAGTTTTTGGCTTGAACTAAGTTGTATACGGTTGACTTGAGAGAATTGAGAGACTACTAGGAGCTACCCAGCCATTCACAAAGCTGTTCTCGCTTCTCTGTGTGACTTCTGGGTCTGCTTGGGGACGGGGACTGATAGATAACCCTGACCTCAGACGTTCCCTATCCTCAAGGAGATCATTATCTAGTATGTGCGGTGGAAAATCAAATGCGTCACTATAGGATGAGTGCTTCTCCATGTGTTTCACGAATGGATTACGATCTCATCCTGCCACAGATGGCATCCTCGATAGCCATGTTAAAGGAAAGAAGTTGCCCTCAGTATCAGCTACAATTGTCTGTTCACTGTCTTGTTTGTATGCTTAAAAACCACAGTTTTCTCAGCAGAGCATACCATGCTCCAGTTTAATTTAGGCCTTACTTACTGTGATCTGAAACCTCTGGGAGCCGTCATCCCGAAACTTCTGTATTTAACTTCTCTGGACATAGGTGCTCTGGCCTGTCTCCAGCAGCCTGGCATGCCCAGACAAGTGAACTACTAACACAGGAAGATACCGCATTTTAGCAGCAGGCTCAGGCAGTTGAAGGAGGGTTTGGAAGAGCAAGCAGGTTTGTTGTAACACCGTTTGTAGAATGGCTCTGTAAACAAATGGTGTAAGTGCCGGTAGGAGAGACACACTTGTGCTCCTGTCCTGGAGCTGGGAGGTTAAAGAACCTCCCAGATAAACGTGTGTTTTTCATCCTCTCAGTGAGTCAATGGAGAAAGCGAGACTGATATTAGCGAGTGCTTGGAGAACAAAAGACGTCTTGTGGGGCAGTGGGGCAGTGTTTGAAGATCAGAACGTCTAAAGCCAGAGAAACTATATTAGCAACTTGAGTGGAAACATCAGTAGAGAAATAATAAAACCCTGTTAAACTGAAAACTTCTGGAAAAGCGCATTTAACAGAATTGAAGACGAGCAGGGTAATCTTAGCAGCTGCAACCTGAGAAGTCATCAGAGGCTTTAGTTGTAGCTGAGGGTGCTCCACAGCAAATGTGCTCTTCACTCCTCGGTGACAGTGACGTCTTTTATAATCTTTTCTCAGTGCACCCTCAAAACGGGTTAATGTTTTCTTGCTTTGTACAGAATTTCATAGAAATAAGTGCCCTTGGGAAATGTTACTTGTCTATTTCTTTTTCTCCCCCTTATATTAATTCCCTCTACAGTTGATAATTAATACTACTGTGGATTTACAGAATTTGCTAATTAGCAAGAAGCTTGACATTTACTAATATAAAACTATGAGTAAACCTACTAATTTAAAAATTAAATCACCATCAGAATGTTCCCATGGAAGCTGGAAGCCCCAAGAAAAATGTAATCTTTAGATATTTGTTAACAAGGTGATTAGTCAGAGGATTACCATAGGACATGTTATTTCAATGCTTGAAGTTTATTATTCATGTTCCTAATTCAAAGAGTTGAGATTCTGGGAGATGACATGGGTTATCACATCTTTACTTGAAATAGGGGGAACCATCTCAAAGGCTACCATGAGAGTTTTCCCTGGATCTCTAAAGCCTAGACCTGGCAAGAAGAGTAGGTTTTGCATGTCATGCTGCAATTATGGTTGATTGGCAACACCTATCTGAAAGGTTCTGTTAAGATGCTCTTCCCAGAGAACAAGTTATAGCTGGTCAGTGATGTCGGTCCCGGGTACCAGAGGAGAAAGCCACAGCGTGAGTGCCAGGTATGGGCCTTCCCGGAAACAGACCAGGGCAGGGAGCTTCCCAAGCAGCTTCTGCGCTTTTCACTGGGCATCAGAGCTCCTGAGAATCTGGGGTTAGCTGCTGAGATGCTCTTCCTGGACGTTGTGGCAGGAGGAGTAAATGATGCCGTGCTGGAACTCTGAAGAGCTTGCTGAGTGGAACTCTGACCTGAGCTATGAAAAGGCTTCCTGTGGCCATGTGTGTACAGGGAAGGAGGGCAGGGAGCTCACCAGGGTCTGAGTGAATGGCTCCGAGTTTGTTTCCTGAAAACAGAAAAGGGCTGGGGCAGGGCTTAGAGGGGACACCTCTCTCTGTCAGCAGGGGTTCCGCCAGTGGCGTCTGACAGCCTGCCCCTGGCACACAAAGGGGAGGGCAGCAAATGTAGGAGCTTGGTTGTGCCAACAAAGCTTCTGTCCCAGCAGGGCTCTTGAAGTAGGCATCATTTGAACAAAATCCTTTCAAACTGGGGTAAACCTTTTAAAGAGAATTGTTTTAAAGTCCACTTGTTTTTTAATTTTCAAAAAGCAATAGCCTTCTTCACACTGGTCATCAAACTCAGGTTCGCATATTTAGGTTAATAATCACTGGCATTTGAACTGTTATTTTGAAAGCAAGAGCCTTTAAGGCCACTGAGCTATAGAGATGCTCCTTTGGGAGTACACTCATCATCGGTTTTCTGAGGACGCAAAATCCATTCAGCTGTGTATATGCACTTCGTTAGTGATTGCTTGTCTGCCTTTTAATTACTGTGTTGTATGGCTCAGCCCAGTTAGCAATGAAAGATGCCATAAATCACCCCTAACAATGGTACAGGCCGGAAAGAAAGCTGCCCCTCACTCTTCCTGTGTCTCATGTAGTGGGTGAACCAAGGGAGCAGATATGGCAGAGCCATGCAGGATGTGGAAGAGCCTCACTGTGCCCTTGGCCTGTTCCTTTGGCCTGCAGAGAAATGGCATGACCATGCGGTGGGCTCTGAGTTCTCTCTTTCCACTTGCGGAAAACCAGATTGACTCATGTTTTCCCATGACTGACTTGTTCAGCCGTTAAATCATGTCTAACTCTCTTGCAACCCCATGGACTGTAGCCTGCCTGGCTTGTCTGTCCATGGGATTCTCCAGGCAAGAAAATTGGAGGAGGTTGCCATTTCCTTCTCCAGGGGATCTGCCCAACCCAGGGATTGAAGTTGCTTCTCCTGCGTTGGCAGGTGGATGGTTTACCACTGAGCCATCTGGGCTGACTATTGCAGGCAGCAACAATTGTGCATTTGAAAATTAATTCCTTTCCTGACAACACACTCTTTTCTGTGTTCTTTCTTTCACCTCCTTTTCTCAGCCACCTGGAAGAAGACATTTATATTAGAGAAAGTACAAGTGGTGTCGTGTGGGCAGAAGGTCCTAGCACTGATGGAGGTAAAGAGGAGGAGGATGTCAGATGCCCTGGGTGAAAATCATAGGTTCAGCTTTTACTTGCTGTGTGGCTTTTGGCAGGTGACTTCTACTCTCCGTGCTTTCCTCTTCCGTAAAACCAGGATAATGAAAATTCCTCCTTACAAGTCTATTAAGAAGATAAGTGAGATACTTACATAAAACATTTAGCATAGTGCCTGGTTTATAGCAAGGGCTGTGGGACTATTAGCTCATTATTCGTATGATTAACAAATGCCAATTTCATGTAAGTTACTACATAAGTCTTCTAACTATCTCTGCACAATGGTTATCTGTCTGAAGTGTGCTTGCTGACCTCATGTGTATAAATGGTGACCCTGAGTACTGTTCTCAGAAATGGCTTCTCTGAGCTTTATAAAGCCATGGAAAGAATGTTCTTATCCCTGTGCCACAGTCATTCCTAGACAGTGTTCAGCATGCTGTTCATGGTGGATGTGAGGAAGCAGCTACACAGGACACAGGTCGAGTGTTGCACCTGAATGAGGCCACTACTCCTCACCTCTGATCCTGGCCTGCATCACCTCTCCTCAAAGCTCCCCCATGCCCTCATCTTGCCCTGCCCTTCTCTGAGCAATGCTTGGGTAGCCAATTTGGTTAACTGAGATGAGCTTGGAGGTAATAGATGACTTTGATCAAGTCATTTCACTTCCGTGGGTTTTGTTTCCTCCATATCTACTGTATAGGCTCTTTAAATGAGTTCATGCAAGTCAAGAGCTAGTACAGGCCATGGCACACGAGAGGATTCAATCAATGCTCATTTTTGTCATTAGTGCAAGGCTCTTGCTACTGTTGACAGATGTGAAGTCCAGGAAGAAATGGATTTCAGGTCAGTCCAATTTTCCTCCATTAACTACAAAGATATCCTTGTCATAGTTTCAAGGGGGACTGGTTCGTTCTTCAAGCTGGATATTTCGGTCTCCTATGGATCTGGGCTTGTCTTTCCTGGGTGCTCTGTGCAGATGTTAAATTAACATTTATCCAGCACCTCTTATGTTCGAGGCAACATGCTGGACACTGTGGGAGATATCATGGAAGGTATGTATGTGTAGGGCCAGAGCACCTAGATAACTGTAAGAGCCTCGTTTTTCTTTGGAGGTCAGAAGGAAACCAGGAGAGGCAATAAGAAAATGACCAATTAGTCTTCCCTTTTGAGAACGCTCAGCTCCGGGAAGCTGTCACACAAGTGAGGAGGACAGGAAAGAATGAAACAGTGCAGCATTATTATAAGGGAGGTGATAGCCAGAATGTAAATGAGGACAACCACGGAGGAAAGCTGTTTTGAGTCGATGTGAATCATAAGACCAAAGTGACTGCATAATAGCCACCCTGCAAACTCCAGCTCTGCTGCAGAAGCTTGCCTGCAGATAGAAACATCCCACCTGGCCGGAACAGTGGAGCCATGTGATGGGATTCAGCTTTGGGTCTCAGTCTGTACGCTCATTAGTGTTGGATGATGCTCCCCAGTAGGCAGCCAGAGCCTCATTACTGTTCATAAGAGTAAGCTAATAATTAAGAATTCTGAGATTCCAAATGGTGACAAATGAAGAGGTAACGAGACGGATAGACATGGAGATCCCCTGACGAGTGCCGATCACGGTGAGAGGACGAGGAAAATGAAAAAGACACCGTTGTCACTCCTTGGGATTCTGAAAAGTACCTGTTGTCTGTGGCACGGGGAAATGGGAAAGCATTTATTAGGTACTGAAAAGTGAAACGTTGCAGATGGAACCCTGGATGAGGCTGTGCTGCAGAATTCGTGCTGAGGGAAGAAGGATCAAGATTGGACTGACTTCACATTCATGTTTTAGTCTTTGGTGATAGTGAAATATGCAGTAGTGGGGTTCATGAGTGAGACTTCCTCTTGATTGTCTGCTGCTGCTACAGGTCTGGTGAGGACCTAACTAGAGGCTGTATTTGACGGTTTGTGCTTTCGTTTAGCCAACATCTTCTGAGGACCTGGGAGAAGCCAGTGGATGGGTGGTCCAGAGTGGCCTTGGGTTGAGGGATGTGAACTTAGATCTTACCATGAATGAGCTTCCCATATGCTATTGAACAGGACTGAAGGAAGATCCTCATGCATTTTTGAACTTGTGCCTTTACCTGGATCAAACCACCTGTGGCAGACTGTTACTAGGTTTTATCCATCATGCAGTTATCTTCTGACTAGCACAATTAGAAATTCCTGAATATGGTAACACACTTAAAATAGAAGTATGTCCGTCTACAAATAGCTAGTGACACAGGAGCTATAATCGACACTGTAATTAGCCTTACTGTTCAAATTTTAGTGAAAACCTGTGCGTGACATTGCTTCATCACAAAAAACCAGGCACTTCACATTAGTTTAAAAAGTGGTGAAACCATCTTTCCTCTGTGAAGCGATGGTAATCATTGTTATGTATTCATGTCGGGAGCTTAATTTGTTCACTGTTAATGTTTAAAATGTAACACAATTTGGGTAATTTTGCTTTGGCATATTTTTTTTTTTTAACATACCAGAAACCTTCAAAATTTACGGTAAAGTAAAATTTTAAAAAGTAAAGGACCTTGGATGTCTCTTAACCTCTAGGCTTCCCTGGTGGCTCAGATAGTAAAGAATCTGCCTGCAGATCTTTGGTTTGATCCCTCAGTTGGGAAGATTCCCTGGAGAAGGGAATGACTACCTACTCCAGTATTCTTGCCTGGAGAATTCCATGGACAGAGGAGCCTGGAAGGCTACAGTCCATGGGGTCACAAAGAGTTGGACATGACTGATCAACTTGCACTTTAACCTCTGAGCAGCCTGTGCCCTGATGAGGGGATGCTAACATGCAATTCCTGCTTCTGGAAGATTAAGGTTGATAGATTTACCTTACTTCTGGCATCAGTTCTAAGTTGATCTTCCAACATGTATATCCATGGGGATGAAGTCTTAAGACTCTTTTATGATGACGTAAGGAATACTGTAGAACAGGAATGCAGTAGAAAATTTACTCCAGAAAGATAAAATGACACTAAGGTGGTTTTTCAACCTGTAATTCTCTTCCTGAAGTACTGTTTTTTTTTTTTTTTAATTTATTTGTTTCTTATTGAAGGATAATTGCTTTACAATATTGTGTTGGTTTCTGCCATACATCAGCATGGCTCGGTCATAGGTATACATATGTCCCTTCCCTCTTGAACCTCCCTCCCTCCTTCCACCCAACCCCACCCCTCTAGGTTGTCTCAGAGCACCAGTTTGAGCTCCCCAGAAGTATTGTTTTCAAATCATAACCTGTAAGTTCCCCTCTGCCATTGCAGTCCACTGAAGATATGGTTTCGGTGATTTCTACTGCTGAGAATGAATCTCAGCTTCCATCAGACTGAGAAGGCATGCCATATTTTGTCCTTCACTTGGGAAATCTTAGTTTTTAATTCAGGCTTCTCTCTTTGCCACCAGAGCTGGTTATCTACAAGGACAGGCTGTTGATTTTTAAATGGCTCCAGGCCTCGAGGCTGGTCTTTAAGACCGTCGCCACCTGTGTTTGCTTTGGCAGGATGCATTTTTAAAATGACGTGAATAATTTTAGATTTTGTACTTTTTTGTACTTATGGTATTGTGTTTAATACTCAAGGTCAAGTTGAAAAGTAAACATGTAGAAGTCATCCATTCATTACCTATGTATTTTTCTGCTTGATGAAGAGAGCTTTAGGAGCAAATATTTTTGCTGGTAGGCTGTTTTTGAAGGCCATGTCTCCAGTGGATCAGTGGGAGAAGGGGGTTGGCAATTCATATCACACAAGGATATTTGAAAAAAAAAATCTCTAAATATCTTCCCCAGCACATAATCATAGTAGAAATTAAAAATATGCATAAAAGGTAATAGAACTGATTCCAAACCCATTTTCTCAGCGGAAAAGCATTCTTAACTTCCAGACTTCCCGTAAGTACATGTATACACTCATGCAAATGACTTTAAAATAGTTTAATATGTGTGCTTGCTCTTCTTTGAAAATAAATGACATATTTGTATAGCATGAGTGCCAAGTTCTATTGTAATTATATAAATACAAAGTTATACATATAATTATATAAAAAAAGGTTCAGTCAGTTCAGTTCAGTCGCTCAGTCGTGTCCGACTCTTTGCGACCCCATGAATCACAGCACGCCAGGCCTCCCTGTCCACCACCAACTCCTGGAGTTCACTCAAACTCACATCAATTGAGTCGGTGATGCCATCCTGCCATCTCATCCTCTGTCGTCCCCTTCTCCTCCTGCCCCCAATCCCTCCCAGCATCAGAGTCTTTTCCAATGAGTCAACTCTTCGCATGAGGTGGCCAAAGTACTGGAGTTTCAGCTTTAGCATCATTCCTTCCAAAGAAATCCCAGGGCTGATCTCCTTCAGAATGGACTGGTTGGATCTCCTTGCAGTCCAAGGGACTCTCAAGAGTCTTCTCCAATACCACAGTTCAAAAGCATCAATTCTTTGGTGCTCAGCCTTCTTCACAGTCCAACTCTCACATCCATACATGACCACTGGAAAAACCATAGCCTTGACTAGACGAAACTTTGTTGGCAAAGTAATGTCTCTGCTTTGAATATGCTATCTAGGTTGGCCATAACTTTCCTTCCAAGGAGTAAGCGTCTTTTAATTTCATGGCTGCAGTCACCATCTACAGTGATTTTGGAGCCCCGAAAAATAAAGTCTGACACTGTTTCCCCATCTATTTCCCATGAAGTGATGGGACCGGATGCCATGATCTTTGTTTTCTGAATGTTGAGCTTTAAGCCAACTTTTTCACTCTCCTCTTTCACTTTCATCAAGAGGCTCTTTAGTTCTTCTTCACTTTCTGCCATAAGGGTGGTGTCATCTGCATATCTGAGGTTATTGATATTTCTCCCAGCAATCTTGATTCCAGCTTGTGCTTCTTCCAGTCCAGCGTTTCTCATGATGTACTCTGCATATAAGTTAAGTAAGCAGGGTGACAATATACAGCCTTGACGTACTCCTTTTCCTATTTGGAAAAAAGGTTATGTATTCCATAAATATAAGGTTTTGTCCTCCTTACTCGTATTTCATTCTCTCATTAGCTACAAATCAGATGTCATTACTGAGGGGTGGGTTGTGGCAAGAACGTGTTGGTCCAAAGAGCTTTGGGGCACTTCAAGGAATAGGTGTAAATACTTGTCAGGAAATTGGCAGTGAATGGGCGGGAGTAAGGGGTTCTTGACTTTCAGTGAACATTAGAATTACTGTGGGAACTCTGAAAAATAACAAAACTATAAAAAGAAAAAAGCCCTTAATGTCCAGTTCTCAGCCAGACCAATTAAATTAAAATATATTGTAATGGGCTGTTGGCGAGGATGTTGAAAACTTGGAACCTTCATTCATTGATGGTGGTCATGTAAAATGATGGGATCACTAAGGAAAACAGTTCAGCTGTTCCTTAGAAGAGTTTTCATATGACCCAGCAATTCTCCTAAATATTGCTACATCCTTAAGAGAGCTGAGGGAGAAGAAAATGGCAACCCACTCCAGTATTCTTGCCTGGAGAATCCCATGGACAGTGGAGCCTGGCAGGCTACAGTCCATTGGGTTGCAAGAGTCAGACACGACTTAGCGACTAAACCACCACCACCTTAAGAGAACTGAAAACATAAATCCATGTAAAAACTTGCACCCAAATACTCGTAGGAACACTGTTCATAATAGCCAAAAAGCAGAAACAACCCAAATGTCCTAAACTGAGTAATGGACTAAAAAAATGTGAATATACTGGAAATAGGATATTATTCAGTCTTTAAAAGGGATCTACTACTGAAAAATGCTACATGGATGAACATTGAAAACACTCTGAAGTGAAAGAAACCAGACACCCAAGGGATTCTGTTGTATGAATGTTTAGAATAGGCAGCTCCGTGTGTGTGTGTGCTTCATTTGTATCTGGCTCTTTGCAACCTCATGGACTGTGGCCCACCAGGTTCCTCTGTCCATGGAATTTTCCAGGCGAGAATACTAAAGGGGGTTGCCATTTCCTACTCCCGGTGATCTTCCCAACCCAGGGATCAAACCTGGATCTCCTGCATTGGCAGGCAGATTCTTCACCATTGCACCACTAGGGAAGTCCAGGCAAATTCATAGCGACAAAATAATGTTTTCCAGAGCCTGCAGAGAGGCGTAAGTGTGGATTAACTACATGAGGTTTCTTTTGGGAATGATGAAAATGTTCAGAAACTAGATGGTGATAATTGCAAAACTTTGAAAATACTGAAAACCTCTGGACTATACAGTTTAAAATGGTTAACTTTAAGATACATGAATTGTATCTCAATGTTTAAAAATCTTTGGAAAAGATACTGGAGTATGGGGATCTTTTATAAGCTCCTGAGATGATTTTAATGTGCAATAGTAAATATCTTTTTTTTTCTTTTTTTAATTGAGATTTGAAAACTGAACACACTGTAGCTTAAATCTCCTTCATAAATTTCTCATCACTCACTCACTGGAACACCAGTTTAGACCCTGCCTGGTCTGGTCCCTGTCCACCTTTCAAGCCCATCTCCTCACCTCTTTGTCTCGCTTTCTTTTCTCAGATTCCACCATCCCACTGCTCCTTCCATTCTTCTCAGACCCTAAGCTCATTCTTGCATTGACACTTGCTGTTTCTTCCATCAGGAAACTTCTGTCCCCAGAGGAACATAGCAGACTATTCCTCATTCAGGTTTCAGGTCAGCTGTTGCCTTCCCTTTCCATCTGTGCTGAACCAGTCCCTTCCACTCCCTCCAATTCTCTATCTGTTTTTGCTCTTGATTATTTCCTTCACAATCAGAAACGCTTTTGCTTTGCTGACTGATTTGTGGTCTCCACCACTTACTGTTCCTCTTCACCCTACCCCGAGAGTGCTCGATTAGTGTCAGGGCCGCCACGTTTACCAGTAGAATAGTACCTAGAATACGGCAAGTGTGTAATGTTTCTTGAATGTATAAATTAGTGATTACAGTTTAGGGACCAACCAATTCAAGGAAAGATTATTTCAGTGTAATCAATCCCTGAAGATATTTGTTGGAGAAGGGGAAGGAACCAGTGAGAGTGAGATTAGAGATGCTACGCAAGGAAATGCTGGAAAACATTAAAGTGATGGGGGGAGAGGAGTAGCTGATGAAGTGAGAGATTGAAGTAGTAGTTGACATTTTGAAATATCTGTGTGTTTTCTGTTTATAAATAGCTGAGCTTCAGTTTTTTTTTTTTTGACTTGCTAACAATTGAAAATTTGTCTTTAGTGACACCATGGGTTGATGAATTAATACAGTTTACTAAAATTTGCGTTTTCTTCTTTGTGTTAAAATGTTACTTTTGTTTGCTTGAATCCTGAGACACTTTAAGCTGTTTTCTGTTTCTTTTTGTTCTTCTTGTGGGATGTTCTTAGGCTGTCTCCTGTGGAGTTCTGATGTTTGCCTGTAAGCCTTAAATGTTTCATCAATCATCTAAACCTAAATGTTTATCTCGAGCTATCCATTTATATACCTTGATTGCTTTTCAAGTCATCAATAAAATGTGTTTCAGAGCCTAGCCAGCAGAAAGGCTGCTGTTCCTCAGATGACAAGGCATTTTTCCCGTTGAGTTTAGTCTTAGCATCCATTAGCCAGTAGCTTTCAAATGTATTTACATTTTTGCTTAACAGCTGAGCCTCCTTTTTTAATGAAATTCATTGAAATAGAACTTACTTACTTGTTGGTAGAAGTGTCTGGAATTATTTGCAGTAGACTTCTTCTAATGACAACCCAAAAGGATTGGTCATGTCTTCTAGGATTGGTTTAGATTCCTGCTATTTGCGGAATCATGTCAGGATATAAAACTAGATTATTTTTAAAGTAGATCTTGCCACTCCCAGCCATAATCGAATAATGTTTATTTTTCAAGGTAAAAATACACATATTATTCATTATGGAATAAACCAAGTTCCAACACAACTTTTTCATTCTTTAAATCAAAAGAACAATATTTCCTTTTCATCATGTCTGGCTTCTTGATTGCCTAGGAGATGTCAGTTTTCATAGCAGATTGTTTTAGCTAGAATACTTAGAAGTCATTTCTAACTACACTAAGATATTTTTATGTAATAGCAATTTTTATTACGGGTTTGTGGAATCAGAATGCCCAGTGTTGACAAAATTATGGGAAAATGGCCCTTCTCCATATATTACTTTTGAATGTAAATTTATAGAAACATTTCCTGAGAGATATTTGGCAGTACGTATCAATAGCCTTGAAAGGTCACTATCTTTTGAACACAGTGATTCTGAAATGTAGGAACTGATACATGAGAAGTAATCAAAGAGATGCTTGAATGTTGATTTATGAAGGACCTCCCTCAGGGTTTTCAGGAGATTAAGTTGTTATAAATTTCTAGAATGATGAAATAAGGAGTAACTGTTAGTTGTTACATCTACTCTTGAATCACATGCTACTTTTTAATTGACATTGCCGTCTCTAATATAGAAAGGTGTCAGCAATCATCTAATGGTAGTGTAGTGCCAATTTTTGAGAGTTGGACTGTGAAGAAGGCTGAGCACCAAAGAAGAGTTGATGCTTTTCAACTGTGGTGTTGGAGAAGACTCTTGAGAGTCCCTTGGACTGCAAGGAGATCCAGCCAGTCCATTCTGAAGGAAATCAGCCCCAGGTGTTCTTGGAAGGACTGATGCTGAAGCTGAAACTCCAGTACTTTGGCCACCTCATGCGAAGAGTTGACTCATGGGAAAAGACTCTGATGTTGGGAGGGATTGGGGACAGGAGGAGAAGGGGACGACAGAGGAGGAGATGGCTGGATGGCATTACCGACTCAATGGACGTGAGTTTGAATAAACTCCGAGAGATGGTGATGGACAGGGAGGCTTGGCATGCTGATTCATGGACTTGCAAAGAGTCAGACATGACTGAGCGACTGAACCGAACTGAACTAACTAAAAATTATGTATCCTGTATATGAAAAGCACTATTCCAAGTAACTTACTATTATCTGCCTTGTTAGTTGACAAGTAACAATTGCTTATTGAGTAAAATTGGCTATTACTTTATGCCAGAGTAAAATGCTAACATTAATACAATGACCAGCATTTACTGAATATTTATTAAGTGCTTTATGTGTGTCCTTGAGAAGAGATATTATTATCACTGTTTCACAGACTGACCCTTGAGCTGTTTTTTTTTTTTTTTAACCTCAGCATCCTAGAGGTTCTGCTAGAGGGTTGGGCTAAGATAGAGATATCTATTGTTCAAAAATCTATTGTTTTAGAAACCTCCCAAGATAATTTCAATAAACCTAGTTTTGGAACTAGTGCTTGGAGAAATACTTAAACTTTAATGTTCAGATAACACAACTGGGAAGCTTGTTGAAATACAAGTTGATGCAGTAGATTTGGGGTGGGTATATGCATTTGTAACAACTCTCAAGTAACACAGATGTTGTTGACTAGCATACCACACTTTGAGTAGCCAGTCTACTATGTTGCTTATGGAAGTAGTTGCACGTTTCATTTGTCCAAAGAAATCCTTTGCTGTAGGGAAAGATAATCATGGAATAATGCCTGTTGGTTAGGACTTCACATCCTGATGAGCTTGGCCTTGTAGGTCATTTGCTGAAGGCCTGAGTTTCTCAAACTTGAGTTGTCGAGTCTTGAAGATTCACATTCTTAAAAAGGAGTTTATATTTTGGGTTCTCCATTTAGTGAAATATTGTGAAAGTAACAGGCATATATATAAGAAGAGGGTATTGTCATGTGGTTTTTGCACCAAGGAATCCCCTAAAGTGATGGTTAACTTTAATTCAACCTTTCTGAAAGTGGAGTTTCTGAAGTCCTAAAGTACCAAGTTTGAGAAATTACCAAGTGTCCTCTGTAAACAATTGGGCCCTCTAAGGGGGACCCAATAAGGATCCGAATGACTTTGAGTCAGCCACTTGCTAGATTTACTCAGCATCTCTAAAATGAGAGGACTGGATCTAAATAATCTTTTTGGCCTTTTTATGTTCAAAACTCTAGGATTGATTTTTATCTTCTGTTTTTTTTTTTTTTCAAGTACAGTTGATTTACAATGTTGTGCCTTCTCTCTGCCATACAGAAGAGTGACTCAGTTTTATATGTATAGGCATTCTTTTTTTTAATATTCTTTTCCTTTAGGTTTTATCACAGGATATTGAATATAGTTCCCTGTGCTGTAGAGTAGAACCTTGCTGTTGATCCATCCTATACTTAGTAGTTTATATCTGCTAACCCCAAACTCGCAGCCCTTCACTCCCGGACCACTGTTCCCCTTGGCAACCACCAGTCTGTGGGTCTGTTTCTGTTTTGTAGATAGGTTCATTTGCGTCACTTTTTAGATCCCACTTGTAAGTGATATCATATGGTATTTGTCTTTCCCTTTCTGATTTCACTTAGTTTGACAAACTCTAGTTGCATCCTAGGGTTGACTTTTTGTTTTTTTTTTGGAGACAGTATTAGAAGTCTGTGATACTTATTTTAGTTGGACATGAATATAACATTTGTTGGCAAATCAGGAAGAAACCTGATCTACTCTAAAGTAAGCCATTGTCATCTCCTGCTGTCAATGGGGGAAATCTCACATTTTGAGGCATTTGCTTTTGTGGCTGTTGAAATTTTTTCCACTACACGTTGGGTCACCTTTCTAGCCCTATTGAAGAGTTGACTGATCAAATTCACTGAGTCACAAAATTAAATGTGAATAGAGAGCTTTTCATTACTTCCTTTCTGTTGACTAAATTTTGAAGATGATGTTCTAAAAATAATATGATGCTACTAGCTGGTAAAAATTATGGGAGATAGAGGGGTAGAGATTGGTTATAAAAGGTGGAGAGGTCAAGAGAGGGTGCAGATAGATTTTGTAGCTGAAATGATGGGAAATGGAGACTCATTAAATACCTGAAAGTTGTATTATTTTTAGTTCAAAATAACTTGTTATTAAATACAAATTTAAAAATTAATTGGCTGAAAATATTTGAGTTTTAATAGATTTACTTCTGTCATTATTTATATAGAGACACATGCAGGCCTCAGTCACTTTCTGGAATGAACCTGGTCCCTTCTATTTCTGTCTTAGCTAAGACCACAAGTAAGACTAAGGTCCTAAGCCTTACACTGAGGTCCCTGACACAGTTCTTGGTTCTCTGGATGCCAGAAGTTAGCTTCTTCACATTTATTAAGAAATACATCTCAGGAGATGATTTTTCCCTGAGAATTTCACAAAATATGGTACATTCAGCCATTGTGCTTGGTTTTAAAAAAGATTCAGCAATTTTACTTTACCGTAAAATAAATTGCTTTCTGTACTTTTCATATGAGAGGGAAGTATTTAATATTTATCTCAGAATTGCAGACAGTTTCAGATTCTGGAGATGTAGGAATCTTCCCATCACACAATATTGGCTCTTATTCTTTTCTACCTTTGTTCTGTTTACAGTTACTGAGGTGTTTTTCTTCTCCACTGAAATTAAAACTTGAGGAAGCATGTCTGCTAGCATTGCAAGTGGGCAGAATTGACCACAGTTTAAGAAGAAGCAGAACTGGATTTGAGCAAGGAAATATAAAAATATTACCATTTGGGGCTGCCTATGTCATGTAACAGACATAGTGAGATGTGCTCCGTCATCCATTATTGTTTTTTAATTTTATAAAAGTACAGGTAATTTACAATGGTTGTGTTTCTACTGTACAGCAAACACACATATTCCTTTTCAGATTCTTTTCCATTATAGGTTATTGCAAGATAACCTATAACCTTTTCAGATTCTTTTCCATTATAGGTTATTGCAAGATATCAGTATAGCTCCCTGTGCTATATAGTGGTGGTGGTTTAGTCCCTAAGTCGTGTCTGACTCTTGTGACCCCGTGTACTGTAGCCTGCCAGGCTCCTCTGTCCATGGGATTCTTCAGGCAAGAATACTGAAGTGGGTTGCCATTTCCTTCTCCAGAGCTGTATAGTATCTGTCATCTCTTCCTTTCAGATGAGATACTTGAGAGTGAGAAGTTCAGTGAATCACTGAGGGTCAGGTAGTGGTGGAACCAAGACTAGTTTATGTGCTTTGGACACTCATTCCACCTCTTGATGCTTCCTCTCAACAATGAGTAGTTTGTGAGTTGTCTGAATGTACCAAAAAGGAAGAAATAGTGAAGAGAGCAGCTAACATTTCAAATTGTTGACAAGCTAAACTCATGAAAAGAAAAGAAATAGAAATGAATGAGCTCTTTGGCAAAAGTGATAGCTGAAAAGGAGGCAAGCGAGAGGCAAGGTAGCCTCGAGTAGAGCAGAGATGGGTCATAATTAAACCTAACATGAACACTAGGAACCAGCATCCTGGAAGACTTATGTTCATGCTGATACTCATCAGCAGTCAGATGGATTGAGGCCATCTCCCAAAAGACATCAGGAAGAAAAAAACATGAGAAAACTGAAGAAAGACTTGAGAGGGAGAAGGAATAGAGGTGTTAGATATGTTGGAGAGGGAAAAATTTCCCCTTCTTCCCCTCTTGAATTCTGGTGGCTAGACTCATGATACAAGTGACACCAGAGAGCTAACAGGAGAAAAAAAAAATTAATTCATGTGCATGGTCGTCTAGGAACTAAGAAGTGGCCAAAGCAGACAGCTTTTATACTTTTTAGACAAATGTGTGAGGAATTGACAAGACAAATAAACAGGTGTGGGGTGTTCAATCAGTGAAGAATCTAAACAGTTTAGACTTGCCTTAGTAAATTAAAGAAGTAACAAGGTTTGTTCATATAGGCTTCTTGGCCTGAATTCCCTATCCCTGGGGATAAGGGAGTTCTACCTCCAAATGCCGGGAAGGCACCTTGCACAGGGGAGATTTACTTCCTGCTTTCAGGGAGACAGATGGGGGTGGTCAGAGTGTCCCTCTTGCATTGGCTATTGCTTAAGTAGCTTTAATACAGAATGATCAATATGCCACTGAGGCACACTTTGGGGTGGCCTTCCAGAACCCCAGCAGATAGAATCCCTGAAAGGCAGAGAAGTAAACTGAGGTCAAGGAATATTTGGAAAAAATAGCAACCAAGAATATAAAGTATCTACTAAAACTAAAGACCTTCTGTGGAAAAGGTTAATAGACATCCAAAGGGTAGAAATCAGGAAAGTAGTCTGTAGTGGGATGAATAATATCATCACTGAAAGGAACCTCAGAACTATCTTATTTGAAAATAGGATCTTTGCAGATACAATTAGTTAAGATGAGGTTATCCTGGGTTGGAGGGGGCCCTGAATCAATGACTTGTGTCTCTATATGAACAGAACATAGGAGACTGCTGTGACAACTTGTCTCTAGGAATATTACAGGGTAGGTATTGGAAAATTGTTCCCTAAAAAAAATTAATTTGTAATATTACATAAAATATACAAATATTTACTCAAAAGCATAGTTGAGCTTTGAAAAAAGGCATGGGGGACAAAAACCAAAGAGGGAGCTAAAATTTACAAGAGGAAGCAGTGCTGAGCCCACTGCTGCCTGGTGTAAGGGAATGTCTGTGGGCCTTTGAAAATAAGATATATGAAAATTACGATCCCTAGAGTAAGCAGTGGCCAAAAAAACAAAACCAGCATACCAGTAACTATTTGAAATTATAACATCATGTTATTTTAAAACATCAGAAATTGGACAAGGGAAAGATGGGGGATGAGATCTGAAAGAGATCCAGGATGGTTAAGAATATGCTAAGGACAGAGATACTGGTCTGCTTTTAGATATTGCTGAGGAAATTGAGCATTAGTAATAAGATAAGCATAATAGTATTGAAACAAAATAGAATGTGTAATTTTTGTAATATAGGAAAACACTTGCTTTAGCCTGTGGAAGGTAAGGGGAGAAGAAAAAAAGTGAAACAAAAAGATAAACGAGTATGGAGGTTAAACTAATCAAGACAGATTGTCCAATGTATAGAAAGCAAAATGCTATGTTTATAAAAAAAAAAATAAACGACATTTCAAAGGACACAGGTGGAAGATAAGGGGATGGAAAAATGTACACTTGTCAGATACAGACAAAAAGAAAAAGGAACAACAGATGAAGGGAATAAATTAAGCAGGGACATATGCCCATGCCATAATGTAGAAAACAGTAATTTCTGGCATGTGACATTGATTAAGCAGTTGCTGTTAGAAATCTAATAGAGTGTTTTCAGAAACTGATGAGACGAGACAAAAAGTAAGCAGAGGAAGATGTGGAAAACAAGCAATGATTTGCTCCACCATGTATGTAGAACTTCTTACTCAACAAGTGCAGGAATATGTTTTATCTTGGAGGGCATGTAGATTAGGTACATGCTTTAAATTTTAATGCATCAGGAAGGAAGCCTCACCTTCCACCAAATCAACATTATAGAGGTTCTTTTCTCTAACTACAGTGCTTTCAAATCAGTCATTATTAACAGTAAGATAGCAAAAGTGTTCCATATGTTTGAAATGAAAAGACATACTATGAAATAACCCTCAGGTTAAATAGGAAAAGATAACAAGAATAGCAGAATTTTAAAGCTGAGTGATAATAAAAGCACAGTAGTTCAAAACTGAGAGAGATAGCTAATGGAGTTCTTTGATGGCAATATGTAGCTTTTGTTACTCAAGAAAAAACTAGAAAGTCTGCAACTCTGTAAGCTCAATGTATGACACAAATAGAAAATAACTGTAACATGGTAACCTGAAGAAAACAAAGAGAGAAAAAAAGGGAAACAAATATAAATACGGAAAATAAGGGACAGAGAAAATTAATAAAAGCAAAGAACCAAAATATAGTACTCTGAATACTTTGTTAAAAAGGATGTACATTTTTACCAGTACAGATGAACATTTATGTGAAAATGAAAAGGATGTATGTCTAAAAACACTGATGGAAGAAAAAGTTAACAACCATTAAATAAATTGTATGTAATGATTATCAAAACTTAATCTTCCTTGCAATATAAAAAGAGTCCCAGACAGTTTGACCAGTGAATTCTATTCAACTCTTATGGAACAGAAAATTCTTGTTTGCACAACTTCTTATAGAACAAAGAATAAAAGCCAAACTATTAAGTTTAATTTTGAAAACAAAAAGCAAGTAAAAAAATATTGACCAGATTCACTTGTGACATTAAAAACACAAATAATTCAAATCTAGTCATGTATTAAAAAATACTAATAGTACATTGAGACTAAGTTGAATTAATCATAACAGTGAAAGGATGTTTCAATGCTTTAAAAAATCTTTTACTGTAATGTACCACATTAATAGCAAAGAATGAGAAATTGCATGATCATTGATAAACACCATTTAATAAAGTTTTTTCTTTTTCAAATAGAAACAGCTCTTACCAAAATTGAAACAGGAAAAATTTTTTAGCTTAGTAAAGGCTTTATCCTTAGAATCTATAGCAGATGTCATTTTTAATGGGAAAAGACAAAAGTTTAAACTCATTCTTGTTAAGACTGGGAATAAGACAAGAACACTTGTATTGCTGCTATTTATCAACATATTACCAGATACCTGACCAATGTAGTAAGACAAATCGATATCAGTAGAATAATTGAAAGATATAATTATTATTTATAATAAAATTATTTATTCAGAAAACCAAAGAGAATCAGCAGAAACTGTTAGCAATAGAAGTATTTAGCTAGGTTGCAAGCTCATAAGAGCAACACAAATAAATCAACAGCTTTTGTCTGTATTGGGAGTAACCAATTATAAACTATGATAAGATACCATTTATAATACTGACATAAACTAAGCTATCTAGGAATAAATCTAAGAAGGAATTCATAATACATATAAGGGAAATTTAAAACCCTATTATAAGGGTTTTATTATAGAATTATAGATCATAAATGCAGCGTTTATAATAAATAGATTGAATATTGTGAAGGTATTGTATTTCTTCCAATAAAATTTAAACTCATTGTAATTCTAATCAATGCCTGAACAAGAGTTGTTTTGAAGGGGTATAATTGAATCTAATATTTATATAAGAGAATAAATAAGAGATAAAGAAGGACCTTCTCTTTGCAAGGCATTAATATATATATAGCAGAAGTTGGCAAACTACAGTCCATATGCCAAATGCAGCCTTCCTTCTGTTCTTAAAAATAAAGTTTTATTGGGACACAGCCACATCCATTCCTTTATTTATTGTCTATGGCTATCTTTATGCTGACAAGATAGACTGAACCTGGCCCTTTAGAGAAAAAATGTCTTCTCCTGTTCTCTAGCATCTAGCATAGAAAAGGATATAATAAAGTCTAGACTCACTCCTGTGTACATAGGGGAACTCAGTGTAATCATTTTCAGCAGCTGGTGCTAGGAAAGTTGGTGCACAAAAAGAGAAAAATGAAACCATTTCTGTACTTCAGAAACAGCTCCAAGTAGATTAAATACCTAACTGTTAAGAGTGAACATATAAAGCTAGTAGATGAAAATTTAAGAATACATTTTTGTAATCTTACAGTAGAAAAGGGTTTGTTGTGAAATATTCACAGAGCACAAACCATGAGAGAAAGTTGACGAGTACATCAAAATGAATGCTTTTGTTCATTGGAGTCTGTGATAGAAAAACTAACAGATGGTGAAAATACAACTGTCATGTTTAATACACTAAGATTAATATTTAAATACACAAGAGACTCAAAAAAATCAGAAAATAGGAGGGAAGAAACCAAGACAAAAGAGGGAAATCTATGAGTTGGTGATTCATACAAAGAGAAATACACATACACGCAGATTGCACTGTGTGCGTGTGTGCTCAGTCGCGTCGGACTCTCTGTGACCCCTGGCCCACCTGGCTCCTCTGTACATGGGATTGTCCAGGCAAGAATACTGGAGTGAGTTGCCATTTACTCCTCCAGAGAATCTTCCCAAGCCAGGGATCACACCAGTGTTTCCTACATTGGCAGGCAAATTCACATTGGAGACTAGCTAGTTAAAATTCAAAAATGCCTTTTTGCCTATCATAGAAGTAAAACCTTGGAAATCAGGTACTCTAAAGTGTTGACAAGGGTGTGGGGAAAATAGAAATCTGAATATATTGCTTCTAGGAATGCAAAATGATCCATAATGTTTTTAAGATTATAAGTATCTGTATAAGCTAAAACCCAATAATGGGACTAGCGTAGATGCCCACAGAAATATACGTAAGTATGATTATCTCAGTGTTATTTGCAGTGAAAGACTGAGAAAGCTAGTTCTTCTGCACTAAAAGAATAGAAAAGGAAAAAGACAGTGGAGTGCAATGAGAGAATAAGCAGTTAGAAAGAGTGAATTACATCTATTTATAACATTCTCTAAAACACAGTTGAGAGAAAAAGACAGATTTAAAGCATGATACAACTTCTATACAAATTTTAAAACTATGTACAGGAGTTTGACACAAAGGTTGCTCAGTCGTGTCCGACTCTGTGCGACCCCATGGACTGCAGCCTACCAGGCTCCTCCGTCCATGGGATTTTCCAGGCAAGAGTACTGGAGTGGGGTGCCATTTCCTTCTCCAGGGGATCTTCCTCACCCAGGGATTGAACCCGGGTCTCCTGTATTGTAGGCAGATGCTTTACCGTCTGAGCCACCAGGGAAGTCCTTTGACACTTAAAGTATTTATGAAAAATACAGTGAAGCTTATAAATACAGCATTAGTGTGTGTTAGTTGCTCAGTCGTGTCCGACTCTGATCCCATAGCTGGGGGCTCACCAGGCTTTTCTGTCCATGGGATTCTCCAGGCAAGAATACTGGAGCAGGTTGCCATTTCCTTCTCCAGGAGATCTTCCAGACCCAGGGATGAAACCTGGGTCTCCTGCATTCCAGGCAGACTCTTTACCATGTATTTATTTATAAAAAAATAATACAGTGAAGCTTATAAATATAGCATTATATTTGGTAAAAAAAAAAAAAAAATGAAGCCCCAGGCTGGGAAAGGTAGGAATGGGTTTGGGCATAGAGGATGAAGTGAAAATAAGAAAAATGAAAATCAGAAGAGAGTCTTTCATGGATTGGCAATAGTAGCTCATCAACTCAAGAGTATGCTTAAGTCAACTCTGTAAACTTATCCACTAGAGGAAACAAAGTCCACGGACGTTAGTCCTTTCAGAACTGTTCAGATGCTCAACCAGTGTCATCAGGTATGGGTCTCTCTCTGTATTTTGGTCTTCCTGGCCTCAGTGTTGGCTCTGATAAGAGGCAGACTCTTTCTAGGGTATTCTTTAGCTCTTTCAAGTTCACGGCAACTAAGCAGAAAGAATGCACTTTCCCCAGAGTATGAGCGCTCATCCTCTCATGAATCTCCTTTCTTTGGTTCATTTTTTCTCCTGTGAGCACCCCTGAATCAGTCATGTGCCAAAGGACCAAGGGTGCCTGGGTCACTTGCCCATCCCTAGAACCAGGCAGTAGGAAGAACCCAACGTACGGAATATGGTGGGATACTACCCAAGCAGAAATTACAGTGATACGACCAGAATCACGGAAAATGGATGCTAAGGGAGCAAAAACACACAGGTCACTTTAGGGAACTTGAATCAATGCTGCTTGAAGAATGATTGAAATGAATTGCATGCTCGTTCTAGAAAAACTGGGGGAAATAAAAAACACAGGTTGACTTCAAATATCTAAAGCACTTCCACTGGCATGATACTTGTTTCATATGACCCGTCAAACCATCAATCCATGATGAAAGGTGAACTTGGTAGGAAGGGCAACTATGTAATTGCTGAAGCTGGTTATCTGAAAAGGATTGGTTGGTGGATTTCATATCACTGTGTATATTCGAGCATAGGCTAGCCAGCTACCTGGCAAAGATTCTGTAGGAAAAGATTGGGAGAATAGTTGGGTTTAACCAGTGGTTCTGAATCATCCAGATATCTTATTAAAGCTTAGAATTCTGGGCCCTTCTCCAAGAGTTCACAGTTTGGTAGCTTTGGAGTAGGACTCAAGAATTTGCATTTCTAATTTCCCCAGGTGATTTGATACTATTGCTCCAGGGAACACACCTTGAAAACCTCTGGGTTAGATGATTTTCAGTATCCACAATGACCTTTCATTTTTGTGAGATAGTTGTACTTGTTCTCAGTTCAGTTGCTCAGTCGTGTCACTCTTTGTGACCCCTTGAACTGCAGCATGTCAGACTTTCCTATCCATCACCAACTCCCAGAGTTTGCTCAAACTCTTGTCCATTGAGTTGATGATGCCATCCAACCATCTTATCCTTTGTTGTCCCCTTCTCCTCCCAATCTTTCCCAACATCAGGGTCTTTTCAAATGAGTCAGCTCTTCACATCATGTGACCAAAGTGTTGGAGTTTCAGCTTCAGCATCTGTCCTTCCAGTGAATATTCAGGATTGATTTCCTTTAGGATGGACTGGTTGGATCTCCTTGCCATCCAAAGGACTCTCAAGAGTCTTCTCCAACACCACAGTTCAAAAGTATCAATTCTTTGGCGCTCAGCTTTCTTCACAGTCCAACTCTCACATCCATACATGACTACTGGAAAAACGATAACTTTGACAAAGACTTACCTTTGTCTCTGCTTTTTAATATGCTGTCTAGGTTGGTCATAGCTTTTCTCCCAAGGAGCAAGCGTCTTTCAATTACATGGCTGCAGTCACCATCTGCAGTGATTTTGGAGCCCCCCAAAATAAAGTTTCCCACTGTTCCCTTTATTTCCCCATCTATTTGCCATGAAGTGATGGGACCAGATGCCATGATCTTCATTTTTTGAATGTTGAGTTTTAAGCAATTTTTTCAGTCTCCTCTTACACTTTCATCAAGAGGCTCTTTTGCTCCTCTTTTCTTCCTGCCATAAGGGTAATATCATCTGCATATCTCAGGCTATTGATGTTCCAGAAAGCAGAATTTGTATATTGAGGCAAATTATCCATACTATTCCTTCATACCTGAAATGTGTTAAATTCTGGCTATATGGGTACTTCTAAAGTAGATGGATTTTGCATAGCTCTCTGTTAACTGTTGGGTCACTGAAAACATTAGAGCCATTAAGCAACTGCACACTTAATTGGTATGCTTTATAAAACAGTCCTCCATTTTCTCATGTCATCCTCTTTGTAATCCTATTTCTGTTTTCCCATGAGGATTCAGTTTTCATCAGTTTTGTAGTAGGGTTGTTCCTGAATTAGAAAGCCAAAGTGGTTTCCCAAGGTGGATGTGTGTTTTCTTCCATTCAGAAAGAAACTCTGTCGTGTATAGACATTGACTCATAAAAAAATCATTCCTTGGTACCCTGGATGTCAAGTGTCAAATCGTGCTTCTCCCCATCTCCTTACCCAGCCCCAGCCTGTGGCCCTCCCTAGGAAGGAGGATGTGAAACACTTCACCTGTCTTGCTCCATACTGCCTCTACATCAACCAGGAATTGTTTTCATTTTGAACTCTATTTTGTTTCTTCTTCTTTTTCCTCGAATTTTTTTCTCCTTTTTTGAAAGTTTGCTGTAACAGTTCTCTGGGAGTACACACATGTTTTTGTAATTGTACACAAGGTCAAACAGTGTGTGTACTTTTTATAAATTGCTTTTAGATAAAGATAAAACCATTTGAGAAAAGAGAGACCCCAGAGATACCTCTTTAAGAATTAGAAGGTTTATAGTCAATGCTTAACCATGAAAATTTTCAGCTTAGCAAAAATGAAGCAGATGGGTAAAAACAATACCTGTCAGATTGGACCTAGGGGATTTAAGGTGGCTACTTGAAGGGCAGAGGGATTTAAGAAGACTGTTTTGGTTGTCTGTGTGTGAGCTTTTGCTTGAAAACACTAAATCCAATAGTAGGAAGAGTGGGATATTTTAAGAGGACTTACCCAGACTACATCTTCAGTTCAGTTCAGTCTCTCGGTCGTGTCCGACTCTTTGCGACCCCATGAATCGCAGCATGCCAGGCCTCCCTGTCCATCACCAACTCCCACAGTTCACTCAGACTCATGTCCATCGAGTCAGTGATGCCATCCAGCCATCTCATCCTCTGTCATCCCCTTCTCCTCCTGCCCCCAATCCCTCCCAGCATCAGAGTCTGTTCCAATGAGTCAACTCTTCGCATGAAGTGGCCAAAGTACTGGAGTTTCGGCTTTGGCATCATTCCTTCCAAAGAAATCCCAGGGCTGATCTCCTTCAGAATGGACTGGTTGGATCTCCTTGCAGTCCAAGGGACTCTCAAGAGTCTTCTCCAACAACACAGTTCAAAAGCATCAATTCTTTGGTGCTCAGCTTTCTTCACAGTCCAACTCTCACATCCATACATCTTAGTGAACATTAAATGTGGGGCAGCTAAATGATGTCTTCTTGATAGCTGAGGATCTGTAGTAATAGACTCTGCTTTCTTTAAATTTGTGTATGATCTGAGTTTCTCAATGGAATTTGATGAATGTCCGTTTTCTACATCCTCTTCTCTTCCAGACTTCAATCTGAGGAAATGTCGTTCAGATTTGGCCAACATCTCATCAAGCCCTCGGTGGTGTTTCTCAAAACAGAACTGTCCTTTGCCCTGGTGAACAGGAAGCCTGTGGTACCTGGACGTATCCTTTTTTTTTTTTTTTTTTTTTAAGAGAGAAAACAGACCAAATGAACACAGACATGAACCTCTAGTATCCAACCAAAAAGGTAAGCAAGGAATCCTCCTGCCTCCCCCTTTGGAGAAACCAGGTAGGACAATAATCACATTTATTCTGAATCCAGTTGGTGGCACCAGTAATATGCTTGATCAACGCTGCAAAACTTCTGAAAATGAGTTGCTTAGCAACTGTGGCTTTGGAGGTGAGTTTTTGCTTGACCTTTTCACTGTTGTAGCTGTGTAAATAAATAGGTGCTTCTAAAATGGATCCAATGAATATCCTTAGCACTTTGTTTTCAGGTATCAAGTGTACACTTTAATAGTAAGATACGAGATTGGGTGGCACACTTGTGATGTGGAAGTAAGGTGTTACATGAAGATTTGAGACTGGCTTGGTTTCTTTACCTCTTGGAGATCATTCAAACTGTGAATTTTAATTGCATTCAAACACATAAATATACTATAATATATATATATATTTTATGTTAGAGTCTGAGATAGCATTTCCTCTTGGAAAATATCCCAGCTTCTAGATCGCTGTCTGGTGCCATTGGTGATGTGGGGTATTTTATTTCCCTCTGGCCATCGATTTCAGTAGAAGCTTTATTCTTTGCAGTGGGAGAGGCACAATTTGGTGAAATGCTCTGGAGAGTTATTTTTATGTTGTTGAAAGTACCACTCGTGACTGTATGTGGATGACATTTGTACTAACTCTTCAAAAATTTTATTTCCCCCCCACCCCAACTTAATTTACTAGGCAGAAGGCAGCAAAGTAAGAAATGTTGTATTTTAAGATAATAAGCATTTCCACATTGGGACATGCTTCTACTTTGAAATGAATTTCTCAGTAATTTTGAGTATATAAAGGTGTCAAGATTTTTTCCAAGAGTGAGTTATATCTTTTTTAATGCGATTTTTGAAAATGCTTGAAAACTTGATGAATCATCTTCTTTCTTGACCATGTAACTACTAATAAAACATGCAGCAAAAGATAATTGTGGTTTTTGTGGTAGACTCCCAAATTTCTTGATTTGAACTTTTAACCTAAATAAATTTCATAAATTTATAAAACTAATGATAATATCAATAAGCTAGTAAATAATATATATTTTCCTTGATAATATTTAACTTTTAAATTTAAAAATTTAATTTTATAAGTATGTAAGATCAGAAAATTTCATCTTCTATTTATTAAAGTAAAAACTCTAAAATGATGCAGAATGCTCCTATAAAATGATAGTTTTTAAGTTGTATAATATTTTCATATTGAGTTTCTCCAAAAGACCTTGAAGTTCTTGAAATAACATAGGCATTTTATTTTCTCATTTGATTTTGCTGCAAGTCTGTGGTTGCCTTTTTCCTTTGAGGAATATTTTTTTAAGCAAAATGTCTAATTCCTGTGTCAAAAGGATAATGTTTAAATGCCATCTCTCTTTGGGTATCAGTTTTAAGTGACTTTTGTTAAAGAACTGAAGGAATTTGGGATGAAAATGTGAATTTAGATGAACGAATCTTGATGCTTTGGACTGACAGAATATGAGGTTGTAGAGCTGTACTTTTTTCAAAAGGGTTAATAATGGAATGAACTTTGATTTTTTTTAACTCCTATATTGATGGTAAGAAACTTGATTTTTCCATGGTCTTTTTAACCACCTCTGAAAGTGTGCTGTGTAAGACCTGGGTCATATACGTGTTTGAACTGAAATAGAGGTGTCTGCTTCAAGGAAAATATTTATAGTGAACAATGAGCAGTTAGTGAGTGATGACTAGTTTTGTTCCAGATGGCACTGAAATTGCCATTTTGAAAATGAGTCCTGGTTGATTATCACCTCGTTGAGTAAATGCCAAGGACAAGGGGAGCATTGTATTAAAATCAACAACCTCAGTTTGTTTGGAAGGTAGCAAGAAGGATTCAGCTCTGTCCAAGGCTGCGAATGGTACACTCAGTGCAATCGGCGTACTCTGTAAAGCTCTTTTACGTCTACAGTGTTTAAGGTAATTTCAGGGGCAGTGGATAATGGATTCAAGTAATCCTTTTTATATGATGATTCTGAAACTTTATATTTTACTTTACCTTGGTAAACTCTCTTAGGTGACAACTGTGAAAAGAATTTTAATAAGTTACTCATCTGCTTGCGTGAAGTAATATTCTTTTGTCCTGTGATTTGGAAATTGAAACAGTGAATAGCTCTGCCTACTAACATTTCATAAAATAAAGGGTGAAACGGTTGCAGCAGACCATCCCTGCCCCCCACCCCCGTCCTCCGCAGTGCTCTACCCTGCCTGCCTAAAGAAGCCCCTTGTTGTGGGTCTTCTAGGTCTTCTGATTCTCTACCCCTGGACTTCCCCAGCCCAGCCTACAGCTCTCTCTAAACCACAGCTCTGATGTTATCACTCTCCTATTCCTTCGCAAAAAATCACTGTTGAATATAATGGATATCCTTTTATCTGAGAATTGTTCAGTGGCTCAGATGTGTCCAACTCTTTGTGATCCCATGAACTGCAGCACACCAGGCTTCCCTGTCATTCACTATCTCCCAGAGTTTACTCAAATTCACGTCCATTGAGTCGGTGACGCCATCCAGTCATCTCATTCTCTGTTGTCCCCTTCTCCTTTTGACCTCAGCCTTTCCCAGCATCAGGGTCTTTTCCAATTTGAGGATAAAGTCCAAATTTCTTAGCATCCCTTTAAAAGATTTTCATTATCTTAACTCACCCTCCCCACTTTCCAGCTATTTCCTTAAAGAAGTGTTGTATTTTCCTTTACCTGCTGACTCCCGCTCTTCCTCATGCTTTTCTCTTCACCTCAAGGTCCTTCCCTTCGTTTTCACTTGAACTAAAGTGCTTACTTCGATACCTGTCCTGCCTTCTTAGGGAAAAAATAAATTCCATCCTTTTTGTGACACTTGATTCCTTATTCACATGTTGATTTATTCAACAGTTTATTACTGAGCTACTCTCTTCCAGGCACCATGCCAAACACTAATCCCAGTCTGCCCCAGACTGTTTGTGTATGTGGAGTTGCGTTCCTGGGAAGAGGTGGGCGCAAAATCTACTCTTAGTATGTCTCTTGTTCTTAGCACCCAGAATACTGTGTTGACTGAATTTAAAGTGAACCTGTAAACATCAGGAGCTTGTGGATAGTTTCAGTTAATACTGAGACCCTGCCTTTCCTATATTCCCATGCACAAAGCCATGTCTTATCACCATTTTATTCCAGATTTATTAGTATCTCATCCAACTTTCCCTGTATGCTCTGTCAGTTACAGTCCTGTTTACACTGCTGTTATGAGTGTCCTGTATTAAGTCTAAATGCAGTGAATGGACTGATGGCAGATGGGAAGAGATTCTTTTCCATTTTTTTCTGACTGTGTTAATTGGCCAATGGACGAGTCTGTATTTTAAGGGCAGTATATTGCTATCTTATGAACTGGAAAATTCTATTTTGTGTTTTTGATTTATTTTTTAAAAGAGTGTTTAAGTGGCCTCTGGGGAATGTGCCATTCAGAAGAGACTTGTAAATGTCATCTTTGAACTTGTGTCCTCTCTTAACATTTTGCTCCCCACTCCTCAACCTTTTCTTTTTGACTTTGCTCACTGGCTCACTTTATTCTTTCCTGAGGAGGAAAAGAACCATCAGATCGGGGCCTGCAGATATGCTTTTGAAGCAAGGCTGTTTGCTTCCATTCTCAGAAGAGCCACTTACGTCCCTCCTCGTCCCCACCTAAAGCAGACACTTCTGCTTGTTGCAAACAGTGTTTAAAGTTGATTGAATAGGCTTTGTCCTCTGTGGTGCAACACCTGGAAGCATATGTCTGAAGGTCTTTAATCCCTTAATTTCCTGTTGCTGGAAAATGCTTTTCAGGGAGTCTTGGACAGAGAACAGAAGCATTTTGGAGGTTGCATCTTCAGAATTCTGCAGCCAACATTTTATTCAGGTAGTTGGTGCAGCCCAGCTATTGTTCGTGGCTTGAAAACATTTGAGTCAACGTGGTTAATACTTGTCTCCACTCCGCTCCCCTTGCATCAGGCTGTGTCTACCTCTCATCTTGAGGTGAGCATGAAAAATGAATTTGAGCATTAGTGGAATCCATTTGGGGACTGGGGCTTTTATTGTAAATAAAATTATTCATTTGTTATGTCCTGTAGTTTTCAGCAGACCATGTATTGATCTTCGAATTGCTATTCAGCATGGCATACGGGGCTCTGACATAAGCGGAACATGGCCACGTTTGTGGACAGGTTGAATGCGTTGTGTAATGACAGAAACAAACCTGGCTTGCTGGCCGTACTATATTACACAAATCATTTGTCAACAGTTTATTGAATCTGTTATTAAAAAGAGCAGATTCTTCCAAGCGGGAGCATTACACACACAATGTTATCAGGGCCCAGCCACGTTAGGATGATACATTGAGGACAGCCTTACGAAGTGTATTTGTGAAGAATTAGACTAGGTAACTTAAAGGACATTTCTGCTGACATATTAGAAACAAAAGTTTGGTGCAAGGGAAATTGTGTTCTAAGGTCCAGCTTCAATAGATAAAAAAGAAAAATCTGGCAACTGCCTTTTATACAAAATTTTACCTCCCTAAGCGAGCAGCATTCTGTTTTCAGGCCATTGCCATATTGAGTATTCTTGAAATAAAGGAACAGATAATAAAAATAGCTTCATTACTTAACAGTGCTTCTTACGGAATAGATGCTATAGATAAAAGTGCCCTTTTAGTCCTTCCGTAAAAATCAGAAATATTTGTCATTTCCTGAGTAGGGTGTAATCTTGTGAATTTCTTTAATTGTTCAGGAAACTGCAGTTATTAGTGATCTCATGATCTTTTCATTTCTGAAAAAGAGTTTCTTTTAAAACCTTCCCTGTGCAAATAAAATGAGTGCAAGCACTATTTTAATGTCTTTATTACTAAAGATAGACCTTTTTGCTCTAGAAATTTCCCTAAACATATGCCTACCCCAGCCCCCCACCCCTCTACCATTTTTGGGCCTGTTGTATATTACCCAGCTTAAAAATACTGTAAGAGACGTGTTCAAAGTTGAGCATACACCCTTTGTCCTGAGCTGAGTAGTGGGAAAAGTTGGTTTCCTTGTGGCCATATTTTTCTTGACTTTATTTGGCAGATTGTTGTGTCCAAAAGATCTGCAAGCAGCAGTGATTGCTCAGAGTGTTCTTATGCTGTTTCTTTGGAAGGAATGATGCTAAAGCTGAAACTCCAGTACTTTGGCCACCTCATGCGAAGAGTTGACTCATTGGAAAAGACTGATGCTGGGAGGGATTGGGGGCAGGAGGAGAAGGGGACAACAGAGGATGAGATGGCTGGATGGCATCACTGACTCGATGGATGTGAGTCTGGGTGAACTCCGGGAGTTGGTGATGGACAGGGAGGCCTGGCGTGGTGCGATTCATGGGATTGCAGAGAGTCGGACACGACTGAGCGACTGAACTGAACTGAACTGATGGGAAAGGTTTCCATATACATGTGCGCCTACCTTTGGGTCAGTAGAGTACATTGCCTCCAGCTTGAACAGTTTTTACAGCATGTGTCAAGAGGAACACAGAAAGCTCTTCTGTGCTTTCGGCATGCACTAAATTGACTGATGTCTTTTTTCAGTGTCCAGAACCTAGCACAGAGGTTCAGCCCCCATTACAAGATGAACCTTGTGTGACTGTCATCTATCTTGGCTTGTCTGAAGAGTTACAAGAGAGAAAATATGGTTATGTCAAATGCTGTTTCTTGGGTTGGTAGTGAGCTCACAGCGTTGAGTAGGATTCTGAGGCTGTATGCAGGGGCAGTGGGTAGTAACTACCACAGGTAGCAGAGTAGAAAGGCTCCTTGCCAAGATTCTTCCTCCCGGACTTATTTCTCATTCTTGGAACTGAGACTGGCATCTTTATTTTTTATTATAGACAGAATGATGGATTGTTGGCACCTGACACTGAAGGGTTTAGTAGAGTGTGTGTGTGTGTGTGTGTGTGTGTGTGTGTGTGTGTGTGCGCAACGAACATTTGAAATTGGATGGAGAAAAATGTGGGGATTTTATAGATTTTGCCCCATGACTTCAAATAAGGGTGACTCACTCATGAAACAGTGGCCTGAGGCATGTATACACTGGTCTCTAGACTTCATCCAGCCCCCTTCCTGCTGTCCACCGTCTCTCCCTGGCTCCTTGCAGCCTGCTGATTGGTGATGACACTGGTGAGTGGTGATTTTGTGGTTCACTTTGTCCCTACACTTCATCCCTTATTTGTGACTGTTTTCCTTTGACCTTGACTGCTTCTCCATAATAGGATTTACCTTCTAGCTTCAGGACCTACTGTGAGTGGGGTGAGATGAGCTGGCTTGACCATGGTGATGCATTTGAGGAGGAAAGTCCTGATGGCTTTTAAATCAGAGCTTTTAGGAGGTTTCTGTGTTCTCTTAGAATTGCACAAAGCCCACAGAATTATTTTACAACCAGAAAAAGATACCTTTGCCACCTGCTAGTCTCTCACAGAACATAATCCTATTAGAGTGTGTGTATGTGTGTATGTGAGTGAGTTAGGGAACAGGAGATGCTCTGTCTCCAGCTCCAGCAAATGGTGGGATGATAATTATATGTGTTAAAATAACACTTTGAATAGTCTTCATATTAATTGCAAAAATGAATATCCTGTATAGAATGCCATTCCCCATTTCTATTTATTTCCATGTGAAACTTTCCTCAGGTAATTTTAAACTGTCATGGTTAACAGTATCTGAACTCGTTCATTATATTCTGGGCATATTTTTGACCTGCTTCCCATGCAAGCTATCAGATTGTGAGCAATAGGAAAAGGCTGGTCATGGTGTTGCCAGCCTTGCACTTGTAACAGAACATAATTAGAAATAATGAATAGAATAATACATCATTATTCACAAGAAATGTCATGTAATTAACTCAGATAATGCAAAATATATCCTAATTTCCATTTGGAATGAAAATAGATTTGTTAGAACATCAGTAGGCAGTTTAATGTTTATCCTATATTTTCATACACATATCAAAACTGTTAAAATCTATTGAATGAATATACATGGATTTTCCACAACACAATAAGTCAAGATGGCTTTCTTTTGCTAATAGAGTCTTATGTGTATGCCTTGTTTATTATATATACATAATTTATATATATGTTCCAGTCTTAGAATTAGCATAATTAATTTATATTTATTGCAAATTAATGATCTAATTTATTTACTTAGCTCCCATTTCCTTTCTCAAACTAATAGACTGAAAAAATAACTATAAATTTGCAAATGGCTCTTGGGCACAAATCCTAAATTGGCCTTATCCTCAGAACTCTCTGTAATAGTAGGTATCTGAACTAGTTTTGCCATCTAAATTGTTTTCCTGAGAGTTCTGTTCCAGGCTTTAAATATGCCTCGAGTCTTGGCTTGATTTAGATGGACCCACAGCTGGGGATCGGGTATATGGCTGGATATGTCTTAGGCAGAGGAATTATTTTTAGATACAGCAATTAATATGACACACAGCAGTGACCAATGCCCTAATGTCAGTGTAATTCCTGGAAGTTCTCTGCTCTGTTACAGCATCATCCTGTTAATTTCTACTTTGTGGGAAGATCTGGAGAGACCCAGGGGAAGAGGCAGAGAAGTGTGAGCAGCTCCCAGGAGGCAGTATGGACAGAACTGTTGTAATATTTTAATAACAGGAATGGGCATGCCAGTGGATGCACTCAGTTACAGCCCTGGTTTTAGAAATGAACACTGACAGGAGGAAGCTTTGTTTACATCCTATGGCTCAAGCCTGGTATTTGCTCTTAAACACCATGGAGACTGGCATATAATAGCAGAGTCACCAATGAATTTAAAAACAACAAAATTCTTTCTTTGTTTTAAATGGCTGGCTTCCTCACAGTGGAATGGTAACTGCCTAATGCCATTACAGGGGAAAACTTAAGTGTAGCAGGAAAGGATTGAGGCAGTGGTTTCTTGGTCTGTCTGTCTCATGTGTGTGAATGTGGTAGGGATGAAGAGTATGTATATACATGAATTCAACTTGCTTATATCTTTTATGGAAAATAATGTCATAGAAATAAATTAATTGAAAGACGTGGGGAGGCGCCAAGATGGCGGAGGAGTAGGACGGGGAAAACCCTTTCTCCCCCACAAATTCATCAAAAGAGCATTTAAACGTCGAGTAAATTCCACAAAACAACTTCTGAATGCCGGCAGAGGACATCAGGCACCCAGAAAAGCAACCCAACTCTTCGAAAGGAGGTAGGAAAAAATATTAAAGACAATAAAAGAGACAAAAGAGGGAGAGACGGAGTTCCGTCCCGGGAAGGGAGTCTTAAAAAGAGAGAAGTTTCCAAACACCAGGAAACCTTCTCACTGCCGAATCCGTGCCGAGCTTTGGAAGCACAGAGGGCAACATAACAGGGAGAAAAAATAAACAAACAATTAAAACTCGCAGATTGCGAGCCCTACGGTAACTCCTCCAGCGGAGAAGCAGCGCAGACGCCTGCATCCGCCATTAGCAAGCGGGGGCTGGGCAGGGAGGCACGGCGCGGGCTGCATCGCTGAGAGTAAGAATCTGGCCTGAATACCCTGAGCACTATCTGAGCGAAATAATTTGGGCTAGCAAACCAGACTGTGGGATATCTACCATGCGAAAAGCCAGCCCTAACCTAAGACACTGCCAGCCCGCACACGGAACAAAGGACTAAACAGAGATAGCTGGCTGCAGACCTTCCCCCTCTGGTGACAGGCAGCCAGAGCCGGAAGGGGGCAATCGCAGCCCCAGAGAGACATTATCTATAAAACTGGCTTCTTTGCTAACTAAAACTTATTGGGGGTCTGGACGGTCAACATCTGCCTGAGAAGGTGCGCCAGTTTTACACCCAGATAACCGAGTGGTGGGGAGGCGATAAGTCGCAGCATTGGCGCTCACCAAACACCTCATCACCTGAGCTGCTCGGACCTGGGAAGAGCACAAAACGCAGCCCCAACTGAGTCTGCGCCTCTGAGGACTACCTGAGTGCCTGAACCTGAGCGGCTTGGACCTGGGAGGTGCATGCAACCCAGGCCCAGCCTCGGATTGTTCCCGGCGGAACAACCTAGAGCCTGAGCAGTGTGGGCAGGGAGGCTACACGTGCCGTGAGCGGGGGCAGACCCAGTGTGGCTGAGGCACTGCGAGCGCACGCCAGTGTCATTTGTTTGCAGCATCCCTCCCTCCCTCCCCACAGCGCGACTGAACAAAGAGAAGAAATACAGCTCCACCCACCAGAACACCGACACAAGCTTCCCTAACCAGGAAACCTTGACAAGCCACCTGTACAAACCCACACACAGCGAGGAAACGCCACAATAAAGAGAACTCCACAAACTGCCAGAACACAGAAAGGACTCCCAAACTCAGCAATTTAAACAAGATGAAGAGACAGAGGAATACCCAGCAGATAAAGGAACAGGATAAATGCCCACCAAACCAAACAAAAGAAGAAGAGATAGGGAATCTACCTGATAAAGAATTCCAAATAATGATAGTGAAATTGATACAAAATCTTGAAATTAAAATGGAATCACAGATAAATAGCCTGGAGACAAGGATTGAGAAGATGCAAGAAAGGTTTAACAGGGACCTAGAAGAAATAAAAAAGAGTCAATATATAACGAATAATGCAATAAATGAAATTAAAAACACTCTGGAGGCAACAAATAGTAGAATAACAGAGGCAGAAGATAGGATTAGTGAATTAGAAGATAGAATGGTAGAAATAAATGAATCAGAGAGGATAAAAGAAAAACGAATTAAAAGAAATGAGGACAATCTCAGAGACCTCCAGGACAATATTAAACGCTACAACATTCGAATCATAGGGGTTCCAGAAGAAGAAGACAAAAAGAAAGACCATGAGAAAATACTTGAGGAGATAATAGTTGAAAACTTCCCTAAAATGGGGAAGGAAATAATCACCCAAGTCCAAGAAACCCAGAGAGTCCCAAACAGGATAAACCCAAGGAGAAACACCCCAAGACACATATTAATCAAATTAACAAAGATCAAACACAAAGAACAAATATTAAAAGCAGCAAGGGAAAAACAACAAATAACACACAAGGGAATTCCCATAAGGATAACAGCTGATCTTTCAATAGAAACTCTTCAAGCCAGGAGGGAATGGCAAGACATACTTAAAATGATGAAAGAAAATAATCTACAGCCCAGATTATTGTACCCAGCAAGGATCTCATTCAAGTATGAAGGAGAAATCAAAAGCTTTTCAGACAAGCAAAAGCTGAGAGAATTCTGCACCACCAAACCAGCTCTCCAACAAATACTAAAGGATGTTCTCTAGACAGGAAACACAAAAATGGTGTATAAACTCGAACCCAAAACAATAAAGTAAATGGCAACGGGATCATACTTATCAGTAATTACCTTAAACGTAAATGGGTTGAATGCCCCAACCAAAAGACAAAGACTGGTTGAATGGATACAAAAACAAGACCCCTACATATGTTGTCTACAAGAGACCCACCTCAAAACAGGGACACATACAGACTGAAAGTGAAGGGCTGGAAAAGATTTTCCATGCAAATAGGGACCAAAAGAAAGCAGGAGTCACAATACTGGGATCAGATAAATTAGACTTTAAAACAAAAGCTATGAAAAGAGACAAAGAAGGTCACTACATAATGATCAAAGGATCAATCCAAGAAGAAGATATAACAATTATAAATATATATGCACCCAACATGGGAGCACTGCAGTATGTAAGACAAATGCTAACAAGTATGAAAGGAGAAATTAACAATAACACAATAATAGTGGGAGACTTTAATACCCCACTCACACCTATGGATAGATCAACTAAACAGAAAATTAACAAGGAAACACAAACTTTAAACGATACAATAGACCAGTTAGACCTAATTGATAGCTATAGGACATTTCATCCCCCCCCCCAAAAAAAAGACTGCTCACTATGGCAATTATTGAAGCTGACTTAGGGTGACATAGAGGCTTATTTCCCTTTACCCTTCTGAGTTCTTAGCTGAGGATCTCTGTAAGAAATGACAGAATAGCAGGACAAAATCAAACAGAAGTTTATTAACATAAAAAATAAAAAGGAAGCAAATTCTAACACAGATTACAACATAGATACACCTTGAAAATAGCTAAATGGAATAAGCCCAGTCACAAAAGAACAAATACTGTGAAAAAAAAAAGAAAGAAAGACGTTTCTGTTGTTGGCACTCAGTCACGTCCGACTCTTTGCCAACCCCGTGGACTGCAGCATGCCAGGCTTCTGTGTCCTTCACCATCTCCCAGAGTTTGCTCAAACTCATGTCCCTTGTGTCGTTGATGCCATCCAACCATCTCATCCTCTGTCACGCCCCTTCTCCTGCCCTCAGTTTTTCCCAGCATCATGGTTTTTTCCCTAATGAGTCAGCTCTTCGCATCAGGTGGCCAGAGTATTGGAGCTGTGATGCTGAAATTGAAAGAAGCGAATTAAATAATATTTTATGATGAGCAATGCATTGTTGAGGTCACTATTTTGTTCTATCCCCTCTGACCAGTTGGAATGGGAAGACAGGGTCTCAGGCCAGTGTTGGCCGTACTTCATGGGAGTCAAGACTTCACCCAAAACTCTGGATCCTCATTCTGTTGCTCTTTCTCCCACTTCTAGTTGCTGTCCTATGTGCTCCAAACCGTTTTGTTCCATTGGTTAGGTGTTTTGAGGCGTTCATTTCCCTGGAGTCCTAAACATCCCCATTATTCCTGTTTTCCAGTGCTATATTGCAGTCAGTCTACACTCTGTCATTCACAATGTTTGCTGCCATTTTGGTGTCTTTGTTGTTTGGTTGCAATCGTCATCGTTTAGGAATAAGACTAACTTTGAGGACTTCTGAAAAGCCTGTGTGGCTTAAGCGTGACTCTGCAGTGCTGTGAGTGCAGGGCCGAACACCTTGCTTGGCAAGCAGCATAATTCACTCCCAGGTAAGATGAGTCCAGGAAGAGTGAAATTCAGCTGGTTCTCTACATTTTCTCTTTTCTAATAGGTTTCAAAATGGCTGTAGTTACCAAGAGATCTTTTCATCTTTGAGATTTATTTCCAGTTCAATAGATTTGTTGAAACTAAGAATTGTCTGTTGAGTGCTAATACTTTAACAGTAAACCATGGATCCCCTTCCATTTACCAAAGATGATTGCTTTCAAATTTATTAAATAAGATGTGTCAAGATAAAATGAATCAACAGAAATTACATTAAATTCTGAAGCATGTTTCTCATGCCGACATCTATTAATATGATACTAGTTAGTATTTTCTGTTCTGTTTAGGGGCCGAATGACTCCTAGAAGCTTTTAAGTCATGGAGCTATAGCTGCAATAATGAAATTGAAATTCAGGGTTGGAACAGACAATGAGTGGGACTTTTCATATTGCCCTGGAGTGTGAACCTAAACAGAAAGGTTGACATCATTTCTGGTGAGATACCCATGTGTGAGAGAGAGCCACTCTCATGGCAGCAGCAGACCCAGACGCACCTGTTGAATCCCACCTCCATGCTCACAAACCTTGTAAGGGGAGAAGTGGTCAGGGGAAGTAGAGAGCAATGAAGAATGCTGAGAGGCTGTTCTCTAAACTCTTTTCTAGAGTGATTATTCCTACCCCTCCTCCACCCCCCACCAAGTGTCATGTGCTCAAAGCCCTGAGCAGGGGCTTGTTTCATCCTTGATGAAAGGATGCTGGCATCTTGTTCCTTGGAGTGATGCTGGCTGAGCAGAACCTGCAGGCTGTGTTGACACTGCTATCCACACAGTGGGGGCACAGTGCAAGCCCAGGCTCTTTAGGGCCATAGGAGGCTTCCCCTTTGCCCTACAGAGATTAGGATTGCACCCGAACATAGGCCAGTGCTTGCTTCTCATCTGCCTATTTCTGAGTAGTGGGTAAGGAAATCGGGAGAGGCTTTTTGCAGGGCAAGGAGAATAATTTTCTTGAGAAGAAGATGGGAGCAACTTTTCTACTCCATCCCAATTTCCCACAGCCCCAGGAGGAAACACACAGATACCTCCCCTGGTTCTTATAAACCCCATGAATATCAGCAGTAGGTGCCACAAGGCTGGTCAGGTAGATTTGTTGTTCCAACTGAGGCACTGGCCTGTGGAGAAAGTGATTGGATCATAAACCACTGGCAAAGTTATAAAGGGAGACATGACCACCCTTTTGTGAGTGGGTTCTCAGAAGCAGATAGAGTGAAGGTGGAACTTGAAGACCTTCAAATCTGTGAATTCTGAAACATGCAGAGACCACCATATTTGCAGAAACTCTCGGCAGATGGACCTGAATGGGGCCAGGGAAACCTGCCCTTCACCTACTGACACAGAACTCTGCCTCCAATCCCAGAGTAGCTGTCAGGAGCTGGGGAGAAGTTGGTAGAGAGCTCTAACTGCTCAAGGTTCCATCTCAAATGTGTGTTAGACAGGACTGGAAATTTTAATCTGAGATTGGATTGTTGAACACACGTTGTACACAAGCGTCTTCTCGGGATGGTCCTCCTCTTTAAGGTTTCAGTACCACATTTACTTTTTTTCTTTGTGGCATTAATCATATTTGAACTTACTATATAACTCCTTTGTGTCTCAGGCTGACCAGAATGCAAGCTCTGTGAAAGTCAGAATTGCTGTGAGGGTGGGAATTCATGACTGCCTCCCCATGTGCCTGGCATGTGACAGACAACCAGTAAATATTTGTTCAATGAGTAACTATGGTTGACTATCTGAAATTTTTATCTTTAAAACCTAAAAAAGACAAGGGTCCTCACTTAGCAAGTAGAATAATGTGATAAATTTTTACACCTGGCAATTCAGTATGGTGGTTAGGAGCATCCGCTTGAATTTTTACACATCTCCACACATGCACACACTCACACGTGGATGCATAGTTGAAATTTATTGTTCCAAAGTGCATGGCTTTGCGAGAGAGGACTAACAGGTGGTTTCAGAATGGAAAAAAAAAAAAAAAAAAAACACACAAAAAACCTTCCCTTTGTCCACCCCAGCACAGTGGCTAAAGATTTCTGTGTAGATTCCAGCCAGGCCAGTGAAACCAGCCTTTCTTGGCTCAGCCCTGTGTCAGAGATGATATTTAATATTCTCCTAAATGTCACAAATTAAACAGGGTTTGGTATCTCAGCAGATGATGAACTTCAGCTTCCCAAGATTTTATTTTTCACCATCTTGTCTTCCTCAGGAGTCTAGGGCAAGTGCATATGCAATTTCTTCAGTCCTTCAATCAATTTTTATGGCCCCTTCTTCTCGGCTTCTCACACATACAGGTTCTCTTACATATATACTTATTTATACATCCTTGTTTCTAATGAATTCCTTTGATAAAGCCTTTTTTAGATTTATTGTTATTTATACAGCAACCAGGGCATCACTGAGGCAGTTTGTCTACTTGTTTACTTCCTGAAAGTGTTTAGAAAATGACTTAAGTTGACTAATAAAGTGTAGTGAGTTAGTAAGATTAAGTGCTTTAAAAATAAGAGCAAACAAGCAAGAGTCAAAAAGAAAATAAGGAAAATAAGATGGAGCCAAAAGTGAAAGTAGGGCATGAAATAGATACCAAATGTCCATAAAGTTGTCAGAGATGGGTTACAGAGTTGGCCCTGAACTCTCTGGCACCAACCTAAGGAAGGAGAGAGAGATGCTGTCCTTGAGGAAGAAAAAGGCTGATTGTTCAGGAAGTGCAGAAACGTGACCAACAACAGGGATAAGATGTAGTTTCTGTGGCTCTTTCCTTACGGAAGTGATGCCAGAACTTGTAATGGAGAGCATCCTCAGCATATCCTTACAGTGCCGCTCGCCATCTCCACCACCCCTGCCCATGTGTGCCTGGACCGGGCACGACCACTTCTCTACTTCCTCGTTTACACCTCCCAACCACTTCCCTCCTCTGCCCTTCAACCTAACATCACACAGCACCTGGCATGGGCTCCTTAACATAGATATTAGACCACATTATTCCCTGCCTGTAAGATTTTCAGTGGCTGTTTCTTTCAATTAGAATAGCATCTCGAGTCTTCACTTAGGCCTCCTGGGTTTCTGGCCCTTGCCTCAGTGAGCTGTTTCAGCCACTGGGGTTTTGCACCAGCCTTGTCTTCACCAGGAATGAGCTTCCCTCTGACCCTCTCATGCATGCCTCCCTGGTTCTCATCTGCTCTGCTCCAGTCCCCATGTCGTCACCTCCTCACAGAGGCCTTCCCTGACCCCACTACAGAACTCAAACCATGGAAAGCAATGATCAGTGGTGATTAAAGAGGGTCTCTTCCTGTCCCGTGACCAGCATCATTGAACATACAGGGAGGAGAAAGACTCTACCTGATAGTGGGTCTAATATTTTGTGTACCCTCTTCCAGTGCAGAGCCATTTATACTTGTTGAAACTGCCAGTGAATTTGGGACAGGGAGTTGGAGAACTGGTTTTTAGTCCTATCTGGGGATTCTAGTCAAGTGAGTTCATCTTTTTTTTTTCCTAATCTAAAAATAAAGATAGCTTCCTGGACTAAATCAAGATGATGTGTAAGTCAGAAGAATGAATGGATTTGGCTGTGAAAGCATGGCATAATAATGCCACTTTTTTCTTTGTCATTATCCTGACACTTTGAGGCTAACCAAGGGCTTGGGATTGGATAAGGGGCGCCATTTAATTGTGGCCCAAAGTTCATAAAACTGAAGCTTAAACCAAATTAATTTCTGGATTTCTATGTGAATATCACATAACAATTGGAATAACCCCAAGCCCACTTTTAAACTACTCAATTAAGAATGGCATTAAAATAATACCCAGGATTTAAAATAAACCTGCAAAATGATGAGAATTTGACATTTTATGAGCCTTTTTATTTTTTTTCCCTGTAAGATGTGTTTAAAAAAATTATTTTCTACTGTCTTTAGTGCCTGGGAAGAATATGTGAGTGAGCAATCCTGGGGTTCATTCATGGCTGAGAGTTGCTTTGCCACAGTGATTGCTAAATCCTCCCGGGGTTTAGATTAGTCTAAACCAGCGGTCTGGATGCTCCACTCTCATTAATTGTAATGGGAGTTACTGTGTACATCTCTCTCCTTCACACGCAGAACTGAAAAATAACCCCCTCATACCACCTTTGTGTCTTGCTCTTTGAAATAATTTTAATGGATTTTTTTTTTTTTAAGTGTAGCATCTCTGTACAAACCTCAGGGCAATAAGATTGCTACCAATTTGCTGATTAGCAATAGTCCTTCGTTTTGCAGTGTTCAACCTATATATGCTGGAGTGATTTGGGCCCAGAACTGACTGACTCACTTTATTTCCAATGAAACTACTCTTTGCCCCCTTTTCTTTCTTTTCTTCATGTCTTTTTTTCCTTTTTACATCTCAGTGTCCTGAATATAATAATAAGTACACAGTAGGTATTCAGTACTCATGGAGCTCTGAAACTACTAAAATGTTACTGAGAAAAGAGGTTAACCTATATTCAAAGCATTCAGTATTCTCATTGCAGTCTTTTAGTAACCAGCTAATGAATTGCTTGGCTAAATAAATGTTTTGTTTAAATTATGTCTCTGTAAAAAGCAATCTAGTTTATATCAGGTGTAACAGATTTTTAAATCTTGCATTTATTTTTTCTAATTGTAAGAATATCTTTCCATTATAGAAAATAAAAACTATCCATAATCTCATTACCCACAAACACTGTCTTCCAAAATTGCAGTTTATTTCTATCTAATTTTTTTCCTATTTTTTGTGTTTCTTTAGGAAAGATAAATATTTTATAACCTGATTTTTAAGCTACTATTGACATTTTCTGATGTTTTAATAACACTGAGATTTTTATTAATGAGTTTCTAGTGTACCATATGGATCTACTATAATATTCACTATTCAAACCACATGTAAGGAATATTTTAGTGAAAGGTCTTTGGTCACATTCCTGATAAATTTCTTAAACTGGAATCATTTGATAAAATGTTATGCAGTATTTAAGCTGACAAATATCCCCAAATTTGTTTTTTACCAGCAACACATGAAAATATACATCTCATGATAGTCTCTTCAACTTTGAAAGTTTAAGATGTAGGGGCTTCTCTTAACCTTTGCCAATGTGATAGATTTTACACATGTCATTGTTTTCCATTTAAATTACTTAATTGATAATATGATGAACTTTTCAGTGTGTTTATGAATTATTTTTAATGACTTAATTATTAGTGTCCTATTTGTGTATTTATTAAAACTCAGAGAGCTTCTAGGAATTAGCCCTCTCCCTGTTTTATTTGTTGCAAATATTATTCCTACTTTGACTCATCCTCTTCAGTTGCTTATGATAATTACATACAGAAATTTCAGTTTTGTTGTAGTTAAGCTTGTCAACTTTATCATTTGTGAGATTTTCCAGTTCTTTTAAGCTTACAACGCATTTCTATGCAGAGATCAGTTAAATATTTATTTTCTGCATTTTTAAAAAAATATTCTTTTTCTTTTTTAGTCTACTAACACCAAGAATTTCATAGTACTTCATAGGCATGCTTTAAAAATTCACTTTATCTTCCTGGCAGCCCTTTGAAGGAGGTAGAGATTGCTATTCCCAAGTTATCAGTGAAGAGACTGGGGGTGGGGCACTGCATCAGATAGCCTGTTTCCAGAAGCAGACCTGTGCTTTTTCATTCTACAAAAAACAATACGAATGGTCCCTGACTGAAGATGGTTCAGCTTATGAGTTTTGGGCTTTAATACGGTACAAAAGTGATACACATTCAGTAGAAACCGTATTTAGAATTCTCAGTGTGGTCTTTTCCCAGACTAACAAAACGCTCTATCATGTTGCTGGGTGCTGGCAGCCGCCACAGCTCCCAGTCAGCCACACAGTCAGAAGGATTAGCAACCGATACTCTTCAACCCAGACCATCATTCCTTTTTTCACTTTCAGTTCACTATTCAATAAATTACATGAGATAGTCAACGCTTTATTATAAAGTAGGCTTTGAGTTAGATGATTTTTCCTAAATGTAGGATTTCATCAAGGTCCTTCATGAGAGTTTGACAAAACTGTAAAATATTGCCACTCTGCAAAGCAATATTTTTGTTTGTTTTGGAAAATATGCTTATCATAAAAATATTGTTTATGTTACCATGATGTGGATTTATTGTTTGAATCATTAGATAGTATTTTCTCAGTTCTAATTTCTACTTAAATATCAATAGATAGAATCCACATGAACACAAGCTCTTTGGTGTTATCAATCTTTTCACCAGTTTTACGGGGTATGAAGACTGAAAGTTTTGTGGAGGGCTCCTCAGCAGCCACTCCTTTGCCTCAGCTCCAGTTTCTCCTATTGTCCTCACTATTGCTGCTTTAATTTCACAAAGCTCATCTCCTAAGGGCATAGGTGATTTGGAACACAGAAATAGTAGCCGTAGGGCTGAGGGAGTGTAAGCTTTAGCTCATGCCTTTGTGTGAATCCTAGCTCAGTTCCCCATGGGTAGGATTCTTAACCCAGAAGTTATTTCAGCTGTCTTCGCTTTAGTTATCTCATGCTTAAGGTGGGGTAATGGTATCTGCCTCATGGGGTTGCTCTGAACATCACGTGAGCTAACACAGGTAATATGCTTAAATGGTCCATTGAACATATATGTGTGTGTGCGCAGTCGTGTCCAACTCTTTGCTACCCCATGGACTGTATAGCCTGCCAGGCTCCTATGCCCATGGAATTTTCCAAGCAAGAATTCTGGAGTGAGTTTGCCATTTCCTACTCTAGCCCTGGACTGTATGAAGGGTCAGATATTAGCTATTTTGTTAGGTTTCTAAGGAGTTACCAGAGTTCTAGAAGACTGAAATGTGATATATACTATTCCACAGGGTTCTTAAAGTTTTCCTTTTCCTCTTTCTGAATATTATTAAAGCCTGAACCTCCCTTTCTAGTCTATTTTCCTTAGCAGGACAGGGTCTATAAAAGTGGACTTTTTTTCTTAATTGTGTGGTTAGTTCCTTTTGGGGTGGGGTTGCTACCAGAATGCCTTTTCTTCCTGCAAATCCATAAGTACTAAAGCTATCACCCTCCTCCCCCATGGAATTCCCTTGGTTGTGATTCACATCCTGTAAACATATAGATTTTCCTTCCTCTCTTGGCCACCATATCAAGTATTGCTGTTTCTACTTGGTACCTATAAACAGGGACAGGACCTCCTGTGCATGCAGGAGGCTCTGCAGCCTTCCTGCCTGCTGTAATCAAAGCTGCCTCCCACTCCAGAGCACACGGTTGTCTTTCTCTATGGCTCTAACTCACACTAGAATCATAGTACCTTTGCCTAATAACATGTTTCTCAAGCCACAGTCCTGTGCTCCGAGGACAGGGTTTTTTCTCCAGGCACCAGTGGTTGATCTGTTCATCTGTAGCACCCACTCTCTCGTCCACCTTGTTTTATCTTCTCTTCAGTCATCCCCAGTTCCCTCTGGGGGATGTGGCAACAGCTGCATTCCTGCCAGGCGGCCTCTGTTCATATGCCCTTCTGTCAGATTAAGGCTGGTCTTCCCACAAGGGACTCCTCATGGAAACACCAAAGACTAGTGTCAATGCAGGAGGCAGAGGGAGACTCCTCAGGGTCTACTGATGCCTGTGGCATCTCTGGGTGTCTGTCCAAATGCATCCAGATGGTCTCCTTTTCCACTGAGGGATTGAGGAAGATTCCCCTCTCACTGGCTTCCAGCGACATAACTGACTCTAGAAATAAAATGTCTGTGATAAAGACTGGAGGATATTTAAACTCCAAAGAGAATCTTAGCTATTCTAAACTGAAAACATTTGTCTTTTTTTTCTTTTTTATTGTGCTAGGAAAATCATTTTGTGAATTAAATATTTTGGACTTCACTTATTTGAACCATGCTTTCTGCCAATAGAGATAGGAGCTGACTTACAAAAACAGTTGCAGCATAACAGATTTATTTTGATAGTAAGTGAGAAATTGGGGCAGCAGGGAAATATTTGGGAATGTAATTTTCAAAATAAAAATGAATGAGGATTTTAAAATTTTAAACTTAAAGTTGGGGGGAAAAAAAACAATTTCATGATCACCTGTTTCTCTCTAATCAAAATTCATGAACTTTGCCTTCTTGGTAACACCCACAGTGTTTCTCAGCATTGAGACTTTCCCTTTTTCCAAACCATCCAACAGAAACATGCTGTAGCCATAAAGACACTTTACTCCTATAATGCAGCCTGTCTCTCCCAAGAATAACCTATAAAACCATACCCACCATTGCTGCAGAAAATCCAAATCAATTCAGTGATAACAACATACTTTCCTTGCTCGCATTTTCTTCTTTCCTCATGATACATGATCAAGTCGAGGTCAATTCATTGCAATTGGTTATTAAATCCTCTTAATATCTTCTATAAGATGTCCCTACCTCCTCCCTTGGTTCTTGGTGTCACTAAATCATTTAAAGACTGCAGGCCAGTTGTCCCATGTAATATTTTACTTTCTTGATCCATCTGATAATTTTCTCATCATTCAGATGAGGTCAAACATTTCTGGCAAGGACACCAAATGGGTGATGTTTCCTATTTACCACTGTATCATACCTGGGCACATCATATCTGGCCAGTTGAATTACTTACTGTTGGTACCACCAGACTTGACCGCTTGGGTAGATGATGACTCTCATATTGTAAAAAACCAAAACAAAACACATCTTTAAAGTTCTTAATATTTAGTGGGATAATGGTGCCGACTACCACTAAAATAAAAAGATAGAGCTGAATTTATGTAAGGAAGAGCTGTACTAGTTAACTACAGTCTCTCTGAGCTGATTAAACTAGGGAGTGTGGAGTGAGGGATTGGTAGATTTTTATAGCTGTAAATGGATTGATAAGGTATTTGGAAGCATGTTTACTTAAGTGAGAGAGAAGTTGAGTTGATTAGTTGGTACTTGGAGGTATGTGAGTCTGTTTTTGAGTGTCTGACTTCCATCAACAAAAGCCTGTAACTGGTTGACTATCAAAAGAGGGTCATTTGAATAGGCTTCAGTCTGATTCTTGAAGCTGCTTGTTACCATGGCTACAAAACAAGCTGTTTTTTCCTAGGCTTATGGCAACATGAACTCAAATCTGAATATCTTTTCCCAATAATTTTCTTTTAGTAATTTAGTTTTAGCATTCATAGATAATCTTCATGTGAGCCATAATATGGGACTTAACAAGGTGTTGACTATCTAATTCTATCATTTTTTATACATTTATTTTCTAGCATTTTTATTGGGAAGGTCCCCTGGAAAAGGGAACAGGCTACCCACTCCAGTATTCTGGAGAATGCCATGGACTGTATAGTTCAAGGGGTCGCAAAGAGTCAGACATGACTGAGCAACTTTCAGATAGGTATACATAACATTTTTCTGCAAGGAAGAACTTGACTCTCTTTGTTTTGCTTTGTTTTTTTTTTTTTTTACCTTTGTCTCTGCTCACCTAGTCAACTCAAGTTTTTTAAAATTTAAGATGTTATAATCCATAGTTTATGTGATTTCAATGTACAAATTAACTCCATTTTGTAGCAGATACCCCCGATACAACTTCTTGTACCCTTTTAACATACCTCATTCAGTCTTTGAGCAATTCCTTATTTTCTGGCACAAAATGTTTCAAGTTCATATTATACTTTCCCTGCTCCAGACCTGGAATTAGCAGTTTCCAAGCACTGTAGCTCATTTCAGTAGAAAATGATATTTGGAAACTAAGATCTCGATGCTGAATGTGTCACTGCTACTGGGATAATGTTGTTTGTAGGCCCTTTTTTGGAAAGGATTAGAAAATATGTATGTGTATATGTATATAATCTAAATTATGGGTTCATACTGATATCATCTTTAAAATCCAGCACTATGGGGGGAGATCCATTCTCACATTCTTCTATTTCATATTTGTATCCCTCTTTCTTTCTTTCTTTACAATCCCACAGTACACTCAAAATAATTTCAGTTACAACACCAACATTTGTAAACTTCTGAAAATAAGATGAGTGGTCTGAGTTGAAAGTATCTTCAGAGATACCTTAGATTTTGTTCTAGTTACAGCTTGAATGGCTCAAAACACATGAAGAAATGCTAGTTTGCTCAGAAAAAGGTATTCTGAAGGGTGATAGTCATTTCAGTAAAGCTCAGTACTGACAGAATTGTGGTAGTGCTAGTAATTATAATTAGCATTTACTGAAAGATTAAGTGGTCTTCGCTGGTAGCTCAGACAGTAAAGAATCTGCCTAAAATGCCAGAGACCCAGGTTTGATCCCTGGGTTGGGAAGATCTCCTGGAGAAGGAAATGGAAACTCACTCTGAAATTCTTGCCTGGAGAATTCCATTGACAGAAGAGCCTGGTGGGCTCCAGTTCAGGGGTTACAGAGACTTAATCCATCACTGTTGTAAGTACTTTGAATGTTTTCTCTGTTAATGCTCATAAAAAATGCTAGTTTTTAATGTTACTACTAGTTTCTTTTTTTAAAGGTTTTTTTTTATGTGAACCATTAAAGTCTTTATTGAACTTGTTACAATATTGCTTCTGTTTTATGTTTTGGTTTTCTGACCCTGGGCATTTGTGATCTTAACTCCCTGACCAGGAATCAAACCCACACGCCCTACATTGGAAGGCAAAGTCTTAACCACTGGACCACCAGGGAAGTCCCTACTACTATCTCTTATTTCACTGTTGAAAGTTCTTTTGTAAAGTCACATGATATTAACAGGCAGATATGGGACTACAACCCACATTGTCTGAAAAGAGCTCAGATTCTTAACTTCTATGTTGTATATGCACTTTATAATTAATAAAAATGCAAACTTTAATCTCCCTGTTGGAACACTTTTCATCTCTTATGGGAATTACTTCTTGTTTTGTCTTTCACATTAGAAGTATAAGATCTGAGACGTTAGAGATCATCCTTATATCATTTACAGTTGAATCCACAGCATATATACAGTACGTGCTACGTAAATGCTCTCATTGAATTTTTAATAATGCAGTATCATCATGATTTCCATGTGCCCAGACATTGTGCGAAAACTTTACATTTATTATTTTGAATTCTTAGAGCAGTCATTCTGGTTAGGTATCATTATCCCTATTGTGAGATAAGCAGATTCAGAAAGGTAGTGTGATTGCCCGAAGCATTTCATCTAGTAAATACTAGGGTTGGCACTTGAACCAGATATTCTTGTGTTAGAAGCCTGGTCTTTATTGTCTCCCATGGCATTTCTTTTTTGAATGAAATTCTGCCCAGTCCAGTTCTTTGGTACTGATCCTAGTGGAAGGGTAGGTATTTGACTGACTTTACAACACATGACAGAGATAAAGGCCAAAAAAGGTGCCATTATACTGAGCAGATAACTCTATTCAAATTCAAGGTGTAAAAATAAAATGTGAAAGAGGTAAGAATTCCTAAGGGTCCCAAAATCCCTGCAAGGAGAACAAAAACGAAGCATGGCTGTTTTAACCAAACTCTTGTAGAAACTTAATGACGATTGGACTATTCTGGGCTTACAGAATATGTGAAATTGGATTTGAATTTCAGATGCCCATAATTTCAAATTGCCCATAAATTCTAGCCTTACTGTGCTTGGTTTTCAGTGCTGACTCAGTCTTTCCCTCTCACTAAGAAGACGCCCTGCTCAGGCCTCCGATTTCCCTTCCTACCCTAGGTTTCCTGCATTCTTCATTCCTGACTTTGGTTTTGTGAGTTTCACAGTAGTTCGCTATCAGAGCTGTCATTGTATTGACTGTCAGGAGACAAAGGTGTAAAGGACGGGTAATAAGAACACTGGTGACTCTGGGAATGAGTTTTCTTGGTGGTCAGCCTCACAAAGCTATAGCCTGAAATTGTTGAGATTTATCTCTCTCATTGGCATGTCTGTAAGTGGTAATGATGATAAGGATTGAATTAGTAGTTCTCCGAACCAGGCACATGCAGTACTCAGAGCAAGAAGAATCTGTCAGAAAATGTAAACAAATATCATGTCTTCTTTATCTCCATTTCCAAAGGAAAACCTTATCCATAATGTTTAAAGGGCTCACTGGACAGTTATCTCTGAAATTGAAACTTATTATTGTCAACAGAGGATGAAAGATAGTTCTGAATTAGTAAGACAGCCACAGAAAAGTCATCTGAAGGTGATAGGAAAACATAAATGGTTTTAGAGGGCTAGTTAAAGTGGACATGCTTTTTAAGTCACCTGTCACTTACAAAGGGCAAAATAGCTGATGCAGTTACATTTCATTGGAAGTTCTAAGCAGTACTCCAGGGCAATACACAAATATTACCAGTCTTTTTACAAATTCCATTTGAAATATGATAGGAGGAAGCAATATACTGACCGTATCTGATCATGGATCTGAGATCAAATGAACAGAAATGTGAATCCCAGTGCAGGCATTCTTATCTATGTGACTTTGGACAACTTAGTTATCCTCTCTGAGAATCAACCTCTACTTCTGTAAAAGGAATGGATTGAAAATTATGGGAAACAGGTCACAGAGTCCAAAGGGAAAGCTGAACAGTAGCGGGGTGGCTCTGGACGTCTTGGTTGCAGAAATGACAGTCTCCTCAGGATGGTGCCATTGAAATGATGCAGCCATGCATGTCCTAGGATCACTCAAATGCCAAGAGTCAGGTTCCCAGAGCAGGCCATCTGTTTGGCCTGGCCTGAGTCTCTTGCCTGGGGCAGGTGAGGTGTTTTGTTGGACTGCCTACCATAACTGCATGCTATGAGTGAGGACAGGTATCCTGAGAGGATTTGGGTGGGAATAGAAGCTTTGTTGGTGGATACACAGATGTCTGCTCTGTGGGTTTATTGAGGAGAAGTTGAACCAGAGATATGTGTTTGTGTGTATGTGTGTATGTGCATGAGGGCATATTCTATGAAAATTATCCATGTCTGCTTTCTGAACCAGGTGTAGAATTAAGATTTTTTTTTAAATCAAGCACACAGAATTTAGACAGATGACAACTGTGCTTTATAGTTGTCTGTTTCAGAAGCTAAACTTCGTTTCCATGAGCCATTACTCCAAAGATTGTTGGAATTCTTCTTTGAACTTTTAGGACACACAAAAAAAGCCCTTATAATTATTTTCCAAATCTTATGTAAGAGGAATAGTATTTGAGCTAACTCAGGGAGCAGAGTGGTTGGTGTGTTGAGGTACATTTTAGTACCACTGAGATGATCATTAGGATTATGTCTATATAGTTATATTTTTGTTTACATATTTTCTAAAATCATGATACATATTAAAGTAGAAAACTCAAATGTAATTTCTCAATAAATCAATGTCGATATTCATCTACTTCTTCAAAGTTTCTTCCTGAGATTCACAATTGTGATTTATGTATACATCATTATTCAGTACGGAGAAGGCAATGGCAACCCATTCCAGTACTCTTGCCTGGAAAATCCCATGGACAGAGGAGCCTGGTAGGCTGCAGTCCATGGGGTCGAGAAGAGTCGGACATGACTGAGCGACTTCACTTTCATGTATTGGAGAAGGAAATGGCAACCCACTCCAGTGTTCTTGCCTGGAGAATCCCACGGACTGGGGATCCTGGTGGGCTGCCGTCTATGGGGTCGCCCAGAGTTGGACACAACTGAAGAGACTTGGCAGCAGCAGCATTATTCAGTAATAAAATTTACTTCTGTAACTGCAGTGGCAGGGAGTTTAATTTGCCTACCATTATGGGTTATTTTGAAGTAGTCAAAATTAATTGATAAACTTAGTCAAACTCATAACCCAGAGACATTATTTCCTGTAGTCCTTCTTTATGGTAGGATGTGTCTCTTCGTAGATGGTGATACTCTAGAGTATCCTTTGTCCCTTCACATTCACTACTGTCTTTGACAGGGTTCTTCTAGTTTCACTTCCTAATTTCAAAAGCCCATCTGTTTTTCTGATTTCCAATGCTAGTGCCTGAAATCAAGCTCTCAGTATTTCTCATCTAAACTTTTATTTACCTTCTCTTCAGGTTGTTCTCTCTGTCATAGTCAGAGAACGCTTTACAAAACTCAAATCTAATTACAGGATCCCTCACTTCATCCCCAGGAAAAATCCTTTGACAGCTTCTTTTACACTCAAGACAAAGACTTTTTGTTTATAAGCAGGGTTGATTTACAATGTTGTATTAGTTTCTGGTGTACAGCAAAGTGATTGTTATACATCTATATATCTGTATATTTTTCAGATTCTTTTCCATTATAGGTCACTGAACAATGGCAACCCACTCCAGTATTCTTGCCTGAATGATTTCACAGACAGAGTAGCCTGGCGGGCTACAGTCCATGGAGTCCCCAAGAGTCGAACGTGACTGAGCACGCATGCACACAATATTGAATATAGTTCCCTTTGCTATTCAGTAGAAGCTTGTTGTTTATCTGTTTTATGTGTAGTAGTTTGTATCTGCTAATCCCAAACTCCTAATTTATCCCTGTTCCCTTTTCCTCTTTGGTAACCATAGGTTATTATTTTCTTTTTGATGGCTTTGAGTCTTTTTTCTGTTTTGTAAATAAGTTCCTTTGCATAATTTGTTAGATTCACATATAAAGTGACATCATATTTATCTTTGTTTCATTTACTTAGTATGATAATCTCTAGGTTCAGTCTTGTTGCTGCAAATGACATTATTTCATTCTTTTTTATGATTGAGTAGTTTTGTGTGTGTATCTGTGTGTGTATGTATATATGTGTGTGTGTGTATCACATCTTTATCCATTCATCTGTTGATGGGCATTTAGGCTGCTTCCATGTCTTGGCTATTGTAAATAGTGCTGCAGTGAACATTGGGATGTATCTTTTCAAATTATAGTTTTCTCCAGGTATAGGCCTCAAGTAGGATTGCACGGTCATACGGTAGCTCTATTTTTAGTTTTTAAAGAACCTCCATGCTGTTCGCCATAGTGGCTGTACCAGTTTACATTCCCAGTAGTGTAGAAGAGTCTCTGTTTCTTCGCACCCTTGCTAGCATTCATTATTTGTAGACTTCTTGATAATGGCCATTCTGACTGGTGTGAGGTAATACTTCATTATAGTTTTGATTTACATTTCTTTAATAATTAGCAATGGTGAGTATTTTTTCATGTGCCTATTGGCTATCTGTGTGATTTCTTTGGAGAAATGACTATTTAGATCTTTTGCTCACTGTTTGACTTTTTTTTTTTTATTGAGCTATAAGAGTTATTTGTATATTTTGAAAATTAATCCCTTGTAGGTTGCACTGTTTGCAAATATTTTATCCCATTCTGTAGATTCTTTTCATTTTGTTATGGTTTCCTTTGATATGCAAAGATTTTAAGTTTAATTAGGTCCCATTTGTTTATTTTTGTTTTTGTTTCCATTACTCTAGGAGACAGATTGAAAAAGATATTGCAGCAATTTATGTCACGGAGTGTTCTGCCTATGTTTTTCTCAAGGATTTCTATAGTATTTGGTCCTGTATTTAGGTTTGTAATCCATTTTGAGTTCATTTTTGTATATAGTGTTAGAGGATGTTCTCATTTCGTTACTGTGAATGTATCATCATGAATTTCCTGCACACAGGCCTGTGTATCAGCTGTGCCTCTTGCAGGCCTGGATCTTTTCCATCTGTCGTCTTCTACTCTGTACCCAGGCTGAAGAAGCAGGCACTATCTGAATCCCGTTGGTCTTCTAGTAGAAGATAGGAGCTTACAAGGGTAAGCCAGACCACATGCACATATTGAAGGCTTTTGCTCAGAAAGGCCATATGTAATAGCTCTTCATGTTCTGTGGACCAAACAAGTTGCGGCCATCCTGTTATCAGTACATCAAAGAGAATGAATTTGTAAATACTGGTGCCTATGATAGAGGGTAAATAAACTAGTCCAAGATCTTAAGACCAAAGAATATCTGTCTCTGATACTAGCTAAAGACTTGGATTTGCCAAACACAAGGACTCTCTATAATATAGGAAATTTTAAATGATTTCTCTCAGGTGACTAGTGTTGAAGGGTTGGCTTACAAAATGAAATGAGCTTCAGATTTGTGCTACAGATCCTGTGAAACACATCAGTCCATCCTTTCCCATCTATCCACCATGCCCAAAAATGTACTGTGGGGGGAAAAAAGATACCAGTCCTGTATGACATGTATTTATGGACTCTTTCATTATTATCACTATATAAAAAGAAGCTGTAAAGTGGAATGTATAGCTCAGTTCTATTCACTATGAAGCATATTATCGTTAGAAAATGTCATCAAGCTTTCACATTTCTCTAAAGGCTTTTGTTGATAAGACTGAAGATAAAGTTGATTGTAGTTATGAAACTGGCTGAAAATGAAAAGTAATCGAATCTGACTTTTGGTAATGGCCTCTTCTACAAAAAGCTGAGATGGGTTGACAAGAGGAGACCATACTCGGTAACCTTGGGGTTAATGTCATCAAATTAAAAGTTATTAGCATTAGAAGATAGAAGATGGTATAGAAATTTTCAGAATTTGAAAAGAGCCATTTGTTCATGAACGTGAGTGCCACTGGAGGCAGAATTCTGAGAGTTTATCAACATCTTGACCGAGACAATCAGTAGGGGATTTGGGCAGCTCTCTGAGATTTAACACATGAAAAATAGCAATCAAAAGCAGAGCCTGAATAATATGTTTTCCCCATCCAGTCCTACTATCATAGAATGATAGAGCTGAAAGAAACCTCAAGAGGTGATCTCATCCAGAAGAGAAATGAAGGTGACAAGTATAAATGTAAGAGAGAATGTGGATTTGCATTAGTAAACGGCTAAACACATTTTTGTAGCTTTGATATAAAACATTTAAAATGGATCTTAGGGAAAATTTTATTTCTAATAACAAACATTTATTAACAGTCTTTTTCTATGAAGCTTCCATATCATTAATTAAACTGCTACCGCATATTGAAAGTTTTACATATATTCAGAACTTTACATATATTCAGAAAGAAATCTAATATTAGGGAAGTAACCTATCCAAATTCACCTGGCTTGTAAGTAGTGGAGTCCCAATATGAATGAATTGCAAAAATCATTTCCTTAACCACTGGATCATATCAAGGTTGGAAACAGCTTTATTCTAAGTACCCAGGCTGACCCAGTTAAGTCCTTGACTTATTTAAGAAAAGAAAAAAAAGTAGTGAGATTCAGATGAATTTCTGTCTCTTGGGGTTTTGTTTTCCTCCCTCTGGTTTTATGGCCCATGATCCAAATAGGTAAGGAGAAAATAGCCATGATAAATGTCCAAGGACCACTAGAGAGCCAAACCTTTTGGGGTGATGGGGAGTAGTGAAGTGACTCTTCCCTCTAACCCCCTGGTACCATCTTCATGATGTCATCCTAGCATACAGCATTTTGATGTCTACCCTGAACTCAAAGTTCAGAATTTGTTCAGCTCATTGAACATAATGTAGTTATTCCTTTTCCTCAAAGTCTGAAAAATAATTGTAAATTAAATCATGGCTAAATTTGATTTCCGTGATCAGGCTTACCATAGAGCAGAAAGGCTTATCCAGCCATGTAGCTAACAGTGATAGGATCTTAGGGAACTATCTGTTCCTTTTCACAAATTATTTTTAAGAAAATCTTTTTTAAAGCATATTTTCTCTTCATATTTTCCTTCATTATTTGGTTAATCCCTTTTACTTCTGGAGGTCATGGTTGAATACAGACATTATGTACTATCACTGAAGCTGTGCAAGCTTCATGAGACTCCTCAGATCAATATTGTGTTTGGCAGTTTTTTTATTAACTGTATTATACCTTTATTTTAGGGCTTCCTTGGTGGCTCAATGATAAAGAACTCACCTGCCAATGCAGGAGGCTCAAGTTCAATCCCTGGTTGGGAAGATCCTCTAGAGATGGAAATGACAACCCACTCCAGTATTCTTGCTTGGGAATCCTGTGGGCAGAGGAGCCTGGCAGGCTACAATCCATGGGGTTGCAAAAGAGGTGGGCACGACTTAGAGACTAAATCACAACCATTATTTTATAATTGACAAATGGCTGTGATGTGAAATGTTTCAGTTCAGTTCAGTCACTCAGTTTGTGTCCAGTTCTTTGCGACCCCATGGACTGCAGCATACCAGGCCTCCCTGTCCATCACCAACTCCCGGAGTTCACTCAAACTCATATCCATTGAGTCAGTACTCCCACTCAACCATCTCATCCTCTGTCGTCCCCTTCTCCTCCTGCCTTCAATCTTTCCCAGCATCAGGGTCTTTTCAAATGAATCGGCTCTTCACATCAGGTGACCAAAGTATTGGAGTTTCAGCTTCAACATCAGTCCTTCCAATGAGTATTCAGGACTGATTTCCTTTAGGATGGACTGGTTGGATCTCCTTGCAGTCCAAGGGACTCTCAAGAGTCTTCTCGAACACCACAGTTCAAAAGCATCAATGCTTCGGAGCTCAGCTTTCTTTATAGTCCAACTCTCACATCCATACATGACTACTGGAGAAACCATAGCTTTGACTAGATGGACCATTGTTGGCAAATTAATGTCTCTGCTTTTTAATATGCTGTCTAGATTGGTCCTATGGAGAAGGAAATGGCAACCCACTCCATTGTTCTTGCCTGGAGAATCCCAGGGACGGGGGAGCCTGGTGGGCTGCCGTCTATGGGGTCGCACAGAGTTGGACACAACTTAAGTGACTTAGCAGATTGGTCCTAACAATAAAGACTTTCAAATTACCCATTTATGACCTTTTCTTAAACCGAAAGTTTAAAAAAATACTACAACCCTTGACATTGGTGGCTGTGAAAATGTTAGATTAGCAGGTATGGTTATATTTTGAGAATATACTTCACATTTCTTATTTTGATCATTTGTGCCATGTAACTATTGATCTGTATAGTAAAATTAACTTCAGTTTATAATATAATCTGATGCCATCATATAAAAAACAAGCTTTCTTTTTCAGTTCTTACAAATGGGTAACTGCATGTATTTGTTATGAATGAAATAAGCAAAAGTTTTAATGCTGTTCATTTTTTTAAATCCATAAAACTCTGAAGAAGCAAGTAAAAAAGACTGATAATGCCACATCCAGAGATAATCCTTGTTAATCTTTTAAGATGTTTTCTTTTCTCTTGATCTTCCCCTAAACAGTTTTAAGTAAAACTAGCATCATACTTTACATATAATATTATAATATATTCCTTCATTTTTAGTAACACAGGATTTTTTCTTACTAAAACTGTTTGTTAATTAGCATTGGCTCCACAATATTCCATTGATTGGGTTTTCCATAATTGATTTATTTCATCAAGTATTGAATGTTTACTTTGTTTCTGAATGTTCACTATTACGAATCGTGCTGCAAGCATCGTAAAGTTTGTATCCAGAAGCAGAGTAGGAAAATATTTTGCTGTTTGTTGCATATGTTAAATAGTTTTTAACAATCTATGCTAGTTTTATAAGTGCAAATGGTGCCATGCTAACTTACATTTATTTAATTACTAGAAGTGTATTATGATTGAAAATGTTTTATAAGTATATTTCAATTTTACTGATGTAGAATTTGCAGCTCAGATAAGCTAGGTGATTTGATCAAAGTCACACCACTGAAGAAGAGAACCATGAGTTGACCCCATGTTTTTCTGATTATACTGCCTGTGTACTTAACCAGAATTGTATAAATTTAGTTTTATTGTTTTGTTGTCTCTTAGAAGTATTCCATTTTTCAGTGTTTACATACAATGCCATCAAATATTATCAATGTATCACAGTCAGTCTAAATAGCAATGACTAAGCTCTGTATTTTTTTTTCCCCTTAAACCTTCACCGAGTAGACTTGTAAGGTATGACCATCTTTGGCCATTTTTTATCTGGATGTTATTTACTCCTTTGTTATTATACAGCTTTATTAACATACAATTCACACCATTCAGTTCACCAATCTGAAGTGTGCAGGTTAATGGTTTTTGTGCATCACAGGGCTGTCTTCAGCCATCCTGATCACAGACTGCTTTGTCACGGCCACTGGCAGTGACCTAGCAGTCTGTTCCATTGAGCACCTAACACAGTGTGTGATACATAGTAGGTGCTGCATCAGGGTTTTCTAAATGATTCATTCAAAACCTTTTTTTGATGTGTGAGTTCACTGTGCTGGGCACTGGGGGAGTTGCCAAGAAATAAGATGCTTGCTTGTCTTTCAAGAACTTGACAGAATCATTGGAGGGTTAAGACCTGAACCATGAGAAACATTACTTTAGGATGAAGTATTTGATTAGATGTCAAATGAGGAGACCAGCCAATGGTTTTTCACTGCACATACCATGGGAAGATAAGAGCCTGCTGTTCTGTGCAAGGTCTTGCAGGACAGCCTCTTAGACCTGGGGGCTGCGTGCTGCCTCAGTTCATGGTGCCCCAGAGTATCATTCCTCTGTGACCACTGAGATGCAATTCCTTTGTCCATCTTATGAAGCCTTAGTAATCTTTCCCAGGCCGCTTGGGTTAATAACTAGGAAGGCTGCCGTTTTTGCTTTAGTCTTTTTATGTCTGAAGATCGAAGCTCTAAACTGAGAGAAGAACAAAGACCTGGGAAACCCACTGAGTTTAATATCTACTATCACTTTTTTCCTGCCTGCCCCGACTACCAGATCCAAAGAAGGCCATTTTTCACATTGCTGACAACCTAGACTGGCTTGATTGCTTTTTCCTCTGAAATCTTATTATACTTGCACTCATTGAGCTCTCAATCATATATCATCATAACATTTGTTAGTATCACTTAAGTGTATGCACCTTATTCAAGAAGCTCACTGATGGCAAAAAGCTTAGAGTTTCTTTGAATACTTTGCACCTGCAAGTACTGTGTGTATATGTATGTAATATACATGAGGAGTGTGAGTCAAGCATATATGGTCACTCCATTACCTTTCCAAAAGGGAGAGGTAGTGATTCCACAGTATTTCACTGCTTGGAATTTCTTCTCATTGCGTATATGTGAAATCTTGATCTAAAATAACAACATGCCAAGAGGACTAAAAATCACCTGAAATTTGTTGGTGACAATGCCTGTTCCTGGTCTTTGCTCTGACTTTTCCACCCTGGGGATTCTGAATTGAAAAGGTGAATATAGGGTCCAGGCTGCTAAGTCATTTCAGTCGTGTCCAACTCTGTGAGACCCCATAGACGGCAGCCCACCAGGCTCCCCCGTCCCTGGGACTCTCCAGGCAAGAACACTGGAGTGGGTTGCCATTTCATTCTCCATAGGGTCCAGGAATTGGAAGTTAAAACAAGCAAATCACCCCAGACACTTCAGATGCACATCCATGAAGCAACTCTGAGAGGTGATGATGGACTGGACACTCGAGGTTGAGAGTGTCCAACCTCAAAACGTGCAGAAGTTAATAATGATTGAGAGACGTGAAAATGTAGGTTAGTGGGGTCTCTTAATTAAAAAGTATCTACAGAGATGAGTGTTAGAGGATAGCATGACCATTCTGGAAGACTGTAGCTTGAATTATTTAAATGTTGTCTTGGTACATCTTTATATAACTCAAATAGTGACTGTATATAAGTTATCAAAAATGTTTACTATATATAGAAATTGGGTTCATTGTATTACTTTGTTATCCTTTGGAAAGGGTGATGGGAGATGGTTTCCTAGCGACCAGCCTATTTTCCAGTATGGCTTATTCTTAGATAAGTCCATTTTCTGCCTACTCATTCTGCAAGTTGGCCTCTTAATGCCTCTGACTCAAGAGTTTACTTCAGTTGTGTTTCAAGTCAACAAATCTTGAAGATTACCTGCTGTGTGCCGAGTCCTGTGCTAGTTGTTCTAATTGTTTTTTTTTTTTTTTTAAGCCACCACTTGTACAGTACTCACAATGGCCCAGGTGCTGTGTCAGTGCTTTCTTTATATTAACCCACTTAATTTTCACAAAAAAACATTGAAGTTGTTGTGACCATCTAACAAATAAGGAGATAGATTGAGAGGGTTAGTTAAGTTGTCTACCTTAGGCGGACAATAGCCTGAGCAGCCTAATGCTGCTGACCCACTCCTTTTGTTTTCAATTCTGTTTATTGAAAAAGTGGAACTGTTAGTCACTCAGTCATGTCCAACTCTGTGATGCCGTGGGCCATAACCTGCCAGGCTCCTCTGTCCATGGAATTCTCCAGGCAAGAATACTAGAGTGGGTTGCCATTTCCTTCTCCAGGGAATATTCCTGACCCGGGGATCAAACCTGCATTTGCTGTACTGCAGGCAGATTCTTTACCATCTGAGCCACCAGGAAAGCCCTACATTTATACATACATACATACATACATATATATACACATATATATCCTTTTTCATATTCCTTTATCAGCTAAGTTCAGTCACTCAGCTGTGTCCGACTCTTTGCGACCCCATGAATCACAGCACACCAGGCCTCTCTGTCCATCACCAACTCTCAGAGTTCACTCAAACTCACATCCATCGAGTCAGTGATGCTATCCAGCCATCTCATCCTCTGTTGTCCCCTTCTCCTCCTGACCCCAATCTCTCCCAGCATCAGAGTCTTTTCCAATGAGGCAACTCTTCACATGAGGTGGCCAAAGTACTGGAGTTTCAGCTTTAGCATCATTCCTTCCAAAGAACACCCAGGGCCCATCTCCTTTAGAATGGACTGGTTGGATCTCCTTGCAGTCCAAGGGACTCTCAAGTGTCTTCTCCAACACCACAGTTCAAAAGCATCAATTCTTCAGCGCTCAGCCTTCTTCACAGTCCAACTCTCACATCCATACATGACCACTGGAAAAACCATAACATTGACTAGACAGACCTTTGTTGGCAAAGTAATATCTCTGCTTTTCAATATGCTATCTAGGTTGGTCATAACTTTCCTTCCAAGGAGTAAGCGTCTTTTAATTTCATGGCTGCAATCACCATCTGCAGTGATTTTGGAGCCCCCAAAATAAAGTCTGACACTGTTTCCACTGTTTCCCCATCTATTTGCCATGAAGTGATGGGACCAGATGCCATGATCTTCGTTTTCTGAATGTTGAGCTTTAAGCCAACTTTTTCACTCTCCTGTTTCACTTTCATCAAGAGGCTTTTGAGTTCCTCTTCACTTTCTGCCATAAGGGTGGTGTCATCTGCATATCTGAGGTTACTGATATTTTTCCTGGCAATCTTGATTCCAGCTTGTGCTTCCTCCAGCCCAGCGTTTCTCATAATGTACTCTGCATATAAGTTAAATAAGCAGGGTGACAATATACAGCCTTGATGTACTCCTTTTCCTATTTGGAACCAGTCTGTTGTTCTGTGTCCAATTCTAACTGTTGCTTCCTGACCTGCATATAGGTTTCTCAGGAGGCAGGTCAGGTGGTCTGGTATTCCCATCTCTTTCAGGATTTTCCACAGTTTATTGTGATCCACACAGTCAAAGGCTTTGGCATAGTCAGTAAAGCAGAAATAGATGTTTTTCTGGAACTCTCTTGCTTTTTCGATGATCCAGCGGATGTTGGCAATTTGATCTCTGGTTCCTCTGCCTTTTCTAAAACCAGCTTGAACATCTGGAAGTTCATGGTTCACGTACTGCTGAAGCCTGGCTTGGAGAATTTTGAGCATTACTTTACTAGCGTGTGAGATGAGTGCAATTGTGCGGTAGTTTGAGCATGCTGTGGCATTGTCTTTCTTTGGAACTGGAATGAAAACTGACCTTTTCCAGTCCTGTAGGTTATTACAATATGTTGAATATAGTTCCCTATTCTGTCTTGTTGTTTATCTCTTTTATATATAGTCGTGTGAATCTGCTGATCCCAGGCTTAATTTACCCGCCTCTCCTTCCCCTTTGGTAACCAGGAGTTTTCTGTTTGTGAGTCTGTTTCTGTTCTGTAAATAGGTCAATATTTACCATATTTTGCATTTTACATATAAGTAAATTATGATATTTCTCTTTCTCTGTCTTACTGCACTTAGTATGACAATCTCTAGGTTCATCCATGTTGCTGCAAATGGCATAATCTCATTCCTTTTTATGGCTGAGTAATATTCCATGGTATATATACACCGTGTCTTCTTCATTCATTCATCCATTAATGGGTATTCAGGTTGCTTCTATGTCTTGGCTATTGTAAACAGTGGTGCTATGAACATTGAGATGCATGCATCTTTTCAGATTAGAGTTTTCTCTGGTTATATGCCCAGGAGTGGAATTACTGGATCATATAGTAACTTTATTTTTAGTTTTTAAGGAACCTCCATATTGTTTTCCTTGGTGGCTGCACCAATTTACATTCCCACCAACAATATAGGATGGTTCCCTTTTCTCCATACTCTCTCCAACATTTATTGTTTGTGGACTTTTTAATGATAGCCATTCTGACTAGTGGGAATGTGCTTTCCTGGGGGTTCAGACAGTAAAGAGTCTGCCTGCAATGCTGGAGACCCAGGTTAAATCCCTGGGTTGGGAAGATCCCCTGGAGAAGGGAATCACAACCCACTCCAGTCTTCTTGCCTGGAGAATTCCGTGGACAGAGGAGCCTGCCCAGCTATAATCCATGGGATTGCAAAGAGTTGAACATGACTGAGTAACTAACCTACATTCTGACTAGTGTGAAGTGATAGTTCATTTTAGTTTTGATTTGCATTTCTCTGATAATTAGTGATGCTGAACATCTTTTCATATGCTTACTGTCTATCTGTATGTCTTCTTTGGAGAAATGCTGGCACCTCTCCTCTTAACCTCAAAGTTATACTGATGAACAGGAAGGCGTGACTTCTATTCTCTTGGAACATTATATGTAGAACAGAATGCAATATTTTTCAGACTTTTTTAAACCATAATTCAGTTTTGATTTGTGTTATTCAGGGGTAGGTTCCTGAAAAGATGAGAGCCACATGATCCTGGCTTCCCTTTTAGCTTCTAAGGAATTAACACTGTCCACTGAACCCATCAGATGTATATGTTTGAAACTGTGGACCAGTGCTAGCCACTAGACCTTTCTGTGATGATGGAAAAGTAGTATAAATCTATTCTATCTTTACACAGTAGCCACAGGTAGCTCCTGAGCACTTGAAATGTGGCTAATATTTTATGATTGAGGTATTGAATTTTTAACTTAATTTTAATTAATCTGAATAGCCACAGATCTTAGTGGCTGCTGTGTTCAACAGTGAAGCTCCAGGTCAATCTTTTCACCATTGCTTTCATTGACCTTTCTGAAGCCTGCTTTGGGCGAGTCCTACTTGACAAGCTTTCAGCTAACAGCCTCATGAATAGAACACCATTACATTTCTTGCTAGATGACGCAGCTTTGAAGGAGCTTTCTTTGGGTTAGAGGATTTTAATTCAAAGGGGTTTGAATAAAAACATGCAGTGGACTGTAACCTCTTTAAAAGCAAAGGCAGTTCTTCATTAATTTTATGTATTAAGAACATATACTGTGCCCTGGGCCAGGACTCAGCAAACATTCTTTGTAAAAGAATAGGTAATAAATACTTTCTGGACCGCACAGTCTTTGTTGCAGCTACTCAACTATGTTGTAATGTGAAAGCTGCCATAAACAATAAGTCAATAAATGAACATGTCTGTGTTCCAGTGACACTTTATTTACAAAAATAGATGTCAGGCTGGTTTGGCCTCTGGGGTCACAACTTGCTGACCTCACATTAGAGCCATAGTTGTCTATTGGGAATGAGTGAATATGTTCATTTACCGTGTAGTAAGTATTTAGTTCCTATTATGTGCTAGGCCCTGGGTATACGACAGGCAACAGACAGATAGGGTCCTAGTTTTATTCCTGTGTGCAGAGGCTGACAGTGAAAGATGAAACCCACAAGCCATGAACAATATGCTGTTAGATTATGACTGCTTGAACCTGAGTGGTCATGGAAGGCTTCTCTTTGGAAGTGATCTAGGATCTAAGAACTGAGTAACAGAGAGAGAAGTCCCCCAAAGGACAGTCATAGAGAATTCCAGATAGAGGGAGACAAGAACAAAATTCCTGGGACAGACCCAAGTTTACAGGCTTGAGAATGTTTGGAAAACAGAAAGAAAACCTATGTGGATGAAGCCTGACAAGGAAATGGGTAAGTCTTCAGAGCTGAGAACCAGATTTATAAGGCCTTCTAGGTACTTTATTTCAGTGGAGTGAGAAACCTTGGGATTCAAAGAATGAAAGAAGATTCACACACACACACAATCTTCCTGAGCTGTCAGTCAGGTTTCCTCATGTCCTTGCTGTTCACACTGTCCTCCATACCCAGGGGCCCAGGTCTTGTAGGAGCCCTGTTAAAACGATGCTGGATGCTTGGGGCTGGTGCACTGGGACGGCCCAGAGGGATGGTATGGGGAGGGAGGAGGGAGGAGGGTTCGGGATGGGGAACACATGTATACCTGTGGCGGATTCATTTTGATATTTGGCAAAACTAATACAATTATGTAAAGTTTAAAAATAAAATAAAATTGGAAAAAAAATAAAATAAAATATAAAACAAAAAAACAAAAAAACACTGAATGAGGCATGTCCATTTACATCTGCCGTTTGGCCTTGTTTTCCAGGAGAAGTCATTCATAGATGCTCCAGGCAAGGCAACACTATCCAGAATTTCTTTATTAATGCTGTAGTTTGGGTATATCATAAATTATTTTATTCTTACCTTATGCACCAATTTCAAGAAATCACATTGGGTATTTCAGCTTCCTGTATAATAAGATTCCTATTATTCAGCTTCCTATATATAAGATTCCTGCTATATTTTAAGAGTTGAGTTACACATCTCTATGTAGAGTAAGTTTCCAGCAACAACCCATTAAGAATATCCTTACACAATCTTGGGGCTTTTTCTTTAAGTTTAAACCACGTTTAAAAAAGTTGAGCTTAAATTAAACTTGTGTTAAAAACTGAGTAAAACTGAGTAGGCATTCAGTTTCTTTGAAGTAGATTTGTAGTGCATACATCTACAACGCAAAATGGGACTTGCTGGCTTTATTTGGAGAAGTAATTAAAGGCCATGATATTATTTAACTGTTTGTTCATCTTGGCCTAGTGCAGTGGAATACAAATATTTGACCTTCTTGACAAAGACAGATGGATGGAAGCTACATACCATGATATCATTAGGTTGTCGAATAACATCATTATTCATGATCATAAGGAATTATTCAGGTGAAATGGCAAATCTAATAGAAAGCTATTATTTGTGCAGGGAGTATAGTCTCACTGTTCTTGTCATTCCAACCTTTAGTCAAATTGAAGAAAAGATATGTGTATTTATTTTACTACAAAGAAACATTAATAACATAATTTATACAAATGAAATCAATTATAATTAGTTATTTGGTAAATCAGATCATATAACACAGTTCCAGAGAGAAGCTGCTGTACTGTAAATGTAAAAATAAAATTAACATTTTGATCATTTATGGACTTTTTTCATCTTTATGAGTTCACTTTTAGTTGTGTAAATTTTCTGTAACAATTGAAGTTTATTTACTTTGAGAGATTTGAGCAATGCCTTAAATTTGAAGCCATGTTTGAAAGTAATTGTATTTCTTTCTTACCCTCCAGTCATGTACAGACCATGGCCTGGAGCCCAATTCCACTCCGTATTTTTGTCACTGAAGTTTTATTGGAACCCAGGTGCACGTGGTACTTCCTGTGTGTCTGTGGCTGTTTCCGTGCTGCAGTGACAGAGTTGAGTACTTGTGACAGAGACCATATGGCCTGCAGTGCCTGAAACACTTGTTATTTGGTCCTTGCAGAAAATGTTTGCCAACCTCAAAATAAAAATGTACCCTGGTTCGTTTCAAAGCAGGTTTAAGGAACCCCTGGAATCCATAAGGCTGGGGGAAATTTCCACGGGGGGGCTATCTAGTTAAGGAAGCATGAGACATGTATTATAAAGGTCCACCATTGTAGACAATCAGCTTCTTCAGAAAACTGGCTAGAATTATGGCATATGCTGTAAAAACTGAAAATGACTAAATTAGCTTTCTTGGGGATGGTCTTAGGGTGTTCTTGCCTGCAACTGTGATCAAATAGATAAATTCTGAGTTCTTCCACATTGCACTGTATGGAATGAACAAGAAAAAAATGTGCAAGTAACATTTGGTTATGAGTGTGAGAATATTTTTCCAAAAATATGTTTGCAGAATTATGCCAATAAAAGATACATGTTCAGTTCAGTTCAGTCGCTCAGTTGTGTCCGACTCTTTGCGACACCGTGAATCGCAGCATGCCAGGCCTCCCTGTCCATCAACAACTCTCAGAGTTCAATCAAACTCATCCATCGAGTCGGCGATGCCATCCAGCCATCTCATCCTCTGTTGTCGCCTTCTCCTCCTGCCCCCAATCCCTCCCAGCATCAGAGTCTTTTCCAATGAGTCAACTCTTCACATGAGGTGGCCAAAGTACTGGAGTTTCAGCTTTAGCATCATTCCTTCCAAAGAACACCCAGGGCTGATCTCCTTCAGAATGGACTGGTTGGATCTCCTTGCAGTCCAAGGGACTCTCAAGAGTCTTCTCCAACACCACAGTTCAAAAGCATCAATTCTTCGGCGCTCAGCCTTCTTCACAGTCCAACTCTCACATCCATACATGACCACTGGAAAAACCATAGCATTAACTAGACAGACCTTTGTTGGCAAAGTAATATCTCTGCTTTTCAATATGCTATCTAGGTTGGTCATAACTTTTCTTCCAAGGAGTAAGTGTCTTTTAAAAAATTTCATGGCTGCAGTCACCATCTGCAGTGATTTTGGAGCCCCCCAAAATAAAGTCTGACACTGTTTACACTGTTTCCCCATCTATTTGCCATGAAGTGATGGGACCAGATGCCATGATCTTCGTTTTCTGAATGTTGAGTTTTAAGCCAACTTTTCCACTCTCCACTTTCACTTTCATCAAGAGGCTTTTGAGTTCCTCTTCACTTTCTGCCATAAGGGTGGTGTCGTCTGCATATCTGAGGTTATTGATATTTCTCCCAGCAATCTTGATTCCAGCTTGTGCTTCTTGCAGTCCAGCATTTCTCATGATGTACTCTGCATATAAGTTAAATAAGCAGGGTGACAATATACAGCCTTGACATACTCCTTTTCCTATTTGGAACCAGTCTGTTGTTCCGTGTCCAATTCTAACTGTTGCTTCCTGACCTGCATATAGGTTTCTCAAGGGGCAGGTCAGGTGGTCTGGTAACCACTATCAATTTAAAAAATTAACCCTGTGCTGATATGTTAAATTATTTAAACTTCTAAAGTTTATGAGATACTTCAAATATAAAAAAAAAATGTACAGACTAATGTCTGTGTGCTACAGATTTTTATTAACAATGTATTTCTGTGCATGCTTCATATCTTTTTAAAAAGAGTGTTTTAGATATGCCCATGTCCACTAACATCTTAGGCTCCTTCCTCTCTGTTTAAAGCTGGCTTTTCCGGCTGTGAACCGTTGACGCTTGGGCACTAGATCTTCTCTCTTGTGGAGGGCTGTCCTGCATGGTAGGTTTTTGGCAGCACCTGTGCTCTCTGTCTACTAGACGTGGCATACATGCCCTTTCCTACTTGTGACAACCAAAAACGTCTCCACATGTTTCTACATATCCTTGGTAGACAAAAATGTCTTTGTGGGAACAACAGATGTCCCTGTGAGAACTACTTCTTCAGAGGTATTTGCTATCCAGAAGCTTCTGTCTTTCTACCTGCTGAAGTTCGTTTGTTTCCTATTTGAGTCTGTATCCCTACAAAGCAAATAGTTTTATTTGTTTGGTATTTTCATGGACAGTGTTCTTCTGTACATGCTTTGTTTCTCTCAGCATTGTTTTTGAGATACAGCCACAGTGATAACTGAAGATCTAAGTCTTTGATTCTTTATCTACTGTAGGGTATTTCATTGTCTGAATAGATGACAAGCTAATTTCCTTTTCCCTTTATTCTTTTTTTTTTTTCTAATTTTTTTCATTAAGGCAATGTAAAATGAATATCCTTGTATGTATTTCCTGGTGTGTTGGTGACTGAATCTCTATAGAATATTGACCCGCAATGGAATTTCCACTTGAGAAGGAGTACATTTCTTTAGAGGGTAGTTTCACAATCTCAATTAAATTATTGAACTGGTTAACACTCTGTAGCAATGTGTGAGAATTCCTATTTCTCATGTCCTCATCAACACTTGCGTCAGTGTAATTTTTAAATTTTTTCTACTCTGGTGGGTAGGTATAAAATGTTAATCTCATTACCGTTTTAATTTTCATCCAAGTTCCATGATTATCTGTGGGGTCAAGCATTCTTTCAGTTGTTCCCTAGATACCTTTTTTTCCATCACTTGCCTATGTGTGTTCTTTCTCTACTTTTCCACTGGGTGATCGTTTTCAACTAGTTTATATTTTTATATTTTCTAGATTGAACTAGTTTGTGATTAGATGCATTTCAAATTAGATTCTAAGTTTTGGCTTGGGTTTTTAGTGAGTTTATGTCTGTGCAAGCCTTTAGATAATCAAGATTTTTAAAAAAATTTTAATATAGCCAAATTTAGCTTTTCATTTATGTTCCATGCATTTTACATACAGGTTAGAACATTTTTTCCCAATGCTGTGGTCATAACAGTATTTTGCTATAATTTTTATAAAGATCTTTCTTTTTATGTATGCCTTGTTGTCATCTGAATATTTTTACATGTAGTATGAATTACAAACCCACTTTGCCTCATGTAGGTAATCAGTATTTGAGTTCATTCCTGCCACATGGTCTTGTAAATGTGTGTAGGTTTGTTTCCTGTCTGCCCAAGTTTGGTTGGTCTCTTTGAGTTTTAATTATTAGTGCTTTGATTTACTATAAGTTGACAGGTATCTTTATGTCCAGAAGGGTAAGTTATTCCTTATTTTTTATCACATTTTTCGGCTGGCCTTACCCCTTGATTCATTCAAGTGTATTTTTTCCATGTTTTCAAGTTGTGTGGAAAAACCTGTTGAGATTTTCTTAAAGAGAATGACATTGAATGATTAATTTAGGGAAACCTGGCACATTGGTCATACTGGATTTCCCTGGCCATGGTCTCTGTATTCATAAGTCTTCTTTTGTCCTTTTGTAGAATCAAGTTCTGATGTCAATAATGGCTTGGATTTTTAATATAATAGATGTTTGTCATTGACTTTTTAGCTTGGAAAAAGTAGGGCATGAAAACTCCTATTTATTTACTGCATAAACAGTGAATACAAAGCCTCATAGAATTTTGGAATAATTTTGGGAAGAGAAAAATGCAAAAAAACCCCCAAAAACCTGAGAAGTGAAGGATTTGACCATGTCTTCTTCACAGATATTCTTAGTTAAGATATATTTGAAACATTATGCAAAGTAAAATAAGCCAGATACTGAAGGCCTGATATTATATGATTATATTTATATGAAATATTAAGAATAGGAAGACTCATAGATAGAGGATTAGTGTAGCGAGAAGCTGTTGGTAGGAGCTTCTGCTTAATGAACTTTGGGTTTCCTTTTCAGGTGATGGAAACATTCTGAAAACAGATAATGATGAAGGTTGCACAACATCATGAATGTATTGAATGGCATTGAATTTTACACTTCAAAAAGCTTCAGTTGATGAAATTTATCACTGTTAAAAAGTGTATTGGTGTGTATTTTTGTTTTTTAAGTGTAGAGAAAGAGCTGTTAGTTTGTCTGTCCATGTCCCCTTCCCCAAAGAACAATACAAATAATGTCTAACTTCTAATGGAAAATTCTTGACCAAAGTGACATTTACCTATTTTTCCTTAATGAGCTGTCCGTGTTTAGCTTGTGGTGACTCACAAGAACCTAAATTTCATGTTCCATCCAAGACTCCATTTTGCTCTTACTTACGGATCTAATAATTTGTTCTTGAAACATTTTAAAAACCCAATCATTCTAAATATTTAGAATTTTAGACATAGTCATATCTCTGTTCGCACTTGGGCTTCCCAGCTGACACTAGTGGTAAAAAAAAAAAATCTACCTGCCATTACAGAAGACTTGGGTTCCATCCCTGGGTCAAGAAGATCCCCTGGAGAAGGAAATGGCAGCGCACTCCAGTATTCTTGCTGAGAGAATCCCATGGGCAGAGGAGCCTGGCAGGCTACAGTCCATGGGGTTGTAAAGAGTCAGACATGACTGTGTCTGAGCACAGTCTATTCATACTACTCACAGTTTAGTATTTGAATTGTCAAAATAGAAGTAGAGATTTTTTTTTTTCCTTTATGTCCACATTCAAAACTGTCATTTTGGAAATGACAATAAAATACAGCAATAAACCAAAATGAATATGATGATGTTGAAGGTGTGACCTAATTAAAATGCAAATATAAGCACACTTCTTTAAAATTGACATTGAGCCTAAGATACTCCCCAGTAGTGGAATTATTGCTGGTTGATAATTTGATTTGATGGGTTCTCTTCACAAGTTCATTGTTTTAACCTCACAGTGTAAGCATATATTGGCTTGCGTGATAAGATGAGAAAGTTTAGGCAGATTCATGAAGCTTAACATGAAATTTAATGAATTGTGATCTTCCTGGATATAGGCACATCCTACTTACTAGAGAAGTTTGGAAAATGCCTGCCGTCTACAGTTCTATTCATTGTTCAGAGTCAGTATTTCAAGCCTAAAATTCTAGCACTTTTGTCCTTTATATTATCCTTAAGTCAATTTCATGTTATTCCCTTTATCTAAAGTTACCCCTATTTCTTCTTTCCCTACAAATTACAACTGTCCTATTTTATAAAGTTTCCCCTTGTTCTCTTCTCTATAGGTAGCAACAGCCTACTCTGAATCCCTACTTTGTATTTCTCCAGGTTCTTAACCCCCTTTTTTAAACAAGTGTGTGTATACACACACTGTGATCCATTTTAGATGACTAGATCCTTAAGATCAGGAATTATTCCCCTAGAGTAAGCACAAATTAAATGACAGGTGCTTAGAAAGAAATTATTGAAACAACAGAAGGAATAATGAGTGAAAAAAGACACATAAGGCTGCTGCTGCTGCTAAATCACTTCAGTCATGTCCAACTCTGTGTGACCCCATAGACAGCAGCCCACCAGGCTCCCCCGTCCCTGGGATTCTCCAGGCAAGAACACTGGAGTGGGTTGCCATTTCCTTCTCCAATGCATGAAAGTGAAAAGTGAAAGTGAAGTCGCTCAGTCGTGTCCAACCCTTAGCAACCCCATGGACTGCAGCCTACCAGGCTCCTCCATCCATGGGATTTTCCAGGCAAGAGTACTGGAGTGGGCACATAAGGCTATATACAGTTAACTAGTGATTGTTGTGTCTTCCTAGTTCAACGAGGCAACTCTTGGCCTTAAGACTATAATTTAGATTCCAAAGTCTTTTGCTCAGTATCCAGATTATTGAGATGACTGCGAAAGCTGAGTGTAGTTTTTATACCAAGCCTCTAATGCTAAAATGTAAGAATCACCTAGGTTTTGACTTGTGACCATATATAGGTGCCAACATTTTAAATTCTGAATTTTTGTGTTTCCACATATCCACTGTTGTTTTTGTAAATGTTGCCTGGTCCCTCCATTGTTCTCACCATATGGTAAAAGTTTCTGTTATTTTTTTTTTTCTTGGTTATTGGCTTTATTTTATTTTATTTATTTATTTTTTATTTTTATTCACATGTAAAATCTGTGTTTTATTTATTTATTTTTTTAATTTTTCAGCACTTTATTTATTTATTTTTTTATTTGATAAATTTAACGCCTTTTATTGCCATACCTCATTTTACTGTGCTTTGCTTTAGTGAACCTTATAGATACATGTTTTTTTTTTTTTTCCTTGTTAATTTTCTGTTTAGTTGATCTATCCATAAGTGTGAGTGGGGTATTAAAGTCTCCCACTATTATTGTGTTATTGTTAATTTCTCCTTTCATACTTGTTAGGATTTGTCTTACATACTGTGGTGCTCCCATGTTGGGTGGATATATATTTATAATTGTTATATCTTCTTCTTGGATTGATCCTTTGATCATTATGTAGTGACCTTCTTTGTCTCTTTTCACAGCCTTTGTTTTAAAGTCTAATTTATCTGATACGAGTATTGTGACTCCTGCTTTCTTTTGGTCCCAATTTGCATGGAAAATCTTTTTCCAGCCCTTCACTTTCAGTCTGTATGTGTCCCCTGTTTTGAGGTGGGTCTCTTGTAGACAACATATGTAGGGGTCTTGTTTTTGTATCCATTCAGCCAGTCTTTGTCTTTTGGTTGGGGCATTCAACCCATTTACGTTTAAGGTAATTACTGATAAGTATGATCCCGTTGCCATTTACTTTATTGTTTTGGGTTCGAGTTTATACACCATTTTTGTGTTTCCTGTCTAGAGAATATCCTTTAGTATTTGTTGGAGAGCTGGTTTGGTGGTGCAGAATTCTCTCAGCTTTTCCTTGTCTGAAAAGCTTTTGATTTCTCCTTCATACTTGAATGAGATCCTTGCTGGGTACAATAATCTGGGCTGTAGGTTATTTTCCTTCATCATTTTAAGTATGTCTTGCCATTCCCTCCTGGCTTGAAGAGTTTCTATTGAAAGATCAGCTGTTATCCTTATGGGAATTCCCTTGTGTGTTATTTGTTGTTTTTCCCTTGCTGCTTTTAATATTTGTTCTTTGTGTTTGATCTTTGTTAATTTGATTAATATGTGTCTTGGGGTGTTTCACTTGGGTTTATCCTGTTTGGGACTCTCTGGGTTTCTTGGACTTGGGTGATTATTTCCTTCCCCATTTTAGGAAGTTTTCAACTATTATCTCCTCAAGTATTTTCTCATGGTCTTTCTTTTGTCTTCTTCTTCTGGAACCCCTATGATTCAATGTTGTAGCGTTTAATATTGTCCTGGAGGTCTCTGAGATTGTCCTCATTTCTTTTAATTCGTTTTTCTTTTATCCTCTCTGATTCATTTATTTCTACCATTCTGTCTTCTAATTCACTAATCCTATCTTCTGCCTCTGTTATTCTACTATTTGTTGCCTCCAGAGTGTTTTTAATTTCATTTATTGCATTATTCATTATATATTGACTCTTTTTTATTTCTTCTAGGTCCTTGTTAAACCTTTCTTGCATCTTCTCAATCCTTGTCTCCAGGCTATTTATCTGTGATTCCATTTTAATTTCAAGATTTTGGATCAATTTCACTATCATTATTTGGAATTCTTTATCAGGTAGATTCCCTATCTCTTCCTCTTTGGTTTGGTGGGCATTTATCCTGTTCCTTTATCTGCTGGGTATTCCTCTGTCTCTTCATCTTGTTTAAATTGCTGAGTTTGGGAGTCCTTTCTGTGTTCTGGCAGTTTGTGGAGTTCTCTTTATTGTGGCGTTTCCTCGCTGTGTGTGGGTATGTAGAGGTGGCTTGTCAAGGTTTCCTGGTTAGGGAAGCTTGTGTCGGTGTTCTGGTGGGTGGAGCTGTATTTCTTCTCTTTGTTCTGTCGCGCTATGGGTAGGGAGGGAGGGATGCTGCAAACAAATGACACTGGCGTGCGCTCGCAGTGCCTCAGCCACACTGGGTCTGCCCCCGCTCACGGCACATGTAGCCTCCCTGCCCACACTGCTCAGGCTCTAGGTTGTTCCGCCGGGAACAATCCGAGGCTGGCCCTGGGTTGCATGCACCTCCCAGGTCCAAGCCGCTCAGGTTCAGGCACTCAGGTAGTCCTCAGAGGTGCAGACTCAGTTGGGGCTGCGTTTTGTGCTCTTCCCAGGTCCGAGCAGCTCAGGTGATGAGGTGTTTGGCGAGCGCCAATGCTGCGACTTATCGCCTCCCCGCCACTTGGTTATCTGGGTGTAAAACCGGCGCACCTTCTCAGGCAGATGTTGACCGTCCAGACCCCCAATAAGTTTTGGTTAGCAAAGAAGCCAGTTTTATAGATAATGTCTCTCTGGGGCTGCGATTGCCCCCTTCCGGCTCTGGCTGCCTGTCACCGGAGGGGGAAGGTTTGCAGCCGGCTACCTCTGTTTAGTCCTTTGTTCCGTGCGGGGCTGGTGTCTTAGGTTAGGGCTGGCTTTTCGCATGGTAGATATCCCACAGTCTGGTTTGCTAGCCCAAATTATTTCGCTCAGATAGTGCTCAAGGTATTCAGGCCAGATTCTTACTCTCAGCGATGCAGCCCAAGCCAAGGCCCCTGCCCAGCCCCCGCTAATAATGGCGGATGCAGGCGTCTGCGCTGCTTCTCCGCTGGAGGAGTTACCGTAGGGCTCGCGATCTGTGAGTTTTAATTGTTTATTTATTTTTTCTTCCTGTTATGTTGCCCTCTGTGCTTCCAAAGCTCGGCACGGATTCGCAGTGAGAAGGTTTCCTGGTGTTTGGAAACTTCTCTTTTTAAGACTCCTTCCCGGGACGGAACTCCATCCCTCCCTCTTTTGTCTCTTTTATTGTCTTTAATATTTTTTCCTACCTCCTTTCGAGGAGTTGGGTTGCTTTTCTGGGTGCCTGATGTCCTCTGCTGGCATTCAGAAGTTGTTTTGTGGAATTTACTCGACGTTTAAATGCTCTTTTGATGAATTTGTGGGGGAGAAAGTGTTTTCCCCGTCCTAGTCCTCCGCCATCTTGGCGCCTTCCCCCTCTGTTATTTTTTTAGTTGTTAGGTCATGGCCAGCTCTTTTGCGACCTTCATGGACTGTAGCCCTCTAGGCTCCTCTGTCTGTGGGATTTCCCAGTCAAGAATACTGGAATGGGTTACCATTTCCTTTTCCAGGAGATCTTCCTGACCCAGGGATCAAATCTGCATCTCCTTCATTGGCAGATGAATTCTTTACTACAGAGCCATCAGGGAAGCCCATGGTAAACTTGCTGCTACTGCTGCTGCTAAGTCACTTCAGTCGAGTCCGACTCTGTGCGACCCCATAGACAGCAGCCCACCAGGCTCCCCCGTCCCTGGGATTCTCCAGACAAGAACACTGGAGTGGGTTGCCATTTCCTTCTCTGATGCATGAAAGTGAAAAGTGAAAGTGAAATCACTCAGTCGTGTCCGACTCTAGGGACCCCATGGACTGCAGCCTACCAGGCTCCTCTGTCCATGGGATTTTCCAGGCAAAAGTACTGGAGTGGGGTGCCATTACCTTCTCCATGGTAAAGTTTAGTTTTAGCCAAAAATCTGTGGGAAATGTTGACTTGAATAAGGTAAGTTTTTAAAAGAACATGTCAACCAATGAGTGGGAATAAGTAAGACATTTCACTTTAGAGAACAGGATGTATTAATTTCTGAGAATATTTATATCAGAGACATCAAAATTCCAGTAGGGTGTTTTTTAGAGGATAATAGTGTTGAGGAAGATTGTTTTATATAAATAAGACTGAAAGTTTTTATTGGAAGAGGAACAGAAAGGAAGTTTTAATCTAACTGAACATGTAATAAAACTTCAAGAAAACTTTTGTGTTCAAATATAGATATTAAAGCAAATATTATTGTGATGGAATATTTGTTGCACTTTAAAAAAAATTTTTTTCAAGGAAATCAATAGCAGTAGAAAGATGAAATTGGTAGCCTACCCCAAATATCTTTACTTATGTAAAAGCTTTCTTATCTTGTGTAGCTGATGGTTATAAAATGAAATGCACTTAAATCTATGGCTAAAGATGATTAAAATATCATACAGAACCATATCACTCCAGCTGTAGATGTTCATTCAATTGACCATTAATAACTTGTGATAAAAAGGAATATTACTGCCTTCATAAATTTTGTATGCAGATTTTATTAAGCTGGCATGTTATATGAATTGATTGTCTGACATCTTCTGGCTGTGTCTGAAGATAATAGAGTTTCATATACATTTTCTAAGAATTCTGATGGACTGTTGCTAGCTAGCTGTGTTTTTGTTCTGGTTGGCATTTCCTTCACCGAGTATACAATTAGAAGATATAATTATAGCTTTCATTATGATATGTTTTAAGGTTGGTTGTGTCAGCATTTCTGTTACGACCTTGTTTTCTGTAGGGCTACTAGTTGAGAGAAAGAAGAGTGTATATAGAGGCAGGAAACTGCCGGTTTGACTGACTCTGTTTTGTCTTGTTGATGAATTATTTCCATTTTTTTCTTGAAATATAAATACACTCTAGTTTGCTATTGCTCAATTGTAAGATCCCATTTCGGTAGGTTATTGTCTGCTTCTCAGATCTGAGTTGACTTGGTAAGTGTTTTAATATGTTTTTAATGAACAACTCAGCACTATTTGATTTTATCCAGTTACTGTTGAACCACCAGATTGCCTTCCACCTTCCAATCAATAGATCTCCTGAATTTGGAAGTGTAAGGAGGGCTTGAGTGCACGGTGTGCTTTTCAGGTTAGGAGATCTAGTCTTTTGCTTCAAAACTAACATCATTTCTTTTCTTTTGCTTTGCAATTAACTTTTGTTTTCAGAGGCTAAGGGTAATGTAGCACAGTGGTGGAAGCATGGACTTTGGGCCCAAAATGCCTTGGTTAGAGGTCTGTATTTGTGCCTTGGTGATTTGAGTTAAAATCTTGGTACCTGTATCCTCACCTTTAAAATAATGTAACAATAATATAGTAAGCTCCCTCCATATGAACCTTCAAGTTGCGAACTTTCAAAGATATGAATGTGTATTTGCGTGTCCAGTCATGTAAGTTAGTTTATAGGTCTGGCATACATTGTCACACCCGTGCATCCTTTATATAGTGGCTATGCTTCTGGATATTTTACAGTGCTGCACAGACTACTGTGGCACAGTACTTTATAGTTAGAATTGAGTCCAGCAAGGAACCAGAACCTGTGCCATCGATGTCAGACGTGAGTGAAATTGCAGCCTGCCCTCCATCTCCCTTTGAGGTTGATGATCCTTAAGCTCCACTGTCTTCCACCTCTTCCCACCGTCTTCCGCCTCTTCTCCCTCTTCCAGTCAGTCAGTGCATGTTCACTTAATGCTAGCCCCTGTATGCCAGCTCTTGTACTGTACTACTGGACTTTTCAAGGTACTTTGAGATAAAAAATGTTCTATTTGGTTTTTTATGTATTATTTGTACAAGAAGTATTATAAACCTAATACAGTATAGTACTACATAGCTGATTGTGTTAGTTGGGTACCTAGGCTAACTTTGTTAGACTGAGCAACAAATTGGACTTACAAGCATGGTCTCTGAGTGGAACTCGTTTGTATGTATGAGACCTCCTACCATACCTACTTTATAGGGTTGAGTTGAAAATTAGTTATATCACATGAGTTTGGAGCCAAAAAGCACTCAGTAAGTGCTGCTGCGGCTGCTAAGTCACTCCAATGGCACCCCACTCCAGTACTCTTGCCTGGAAAATCCCATGGACAAAGGAGCCTGGTAGGCTGCAGTCCATGAGGCCGTGAAGAGTCGGACATGACTGAGCGACTTCACTTTGACTTTTCAGTTTCATGCATTGGAGAAGGAAATGGCAACCCGCTCCAGTGTTCTTGCCTGGAGAATCCCGGGGACGGGGGAGCCTGTTGGGCTGCCATCTATGGGGTCTAGCTGTTATTAATTCCTGCTTTAGAGTTTTAGTCAAAGAGAGAAGAGCTGAAACTTAAATCTAGTCAAATTTTCTTTATACAAATCAAGTGAAACATGATTGAAATCACTGCTTGAATTCCTTCCACATTCAAGTTATTTGAAAATGAGAGGTTTTAGGAAGATACCTGGGCTTTGAACATTTATGGTTTTGACCTTGGGAAAAATAAACATTTTAGGACTTGGTTTTCATTTTTCTAGAATGAAGGATAATTATGGTAAATAAGTAATCAGTTGCTAGAAATAAATGTTACTTGTTATTTGAAAATAAAATATATATCTGAAATACAATTAGAGTTCAGTAGCTATTTATTCTTTTTATGACACCTAAATCACATTTTTTTTAACCTGTTGAAACTGCGAGTTTTTTTGGAGGGAAGTGGGAATGGTGTCTAATGCAACTTTTTACTCCTTTAATGATTAGGTATTATGAAAATAGCAGCTTACCACTTTTGTTTTTGGCCTGGTAACTTCCTTCATAGCTCAGTTGGTAAAGAATCCACCTGTAATGCAGGAGACCCTGGTTCAATTCCTGTGTCAGGAAGATCCCCTGGAGAAGGGATAGGCTACCCACTCTAGTATTCTTGGGCTTCCCTTGTGGCTCAGTTGGTAAAGAATCTGCCTGCAGTGTCGGAGACCTGGTTCGATCCCTGGTTTTGGAAGATCCCCTGGAGAAGGAAAGGCTATCCACTCCAGTATTCTGACCTAGAGAATTCCATGGACTGCATAATCCATGGGGTTGCAGAGTCGGACACGACTGAGAGACTTTCGGGGTTTTTTTTGCCTAATACAGACAGCCAAGTAAGATCGGCTGAACACATGTCTGACTCACAGAAACATAATGACTATTGAACATCTTGGCCTGTGATTACCTAATTACTAGGAAAATGTGGTCCTCAGTGTTCATTTGTTTCTTCAGAGCTTTAAAACTTGACCATGTCCCTATACCTTGAGATTTGTTGCCTGTTTGGTCAAAAGTAAGCATATTCAATATTAAAGCTGGAAGTGATACTGTCCACTTTTTTTTCTGACTGTTTGGCCATACTACACAGCTTGTGAGATCTTAGTTCCCTGACTAGGGATCAAACAAACCTGGCCCCCCCTGCAGTGGAAACTGGAAGTTCTAGCCGCTGGCCTGCCAGGGAAGTCTCATGTCCACTTTATTTAATACATGAAGTACACCAAAGCCCAGTATGTGATGTAGCTGACTCAGAAATAAAAATGATGTCAGGCAAATGATAGTAGTTGGATGTTCTCCGTTTTGTGCCTGAGAAACTTGAAGTAGAAGGAATTCCTCATATTTCTTGGGTTGTATGTGAGTGTGGCCAATATTTGGTGATAAAAATAACCAGAAGCCCTGTTTCCAAAGAGGAAAAAGAAATTGGGGTTAGCCTAATGAAAATAGAGAGCCTCAAAAAGTAACATATTGACTGCTCTTTTTTGCAGTAAAAGTTTAAAAGCTTATGTGTAAATTGAGATGAGCACAGAACCTTTAAAGTGGACAGATGTTCTGGTTGGTGTCTTAGCAGAATGCTGAAAGCAGGTATCAGTGATTAGGGAGTGGTGTGGTGGCTTTAGTTTGTGCTGCTGCTGCTAAGACTCTCTGCGACCCCATAGACGGCAGCCCACCAGGCTCTGCCGTCCCTGGGATTCTCCAAGCAAAAACACTGGAGTGGGTTGCCATTTCCTTCTCCAGTGCATGAAAGTGAAAAGTGAAAGTGATGTCGCTCAGTTGTGCCCAACTCTTAGCGACCCCATGGACGTTGGGCCATACTGTCTGGGCCTCAAGAGTATAAGCTTGATTCAAGAAGACTGCTATTTGATCTTAGTCTTGGTATCCATGTTTAATTCAGTGTGTTTTTCAAAATTAAAACACTGATAGAGTTTCACTAATGCTCTGTTAAACTAGACAGTGTTGGAAGCCAGGATTTTGATTGCTATCGAAGAAGTGAAGAGTGTAAAGCCCATGCTTTCTAATGAGAGCTTGCTTGTTTTTTCTCTGCCTTCTAAAAGTGATTTGCTAACTATCTCAGTTGCAGCTTGAATTTGATATTTCAAATATTCCAAACAAGACTCATACCTCTGAAGGGAAAAAAGGTAAAGTAAATAGGTAGCTTTATGTTAGCACACCATCCCTGTTCTGGAGGGAAATAATTAATGATATTTAGTTAAATGAAGAGAAGATACTATTTTTTTTCTGAAAATGTTACTTGTTATGTATTATGCATTATGGTCATATGTTTCTTTCTTTTATAACACCTCTCAGCATTGTTCAGTCTCTCTTGGAAATCCCCAGCCATTGAATGTCATACAGTTGAACCCTTGACCCACCGTGGAAGTCCTGTCCATAGCAGAAAGCATGGGATCTGTGAGTTAAAACAGAAAAGCAGCTAGTGAAGGTGAAACAGACTATTCATTTGTCGTCGTCATCATCATCATTCAGGAAACATTTTTATGGCTTCATGTTTCACATAAGAATTGACATGTGGTATAGTAAAGCTTGTATTGGAGAAAGGAAGTTGGAAAAGTATTTTTCTAAAATCTTTGCACATTTGCTATTTGACATACTTTCAACAAAAACTTGAAAAGTCCAAGATAACCTGTGTTTTTTTCTGTTTATGTAAAATCTATATGATACGTATTTGAGGTATAACATACTGTTAGCCTGAATACAGGGCTTGGGCTTGTTCATCCATGCTAGATAATACAGGATTGCTGAGATTCTGTTTTAGTCATAAATGCTGCTTTAATCATCTGCTGATGAAAATACCAAGATGTAACTGCTGAATGTACCTATTGCCCTGAGTTCCCAGCTCCCAGCTGTCACTCTGGAGGTCCTAGGTTCTCCCCCAGCAAACCACACACCCCAGACCTTCCTATGATCCTGATCCAGCAACCATAGAATTAGTCCTCAGCTCACAGAGGGCCTCCAAGACCCCACTCCTGCAATACTACCAGCTAGCTTCTAGGTGCCTATCGTTTATCAAATGTTGCCTCTTAGCAGTCCTAAAATGAATGTAAGATGAATAAATATTAATATAAGCTTGAAGAGAAGTATTAGTCACTCAGTCATGCCTGACTCTTTGCAACCCCATGGACTATAGCCCACCAGGATCCTCTGCAAGGTTGTAGGTACATCAAGCTTCATTTTTCTAGTTTGTCTGTTTTTTATATACTTGAAATGTGCCATTAAAAAAAATAAACTAGGTTATAGAGTCTTGAAACCCAGTCATTACTACTAGTGAACAGATTTATCGCAAGCTCTAGTCATCTACACCTAGGTAACCAGGGTTGATTCCATAGGTATATTAGCTAATGGCTAGAAGGGGCAGAAAATGTGCAATAAATGAGAGAAAAGAACCTGTCTGTCATTGTAAGTTGAATCAAACTATAAGAAAAAATCCAAATTTATTTTATTTTGGTGAAAGAATGTTTATTGAAAGATAAAATATGCATTAAAAATATCATTTGGGGAAAGAGTCATGTTTTGGCTTGTTGATTGAAAACACAGCTTTGAAGCACAAAGGGCTTTATTTTGAAGTCACCAGGATTTACTTGCATCCAGGATATTACCTTAAATAATTAATGAAGGAGACATCACAGCATGCCTGTCTGTGACCTGCAGATCTTTAGTCATCATTGAATGAAGGGACGCCATACAAGGCTTTCTTTGCCTAAACTGTCAGGCCCTTTTGGAGGTCTCCTAAATTTGCTAATAGATCCTAAATGGACTGACTAATGTTTGATGTTAGGCAGCTTTGGGGGAATCGTTTAAGGGATTATGGCTGTTTGTAGTGCATGGAAATATATGCTTCTTATGATCAATTCCACTCAAGCCCTTTGTGACCCTATATTTTACTATGAGATTATGCTTTTAAAAAAATAAGCTAGATGGCAGCTGATATATGAGTTGATCTTTGTTTCTCTAATTAAAAACACGAAATGAAACTTCCTCCTAGAAGTTTCTTAGACCATACCTGAATCTTAGATCATTCAAGTATGAACTAAATCAAATCCCTTATGATTATACAGTAGAAGTGACAAATAGATTCAAGTGATTGGATATGACAGAGTGCCTGAAGAACTATGGACAGAGGTCCATGATATCGTACAGGAGGCAGTGATGAAGACCAGCCCCAAGAAAAAGAAATGCAAAAAGCAAAAGGGTTGTCTGAGGAGGCCTTACAAATAGCTGAGAAAAGAAGAAAAGCTAAATGTAAAGGAGAAAAGGAAAGATATACCCATTAAATGCAGAGTTCCAAAGAAGAGGAAGGAGAGATAAGAAAGCCTTTCTCAGTGATCAGTGCAAAGAAATGGAGGAAAATAATAGAATGGGAAAGACTAGAGATCTCTTCAAGAAAATTAGAGATACCAAGGGAACATTTCATGCAAAGATGGGCACAATAAGGGACAGAAATGGCATGGACCTAACAGAAGCAGAAGATATTAAGAAGAGGTGGCAAGAATACACAGAAGAACTGTACAAAAAAGATCTTCATGACCCAGATAACCATGATGGTGTGATCACTCACCTAGAGCCAGACATCCTAGAATGCAAAGTCAAATGTGCTTTAGCAAGCATCACTATGAACAAAGCTGGTGGAAGTGATGGAATTCCAGTTGAGGTGTTTCAAATCCTAAAAATGATGTTGTTCAAGTGCTATAGTCAATGCCAGCAAATTTGGAAAACTCTGCAGTGGCCATAGGACTGGAAAAGGTCAGTTTTCATTCTAATCCCAAAGAAGGGCAATGCCAGAGAATGTTCAAACTATTGCACAAATGTGCTCATCTCACACACTAGCAAAGTAATGCTCAAAATTCTCCAAGCCAGGCTTCAATAGTATGTGAACCATGAACTTCTAGATGTTCAAGCTAGTTTTAGAAAAGGCAAGGGAACCAGAGATCAAATTGCCAACATCTGCTGGATCATCAAAAAAGCATCAAAGTTCCAAAAAAACATCTACTTCTGCTTTATTGACTACACCAAAGCCTTTGACTATGTAGATCACAACAAACGGTGGAAAATTCTTCAAGAAATGGGAATGCCAGAACACCTTACCAGCCTCCTGAGATATCTGTATGCAGGTCAAGAAGCAACAGTTAGAACTAGACATGGAACAGCAGATTCATTCCAAATTGGGAAAGGAGTATGTCAAGGCTATATATTGTCACCCTGCTTATTTAACTTATATGTAGAATACATCATGTGAAATGCCAGGCTGGATGAATCACAAGCTGGAATCAAGATAGCCAGGAGAAATATCAATAACCTCAGATATGTAGATGACACCACCCTTACGACAGAAGGTGAAGAGGAACTAAAAAGCCTCTTGATGAAAGTGAAAGAGAAGAGTGAAAAACCTGGCTTAAAACTCAGCATTCATAAAGCTAAGATCATGGCATCCAGTCCCATCACTTGATAGCAAATAGATGGAGAAACAGTCGAAACAAGGACAGACTTTATTTTCTTGGGCTCCAAAATCACTACAGATGGTGACTGCAGTCATCACATTAAAAGACACTTGATCCTTGGAAGAAAAGCTACGACCAACTTAGACAGCATAATAAAAAGCAGAGACATTACTTTGCTGACAAAGGTCCATCTAGTCAAAGCTATGGTTTTTCCAGTAGTCATGAATGAATGTGAGAGTTGGACTATAAACGAAACTGAGCACTGAAGATGCTTTTGAACCTGAGGTGTTGAAGACTCTTGAGAGTCCCTTGGACTTCAAGGAGATCCAACCAGTCCATCCTAAAGGAAATCAGTCCTGAAATTCGTTGGAAGGACTGATGTTGAAGCTGAAACTCCAATACTTTGGCCACCTGATGTGAAGAACTGACTCCTTGGAAAAGACCCTGATGCTGGGAAAGATTGAAGGCAGGAGGAGAAGGGGACAACAGAGGATGAGATAGTTGGATGGAATCACCGACTTGATGGACATGAGTTTGTTTGAGCAAGCTCCAGGAGTTGGTGATCGACAGGGAAGCCTGGCATGCTGCAGTCCATAGAGTCACAAAGAGTCAGACACGACTGAGTGACTTAACTGAACTGGCAATGTCAGCTTTGAATCGTTTGATTTCTATTTTTATTTAGGTTGCACTCATTTAAAATATTATGGAAATATATATTGTACCTTCTATCATGCTTGGGAAATAGTACCTTTTCCACTTCCCATTAGAGTTGGAAGCATTTATTAGTTTAGAGAGAGAGAGCTGTTGGAACAAGGACATTCTCTAACAGATGCATGGAAATGTCTTCAGCTCAGAGACAGACTTTTATTTTTTTCTGTGGTCTCTCTGCCATTAATGATCACTTTGGGCTGTGTACATGACAAGGTGAAATTTCTGAGGGCTCCTTGTTTTGTCATAGAATTTCAAAGCCTTTGATTCTAGAGACTGGTCTATTTAAAATATTGACTTATCCCGCCTCTTTCCTGGACCACCCCGAGTGCCTCTGACCACTGCATTTTAGATCAGTGAGAATTACAGTCTTCTCCTAGGACACTCAGGCTTTGTGTCTGAATAAAAATATTTGCAAATGCTTTTGGGCACTGTTGCATAGTATGATAACTTTGATGTCAGTTAAGGGACAAAGTCATATTTTCTTTCTTCCTTGGAGAATCAATAATGTGGTCATACTTGCAGAGACAGGCACATCTAAACCATGGACAGGCAGTACATTATTTTCAAATCTCTTTGCTCCCAAAGGTCCCCTCCAGTCTAGTCCTCTTTGACAGTTTCATCATGAATGTTCTACAGTCTTGCTGTCCTGGGCAACCTGAGAAAAGTTCCATGGAAAACAATATAATTAATAGTGTCTTTTACCAGATTCCATCTGTCACTCCCAAGGCAATAGGTATATTACATTTCATTTCAGTGGCACACTCCACAGTATGTGGCTTGGATTTAATATGTGGTATGATTATACTCTCTGTGTCATTGAGAATTTTGAGCATGTATTACAAATATTTTTTTTTATAACTTCACCATACTGTTGTTTCTTTCATTTGTTCATTTATTAATGCAATAAATAACAGAGTGTCTGTTGTGTGTAAAACATTTTGCAAGGTGAGTGAACATGCAACATAGTAGGGGGAAAAGGCAATACATAATGCTCATAGCATTATGAGAGGGCAGCACGTAAATGATGGTTTTAATGGAAAATCTTGTTGTCGTCATCTAGCTATCATCACCATCATCATTACCATCTCTAGCTATCATCACCATCATCATCATGTTTCTAGTGTTTTTGCCAGGTTTCATTCTCTTGTTTATGTAGAGAGTAATTTCTTTGCTGAGAAAGGCACTAAGAAATGAAATGATCATGGTTAGGTAGCTGGTTTAGAGGTGACAACATGGTATCAAAGCCTTCTATGTTTTCAATAAATGAAGTTCATTCTAATTTGCTAGACTCCCTTCCCCTTGTATTTGTGGGTCAAGATGATTTGCTGATAGATTGACCACGACAGGACCCAAGTCATTCAGCCCAATTATTTTGAAGGGCCTTAACTCTGCAGTCAGACTGCCTGAGCTCAGTTCCTGGTTCCCATTCTTGGTACTGTGTAACCTTAACACTCAGTCATCCCTTCATCTCTAAATGGGGATCATAAAAAAATAAATGGGGATCATAAGACTAATGCTTGTTGGAAGGATTAAATTTGATAATAAAGTTTGTGACTCACCCAATGCCTGGCAGGTCATAAGCAATCAATATATTTATGCCACAATTTTTATTATTGCCCTAATTGTTATTACTGTTAGTTGCTGCTATTTTTGTTGCTATTGTTGTTTTTTCTGCAATGAGGACCAGTTTCCTGCCTGTTGCCCAACTAAGGGCCTCCATGTTTCTGTATGCTTGTCCTTTCTACTTTGTGAATTGAGCAAGCAGTTCTCAAACCAGATCAATATAATTCACCTTTTAGTCACAGCATAAACAGAGTGGAACAATGCTGTTCCCTTCTCTTATTAGAGAAGTTGGAGTGAAAATCATTATGGGTTCTAGACTGATCATTAAATCAAGCTCTGAACTTCCTGCCCACTGAGATAAAAATGTTTAATATATCCTCTACTTGATCCTTGAATCCTGCAAGTTTATGCTCTGTATGTGATTATATCTGCATGCCTATACTGATTGTTACAGATGAAAACTTTAATTAACCTTTTGGCATTACATTTGTGTACCAGAATAATAACTTATGGTTCTTCACAGTACTTCTAGAATGCAAAAATTTATATGAAACATTTTAATGATAGTACTGCCCTCAGTGGACTGTGTGGAGGTCTGCAGTAAGTACTACATAATGTGGTTAGGGTGAAACCTGGCAAGATAGCACACATTCAAATACATAAGCTAATAATCATATCAAAGAAGACTTAATAGAAGACCTAACTCTGTTTGAAACCCAAAGAGAGATGTAAATACTCAGATTCCCTCTGGCGTCTCACTTAAAAAACAATGAATGGATAATGACAGGAAAAGAATGGCATATTTCCCAGTTGTGTTTGTGTATGTGTGTGTGTGTGCACACACATTAATCACTCAGCTGTGTTCAACTCTTTGTGACCCTATAGACAGTAGCCCTCCAGGCTTCTCTGTCCATGGAATTCTCCAGGCAAGAATACTGGAGTGGGTTGCCAATCCCTTCTCCAGGGGATCTTCCAGATTCAGGGATCAAACCCAGGTCTCCTGCATTGCAGGCAGATTCTTTACCATCTGAGCCACCAAGAAAGCCCCAGTTTGTCTTAGTAGCTTTCTTTTACGCATCAACCATTTTTCTGGAATTTGCCATATTTGAGATTGTGAAACACTCTAATGAAATTGCATTCAAAGAAGAAATGAAAAAAATATAAAATACACTTATAAAATTCTCAAGACGTTAAAATTGTTCCCCCCACCCCCATGGGTTAAAGAGATACTTTTCTTTTAACCTCTTACAGATTTCCTATTTTTATAGGGGAAAAACACCCAGTGGTTATGGTTTGAATCTGATATCACTATAAGTTCTTTCCTTAAACGTACGGAACTATGTATGTATGGTTCTCTTTGTGATAATATTAATCTTTGCTTGAGCCCCGCGTTCCTGAAATATAGTGATAGAAGAAGAAACCCCGTACCTCTGTGGCATATGTCAGTTTATCCAAAGAGAAAAGTGTTTATATAACTGAGTTCTTAACCTCCATGACCTTTGGTTTCCTCATCTATTCAGTGGCTATCACAGAATACCTAATTGATAGAAATGAAATTTAAAAAGATGATGAACACAGAGTCTCTGTCTGGCCCCATGCCTGGCGCATAGTAAATATCTGCTCAGTTCTTGCTGCTATTATTATTTTTATTCCTAGTTCTTCGTTCTTTCCCAAGCAGCTGGTTTATATTGAAGTGAGTGTAAATCATATGTTTTCTGGGGTGAGCAAAGTTCTCGATGTGGGAAATGGCAACAAATTCAAACATGGATCATTGTAAAAGTCAGTTGTGTTTGCTATTTAAACAATGCTATGTAAAAATTAGAGTTATGTTTTAAGAGTAACACACAAGTGAAATGGAGCCTCCTGAGCCTCACTTCTACTATTTTGAAGGTGTAGTTAATAATTTTCTTATCCAAGCATTACTAAATGCACAAGCTGTAATATAAAAATGAATATCATAGAATTTCCAGAATATTCCAAAACTACTCATTAATTTAGTCCCATAAAATTGGTCTGTAAACATGTCTGGTGTTCTTATTATACATGAGTGTGACCAAAGCCCTTTGGGGTTTCATCCATTCTCTGTTGCTATATTCAGTTGATTTAAGATTCTGGGGCTTATTTTTTCATTAATTCTGAAAACCTCACATTTAGTGTTGGTCTGGCCAGGATGGACCCTCTGCCCGCTGTGGGTCTTATGTGCTTTTTCTCTCTCGATTGCTGGGTAAGCAGACAGTCCCCATCCTGTGTGTCACTGCTGGCGTTAGGGGAAAAAATACATTGGGATTTATGGAGACGTCTTTTTTCCAGTTCCCCTTTGGAGAATAAGTTTCTGTAACCATCTCCCCAGACACCTCTACCTCTAATATGTCTCTCAGTGTCGTCAAATGCGATTCTCAATGAGGTCAGATTTCATGGGCAAATGCCTCACGCTCAGTATTTCCAAAAGAAAACTCGTGGCGACCACACACTGTGCTCCTTCCGTTTGTGTGCTTGGTGACAGCCTTCCCGTTGCCACAATTCTGAAGCCTCGAAATGTTCTTCAGTGTCCTGTGTTCTCTCCAGATTCTAACCCTCCTCTCGTGATTGTCTCTCACATCCTCTGTGTATCCCAAGTGTGGGTTCTCTCTCTCCCCTTTCCTCTGGAGCCCCCTCCCTCCCCTTCTCCCTTTCTGTCCTTGTCCCTTCCTCCCTCTCTCCACCCCCACTCTCTCTCGGAATGTTTTCCTAGGTTCCTAATTGATCTCCTTGCCTCCAGCTCCCGAAGCCCTTAGTTAATCTTGGAAGAGTGCTCATACAAATTAAGTGCTTTAATCACTCTTGGATTCAAATTAAATTTTATTGAAGAAATGGCCATCTATATGGGGATGGATTTCTCAGTGTTGGTGCTTATCTTCCAACCAGCACCTTGACAGTAGAGAAGTACCAATTTCAGGTGCATATACCTATTTGTTAAATTTTCTTTGCATCATTTACTGCAACACACTTTGGTTTGTAGTTAGCATAATAATCTTAGATTTTTGCAACATTTTTTTTTTAAATCTTACAGAAAAGGATCAACTCTGGGACATGTATCTCATTAGCATTAAAAGTACTGTCTCTGTAAAATGAATATAATAAAAGACATTTCTGTAATATAACAGCAAAAGAGATAAATGTCGGGTTGTCAGAAAACTTAAATGAATAACGGTATTTGAAGCATTTGTTTTTCTTGCAATTGGAGTTATGATAATTACTGCTATTTAATAATTTTCCCCGAACTTAGGTTGCTTAGATGTCTTGGGTTTGGGGGGTTTTTGGACACATAAAGGCATTTACCTATCCTGTCAGAAGTTCTTGAAGGATTACGAATATTTTTATGTTCTCTATGAGAAAACAAAGAATGTAAAGTTGAAAGGCAGCAAAGACTAGACTGCTTTTTATAACAGAGCATTGTACAAAACTCCCCAGAATCAAAAGACCAGGGATTTAGTTTGAGAAAATAAATGGGCCTAAGAGTGAATTGTTTAAAAGATCAACTCTTACAAGGCCATCTTGCTATAACATTGGCTTAATAAGTTAGTAAAAATGTGGCTAATACCAAATTCATCCCTTTAATTAAAATTTGACTCAGCCCCTCTTCTAATTCAACAGTGAAAGATTCAAAAGCATGGACTTGGCCCAGAGGCTTTCTATATCTTTGTCAAGAATGCAGGAGAACCTAGAAAAATCTCTTTCCTTAGGTCATGCCTTTTTGAGCAAGAGACTAAAGGATGTCTTAGGGGCTCAGTTCTGCCATAGTGCTGCTTGTTAAGTGGTGGTTTTGCTTCTGTTTACTTCTACACTTCCAAAGGATTTAAGGGAAAATGAAAATGTTGTGGTGACACTCTCAAGCTCTGCAGGTAAAGAGCAAATGATATATTTTCTCACAGAAGAACTCTCTGATATTTCTCTTTGCAACAGTCTTGAAGGGTCATTGGTCCCTCTCAAAGCGGATGTTATTTCTTAGGTGCTATGCTAAGTCGCTTCAGTAGTACCCAACCTGTAAGCCCAATAGACTGTAGCCCACCAGGCTCCTCTGTCCATGGGATTCTCTCTAGGCAAGAATACTGGAGTGGGTTGCTGGGCTCTCCTCCAGGGGATTTGTGAGTGATAATAAAAAAGTGCTACCACTACCCTTTATTCTTCCAGGCCCTGTGCTAAATGTTTAATCTTACCACAGTCTTAGATGTTGTTACCTTTTCCATTATACTTATGTAGATACTGAAGCCCAGAGGGGTTAAGTTAATTGTCCAAAGCCAGAGTCTCTCCTGAAGTCCAGTTTCTTTCAGTGAAAGTTCATGTCCATATCCAAGGCCATCCCTCCAGACACACTAACCTCTCTTGAACAGAAGGTTTTGCAAGATCATGTTTATTCGAATTCAAGATTTTATGCTTTCCACCTCCTAATAAATAACGGACTTATTGATAGTAAAGGTTTCCTTTCTCTCTTCAGAGAGGGAGGGACGGAGGGAGGGTGCAGTAATGAGTATTTAATCTCTGTCAATGGAATTATGGTTTTAGAAACAGTAGTTCTGTTTCAAAGACTGAGTCCCATGGAATTCTGCCCTTGGCCAGGGGTTCAGTGGTTGGTCTTATGTGATTAAATCTTTATAAATGCGATTAAACCCTTATATACTGAAAGAAGAAAAATTACTTTCTCTGCAGTGAGATACATACAGATATATCATTTTCTGTTAATTTGAGGAGTATTTTCAAAAACAAAACCTGGTTCCTAAGAGATTTAAGAAAAAAAGGAATTTTTTTCTTCTCAACACTTACCTATAATAACACCTAAATACTTGAAAGTGTGAACAAATCTCCCATGTTATTCCATAATGTGATATGATTTCTGTCTTTTTCTACCACCCACCAAAGACTAAAAGATCTTAAAGAGAATAGCATTGTTTTTAAACTTTTCTGTTCTCAAAGTTCCCCTTCCATGGTAAGATATAAGGAGTTGATGTATGCTCCCACATGGTGATACTGAGGTAGAAATCATTTGGGTGGTCAGTCCAGGACAGGCTGTGTAGACATGTCAGGAACATTCCGAATGACCCACAATGGGGTTGGTTTTGTGTTGGTCAGTCTGTAGAGAAGACTGTACCATGTACATCCTGCCTGTGGTCAAAAGGTATATAGATTAACCCAGAGAGAGCTTCCAAAACACACATGTATGGCCAAGTGACCTCCAGGCATTGAGTTGCCATTGATTAGTTGTAGGATAAAGATGAAAACTCCTTCCAGTGGCCAACAGGGATCTCCCCAGCACGGCCTAGATACATCTTTCCCCTCTTGCCTCCTGCGATCAGCACCCCATTCTCCCACCCTGTCTGTGCTCTCTGCCTGACTGGCTGGACTTCAGTTCTCCATGCTCACCCTGCCCTTCCCCCAACCACGCTTGCTGTGTTGCTCCTTTGACCTCTGCCCAGATTCTCGCTCTCCGTGACTCCTCTGTTAGTTGAGGATGTCATAGGACCTCATTCTTAGAGGTGTGGTGAGGTTTGAGTGAGTTGATGTTCAAATGTCCCTGACGCGTATGTTAGCTGCTCATTTGCTCAGTCATGTCCAACTCTTTGCAACCCCATGGACTGTATTGAATTCTCCAGGCAAGAATACTGGAGTGCGTTGACATTCCCTTCTCCAGGGAATCTTCCAACCCAGGGATCAAACACTGGTCTCCTGCTTTGCTGGCAGATTCTTTACCATCTGAGCCACCAGGGAAACCAGTGCAGAGAAGGGGCCCATTATTTGGCTAGGTCTTTTATTATTTGATTAATGAGTGTACTTCCGTTAGACTAGAACTGCAGGCAGACAGGGACTGGGACTATTGTGGTTCAAGGATGGCTCTTGTTCCTGGCACAATGCCTAGCTAATTAATGGCACCCATTCTGCATGTGCCTTTATGGAGGCCAGTACAGCCTTAGACAAACTTGAACACTTCAACCTCTGACTCAATACTCAGAGTTAGGATTCAGAGCCACACTCTTAGCACAGAGCTGTCGCTGGTTCTTATCTAGCAGGCAGGGCACTCTCCATAATGTGGCCCTTTCTTATGGACCTTTAGGTACAGGGGCTGTCTCAGAAAACAGGACATCCTACCTAAAACCCTCAGCTTGATGCAAGAGTGAGTCTCGTCTTGGATCCATGTCCTACTTCCACTAAATCAGTGATTTTCAGAACTTTATGTTTCATCTGCACATTCCTTTATCACTATAGTAAGTTATCAGCATTCCAAGTAGGGGTACTCTAGTTAGGCAGAGCATGGCTTTTTTGGGGTTTCCCATCCTTAGCCTGTCTCTGCCTCTGAAGACCTTTGCCCTAAATAAAGTGATGATACATTTTCTAAGACTCTTAGAAAGTGAGAGATGAACTTTGAATGCTTACTGGGCAAACAGGGAGGTAACTTGCAGAAAGGAAAAGCTTCCAACTTTTTTACTTTAAATAAGAAATAATTTGATGTGGTCATGTCATGCACAATGAATGGTTCTAACATTGATAGAGGAAAGATCCCACTATAACTTACTCTGCTTTTTTAAGGCTATGATGTAGCTGCCTTCTTTCATCTTAAAAAAGGAGATTTAAATGTGTTGAAGAGAACAGAGTTGCAGTTCTTTTTATTAGTTGCTTGATTTTGTTTAGCTGAATCACTCAGTGTAGTAATGCCTCTCAAACTATTGGAGAGTATTTCTATGTATATTTACATGTACAGGCATACCTTGTTTTATTGCACTTGGCTTTTGTGCTTTGCAGATATTGCATTTTTTACAAATTAAAAATGTGTTAACCCTGCATAGTCTGATGATAGCACTTTTTGGCAATAAAATATTTTTTAATTAAGAAGTGTGCATTCTTTTTCTCAGACATGATGTTATTGTACACTTAGCATAGTGTAAGTATTAACTTTTATATACACTAGGAAACCAATACAATTGGTGGGATTCATGTCATTGTGATAATAGCTTTATTGTGGTGGTCTAGAACCAGGCGCGCAGTGTCTCTGGGGTATACCTATATTTGTATCTATACTAGAGAAAGCCTAAGAGTTGGTTTATGAATACAAGCTATGAATATTGCATAGTATAATCCAGGTCCTGGGTTTCTAGAAGTCTAAGTTTAGAAGTGGTAGAACTGCATTTTTTGGATTTTGTTGTTGTTAAATCTTGTTTACAAATTAGATTTAGGGGTAGGGACTAACATATTTCATATCAGAGAATTTAATAATCAGACTGTGTTTTGTTGATTTCAGAAGTAGTTCAAATAAAGATCTCATTTTTCAGTGTGAAGAAGAATTTTTATTTGATCACACAATGGAACGAGGGAGCATTGTTTCACTTTTTTCCCCTCCACATTAAGGTACTTTTCTTAAACATTTTCTATTCCAGAGTTGTCGTATGTATACTTTTGTGGTTGTTATTTTTAACTTAATTAAATAAATATATTTTCTTGAAATAGAGTCCCAAGTTTGGGATTGATGACTAAGGATCCCTTAAGTTCATATTTACTGAAATTAACTCACTACTTCCAACAGGAATTTTCTAAACAAGCCATGAAAAAATATTTAGCTGATATAGGCCATCTGGCTTTGAAATGTGGGAAATTTTCTTCTAGCCTGCATCTATTCAGAGTGAATATGGGATCAGAATTCCAATGATTCTGAAACAGTAGATTTGCTATTCAAGCTTTAATGCTTTGGGGATTGTAAATCACAGCACATATGGGATGATATATGTTTTGGGAGAAATGAATCCTCCCAGCCCACATGTAAAAAATAAAGCTATCTGTACCCTCTGTTTATTGAATATTTTTATTTTACCAAGGTAAATCTGAATAAACATTTCCTAGATTTTAATCTTATCACTGAAATAATTAAAAACTGTAAAAGTGTCTGTCAAATTATCATGCATTTTATATGCTCAATAATGTTTTCAATTGAAAGTTTCCTTAGAATAAATAATGGCTTTCACTGTTTTCTCATGGTTCATTTTTAAAAATCCAATAAACAACATCATGAAAGGGTCTTAGCACCCTTGGAAGTTGTGATTCCTGTGGTTGTTCTAAAGACATAAAGCTCCTTTCCCCAGGGACCTCTCATTATAAACAGACATGATGCTTAAACAAAGATTTTCATAATTAGTGTAGCCAAGAAACTTGGCCTTAATTTACTGTTTCTCATAATATGTCTTGATACGGTTTATTCCCCAAAGGGTAAGAAGGAAAAGTCCAAGCCAAGTTCAGTTGGTATTTTTGTCAAAAGATTTCTCAACTTTCATATTTTTTAGTATGTGTGTATGCATCGAAATGCATTATAAATCTAAGGAGACAGGTGTAGTGAAGAGGGAAGTAGTAGTCAGTGATTCCCAAGTTATCTGCATCTAGAGTATCTCGTAGGGCTCTTGTTCTGATAATAGCATTTCTGCAGAAGGACTCTATGTATGGCTGGCACATGTACTCCTGTTCATACAGACTTTGCTGGATTCTGTATGACATCAGTCTCTCGTCTCACCTGAGCCCAGGGAATTTTAATGTTGTTGAAACTTGGATGTAATGTACAATCATCACATATGTGTTTCATTTCTTTAACTTCAGGAAAGCGATTAGTGAATTGGTGATGCCTTAGAGTTAATGTAGCTTTTAGTTCTAATTTACTCATTATAATTAGCCTAACCCACACTTAGTATTGAGTGTAAAGAATTGAGTGAGAGGAAAGAGCCTACTCTGTTTTGTGAAAAGTCTGTTTACTACTATACACTGAGATTTTTTTTCTAGAATTTCTGGAATGTCTTTTCCACTTTGACTTTTCTTTTTTTTTTAAACTCTTAATTTTATTTTATTTTATTTTATTTTTTTTATTTTAAACTTTACAAAATTGTATTAGTTTTGCCAAATATCAAAATGACTTTTCACATGTAACTTGATTCTGTATTTTCTAAGTCTCCTGTGTATTATTATACTTTGATAAGTTAAAAAATAAAGAGAATAGAAAGAATAACCTCAACGTAACCTGTCTCAGATGCATATAGGTGATACGTCAACACACATGACCTTTCAATCTTCAGCACTGATGGCAATAAAAAAGGGAGCCCCTCTAATCTGCCTGCAAATAGCTGCAGCTTCCTTGATCTGGTCTAATCAAAGAAACAAGTCCATTGGGGTTTAAAGGATTCCATGCTGTAGCTTTGCCATTAATTTAATTGCTGCACTACAGTGAATTATGGGAGAGTCAAGTTAAATGCTGAAATCTTTCGGGCAAGAAGCTAAACAGGTTAGTTCTATAATTAGTGTTGTCTTTAAGAGAGACAGTATTCCCGAAAGTGTGACTTTGTACAATTGACAGTTGTGTCCAAAGTCAGTATGGAAGGGAAGTAACTAGTCAGTTTTTTTCTTGGCAGCTGGGTAGTGGCAAAATACATGCTTTTCAAGTTCATTGGAGAAAGACTGATGGCCACCCTTATTTTGGGGGCTTCCCTGGTGGCTCAGATGGTAAAGAATCGCCTTGCAGTGTGGGAGACCCAGTTTCGATCCTTGGCTCGGAAAGATCCACCGGAGAAGGCAATGGCTACCCACTCCAGTACTCTTGCCTGGAGAATCCAACGCAGAGAAGCCAGGTGGGCTACAGTCCATGGGGTCTCAGAGAGTTGAGCACAACTGAGCGACTTTCCCTTTCACCCCCATTTGAGCCTTCTGAGAGTTTTGCAACTTTTTTTCTGTGGGCTGCATGATAAGTAAAAATGATACACCCTTTTAAATATTTATACTTATAAATATTTAAATGCAGCTCTGTGTATTTTGTGTTGTACAAATCCAGCTGTGAGCCAACATTATCCAGGGGCATCTGATGAAATGGGAATTAATAGAGTCTGGGGGCTTTTTCTATGCCAACTCTTTCTGCTCATCTAGCTCATGGCAGTGGCTTTGTGCACGTGGATTGGGTATCTTTAGAATTAATAGACTAGTTAAATTGATCAGCTCATTGCACAAATCTAATCCCTGTTGGACTCAGTTTATCTAATTGTTAGTGGTATTTAATTGGAACTGCGTTTGGTAAGGAGGTATGTCTAGCAATGGATTTTCACCCTTTAAAATAAAATTATTTTTTCCCTCTTTATGAACTTCCTATCTCTGAGGCCCCCTAATTCTGGCCTATTTCTCTCCATTTATGAAGTCCTATTAAAGTAATTTTCCTCTGGTGGAGCATGTGGCTGTCACCACAAGTCAAACAGGGCAATCATTTGCTGGACTCCTTCTTTGCAGAAGCTAGTCATTTGTTTTAGTTACTTGTAAAACATAACCTTGAGAAAAGGGCATTTGAGATGGGATATTACTCTCATGCTAGTTAAGTGACTCTCTTCAGGAATGATGATAATATCCATAGAATTATTATTATTTTCTAAACTTTCATATTGAAGTATAGCTGATTAATAGTGTTGTAATAGTTTCAAGTGGGCAGAGAAGGGACTCAATCATACATATATATTCTTCCCCAAATTCTCCTCCTATATTGGCTGCCACATAACAATTGAGCAGAGTTCCATGTGCTATGCAGTAGGACCTTGTTGGTTATCCATTTTAAATATCAGATCAGATCAGTTGCTCAGTTGTGTCCAACTCTTTGCAACCCCATGAATCACAGCACGCCAGGCCTCCCTGTCCATCACCAACTCCCGGGGTTCACTGAGACTCACGTCCATTGAGTCAGTGATGCCATCCAGCCATCTCATCCTCTGTCGTCCCCTTCTCCTCTTGCCCCCAAGTGTGTATATGTCAATCTCAAACCCCCTATTTCTTGTCCCCATGGAACGAACATGTGTTAAGTGTCCACTGGGCGTCTGACACTTCTAAACAAAACATTGTCTCATTTTTATCTTTATGGCAACCTTGCATTCATCTATTATTGTCAATGAGTTGGTCCTGGAAATTTGCATGTAGATAAGGAGGCAGTGGCGCCCAACTCCAGTACTCTTGCCTGGAAAACCCCATGGACGGAGGAGCCTGGTAGGCTGCAGTCCATGGGGTCGCTAAGAGTCGGACACGACTGAGAATCTTCACTTTCACTTTTCACTTTCATGCATTGGAGAAGGAAATGGCAACCCACTCCAGTGTTCTTGCCTGGACGATACCAGGGATGGCAGAGCCTTGTGGGCTGCCGTCTATGGGTCACACAGAGTCGGACACGACTGAAGCGACTTAGCAGCAGCAAGTTGCTTTAATCCTGTTTTATGAGGAAGGCTAGTCAGTTATCTTGTAAATGCCTGGGAGAAGGTTTCTGGTATAAAGCTCAGTAAAGGGGGGAAATGGGCAAGGCAAAACTGTGGGGAAATGATAGGGGGTAAGTGTCACAGTCTTCTAGGAAGTGTGTGGCCCTTGTTGTCTAGGATGCTGACTCAAAACTGAGTTCAGTGTCTGGTTAGAAAGAGAACCCTGTCTAATCTTCATGGTAATCTTCATGACAGATTGGTGTCATTCCTGAATTGCACTTTAACATCTGACAACAGGGCTTCCCAGGTAGCTCAGCTGGTAAAGAATCCACCTACAATGCAGGAGACCCTAGTTCCATTCCTGGGTTGGGAAGATCCCCTGGAGGATGGCATGACAACCCATTCCATTATTCTTGCCTGGAGAATCCCCATGGACAAAGGAACCTGGTGGGCTACAGTCCATGGGGTCGCAAAGAGCTGGACAAAACTGAATGACTAAGCACAGCACACACAGTGCTGAATAATTTGCTTTCATTTTCCTTTTGCCATCATTCACCCCACCTCAACTCATTTTACTACACCTTACCCTCACTTCTACCTTAATTTTGTTTTGAAAGTGAGTATTGTACTTTAAAAAACTGAAGAAAAGAAAGAAATTATAATCTGTCCTCAAGATGCCTATGCAGTGGTTATGGACGTTGAGTTCAAAGTTGTGTTCAAACTATAGCTCTAGTAGTATGTTTCAGCTAATGAAACTTGGGTAAATGACTTCGCCTTTCTGTACATCAGTTTCTTTGTCGTGGGAATTCTAAGTAACAGCAGCGTCTCCCTGGAAAGATGATAGGTGATGAGATTCCACAATCCTAGCACAGTGACTAGTGCCTAGAAGGGGCCCAAGACCTATGGAAGAAATGTTGACCTTTTCAGAAGATACGGAGCTTTAAAAATTAAATTAGGTTAAAAAATAATGACTTTCAGTGTTTTGGGATTTGCAAGCTTCAAGGACTTGTGCCGAAGAACAACAGACAAGAGTCTGCTTATTTAATAGAACGTGCCCTCAATGAGGGTCTGATCTGCCTTCAGCTTGAGGAGAGCTTCAGAATTTTAATTATTTGGAGGAGCTTCCCAGGGTAATAGAAGTTACTTTCTGGTTGCTTTCTCTCCATGTCAAACTGAAAGGATAATTGTAACAAATGAGCATTTGTATGCCAAGATGCGGTGCAGCAAATGAATTTATGGATGATGATGATAATCAGCATCAGCGTGGCCAGGGTTCCGGTCTGATCAGTAGCTGCAGGCTGCTTTCTTAAGACAAAACAGTCATTTAAACGAACATGACATCTGTTCTTAAAAGTTTTTCTTGAACAAACTCTGAAGACCCGTTATTTTATATTTTCTTCTCTACAATTCTGATCATTCAGGCTGAGCAGCTGCTCCAGAAAGATTTATTGGTCTTCCCTGGCACTCCCATTAGCATCCTCTACATAGCTCATCATGACACTTAACTGTAATGCAAAAAAAAGTAATAATATTGATAATATAATGATCATCCTATGGCAGTAGTCACTGAACATATAGTCTGTGCCAGGAATTATATTAAGAAGAGCTTGGCATTATCATCATCTCATTTAATCCTCACAAAAACTTCATGAAGAGACTTTTGCCGCCTTTTTCCCGATGAAGAGGTTGAGTTAGAGAGTTTCTGTAACTCACCTAAAGTCACACCTAGGAATAAACTAGATCTGACTGTGGGCCTGAAGTACATAGACAAGACTCAAAAGGTGTGTGTCTGTTTGTTTCCAGTCCTCTTCTTTGTTTTACAACCCCGCGGCCTCCTTCATATGTCCATCTCACATCCCAGCCTGGAACCTGGTGTGTGGGAGGCATTCAGATGTTGAGAAGAGTGAATGAATGAGTTCAGCCCCTCTGCAGAGTAGATGCTGATAAAATGGCACCTAATCATTAAGGGCTTACAAGTCAAGGGAAATAATTTTGAATAGAATCATTTTAAAGCCACTCCTCTGTGTCCATAGAAAATTGAATGTCGTGAAAGTATGGCAAAGCCAAGTTGAGAAGCATTCAGGTGTAGACGTTCTTTGGGGTACTTGATATATTTTTAAAAATCCACTCAGGCATATACTAATTAAACTGTTCATGACAGCATATAATTGCATCATTACGTACACAACTCTGTTACTATAATTTAGAACACAAGAGAGCAAAGTGTCAAAATCTTTCTAATGGTGTTTAATTCTGTTTTAGCTTTTCCTAAAGGAACTGTCCCTGGTGGCTCAGATGGTAAAAGTGTCTGCCTACAGTGTAGGAGACCTGGGTTCGATCTCTGGGTCGGGAAGATCCCCTGGAGAAGGAAATGGCAACCCACTCCAGTACTCTTGGCTGGAAAATCCCATGGATGGAGAAGCCTGGTAGACTACAATCCCTGGGGTCACAAAGAGTCGGACACAAATGAGCAACTTCACTTTCAAAGGAACTGTTCAGTTTGTACTTTAAACTTGTGAAGTTTTGATACCTTTGTACATTCTTTGCTGCTGTGAACCATTCATGAAAACAATAGAAATGACTTAGTGTCCATTTTTCATAACCTGGAGTTTAGTCTTTGTATGAGGTATAGTGTATCTTTCAGTGTCCAATGCACCTATATTTGCCTACATATTCTGTTTTTTAACCTTCTATATTCTTCTTCTGTAGTATTTAGACTTAGTACGATTAGTACTATAACCTGTGAGAATAACAACTCAATTTATTCAAGACCATTTTAATTAGAAATATGTGCTGACTCTTTGGGGACCAGGTAGAAATTTGTGCTTCTCTGCAGACAGGGGTTGCTGAGCAAATTAATAATGTAAACAAGATTTTGGAAAGAATATTTAATCAACTCAAGAAACTTTTCAAGCAAGCGGTAGCACTTTAGAACTAGCCATTGACATTCCAAAGATTGATGTGTTAATTACTTATCATTGTTTTGAATTAATTAAACTGATCACTTTAAATGGTTTGGTTTGGCTACATCCTGTAGGTCTCATACAAATTTCAGTCCTTCCACTATAATAATGCTGTATGCTGAATCCTTTCTTAATAATCACTATTTACCACTTACTTGGGCTTCCCTTGTGGTTCAGCTGGTAAAGAATCCACCTGTAATGCGGGAGACCTGGGTTTGATCCCTGGGTTGGAAAGATCCCTGAAGAAGGGAACAGCTACCCACTCCAGTATTCTGGCCTGGAGAATTCCATGGACTGTGTAGTCCAATGGGGTCCCAAAGAGTCAGACACAGTGAGCAAAACTTTTGTTTTCACTTTTCACCACTTACTTTCTACCAACCTGGTTGTCCTGGGCACACAGAAAAGCTTCTCCAAGTGTCATCCTTGCATCTGTCAAATGGAATCTTGATCAGGGTTTCTGAGACTTAACTGAGATAAACCATATGCATAATTTGGTGCAGTACTCAGGAAATGGGTTGCTAACATTTAGTCCAAATTAGGCCAATTTTGTTATCAAATGTGGCCGATTCTATTGCAAACTTTTCTGCCTTAAAGTTGTGGTGTGAATTTACTTCAGAGAAATATAGAAATGTAGTGTGCTATATTTAATCATTTCCTTCTAAGCACAATAAACTTAAAGAAAAATCACATTTTTTTCCCTTAATTTTTTAAATTAAAGAATAGTTGGTGTACAGTATTATATAAGTTATAGGTGTACAATGTAGTGATTCACACTTGTTAAAGCTTGTATTCCATTTATAGTTATTATAAGATATTGGCTGTATTCCCCTCGTACAATGAATCCTTGTAGCTTATTTCATACATAATGGTTTGTACCTCTGAATCTCTTACCCCATACCTCTCCCCATGGTAAACACTGGTTTATTCTCTGTGAGTCTGCTTCTTTATTATTTTCACTAATTACACTGATATCATACAGTATTTGTCTTTCTCTGTCTGACTTATTTCACTTAGCATCATATCCTCCAAGTCATTTCCATGTTGCTGCAAGTGGTAAAATTCCTTTCATTTTGATGGCTGAATAGTGTAGCGTTTCATTGTGTGTGTATACGTACAGATCTATTACATCTTTTTTACCCCTCAATCTGTTTACTTACATTAGGTTGCTTCCATGTAATTGTAAATACTGCTGCATGAAATTGTAAATACTGCTGCTATGAACATCGAGGTGTGTATATCTTTTTGAATTAGTGTTTTAACTTTATTTTCAGAAGTATACCCAGAAATGGAATTGCTGAGTTCTATTTTTAGGTTTTTTAGAAACCTCCACACTATTTTTCGCGGTGGCTGTATCCCACCAACAATGTAGGTGGTTCACCTTTGCTCCGTATCCTCACCAACATTCATTATTTGTGTTCTTTTTGTGGATAACCTTTCTGACAAGTGTGAGGTGATATCTCATTGTGATTTTGATTTGTATTTCCCTGGTGATAAACAATGTTGAGCATCTTTTCATGTGCCTGTTGGCCTATGAATTTCCTATTTGGAAAAATATCTATTCAGCTTTTCCACCCATTTTAAAATTGGGTTGTTTTTTTGATGATGAGTTATATGAGCTGTTCAAATGTGTTGGATTATCAGTTAAATCATTTGCAAATATTTATCCCATTCTGTAAGTTGTCTTTTCATTTTGTCAATGGTTTCTTTGCAAAAGCTTTTAAGTTTAATAAGGTCCCATTTGTTTATTTTTGCTTTTATTTCCTTTGCTTTAGGAGATGGATCCAAAAAATATCACTACAGTTGATGTCAAAGAGTGTTCTGCTTATGATTTCCTCTAGAAATTTCATGGTTTCTGGCCTTTCATTTAGGCCTTTAATCCATTTTGAGCTTATTTTTGTGTGTGGTGTTACATAATGTTTTAATTTCATTGTATTACATGTAGCTGTCCAATTTTCCCAGCACCACTTATTGAGGAGACTGTATTTTCTCTATTGTATATTCTTGCCTCCTTTGTTGTAGATTAATTGACAATAAGTATGTGGGTTCATTTCAAGGCTCTCTATCCTCTTTCACTGATCTACATACCTGTTTTTGTGCAAATACCATGCTGTTTTGACTACTGTAGCTTTGCAACACAGTCTGAAACCAGGGAGTGGAAAATCACAAGTCTTAAAACATCAGTTGGATTTGCTACACTGAATTGTATCTGGATTTTGTAATGCAGGAGGCTGCAGAAATTTGGATTTGGGTGATTCCTGAGTCCCATGTGGGCATAAAGTTTTTATTTTTAAGTCATCTTCATGGTTAGGACCTTGCTGCTTGGCTGAAATTGTGAGTTTTCTCTGTTCACACATTATTAGAACTGGTCAATCCTGCTGGCTCTTATGAAATGGCCCCGTGCCGCCTGTGGGGTTATGCAAAGTTGGGAGTGTTTCTTGTTGCTGGGGAGGTAGACTTCCTTATTATTGTTATTTACCTTGTTATTTAAATAAGAAATTTGAATCAGTTTTCAATTGTACTGATTTCTTTTCATGCAAAATGAGATTTTTACTTAAATACTCATTTTTTCTTGGAGTTGGGGCACTAGTGTCATCAGTTGATATCCTTTGTGAAATTTCATTTAGCTGATAGTTTGCCTTCACACATCTTTCTGAAAAAGAGCATGGAAAAAGCATGCTATATCTCACTGGAAAACTCTCTGGAAAACAGTGGAATATGTCAAACAAAAATGTACCAGACAATTAAAGACATGACTTCATTCAGGACCTTTTAATGGGGGGACATTCATTCATGAGGAATGTCTCAAGAAAGAAAAAAAATGAGGTTTTATGAAACATGGTGGACATTGAGGAAGTGTCTTAGAATATCCAAGGGGACATTGGTCCTTGCGGTTCTGACTGTTTCCTGAAAGGGTAAAGATTTCTTGACCTTGACTATTTTCTGTGAGTACAGGGCTTAGATTAAGTTCAAGATTGCCGAATACGTAAAACTTTGTAGAAAAGGTTCTTTTCTGAATAGTAATAACTGCATAATGGGCTTTTTGTTAATTGCTGTTTCACTGGTGTTTAAAGCACAATATTAATTAATATTGTGATTGCTTTCTTAGTTGCCCCTGAACTCCTGAAACAAGCTTTTCATCATACAGATTACAAGTATCCACATTAACTCCTAACTATTAGAAAAAACTAATTTGGAAAAAGTTTTATCTGCTTATAAATCTCATTGAAATAGTCTGTGGTTCCCTCCCAATAATGTGAGAGCTTATGAATTTCCATATTGCTAAATGGGAGCCAGTGTCTTCATTTTCTCTATTAATCCAGGTAAAGATTTACATATGTTATGAAATATTTCTTTTGAAAATAGTTTTACATTCTGAAGCTTCCCTTCATTTTAAGCAATAAGGATTCATATTAGAATGTTCTTTTGAATACCCTCCTACCCACCCACACTTCTGTTCTCTCTTTTCTCCCTTACCTTTCATTTCCCTTTATCTTCTTTCTAATCTCCAAATACGGAACTCCCATAGGTCTGTCCTGAGCTTCCTACTTTTCTTTTACCTTCTCCCTATACTGTCTTATCTAATTGCACGTGTGTGTGTGTTTTAGTCACTAAGTCGTATCTGACTCTTTATGACCCCATGGACTGTAGTCCTCCATTCTCCTCTGTCCATGGGGTTTCCCAGGCAAGAATACTGGAGTGAGCTGGCCATTTCCTCCTCCAGGAGATCTTCCCAAACCAGGGACTGAACCCACCTCTCCTACTTGGCAGGTGGATTCTTTACCACTGAGTCACCAGGAAAGCCCATCTGATTGAATAGCTCTCTAGAAAATATCTCTTTGTGTATCAGTGATTCCTTGCTATTCTCCAGGCCCACATATTTGAGGCGTAACTGCTTATTCCCACCAGCACAGTGCATTCTAGATTAGTGGTTCTCACTAATCACTAAAGCTTCCTCTGAGCGTCTTGAGGTGGGGAATACCCAGTTTGTGAAGAGCTATATAGTGACCCTCTGCCCCAGGCCCTGAGAATCCCTACCCCCTGTAATCATGAACCCCAAGTCCAACCCCTTACTAGACTAGGTCCACTCAGATGTTTTCAGCTGCTTCCTCATGTCCCATAGATACTTGCAATCATAAAAAAAAATCACATCTATACTGCTGCTGCTGCTTCTAAGTCACTTCAGTAGTGTCTGACTCTGTGTGACCCCATAGACAACAGCCCACCAGGCTCCCCCGTCCCTGGGATTCTCCAGGCAAGAACACTGGAGTGGGTTGCCATTTCCTTCTCCAATGCATGAAAGTGAAAAGTGAAAGGGAAGTCGCTCAGTTGTGTCTGACTCTTAGCGACCCCATGGACTGCAGCATACCAGGCTCCTCCATCCATGGGATTTGCCAGGCAAGAGTACTGGAGTGGGGTGCCATTGCCTTCTCTGACATCTATACTATTGAACCCTAAACAAGCTCTCCCTTTTGACTCCCTCATTTCTATTTTTGACACAGATGTTCTGAATCATTTTGAAAAACAACACCAACAACAAAAACACAGTAAAGCAAAAACAAAAATAGAAATATCCTTTAGGAGGAAAGATGCTGATGTATTTTAATATTTTATTTGTTTTCTCTTTCTCATTAAGAAAGATAATATACTTCAGGATGTTGGAAAAGTCCCCTGTGATCTCACAACACAGAAATACTGTGAAGCATTTGAGTGTATATAGTGATTCATTTTTCCCCCATGCATTTAAATACAAAGTTGTTCTCATCTACAGAAAGACAGGCTAGCCCACAAGCTGGCTTATATCCTGACGTGGTATAAAGAGAGGCAACACAGCAAGGTGGGCAAGAAGCACGGTTCCTGGAGTCAAACAGACCCCCTGTTTGAACCCGTCTTCTACCTCTCACTCTCTATGTTGACCTGACAATAACTGATACATTTGTCAGGGCCTCTGGTACCTGATCAGTAAGTCAAAGGCATACCTTCCATGGACCTGTTATCAGGAGCAAGTGGGATCCTGCATGTTGGTATTTTTGGTTTATGATACCTCTCACACAGATTTTTCTATTACAAATGATTTTCTATTCATGAGTAAGTCTTGTTGGCTGCTACTTTGTTCCAAAATTCCACACTTATCCAGTGCACATTAGCAAGGCTCTCTGGGACCCACTTCTGTAGCCAATCTCTGTAGTCCTTTCCCTTCCTATTCCTTTACTCGGATTACTCTGCCCGTTTCCCATCACTGTGGAAACCCAGCATCTTGTCTCAGGCTCACTTCTTCTGGGGTGGCTTAGTGGACTTGTTTGCTCTCTTTCTACCTTGTTGCTGATAGAGTCCTTGGAATCTGGATAATATGCACGGCGTAGCCTTAGTGCTGTGTGTGTGTGTATGAATGTTGTATACATGCATATATCATATATGTTATCTTATGTGTGAGTAGTGGGCTTCCCTAGTAGCTCAGCTGGTCAAGCTCCTGCAGTGCAGGAGGCTCCAGTTCAATTCCTGGGTCAGAGGGCTAAGCTGCCCACTCCAGTATTTGTGGGCTTTCCTGGTGGCTCAGCAGGTAAAGAATCTACCTGTGATGTGGGAGACCTGGGTTCAATCCCTGGATCGGGAACGTTTCCTGGAGGAGGGCATGGCAACCCACTCCAGTATTCTTGCCTGGAGAATCTCCATGGACAAAGAAGCCTGGTGGGGTCGAAAAGAGTTGGACACGACTGAGTGACTAAGCACAGCACATGGGTGAATAGTAATTGCTTCCAGAGGTGCCACCTTTACAAAACATCATGAGGCAGGTTGGCAGCTTTTGTTGAAGAGGAAATGGAGGCTCACAGTGTGCCTTGCTCTTGGTTGCATAGATAATAGAAAAGCCAGAAACAAGATGTTGGCCTGCAGACAGGGATACCAGTTCTCTTTCCTTTGGTGCTTAGTGAATACCCCTTGAAAAGCAGATTTTCAGTGTATAGTCTCTAAGCAGTCAAACCAGGTTTTGCCTCCTCAAAGATGATTGATCTAAACACCAATATGTGTTTTTGCATCAATGTCAAGGGAGGACAACTCCATGGAATCTTCCCACCCTTTTTGTATTAAGTGACTATTCTTTATACAGACCTAGTGACTTGTCAAAGGGAATAACTCAGGTGCTTGATTTTCCAAATCTACTTACTTATTATTTGGAGGTCAACGGCTGGTTGGAAAGAAGGCTTCTTGACCCTTGTGGCCATTTCTGTGACCCGTGTGTAATATCCCCATAAAACAAACTTCCTGGCAAGACTTAGTAAACACATTTCAACTAAATATAAAGATTTCATAAACCATGTTCTTAGTCCAATGTGCTAAGGAAGAATCACGGCTCCCAGGATGTCATTAATTTTATATTTAGCTCAGAATTTAAGGACAGCAGGGAAAGACACATGTCTAATATGTAGCCACATTATTCAAGTACAGAGACTACAAGCTAAGCGTTAAGATGACCAGTTCATTCCAGGAGGCCAATAAAGCTGTGTGGTGAAGGACTTGAGGTGTAGTAACCAGAGACCTAGTTTCTGGTCAGCTCTCTGGTACTTACTACCTAGAATAAATTATTAAACCACTCTGTGCCTCGTTTTCCTCATCTGTAAAAATGAGGATTATGACAGTATTCATGTTCACCTTGCAGAACTGTTGTGAAGATGAACAGATTCCATGTAATACCCTTGGCAACATACGGGTAGTGCTCCTTTGTCCTATTCTTGGAAACTTGCACACCAAGCTAAAGTCATTTTGATTATTTGTTTTTAGGCAGAAGTCTTTTGGGTGTCTCAATCTTTTTTTTTTTTTTTTTTTTTGGTTTGTTTGTTTTTTAATTGAAGAATAGTTGCTTTAAAATGGTGTTAATTTTTGCTGTATAGCAACATGAATCAACTTCATGGGTGTGTACTAAGTCGCCTCAGTCGTGTCTGATCCCATGGACTGTAGCCCACTGGGCTGCTCTGTCCATGCGATTCTCCAGGCAATAATACTGGAGTAGGGAAAAAAAAAATACTGGAGTGTTGGGGGCCAGAGTGAGGTACTCCGCCCATGGCAAAGGTCATGAGGAAGGAGGCTCGACATACGCAAAGGCGGGATCGAGCCTCAGGAGTCCCCCTGGAAATCCCCGAGCGTCTACCCCCATAACCAGAGCCTGCCTACTTTACTACTTTGTGCTCTTACCTACACCTCTGACTTTACGGGGGGCTGTCCCCCACCACCTCTTTCGGAGAAGGAGTTAACCTAGAGCTCCAGTCAATAAAAACTCTTGGGTGTGACAAGAGTGTTTTAACCTACAAACTCCTCTGAAGGTTCTCTAGCCTGCCTGACAGGCTCGTCCGGCCACATGTGATTGCTCACAGCCTCCCAACCGTGAGAGGCACGAGATGCTTTAAACCTTCTAAAAACAGGTTCCTTAGAAAAGTTAGAAAACTATTAGTATAAGTATAATGGGCTGATTAGAAATTGTATTGGTGAAGGGTTTTTCATTTGTTGAGCCAATGTTTGTTGCTAAGTCTCCACATCTCCTGCCCTTACACACATTAATGAATATATAGAAGAAATAAGTATTAACCTTTGATATTAATCACTTTAGACCTTAGGCTAAGTAAATTCTTTCCTTAACTAAAACCCACTACACCCTCACCCTGTAGGAATGTAACTTTACTTGGGTGGCGTCTGTTTTGAGAATAATCAGCCCTGGAGAAATAAGTGTCCTGATTGACTGACCGCTGTCACAAGGAGAGGGTCGTAAATCGTCAGCAGGCCCCCCTGGCCAGAAGATGATGTAACACCCCTAAGACCTCTGTATACATTTGTGTGAAGCACCTGACTTTAATAAAAGTCAGGACTGCTGTCCCCACGTGACTTTTGTATAACATCTTAGTGTATAAAAACAGACTCTGGAAAATAAAGAATTAGGATCAGTTTCTCAAAATACTGGTCTCCCCATGTCTCTCTCTCCCTCTGGCTGAGTCTCCATCTGGAGCGCGGAACCCACCAAGCTTACTAATTTTGCCTGGGCTTCTAAGATCCGACCGGGGAGGCCTCAGTGTCTCCTCTCCTTCGGGAGAACGGAAGGACGCCTGCGGCCTACGTAAGTGGTGCAAGCTTCTTGTCTTGAAGTTTTATTGGTCCCCCGTGTAAACCAAGCTACTCAGCCTCTTTTCTCCACTGAATTTTCCTACTGAGCTATCCTTATTCTATTACTCTTTATATCTCTAATTAATATCTAATTGAAACTATCGTATCCTGACCCTCGCTGACGCCGTCTCTCCTTCGAGTACCCTGGATCAGCCGGGGCTGGTCCCCGGCAGGAGTGGGTTGCCATGCCCTCATCCAGGGGATCTTCCTAACCCAGAGACTGAACCCATGTCTCTTATGTCTCCTGCACTGGCAGGTGGATTCTTTACCACTAGCACCACTGGGAGTCAGCTCTAAGTGTATGCGTATCCCCGCCCTCTTGAGCCTCCTTCCCACAGCACCCACCTCCTACCCCTCAAGGTCATCACGGAGCACCAAGCTGATCTCCCGATGCTATACAGCAGCTTCCCACTGGCTCTTTATTTTATACAGAATAGAGTATATATGTCAATGCTACTTTCTCAATTTGTCCCACTTTCTCCTTCTTCCACTGTGTCCACAAGCATGCCTCAATCTTAAGACTAGATAATAATCAAACAATTAGTTCAAGAAACGTGCCATACTCTGATGTCTTCGCACACCCCCATCATACAAGTGTCTGGCTATTTGCTCTTAGTGATTACCTCCAGTGTAGGCCTGTTATTGAAAAAGACTAGAGCCCTCTCAGCAGAGACCCACCCCCCACCCCCTGCCATGTAGTCAGTTACAATCCCAAAGGAACTTAAGCCAGCATTCATAATGGATGATCTCATACCATGCCCTTGGCCACATTCTCAAGCTACCTACATGGTGATGAGCTCCTTACTCATTAGGCTAGTTGTCCTAACAGGGCAATAATCTCAGAGAGCCTTCAACATTTTTGATAAAGACAATCTGTGATTGCTCTTTTACTTTTCTTCTACAGATGAATTCTCAGGAATATCAGAAACCACCATTGGACATAACACATGTATTAGACTGAAAAGATGCACAACAGGAGAGTTGTGAGTTAACGTTTATTTGGGGGCAAAAAGGAGGACTGCAGCTTGGGAGACAGTACCTCAGATAGCTCTGAGAGACTGCTCCAAAGAGGCAGTGGGGAAAGGTCAATATATATGATTTTGGTGAAGGGGGAGTTCAGTACAATCAAACGCTTACTTTACAAAAGGTTTTCTGCTAGTCAGGAGGAGCTGATGTCACCATGAAGGAATTTAAGTAATTTTCTAGATAAGAAGAGATGCAAGGATAGGAATCATGAAATCGGTTCCTGAAAATATTGAACTATCTAAAGGCCTGTTCCACGGGTTTCCCTGGAGCACAGAGTGCCTCACTCTGCCTCCCAAATTCCGCTCAGGGGGTGTTGAAGGTGAGCAGCTGCAGAGCACAGGGTTCAGTCTCCGCAGAGGCAGATGGCAAATGCCCTTGTTGTTGTTCAGTCAGTGGAAAATGCTCTTGGCAAGTGCCAATTTATAATTGACACATACTAATGGAAATAATTTGGTTATTTTACCATCCGTCTTCTGTACCTGTTCATCCAAGATACTGTATTACACAGAAAGGCTGAAGGCAGACAGTGTTTATATTTAGATTTCTCTTAGCTTTAAGTTGGACCAGTTACTTGCAACTAAGAGAGTGATGTTCTGTCAGCACCATTCTCATCGTGTTCCCTGATAAGCACACGGGGGTGCATCTTGTCACTTATTTTTTATTACTGTGTTGGATGAAACCATTCCTCTACCTACTGTCCATCTATCATCAAATATTTATCTAGAGTATCTCAAGTACTCTAAACCATAACATTGATTTGTGGCTGTTTGAAATTTCTTTTAAGGCTGCTGACAAATTACAAAAATTGCCTGACATATCTGTCTTAAAGGAGAGTACTGGACAAAAAAAAAAAAAAAAATAATTGATGTCTTGTTTGAAATTGAATACATATACATGCATAAGCAATGACATCTGTACTCAGTTCTTTTTAAAAAAATTGCTACATAGCTTTTGTGGATTAGGTGTTTAAATTTGACTTTAAACACCAAATTTCAGAATAAAAGCATTGTTTCCAAGGGAAGTAGATATATTACCATATTGAATTAACCTGGGAACTTCTACTTCTTGATAAGTTGGAGTGGCCTATGGCCAACCAGTTCTTCTTAGAAAACAATAGAAAAGCCAAATATAAACAGAATCTGAAACATACCTAATTTGAAGAAATCAAAGAGCTTCCGAGAAAACCAAGACTTCTACAGCAAGTGAACTGTGGAGTCGTGAGCCAGCATCCTGTCCACCCTTCCCTTCAGGAGACTTGCCAATTCTGGGGCTGTGATGAAAAGCTGAGAAACCAGGCAGAAGATCGCACATAGGAAGCTATGCACTCAGCCCAGATCGTGGGCTTCCCAGGTGGCGTTAGTGGTGAAGAACTCACCTGCCAATGCAGGAGAGGTAAGAACACGGCTTCCATCCGTGGGTCACCTGGAGGAAGGCATGCCACCCCACTCCAGTATTCTTACCTGGAGAATCCCATGGACAGAGGAGCCTGGCAGGCCACACTCCATCAGGTCACAGAAAGTCCTGAATTGGAGAAATGAGACTTGTCCCATCTCAGGCTGCCTATCACAGACGAGGATGAACCTTATCCAGAAGTCGCCATCATCCATTTTCTCTCTGATTTTTCATACTTAACATCTGTAATTTAACTTAAAATCTCTGAATACGCCAAGAAATAGGACTAGGCGAAAAACGGAAAGCAGTAACAATCCAAAGAATGACTAGATTATGGATGGTACTGAAATTGCACTTTGGTCTGCAGCCAAGCAGTAGCAGCTTTCTTTAGATGAAACTAGCTCTCCAGTTCTCCATTGTCCCTCTCTCTTTTGTCTTACTCCTGGCTTGATCCATTAAATTACATTATTTATGCTGTAGGCATTTGGGTTTACATCTGCTGCTTTACAGCAAGGAGTATATCTGTTTTATTCTTAGATAGTTGGTCTTCCAGCCACCACCATATGGATTTGCACACAAAGGGAGAGGAAATATTACGGACAATCCATCTTTCAGATTTTTTTACTAATCGTTTTTGAAGAATGACTGTTAATGGTCTTACGTTTTCTTTTTGCATAGGAGGATGAGTAGAGGGGTTTACAGTGTAAATCTTGATATAAACAGAAATGCTTGATTTTTTTTTTTTTATTGGTTTCTGAGTTCTTTCTTGCAAAGGAAAAAATAGGAGTGGGTACAGGGGGCAAAAAGAGAAAAAGCAAGTTCAGACAGGCTTAAATAAAATTACAGTTGGCCCTGTGAGTGGCTTTCTGGGAATGTGCAATGTGCATTTTTGACATGGACTGCTCACATCTCTCTCAAATGATAAAGGATCAGAAATAGGATAGGCCTTTGTAAACCAGTGTCAGCTTGCTCTCTGTTCCAAGTGAAGAGCTTCAAGTTCCAATTTTTTATTTATTTTTTTAGACAAAGGAGGATAGCCTCCCACTTGCACAGTGTCCTTTCTTTGAAGAACAAGTGCTTCTTAAAGCAGCAGACCAGGATCATCCAGAACAGGAATTCAGAAGCGGAGCAAGGGTACAGGTGACCCTAAGTGCTTTGGAATCACAGTGCTCTAGAGTGACTTTCAAAGTGTGACCTCAAAACTAGCATTTGGCATCGCCTGAGATCTTGTTAACAGTGCAAATGTGTGGGCTGCACTGAGACCTAGAGCACTGAGATCTCTGGAGATGGTTCCCAGGAGACTGAGTCAGCTCTCTAAGTGACACTTAAGTGCTTTATATTTGAGAACCGCTGCTCTAGACCATTGGTGATAATCCATACGTAGTCACTACATAGGGCCAGGATACCTAAGACCCATCCCTGGTGACGCTGCTGTGACCATATCCAGAAAATTGCACTAGGCATTCATGTGTGTTCTAATCTAATGGAGTTAGGGTCTTTGGGCAGTCTCTCCACTATCAGAAAAATCCTATGATCTTTCTCATATATTAGAGGGGATTAAAAAAAAAGACACTTGAGTCTGATTTTGCATTTCCTATAGACCATTCTTTCACCAATCACAAGAAGTTATCTTTGAAGACAACTGTGTAAATAAAGACTATGTAAAAAATTGTTATTACTTTGGAAGATGAATCAGGCACCTCAACTAGATAATAAAGCCATCTGGCATTGTGAGAAATTCGTATCTCTTTTGAAAAAAGAGAGAATCACATTCCTTTAAAAGTGACTTAGAGGGAAAAATGACCTAAAATGACGGATAAGAACAGTGGTGCTTGGAGAATACAGCTTTTAGAGGGACAGTGGATACTTGGGACAGGAAGTCAAACTTCTAAAGGCATCCTTGGGTGTATCATAAAAGGCATTTTTTAAAAAAATAAGTGTTATATGTTCATATTTATAAATGCATATAAAATGCATATACTTTATATATACATATAGGATCAGTGATACATAATATTATCTTGTAAATTCTTGGTCTAAGATTTCCAACAGTGATTCATCCATGGCCTTGTTATTTTAACCAGTTTGAATGTGGCTATTTTGAAAAATATGTCTCTGTGTTGTAATCTCCACTGGTTAAGTGATTTTTTTTTTTCCTGCGCTCTCTAAGGTACACACAAAGAGTGGCACAGTTGTTTAAGAAGTTTGAGATGATAAAGGGTCTTAAGGATCTTATTGTTTTTTCCAGGCCACTTTTATTTTATTTTATTTTTTAATTTTTTTCCAGGCCACTTTTAAAATGGCCTTTTAACTTTTAAAACTATTGTTAAGTGGACACTCTCCCTCCTTCCAAGAAAATATTTAAGAAGAGTATCTATGTGTATTGTTTAGACATCGCTAGCCATTTTTAAATCTTCCCTGGTGGCTCAGAAGGTAAACAATGTGCTATTTTGGTAACTTGTACAGTTTGGTGAATTAACTCCTCCTGTTGGCAATTCTGTGAGCAGACAAGTGACTTGGTCAAACTTATTAGTAGCACGATCTAGAAGGAATCTGAAGAGGATAAAACTAGAGTTTGAGTTCATCAGTGATTCAGCAAGTGTTGATGAAATATTCAGAACTACGTTCTTTCAGTGCAAAATTCCCCTTTTTTCTTGCATTATTCTGCTTTTCTACCAGCTCCATCATATAAAGACAGGGATATCATCTGCTTCTACCTTGTTGGACTTTGAAAGGACTCTAAGAACAAAACAACAGCAACAAAAAAAAAGATGAACTTACAGATTTCCAAGAAAAGATGATTTCATAAAACTTGTTGTTACATCTTAGATGTTTACAGTATGTTGCTCTTTCTGGGTTGCAATTTACTAGAGTGTCAGAATCATATTCCATTGTAGACACTAAAGCACCTTAAGTGATAAATACAGTGCATCACCCTGTATTAGTTGCACTTAGGTTCATTTTCAACAGTTGAACAACTGGAGAGAGACACTAATAGTGTTTTATGAAAGAACTTGAGTCAATGAAAATACCCTGAAATGAGACCTTCTAGAGATTTTTTGCCCTATTGAATATTGTAGAAACAGTGAGAAAGTCAAGAGAGAAACTACTGTAGATCTGTATACATTTTACTTATTTGATAACATTTTGAGATTCTATGAGCTGTGTAGTTTGAACTGAGAATTTGTCACAAATTCACATTCCCTATGACTATTGGCAGGTTTTTTTTAATCTTTAAGAATTAAAAATTTGCCATACATTGACATGAATCCTCCATGGGTGTACATGTGTCCCCATCCTGAACCCCCTCCCACCTCCCTCCCCATCCCATCCCTCAGGGTCATCCCAGTGCACCAGCACCCTGAATTTAAAAAAAAAAAACACATTTTTTAATTAAAAAAAATTTTTTTTTTAGATTTTGACTGTGCTGCATGGGTTGCAGGATCTCACTTCCCCAGCCAGGGATTGAACCTGGGCCATGGCAGTGAAAGTGCTGAATCCTAACCACTAGATGACCAGGAAACTCCCTGGGCAGGGTTTTTAGGTTTAGCTTTCTTATGACTGGGCTTCTTCCCTGGTAGCTCAGCTGGTAAAGAACCTGCCTGCAATGCAGGAGACACTGGTTCGATTCCTGGATTGGGAAGATCCCCTGGAGAAGGGATAGGCTACCCACTCCACTATTCTTAGGCTTCTCTGGTGGCTCAGATGGTTAAGAATCTGCCTGCAATGCGGGAGACCTGGGTTTGATCCCTGGATTGGGAAGATCCCCTGAAGAAGGGAACAGCTACCCACTCCAGGATTCTTGCCTGGAGAATTCCGTGGACAGAGGAGCCTGGCAGGCTCCATGGGGTTGCAGAGTCGGACACGACTGAGTGACTTTCACTTTCTCATGACAGAATAGCTATTGTACATTTCTCATAGGGATGCTGATAGAATTAATTGATGATGCAAGTAAAGTTCTAGGCATGGGACATGGTACACAGTAAATGTTTAATATACAGTCTCTAATTATTTAGTATATTTTTGGTATATGCCATATGCCTAATTTGACATGTCTAAGGTTTATTTAAAAAATTAGATTGGCTGTTGTATAAATGATTTCATTTATATGTCATCTTCTACATAGAGACGGGCAGCTGGATATTCAGAATCAAATGACTTGGAAATGCAGAAAGCCCAGTTGCCCATCCACTGGGAGAAAACCTAGCCTTGGTGGAGTAAATACCAGAATCTAGTCTGGAATTTGAATGGGGAGGAGAAGCAGATCCAAGGCAGTGAGTTGTTACTGGCACCACTGAGAGAAACTTAGGGACCATTTGATTATTTAAGAAATTTTTGACTTGTCAGTGAATACTGCTGTTAATTCCATTGTCTATAAAATGAGACTCAAGGGACAAGGTCACATTTGAACTTGCAGGGCTTTGAACATGAGTGTGAGGAGTTGTGGGGCTCTGGATGTACAAGCGGCGGTGAAAGTACCTTAGCGAGTGATGGGGATCAGTAAAGGACTTATGGAATAGATCTTAAAAGTGCGCCCCCCCACTCACGAAAGAAATTGTTCTTATGTGACGTGATGAAAGCAGTTAATGCTAGGGTGGCAGTAATTTTGCAGTATATAGGTGTATCAAGTCAACACACTGTGCACCTTAAACTTAGCATTGTTAAATGTCAAATATATGTTAACAAAGCTGATGGGGGGCCAGGGCAGACCATGGGTTTAGGAGATTGACAGACTCTTGTTTGGTGCCTGAATACTTAGTTTGCTGTTAGATGACAAGCAGACAAATGGCCTCTCTGAGTATCATAAGCTTCATCTATAAAATGAGGATACAGTTTCCATTCAGCTTGGAGGGTTACTCATTGATTGCCTGAGATGAGGCATGTAACCAACAAGCACAGTGTCTGGTACACAGTGAACTCAACGCCCGGTACTGATAAGGGTGATGTCTTGTGCTGGACGGAGAGTAAGGGTTCAGTAAATTTCAGCCGAATGAATGATTAATGGAGCATTCCTCTTTTTTTCTCTAAGTTAAGTGGCTGACAGGAAGCACTCCTAAAGACATATAGAATTTTATAACTTAATGGAGTGTGTATTTATGGCTTGGATGTATTATATAATCACTTTCCTTTTATTGCAAATCTGCCCAGCTTCTTTCTGCCTAAATGACATCAGTATCCATATTAAGAAGTATCCTTGCCTGGCTCCAACAGTCTTGCCCACATGTCTATCTGAGATTTACTGATACCAGCTATTGATCAATGGCATCTGTGATGAGTTTTAAGATAGATGATCATCTCAATTTGTTTGTTACTTTGCAGATTTTCAAGAAATCTGTACTGAATTGGAGGTTTTAATGGGCTTCATTTGTGAACTTGGGGCAGAAATGGATGTCATAAAAAATAAAATCCAATAGGAAAATACAAAATAGATACACATTAGATGTTCTGCTTCATTTATTCTTGGGGGGAAAAAGTTTATTTTTCCTGTTTTTTGGTCATTTCCATTCACAGGATAGCATTCTGCAAAGTAGGTGAGTAGTTAAAAGAATTTCAAGCTAAAAATGCTTTTTGTAGACATAGGCAAACATTTTTTGGAGATGATTAACTCTTAAAAATCCATACTCTTTAGGAAAAGGAATAAAATTTTAGTTGGATTAATTTCAATATGAAATACTTTAAAGATGAAAATACATATCTTCTGATGCAGATCTATGAAGATGAACAAAGTAGGTTGATTAGAATATACTCCATGAAGGTAGGGTTTTGGTTATTTTTCTAATGTGTTTTTTTCACTTCTGTGTTCCCAGGACCTACAACAGTGCCTGGCATATAGTAGGTATGAAAACATATTTGTTGCTTAGATCGTTGAATGGAAGTAACTCAGTCTGGCTTTTTGTCTCCACTCTGAAAAGGAAACAGAGGAAAGTCTAGGCTTTTATGTGCTTATCAGGCTCTAGTCTTCTTGCCTCCTCACTTACACAGATGTACTTCAGCAGGCGTGTGCATCTTTCTTCATAAACCAAGCTGGTGGTAAAAAAAAAAAAAAAGCACATTAAAAAAAATAATTACATCATCTTATATAATTCCCCAATACTACATCAACTCCTGGATAACATCAGGGGATTGTGAAAAACTGCCTTGCCATCATACCTAAATTTTTCATTTAAAAATCAACTCGACTAACACTCAGTCATTTACAGTTTAGACTCCCTGGAAATGTCAGTGGCTGTGTTTGCATACTTTATCCATTTAAAATGTTCTTAGAGGATGGGAAGTTTGTGGTTTGCAGTTACTTTTCAATAGGCTTTGGCCAAAGGCTGGTATGAACTGGACAGCTTACATTTCGGCACAGATCACAGAGGAAAACGTGTATGCTGATGGCTTGCCACTGGCACTGTCATCTCTGCTCTGACTGATGGATAAGGGGTGGTCCTGTGATGCATTACTGCTTTCCTCCTGCACCATCGATCCTGTGCAGTCAGTATAGTTTAGCGATGCACTGTGTAAATTACCTTTTTCTTTGCACAGTCTAGAAAAGGAGGGATACTATTGTAACCCCAGATTTATTTGTTTGAAGGTGATATAAAATAAACTGGAAAAGAAAACCTCTGATAGATGTTACAGATGAGAAAAACATTGTTACAAATGATGTCTCTCCTTTGGTTTAACTATGAATGTTGTAGTTAGTAAAATGTTTCAAAACTGAAACCACAAAGTGTAAAAACTATGATTGGGGGGTGGATGGGAGTGGGTAAGGAGTTGAAGAGAGCGCTTTTATTTAATGAGACTGAGCAATCTGCTGCAAAATGTTTAAAATAATTAACAGGCAAAATGCAGGAGTAAATTGAAGAGAAATTATTATTTCTGATATCTCTTTGGGATGAAGCATGCATTTATCTAGAGCATTGCTGGTATAAGTCTGTCAAAGCATTAAAGAAAATGGCTTAAAAAGACAGTTTGAATTTATTATTAAAACCCGAAATGGTGACTAATGTACATCAGGCAGCATGTCCAGTGACAGATAAATGTGGCCACATCCGTCCAGACAGCCTTTTGGAGTACTACTAGAGGGGCATGATAATTCTCGCCCTCATGGGTCAGATTGATGTACACCTTGAAATTACTTCATATGCACCCCCACAGGTCCTCACCACAGAGCATGGAGGGAGGAGGAAAGGGAGAGAATATGTCAAAAAGAGAAAGGTAGAGCTGTGGGTCCTTGGATTCTTGCTGAGTATTTTAACTCACCTGTTCTTTCAAAGTGACTAAAGCATATATATTTTCATTGAATTTTTGCTGTCAATAGTGACCTGGAAGAGAAAATACTTCTTCTGCAACTGCTGAGAGGTAGAGAGTGGGAATGCAGCATTGAAGGGTTCCCAGAGGGAAATGGAAATGTTAAGAGAAAAAGAGAATACAGAAGAGGTGTGCGATAGCCACCAGCCGTCACTTAAACTGTTGTTGACAATTCTTCTGGTGTATGTTTCAGTCTCTCTTGACCTTATCTTTTGAGTGAGAAACAAACGTGAAGCATTTTTTAAGAAACATTATCAAATATAAATGAGTATATGGCATGTGATGTTAGGTGGCAAAATCTAAGAATGCAAATTGTATAGTGGGGAAACATTGTAATTTTACCGTATCTCAAGTTCTTCCCCGAGTAGAACTCTGTGAGTTATATGAGCCCAGGGCTCTCTTTTTGCAAAAGACTTAAGGATCCCATGACTCTTCTCAGTTGTTGAGTTATGAAAATTAGAAGTTTATTTGTAAAGTGGCCTGCACTCTAACCACCTCTTGCTTATAAAGTATTGATAAGCTGTCCTCAAAGGCTTTTTAAAAGAGTTTCTGTGTTAAGGTAAAAACATCAAAGGGATATTTAGCCACTGTTTGCTTTGTGCTCCATTTTTATCTTTATCCCATCAACATATTATAATTCCTGTGGGATAGCTATAGTACCTTCTTAACTTAATGGATTATCTATACAGATAATCCACATATTATATAGAACTCACGTGTACGTTAGTATATAACCAAACCTCTATGGATACAGGGCTTCCCAGGTAACTCAGTGGTAAAGAACCCACTTGCCAACACGAGAGTCGTGGCTTTGATCTCTGGGTTGGGAAGATCCTCTGAAGTAGGAAATGGCAACCCCTTGAGTGTTCTTGCTTGGGAAATTCCATGGACAGAGGAGCCTGGCGGGCTACAGTCCACAGGGTGGCAAAGAGTCAGATGTGACTTAATGACTAAACAACAAACAACAATATGGATACATATTCACACATGTCCCCCCACCCCCAAATCTTTCCTTTTCTTTGATAATTGTGACAACTATCTACATTTTTCTCTGGTATCTAGACTGGGGTCAGCAGTCATGTTCTGAACACCTGCAGTGTGTCAGGACCTACAGTCAGCTCCAAGAATTAAAACTGAGGGCCCTGCCTTCAAGGAGCTGGAGTAGAAAGATATTGATATACATACAAAGGGGTTTACTCTTCCCCTAACAGGAGTAGGCAAGGGGCCCTGGGTACATGAATGGACCAGTGGTTCAATTTGTCTCAGGGTGGTTGTGAAAACGTGCTAAGAGAAGACTGAGCTGGCATTAGAGAGTCAGTAAGTGATCACTGGCAGGGGGAGTTTGACAACCAAGGCACAGGAGGGGAAGGCTTAGGAGATGAGAAGGGACTTTGAAATGACAGCTCTGCCATTGACTGGGTGGGTGGCCTCAGGCAGGATATTTTGCTTGGCTGAGCCTTTTTCTGTCACTAATAAAATGATAAATAGTTTAAAATAATTAAAATAATACACTAAAACCACATTAGTTCATTTTTAAGAAAGTGTGGGGAGTGTTGAAATGAGTTGGTGGCTGAGGGGTCTTTGCCAAAAGATGAGGCTAGTACAATAGGCAGATAAACCAGGCCAAGGAGATCAGAATTGATTTGATAGATGAGGGGGAGAAAACAGAGGTTTTTAAGTTCAGAGAGCTTCCACACTCCTATATTGTGTTATTGTTAATCAGTTTGTCAGGGAAAAAAACAAAACAAAACAAATGAAACAGTAAATTCTCAGGCCAACATCATAAAGGGGAATTATGGAGCAAGGGTCTTGGATGCAGGGGACAGAGTGAAATTAATGTTAATTTAATTTTAATCAAGAAGTTGAGTAAGAAAGGAAAAGCAAAGGGAGATATATTCAAGAAAACCAAGTCTAAGAAAAAGGAGCAGTCTTAACTTCAGAGTAGTTGATTATTGCTGCCCTGAAGCCCACTGCCCTTGGAACTATTGGCTTAATCTCAAAGGATGAAAACTTCTGGTAGTGATAGAAAGAGATCTTTGCTTAGCAGAGTGCATCAAAACCTTTTATGGATGTAATCCCACAATGTTCAGTAAAAGCTTCAAGTCATCAAATAGTCAGTGACTATTATCTAAACTTGATGGAGATAAGTGCAGGAAGCAGGAACATAAAAAAATAGCAGATGAGATTTACAAAAATATGGTGAAGAGTAAAGTGCACTGATTGGGGAGCTAATGATGTAAAAGAATAAAATGCAATCTTCTTAGTTAATGCGATTTGTAAAAATAACAGCACAAACAGGCAGCTTTGGGGAGAGGCGGAAAAACCGAAAACTCAGCTTGTAAGCCGCAAGAAGCCAGAGCCTAATGAGGTTCACTCTGTAAGAATCAAGTTTACCCAGAAGTAAGACATACCAAATAAGAAGTGTGCTATATTTAGAAACTGTGAGGTGGAAATCAGAAATAGGTTTCTATATTAAACTTCTCTTGCTCTTTTCTGAGCAAGAAGAACACTGACATTTGTTTAGAAAATCGCCTCTGTGTTTCAGCCATGGTGCCAAGGGCTAATACGTGGCAATTATGGGGGAAAAAATCATTTTTAGACACCTCACTAAATCGGTTTGTCACTGTAGTAGTCACTGGGATGCGTCCGTGTCATTGTATCCTTCCACCTCTGCGGACCTCTGTTGATTTTGCGAGCCTGCGGGGGTGGTGGCTCTGCTCGTGTCCTGTGTTGACACCAGGGTGCAGACTTCACGGTCGCACCTCTCAAGTGTATTTTTCTCACGGTGGTCAGAAGCTCCCAGAGGAACAGGCAGAAACTCCCTAGGGTGTAAACTTAGGGATATTGTGCTGTGTTCCATCTGCGGCCCATGTAAGTCACATACCAAGGCCACTGTCAAAGCCCAGAGAGGTAAGCTTCTCTCATGGATGTCAGGGAAAGGAAAAGGATGCTTGCTCAACAGAAACCCCATTTGGGCTTCCCTGGTGGCTCAGTCGATGAAGAATCTACCTGTCAGTGCAGGAGATGCTGGTTCAGTCCCTGGGTCTGGAAGATGTCCTGGGGGAGGAAACGGCAACCCGCTCCAGGATTCTTGCCTGGGAGATCACATGGGCATAGGAGTCTGGTGGGTCGCAAAGAGTCAGACACGACTGAGCGACTAAACAAAACAAACCTCACCTTCTCGGCCTTTTGGTGCCTGTACTTCCACACCTGTACATGGATGTCATGATTTACCTTAGCGAGTTGTGGGGATCATGTGTCTAAAATCACATCTAAGTGTTCTCAATGTCTGAACCTTTTTCTCTCTTCTTGACCTTCTGACCCGCATCCCTAGCATCTCTGATTTGTAAGTTCTGTCCTCCTCTCCTTCGTCCCCTGAAGAGTGTTATCAAAGTGTGTCCATCACCGTGTGATACACATCAGTCCGGCAGGAGCAGATTGCTGCCTGGAGGTGCTGTTGTCTGGGCCCTGCTCTTTTCTCTGCCAGTCTATCTGGCAAAGCCAACTAGAACCTTCACTCCTCGTTTCCCCGTCCCCTACAGGACCTCAAGTTACTGTGCCTCCTGACTCCCTACCTCCTTCCGGCTTTCGTTTCTGTTATTTTCATCTGCATTTTCAGCCCCTTCTCTTCTTTCAGACTTTCTATACACAGTTTTTGTATGCTCCAGTATTGATCAGCACATATCCACTTTTGGGCCTTTTATTTTCTTCTGATTCTGATTCTCAAAGAAATCAATGAGGGTTTTTTTTAAAGCTCCTAAGGATATATATTTAAAAAAATTTTAAACTGATGTCTTCTGGTTTCTTTCTCATAAATTAAAACCAATCAGAAATTTTAGAAATGTCATGTCCCCAGTGTTTGGCAGAAAATAAAATTGTATCATTGAGAGATTTTTCAGCTTCAGGAAGAAAAAAAATTAGGTTTTCAACTATTTTCTTCTGGGGCAAATGAGCTAACTGAAGGTTGTCAGGCATATCCAATTACTTCATTCTTTCCCTTTATAACAAAAGAATTTAATTGATATTCCACTGGGTATTTTCTTTGGGTGGCATATGATGAGTGGAATGATACTAAAACCTGCCCCCTTCCTCCCATGGGAAAATTGTAACTATTCAGAAGAAGAACTGATTTCAGTAATGACTCATGTGTCCCAAGGGGAATTGCTTATTAAGAGTAACCTCAGACACGCAGGGGCATCTTTGCTTCAAACAGATTTTTGCTGAGTTGAAGCATGCCCATTACTTTATGCCTTTCTCTTTCTTCTCTGTCCGTCCTCCCTTCTGCTCCCAAGTTTCCGTTTTATCCACTTCTCAGTTTCTTTTCCAATGTTTATCATAGCATCTAGTAGTCAGTGTTCAGGGAGACAAGGGTAAACAAGCAGAGTTATTAACGCTCTCCAAAAGTATGCAAGTTGAATGGTGCCTCAAAACACGCTCTGATGGAGTTACTATGCGAGACATCAGTTGAGGTCACCTTGATAGTTTAGTAAAGGAACTTGGAAAAAAGCATATTGAAGACCTTGGAAAGCTGTCAATCCTGATTGACAGGGAAACTGGTCCTGTTGCCAATATTCTAGGTAATAATTACAACAGTCTTCATTTATTGGATTTCTTTTCATCCTTACAAGAAATGTTATCTTCCCCAATAATCGGATAGGAAGCTGAGGCCCAGATACATTAAAAAGTATTATGTGGCCATTGCTATTACGTGACAGAGCTGAGACTTGAAATTTACATGTGTGGACTTTTAAGAGCCCATCAGAGGCAATGCTAGTTCCATTACCTTTTTAAAGACCTCTACTTGTAAATACTTAGAGATTTTGAAATAGGTTTTGGATAAACCAGGAAAAAGGCCAGACCAGTAGTACAGTAGTAATAAGAGTCTAAATTCCACTGGGAATAGAAAACAGGGCTTAAATGTGAACTGCGATTATTAAAAGCCAGCAGAACGTGGCCAGTCATTGGTTCTAATTATGCAGAGGGGAGAGAGGGTGAGTCTCCCAGGGGTGCTTGCAGACAAAATGCTGGGCAGATGGAGCTGTTGTGAACATGGCAACCCGTGTAATAGGAGGACTGACTCTGAGCAAGAGGCAGATGGGGCAATACAAGACATATTTGGACCCGTCTAATAAGGAGTTTGGTGGCCACATGAAGCTGGCCATCAAGCAATGGGAAAAATAAGACTTGGACCTAAGAGGGAAGAATAGTTCAGAGATCTAGAGGTAGCTACATATGGTTGGTTATTAAAATGATTCAACTAGACGTGATGAGTTTGGAGAATTGTGAGACAGGAAACAATATACAGCTAGGTGTTAGCTAAAGACAATAGCGTTAGCAGAGGAGACTGTGGAAGGCAGAGGAAAACAGGGATGTGGTAGGTTAGATTGCCGTTACTCTGTAATAACTTAGTGGCTTGAAAGAACCCACATTTGATATGTCATCATTTTCATGGGCTGGAATCGGGCATCAATTACCTGAATCCTCTGCTAAGGCCCCTCAAGGCTGAAATTAAGGTGTCAGCTCTCTGTGTTCTTATCTGGACACTTGATTAAGGAAAGATCCACTTCCAAACTCTCACATGTTCATATCCTTGAAGTTGTAGGGTTGACTTCTCCATTATCCCATTAGCTGTGGGATAGTAACCACTAGTAGCTCCTAGAAGATGTTCTTAGGTCTTTGCCACAAGGCCGTCTTCTTACACCCTCTTACTACATGGAAGCTTATTTTTATCATGGAATGCAGCCAAATTTTTTTTAGATTTAGATTTTTTTATGTCTGGAAGGGCCCAGCCTCTAAGAACTTACCTCATTAGGCCAGGCCCACCCAGCAAAACCTCCCCTTTAATTAACTCGAAGTTAACTCATTTGGGGGTCTTTCTTACATCTGCAGAATCCCTCTTTGTCCTATGACATAGCCTCATTTCCGGAGTGAACGACTTCATATCGCAGTCCTGCCCATGATTATGGGTTATATATGGCAGAGGTGGGTTTCTTGGGGACGTCTTAGAAATGTCCTTCCCCCAGAGCAGAAAGCCCAGTCTAGCAAAGAAATTTCTTTTTTGACAGACTACTGAGTACCAAGAGATGTAAGTTTGAGTAAGAAAGTCCTTTGCTTCTAGGAGTCAAGAATCTAGTGACAGTGACGGAGCCTAGAATGGTAAACAGTTTTTAATATTCTAGAGAGATGAGAGGATGCTGACTGATTAAAAAAGGATGTTGGTATATACACTACTGTATATAGAATGATGAGACCCTGCTGTATAGCATGGGGAACTCTACTCAGTGCTCCGTGGTGACCTAAATGGGAAGGAAATCTAAAAAAGATATATGGGAATATATGTATATGTACAGCTGATTCACTTTGCTGTATAGCAGAAACCAACACACAGTAAAGCAACTATACTAAAAATGATAATAATTTAGGGGGAGGGGAATGTTGGATTTAGATGTTAAGCTTTTTGTAGTGCTCTGAGCAGAGTGGTGGTGGAGAAGGCAATGGCACACCACTCCAGTACTCTTGCCTGGAAAATCCCATGGATGGAGGAGCCTGGTAGGCTGCAGTCCATGGGGTCGCTAAGAATCGGACACAACTGAGCGACTTCACTTTCACTTTTCACTTTGATGCATTGGAGAAGGAAATAGCAACCCACTCCAGTGTTCCTGCCTGGAGAATCCCAGGGACGGGGGAGCCTGGTGGGCTGCTGTCTATGGGGTCGCACAGAGTCGGACATGACTGAAGCGACTTAGCAGCAGCAGAGCAGAGTGGTGGGGCTTAGGGTCAGGTTTTGAGTGGCAGGGAAATGAATGATCATGAACAAGTAATATGTGCATGCTTATAAGAGCCTTAGAAAGTTTATCCTTGAATAGAGGAAGACAGGATACTTACAGGGGTTAACATAGTCAGTTCAGTCACTCAGTCGTGTCCGACTCTTTGCGACCCCGTGAACCACAGCGCACCAGGTCTCCCTGTCCATCACCAACTCCCAGAGCCTACCCAAACTCATGTCCATTGAGTCAGTGATGCCATCCAACCATTTATCTTCTGTCGTCCCCTTCTTCTCCTGCCCTCAATCTTTCCCAACATCAGGGTCTTTTCAAATGAGTCAGCTCTTTGCATCAGGTGGCCAAAGTATTGGAGTTTCAGCTTCAACATCACACCTTCCAATGAACACCCAGGACTGATCTCCTTTAGGATGAACTGGTTTGATCTCCTTGAAGTCCAAGGGAGTCTCAAGAGTCTTCTCCAATACCACAGTTCAAAAGCATCAATCCTTCAGCGCTCAGCTTTCTTTATAATCTGACTCTCACATCCATACATGACCACTGGAAAAACCATAGCCTTGACTAGACGGACCTGTGTTGGCAAAGTAATGTCTCTGCTTTTTAATATGCTGTCTAGGTTGGTCATAACTTTCCTTCAAAGGAGTAAGTGTCTTTTACTTTCATGGCTTCAATCACCATCTGCAGTGATTTTGGAGCCCAAAAAACTAAAGTCTCTCACTGTTTCCCATTTATTTGCCATGAAGTGATGGGACCAGATGCCATGATCTTAGTTTTCTGAATGTGGAGCTTTAAGGCAACTTTTTCACTCTCGTCTTTCACTTTCATCAAGAGGCTGTTTAGTTCCTCTTCACTTTCTGCCATAAGGATTGTGTCATCTGCATATCTGAGGTTATTGATATTTCTCCTGGCAATCTTGATTCCAGCTTGTGCTTCCTCCAGATCAGATCAGATCAGTTGCTCAGTCATATCTGACTCTTTGTGACCCCATGAATCGCAGCACGCCAGGCCTCCCTGTCCATCACCAACTCCCGGAGTTCACTCAGACTCATGTCCATCGAGTCAGTGATGCCATCCAGCCATCGCATTCTCTGTCGTCCCCTTCTCCTCTTGCCCCCAATCCCTCCCAGCATCAGAGTCTTTTCCAATAAGTCAACTCTTCGCATGAGGTGGCCAAAGTACTGGAGTTTCAGCTTTAGCATCATTCCTTCCAAAGAAATCCCAGGGCTGATCTCCTTCAGAATGGACTGGTTGGATCTCTTTGCAGTCCAAGGGACTCTCAAGAGTCTTCTCCAACACCACAGTTCAAAAGCATCAATTCTTCGGCGCTCAGCCTTCTTCACAGTCCAACTCTCACATCCATACATGACCACAGGAAAAACCATAGCCTTGACTAGACGGACCTTTGTTGGCAAAGTAATGTCTCTGCTTTTGAATATGCTATCTCGGTTGGTCATAACTTTTCTTCCAAGGAGTAAGCGTCTTTTAATTTCATGGCTGCAGTCACCATCTGCAGTGATAATGTACTCCACATATAAGTTAAATAAGCACGGTGACAATATACAGCCGTGACGGACCCCTTTTCCTATTTGGAACCAGTCTGCTGTTCCATGTCCATTTCTAACTGTTGCTTCCTGACCTGCATACAGGTTTCTCAAGAGGCAGGTCAGGTGGTCTGCTATTCCCATCTCTTTCAGAATTTTCCACAGTTGATTAACATAGTAGAGGACCAGTTATCACTTCTGTTTTTTAGCATGTTTGTAGCAACAGGGAAGGAGAAGGCAATGGCACCCCACTCCAGGACTCTTGCCTGGAAAATCCCATGGATGGAGAAGCTTGGTAGGCTGCAGTCCACAGGGTCGCTAAGAGTCAGACATGACTGAGCGACTTCACTTTCACTTTTCACTTTCATGCATTGGAGAAGGAAGTGGCAACCCACTCCAGTGTTCTTGCCTGGAGAATCCCAGGGACGGGGGAGCCTGGTGGGCTGCCGTCCATGGGGTCACACAGAGTTGAACATGACTGAAGTGACTTAGCAGCAGCAACAGGGAAATAATCAATGGAATGGGGGTAATGAACACTTTGTTTTCTCACCATACTCGAATTCTACTTGAGTTTCCTAAGATTCAGCACTTTAGGAAACTTCAGAGTGATAGGTATCTTTCTCTTCTCTTAGTAGTATTTTTCTGTTATTTAACAGACAGTCACATGGCACTTACTATGTGCCTGTCCTTACTTGTAAACACTTGGCAAGTATCAACTCATAATACATAACAGGCCCAAGGTCAATGAGCTTGTAAATAGTAGAGTTAGGATTCAGTCCCAGAACCCCATGGTCTTAACCATTGCACTATCACTTGCCGTCTCTCATGCATGCTTCTCTTGGCCATGACTTGTGGGGTGCCTTGTGACACCCTTCTCATTGCTACTGTTCTACTGGGAATCCTTCATCATTATCTGCATCAGGTTCTTCAGCCAGATGGTAAGCTCCTGGAAGGCTCAGGACAGGGCTCCACGCTGCCCTTCCTCCTTCACGGCATCTTAAACATAATAGATGCCAATAAATATGTATTGATTTGACTTAAGCTAGGATCCTACCATTTACTTTACTTTCTCATTTGCTTTAATCGCTATTGATTATAAAATTAATGGGGTGGTATGTAATTTGGATTTAACTACTTAGCCTGTAACTGTGATTTTATGACTTTCAACATCATGATAAATCTGTGACCTCTTTCAGGAGTTTCTTGCTTTATAAAATAGATTTCACCTAATTAAAAAATAAAAAAGAGAGAATGAGCATATCACAGTTCTGAGAACCATTAGCAGTAAGGGAAAGGAGATGATTGCCTGTGGCTTCTTAGATTATGTTTTAATCCCCAAATGATGGTGGTGTGTAGTAGGAGAGCACCATGGACTTGAGGCAATGTTACTGAACATTGGAGAGGAAAATCAGTCAACTTTGGCAGAAGTCTTGTCATTCTTGTACCCCCTTGCTGGTATTGCTGGTATATTCTTTGCTGTTTTTAAGCAATTAAAGAAAATAGTTGCTTTTCTGATGGTGCCAATCACTATTAATAATTGAGCTTAATGATTGTTTCTGTCTTCACGGACCCACTGCAGGGTAACATGTTCCATTCCCTAGTGTATGGGGGTGCTTCAGATAACTGGGATTGGCCCTGATGGAGATGTGGCTTTCTGCTTTTATTTTTTAAGTGTGTGTTTGTTTATTTGACTTCCTAGGTTTTAGTTGGGGCATGCAAGATCTTCCTTATACCATGTGGAATCTTTCATTGCAGTGTGGGGACTCTCTAGCTGTGCTGTGCTGGCTCAGTAGTTGGAGCTCATGGGCTTAGTTGCTCTGTGGCATGTGGGATCATAATTTTCCAACCAGGGATCAAACCCATGTCCCCTGCATTGCAAGGCAAATTTTTAACCACTGGACCACCCCATTCCACTTTGTAACCCGTGTGTTTCTCCCATATAGGAAAAGAAACCCAGTGAAGGATGTCTATCCTTCCCCACTTGTATCTGAGAACATCCCTTCATTTGCCCCTTGCCTATTACAAAAGTATCTGCTGCAATGTTAGGAGGGAGAGGGAAGATAGGATTAAAATTACCTTTTGATTTATTTATGAATGCAAAAGGTGATTACTGATGAAGACTTCTGAGCCCAGGAACCAGTTATTTTTGGTTTGATCACCTAGAGGCACTGCAGCGGGGGGGAAAAAAAACCCATTGCTAGAAATGACACTCCTCAGGGGAGTTTGATTTTACAGTGTTTTTTTTTTTCCCCCTTCAGAATGCTACATAATAAGTTACTCCTCTCTGTTGTTCTTCAAAGTACTTGTACATGAAGTACACATCAAGGTACTTCTCCCCCACTGACTCTAGCTGCATTTGATCAACAGCAAAGAGAAGAGGGCTGATTTTATTGTATTTTCCTCCCATGTATTTGTACATATTTGTACACTGTGTGTGTGTGCATATATGCACAGTGTGAGTGAGTGTGTAAATGTGAATATGTCAGAGAGCAAGAAATTGTGACTGATTTTGAAACCAAAGCTTTTTGGCTTTGGGAAATTTAAAGATGATCAGATAAACAGAAGAGTGAGGAGTTTCTTACTTGAGCTTCGAAAGCTCTTCACAAACTACTTTTTGGTTACCTTTGTTCTCTTTGTATAATCGTATTTATCTGCCTGCGTCTAAAAGTTTCGAGATTGCCACAAGGTCATTTTTTTAAATAATCTCAAGACATGCTTTCCTATATCACTGAGTTTCCACCCCGAACCCCCATCCCCAGCATGTTCTGTATTGAGAGACAGTGTGGTGTCATGATTAAGACCACCTACCCTCTGTTCATATCTTTCTTACAACTGTGTGACTTTGGGTAAGTGCTTTAATTTCTTGGAGCCTTAGAGTTCTCATCAGTAAAACGGTGATACAAAATAATAGCTACCCTTGAAGCCTTATTACTAAATTGAAGAAGTGTTTTCTAAGCGTTCAGTATAGATACCTGGCACACAAATGGTTCCTTTCAAGACTTTGCTCTCATTTCTGTAATTATTGAAGAGTAATTATAATGTCAGGGAGGAGTGCAGTGTAAGTTGTTACATATTTTAGTAGCAATTTTACTTTTTGGAAGGGATGAGGGATATGATTTTATGATGACATTAGGAAGATTATACTTATGGAAATAATAGATATTCGCTTATAAGAAGCTGATACGGGGCTTTTCATTTTCTCACCCCACCCATGGAAATCCACAGTAATGTGACATTTCAGGTGTGCTTAAGGTCAGCTGCCTTACTTCGCTGCCCTAGGACTGGTTGGAGGAGGTAGGGTAACCAGCTCCAGTAATTTTGGTTACTATTTGCAGCATTGTCCTAACGCTATTGTCGTTCAGTTGCTAAGTGGTGTGCGACTCTTTGTGACCATAAGGACTGTATCATGTCACGCTCACCTGGCCTTCAGTATCTCCCAGAGTTTGCTCAGATTCATGTCCAGTGAATTGATGATGCCATCCAACCATCTCATCCTCTGTTGCCTCCTTCTCCTTTTGCCTTCAATCTTTCCTAGCATCAGTTTCGTTTCCAATGAGTCAGCTCTTTACATCAGGTAGCCAAAATGTTGGAGCTTCAGCATCGGTCCTTCCAGTGAATAGTCGGGGTTGATTTCCTTTCGGATTGACTGGCTGGATCTCCTTGCATTCCAAGTGACTCTCAAGAGTCTGCTCCAACACCACAGTTCAAAAGCATCAGTTCTTCAGTGCTCAGCCTTCTTTATGGTCCAACTCTCTCATTTGTACCTTACTACTGGAAAAACCAGAGCTTTGACTATACAGACCTTTGTTGGCAAAGTGACGCTGCTTTTTAATATGCTGCCTAGGTCTGTCATAGCTTTCCTTCCAAGGAACAAGTGTCTTTTAACTTCCTGCTTCACTTGCCATCCACAGTGATTTCGGAGCCCAAGGAAATAAAATCTGTCACTGCTTCCACTTTCCCCCCTTCTATTTGTCACAAAGTGATGGCATCAGATACCATGATCTTACCTTTTTGAACACTTAGTTTTAAGCCAACTTTTTCACTCTCCTCTTTCACTCTCTTTCAGTTCAGTCAGTTCAGTCACTCAGTCGTGTCCGACTCTTTGCGACCCCATGAATCACAGCACACCAGGCCTCCCTGTCCATCACCAACTCCCGGAGTTCACTCAGACTCACGTCCACTGAGTCAGTGATGCCATCCAGCCATCTCATCCTCTGTCGTCCCCTTCTCCTCCTGCCCCCAATCCCTCCCAACATCAGAGTCTTTTCCAGTGAGTCAACTCTTCACATGAGGTGGCCAAAGTACTGGAGTTTCAGCTTTAGCATCATTCCTTCCAAAGAAATCCCAGGGCTGATCTCCTTCAGAATGGACTGGTTGGATCTCTTTGCAGTCCAAGGGACTCTCAAGAGTCTTCTCCAACACCACAGTTCAAAAGCATCAATTCTTCGGCGCTCAGCCTTCACAGTCCAACTCTCACATCCATACATGACCACTGGAAAAACCATAGCCTTGACTAGACAAAACCTTTGTTGGCAAAGTAATGTCTTTGCTTTTGAATATGCTATCTAGGTTGGTCATAACTTTTCTTCCAAGGAATAAGCATCTTTTAATTTCATGGCTGCAGTCACTCTCATTAAGAGGCTCTTTAGTTCCTCTTCACTTTTTGCCATTAGAGTGGTATCACTCTAAAGCACTGAATGCTGTGTTAAACCTTAAAGCACATAAAGAATCAAGGAACTTGCATCTTAACCTTTAAGAGATTATTAGGAAGAGACATGTTCCTAAACACTTACGCTATTCTAATAACACGTCATTTTTAGGAAGTTCATAATATCTCATCAATCAGAGAAAAGCACTGATTTTCTTACTTTTGGGGGGTGATTGTATCAAGCATACTTTAGACACTGAGAGAGCTCACTCTATTCCTCATTTTCTGTGATTGGTTGGATGTATTGGTTATGATGTTTTGTGTCATGGGCAGAAGAGTTGAGAAAGTTTCATCTTAAGGGAATTTATTGGCTTGGATCATCGGAAGGTTTAACGTAGTATGGCTTTCAGGATTGGTTGGTTGGCCTCTCTGTGAAGTCACCATGACCTGGGTTTTCCCTTTCTCTGCTCTGCTGTGGAGAGTTTGCTCCATCTCGCACTGGTTCCTCAGAACAATGGGTACCTGCTCAGGGCAATTGAGGCCACATGTTGCCTTGTGCACGTCCAGAGATAAGAGCTGCTGTTAACACATTCTGTTCTAGCCTTCCTCCTTTATAGTAAAATTAAGGCATTATAATGACTTTGAAGTTATGACACTGCCTGAAGCCTGCAGTTAAATTATTTAATGGTGGATTTCATTTCCAGAGACTAAGGAGGGCATTACAAAATATTTGTGTTAAAATGGGACCAGTCCGATAGCGCTGAGAGCTCTAAGGTAGAGGCTCAGAAGCCACTTTAAGAAATTTGGATCGCATCCTTAGGACAATGGAAAACTATGGGAAAAGTTCAGCATGTGGAGTAACATAGGATTTTCATGTTGAAAAGGTCACCAAGGCTACTGTTTGGAGAAAAGATGAGACAGCAGAGTGGTGTATCTGAGACACCTCACTCTTTTTCTCCGTTATGAAATGAAAGCCATTTTTGTGTCTGACACCTCACCAGGGAAAGCCATGCTGGTTTCAATCTTCGTTACTGCGGCTGTCTTTTAAGTTGCCCTTGAGTTTATGCAAATCACAATTGATCGTCCTTCAGCAATAGCAACAACAACAAAAACCAGAATGTTATAAAGAACAAATATTGATTCTTTTAGGTATTTAGAATGTGATAAGATATGAGAGGAGCTTCAGAACCCTTAGAATAGTCATGAGAGGGACCAGCTATAAAGGATGTGCTTTGTTGGGGAACATGCAGGTATTTAATCTGAATGCGGCTTGATCACAAGCCTTGCAGCACTGGCTACGGGAGTGATTCTTCTGCAAAACTTCTCAGAGTTAATGAATCTGTTGCCTGTTGTCTCTTCACATGTCAGCCTTCTGTATTTACATCTTTGGGATGTTTCTGTATCGCTGGTGTTTGGACTTTGGGTCATGTGATAAAGAATGAGAAGTACTTGAATGCTGAAAACTGCTGTTTTGTTTGGGCAGTCAAGTCAAAGAAAAGTGATACCACATCCATATAAGCAAGGATAGATAGATTAAGGTTTTAATGGGAAAGAATATCCTCACCTCGCCTAAGAGCTCTCAGAAAATCATGGTAATAGTCCTCCCTTTAAAGGGGATCTCTTATCTCTTAGCTTATTGCCACAACCTTGCTCCAGGCTGAAAGTACTTTCCTGTGAAGTTTTGCCACAGCCTCTGAACTAGTTTCTCTGTTTCTCCTGAGATTTTTCTCACCCATAAGGAACAAAAGTTGTGCTCTCTCAATTCTCAGGGGTGAAGATGTCGGGATTTTAGCAGAATGTCCTCCATTTCTAGTTACTTGACCTCAATATTTTCTTAAATATTTGATTTTAGCTCCCAAACAAGCAAAGCCTAGCAAATAGACACTAATGAGGAAAAAAAATTGGAAAATGTTTAAAAACTTAAATTGGGACTATGCCTGGTATTTTATTATTATAATCCTTCAATAGTAACAAATAGCTTAATGTCTATAGTAATAAATAGAATATATAATATAAAATAAATGAAATGATGCTTTGTTGTATCTGTCTGTATCATGATTTACCCCTAAGCTGACATTTTTTAGTTCATAGGATGAAATTTAATATGTCATGATTTAATGGTGTTTTGCAAAAATAATTAAAATTTCTGGGTCTCACCATCTGAAACTGTCTGAAAACATCTGTGCTACTGGAATTGAACCCACTTATGCTAAAATGTTTATTGATTGGCCCAAACTCCATCCAGTCAATAGTGAGATGACACTGGGAGCTGGAAGCAGCCTTCTCTAGGATGGGATTCAGAGCCCAGAGAGGGAATGAGGTTAGATCCAGTAAGTCAGTGAAAGCAGACCAAACCAGGCAGCTAAAGAGTGGAAGTGGAGCGAAACAGAATGTGGAGTTAAAGGCGCAGAAGTCAAAAGCCATAAAGCAAAGATAGATGGCAGTGGTAGAAACAAATGGGTCCCAAGCCACTGAGCAATATTTTTAAAATGCCAATGAAGCAAAGCAGTTTTTCTAGCCATCTCATCACAACTGTCATCAGTCAAAACTTTATTCTTCTTTTTGATAAAGGGATAAAAGAAAAGGCTCAGGAGATGGGGAGAAATCTTAGTCCAGCAGGAAATAGAGAAGAAAAAGTTAGAGCTTCCAAAGCAAGAGGGACAAGGAAGAGAGAGGATGGTGACAAAGCATGGGGTGGAGGCAAGAATATGGGAGTGGTTTGCCATTCCCCCCTCCAGTGGAGCATGTTTCGTCAGAACTCTCCCGCATGACCTGTCCCATACATGGCATGGCACATAGCTTTACTGAGGGCGGGAGGAGAGGGGGGCAATAGAGAATGAGATGGTTGGATAGCATCACCGACTCAATGGACATGAGTCTGAGTAAACTGCTGGGAGACCATGAAGAACAAGGAAGCCTGGCGTGCTGCAGTCCATGGTATCACAAAGACTCGGACACAACTTAGTGACTGAACAACAACATGCTATTTAGAATGCAGAAATATGTTGGCAGTTTGGTCCTATCATTTTAAATTAAAAAATACATGTTGCCTTTGACATAATAGTCTTGTTTTTATGGCTCTATTCCTATACACACACACATGTATACAGAAAGCCTTCTCTAAATCGTCTCCTAATACATGATTTTTTCAGTTTTGGTTTTCTTACTGTGAAATAGAGGAGGGTTTGGGTGCATTCTGCCACCTAAATGCTGTTGAGTGTTTTAGTTGAGGTCACAAAATGTAATGAATAATTTACACAGATTAGCAATCTTTTCTGGCATTAATTGCAACAAGAGGTCCATTTGCGCCCCATAAAATACAAACCTTGCCTGTTTTATTTATAAAGCAAATGTACATCTCAGGTACTCAGTCCTTTGTAGGGAAGACAGGGCATAATGGAAACTGAGTTGATCACATAGGAGTTCATAAAATGCTCAGGAGATTTTTGCGATGACGTTTGGCTGAGACCTTGTGAAAGGAGACAAACATGTAAATGAAGTCAACTTCACAGACCTCTGGGATCCATTACAGCTCAAGATGCTCTTAACACACAATTAGCCAGGGCTGTTAATCACGTTTAACAGGTGTTGAGTAATGAGCTGAGACAGGGTGTCTGCTGTGACCACTTTCTTCTCTGACTTGGTTAGGCAAGCAAGTGCTGATCAGAACCCCACCCCACATCGACACTGAAATGTTATTCGGCATTATATATAAATATATATATATATATATTTTTTTTTTTTTGCTGTCATCAGTCTCTTGATCACTGAGTACTGTGACATTCACAATAAAAGCACAGAAGGAATCTGTCCAAAAGTCCCCAGGAGTGCTCTTTAATGAATGCGTGTTCCTTAGTGTTCTTTTTTTGTTTCTTTGCCTCTTTTCTCATTCCAGTCTGTATCTGATTTGTCAGTTAATTGTTAAGAGACAAATCCAAACATTTGTGAATAGCAGGTAACTCAGTCCCAGCAAGTGGACTGCTTCTGTGTCTGGGATCTCAGAGTGTCTGACCCATGGTGAAATACTTGACGCTTTTACAAATGTTCTCAGTGCCGCTCTGATGCAAGAGTTAGAGCCTTTGTGCTCTAAGTTCCCGCTCAGCTCTTTCAGTTGTTTTCCCATGAATCCAGTGTTTTCCCATGAATCCAGTCTCCTTGGACAAAATGGAAAGGATATAAATGTGATTTATCCTTTTATACCCTAACCCTCATCTTGGTTCCTCCTCCCTTCCCTACCCCTGGAGACAGTTGGTGCTGATTCGGCCAAACTTTTGGAAGAGTTGTATTTGCATATCAGTAGGATTTTCAGTTGCAAATTTATAGCTTTGTCCAATTAGGAGTTTTTTTGCTTTCGTTTTTAGCTAGTCGAATCATATTGTAGCAGCTTTTTGAGGGAACAGTTTATGGAGTGTCTTCTTATTAGTGTGTTTGGAATCATTTTGTTCTTTTTTACTAGCATGGTATTCCAGAGTATAGATATGCCACAATTTATGTGGCCCCACTCCTTGTTGATGAACTGATAGCTGTTTGCAGCTTTTCACACTTTAATGAACATCTTTGTCCATGCCTCCTTGGTTTGTGTGTGTAAAGACCACTGTTAGGTTGGGAAACTGTGATAAGCCACTTAGGCAAATCCAGCCCATTGCTGTTTCTGTATGGCCCTCATGCTAACAATTGTTTTAATATTTTAAATAGTTAAAAATTTCAAAAGGTGAATAATATTTCATGTTTTTACTTCCTATTTTTATTCATTTATTGAAAATTTATTGGTAATCGGAGGATACCTACTGTACAAGGTTGTGTTAATTTCCGTCATACAGCAGTGTGAATCAGCCATAAGTATACATGTACCCCATCCTACCCCCTCCATCCCTCCCCGCAACGTCAGAGCACTGAGCTGAGCTTCCCATGTTGTGCAACTGCTTCCCACCAGCTGTCTATTTTATACATGGTAATGTATACACCGGAGAAGGCGATGGCACCCTACTCCAGTACTCTTGCCTGGAAAATCCCATGGATGGAGGAGCCTGGAAGGCTGCAGTACATGGGGTCGCTAAGAGTCGGACACGACTGAGCGACTTCACTTTCACTTTCACTTATGGGGCACAATGGTATTTTGCTCTTCTGATTTGTTTTTGCCTTTTCCATCTTTTCATGCTTCTTGGCCCTTTGCATTTCTTCTTCTCTATTTTTGTAACTGTATAACATGCCTCTCAGGGATCATATTTTAATAACAAGTTTATTTTATTCTTATTTATTTTAATAAACAATAAGTAAAGAATAACATTTATTGAACATCTCCTTATGTGCAAGGTACTATGTGGAGTGTTTCACAAATATTATATAAGCATCATAACTATCCCTGGTAACTATTGACATTATCTCATTTTATAGATAAGGAAAGTAATACTCAGAGGTTAAATCACTTACAATCACACAGCTGATTCATGATAGAAACAGACCTTTGTCTGCAGTCCCTCCCTTTGCTGTTGGATGTCAGCTCTGAGTCCAGTGCAGGATAACTATGTCAAGTGAAATGTGAGTGGCAAAAAAATTCAAGTTAGCAGACTGTTCATTTTCAAGTTTCCAAGGATATTCCAAAGTCTCAAGACATAGTTAAATTTCTCTTGGATTTACAAGTGTATTTCACATACTACTTTAAGAGGATCTGTGCGTGCCAGAAATCACTTTGTGATGGTTGTAGTTTCTCAGAGGTTTGCAACCATGAGTTCAATGTAGTTGAAGTATCTATTACTGGAGTCAAAACCTCCCATTTGCATCTTGGGTCCCTAACTTATTTGCTACCTGGTCTTGGATGCTCTTTTGCCTTGCTTGGTCCCATTTTCTTCATTGTTCACTTAAATATAAATAATACAGCTGTTAAAGATTAAAGGATATGCTTTTGAGAAGTGCCCAGCACAGTACCTGGCACATCATTTCAATACAGTTGATCAGTCATGTCCGATTCTTTGTGACCCCATGGACTACAGCATGCCAGGCTTCCCTGTCCATCACCAACTTCCGGAGTCTACTCAAACTCATGTCCATTGAGTTGGTGATGCCATCCAACCATCTCATCCCCTTTTGGCCCCTTCTCCTCCCGCCTTCACTCTTTCCCAGCATCAGGGGCTTTTCCAGTGAGTCAGTTCTTCGCATCAGGTGTCCTAAGTATTGGAGTTTCAGATTCAGCATCAGTCCTTCCAATGAATATTCAGGACTGATTTCCTTTAGAATGGACTGGTTGGATCTCCTTGCAGTCCAAGGGACTCTCAAGAGTCTTCTCCAACACCACAGTGCAAAAGCATCAGTTCTTTGGTGCTCAGCTTTCTTTATAGTCCAACTTTCATATCCATACATGACTACTGGAAAACCATAGCTTTGACTAGATGGACCTTTGTTGGCAAAGTAATGTCTCTGCTTTTTAATATGCTGTCTAGGTTGGTCATAACTTTCCTTCCAAGGAGCAAGTGTCTTTTAATTTCATGACTGTGAATATACCATCTGCAGTGATTTTGCAACCCCCCAAAATACAGTCTGTCACTGTTTCCATTGTTTCCCCATCTACTTGCCATGAAGTGATGGGATCAGATGCCACGATTTTAGTTCTCTGAATGTTGAGTTTTAAGCCAACTTTTCCCTCTCTTCTTTCACTGTCATCAAGTGGCTCTTTAGTTCTTCTTTACTTTCTGCCGTAAGGGTGGTGTCATCTGCATATCTGAAGTTGATATTTCTTCCAGAATATTGATTCCAGCTTGTGCTTCATCCAGTGCAGCATTTCTTATGATGTACTCTGCATAGAAGTTAAATAAGCAGGGTGATGATATACAGCCTTGACGTACTCCTTTCCTGATTTGGAACCAGTCTGTTGTTTCATGCCCAGTTCTAACTGTTGCTTCTTGACCTGCATACAGATTTCTCAGGAGGCAGATAGTAATTCTTCAATAACAACTGCATCTCTTTCAAAGGTGTAAAAGATAATCCATCTGAGTTTTGCCTTTTATGGGGATCCTGGCCCTAAAATGTATGTTTGGTTTCTCACCAACTGTAATCCATAGTTTACCACTGTCAGAATGTCTGAGAATATCTATTAAAATGCAGATTCCTGGGCTTCATGTCTTATGATTTAATCATCAGATGCTGAGGATGCTCTTGGAAATTTAACAAATTTCCCAGATCGTTTGGGGGCAGATTAAAGTTTGAGAACTACCAGAATGTCAAAATTCTGGGGGCTTTCTATTTTTTTAAATGCTAATTTTAAAATTAGCATTTAAATTATTTTAAAGGATTAGATTATCCTCCTTTGAAAGCCAGTTCAATATTTCAAACCATATGAGGTCAAGGATACGTTCTTTATATGTAACTTCAATTCCTCTGACAATAATCGGAAGATCATATCCTCTTCTTTCAGGAGAAATGCCATCTTTGCCATAATCCTTATAATGTCACCCTCTGAACTCCTTTATCTTCTCTATTAAATATGGTCTGATAGCATCAAGGGTTTTGGATGATAGATGATATATTAATTTAGTAATGCTTTATAGAGTTGGTTCTTTGTATTTCCTGGTCAGTTTTCTTATAGATTCTTAGCTTAGAAGAGGGTAATAGAGTCCGTCCTTTTAGAAAGGAAAACAGTCCTTATTGTCTTGATCATCTAGACTGAATCAAAGTCCTCAACAGTGTTTTAGTTTGGCGCTCATACTGTCAGCAATCATTTGTAAGGACATCTACAGCCTGCCTCATCTCCCAACCTTTGTTCACGCACCGTGTTCTGAAGCAGTTCTCAGTGTTTCCCAGTGCAGTGACATCACTGTGAGCATCACCTGGTAGCTTATTATAAATGTGAATTATCTGCACAACTCCAGAGCCAGTGAATCAGAAACATGGAAGAAACTAGATTAGCAGTCTAGTGTCAAGCCTTCTCGGTGATTCTGATGCATGCTCAAGCCTGAGAAACAGCTGGGTCCCAGAGTTTAGTCTAAGGTATTTCCTTATCACCTGGTCTAAATCTGTCTCTCGCTGGTCCACCCACCTGCCTTGCCAGTTTTTACCTTTGCACCCAGTTTTTTCCTTTTATACTCTATCATGATTTATAGTTGTGTATATATTTTCTGTTTTACTTGAAACTCATCTGTTTTCTGAATTAGATCGTAAGCTTTGTAAGTACTAAAACCATACCTATTTTCTCACCAACATATCCCCTAGCACATAGCACAGTACCTGGTAAGTGGTTGTTCTTCACTCACTAAGTCGTGTCTGACTCTTTGTGACTCCATGGACTGCAGCAAGACAGGCTTCCCTATCCTTCACTGTCTCCCAGAGTTTGTTCAAACTCATGTCCATTGAGTCAGTGATGCTATCTAACCATCTCATCTTCTGTCGTCCCCTTCTCCTCCTGCCTTCAATATTTCCCAGCATCAGGGTCTTTTCCAGTGAGTCAGCTCTTCACATCAGGTAGCCAAAGTATTGGAGCTTCAACTTCAGCATCAGTCCTTCCAAAGACTATTCAGGGTTGATTTCCTTTAGGATTGACTGGTTTGATCTCCTTGCAGTCCAAGGGACTCTCTAGAGTCTTCTCCAGAACCACAATTCCAAAGCATGTGGTAGGTATTAGATAAATATTTAAGCAAATGGATGAGTGAATGATTGGTTAATGAAGTCAATGAGATTATATTTATTATCTGAATTTTTTGCTTTTTTTTGTTATATACGTAGACAACCATACACTACTAGTTTCATAAGTAACTTGTAAGGATAATTTACTTGCTACACACACACACACACACACTCTACTTCCTGCATCCAACTTGCTCTGCAACTTTCAAATCCATTGGCAATGTATTTTCAATTTCAGGAGAGACTGTTCATTTCACTTAACATGTACTTACTGAGGAACTAACGTGCTCATGTCAGGGTCAGGCAGCCAGTACTAGAGTTGGAATGATACTTTTTGACTAAGATTTCTAATTGCATTGGCCTAGCACCTCCAGTCGGAGAAGGCAGTGGCACCCCATTCCACTACTCTTGCCTGGAAAATCCCATGGATGGAGGAGCCTGGTAGGCTGCAGTCCATGGGGTCGCTATGAGTTGGACACGATTGAGCGACTTCACTATCACTTTTCACTTTCATGCATTGGAGAAGGAAATGGCAACCCACTCCAGTGTTCCTGCCTGGAGAATCCCAGGGACAGGGGAGCCTGATGGGCTGCCGTCTATGGGGTCGCACAGAGTCGGACACGACTGAAGCGACTTAGCAGCAGCAGCACCTCCAGTGTCTGAGCCACTCGCATTGTGAAGGTTAAACTCAGGAAAGCTGTTCCACAGCTCTGCCTTTATTTCCCTCACTATGGCTCCCCCCCCTCCCCCTTTACCCCTCCAGTCCCATGTCTGGCTCTCCTTCTCTTTCATTCCTCACTCACTTGCAAAGTCTTTGAATTTATTAACTCCATGATAGCTTTCTGTTCTTTTTGATAGGTTTCCCCTCTGATTAGTCCTTCAGATCTTCTCCAAAAGGGCTGGTGAAAATCATTTGTCGCATGTAGGTAAAAGAATTTAAGAGACTTCTAGAACTGAACTTTGTCCTTTTATCATTATCATCAGCAAGTCTAGGAGTTAGATGTGGTTTTGAATCTCAGCTCAGTCCCTTCTTAGGTAAGAAAGTTTGAGTTCAATTCTTACCGTTCCTGAGCCAGAGATTGTCCACGTGTAAAACGGAGAGAAGAAAAAAAAAACAAAAAAACCTTCCTGTTGTGGCTGTGAGAATGAATGAAGTGGGATTTTCAGCTTACCCAGCTCATTGTTGGTTCTTGCTGGATGGTCCTCACCATTGAAATAAGTTGGGTACAGTCCCCATGAACTTGAAAGAGACTAGGAAAGCTGCAGAGGGAGGAGAATTTGTAACATGCTACATTAAAAATTAAAATTTAAATCATGGCAGACGGAAAGGAGATGCAGATTGTGTATCTCATAGGGAAATAAATATGAAAGTAGTCTTATTTTCCTGTCCTCATATACTATTGAGAAAAGTACCTGCTAATTAATTATGAAGAATGCAGACTAATACGTGCCCCTTTTCCCCCTCCTCATGATTCTTCTTAAATAAATGATAATACACTGCCCTCCTTTTATTTTGATGAACATGCCAGACTAAAATCCTCAAAGTGATGATAACACCCGTGAAAAGGCTTTCCATTAAAATAATAAATATAAAACTACCCTTGAAAAATGTTGAAAACATGCTTTCCAACTTCACTTTTCTAAAGCATCATCCAGGAATTTTCCAGTGGGGAAAACTTTTCACATCTTTTGGGAAACTGTTTCCACTAGAGATTTGAGCATTGTCAAGTAAATCCAGCTCAAGTGTATTTATGGCAGGAATCTATAGGTTTTGTATTTTACCCCAAATTATAAAATGTGTGAGGTTTGCTGAAAGCCCTTTCTTTTTCACAATGACCATCTGGCACATTTTTTGTAACCTAATCTAAAACATGACTTTTAAGTTTTTACCTTGCCAATCATGAATAAACCAACACCCTCCCTGTCATTTGCATTATGCAGGAAATAAACAACATTCAGCTGGAAAGACACAATCCAGAAAGATCAGCCAATACATTGCCAGTAGTTCCAGAATTACAATATACAGAGTAATTAGCAGCGACTGTATGAACCCTTCAGTGTTTGGCAGCTGCTTAATATTTTCATAAATGGCTCTGTTCCTTGGGAGTCTGCATTCCCCAGTATACTAGTAGGATTGTCCTTCTGGACACATTAAGTGAATTACTTTCTTAGAGGAGAAGAGATTATGAAAAATAATATGCCTTTCTTCCTCCTGTAGCAGATGCTGGTTTCTCTGATAATTTCCAATTTGAAATAAGAAATAAGATAAGCTTGGCTTCTTAACTGGGAGGCAAAATGTCTTACGGAATAGACTGGGGAAAATTAATTCATCAGACTTCATTAATTTAAGTATTTTCTGATTGGTAAAGAATATTGACATCAAAATCTTGTAATCCAGGTTACTTTGGAACTGAGATCATTATACACTGGTGCAGGTGAAAGTCCTTTATGTGTGTTTAACACATGTAACATAAAGCCTTAGATATATGTATGAGAGGTTAATGCTCTCCCCAGTTCTTCTCATTGACTTTTGAACTTTTCCTTTCTAACTCAGAGTCCTAGAACCATTGGTCAGCCCGAAGGTACATGTATTTTGCACAGACTTAAAATTTTAAATATTTTGTCCTTTTACCTGATATAGGAATAAGAAAGATCTTGGATTGCTCTGTGTGTCTACAGGGAGTCACTAAGTAAGCAGAATGTTTATGAGAAGAGAAGCAAACCTATATGTATGTACATACATACATACACATCCAGGAAAAAACCTAAAGTAGTTTGGTGTCACATAGGAATACCTAGGATGCTAAATGAGTTGCATTATTGTGAAAAAGGAATATTTAAAGTTGTTTTGATGATATGTTTCTTGTAATTAGTTTTAATTAGTTCTAATATATATATTAGATTCTAATATCTCTCTCTCTCTCTCTATATATATATATATATATGTATCTCAAGAGAAAGCGGAGGCTGGTGGCTCAGATGGTAGAGAATCTACCTGCAGTGCGGGAAACCCAGGTTTGATCCCTGGGTCAGGAAGATCACTTGGAGAAGGGCGTGGCTGCCCACTCCAGTATTCTTGCCCACTGAAGCCTGGTGGGCTGTAGTCCATGGGGTCGCAAAGAGTTGGACACTACTGAGCAACTAACGCTTTCACTATATATATATACATATATATTGGGTTGGCTGAAAAATTCGTTCAGGTTTTTCCAAGATATTATCAAAAACCCAAAGGAACTTTTTGGCCAACCCAATATAAACATCTTAAATAACATTTGAAAAGTCATCTGTCCTGTTCAATAATTTTCCAGGGAAATTACTTAACTCATTAACTATCTTGCATTTATAAAATAAAATGAAGAATATACTGTTCATCCTACATATGAAAATTCAATTCTGACTTTTAATACCATGTTGTGAAAAGTGACTAGTGTATATTTTGAGTAGTTATCCATACGGTGTTATCTGCTTATGTCAATTATCTTCAAAGTGAAAAAAGCAGTTTGAACACATTGTAAGCTTATCTTTTGCCAATCAAAGTATTCTAAACCATTTCTTGCAGTACTTTTATCCACTGACTTTAAGAGAATCTATTGATACTTGCTTGGATAGAATGAGGTTAACCTATTAGGTTGGTACAAATGTAGTTGCAGTTTTGGACTGTGAATTTTAAATCATTATAACTAGGCTCAACCATATCTTTATTAATCAAGATAGGAACCATTACAATCAACACATTTTTGCCAATGACAAATAAGTTTGTTGATTCCTGTGACGTAAAAATCCGTGCTTCAGGATTCCACAAACTCTTGGAAAGCATTTTCTGCTCCTGTTGATTGTGAACGCATTTTCCCTGAAAAAAGTTGTCGAGATGCCTTAAGTGTAGTTGTCTGGCAAGAGGTCAGGTGAATGTGGTGGATGAGGCAAGACTTCGTAGCCCAATCAGTTTCCCTTGTGAAGCACTGGCTTTGTGGCGCGCTGTCGGGCGTTGTGAGAAGAATCAGGGCCATTCTGTTGACCAGTGCTGGCTGCAGGTGGTGCCGTTGTCAGTGCATCTAATCGGTTTCCTGAGCATACTTACCAGATGTAACGGTTTTGCTGGGACTCAGAAAGCTGTAGTGGATCAGACGGGCAGCAGACCACCAAACAGTGGCCATGACTTGTTTTGCTGTAAGTTTGGCTTTAGGCAGGGCTTAGGAGCTTCTTGTCAGTCCAACCACTGAATTGGTTGTCACTGGCTGTCATATAAAATCCAGTTTTTGTTGCACATCACAATCTGACTGAGAAATGATTCATTTTTGTTGTATATTAAAAAAAAAGAGGACACTCAAAAATGATAACTTTTTCATTTTGTGGTCACCTCATGAGGCATCCACTTATTGAGCTTTTTCACCTACTTTGCTTCAAATGCCGAATGACCACAGAATGGTTGACACTGAGCCCTTTGGCAACTTCTTGTGTAGTTGTAAGAGGACTGGTCTCAGTGATCCTCTCAATTGGTCCTTGTCAACTTCTGTTGGCCATCCACTGTGCTCCTCATCTTTGAGCCTCTCCTCTCCTTTGCAAAACTTCTTGAACCACCACTGCACTGAATGTCTGTTAGCAGTTCCTGGGCCAGGTGCATTGCTGATGTTGCAAATTGTCTCTGCTGCTTTATGACCCATCTTGAACTCAAATAAAAATATCACTCAAATTTGGTTTTTGTCAAACATTTTTTCCCTAGTCTAAAATAAATATTTAAAAAAGAGCAAGTAATAAGTCATTAGCAAAAAAACATAAAGTGAGAAATGTGCATTAAAATGACGTGTAACATAACCACATTTATTTAAGAATATACTCCAATATCAAATGGCAAATCCTACAGGCAAAACAGCAATTACTCTTGCACCAACTTAATACATCAGTCTTGTAACTAGAGTACCCGCTGTAACCAACTGGTTTTTTTATTCCTTTCTCCTCTTTCCTTGCTGGCTTTGTGTTCTTTGATACTCTGAATTCTAGAGGTGCTTACAAATTCAGAATTACCTGCCGTCTGTTACCAAAAAAATATAATCTTATTTTTTAATTTTCTTTACAGTAAAGAAAATTTATTCCTGTTTGCTTCTTGGTGGTGAAAAGTATCATCTAGATTGAGCAGGAGTGCTTAAGATCTACTGGTCTGTGTCTCTAGATGCAGTTACTAAATAGCTGCAGAAAACTTGACTTCATTTTTCCTATTTAATTTTATCTATGCTTTCAGCTGAACAGTAACAGACTCTTAGTATTCTGAATTAGCCTCTGTTTTGTTTCTATTCCTATAAATTGTGCTTCTTGTCAGAATTATAAGCATTAAAATGGCATTTTTGTTGTTAAGGTTTCGTGTTTGCTCGATTTCCCCATTATTTAAAGTTGAATGCTTTTTATTATTAAAGTTGAAAGGTTTTTTTTTTTTTTTTAATCTTGCTCTATGTCAGCTTGTAAGACTTCAAACAGATGGGGTGCATACCTGTTTGCTTTTGGAAGCATAGTAAATATTCCTCATACTTTAAAAATACATCCAGGAGGAAACCTAAAGTTCTCAGTCGCTCAGTCGTGCCTGGCTTTTTAGGACACCGTGAATTGTAGCCTGCCAGGCTCCTCTGTCCATGGAATTCTCCAGGCAAGAATACTGTAATGGGTTGCCATTTCCTTCTCCAGGGGATCTTTCTGACTCAGAGATCAAACCCTCCTTTCTGGATCTCCTGCACTGGCAGGTGGATTCTTTACCACTAGAGCCACCTGAAAAGTCCATAAAACAGTTGAGTTTTGCATAGGAATACTTAGGGATGCTAAATGAATTGCTTCCCTGGTGGCTCAGTTGTTAAAGAATCTGCCTGCAATGCAGGAACCCAGGTTTGATCCGTAGGTCGGGAAGATCCCCTGGAGAAGGAAATGGCAACGCACTCCAGTACTCCCTTGCCTGGAGAATTCCATGAAAAGAAGAGTTGGGCAGACTACAGTCCAGGGGATCACAAAGAGTTGAACACCATTGTGCAATGAACTTTAACTTGCAAATGAATTGCATTGTTGTAAAAAAGGAAGATTTAGCATTGCTTTGATAATATTCTGTTTCTCTCTTATTTATTTTGGTTGGAAAATAACTTTCTCCCTTGGAAGGATAACTAGATGAATTACTGAAAGCCAGAACATGGTCTGCTTTTTAAAACAGCTTGAGTAAGTTATAACTAGATCATTGAAGTCTTAGTCAGTTGCTGTTACAGGATTAGGTAAAAAACTAACTTCCTGTGTAATACAAACTTTTCAACAAATGTGGTTTTTCATTATAAACACTCAGAGTCCAAAGTTACAAACTGACTGTTATTTATTAAAGCAAATCTTTCAATTTGTATATAGATCATTGCCACCTTCAGTAAACTGAATTATGCAAATATTCAACTTGAGAACTTGAAAAGTACAAATTTGTCTAAATTTGTCTTGCTTTAGACCACTTCTTTCTCTCTAAACAAAGGATTATGATTACTCTAGAACTCTTATTTGCAATAGCCCTTGGGTCAACAATTTCTTTAGTTAGTTTTTCACTAACTGCTCTGAAATTAATGGCCAGTGATTTTAATTATAATTTTAATCAAAAGAGACTAAAAGAACTTGAAACTTATTTAATTTTCTAATATATGCTATCATATTTAATCTTTATAAGAATCAAATGAAGTAGGTATTCTGTTTTACAGAGGAGAAAATTGAGCCTCAAGAACACAATAAGATACACTGTGGAGGTTTGAGTTCAGGAAGCATGACTTCAGACTTGAGACTCATGTATTTGCTTGGCCTAAAAGCTTGTTTGGGTTTTTCTGTAACATGGAAAAACCTGAACAAACTATCTGGTCAACCCAATATTTAATCTCTGTGCTATATAGGTCCTTGTTTTTATCTGCTGAAGGATATACATTCTTTAACCTATGGCAAGAAACTCTTCTAAATACTCTCAGGAAAGACATTTGGGACCATTTAAAACAACTGGACATGGAACAACAGACTGGTTCCAAATAGGAAAAGGAGTATGTTTATTGTCACCCTGCTTATTTAACTTATATGCAGAGTACATCAGGAGAAATGCTGGGCTGGAGGAAGCACAAGCTGGAATCAAGATTGCCTGGAGAAATATCAATAACCTCAGATATGCAGATGACACCACCCTTATGGCAGAAAGTGAAGAGGAACTAAAGAGCCTCTTGATGAAAGTGAAAGAGGAAAATGAAAAAGTTGGCTTAAAGCTCAACATTCAGAAAACTAAGATCATGGCATCCGGTCCCATCACTTCATGGCAAATAGATGGGGAAACAGTGGAAACGATGGTTGACTTTATTTTTCTGGGCTCCAAAATCACTGCAGATGGTGATTGCAGCCATGAAATTAAAAGACACTTACTCCTTGGAAGGAAAGTTATGACCAACCTAGACAACATATTAAAAAACAGAGATATTACTTTGCCAACAAAGGTCTGTCTAGTCAAGGCTATGGTTTTTCCAGTAGTCATGTATGGATGTGAGAGTTGGACTATAATGAAAGCTGAGCGCCGAAGAATTGATGCTTTTGAACTGTGGTGTTGGAGAAGACTCTTGAGAGTCCCTTGGACTGCAAGGAGATCCAACCAGTCCTTTCTAAAGGAGATCAGTCCTGGGTGTTCTTTGGAAGGACTGATGTTGAAGCTGAAGCTCCAGTACTTTGGCTACCTGATGTGAAGAGCTGACTCATTTGAAAAGACCCTGATGCTGGGAAAGATTGAGGGCAGGAGGAGAAGGGGACGACAGAGGATGAAATGGTTGGATGGCATCACTGACTCAATGGACATGGGTTTGGGTAGACTCCAGGGGTTGGTGATGGACAGGGAGGCCTGGTGTGCTGTGGTTCATGGGGTCACAAAGAATCGGACACAACTGAGTGATTGAATTGAACTGAAAAAAAAATGTTCATCCCCAGGAATGAAAATTGATCTTTCCTTTGAGGCAGATGCCAAGATAGAACCGTGTCACTGCCAGAGTTTTGATACTAATATTAATATTTTTTAAATACTATTTTTGCTAATTTCTGTAGCGTCAACTTTACTGTTAGCTCTTAGGAAATACTCAATTGATAAATAAATGACAAACTTGGCTCAAATTACTGACCTTCATTTTCTACTGTCGCTTATTCCTAGCCTAAGCCCTTATCACCCCTGGTTCTCTCCCTGACTGTCTCTCTCCATCTCCCTCATTTCATTCTTTCCATGACTTTGCCGGGACTTTCTTGCTTTCCTATTTTTCCTCACTTTCTGTCATTTATCTTTCAAGATCCTCAAATCTCATTCTCTTTGTTCTTTTGCCTGTGATTTCTTGCCACGTTGGATTTCACATGTAATGAACTTCTGGGACATCTGTATTCTTAAGTATTATGAATGTAGGTAGTTGTCCTAGACGGTACCTAGTAGGCAAAGGTGGCTCGAGAGTTGGGGGAGGGGACCTAGGATGGGACTTTTTTGTTTTCAATAGTGGTATCCTCTTAAAACCATTAAGTAGCACTTGCTGTCTGTAACCATGTTTCTATCCTGTGTGCTGTGCATTCCCAAGTCTCATCTTCCAATCTCCTACAACCTGTACAGTGAACCACAGAAGAGACTGTCAATATTAAGTCATTTCTCGCTTTAACTACAATCTACTTACGTTTGCTTAAAATCAAGGTCTTAAATGTTCAGGTCTAAGTCTGGAAGCCCAGTAAAACCCCCATTTTCAATTTAAGTCTCAATGGAGGAAGACTGTTGAAACTTGACATCACCTCCTATGTGTTCAGTGAGCTTAACTGATACAGGCTGTGCTGTTCCCAGTACAGCTTATTTGAAATGAGTGTTTACAGAATAGGTGTGCCTAACATGTCCATACATATTTATATATAAATTTTCCTGTGTTTTTTAAAAAGTTACTTGATAGATACTGATAGAAGAAACTTGAAAAAAGTTTTCTTAGATACTTTCAAAATGAGACATGTACTGTCTTCAGTAGAACCTTTGTTTAGTAGTTAACAGATACTTAGAAACTGATATATGGCTTTCACTGTGAGTGGCTTCAACAAATTCTGGTAATGATCATAAGAAATTCTGCTTTATAGATCAACACCTCATGAAAGGGGAAAAAAAACCCTTTAAGTATTGTTAAAATATATGTGTGTATTCATATGTGTTTACAAATATTCCTGATAGCTCATTTGGTAAAGAATCTGCCTGCAATGCAGGAGACTCCCGTCCAATTTCAGGGTGGGAAGATCTGCTGGAGAAGGAATAGGCTACCCACTCCAGTATTCTTGGGCTTCCCTTGTGGCTCAGCTGGTAAAAAATCTGCCTGCAATGCAGGAGACCTGGGTTTGATCCCTGGGTTGGGAAGATTCCTGAAGAAGGGAAAGGCTACCCACTTCAGTATTCTGGCCTGGAGAATTCCATGGACTTTATAGTCCATGGGGTCACAAAGAGTCAGACACAACTGAGTGACTTTCACTTTTCACTTTCACAAATATTTAAATATGTATCTTACTTTTGAGTGTTGTCTGAAGTTGATTATTTATTTTAAAAGTTGCACGATCCTTCTTAGTAAGTATTTGATCTAGATAAACTTCACAATATTCAAAAAGATGTAATCACTTGCTTATGGTTTCAAGTAGACTAATCGATAGGAACCTTTGTAATGGCAACTTTCTTGGCTTACTAAGCATCTCTCATTGCTATACTTTCTCAGTGTTTATTGCTCCACAGACCTATGAACTGAGGCCTGAGACGGATAACAGGTCAGATAAAGGAGAAAAAGAAGCATCATACCCTGAATCCACATCTGCTTGTATCAGTAGAGTTTTGTAATGTCCTAAGTCATCTGGTGTTTTTACCAGGAAGTTGTTAATAGCAATGCCTTAATTTTAAGCAAAAATAAAAGTAGATTGTAGTTAAAGCAAGCAATGTCTTAATATTGACAGTCTCTTGTGTGGTTCACTGTACAGGTTGTAGGAGATTGGAAGATGAGACTTGGGAATGGACAGCACACGGGATAGAGACGTGGTTACAGACAGCAAGTGCTACTTAATGGTTTTATGAGGATATCACTATTGGAAACAAAAATTTCAGTTCGTTCGAGTCTTTTGGTTACTGTAATCAAGATTCAGATTTCAAGGGGCAAGTATCCAATTGGCATAAATTGGGAAATGGGCCCAATCTTGGCAAGGACACATTTTCACTAATGGTTGCCACAAGCAGAGAAGGTGATTTGGGGATGCGATAGTCAAAAAGCAATCCAAATGGTTGGGCTACTGGAGAGAAAAATCTAGTGTGTAATTTCTCATCCTTTAGAATTTTGGCGTCTCCGCAAAATCTGATGACGACTTTGAAGTGAAAGTGTATATTGAGATTGATCTTTACATGAAAATGATTAACTTGATCCACAAAACATACAGTAAAAGCAAACGATAAAGAAAGGAAGCTAATAAAGGAAATTGATTTATTTGAAGTGCCCTGTGTCTCTTTCACTTTCCTGCATGTAGCAGGACTGAATTAGTGGCTGCCTTGGCTCCAGCGGTCTGCCGGGCCAGCAGTAATAGGTTTCAACCACGCCTTGTTTGATTGTGTTCTGTCTGAATTGAAGGGCAATTTGAGTTTGGCAGGTTTGAGTTTGCCTGTAAGATTATCTTGTTCTAAAGATCAGGAACTTTTTAGAGGAAAGCATTCTTAATGGAATAAGAGGAATTTAATTTGCTGTTTTGAGCATTGTGTCCCAATAAACATTTTTATGTCTTATGTATGTGACTGTGTGTGTGTCCATTTAATAAACAGTCATTCATCAACATTTATAAATCCACTAAGTGTGTTTTGAGCGCTAGGGAATATGCAATTATAGCACAAATTTTTAAGATAATTATCATGGTACCTGATATCCATAGTAAGTGCAGAATAGATGTTGACTTTTATTATAATGGTTACTACAAATATCTGATAATAATGAGCACTTGCTACCTAATAGGCAACCCCTTAACACTTATAAACGTGATTATCGTTGCTTTGTTACCGATGAGGAAATTTTGGCTTAGAAGGCACAGGTGGGCATTTTTAGTTGCAGACAACAAAAATTAGTCTTCCACAGGGATTCTCAACCTCTACTTTGTGGACATTCTCTTGACAGGGGAGGAGGTGTTGGGGATGGAAGGAAAACTGTTCTCTGCACTGCAGGGTATGTAGCACCGTCCTTGGCCTTCACGGGCTTCAGTAGTGGCTAGTGGTAAACAGACTGCCTGCCCGTGCAGGAGGCACAGGTTCGATCCCTGGGTTGGGGAGATGCCCTGGAGAAAGAAAAGGGAACCCATTCCAGTGTTCTTGCCTGGGAAATACTATGGACAGAGGAGCATGGTGGGCTACAGGGTTGCAAAAAAAAAAAAAGAAAAAAGACCCTTTAGCATTCTTCCAGTTTTGACAGCCAAAAATGTCTCTAAAAATTGGTAAATATTCATAGGCATTGTGAGGAGAGGACCAAGATGGCAAAATTGAACACAGTTAGAAACCCCTATTCTAGCTAGCATGAGGGGAAGAGAAATATACGACAGGATCTCTGTGCTGAGCTCCCTGTGCTGTAATACAGCAGCTTTCCACTAGCTCTCTGTTTTACATGTAAGTGTACATGTGTCAGTGCTACTCTCCTCTGTCCCTGTGTGTGCATGTTCGTTCCCTACAATTGCGTGTCTGTCTTGCTTTGCAAATATGTTCATCAGTACCATTTTTCTAGATTCCTTGCATGTGCATTAGTATACAATGCTTTTCTCTTTCTGACTTCCTTCACTCTGTATGACATATTCTAGATCTACTGTTCTTAAAAGCCAAGCCCAGTGGCAGGTACTGGAAATTCAGAAGATAGACATGGTCCTAGGGCCGACGGTCTTGTGGAGCCTACTGTCTCCTTAGAAACAGATAAAGTAACACTGTGATCTCAGTACTATGATGGAGACAGGACAAACAGCTACCCATGTACATTCAATGAAACAGGTATCAACCTGGGCCCAGGGAATGTGTCCAGAGGAGGTGACTTTAAACCTTGTCCTGAAGAATGAATGACTTTTTTCCTGCTAAATCCTGACACAACCTCTAGTATATTCTTGATGGCTTAAAATGATAGATTCTCATTCTTGCAAGGCCCGGTTTAAAATGTATTCTTTTTTTGTTCATTTGTTAGGTAATGAATAGTCTCTTCGGTCTTAGAGCGAAGATTTTAAATTCTTTTCACAGTTCTGATGACTTACCAAGTGTTGACAGTTTTTCTGCTCCAAGGGCTGTCATGGTTTCATTGCCTCAGGGTTTCTTGATGCTGCCAAGGGACCTCTAAGCTACAGAAGTCTCCCTTTTTTCTAATGGAGGTTAACAATGCAGATGAAAGATATGTGGGTGGTGATGAAAACTTAGCACCTAGGTAAGCCTCTCCCTGTTTGATACAATCAGAACAAATCTTTACTGAAGGGCAAGTTATTTCTTAATTGGTGCGTTAGGCTATTGGAAAACAATTTTAATTCATGATGACTGATGGTATATGTATATTTACCATACAAATTTTCAAGTGTAACTGTCTCTGAAAGGATTCAATACCACCAAAAGATCTATCATCGTAACCATTGGTCTTCATTACTGCATTTGTTCTGCTACTAAAGAAAGCTTAGAAGCTCTTGACCATGGTCATCTAGAAGTAGATATATGTGTTTACGCCTGTTCAATTTCACTGGCTGCTTCTCAGGAAAGGAGCTTAAACATTGCATAGCTCCAGGTCTGCTGAAAGGAAATCCAAGTGCCAGCAGCTCTTGAGATAGTTTTAACAACCAGCACTTTTGAAGCTGCATGAAGACAAACCTCATTGGTCTCCTTTTTTGCTTCACTTTGTCATGACAATTCTGCTTTGTCACACTGGTCATTTCAGTGCTTGCTTTTTTCTGTCTTTGCCTACCTGGGCTTTTCTTTTCAGAGGAAATAAGTATCACTTGAGGAAGATGGGGACTTTGGGCTCCCATTACCCTCTGTAGGCTACAATGTATGCTTTGTAAACTACACAGAGAACCAGCAAGAACCTTTGTGTGGTACGGTAGGATCTCTGTCAAATAAGAACTGACTTCTGGATGAGCAACACTGTGAAAAGGGATTCTTTAAGAGTAGACACTTAGTCCAAGTGTTGACTTGAGAGTGTGTGAAGCCTCAGACGGTTGGCCACAAACGCTTTCTTTTGAGCATCTGTTATGTGCCAGGCACTGTGTTTATTAATGAAGATACAGTGACTAATATCCTCAATCCTCAAGGAACAAAAAAAGTATCTGTTCCATTTTTGAACTACTTCTAGCTCTCAGTGTAATCATACTTTAGGTAAAATACATTTTCTAAATCAGCATCTGCTTTCTGCTCTGAAACTTAGATAATTTGAAGACAGGTGTCTGTGAGAAATCTACTACATATGGTTGCAGTAATAGATTTTTTTAAGTGAGTAGGATTAATCACTTACAAAAAAATTAAGCTTATTTTTCTCCATCGTATCCAACAGAGAAACCAGGCAGTTTTTAGAATGTGTCCTTTTCAAGAGACACTATCTGCCAGATCTGATAAGTTTTACTAAGGATAGTTGCTATACCTAAAGTTTATAACACTAAATATCATAATCAAAAGAGTTAAGAGAGTTAACTGGCCGCTGTAGTGGAATCCAACAATTCTGACTCTTTGACTTTGAAATTTCCATCATGGTTGACTTCTGCCACCCACATGCTCCTTGGAAAACTTCCATCCTGTTTTGCAACCAATTGCAGATTATTCTTAGATTCAGATGGAAAAACAAAACTGGTGAGTGACAAGACCAGATGCACTTTACCTCGGTTATGAATACAGTCTGATCGCATATCTGTAGGATTTTCTATCTTCTTTTGAAACCCTTCTTTAAGTAGAATGGAAGATGATAAAGATCAGGAGATGGCAGGGAGGTGGAGACAATAGTCCCTTAATAAGACTCTTAGTAATCAGGCAGGCAATTGTGTCTGGAGTTAGGGCTGTGAAAGTGACAGACTGACCATTTTGAAGGCTGCCATCATCGCAGATTGGCATGTTTCTAATTACACACGAAATGAAAGGCCTCAGAGAAGAAATGATCCAGAACACTCAACTATTTGAGTATCTGATGAAGGCGAAGAAGGCTTGTCAAAACCAAACTGCAAGATTGCACTTCTCCCAATTTTTTTCAACACTCATTCAGAATCTACATTTTTTTTTCCTCTACCTTTTGTTATTTTTTTTCAGTCCCAGCTGCTTTTGTGCCTGGATTTGGGATTCACATCTGAACTTGCAAGTCATAGCAGGAAACAGATGGCACAATCTGAGGACTTAGTGGGAGGAATTTGAGCAAAGGGACTATTTGTGAGGTATGAGCAGGGCTCAGGGAATTATAGGGAGTGGAGAAGAATCAGGGGACTAACCTTGGCAAGAAGCTGGAATCTTCTCTAGCCCAGGAGGGGCGTATGTGTTGCCAGAGGCACACAAGAGCTGACTCTGTCCAAGGGGAGCAGGCACACATTACTGGAGCATGATGAGAAATGGGAGCAAGGAATTACCCATCTTTTCTCCTTTCCTGGCCTCCATACCCTGCTGATGATTCTCACTGGCCAAACCTAACCCGTTAGGGGATACATGGGTCTGGTAGATACATAGGAAATAACTTTGCAGAACACAGGTCAGGAAGGGCAGAGAATGGATCTGGGGACAAATGGCCACATACTTGCCTTTCATTAATGTTAAACTGGTATAAAGATCACATGAATGTTAGTGGATTAACTTGAAATTCACTTGCAAGTTCAGAACCAAAGAATTTACTACAGGTATATTAAGCAGACACTATGGGGCAAGGTGAAAATAACCACTGTCAATGCATAGAAAATGGCTTTCCTTATAGATGGATCCTTCAAATCCTGTGTTATTGGGGTTTGCAGAACTAGTGCATCCAGGCGGGTGGACCACGTAACTGAGTGAACTGGACTAGGTGGTAGGTGGCAGTCAGCACTGGGTCTCTTACAGACTCTTTCGCCTGTGCTCTCAGTAAAGGCAGCAGTCACTATGCAACACCTAGGAATTCAAGGCTGACATTTTCAGATAGTCTCATATTTTTTTTTTAACCATAGAAGCAATATGATGGATTTTTCTTTAATCAACTCATTTTTAAATATTAGCAATTAAATGAATTTTGCTTTTCCCAGTCCTCAAGTTTAGACTAACAAACTTTTCTCACTGAATCCTGATGCCTTGAAGTTCTTTGGTCTGTTGAGTGCCACTTTGTCCTGTTCCAAAGGCAATGACCCGATCTTACTTGATGCAGGAAGGCCGGCTTCCTACCCTCAGTAACTCCAAACATGTGTGAGGTCCCTCCTGTTGATGTGTTTTTTTTTCCCTCAGTATTTATTTATTTGGCTGCACCAGGTCTTAGTTGCAGCACACAGGATCTCTAGTTTGCCATGCAAACTCTGAAGTTGCAGGATGTGGGATCTAGATCCCTAACCAGGGATCAAACCCTGAGCTCTGCCTTGGGAGCACGGAGTCTAAGCCACCGGAGCACCAGAGAAGTCCACGCTCCTGTTGCGTTTTTCTCACCTCTTGTTCCAGATTCCTGCTTTGTCCAGGCCGGCATCCCCACTCAGCCTTTGGCGACAGGCACATCTCTACCTCTTCCTCCAGTCCCCTAGATTACCAACCTAAAGTGATTGTTTCTAAGAGATTTTTTTTCCTGGAGGTGTTGAGAGAGCAGAGGGTAATTCTGTGACGAAGCAGAATCCACTAACAATGCAAAGTCTGCTGGCACAAGCTAGGCCATCCTCTTCACTGGAGCTTCTTCTCAAGCTCTTTTTAGGACTCGGGGTCCTCACCCTGTGCTTTTGATTCAGCGTCTCTTCCATCTCCTCCACATCCCCAACATGTACTGTTCCCTGCTTTATTACAGCACCTAGAGACGACTCCCAAATCCCTGTGCTGTCTAATTGCTGCCATAGTCTTCGTTGCAATGTCTCCTGCTTCGGTCTAGTCTCTTAAATCACCAAGAGCCCCCCTCCCACCCCTGAAACAAGCAGTCCTACCTAAAAGAACATTTATTTTTCTACCTTGAATGCTGTTATCCTCCTAGAGCAGCCAGGTCAATCATTGCTCTCTTGTCCTGTTCCCATAACCGAACTGCCTTCCTGAGGGCAGGAACAAGAGGGTGCTCCGAACTGAGAAACAGGGTTTCCCTCAAAAGAAATCTCCAACTCTGAAGAGTCTGGCAATCGGGGGAGGTAGGGACAGCTTACCAAGCTGAGACACATGAAAGCTCTCATTTTAGAAAGGAGTTGTTCATTCGCTAAGTCATGTCTGACTCTTGGTGACCTCGTGAACTGCAGCATGCCAGGCCTCCCTGCCCTTCGCTATCTTCCAGAATTTGCCCAAGCAAACTTTAGAAAGCATAGAAATGTTAAAAAAAAAAAAAAAATATATATATATATATAAAATGACTGATGAGATAGGATATACAAAAGCTTTTCTTTTGGAAGGTATGCAAGGCTAGGAAAATTATGTATCGTAGCTGATGAGATAGGGACTGGTTTCCAGGCTAAAAGGTGATTATAATCACCCACACAGCTGTTGTAAATGGTGTCCTACTTTGTATTTTTGTTTATTATAGGCTGGAGGGAAGTAAATTGCCACCTCATTGTCAGCCAATAATCATTTTCCAGGAAAAGGTAATTTATCCTCTGAAAGGGGATATTCATCTGTCCAACCTTTTTGATTGCTCCATTGTATGCATGACTGTTGGACTACTACTGACCAGGAAATAGGTGTTTCTACTCTTCAGATCCCAGGTGAAGCTAGTCCAAAGCTCAGCGTGAGACAGATGTGTAATCAGATTGCAGTCAGCATCCTGGCTTTTGGTCACAGTGGGAGACAGTAAACGCACAGGCAGTTGATAGTCTCAGTATCTGTCTCCTTGAACTTAACTTTGAGGGAAAGTAGTGTTCACAAAATGTTGGAGAGTATGATTTCCTTCATCACAGGGCTAAGAACTGAAGACGCTGTTCTGTTCGCTTTGTTGTTATTACTGAGTCGCTCAGTCACGTCCGATTCTGCAATCCCATGGACTGCAGCCCACCACCCTCTGTCCATGAGATTTCTCAGGCAAGAATATCAAAGTGGGTTGCCATTCTCCCCTCCAGGGGATCTTCCTGACCCAGAGATGGAACCCATGTCTCCTGTACTGGCAAGAGGATTCTTTACCTCTGAGCCACGAGGGAAGCCCATATTCACTTTAAACTAGGGGAAAAATAATGTTGTTGGAAAAACAAAACTCCACAGAGATCTTTCCTCAATAGCCCTTAAATTTAAGGTACTGTAACAATTCAAAATGTTTTGTTTCTTAGGATATAAATGAAACACTTTAAGATGACTTTAACGTGGTTTATTTAGTTCCTGTTTAGCAAATTATTCCTACAAAGACTGGAAAGGTGACAGAAAGTGAAGAGGGACTGATTATCCAACCTCAAATAGATGTATGAGCATTAGCTTTCAAAATACTCCATGTTAAGCAGAGTATCGGGTTGGCAAAAGTGTTCATTCAGGTTTTCCATAAATGTTACAGAAAACTTGAACAAACTTTTTGGCCAACCCAGTATTTACTTTCCTCTTCTAAACCATCTTATTTTTAAAATTATATAGGGATGTACTTATTTGTGCATATTTAAATGCTTTTATTATTTGTATTAAAATTTAAAGCCTTTTCTTGTTACACATCCAGATTTTTTCGCCGAACATAGACTTTGTTTCTGCCTATATACTATGCAAATAATACTTTAATTTGGTTCCTGTGAAATGACATAGACTGATTCCAGGTATCTTACTCCTCCCATGTAATTTGATTTATTAGGTCATGGTAAGCTTAATAGTTTTCTAACATATCATAAGTATCTCTCTAGATTTCAGACAAAAATTGTAAGTACAGAACTGACAGATACATTATAAAATGTTCATATTGCTCTAATAGAACAGGTTTATTACTCATTTGGGATAGGGGAGTGCTAACACTTCATGTGAGTGACCCTGTTCCACATATGGTTATATGGACCCAAAAAAAAAAAATCCATATATCTTTGTAAAACTTGCAATTAATGCTAATTAACTGCCACACTTGATGTGCAGGATCTGACTTGTCGTTTGTGGTTTACACCCTTGGTTTTCACTTGCTCATTTGGTTAGCTTCTTCACTGCCTGAAATTTTGCTTAGGAGGTGGACAATTATACTTTCATTGCTGTGTGTATTCTTTCCCCTCCCAACTCAGCAATATACCTCACAGGTTTAGAGGAGATAACTTGCAGAAACTTTTCCTTAAAATAAAACTGGGTATCAATTTCACTTTTCAGTTAGTCACACCCTTCTGTCTCTTACTGCTGCAGGACGTAGAGAGCTCACTCACTGGCAAATCTATACATACAGTGACTTTGAAAATATGCAAATATAGTTCTACAAAAATGTGCCGCTTAGATCTATGGAGCAAAATTGATTCAAAAACCCAGTTGCTGCTGTTAAATGAACCCTGGTGAGCTAGTAGAACACACCTATAATTGTGATAAATGAGCATCTTCCTTTGGATGACTATCTCGAGAGCTTCTTCTGGGCCATGCCAAACCTTTCTCAAATTACTCAGGAGCTTGAGACTCCTCTCTCCCAAACCTACTACATTTTGCCCCTCCTTCACAGTAGTCAGACCTGCTTCATGATCTGGAAGTTGCCGTCCCTGCTGGCTCCTCTTCCTCTCTGTCCCGCAATACACCTCTTGAGTATTAAACTCTGACCCAGTGTCTGCTGGTCAGACCTGAACTTAAACAGATCACAAACTAAACTCTTCCTCTAAATTGTTTTTAAAGGAGTCTTTCTTTCCTGCAGTTGAAGTTACTCTTTGAACACTTGGAGTGGAGTGGGTACCATCTTCACAGTAAAGTGGAAGTGAAGTGAAGTCGCTCAGTCATGTCCGAGTCTTTGCGACCCCATGGATACCAGGCTCCTCTGTTTATGGGATTTTCTAGGCAAGAGTACTGGAGTGGGTTGCCATTTCCTTTTCCAGGGAACTTCCCGACCCAGGGATCGAACCCAGGTCTCCCACATTGTAGACGACGTTTTACCGTCTGAGCCACCAAGTACAGAGTTGGTTTAATCATGTGATTCATTTCCTATATTCTTATATTGTAGCTTTGGCTTAACCCATAGAAAAGTTTCACTGTCGCCATGGTACCTTTTGTATATGTGATTTTGTTGGGGAGGGGTAAAGAGGGAGGGAGGGAAACAGTGCTTCCTGACTTACCCTGAAATTGAGCTCGAACATGAGAGAGAAAAGGTTTTCATCTTTCATAGTAATTTTTTAAAATGTTCTGGAAAAAATGTGGAAGACCCCTGTATTAGTCTACATCCTAGAATTTAATCATTTCCCATTTTAAACATAATTTAATGAAATTCATAGAAAACTAACCATTTTGGAGTTGGGTTTAGTACTTTCAAGGTGTTGTTGCCATCAGTGTCTCCATCCAGTTTCAGCACGTTTCCATCATTCCAGACTAGAACCCCTGACCCAGTGGACAGTTCCTCCCCACCCTCCTCCCCGCCCAGCCCTTGGTAACCGCTGATCTGTACTCTGGTTCTGTGAATTCATCTATTCTGGATATTTCACATAGAAGGAAGCATACAATATGTAACCTTTTGTGTCTGCCTCCGTTCACTCAGTACCTATAATTTAATCTTGTGTTTATTTCCTAATCAAAAATGTCCTTGGCAATTACAATCATTCCATTCTGCACAAGAGTGGTATTTTCTTTTCCCCCCAAGCACTGTCTTCTTTCAAAGCATAGGAAGAATCTTCGTTACATTTTTTTCTTTTTCTTTTTGTCAGTTCTTTACAAACTTTGCCAGAGAGCAAGACGGCTTTCTCTTTTCCCACACCACATAGCCGCTTTCTCTAGATGCCTATCTGTGAGTGACAGAGAGCATGTACGGCGACCATGAACTTTATATAATGCTGTAGTGGCTGTCAGAACAAATAAGTTCTTAAATTTCTGATGGAATAAATAGATGTTTCAAGTTCCAAGGGACTTAGCCAGATATCAAAAAGAAGGTCACACGATGAGTAGCAAAGGGAGATAGGACTGGTTTCAAAGACTGACTTGTCTTGGCCACTTACTGAGTATGTTAATTGTGTACTAAGCCTTAGGTCATTATCTGTAAATGTGGCCTACCATGGGACTAGCCACAAGGGGGTAGCTGTGAAATTAAATGAAATGGGGTATTGGCCCCAATTAGTGAGGTGCCTGATGGGTCGTAAGCTCTGTGTTAGCTGTTCTGTGTTAGTTGTTGCTGTGGCTATGGTATGGTGCTGTGTATGGTTTGTGGTTGTGGTTGCTGAGTGGTGTGTTAGTTGTGGTGATTGTGGACTTGGTATTATTTGCTACCACAGGACATGTGTCTCTGAGCCCAGTGTCTTTATAAGGATAAATTCTAAACATTGGCAACCTTCCAAGCAAAATATGATACCTCTGTCCAAGCTGGTGAAAAGGACAACAGGTAATTCCCAAATTCTATTGTAAATGAATGTGAATTCAGAATTCGGGTACCCACTTCTTTTGTGTGTGTGTGAAACTGGGCAAATGAAATCCTGCTGCTTGTTCTACGTTCTAATGGAGACTGGCACTTGGTCTTGGGATGAGCTGCTTTCGTAACTAGAGTTCAACTTACCAAGTCTACCTGCCTGCCTTTTAGCCCCCTGACCCTCCCTCCTCCTCCTCCTCCTCTTCTTTTCACGTTTTTCTGTGTTCAGAGCACAGGTGAGCCTTGTGATGGCTTGCTCACTGCTCGTAAACTCATGACCTGCCTTCTTTCTCCGAGGCATTACTCAGTCACTTTCGCCTCTTGACATCATATATCTTTCTCTTTGCCTATAAACGCATGTAGGGTTTCTCTTTCCCTTTATGGGAAGACATGTAGAAAAGAGTCAGGGCTCTGGATTTTAGTTTTCATCTGTACTGCCTAGAAGCTGGTACCTAACCTCTCTCCTCCTCAGCGTCTTCATCTATAAGATGGGGAGGCGGTTATGCTGAGGGCTGAACAAGACAGACCATGTGAAATGCTTAGGGCCGTTGGCGCATATAGTGAATGTTGTTTCCTTGTGAGTTGTATCCGACTCTGCAGCCTCATGGGCTGTAGCCCACCAGGCGCCTCTGTCCATGGGCTTCTCCAGGCAAGAATACTGGAGTGGGTTGCCGTGCCCTTCTCCAGGGGATCTTCCTGGCCTAGGCCATATCTCCTGCATTGGCAGGCAGATTCTTTACCACTGAGCTACCAGGGAAGCTCACGGTGAAAATTACCTAGTAATGATGGACGTGATGATGTGGCTCCTCATCTCTTTATCTTGTGGAAATTAATCTCACCGAACATCACTAGCCGTTACCTCTGCCTCTTGTCTGAGTTCTTGCCACTGGATTCTATTTCTGCCTTTTCAACTGCTTTCTGAATAGTTGCACTCCATCATTCTGCTGTCACCTTAAATATGACTTCTTCAAAGATGATCATCTTTTCTGACCTTTTCTATCCTGTCTTATTGTATCACCCAGCTGTAGGTTCATGCAGCGATCTTTGAATACTTCTGAATACCTCTTTCCCCCACATGTCTAAGATAACTGAGTCCTGTATATATTCTTACCTCACAACCTGTTTGTCATTTGTTTACTTACATTTCTATGTCCAAGATCATAGACGAAAGTTCAGACACCACCTTTCAGGACTCAGTGCCATTTCTTAAGTGGTAGTGGTGGGGATGATGTTGAAAGCAGCAGCACAGCTAATATTTTTTTGAGCTCTTTGTGTTGGGAACTATTCTATGTATCTGTAAAGTGTATGCATAAAGGGAGCACCAAAGAATTGATGCTTTTGAATTGTGTTGCCTGAGAAGACTCTTGAGAGTCCCTTGGACAGCAAGATCAAACCAGTCAATCCTAAAGCAAATCAGTCCTGAATACTCATTGGAAGAACTGATGCTGAAGCTGAAGCTCCAATACTTTGGCCACCTGATGCGAAGAACTGACTCAGTGGAAAAGACCCTGATACTGGGAAAGATTGAGGGCAGGAGGAGAAGGGAGAGACAGAAGATGAGTTGGTTGGATGGCATCACTGACTCAATGGACATGAGTTTGAGCAAACTTTGGGAGAGAGTGAAGGACAGGGGAGCCTGGCATGCTGCAGTCCATGGGGTCCCAAAAAGCTGATATGACTTAGTGACTGAACAGCTACAACATAAAGTATATCACCTCACTTAATTCTCATAACAGTCCTCTTATGTAGGTACTATTTCCTCCATTGGAGATGAAAAAACTGAGGCTCAGAGATATTAAATGACCTGTAGAAGACTGTGGGACTTAGAGTTGGTAGTGTCAGAATGTGAACACAGCCCAGCACTCGGGTGCCTGTGTGCTTAACAACTGTCTGTTGCACCTTAGCCTTTCTCCTTCCTTGCCAAATGCTCTCTGTGCTCCCATTGCCAGGCCTCCTTGAGTTTGGGCACCATTGCTGCCAGGTTACTATAGTATTTAATAAATGTTACTCCTTGACTGAAAAGATCAGGGGTTGTTAGGTAGCACATGTTGTCCACACTAAGTGGGCATTTAAATACACTGAAATTGCATGCAGAGTGAGTTGATTTGTTTCTCAAAAAGAAGTTAAAAGCTGTAACTTGGACAATGTCCCAGAAGCTCCTTGAGTTGGCATCCGAGGCTCTCTTCAGTCACCCTCTAGGCTTCTCAAGCCTTCCTGGTACTACTCCCATTGCTACGCCTCAGCCAGTCAGACCAACCAGCCCACTCACTGTTTGACCTCGCCCCAAACGTCCGTCCAGCATCTTTCCTCCTGAGGCTTTGTTTACACCATAACTATATCCTAAGGGACCCTGCCTTCACTCCCCGTTTTCTTTCCTGTGAATTCTCCCAAGTTTACCGCCTGTCCCAACTCTTTTTAGTATCTTCTTGGATGACTCCAAGCTGATAATAAGATAATGTTCCTCCAACTACCACAGAACACAGAAGTAGGATGACAGTCTCAGAGGCTCTCAGGAAAACAGACAGGAAGCATGGAGTGAAGTCAGCCAGCGTTGCCATATGTGGTGAAGAGCTCACTGTTACCAGTTTTCCAAGAGGTGATGAAAATCTACAGATCTTCAGTGCAGTCTCTTGAATTTTTAAGGTTGACAATTTAAAATAAAGAACTATTGATGCTTTTGAACTGTGGTGTTGGAGAAGACTCTTGAGAGTCCCTTGGACTGCAAGGAGATCCAACCTGTCCATTCTGAAGGAGATCAGCCCTGGGATTTCTTTGGAGGGAATGATGCTGAAGCTGAAACTCCAGTACTTTGGCCACCTCATGCGAAGAGTTGACTCATTGGAAAAGACTCTGATGCTGGGAGGGATTGGGGGCAGGAGGAGAAGGGGACGACAGGGGATGAGATCGCTGGATGGCATCACTGACTCGATGGATGTGAGTCTGAGTGAACTCCGGGAGTTTGTGATGGACAGGGAGGCCTCGTGTGCTGCGATTCATGGGGTTGCAAAGAGTCGGACACGACTGAGCGACTGAACTGAACTGAACTGAAACAAAATTTGTATGGGGCAGCCTTTGGGCTTTGTCTTTCTTTAAGCAATGTGTTGTACACATTTATCGGTTGGAAGTGGCCCATACTGTCTGCTAGAAGTTGTCTGTTTGATTAGTTTCTAAGTTTTGAAGAAACTCATCCTTAGTTGTTCCTTTTGCGAGCGTATCTTTTTTCATAACAGTTGGTACAAAAAAAATGTGAGCATAGTAGAATCAAATACCAGGTAATCAAACTATTCACTGTATTGAATTGATCATAAATAATACATTCACAGTTTGAGAGCAAGTCCCCAGCTAAGGAGAATGAAGGCAAGAGGGCTTCAAGGAGACTTTTGAACTGAACAATGACCCTATTGCTTACGAAAAGAAGAAATCCCTTTCCATAGGAGAAAATTAGGCACCAGCTGCTAGAAGTGTTTACTCAGAGTCCTGTTGCAAGTTTACTTCATCAATACGGCTGAGGACCAGACGGTTTTCTGGGGTCATGGAAATGTCCCAGGCCATCCTGCATCAGTCACCAGCATCCACGCCACGCCAAGGCATACTTCTGGAAAAGCCAGACTGTGACCCTGAAAAATGGCACGTTAGCTTCAGAACATTTAGCAGTTTGGAGAAGTTCAGCCCCGTCCAGGATCTGAGAAGACTTTTGTGAATTCTGTTATCAGTGGCTGAGGCCAGATCTTCACACCAAAGAGTAGATGATGGAAAAGCTGGTGCTGAAGTGGTTCATAATCTGCATGCTGCTGGAGTGCCAGGTCTTAGTCAAAAAAAGTGGTGTGGAGACTTGTAAAGACCTGGGGGATGTGCTAAAAAATAAGCAGAAACTGAAGAAATGAACCATAGTCAGTATACAAGGACAGGAATTTCTGGTGCAAAACTCAGACGTTGAGATACTATAAGTTGAGCTCAGTGACATGGATGATGAAAGAGACCTATCCAGGGAGGCCTGGTCTATGGTCAGTGTTATACTTCCAGAGAAGGGCCAGCAGGACCAGAAAAGTCCCTTGCCCAAGACCATTCCTGAAAGAGGTTAAATGGAGGGTATGGCACCCAAGGAGAACTTGGAGAAGGACTTGATGGGAGACATGGAAGAGATAAGAACCCATCAATCTGAAAAGCCTGGACTTCTGAAGGCTCCTGAGGGAGAAGTTTGAACTAACAGTGCATTCAGAAGACATTCTCTTAGGAGTCACAGATGTTTCAAAAGGAAATGGACCAACAGCCCCACATTCCAAGAAGTGCGTCAAGAAGAAACCACATCTTTGGACAAAGCGTTCTCAGGAAAACTTGGGTCTCTTTCCATTGGTTCACCTGGCACTGTGGGATCCACCAGTCTTCCTAAAGGAAAAGAAACCTGGGGTAGGGCATCCTATGAATATAGGGTATGCAAGAAGAAATTTCCTTATCAATCTCAGCTTACTCTGCACCAGAGGACACATGCAGGCAAGAGCTCCTTTAAATGCAGTATTTGTGTCAAAGGTTCATGCAGCCTTCAAATTTTTGGGTTCACCAGTGGATCCACACAGGCAAGAAGCCATACTGCTGTGATCTGTGCCCCAAGAAGTTCACCAGCATCTCCACACTGCCTGCTCATGAGAGGACCCGCACCCAGGAGAAGCTTTCCAGTGTGAGCTCTGTGACAAGCCCTTCAGCCACAGTGGGGACCGCAGTGTTCACTGACGCACCCACTCTTGGCTCAAACCCTACGTGTGTCCCGAGTGTCACAGTACCTTCCATCGGCTGGCGACTTTCGTATATCACCAGGAAAGCCATTCTAAATCTCTCACTCACGATCCCGCCCTCAGGCCCAAGTCCCTTCTGCGCCAAGGAGGACATTCAGGATGATTTGTTACCTCTGTGATACAAACTGTGAAGAACTTAGGAGGATACTGGAACCTAGTGGGGTTCTATTCACATCAGTTAGGATCTTTGAATGATGATTTATTTTCCCTTGGGAGTTTGTTTTCCTACTTTGCTATAGACCGTGGTTTTATAAGTTTTTGCTATGTGTTGTTCTTCTTCCAAAGAAGGCGTGTCTCACTGGTTATCAGTACTTCATCATGAAACTGAGGCTGCTGCTGACTGTCTTCCTGTTAGACATTATTTCATTGTAAACTAGAATGCTCCTGGCAGGGCGGCCAGATGAAATACAGGATCACCAGTGAAATTTAAATTCCAAATAAACACACTCATTTCTGTCAAAAATAAGTCAATAAATAATACCTTATTTGGGTGCCACCTTCTGTCCCATGCAGTGATTAGAATTAAAAAAAATTTTTTTTTGTAAAGGCAGCAGCAGAGAGTTTAGTAAGCATTTGGCTTAAAACATCCATTTCAATACTTACATTAGTGAGTTATCAGGCAAGCCCTCAATTGCACATATTTTGTGAAGAATTAGAGTTTTCTGACTAGAGAAAATTGGACTGAGTGCTTTTCCTCTTTTTAATATTAGAAATTGAGATTCAAAATTAAGCTTTTATAACATTTTAATATCCATCTATTGTTACTCAGGTAAACTGAAATTATTTTCATTTGGCAGTTTTGAAGCAAGTGAGTGAATCAAATCTGAAGCTGATGACTTGTAATTATATTGATTTTCCTTGTGCTTCTTGGGTATTCTTCAAAGTGACAATGCTTAGAGCAAATGTCACTTTATCACCAACAGCTCTGCAACCCCCTAATTGCAGCTGACAGATGTACTATGAGAATGTATGAAAAGGGTTCTCAGTAGAACAGATCAAAGTCTCCACCAACCACTAGAGATGGTCAGCCATCTCAGTAGCCTCCAAGTCCCCAAGAATGTGTGTGGTGCTTAAGAGAGAAAATAGGGAGGTGGGGTTGGTGGAGGTATACACAGGACTCGAGGAAGGAGACAAGCAAGCAAGAAGTGTTTCTTTTGACAGGTGTATTGTAGGCTAGTGAATAAATAATGAAGGAAATGACTGTAATTAAGTGTTGACTTAATTGAACGATTGCTTGAAATATGGTTGCATGGTAAGGATCTCATTATAGACCATATTTGGCACATAAATATGATACTTATGTTGAGGGCTAATTAATTGGCTCTCACAGGTCGAATGAAGGGTCAGCTGTGGCCTTGCCTCTTGTTTGCATTGGATGAGCCCTATCTTGAAGCAGAGATACTTATTCTTGTAGCATTTTGAAATCTGCCAAGCCAAACACTCATTTTAGAAGCTGTTAGGTGGTTATAATTTGGAAATCATGAGCAGAAAGCCTAATGTGTGAGGACAGGTGACAGTGTGAGGAATTGTAGACAGAATGTGCCCCTGGGTGTTGTGAAGCAGGATGCCTCACTGTGCATTTTCTATCCTCATTTCTGACAGTGAGTCTTCAAAGAGACCATTACCTAAAACATTCAGTAAATGTGGGGGGAGAGTGGTAATTCTCAAACTCTAGCGTGCATCAGAATTACCTGGAAGGCTTATTAAGTCTGACACGATTGGGGACCAGTCCCAGATTTGTGATGCAGCAGGTCTGGGAAGGGGCCAGAAGATGTGCATTTCTAATCCAGTCCCAATTGATGCTGATGCTGTTGGCCTAGGGACCACACTTAGCCAACATCTTATATAGAAAACCAATTAGTGAATGCAAATGAATTACTAAATGTAGCACCTACACAAGCATGACGCTGTCCCAGTGCAGTGGAAACTGGGGTAATTCTCAGTGAGGAACTTCCTGCCACACAGAGTACCACCAGGTTGACCAAAAGCAGCCAGAGTGGTGCTGCAGGAAACTGGGTTCAGAAAGTGGGTTCTAGGAATGAGTATCTTCCACTTGGTAACCTTGTGACTTTGGGATAGTTACGGAGCCACTCGGCACCTCGGCCTCCTCGTCTGTCACAAGCAGATGATAGTAGTCCCTGTAGAAATTTGGAGACAGCTTCCATGAGAGGGTGTGTGGAAAACTTTCAGAATAAGAACTGGTGTGTAGAGTGAGCTGTATTATTATGTAAAGATGTCATGGTGTTCCAAAGGAATGTAACTGTGTATCAGTGCATATAGGTCTCAGTCTGTTCAGGTTGCTGTAACAAAATATCACAGACTAGCTTATGAGCAAAAGAAATGTATTTCTCACAGTTCTACAGGTTTGGAGCATGAAATCAAGGTGGCAGCATGGTTGAGTAAGGGCCCTCTTCTGTGCTGCAGACTTCTCATTGTGTCCTCACGTTGGAAGCATCTCGGGAGCTCCGTGAGGTATCTGTGAAATCTTCATTATTTAGTCGCATCAGGTCTTTGTTTTGTCAATCAGGATCTTCTGTGGTGGTGCATGGGGTTTAGAGTGCGTGGGCTTAGGAGTTGCAGTGTGAGGGCTTAGTTACTCTGCAGCACGTGAGATGTTCCCCACATCCTGCAGAATTCCCCAGCGAGGGATCAAATCCATGACCTTGCAAGGCAGATTCATAACCACTGGACCACCAGGGAGGACCCTGTGAGATCTCTTTTATAAGAGCACTAATCCATCCATGGGGACTCAACCCTCATGACCTAATCACCTCCCAAGGCTCTGTTTTCTAACACTATCATAACGGTTGCACAGATCCAAACATGTGAATTTTGTGTGGGCACATTCAGACTATATATATATACACACTTATATATATATTGGAGAGATGGAAAGGCATCACGTGTTTTCAGGTTTAGGGCCACTTAGCCTAGGGAACGTGTCTTGTGCAGAAAGCTACCTGAGGTGCAGTTGAGGTGAGCTCTTTATCATATCAATACCATTCATTTCAGCTCAGTCACTCAGTCGTGTCTGACTCTCTCTGACCCCATGGACTGCAGCACGCCAGGCTTCCTTGTCCATCACCAACTCCCAGAGCTTGCTCAAACTCGTGTCCATCAAGTTGATGATGCCATCCAATCATCTCATCCTCTGTTGTCCCCTTCTCCTCCTGCTTTCAATCTTTCCCAGAAATTAGGGTCTTTTCCAATGAGTCAGTTCTTCACATCAGGTGGCCAAAGTATTAGAATTTCAGCTTCCACATCAGTCCTTCCAATGAGTATTCAGGACTGATTGCTTTAAGGATTGACTGGTTGGATCTCCTTGCTGTCCAATGGACTCTCAAGAGTCTTCTCTAACACCACAGTTCAAAAGCATCAATTCTTCAGTGCTCAGCTTTCTTTATAGTCCAACTCTCACATTCATTCATGACTACTGGAAAAACGATATCTTGGACTAGATGGGCTTTTGTTGGCAAAGTAATGTCTCTGCTTTTTAATATGCTGTCTAGGTTGGTCATAACTTTTCTTCCAAGAAGCAAGTGGCTTTTAATTTCATAGCTGCAATCACAATCTGCAGTGATTTTGGAGCCCAAGAAAATAAAGTCTGTCACTGTTTCCATTGTTTCTCCATCTATTTGCCATGAAGTGAGGGGACCTGATGCCATGATCTTAGTTTTTTGAATGTTGAGTTTTAAGCCAATTTTTTCACTGTCCTCTTTCACTTTCAACAAGAAGCTCTTCAGATCCCCTTCACTTTCTGCTATAAGGGTGGTGTCATCTGCATATCTGAGTTTATTGATATTTCTGCCAGCAGTCTTGATTCCAGGCTGTGATTCATCCAGCCTGGCATTTTGCATGATGTCCTCTGCATAGAAGTTAAATAAGCAGGGTGACAATATACAGCCTTGATGTACTCCTTTCCCGATTTGGAACCAATCTGTTGTTCCATGTCCAGTTCTAACTGTTGCTTCTTGACCTGCACACATATTTCTCAGGAGGCAGATCAGGCTGTCTGGTATTCCCATCTCCTGAAGAATGTTCCGGTTTGTTGTGATCTACACAGTAGGGTTTTATCTCAAATGTGAAGAATATTTCACGAGACTGTTGACCAGGTGTATGGTTTGTTAATGTAGTAGCTTCAGTGACTAGTGGCAACTGTGATGGTGTATGAACCAGACAGAGAAAAATGGAGAGAAGAAAGAAGCAGAAAGAGACTGAGAGATAGTGATGGAGAAGAGTGAGGACAGAAATAGGAAGGTGACAAAAAACTGGAAACTCAGGGCTCTTGTTGTATAACAATGCTTTAGACATAAGTTAAATTCAGTGTTTCTATTAGTATTCTAAATATATTATTTCTAATACTACACTGTACTGATTATAATTCTACTATTAACCCTAATCTGTGCACATCCATTTGTACCATAACCACTTAGGTGCTTAGGGGTGCTAAGTGCTGGCCTCTCGTGTTTTGATTGTTCAGCACCCATCTTAGGGAGTATAATAGATGTGAGGGTGAGAAAGCATACTCACTGCCTCCAAGGAGAATGCAGACAAGTGGGAAAGAAATTGAAGAGTAAATAAGATATCCTTAGACAAAGGAGGGGAGAGAACAGTGTTATCAAGTATGGATTTTCTAGAACAGAATCCTGGTTATAACCCTGCCTTCAACCCCGTTTAGCTGTGAAGTCTTGGACATATTGCTTATCCTTTGTAAACCCGCAGGGAACTCATGCTTGTAGTGCAGGTGGTTCTGATTTAAAGGACTGTGGATGCATGTCAGGCATGTGCCATTTATTGCCTGGGGTACACAGTGCCTGTGTGCATGCTGAGTCATGTCCAGCTCTTTGTGGCCCCATGGACTGTAGTCCGCTAGGCTCCTCTGTCCAAAGAATCCAGTCAAGGGTACTGGAGGGGGGTACCATTTCCTACTCCTGGGGATCTTCCCCACCCAGGGATCGAACCCATGTCTCTTTCGTCTCCTGAATTGGCAGGTAGATTCTTTACCCCTGCACCACTGTGGTGCACAATAGGCCCTTCCTTAGTGAGGCTGTGGGCTTGTTGGTTTGTTGGGTGCTAGTCTTTTGCAGGTAGAGTCCTGGGTTTTAGATTAGTGGTTTCGGCCTTGTATACTGTGATGGTAGCAGTGTGTAGAACACAAGACATTGCTTGAAGAAAAGACAAGAAGTGGACCTCGAGGTCACGACAGCCGGAAGAAAGATTGCTGTTTACCAAAAACTGTGTGGCTCTTGTTCTCTGGGTATTTGAGGGAGTGGGCAGGGCAGTCACTGGTTTCTGCTGAGATAGGGATGGTGTGTAGGAAGAGGAATAAGGGAATAGTACAATAACTGCAGATGCTTTTATGGACACTGTAAGGTGAGGTTGCCCTTCAAGAGTTACTGCCTTATCATTACTGCTGACTTGTTTCATGGTGTTCTAAGTCCTTGAACCGCTCAGTGTGCTGCCAGAACAGTGATTCTTGACAAATGTGCAGCTCACACATGATGGCTGTGGATCCTGGCTGTTTGGTGCTAAGCAAACAATGGGAGGATGGGGGAGCACGGAGAAAGTGGGAACGGAGGGAATCTTCTGGAGGCAGAAGAGACCAATAGGCATGGTCTGTGGCACCACACTTCCTGCCTTAAATCTTGGCTCTGCTGCATGCTTGTTGGGTGCCTCTGACCAAGTTACTTGCCCCATGGCTCAGTTTCCTCACGTGTAACCTAGGGTTGAGTTAGCACATGTATAGCATCACCAGCTACATCATTAGCACTGGAGGGTTAGTTATGTGCTGTGGAGAGCAGGGGGCTACTCTCTAGTTGCAGTGCTTGGGCTTCTCATTGTGGAGGCTTCTCTTGCAGAGCACGGGCTTTAGGGAAAGCGGGCTTCATCAGTTGTGGTATCTGGGCTCAGTAGTTGCGGTGCTTGGGCTTAGTTGCCTTGTGTTGTGTGGAATCTTGCCAGACCAGGGATCAAACCCATGTCCCCTGCTTTGGCAGGCAGATTCTTAATCCCTAGACCACCAGGGAAGTCCAGGTTAGTTATTATTTCTATTATTTCATGTAAAGAAGGATACTCACAACCTTTTACAGTTTTCCCAGAGCACTGAAGAAATTCAAGGTGACCTCTTAGAGTAATACTGTAAAATCACGTTAACATTTAACTCAAGAATTGTGCTCTACATGCCTTTAGGATAACTAACATATATATAACCATGTATATGACTGTTCAGAGCTGCTGTTTTCTTCTCTTCTTTTTGTCTTCTGCATCTTTATCTCTAAAGTGTGGTAATTAAATACTATAAAATTAAGCTTTCAGATGGACTGCTTTTTATTTACTGTGCCCAGAAGTATAGATTTTACTATTACATTTAAGAATTGTATCAGTTAAGTTCAGTTGCTCAGTTGTGTCCGACTCTTGGTGACCCCATGAATTGCAGCACGCCAGGCCTCCCTGTCCATCACCAATCCCCAGAGTTCACTCAGACTCATGTCCATCGAGTCAGTGATGCCATCCAGCCATCTCATCCTCTGTCATCCCCTTCTCCTCCTGCCCCCAATCTCTCCCAGCATCAGAGTCTTTTCCATTGAGTCAACTCTTCGCATGAGGTGGCCAAAGTACTGGAGTTTCAGCTTTAGCATCATTCCTTCCAAAGAAATCCCAGGGCTGATCTCCTTCAGAATGGACTGGTTAGATCTCCTTGCAGTCCAAGGGACTCTCAAGAGTCTTCTCCAACACCACAGTTCAAAAGCATCAATTCTTCGGCTCTCTGCCTTCTTCACAGTCCAACTCTCACATCCATACATGACCACAGGAAAAACCATAACCTTGACTAGACGAACCTTTGTTGGCAAAGTAATGTCTCTGCTTTTGAATATGCTATCTAGGTTGGTCATAACTTTTCTTCCAAGGAGTAAGCGTCTTTTAATTTCATGGCTGCAGTCACCATCCACAGTGATTTTGGAGCCCCCAAAAATACAGTCTGACACTGTTTCCACTGTTTCCCCATCTTTCCCATGAAGTGATGGGACCAGATGCCGTGATCTTCGTTTTCTGAATGTTGAGCTTTAAGCCCACTTTTTCACTCTCCACTTTCACCTTCATCATACATAGACCTATGTATTCTGTATTTTGTGGGTTATTTGAGGCATGTCAAAAGTTACTGAGGATTTGAGAGCTTCATCCTCAGTGGATACCTCTCCACCGAGGCTGGTTGGCTTGTGGTCACAAGACTTAATGGCTGCCTTGTATTTTCAGTCGGCTGGAGAAGATATTTCTCACTTCTGTTCCTCCTTAAGTTGCAGAATGAAGAGTAGGCATGTGTAGGACACCAGGGTAGGCTAGATGTTGGTTATATAGGAAATGTTATTTTGCTTGATTTTTTTTTTCTTTTTAACTGTAACAAGAGCCTGTTATGTTAACAGCTTACCTGTTCATTTTTCTTTGCTGTAATAATAGGGTTTTGCTTAGAAAGCTATGTCCATTACTGAGCAATTAACAGCAAGATGAGCATATTTAAAAGCTGCATAGAGGAGAAGGAGGAGAATGCATTGAGCATAAAATTAGACTCTTGACAACAGGTTTTCATTTAAATGATGTCTGGGATTTTGGGTTTTTTTTTTTTTTTGCTAGTATATAACTGCTTTCTAGCTTTGTTCTCTCACACCGGGTTTGTCTTGATGTGTTATATGTACTTGGGAAATGAATAGCAAGTTTGTTTTCATTTTTTGAACAATTGTGTATCTTTTGAGTGTGCTGAGGGGCTACCTTGGTTTAAAGTGGTGATTTTTTTTTTTTTGTAAGATTTTGTAATTAGGTTCCATAGTGATTCAAAATGGAGCTATCCTTTGGCAAATTTTATATGAGTGAAAGCCTGCTTCCTCTTTGCAGGTTTTCTGTTTCTACTGTGACATCAGAATCCACACATAAAATGTTGATTTTTTAAAATTAATTTATCTTTTATTGAAGGATAATTGCTTTACAGAATTTTGCTGTTTTCTGCCAAACCTCAACATGAATCAGCCATAGGTAGACATATATGCCCTCCCTTTTGAGCCTCCCTCCCATCTCCTCCCCATCCCACCCCTCTTGGTTGATATGGAGCCCCTGTTTCAGTTTCCCGAGCCATAAAGCAAATTACTGTTGGCTATCTATTTTATATATGGTATTGTAAGTTTCCACGTTGCTGTTTCTGTATATCTCACCCTCTCTTCCCCTCTCCCCATGTCCATAGTCTATTCTCTATGTCTGTTTCTCGGTTGTTGCCCTGTAAATAATTCTTCAGTACCATTTTATTTTCCCACATTGGAAGATCCAGGTTCCTTCTGAAGTAGTTCCTACTTTTAAGATAAATATAATATATCATACACATCAGAACTTACATCTGAACCAGATAAAGGTATCTTGGAGTCACTTTTATTTATTTACTCATCACTGGTATTTTATGAAATAATTTGAAAATTCAGAGAAAAAGTGAGGTTTGGAGATGACAGCACATACACGGTGTCATTTTTTTCTCAGTGAATAGTTTAGTCTGGTGTATTCAATTATTATTGAGGGTTTAGACCCTACCTTCAAAGTGCAAACATTTTCTTCTGCAGTTAAAGCTGTGATATTTTCTTTTACTGGTAATGCTACTAAAGGCTTAGGACAAAGAAAGTTGTAACAGGTGAACACAGCATGTTGCCAGGTTTTAATTACGCCTTTAATGGGAGAAAGTGCTGAGGAATATTGATTCTCATTCTTTGTACATATGTGTATGTACCACACATGTGTGTACATAACACTGACTCTTACATGGTAAGAAAATGACCTAGCAAAAACAGGACGAATCAACAATTAGGGGTTAACTGCTGTGTGTTCTCTTTAACCTTCTGTAGCACATGTGGGAGAAAAATACTGTACCCAATTATTGAACAGGCACAGAGATACCAAACCTTCCAACTATAGTTGGATTCTCTCAAAGATGAGTAATAACTTAATACCACTTAATTATGCTTTATGCCATCATTTCTGTTATGAACTTTTAAGAATTGTGTAAGGCATTGTTTTTAAGTAGTACTTCTAGAACTTTAAAAAAAAAAAAAACTTTCTTTAAAATTATAAGGCAATTTTGACATTTTTCCAGAAAATATCTTGTTTGTCAAGATGGTCATATTCTGGTTTTTAGTAATGAATGTCTTTTTGGCAGTAAGGACTTGATCCAACAATATTTAAATGCAAATGATAGATTAAAAATTAAATTAGCCTATTAATTAGTTAGGGAGAGAAGATTGAACAAATGGTAAAATAGCCCACAATGAAAAATATTTTTATTAATAGATGTATCTTTTTACCAATTGTAGCAGTGACTGTGTTAAGCTTTTGAAATCTGTGAATGGACAGAAGGAATCTCCCCTCCTGACAGGAGTGCATGTCCATGCAAATTGTTAAATCCTTAAAAAATCAAATAAATGATAGAGACCATGCATAGACTCAGGGTATGATTTTCGAGCTTGGAATTAGTGACATTTTGGGCTGAATTATTCTTTGCTGTGAAGGGAGGTTTCCTGTGCATTGCAGGATGTTTAACGGCATCTCTGATCTCTACTCACTAGTTGGCAGCAGCCCCTCAAGCAAAAACGTTAGTAGGCATTGCTGAATACTGCTAAGGGGCGAGAAAGGAGGAGAATGGGCCCTTGGTTGAGAACAACTGATGTAGAGATTTAGACACAGGAATACCTAATTCAAGTTCCTAGTGACCTATGGTTTATTACGAGTCACAGCCATGACCGGCAAGTGCTTCAGGCCTTAATGAAATGAAATCTCACCCAGTGGTCCCAGCTGAAATAAACTACACCACTCTGACGTCATCGAAGTTTTAAGCCTTCACTGGAAATTCAGCACAATAGAGACCCCTAGTCCCTACCTACTTTTCAGTCAGTATACATCCTCATTACTTTGTTTTGACTGCCAATTCATTTTAGTAATGCAACTCAAACAGTTTAGACTTGCAGTAGATAATGAATGGAGCGTCTGCCTCCTAAGTAGATAGTGAATGACAACACAAAAGGAGAAATGTTGCTCTTGATGCTCGTGTACTGCTAAATTTGACTTGACCAGGTAACTGTGACATCAGCACGAGGTCTCTGGCAGGTAAAGCTGGTGTCGCAGGGAGTGGAGGCGGTGTCTGGGAAGATGATTGCCACTGATAGCTAGAGGCCCGATTTCTCATTCTCTGCCTAATTCCACATGCTAGACCAGATGCTGCATTTGATATGCTGTGTACAGTTCTGTGTGGTTTACGAGAGGCCTTTTGGAGTCAGAGGACCCTAAAATGATTCCTTAGGAGAAAAAAAACTCTGATGAGATTACTGAGTTCTGTCAGGGAAGAATATGAACGCTAGGTTAGAGCTGTTACCAGTCGCACAGTTGTTTACTCAACAGAAAAAAAGAGGAGTGTTATTTAGAGGTAAACATGAATTTTAAAAAATTTATCAGTTTGTCTCTATTACCCTTTTGTAGAGTATTTTCTGACTTAATTAGTTAGACTGCTCTGTCTTGCATTCGACCTAGATTGTGATTCTGAAAGTGAAAGTGTTAGTCACTAGAGCACGTCCAACTCTTTGCGACCCCATGGACTGTAGCCCCCCAGCCTCCTCTGTCCATGGGATTCTCAAGGCAAGAATACTGGAGTGGGTTGCCGTTTTCTCCAGGGGATCTTCCTGACCCAGGGACTGAACCCGAGTCTCCTGCATTGCATGCAGACTCTTTACTGACTGAGCCACCAGGCAAGCCCAGATTGTGATTAGGGTTGGTATAATATAAAACTTTATTTAAAAGTTTGTATATATTAAATATATTTTATATATTTAAAATATATAAAAACTTTATTTAACTGTAAGTGCCTGGGGGAAAAACTTTTTTCATGCTTATTTTGAAAGTGGCCCATGGAGAGACATGGATAATCTCTGAGGTCTATTAGTCTTAGTTTTCGATATTTGGTGGTTTTATATTTATATAAAGACCTGCTAATAGAAGGTCTTTAGAGGTCTTGTTTGACATATGTGCCTAATGTCCCAGCACTATGACCCAGAGAGACATCGCTGTTTCAGGCAGTGCAGTTTTTTCCTCCTCAGGGAATCCAATTCAAAGTGACCAGTGTTGACATGTGAGCCCAACCCGCTGACTGGTCTTGACATAAACCCTGGTTAAAGTAGCAAGTGAGGAAATGTTACTCTAGGCCAGAACAGTTTAGTGGAACTGTATTTGTGCCATCCCTCCATATAGTAGCCATTAAGCCATATATCCCTATTGAAAATTTGAAATATAGCTAGTCTGACCAAAGAATGACATTTTAATTATTTGATGAAATTTAAATAGAAATAGCAACTTGTGGCTACCAGGTATGATACTGGACAGTGCACTTCTAGGCTTTTGAGAAACATTTTCAGACACAATTGTGGACCCGCGATTGTGGTTACTCTGTGGACCTGCGATTGTGGTTGCTCTGTGGACCTGCGATTGTGGTTACTCTGGGTCTTTGGAACAGACCATACTCACAGAGCAGTTCTCACTTAGTCTATCCACTTAGTCGAGGCCTTTTGTCTATCCACTTGGACAGAAAAAGAATAATGGTTGTGTATGCCAACAATCCTGGTAAGTTAAGGTTGTGGAAGTCTGGTTTAGGAACGCCTGATATTAAACACGGGACTTCCCAGGTGGCACTGGTAAAGAATCCTCCTGTCAATGCAGGAGACCCAAGTTTGATCCCTGGATTGGGAACATCCCCTGGAGGAGGAAATGGCAACCCACTGCAGTATTCTTGACTGAAAAATTCCATAGACAGAGGAGCCTGGTTGGGCTACAGTCCACAGGGTGGCAAAGAGTTGGACACGACTGAGTGACTGAGCACAGTAGTAAACGCAGGCATCTCAGATATCGAAAATTAAATTAAAGCAGGGAAGGTAAGTTAATGCAGGCAGGTACTTTTTAATCCAGTCTCTTCCCTGTTCTTTGAAATTGCATCTATGGAGTGCAATACATCTGTTTTTTGTTGTTTTGTATATAATAGTATTTTTTTATCCTTATATTCTTCCTTAAGCAATTTAGCACAGCTCTGCTAAGTTGGAAAAAAAGCTTGGTGGCAAGTCACAAGAACAGAATATTTGGAAAATGTAGAATTGTTTTTTGTATGACATCAAGCACCAAGGTGTTAATCATGAACTATTTAGTTCTGTCATACATCATGGCTTTTCAAATGATGTAAGGTTCTTGGTCCTGAAAATAAATACTAGAAACCATTGTGAAACTCTTTTGCTGTGTGGTTACCATCCTGCTGGCATGGTAGAACTAGGAAGTGATTGGAACTGGTAAATGCTTTTGAGATTATAAAGCTTCTAGTCGTGCTTGAACCCAGACATTGCTAGTTCCCTGTTCTCTAGTGGATACCATATGATGAATGAAATCACCTTAAGAAACATCCCTCCGTCTTTCCCTTATCAGTTCAAAAGGCTCAGAGTGGTTGAAAGCTGGTAAGGATAATAATTTGATGATTGTTTTTTATTTCTAAAAGATATCTGAAAAGATGGAAAATACTTCTGCAGTCAAAGATTGAACTTTGACGTATGTGAAAGTATGTAAATATTCATGGTAGCACTCCTCTAAAGCCTTTTAAATATTAAAATTTATTTTTGCTTTATTATCTTTTTCCAACAAAGTTATGTAACCTTGAGAAGTTCCTCTAAGTCCCATTGTTTTCATTTTTAAAGGGAAGTAACAAGATCACCTAACTCATGGGAGTGCTGTGAGGCTTAAATGAAATAATAAATATATAGATTCATAGTGCCTGGACCACATGAATTGCTCCATAAATTGTAGCTGTTGTTATTGATGTGGCTGCTTTTGTATCTCTTAAAGGTTATATATTAATGATGATACTGTAAATTCAAATATACAAATGCAGGTTTTTTTTTTCTTTCTGTAACCTGAGAGTTCTTCTGCCATGCAAATCAATCTTCCTTAATTTTGTTGTTGGTTAAGAGTTTTTTATACCAGGTGTTCTGAAAGCTAGGCACATTCTGACCTCTAAAAATGGCTCTCTCAAACTTACCAGGTGGTTTATTGTGACAGTAAATAGGTGTATCTTTTAAGATATTATCTGATTATACAAAATCATGTCCCAATGACTTAAATATACTTATGGTAGCTTTTTTCTTCCTTACTTTTTTTTTTTTTTTTTTTAATATAATGACCTGCCTTGAATGCTGGAGTAAATGGCATGCCAAGCTTCCTCTCATTGAATCAAGATGACTCAGTTGTCTACTTAAGAAAAATGAAAAGTGTCTCTAACTTTTTAAGTTGAAGTGTTAGTGTTTAAATATCTAGTTCCCTAAGAAAGATTGTATGCTGTTGTCAACTTAAAAAAGTGTACAACATGAGACTTGAGATTTGTTTGGGGCAAAATGAGGACTGCAGCCCAGGAGACCACACCTTAGACAGCTCTGAGAAACTGCTCCAAAGGGGCAGGGGGCAGGTCAGTATATATGAGATTTTTGTGAAGGGGGGAGTTCATGCAATCAAGCACGTATTTTTCCAGAAAGTTTCTACTAGTCTTGTGAAGTTTTGCTAGTCACGAAGAACAGTCATCACCATGAAGGATTTTAGTGCTTTCCTAGATACAGCAGATACACAAATTGGATTCATAAAATCAGCTCTTAAAAGCATTTAACTCTCTGAGGACCTGTCTTGCCAGGTTTTCCCTTGAGCATAGAGGGCCTCATTTCTGCTCTCCACCCTGAACTCCTTTCAGGGGGTGTTGAAGGGCAGCAGCTGCAGCGGCACATGATCTGATAGAGGTAAATGGCAAGTGCCCATTTGTAGCTGACACTGTGTATTTTCATATTTATATTTAATATCTCAAATTATCAACATAGAGTATCTATAGTACTTGGATTGGCTAGATAACTCTTTCAGTCATTCACTCACTTAAAGCAGTGTTTTGAGGAATGTTTGACTAATTTGACCTATTTCGTCTGGGAAGTTGCATTCTGATTATGAGAGTTATCTGGGGGAAAAAATGCTTCTCTTTTCAGGTGGAAGGATGTATTTAAATTTAGAATGACATGTATTCCTTATGGCCCAGGGTGCCTGTGCATTAATGCAGAAATTGATACTAGGATAAAATCTTTAACAATTAGGGATGAGTATCTAAAACTCAATTATCTTTTAGCTGTTCACCCCATAGTAGTGATGTGCTCTCATTTTCACTGCTGTGGGATTACATGTATTCTTCAATTGTACAGCTAAAGACAGAAGTCAAACTCTCAAGACCAGTTTCAGCCAGGGCACATGAGCCAATCTCCAGGGTTCGGAATGTGCATCACTTAACTTGATTTGTAATGCTTTCAGTAGGGAATGGCGTTCTCCTTCTGGTTGACTGCTTTATTTTCATGAATCCACACTGAATCTCCCTTCAAGTTGCTTAGTGATAACAGAATGAATTCCCAGCCAGGGTCTTGGGGCTCAGATTTCATGTGGTGACGATCACCGTGATCTCTGCGTTACTTCCACCACCAATGTGATTGCAGGTTGGAATTTCTAACAATATTCAAAGTCGTTTTTTAGAAGAAGACAAGAAAGCAAAATGTCACACCCATCTTAAAATTGCCTTAATAATAAAATAATTGTATCCTATTGGTTTGACATGTTCAGTGTGTATATATAGGTCTATTCTTTAGAGCGATGCTTCCATTGTTTACGTGATTGCTGAATGGTAATAGCGCTTGGCAGAAATTTCTTAGTATTTCAGCCTTTAAATGATTAAATGTCTCTAGACCCATCATGAGACGAGACATGAAAGGCTCGCAAGCGCCCTGATGGTCTAGGTTTCTAAGCTTTACCTGCTAAGCCTCCTAAAAAGACACAGATGAAGAAAATTTAGACATGAGTTATAATTGTATGCTTTTCTATCACTCCTCATAGTGAACTTATTTGGGTTAATCATATAAGATTTTATAATAATGGTCCCCACATTGCTTCATTTTTTTAAAAAAAGCATTGCTGCAATGAGCTCCCTTATAGATTTAAATTGTTGACTAATTGTCTTAATCATTAATCCATGAATTTACATTCACATTAATGAATCCACATTCACATTAGTACTTTTTTGTGTGTTCCTCCAATCCCACCCCATGTTTTCAATTCAAGACTTCAGGACGAGAAGGAAAGCTGTGTACACGTCCTGTTTGTTGTTGTTGTTAGAAATTCTTAATGGAAGCAGTTGGGATCTCTCCTTGTTGTGTCATTGGGTCCATCTTATCTTACTGGTTCCCCCAGGATGAGCTGTCTACTCCTCTTGAGTGCAGGTTTCCCTCGGGCCTTATATCTTCATTGCCCGTGTACTTTTCTGATTTTGAACATGGACTCTGTGTTCCATGGTGAAAGATACTGTAACTGTAAAGGGCAGACCTGTGTGGGGAGAGCTGTGTATATGGATGAATGATCAAACCAGTTAACTAAGAATGAAGAGACTACGTGTATTTCCCCATGAATTACAGTCGCCATTTTTCTCTGGAATGTGTATCTTCACCTATACTGTCCAGGCCCGTCTGTTGCCACTCCCACTGGGAGTATTAAAATAACTGTTCTGCATACTGTATTACAGTGATATATTTTTCTTTCATTTTCAAAATTGACAAAGAATACCTATTGAACATTTGCTTGTGAAGAAGTTAACATGTTTAAAAGGATTTAAGAAAATTAGCTGCTTTGCTCTGAAGATAAGATGTTCATTTAAACTAGGGAGGAACAGCATCTTTGTGTCAGTTTTCTCATGCCATCCTGTGCTAAACTGTGAATCTGTTTTGCATTGGATTTTCTCTTTTGCAGAAAAGTGTCATCATTTTCACTGCCAGAATAGATTATAGAGCAAAACAGAAGACTTTGCTAAAGGCAGCTGTGTGTGTGTGTGTGTGTGTGTGTGTTTAGGAAAAATCTGTGGCAAACCCATTTTCCTGCAGATTTTGATAATTTTTGGTAGCATTATCTGGACTTTACAACTTGTAAACAGCTGGTGTTTCTTACATCAGTTCAGTTCAGTCACTCAGTTGTGTCCGACTCTTTGCGACCCCATGAATCGCAGCACGCCAGGCCTCCCTGTCCATCACCAACTCCCGGAGTTCACTCAGACTCATGTCCATCGAGTCAGTGATGCCATCCAGCCATCTCATCCTCTGTCGTCCCCTTTTCCTCCTGCCCCCAATCCCTCCCAGCATCAGAGTCTTTTCCAATGAGTCAACTCTTCGCATGAGGTGGCCAAAGTACTGGAGTTTCAGCTTTAGCATCATTCCTTCCAAAGAACACCCAGGACTGATCTCCTTCAGAATGGACTGGTTGGATCTCCTCACAGTCCAAGGGACTCTCAAGAGTCTTCTCCAACACCACAGTTCAAAAGCATCAAGTCTTCGGCGCTCAGCTTTCTTCACAGTCCAACTCTCACATCCATACATGACCACTGGAAAAACCATAGCCTCAACTAGACGGACCTTTGTTGGCAAAGTAATGTCTCTGCTTTTGAATATGCTATCTAGGTTGGTCATAACTTTCCTTCCAAGGAGTAAGTGTCTTTTAATTTCATGGCTGCAGTCACCATCCACAGTGATTTTGGAGCCCAGAAAAATAAAGTCTGACACTGTTGCCACTGTTTCCCCATCTATTTCCCATGAAGTGATGGGACCAGATGCCATGATCTTCGTTTTCTGAATGTTGAGCTTTAAGCCAACTTTTTCACTCTCCTCTTTCACTTTCATCAAGAGGCTTTTGAGTTCATCTTCACTTTCTGCCATAAGGGTGGTGTCATCTGCATATGTGAGGTTATTGATACTTCTCCCAGCAATCTTGATTTCAGCTTGTGCTTCTTCCAGCCCAGCGTTTCTCATGATGTACTCTGCATATTATTTATATAACCAACAAATTACCATCTAATATTAAGTGATAAATTAATGAAAACTTTTATTTAAATAAGTCAATAGCTCTTTGAGTAGGTGCTATGTGTCAGGTGTGGACTATCGGGGTGGGATCAAGGCAATCTTGACAGTTTAGTGGGGAAGATGGTCATTAAACAAATAGGCATATATACTATATGACTGTAGTCCTTGTTGCAAGGGCTACAAAGAAGACAAGTGGAACAGTAAGGAGATATAGACCAGAGGCTTGTCTTTGCTGTATTCTTTAGTCCCATGTGGCTATTGAAATATAATTTAGATTTCTTTGTTTTGATTTCTTTGATCTTAAAGATATTTAATTACAATTAAAATTGCATTTCCCAGTCATAGTATTCAAGTGTTTCAAGTGTTTGGTGATCCCATGAGGCTACCATACTGGACAACATGACTCTAGGATGCTTTCGTCATTTCAGGGAATCCTCTTGGACAGCATTGTAGCTATAGTCTCTGAAAGGATCTCTGTGCAGAACAGATGTTTAAACTTAGATATATCTGAGTAGGCAATGACCCCATGACAATTTGGGATAGAGGGGAGAACAGTTTTGGTAGAGGAATGCTCTAGCATATGGAGATAAACTGTATTAAACTTGATCTGTTATGTTCTTAGAATGGTATTTACCATTTTTTCATGCTTGCCTATTTTAAGAAGGTATAATAGTATGGGCATTTGCAATATTACTGTAACCATATAAAATTATGTCTTACTTGGCTCTGCTTAAGGATGGTATTACATTAAAAGAATAATAGATCTGGCATCCAAAATAATTCAAAAGCATTTAAAAATCTTCTTAGGTTTTTTTTTTTTTTTGGCAAAAAAAGTAAAAAAGGAATTCTTTCATAATGTGAATAGAGATGTTTCATCATTCTCTCCCTTCTTACTAACATACATCACTCCCACCCTTAAAGGCTCTCTGTTTTTTTCTTCCAGAATTCCAGATGTCTTATAAATCTTGTCTAACTCAGCTTTTTATCACATGCTTTAATTTGTCCTGTTTCTCATTTGTTTCGTTTTTTTTATGATATCCTGCTCTCTGGCTATTGGACAACAAAGGAAACTGCGAGTGCTTATTCAGCGAGTAGCAAGCAGTCTCTCCTCCTTAATGGACTTTTTCAAGAAGATACTGCCACTCAACTATTATCGCAATTCAACATTAAGGAAACATTCTAAATGCTTATAGGAAATTTGATTATGCTAGTTGGTCTTGACTTTGGTCTCCACAGGTTTTAGAACCAAGCTGTTGCTTTGATATGCATATTCTATAGTTCCATGCTGGAATTGTTTTTATGTAAATGTCATTACTTTCCCTGAGAGGCTCTCCTGTAGTCTAGTGAGTGGTTTTTTTTGTTTGTTTTTTTGTTTTTCCTTAGTACACTGGAAGTAAGAAAGCCAGGATGGAAGATCCCACTGATTATACCTTTTAGTCTCTAAAATCTGTTGTTATAACTCATGTGGTTTGTTTTTTATTGAAAGATGTACTATCACTCAATTTAATACTTTTAGTCCAGTTTATGTAGAGTAACATTGAGTAAAATCGTACAGAGTTGTATTAGTGGGAGAGAAAGTTAATTTTGAAGAAGTAGAAGCCCAGGACTTGATAATTCCAGTTGCAAAAAGTAAATCTAGACTGTGTTGCCTGTCACACATTCTCAATATATCTTTTTAAATAATTAGGTGAGGATTTTTTCTAATTAAACTATGAGTTGTTTTGTTAAGTTCCAAAGGATTTGAAATCAACTAAATATTTGTTGGCTTTATTCCTTTGTTTTCAGCATCTGGTAAGGTAAATTTTTATTTGTTTCATATTTGAAAAAGTAATTAGAATTTGTGAGCATACGCGCATATTGTATGAACTTCAAGAGGAAAAAAAAATCAGAATTCCTTTTAAAAAGTAATAATCCCAATAAAGAGATTCACCATGTAGAATAGATTCTGCCTTCTCTGTGGCTCCTGTCCTTTCACTTTTCTCTGCTCCTGAGTCACCAAGATTTCTTACCTAGGTGATAACCCTCTAATTAGTCCATTGGCTTTCAGTCCTACTTACTTGCCTTTGACCTGTTCTCACATGGCTGCCAGAGCTGTTTGTGCTAGAAATCAAAAATAGAGGTTTAAGAATGGCAGTTTGGTTAGAGGGTGGAAGCTGAGGTAATTCCATTGAAATTGTACTCTTTCCTCAGTTGCTTGTTCTTTGTGTGTATGCAGCGGTGTGTTTTTCCAATAATGAATAGACACCACGGGGATAAGTGGGCTTCCCAGGTGGCGCTAGAGGTAAAGAAAGGGCCCACCTGTCAATGCAGGAGACATAAGAGATGCAGGTTCCATCCCTGGGTCGGGAAGATCCCCTGGAGGAGGGCATGACAATCCACTGCATTATTCTTGCCTGGAGGATCCCCATGGACAGAGGATCTGACCATGGACTGGCTAGGTACAGTCCATAGGGTCACAGAGAGTCAGACACGGCTGAAACGACTTGTCACGCATGCACATACATGGGGATAAGCACTGGCTTCCCCACTGTTCACCAGGAAATGTTGCATCTCTTCTCTGAGCCAGGAGAATCTGGACATGTTAGTCTGCTGCTTTGAAGACCTTTGATGACTTGCTATTGCTTTCAACTAAGGTCCTAAATTATTAAGACGACCTCTGAGCTCCTATGATGATGGCGGAGCTTATTTTCTGACCAGTCTGACACCATTCTGCCTTGCTCTCTGTACTGCAACCACACTGACCTTCTCTCTTCTCAGACATGGCAAGCTTCTTCCCATTTGATGCTGCTCTGTCTATCTGGAAGTTCACTGAGTCCCCTTTATTCTTTAGGTCTTGGCTTAAATGCCTCTTTCTGAGGTCATCTTCTCTGATCCCATCCTCACTCACTTTCCCGTGCAACAGACTAGGTGAGATCAGCTCAGTTTTTGTCTTCATGGCAGTGAGCACAATTGTTAATTAGACCACTACCAATTAATTGTAAAATTAATATCTAATCTCTCTGCCAGACTAAAACTCCTAAAATCAAGAGTTATGTCTAGGCGGGTTGCATTATATCCCCAGAACCCAAAGCTGTGCCTGGCACTTAAAGTCCTTTACTAACTGTTTTTTTAATATTTCTATTTGATACAAATTTAGTATAATTATGAAGACATTTTGAAATTTTGGCTTAGAAGATTTTAGAGCAGAAACAGGTTCTTCTCTGTTTGATTAAATTCTTCACCAGCATATTAAATTCTTCACTGTTGGCTTAAATCTTTATAGCCAGCCTAAGTCATTTGATTTCCACTCTAAATATTCTGAGCTCAATATCCAAAGAAACTTTGATTTCAGAGGAAGTGCACCGATCCTATCAACCACCAAACATGTTTTTTTTAAAGTCTTTGGGGGGAGTAGGAGCGGAGATAAGGAAGAAATGAAAGACATCCTAAAGCATATTGAGAACCTGAGATAAAAGCAGCAGCTTGTGAGGAGGAGGTTAATGCATATTGAAGTAGATGTCACTAATTTCATAAAAATTTGCCATCAGGAAGTTAAGAGCTTTGGGTTGTTTGTTCATTGAATTTGTACTCCTGACTTATTTCGGCCTTGGACCAGTAATTAATAATGCAAGTGTGGAGGTGGAAGAAGGAAAAGAGATCAAGAAGAGAAGAGAAAAATAAAATGAGGTAAAGACAGGCAAACAGACTGACATTAAATCTACAATATAGTATATTATACTAAATAGATAAACTACAGATAAGTCACGGTCATAGGTTAATCCTTCACTTATTTTCTACAGAGTGTAAATAGGTATTCTGGAGGGAAGGAAAATGATGGTGGTGAAGGGCTCTTTGTCATTGCTCAGGTCAATCTGGAAGATTGGTTTAAATGGAGCTTCAAGGGTCTCTTTGTTTTTTGACTTTTCAAAGAAAGAGGTAGAATATTCAGCATTTCCCAGTCTTGCTGGTTTGGTTAACAGCATTCCCAGTTCCCTAGCACTGGGATTTATACCAACACTTGTGTTCAGATACCTTTTGGGTAAAGCTCGAGGAAGCGTTTAAGCCATCCCAGAGAGAACCCTGCCAGACAGTGACACGTGTGATGAAGATGCCTCTTCTGGCACCTCTTTTATCCTGGCCTCAAGGTGTAAAAGCATAGGAATTGTCACTAACAGGACCTTGCCACTTTCTATATAATTATGAGGATTCTATTATGAAAATTAATGAGAATTTTAATGGGATAGGTGCAGAAACCTCACTTTAAATAATAACCTTTTAGGGAGACAGTTGGAGTCAAAAGAAACAACCCAAAAATCAAGATTAAGCTCTCAAATAACCAGTCATTGCCCTCCCTCCCCTCTTACACCCCTAATCCTGCTCCTCCCTTAGCAAATAGCCATCAAATAATTTGTGAATGTTCATCTCTCTGGGTGTATTTTTTTAAAATGCATATTGGAAATAGTGTTGTGGTTTTTTTAATATATTCTAAATTAAATCATAGAAAAGAATGATAACTTTAATATTAGAAATTATTATTGCTTTTCATTCCAATAATATTGAAACATAACAGGAAGGGCCCTGAAGCAATTGCTGCATCGTCTTATTGTTAAAAACTGCTCCTGACAAGGACACAGTCTATGTACTTCTAGTGATGTTAGACTACTTTGATTTAATCCTCTTCATTTCCTTTGCTAAGATTTCCTATGCTAAAAAAATGCATTTTTAATAGAGATTTTATTATAAAGCACGACCTCTGTTTCTCTTCACAAATGATTCTAATAACACTTTGACTCAGATCCTGGAATGCTGAAGCTAGAAGCAACATTACAGACAGTCTGGTCTTAGTCCCTGCAGAGGAAGCTGTTATCAGAGGCCGAATAAGACTTGGGTCTTCTTGATGGAGTTCTGCTCTTCTTTTCCTTCTCATCATTAACCTGACTAATGAGACAGTGCATATAAGCCACTTCAACAGGCAGCTCCACACATAGTGCTTATTAAGAGTAATTAAAATTCATATCATTAGCATCATCAACCATTCAAATGTTTATTGAGTATCTACTATGTGATTTGGAAAGGCATCTGCCCTAATGGTATGGGCCTGTCCCAAGCTCTTTGTATAGCCTGCAGTTCTGGATCTGCCATGAACAAGGTAGACCCCCTAGAACAATTTTCTAGTTTTCTTTAGCATTTTCTTCCCTGGTGGTTCAGAGGTTAAAGCATCTGCCTGCAATGCGGGAGATGCAGGTTCAATCCCTGGGTTGGGAAGATCCCCTGGAGAAGGAAATGGCACCCCATTCCAGTATTCTTGCCTGGAGAATCCCATGGAGGGAGGAGCCTGGTGGGCTACAGTCCACGGGGTCGCAAGGAGTCAGACACGACTGAGCTACTTCACTTTCACTGTCACTATAAAATTAGGATAAGATTTAGAGAGAATTTTGAGGTAAAAAATGGAAAGTGATGTGTGAAGTCCAGATCTACCAAAGATATTCCTTTTGGGCAAATTCATGCTCTTAGTTTGCCAGTTCAAATATTTTAAAGTAATTACTGAAAACTTAAAATCATTTGCCAAAGGATCATCACAAGATAAGGAGAAAAACCTAACATTTATTATCTCTAGATTGTTTCAGTTTTTTAAAAATGTATAATACATACTCATCTATTCATATATTATATATATAGATAGATAGATATATACACACTTCCCTGATGGCTCAGCAGGTAAAGTATCCACCTGCAATGCAGGAGACGCAGGAGACTCGGACTTGATCCCTAGGTCAAAAAGATCCCCCAAAGAAGGAAATGGCACCCCACTCTAGTATTCTTTCCTAGAAAATTCCATGGACAGAGGATCCTGGCAGGCTACAGTCCATGGAGTCACGAAAGAGTCGGATGTGCCTGAGCAACTAAGCACAACAACACATGTGATGAGCTAAAAATTACATAGATTTGAAAGCTAGTCTAGTCATATTTTAGATAAGGAAAGGAAATATAGGCTGTAGACAGTGGCTGGTCATAACAATAATTACATTTTTCTGAATTTTGAAGTGCCAGTTGTTATACTGATGTTGATTTCAATAGCTTCAGTCACAGCCACTGGGCAACTCCCCACACTTCAGGCTCGCCACTGAGAGCAGTTTCAGCGCTCCCTCTGTGCTTTAATGGAACTGAATATTTTTCTGTAACTCATCCGTCACCGAGCATTTCTTGGAGGCAGCCTGTGGGTGAAGCATTGTGCTAGATCATGATGAGTAAGGAAAGATACATTCGTTACACTTGCTTTCTACAAGGCATTTACAATCTGGTAGGGGACCAACCGATCATTTTAAATGTAGTGTAGTAAAGACAAAGCAGAAGCTAGAAGAAGCAGGCTATTCTACAAAAAAAAAAAGCTCAGAGGAAGAGACATTTGATCTGGGTCCCAAGGATGAGTAGGAATTTTATTTTAGGCTTATGACTTGGCTGTTGCAAAAGGTTGAGATCTTGAAATTATATGATACATTCAAGCAACTTCTCTGTGGTTTGGTGTGGCTAGAGTATAAATGATCAATAAGGACATATGGGACTTAAGGCAGGACAGATAGGAAGAAGCAAAAGCAATGTGAACTTTAGGCTGAAGATGTTTGAAAGTATTTGGTCACCTTTTGAAAGAGGAAAATATATGGTCAAACTGGTGTTTTAAGAAGAGCAGTTGGGAGCTGTGGTGTGAATAGATTGAAGGGAAGGGACCATTTAAAGGTTGTGGAAACAGATTAAGTGATGAATAAACATTTTCACTAGAGCAGGAATGGAAACAAGAAGACAGACGTGAAATATAATGAAAGCTGGGACTTAGTAATGGATTAGATACACGAAAAGGTGAACGAAAGGAGAGAAAGAAGTTGACATCAAGGTGACTAGATTCATAGTTTAGCCAGAATGGAGGTTCAGGAAAAGGTACATATTTTTGTAGGAAGAGAAGGAATTCTATTTTGGGGATGTTGAGTTCAAAGTGGATACCTAGGTGAATATTTAAACTTTGGGGAAAGGTTGACCTTGGAATATTGATTCAGGCGTCTTCAATGAGCTAATGCTCATGAAAGTCTTAGAAGGAGTTTCTTTCTGGGAGAGGATCTGGAGTTAGAATAGAAAACACCCTCAGTGAACTTAATTAGTACCTGAAAGAGGATGGAGAGGAAATCTATTTTTCTGTCAGTTTTTAGACCTAATTTTTTCTTTCTTTTGCTTGACCTCGAGTTCTGACTGAACTGGACCTCAGAAAACATGAAATCATTTTGAATCTTGGCCAAATATGTTGTTAAATCAAGCATATATCTGTAAACTTAATATTTCTGACATAAGTTTTTCTAATGGCTCTTCCAGCATACTATGAAGAACTTAGACTACGTATGAAGAATGAGGTTCCAATGCTCTCTGACATAGGCAGGGAATCACTTACTGCTATAAAGTCACTCTTCTTTATTAGGTCAATACACATGTGTTACAGACACCTTTTTTATGTAGCATAGGAATTACTGCCAACATGGTTGATGGTGACTTTTTCTTTGTGACTTAAAGACATTGTATAAAATACTCTTAAGCCTGTCTTTATATCAGTTACCTTGATTAGAATTTCACTTGAGCAGAGGTGATCAGTTGAAATAAATATATGTAGTTGATCTCAGTTCAGTTCAGTCACTCGGTCGTGTCCAACACTTTGCAACCCAATGAACCACAGCACGCCAGGCCTCCCTGTCCATCACCAACTCCCGGAGTTCACCCAGACTCATGTCCATCGAGTCAGTGATGCCATCTAACCATCTCATCCTCCGTCGTCCCCTTCTTCTCCTGCCCTCAATCTTTCCCAGCATCAGGGTTTTTTCAAATAAGTCAGTTCTTCACATCAGGTGGCCAAAGTATTGGAGTTTCCGTTTCAGCATCAGTCCTTCCAATGAATATTCAGGACTGATTTCCTTTAGGATGGACTGGTTGGATTTGGATCTCCTTGCAGTCCAAGGGACTCTCAAGAGTCTTTTTCTAACACCACAGTTCAAAAACATCAATTCTTCAGTGCTCAGCTTTCTTTATAGTCCAACTCTCACATCCATACATGACCACTGGAAAAACCATAGCCTTGACTAGACAGACCTTTGTTGGCAAAGTAATGTCTCTGCTTTTTAATATGCTGTCTAGATTGGTCATAACTTTCCTTCCAAGGAGTAAGCATCTTTTAATTTCATGGCTGCAGTCACCATGTGCAGTAATTTTGGAGCCCCCCAAAATAAAGTCAGCCACTGTTTCCCCATCTATTTGCCATAAAGTGATGGGACCGGATGCCATGATCTTAGTTTTCTGAATGTTGAGCTTTAAGGCAACTTTTTCAGTCTCATCTTTCACTTTCATCAGGAGGCTCTTTAGTTCCTCTTCACCTTCTGCCATAAGGGTGGTGTCATCTGCATATCTGAGGTTGGTCTACTGCCTACCAGTTTAATGTTAACATTGACTATCAACCTCTGTCTCCACCATGATAGAATAACTGGTGCAGTTTACCGTACCACAGTAAACCACTCTAAAACTGGACACAATGTATAAGACAATTGATTTGAGGCCATGGAAAATAGCTAGTATAGATATGATCCTTGAAGGTAATGGGCAAGATTGCCTGATATCCATACAGGGAGGGGAGCCACAGTGGAGAGCTGTGGTTTCTCTGAATTGAAGTGTTCAAGTTGGAAGTTCAGAGCTGCTAAGGTGGCTAAACTTTGACATTCACGGTACTGGAGAGAGGAATCTGGGCAGAACAGACATGGAAGCAGACCATGGTGGTTTCCCGTGTGTCATTTGCCAAGGGCTGTGCATGACCAGAGTGGGACTCTCTCAGCCTCAGCAGAGGATGACTTCTGTAGGACCGAATGCTTAACAGAGGTTCCCAGTCATACAGAGATGAGAGACATTGGAATCTCGGCTAGTGTTGAAAGTTCTGGCTGAGCTGCTGAGAAACTGAATTGAAAATTTAGAAAAGCAACACTTTAGGAGCAAGAATCACAATCTAGAATGAGGATCATTTCCTTCAAACTAACAATAAAACCAAATAGGCCCTCTCTAACAGAGTATTTTAAAAAACCCTGACAGGATCAAGGTGGTGGTTTAGTCACTAAGTCACGTCCGGCTTTTTGCAAGTCCATGGACTGTAGTCTGCCAGGCTCCTCTGTCCATGGGATTCTCCAGGCAAGAATACTGGAGTGGGTTGCCACTTCCTTCTCCAGGGAATCTTCCCGACCCAGGATTCGAACCCAGGTCTCCTGCATTGCAGGCAGACTTTTTACCAACTGAGCTACAAGGGAAGCGACCAGATCAAGAAGATCTGCCAAAAATTTAATTAACTGCCCAAATAATATTTTATATCTCTAAGGGAAGAAAAGATAATCCAGACACATTGGTGTGCATCATGTGTAATCATACGTGTGAAGAAGCAGGAGAATATGATATTCAATCAAGAAAGCAAGCAGTCGAGAGGAGGAGCCAAGATGGCGGAGGAGTAGGACGGGAAGAACACTTTCTCCCCCACAAATTCATCAAAAGAGCATTTAAACGCCAAGTAAATTCCACAAAACAACTTCTGAATGCCGGCAGAGGACATCAGGCACCCAGAAAAGCAATCCAACTCTTCGAAAGGAGGTAGGAAAAAATATAAAAGACAAAAAAAGAGACAAAAGAGGGAGGGACGGAGTTCCGTCCCGGGAAGGGAGTCTTAAAAAGAGAGAAGTTTCCAAACACCAGGAAACCTTCTCACTGCCGAATCCGTGCCGAGCTTTGGAAGCACAGAGGGCAACATAACAGGAAGAAAAAATAAATAAACAATTAAAACTCGAAGATTGCGAGTCCTACGGTAACTCCCCCAGCGGAGAAGCAGCGCAGACGCCTGCACGCGCCATTAGCAAGCGGGGGCTGGGCAGGGAGGCGCGGGCTGCATCGCTGAGAGTAAGAATCTGGCCTGAATACCCTGAGCACTATCTGAGCGAAATAATTTGGGCTAGCAAACCAGACTGTGGGATATCTACCACACGAAAAGCCAGCCCCAACCTAAGACACCGCCAGGCCCGCACACGGAACAAAGAATTGAACAGAGATAGCCGGCTGCAGACCTTCCCCCTCCGGGGACAGGCAGCCAGAGCTGGAAGGGGGCAATCGCAGCCCCAGAGAGACATTATCTATAAAACTGTAAGCAGGCTTCTTTGCTAACTGAAACTTTTTGGGGGTCTGGACGGTTAAAATCTGCCTGAGAAGGTGCGCCGGTTTTACACCCAGATAACCGAGTGGCAGGGAGGCGATAAGTCACAGCATTGGCGCTCGCCAAACACCTCATCACTTGAGCTGCTCGGACCTGGGAAGAGCACAAAACTCAGGCCCAACTGAGTCTGCGCCTCTGAGGACTACCCGAGTGCCTGAACCTGAGTGGCTTGGACCTGGGAGGTACATGCAACTCAGGGCCAGCCTCGGATTGTTCCCGGCGGAACAACCTAGAGCCTGAGCAGTGTGGGCAGGGAGGCTACACGCGCCATGAGCGGGGGCAGACCCAGTGTGGCTGAGGCACTGCGAGCGCACGCCAGTGTTATTTGTTTGCAGCATCCCTCCCTCCCTCCCCACAGCGCGACTGAACAAAGAGAAGAAATACAGCTCCACCCATCAGAACACCGACACAAGCTTCCCTAACCAGGAAACCTTGACAAGCCACCTGTACAAACCCACACACAGCGAGGAAAAGCCACAATAAAGAGAACTCCACAAACTGCCAGAATACAGAAAGGACACCCCAAACTCAGCAATTTAAACAAGATGAAGAAACAGAGGAATAGCCAGCAGATAAAGGAACAGGATAAATGCCCACCAAACCAAACAAAAGAGGAAGAGATAGGGAATCTACCTGATAAAGAATTCCGAATAATGATAATGAAATTGATCCAAAATCTTGAAATTAAAATGGAATCACAGATAAATAGCTTGGAGACAAGGATTGAGAAGATGCAAGAAAGGTTTAACAAGGACCTAGAAGAAATAAAAAGAGTCAATATATAATGAATAATGCAATAAATGAAATTAAAAACACTCTGGAGGCAACAAATAGTAGAATAACAGAGGCAGAAGATAGGATTAGTGAATTAGAAGATAGAATGGTAGAAATAAATGAATCAGAGAGGATAAAAGAAAAACGAATTAAAAGAAATTAGGACAATCTCAGAGACCTCCAGGACAATATTAAACGCTACAACATTCAATCATAGGGTTCCAGAAGAAGAAGACAAAAAGAAAGACCATGAGAAAATACTTGAGGAGATAATAGTTGAAAACTTCCTAAACTGGGGAAGGAAATAATCACCCAAGTCCAAGAAACCCAGAGAGTCCCAAACAGGATAAACCCAAGGAGAAACACCCCAAGACACATATTAATCAAATTAACAAAGATCAAACACAAAGAACAAATATTAAAAGCAGCAAGGGAAAAACAACAAATAACACACAAGGGAATTCCATAAGGATAACAGCTGATCTTTCAATAGAAACTCTTCAAGCCAGGAGGGAATGGCAAGACATACTTAAAATGATGAAAGAAAATAACCTACAGCCCAGATTATTGTACCCAGCAAGGATTTCATTCAAGTATGAAGGAGAAATCAAAAGCTTCTCAGACAAGCAAAAGCTGAGAGAATTCTGCACCACCAAACCAGCTCTCAACAAATACTAAAGGATATTCTCTAGACAGGAAACACAAAAATGGTGTATAAATTCGAACCCCAAACAATAAAGTAAATGGCAACGGGATCATACTTATCAGTAATTACCTTAAACGTAAATGGGTTGAATGCCCCAACCAAAAGACAAAGACTGGCTGAATGGATACAAAAACAAGACCCCTACATATGTTGTCTACAGGAGACCCACCTCAAAACAGGGGACACATGCAGACTGAAAGTGAAGGGCTGGAAAAAGATTTTCCATGCAAATAGGGACCAAAAGAAAGCAGGAGTAGCAATACTCATATCAGATAAAATAGACTTTAAAACAAAGGCTGTGAAAAGAGACAAAGAAGGTCACTACATAATGATCAAAGGATCAATCCAAGAAGAAGATGTAACAATTATAAATATATATGCACCCGACATGGGAGCACCACAGTATGTAAGACAAATGCTAACAAGTATGAAAGGAGAAATTAACAATAACACAATAATAGTGGGAGATTTTAATACCCCACTCACACCTATGGATAGATCAACTAAACAGAAAATTAACAAGGAAACACAAACTTTAAACAATACAATAGACCAGTTAGACCTAATTGATATCTATAGGACATTTCATCCCAAAACAATGAATTTCACCTTTTTCTCAAGTGCACATGGAACCTTCTCCAGGATAGATCACATCCTGGGCCATAAAGCTAGCCTTGGTAAATTCAAAAAAATAGAAATCATTCCAAGCATCTTTTCTGACCACAATGCAGTAAGATTAGATCTCAATTACAGGAGAAAAACTATTAAAAATTCCAACATATGGAGGCTGAACAACACGCTGCTGAATAACCAACAAATCACAGAAGAAATCAAAAAAGAAATCAAAATTTGCATAGAAACAAATGAAAATGCAAACACAACAACCCAAAACCTGTGGGACACAGTAAAAGCAATCCTAAGGGGAAAGTTCATAGCAATACAGGCACACCTCAAGAAACAAGAAAAAAGTCAAATAAATAACCTAACTCTACACCTAAAGCAACTAGAAAAGGAAGAAATGAAGAACCCCAGGGTTAGTAGAAGGAAAGAAATCTTAAAAATTAGAGCAGAAATAAATGCAAAAGAAACAAAAGAGACTATAGCAAAAATCAACAAAGCCAAAAGCTGGTTCTTTGAAAGGATAAATAAAATTGACAAACCATTAGCCAGACTCATCAAGAAACAAAGGAGAAAAATCAAATCAATAAAATTAGAAATGACAATGGAGAGATCACAACAGACAACACAGAAATACAAAGGATTATAAGAGACTATTATCAACAATTATATGTCAATAAAATGGACAACGAGGAAGAAATGGACAAATTCTTAGAAAAGTACAACTTTCCAAAACTCAGACCAGGAAGAAATAGAAAACCTTAACAGACCCATCACAAGCACAGAAATTGAAACTGTAATCAAAAATCTTCCAGCAAACAAAAGCCCAGGTCCAGACGGCTTCACAGCTGAATTCTACCAAAAATTTAGAGAAGAGCTAACACCTATCCTGCTCAAACTCTTCCAGAAAATTGCAGAGGAAGGTAAACTTCCAAACTCATTCTATGAGGCCACCATCACCCTAATACCAAAACCTGACAAGATCCCACAAAAAAAGAAAACTACAGGCCAATATCACTGATGAACATAGATGCAAAAATCCTAAACAAAATTCTAGCAATCAGAATCCAACAACACATTAAAAAGATCATACACCATGACCAAGTGGGCTTTATCCCAGGGATGCAAGGATTCTTCAATATCCGCAAATCAATCAATGTAATACACCACATTAACAAATTGAAAAACAAAAACCACATGATTATCTCAATAGATGCAGAGAAAGCCTTTAAATAAAAATAAAAAAAAAAAGAAACAACAACAACAAAAAAAAGAAAGCAAGCAGTCATTGGAAACGAATGCCATGATGACCAATGACCAAGATATTGGAATTATAGCTATTATAACAGTGTTCAAGGGCATAAAGGAAAAGTTTGATGTACTGCATAAACAGATGGGGAATTTTGGATAAGAAATGATAACTATAAAAAGAAATGGAAATACAAGAATTGAAAGGTGCAATGACTGAAATGAAAAATGTAATAGATGAGATTAGCAGCCAATTAGATTCTGCATGATAAGAGGTTAGTGCACTTAAAGTCATATAAATAGAAATTATCCAAGCTAAAGAACAGTGATAAAAAAAGAAAAAAAAAAAAGGAATTATTCTGAGGTGGATCATAGACTTAAATGTAAAAAAAGAAACTGTTAAGTTTCAGAGCAAAGTGTAGAAAATATCTTAGTGACCTTGGGCTAGACAGATAACTTAAAGAAAAAGCAGTAATTACAGAAGAGAACAATTGATTAACTGGGCTTCATTAAAATTATAAACTTCTGCTTATCTAAAGACTCAGTTAAGAAAAATGAAAAGGCAAGCTACTGTCTGGAAGAAAATATTTATACAATATGTCTAATAAAGGACAGGTATCTAGAATATATATTTTAAAAAAACAGCAACAAGCTCCTACACTTAAATAACCAAAAAATAACCAAAAAAGCCTCAATTTACAGAAAGGGCAAAAAGATTTCAACGTGCATTATCTAAATGTGTATTTTTTTATATGACCAATGATTCTGTTAAAAGATATTCAATATCATTAGTTATTATGACTATGAGGGGAAAAAAAACAGAATTTCTCTTGATTCCCACTGGAATAGCCACAGTTAACATCTGTGGTGAGTGATGATTATGAGTGACAGAAACTCTTACACATTGCTGGTCAAAATACAAAATGATAGAACAACTTTGGAAAATAATTCCATTTCTCATAATGTTAAACATATGACTTTATTACTCAGCAGTGCTGCTCTCTATGTATTTACCCAAGAAAAATTAAAACATCCACAAAAAATTTTTCTATACAAATGTTCATAGTAACTTTATTCATTACTTTATTTCCTATACTGGAAATAGCACATAACTCCTTCAAGAGAATAAATAAATTGTTGGGTGCTCATTTGTATAGTGCAATACTATTGAGCCATCGTAATTATAGTTACTGATAAACACAGAGCATGGATGAATCTTAAACAGCTGAAAGGAGGAGATGAAAGACAGTACCTATTGTATGATTACATTTATATTATAAAACAGTCAAAGCTCACATGTAAGGATAAAAATCACATCAGTGGTTGCTGGTAGAGGTGATGGTGCTTGAATGAAGGGACCGCTGGAAGCTTCTTAGGGTGATGGAAATTTTCCCTAACTTGACTCAAGTCTTCATCTCATGTGTGTATACACTGTAAAATCTATTTCATCACATGCAACTTTTACCTCAATAATTTAAAGATACAGAATTTTTAAAAATAGGCAGTGAAATAATCCAAATTGCTGCTGATGATTTTGTGTAATAAATCAAAATAAGTTTGTTCATTAACATATCCAGTGTTTCAAATCCATCAATTGTATTTTGGCTAAGAACATAATCTAGGAGGGTTCGTTTGTTGTTTTATGATTTGATTTGTATTTTTACTAGTTTTCATGGTTTTTTTAGGATAAAGGTTTGCTTAGAAATTCTGTTGTCTTCAGAAAGGAGCAGAATTAGCAAATTTCTCTCCGATAAAAACAGGTAATTCCCTAGACAATTCACTGAAATGGTATAACCTTAAATTTTTTTTTTGAAAAATACTCTGGAGGGACATTGAGGAACGTTAGTTATTTTATTCCAGGGAATTGGCTGCTGGTTGAGAAACAGGCCCTGGATAATTGAAGCCATTTGTCTGAGAGCTGAATGTACAGGCAGGAATAGGACCTGACTTAATTGAAAAGAATTGATACTACAACATTAAGAACACTGATCCTCTAAGAATGAAAGCAAAAGGGTCAGACCAGGGTCTACTAGCATTTAGCATTGTTAGGGGAAGATTGTGTTCATTTTCCAGAATAGTTCTCTGGTGATAAGAATCAGTGATAATGGACTGACACAAAAAATATCTTCTTGTCCCCCATTCTCCTCAGAGGGCAGACATAATGGGGCTAAGAAGAATCATGGGCTGACCTTATCACATGGGTGTTTTCAGTTGTTGCATGTGTCACCTTAAGCTACACTTGGGGTCAGCGTGATGTAATAGGAAGACCTTGAGACGGAGCATCACAACAGACTTGACTGCTTGTGAACTGTGGGACCTTGGGCAAGTCTCTTAGCCTTTCCAACCTTGTCTTGAAGGGTTGCTGAAGGATGAAATGAAATATCGTGTGATAAGTGCTAAGTAGCCTATGGTATGTTAAGTAATGATGGTCCCTCCCTCCTTTTACAAAAACGCAGCTCTATACAAAAAAGTGGTTTGTAGGATTTCTTGAGGATGCATTTTCTGAAGTTGAAATGAATAATGGAAAGCAATAGCCATTCACTGGCAAGTAAATTGTTGCCACACTGTATATGTTTTATTTAGAACACCACTGTTTTGGTCATTCAATGGGGGCAAAATGATTTGTAAATACTAAGTGCTCTGCTTGCTAAGAGGCATTAGCATCTATGAATTTTGCATGCCACTTGGACTAGGCTGTTAATCAGGTGTGTTTTATTGCTATGTATTTTCAAGAGAGAAGTGAAAAAAAAAAAAAAAATCTACAACTATAGCAACAGAGAGCTAGCTAAAGTTCTGAATATCCAGAGTCAGATTATTTTAAAATTCTTGACTAGGAGTTGACTTTCTGAGCAATGACATCATAGTAGATCTTAAGAACTAAGAAAGATGCTAAATCTTTGCAGATCTTCATGTAAGTGTCAGACATTTTCCTCTATAAGAGATGACCTTCTAAGTCCTAAGAACAGAAGAGAGGGGTCTGTGACAGTAACATAGCCTTCCTTAGAAAAATCTAAATGAGAAATGAATTGTGGGATAGGAGAAAATATTATTACTTAACAAAACAGGTTATTTTAGTGAATCTAAGCTATTCAGGTGAATCTAAATAAGCTAGTATTTTAATATATATGTATGTATATTTATGTATATATGATGTTAACAGTGAAAAAGTAGGTGAAATAGTGGGGGGGGAAAGCCCTAAAACTCAGTAACTGCTGGAAAAAACACCTTCATTTTTCAACAGTTTGCCGTATATTTTTTCAGTAAACCAGGCTATTAAAGAAAATGCATAACCTGCAAGCTTAGATTCAAAGCATGTCTTATTTGCCTCCTCTATGTGTTTTTTAATAAAGAAATCTTAAATCTATGGTGAATTTTGAGTTCCCAAGAAGATCTCAGTTTCAGAACTCTCAGTATTTGGTGCTTCCATGTTGCTACATGGATTGCCAGTAACAGGTGATTGAACAAGTAAAACTGTATGAAGAATATATGTAACAGCAGTATAGGCATTCAATGCTCATTTGCCTTTATCTACTGGGGATCAGGTGTAGTGGTAGCTGTTGAGACTTAGCCTAGCCATTCCCCACATGCATGCAATATAATGTGTTGTCAAAGTTGTAGAGTGTGACAGAAGGACCCCCTAATTCTACCCATGGTAGGATCAAAGGAGATTTGATTAAAAGAACTGTCTTGAAAAATCAGACAGTCAGGAGTGGGCAAGTCTTTACCTTAAAACCAGGATGGAATGCATAGACAATGTAGAAAAGCTCAGCATGTCTGGAGCACAGTGGTGGCATGGCACTCCTAGACCAAAAGTACTATTTGCAAGGCTCTATCAGTTGGGTTCTCAACAGGAAACAGATGGCAGATTCAAAATCATGATGAATTGAAGAGTTTATTTACAAGGGCACTATCAGCTGTGGACTGAGTGTAGGGAAACCACAGAGAGTGTATAAAGTGGAATCAGTGATAACAGAGCTGTTATTTCTTGACATGAAGGGACAAGGGGAGGGAGTGGGTGTTGAAACCACAAAGGATCAAGGTGTGGGGAGGAGCTTGCCTTGAGAAGACTGTGACCTTCCATTGAGGAAGCCAGATAGAGGGGACCTCCCAGGGAGGAGCTAGAGGATAAATACCATTATCAACTCTCTTCCCTTCTTCCCATCTCCTGCTTGGCCTTTCTTTAGGAAAATAGTGAGCCTTTTTCATGGGCAAGTGGAATCTGGGATTCCTACCTGTTTTCTTTACATCAGCTTCCCTGAAGACTTTTTACCTGTCATCCACCCTGCTTCTCTGGGGCTTCCAAGGTGGCGCTAGTGGCAAAGAACCCACTCTCCAATGCATAAGACGTAAGAGACACAGGTTCGATCCTGGGTTGGGAAGATCCCCTGGAGGAGGGCATGGCAACCCATTTATTCCAGTATTCTTCCCTGGAGGATCCCATGGACAGAGGATCCTGGTGTGTTACAGTCCGTTGGGTTGCACAGAGTGGGACATGACTGAAGCGACTTAGCACATACATACCCTAATTCTCTTAACCATCATCTACATTTAGACAAAACATTGTTTTGATTCATAGAGTTACCCAACATGAGTAAGTTGAAAGAGCTTCCTGAGAGGCTTGGGGTACCTCTGAGGCTCTGTTACATATAGTTATCGTCACTGTTGCTCAACTTCTTACTTGTCAAAAAAGCATGGGTTTGTTCCATATTTCATTGGCTTTTATGAAAGTCTCATTAGGCTTTTGTATATCTTACCCTGTTTTTTTTTTTTTTTTTTTTTTTTAGGTATACACATGCTCCCCATCCTGAACCCTCCTCCCTCCCCCCTCCCCATACCATCCCCCTGGGCCGTCCCAGCGCACCAGCCCCAAGCATCCAGCATCGTGCACTGCAAAAATCCTAAACAAAATTCTAGCAATCAGAATCCAACAACACATTAAAAAGATCATACACCATGACCAAGTGGGCTTTATCCCAGGGATGCAAGGATTCTTCAATATCCGCAAATCAATCAATGTAATACACCACATTAACAAATTGAAAAACAAAAACCATATGATTATCTCAATAGATGCAGAGAAAGCCTTTGACAAAATTCAACACCCATTTATGATAAAAACTCTCCAGAAAGCAGGAATAGAAGGAACATACCTCAACATATCTTACCCTGTTGATCGTCCATCACAACCTAGGGGGCAAGGCAGATTGAGGCAAATTTTATTAATAAAGAAATAGTATCATGGAAGAATTCATAAAACTGGAGGTACCATTGAATAGAAAAAGAGCTCAGCCTCATTCACCTGTATGGTAAAGTATTCCTTTACGCTGTAACATATGCATGCCATTTACTCCTCTCTCCCACAATTAATCTAACACTTAAATGCCAGACCCTGTGCAGGTGGTGGGGAGGAGGAAGGCCCCCTTCTCCTCTATGATGAGTACACAGCACACACCTGGTAGTATCATTAGGACTAGAAACAAACAAACAGCTATGGTAAAGGAGACTAATTTGATCAGAAAAGGAGATGAAAATACGTCCTGCCCCTCCCTTCCCAAAATTCAAGCAGAAAAGCTTTCATATTTGACATGTGTTGAGCTTCTAAGAAATAAATCAGTTTCAACTGAAGATTCAGGGCACCGTGTCAGGAGATTTGTGTGCAAATTGGTTGAGATGCTGTGTGATGCTGCAGATCTTGAACTGACCTGTGTCACTTGCTTTAAGAATGGAGGGAGGATATTTTTTTAAAGTGAGGTCTGTAATGAAATAGGCCTCTGGATTTGACTCTCCCATGAGTGGATCCACGTGAGGTTAGGTAGGAGGTGACATTAAAGCTTGCTGCCCTCAAAATGACTTATCCTCCTGCCACTCTTGAGTGTTTCTGGGGGTCGGGAGGGGTTGTGATAAGAATATTTATTTCAAAAGTAATAAGCTCTGTGTTCACTGTCACTGAGTATTAAAACTGCCTTCCCTAACCCTTTCTTTCTTGTTTTGGCCAGTGGAGTGCTAATGTCTATAATGTTGTGTTGCTTTTCTCATCTTTTATTTGTTTGATCTCCAAATCACTACCTCCTTTATTTTGGTAACTGGCCCAATAATTGCCCAGAGGAACTCTTAATCATTGCCACTGCATCCTGAAGAACCCATCCTTTGTTATTCCTGGTTCCTCCCAGAAAAGAAGGAAATAGCAACCCACTCCAGTACCCTTGCCTGGAAAAGCCCGTGGACAGAAAAGCCTGGTAGGCTACAGTCCATGGGGTCGCAAAGAATCGGACACAACTGAGCGACTTCACTTTTCAAGTAAGTAAGTCTTAGTCGCTCAGTGTGCCTGACTCTGTGATCCCATGGACCACAGCCTACCAGGCTCCTCTGTCCATGAGATTTTCTAGGCACGGATACTGGAGTGGGTTGCCATTTCCTTCTCCAGGGGATCTTCTCAGCCCAGGATCGACCCCAGGTCTCCTGCATTGTGCAAAGATTCTTTACCGAGCTACAAGGGAAGCCTTTAATAAATACTAAATAATTACTCAGTTACACACTGCATGTTGACTCTATTTAACCTCCTCTGCCTGGGGCAGTATCTTTTATCTATAGATTACAAGTGGTTGGAATTTTTTGTTTGTCTGTTTTTTCCCTTGTTTTTCAAGAAGAAAAGGGCCAGGTGATAAACACCAGAATTTCTTGTCTCCTTGGTTAAGGAAGGAGTGTCTATGGGTTGTTATGGAGATGGGGGTGCAGGCTGTCACCAATTTAGGAAAAGATATTTTAATATTTAGAACAATTAGGTATTTGGGTAATTTACTTTTCTCAGTTTTGTCATCCAGGTATGATAAATTCAAGTCAGTCTACTCAGTTCTGTGAAGTGGTGAAGCCTCTGCTGAGTAATTCTCAAGAGGAATTATGGGGGAGACTTCTTGGTATTGTGGTATAATCCATCCTATGCGGCCCATGTTCACTAAATACCTACTGTGCCCCTAGGGCTGGGTAAGCACTGATAGCTTTCTGCCCCTGACTTAATGACCTTTTTGTTTTATGTTCTGTAACAAGTTTACTGATACAGTAACCCCCAAGATGCTTGCCCCTTGGAAGAAAAGCTACGACAAACCTAGACAGCCTATTAAAAAAGCAGAGACATCACTTTCCTGAACAAAGGTCCATAGATTAAAAGGTACCATTTTTCCAGTAGTCATGTGAGAGTTGGACCATAAAGAAGGCTGAGTGCTGAAGAACTGATGCTTTCGAACTGTGGTGCTGAAGAAAACTCTTGAGAGTCCCCTGGACACAAGGAGATTAAATCAGTCAATCCTAAAGGAAATCAGTCCTGAATATTCATTGGAAGGACTGATGCTGAAGCTGTAGATACAATACTTTGGCTACCTGATGCGAAGAGCCAACTCACTGGAAAAGACTTTGATGCTGGGAAATATTTAGGGCAGGAGGAGGAGGGATGACAGAGGATGAGATGGTTGGATAGCATCACCAAGTCAGTGGACTTGAGTTTGAGCAAACTCTGGGAGATAGTGAAGGACAGGGAAGCCTGGTGTGCGGCCATCCATGTGGTTGCAAATAGTTGGACACAACTTAGTGAAAGAACAACAATAGCAAAGATTATTTCACAATAATATATTTTAGTCACCTGTAACTATCAAGTTTCCTCTAATACAGCCTCAACTAACAGTGCTCTTCCATGGCACAGTGCCACTTCTTATTGTCTAAGCTCTAATCTCATTCATACAAGCCATTTAAATTTACCTTTATGTTTCTTGAGCTTGGGTGTCTATTTGATAATAACCTCATGATTAAACAAAAAAAATCTTAAAAATGGCAAAGATAAAGAATAACTTTCACTAATGAAAGTATTTATGTAATTAACCTACCCTCTAAAAAAGATTACTAACAAAGGAAATACACCTGTGAATTGCAACATAAAGAGCTTCTGAATTGATGATTTGTATCAATTGACATTTGTCATTTTTATTTGTCAGAATAGATTTTAAATGTTTCTGATAAAACCTGGAAGAACTTATCCCTATTTCTATGTAACTCTTTCTCCTTGTAGACAGCTGCTGCTGATTGTGGCTTTGCATGTCCATTGAGTTTTAAAACCTATTTCACTTTGGTTTGAAATATACTTTTTCTTAATAGCGATTTTTAATTTTATTTAGACACACTAGAAAGTGTATGTAGCCTTTGGAGTTTTTATCTTTTTTTTATCATTTAGTGTCATTTTCTTGCTTTGCTTTATTTATTTATTTTTTAATAAAGCCATCTGTTTAGTAAACATGGAAAATTGATTGATATGAAACTCAGAAAGTTCATAATGACAGCTAAATAACAGATGACAGATTAGATAAGAACAAGTCATTAAGTTGGCCTATAAAAGGACAGCCATCTGCACCACTATAACAATCTTTCTATTGACGACAGTAATAATTTTCAGAGTCCATGACAGTTAAGAATTTATAGAATAAAATGGAAAAGCTTATAAATTGAGAAGTGAAGCTTGATTTTGGCAATTAATGTAACCATTTTGTTTCAGGTTTACATGACAAGTGAGTGAAGATTATATAATATCCTTTGAGAACAAATAATCCTTTACTCTGTGTATTTACATGTTTTATGTGACACAGATAATGACTATATTACCATTATTTTTTTGGCTGAATTATTAACAGATGCAGAGAGTATAATTCATTGACAACTAAAAGGATTTATGATTCAAAATTTTTTAAAATCTTAGCTTACAGATTAGTGATGTATAATTAAAACATAAGATTGTGAAAGTGAAGTCGCTCAGTCGTGTCCAACTCTTTGTGACCCCATGGACTGTAGCCTATCAGGCTCCTCCATCCATGGGATTTTCCAGGCAAGAGTGCTGGAGTGGATTGCCATTTCCTTCTCCAGGGGATCTTCCCGACCCAGGAATCGAACCCAGGTCTCCCGCATTGCAGGCAGACGCTTTACCGTCTGAGCCACCAGGGAAACCCAAACATAAGATTAGTGGGGATATTTAAGTATAACCAATCACAGATCCACAGGACTGAAAAAGACCATAGGGCCGTCTGCCCTTACCATGCCGATGCTGTCATCAAACTTAAATCCAATTTTATAATCACTGATGAAATACCAAAGAATAACCAGAATAAAGTGCACAATGATATATATATTTAGCAGAGTTAAACAGAATCAGGGTACCAACAGTCGGACCTGCTTAATTTGAGGAAACTGTACCTGCTGACATTTAAAAGTGAGATTGGATCACTGGTTTTAAATTTGGAATTGTTTTTCATATTCACTCATCGATGAGCTAATCCTCTGTAATGCTAAATGGCTTGAACTTTTGCTCTTCAGCATGGACCTATTATTGTAATTGAATTTGGTGAAAGTGGTTTAACTGGTATTGGATCCTGAGTATCTATACTTTTCCTGTTTCTTCACATCCTTTGTGAAAATGAATTAATTATACTGTTGAGGTTTGCTTGGCCTGGGGCTTTGGGGAGAGTTACCCTCTGTCAGAACCTAAGATGATATCATTAAAACTGAATCTTTACTTAGCAGGTCCTAGGAACTTTATGCTTTCTATTCCTATGCCTTGGATTTTTCTTTTTTTATGGCTCTGATGGGTGTGACTGCAGCCATGAAATCAAAAGACGCTTGCTCCTTGGAAGAAAAGCTATGACCTACCTAGACAGCATATTAAAAAACAGAGACATTACTTTGCCAACAAATGTCCATCTAGTCAAGGCTATGGTTTTTCCAGTAGTCATGTATGGATGTGAGAGTTGGACTACAAAGAAAGCTGAGCACCGAAGAATTGATGCTTTTGAACTTGTGGTGTTGGAAAAGACTCTTAGAGTCCCTTGGACATCACAGAGATCTAACCAGTCTAATCCTAAAGGAAATAAGTCCTGAATATTCATTGGAAGGGCTGATGCTGAAGCTGAAACCCCAATACTTTGGCCACCTGATGTGAAGAACTGACTCATTTGAAAAGGCCCTGATGCTGGGAAAGATTGAAGGCAGGAGGAGAAGGGGACAACAGAGGATGAGATGGTTGGATGGCATCACCAACTCAATGGGCACAAGTTTGAGTAAACTCCAGGAGTTGGTGATGAACAGGAAGGCCTGGTGTGCTGCAGTTCACGGGGTCACAAAGAGTCAGACATGACTGAGTGACTGAACCGGAGCTGGGCTGACACATACCTGGGTAGGAAAAGTTTCAAGTAAAATTATAAATAAGAAAGTGTCACTGGCAAGTCTGTTTTTCACACATAGCTGATAATAGCATGTTAATGTATATACCTTCTTATGCATTTATATATATACATTTTAAAAATAAAATGGAAATTGTATTTTAAACAATGTTTGGTACCTGCTTCTGCTCACCGTTTGTGAGCATGTCATTTGCCTCCTTTATTATTCATAACATAGTAGCCATTGTACCATATAGCATATTTGATATTACCAACTATTTACTATGGGACATTTAGATAATCCAGCTCGTGATCATGATTGAACCATTCCAGTACATAAATCTCTAGATACCTGCTTTCTTCCTTAGATTTCCAAGGAGTAGAATAGTTAGGACAAATGTATACAATGTGTTCAGGTTTTTGATGCATGCTACCTCAGAAAAGCTATCGGGCTCACCATGACTGCATGAATGTTCTTTTCCTTGTATGTGTCTTAACTTAAAAAGAGTTTGTAATATTAACAATGAATCTAATGTCTTGTTTTAATGTGAATTTTTGTGTATTGAGATAGCCTTTTTTCCCCCTTTGTTTTTCAACTACTGGAATAATATTTTTCTGTGTAGTGTTTTTTTGTTACCTTTGCCCATCTCATTTCTAAAGGGTTGACTTTATTTATTGTTCTTACTCTGAAGGAGTCATAGCAGGAGTAGCAGAATAACATTAAGATCACCTTGACGTTTCTTCAGGAGGAATGGTTTCAAGTTTATCCTCTTAAACCACTGAAATAAATGTGAAGGACTGCCCTCTATACAAACCACAGTTGTTCAGCTGAAAATCGAGACTGTCTGGCAAATCATCTCTTGCATTTTAAGGAACGGAGAACTGAATCTTCCTCACGGAGCTGCAAGGCCACTGGGACAAGAGGGAGCTCCCTTCTTTGCTGATAAGTGACAAAACTAGAAGAGAAGGAATGTAAGAAGTGTTCTTAGAAAGGCACAACTCATTACATTTGATATGAGTGAATGACCAGACAGGACTCAGTGGCTGAACAACAATGATATGCATTTATTGCTTGAAGCAAGGAATGAAAAAATTACATCTGGGTATATGGGTGCCTATAATATTTCTTACAATTTCAACATATATTAGGTTGTAAAATTCTTAGCTTACTATTGTTCTGTTTGAATCTGTTATCTTTGAAGACCCCCTGCCTCAGGCTCACTGCCAACAGGTTTAGTGTTTTCAAAGTTCTCAGTATATTTTCCCTTGCATTATCCAAGCTTATTTTTTCCTTATCATGGTTAAGTGGCTTCCCTTAGCTCTGGCACAGTCTTGGGTATTGGCATTCATTTATTTACCCTTCACTTCCCATTTGCTGAGCACCTACTATGGTCAAAGCACATGCTGAAAGTACAAATATGAGAGCCATGTTCCCTCATCTCAAATAGAAATTACTCTCGTGGGTAAGATAGTTGCCCGAAGAGGTAATCATACAAGGCATAAAGTCAAATAATAGAGGTAACACAGGGTGTTAAAGAAGCAGTGAGGAGAGGGACTGAGTCATCAAGGAAGCCTTCTTGGAGTAAGGGCTACCTAGTTAAATCTTTAGAAGTCCCAGGGGTCAGCCGGAGCTGTGACTGAGCAGTAAAGAATATGCCTGATTTTTGCAGGGGCTTGTAAGTGAGTTTGTTAAGAAACACTCTGTGAGAGGGAATAATACAGTCTTTGCCCTTTATAGAACTAGAAAACCTAGCCGTTTCAAAGACTGGAAGTTAATATATAGCTACAATCCTTTTTTCTTTAGCGGTTGTACCGTACATCTTTGTATTTGTGAAAAAAATCTAGACGTGATTTCCTTTGAAATTGTTTCTTTTAATATAGACACTATGATTTTAGTGAAAACTTTGACACTATTTTATGTGAAAGGACTTCAACATTACTGGCAATATACGGTATAAAGCATTATTTGCTTAAACGTGGAAATATTGGATCAAAAAAAGTCTATCAAACAACAGTAATTAACAGCTTAACCTAAAAACTCCTCTTAAGTAATTGTTTTGCTCTTTCCTTCAATCATCCATTCATTTGTTGAACATAACCCTTAGGCATGGTTAAAGAACTGTTTTTGAATGCAAAGGTATAAATAAGCACAGTTTTTCTTGGTGTAGGTTCTGTCTTGACAGGACTATCCATTTTGTTAATTATTATGGTTTTCTTTTTTTAATTAAAAGATAGGCAGATTGGGGATAAATCATACAAATGCAAGCATAAAAATACAGTAGTGAGCTCAAAACAGGGGTTGGATGTTTTAAATTTTGCTTCAACCAGGAGAATCATCTTGGGGCTATAGAATGAGTTTTCCTTCTTCAGACACTTTTTTTTTTTTTTTAATACCTACAGCCCTTTGCATCCATAATAAATGTTGATATGAAAGTGTTAGTTTTGTTTTTTTGTAAATTGCATGAGTAATTGTCCCCCCAGCACTTGCTAAGTTGATGCTTCCTTTTTTAATGGCTGTAATATATTTGTAAACATGTTTCTTAACTTACTTGAAAACGTGTTTCCATCTCATTTATTTGCAGACAACTTACTGTCTGTTGAATCTTTAGCTTCTTTTCTAATGACTCCTTTGAAATATTATTTTAATGAACCTATGAAACACATCATTGTATTCTTTATATTGTGGTTGGACTGCTAATGAGACTCATCCATTAAGTAAATGGCTTTGTAGGCAATGGAAATGTAATAAATAAAGTTAGTCTGTTCTTCTTTACTACTTTTCTGCTGATGGGCATACCACATGCTGAGAAGGTAATGTTTCATGACCAGAACAGTTTAGTTGGTAGGCGGATTGGGAATCTTTGCATTAAAAAAAAAAAAAAGAAGAAGAACATCATAAAAGTGCATTTGCAACCCCAACTTTTTTTTTTTTTATCAAATTATAAGGTAATGTATTTTTAATGCAGGCATTGTATTGCAAGTGGATATGCCTTATCAAAGATATCAAGTATCCATAGGATACTTATAAAGGGAAAAATATTACTTCTCTAGAAATACAGGAGAAAAGAAAGAAAACCTATTTTAAGATATAAAATTTTTTGACATATAATGCACAGTTACATATTTCTGTTATTAATAGTATTGAAACATTTTAAAAATAACCAAGAGAGATAACTTATATAATACATGTATAGGGCTCAGCATAGGGGTTAATACATGGTAACTTTAAGCAGTAGCATTAGAGAAAGTCGCTCAATCGTGTCCAGCTCTTTGCGACTCCATGGACTGTTGGCTACCAGGCTCCTCAGCAGACAGTCCATGGAGTTTTTCAGGCAAGAGTGTTGGAGTGGGTTGACTTTTCCTTCTCCAGGGGATCTTCCCTACCCAGGGATCAAACCAGGGTCTAATGCATTGTGGGCAGACGCTTGACCATCTGAGCCACAGGGAAGCCCAGTAGCATTATAAGATATAAAATTCTACAAAAGCAACTTCTGAGCAATGGATTGCATAAACAAACAAACAAACCTAAATTCACATCCTTTTCGATTTGACCTCATTGGCTTTGATTCTCTGCCTTACCAAAAGGAGATACTGGTGTCAAAAATGATCTTGCACATTACATCTTGTTTTAGTGGAGTCTGGTGGCAACTACCAGTTCCACCTTCAAATCCCAAGTGTCTTTATTGTTTGCAATAAAATGTTATAAGCATTTACTCCTCAATATTCCAGTGACAAATCTGATATTGTTATTATTATTAATTTCATATTTGTAATTCAATGGCTCTCTTTAAGCTTAAGGCTACTCTGATCAGTAAAAACAACAAGATGGCATTGCCAACTGTTTCCGTGCCCCCGCCCACCACCTTCTGATATGGGCACCATAGTCTGCCTGCACTGGCAGAATTTCTAGGTCTCCAAAGCTGGTCTTGGAGAGACAGCAGTAAGCAGTAAGATCTTGAAAAGCAAGATTCTTAGCCTGGATGAAAACCAGGAATCCTAGCCACTGACCAGCAAAGGCTAGATGCTGCCCTGGCTCTTACCCTCATTTGAAAGCAAGAGTGTTTCAAGGAGGCAAAGACTGTAAAAACAGGTACAAAATGTAGTATTAGAGGCACAGGACAAGTGGAAGACTGCACAGAGAAACAGCTGAAGACAGAAGCGGGGCGGAGACACACACCTGGAGAGAAAAGGGGATGGGCGTCCCCCCAGAGACGACGAGTGCAGTAAAAAGGCTAGTAAACCATTTATACAGGGCGATTCTTCCAGGTCTTTGTTTACCTTTGGCCAATTATCTTGCTTCGTTGTCCACACCTGCCCTGCCCTAGGATCCTCCCTGACATGTGTGTACACCTTTTACCCAAGATGGATTCCAGCCCAGAGTCCTCTGGGGAGCTGGGGCCCAGCATTATGTATTTTGGCATGGTGTCCTCTCTTTTTGGCTCCCAGTGCACCTCTCTCTGTGTGTGCAGTGTCTCCCTTGTCTTCCCCAAGGATGGGGAATATGTGACCTTTTGATCTTTTACTCCAAAAGGGTTTAGCCCCTCTGTCCCTGCCATAACTATTATGTTAAAGTGTTCACAGGAGACAGAACCCAGCTATGTATCCTGTTTCTGTTGTTTCCACCTCAAAGTACAAACAAGAGGCTGATTATAAATATCTGCATCCTTCCTCAGGAAATGTAAACAGTAGGCTTATAGTAAATGTCTAGTTTGGAGCCCATCTGTCTCCTGCCTCAGCGTCAAGGGTGCCACCCCTTAAGAATAAAAATATGAGATAACGAACTTTTTCTGGGTTCTTTTAAAGTAGTCACTGTGGTTTGGGCACAGATGAAGGCAAGCATTGGCAGAGAACAGGCATTTCTTCCCTAGCCAGGACTTTCTCTATTGTTTTAATCCCATTGCCCTAAGGATTGCTTTGGTGGAAATGAAAAATAAAAGGGAAAAAGAGGTAATGTCACATTTTGCACAGCAATAAAACTGAAAAACTATCCTCAGATTGAGAAGTGATTTTGTTTTACAAGAAATAACTAGTGCAAATTCAAATAACAAATGTTATCTTAAAAGAAATAAAAGAGTGCCTTTTTGTGTTGTAACATTTGTGAAATCAGGCTCTTATAACCAATAGCATGTCATAGTTTTATAAAAAGTATATTGTCCTAAATTACATAAAATAGTGGTGGGTCTTAACTTCCAGGTCATCTGAGATTCAGTGAAGTACTGAGGTTTGGGATCTTATTACTTTGTTCCCGGTAACGGGAGGTAAAAATGATGTTACTGTTTTTAAACAAATGTCTACTTTCATGAATTTGGTTGAAGGAACAATGTCCTCTTTTAGTCTCAAGCTTGATTTTGTCTGTCTTCTAGACCCTTACTCTATCCAGCCTATGAGCCCTTGCTTACATCAGAGATCTTAATGATTTGTCTTTGTCCGTGAGCTTGAAAAGACAGGTTTCAACAAAATGCCTCCTATAAGTAAAAGAAAATACACTTCACTGAGGACGTATGTGAAATGATGATTAACTGTGTTTTAAAGGAATTATTCTAGAGATACGCTAAGCTGCTCCACACTCATTTAGAGTTGGCAACCTGTTAACAGTTCCCCGTCTGCTCTACTGAGGTCAGCCAACTTCTGTTGGGTAACTGAAACGGTGGAGTTTGAAAGCAGAACACAAGATGCCATCCTGAAAACTGGAGCTGTCACGTTGCGTTATGTCACGTTTTATGACAGGTCACAGGAGGAAGCGATACACGATTTTATAAACACGCCACCCAAAGCAGGCTCACTGACATTCTAGCTGTCCACCAATGTTAGAAGTTATTTTCCATCAGAAATTAACAGGATCCAGGACTTTAAAAGGGGGTCTTTCAAACAGAAAAGGGAAGTTTTTCTACTGCTGTGGACAGTTCCATCTATAGTGAATTAGAGTGTAAACAGGGGAAAGAGAGAGATTCTACTGTAGAAAGTGATGCAGGTCTAACTAATTTAAAATTTTGCTGTTGCTGTTTAATCGCTAACTCGTGTCTGAGTCTTTGTGGTCCCATGGACTATAGCCCGCCAGGCTCCTCTGTCCATGGGATTTTTCAGGCAAGAATACTGGAGTGGGTTGCCATTTTCTCCTACAAGGGATCTTCCAGATCCAAGGGTCAAACTCCTTGGATCTGCTAGTCAGATGGATTCTTTACCACTGTGCTCTCTGGGAAGCCCTAAATTATAGCCTGAAAGTGAAAAAAAAAGAGAAGTATTAGTTACTTCCTCATGTCTGGCTCTTTGTGATCCCATGGACTGTAATACCCTAGGCTCCTCTGTCCATGGAATTCTCCAGGCAAGAATACTACAGTGGGTAGCCACTCCCTTCTCCAAGGTATCTTCCTGATCCCAGGATCGAACCCAAGTCTCTTGCATTGCTGGCATCTGAGCCACCAGGAAAGCCCAGGTGGATTCTTTACCAGTACACTATCTGGGAAGCCCCAAATAGTAGGGTAGGCCAGTGTAAAAAGAAAAGAAAACATTATTAATTGGAATGAGAGTGAGGAGATTGGGGAGATTGGGGTGGTATTAGTAACATATATGGGGAGGTGGCATTTGGAATAATTAATGCTTTCCCTTTGTCCCCCACATCTACGTATACTGTTCCAGATGAAGTCTAATCGAACAGCAGAATACATAACTGGAGCTATACCTATAGAGTTACAGCTCTCCATTTTCATTGTGTGCTGCCTTCCTGTAATTTTGCCGTAGACTGCTAGAGAATGCCTCCATTTAGATCAGCCTGGGCTTCCCTGGTGGCTCAGCTGCTAAAGAATCCACCTGCAATGCAGGAGACCTTGGTTTGATTCCTGGGTTGGGGAGATCAGCTGGAGAAGGAAAAGGCTACCCACTCCAGTATTCTGGCTTGGAGAATTCCATGTCTAGTCCAAGGGGTCGCAAAGAGTCCAACACTGCTAAGCAGCTTTCACTTTCATTTATGATTAGATAAGTTCCTGCCCCAACCCTCTGCCCCACCCTCAACTTCCATTCTCCACACTTACAGAACTACAAGCGAGTTTCAGTATCTCAACAGACTGTACAAAAAAAATTTCCCTTGAAATATTTGTGTTGATGTACTAGACACTCACAGCTAACAATTTATGCTGGCTGTCTGTAATATTTCAGTATACTGAGTTACATTTAAAGTATTGTATAGTAGATATGATCATTGCACAAACTAAGATATGCAAAAATAGCCATTTTCTGTCTTTTAATTTTTATTTTAGATATCTATTCTATCAGGGTGGTGGGAGGACATGATATTGATGTATTTGGGGTTCTCTTTCCTGGGTTTTTATGGGGATGGGGCAGGGCCCCATGTGGTCCCCAGTGTCACCTGTCCACTCTGGCATCAAGGAGAAACCTGGTCCTCTTTGTGGCATCAACATGGACCCACATATGGCTGGGTCTGCAAAGCTTTTGAGTCATGCGGTTCCTGCTCTGTCCATGGTGCTAGTTAGAGCACAGGGCTCTTTCACTGGCTTGCATGCTATGTTAGAATACCAAGAAATGTGGGTGGGAATGCTAGGTGTATAAAATCCTAAAAGAAAAGGGCTGAAAGAAGAACGGTGCCCTTCTCATAGGGCTCTCCCTTATGGAAGGAGGGATCAGATCTTCCTTCTACTCTTCCCCCATGTCAGCTGAGGTGTCTACCATCTCCCAGGCCTGGCCAGGGGGCCAGGAATCTGATTTTTTGTTATCCTTGCTTTCACTCTACTCTTTTCCCTATTTCTAGTCTAAGTTGTCTAGATGGAGAGAATGGTGTTTTAGATTGAGTAAGGAGAACCATGATCTTAATCATGGTATTTTCTTTTTGTTTTGTTTTGGTAACCCAATTTGTTTCTTCATATCCTAGATATTGATTCACAAAAGTCAAAGAGATTGTCTCTTTTTCCTCATTTTTCTGCATTGTCACATTCCTCTCCAAAGGAAATGAATACAGAATGGCCCAGCTTCTTGAATAAAGAGTGGGACAAAGGAGAGAAGAAGAGATCAGGGGGTAACTGTCAGTTGATATAGGAAACAAACGTCTATAGATGCTTATTTTTCATTTAAAGGATGTCAGTCTTCTTATGCGATGACAATAGAGCAGGGTTTAATAAGCATAAAAGTGGGAATCTAAAAATAAGGTCTTGAATCTAAATGCTCCTCCTTATTTGTTCTGGGCATGTACTGTGACTTTTCTGTGTCAAAATTAGATGTAAAAATAGGGCTGCTGATGGATTGCTGGAGAAAGTTGGGAGAGAGATCTTTGTGACAGCATTTGCTTAGAAAGCCAACAAATGTGAGTTTATTTCCAATTTTTCCTCTAATCTATTTTTCTTCATTTCTGGCCACTATAATAATGCTCAACTCTCAATGCCTCCAGCCAACATTTTTACCTCCTTTAAGCCTCAGTTAAATTTTTGGCTCCTTATTCAAAGACAAAAATCTTATCAATCTCCAAGTTCTTCTCTTCCCATGTTCCATGTTGATTTTGAATCTCTGTGTCTTATTTGAGGGAGAGGGCAACTCAGAGTTTTACAGAATTTTGTGCATCATCTTGCTATTGATCAGAAGAAAAGGATACTTAATCTGTTTTTTTTTTATAAAGAGATGATTCACATTAATGTGAATATATATGTCACAGAACTATACACTTAAAATAGTTAAAGTGGTAAATTTGGATATATATATACATACATACATACATACATACATACATACATACATACATATGGGTTTCCTGGGGACCTTATTGGTGGCTCAGACAGTAAAGAATCTGCCTGCAATGCAGAAGACCTGGTTTTGATCCCTGGGTCGGTAAGATCCCTTGGAGAACAGAATCTGGAGAAGGGAATGGCAACCCACTCCAGTATTCTTGCTTGGAGAATTCCATGGACAGAGGAGCCTGGTGGGCTACAGTCCACGGCATTGCAAAGAGTCAGACAAGACTGAGTGACTAACACTTTCACACACACACATATATTTTACCAAAAAACACAGCAAACAAAATGACAACAGAACATTTCGTGCCCAAATATAAATTTTTCATAAAGTAAGAATCCCAGGAACTCTATAACATCTACTAGATCAAGGAGTAAAGGCAGTTTTTTCAGCACCTTTCTAATCATACCAAGTTGTCGGCTGTCTGCTCTGCTATGTAGAGATCTGTCTCTGCTTTTGAAACTTCACTCATGCAGTTTTTCATTCAGTAACTGCTTACTAAGCTCAGACTGCATACAGCCACTGACCGGGGCTGTGAGCATTTCTCTGGCAGCCTTTGCCTATCTCTCACTAAAATACCCAGAAACACAAAAAGAACAATGAACTACAATACCCATAATGAAGATGGAAGTTAACCTAGAATTTGGGAAAGAATGATACTAATTGTAAAGCAGAGAGAGCTGTCTAGAGGCATATTCTCAGAGTTAAGCACATAGACTTTCCTATCTTCCACCTATGAAAAAGATGTCTTAGAAGAAAAGGGGAGAACCAATAAATAGTGGGTTACTTTCAAGGTGCAGCTCCTAACAGAGTTTAGAGTGCAGTAAAAAAAGATTTTATACAAGTGCTTCTGATTTGTGATAGAAACTGTTTTTCCCGTTCTCTGTTGGCCATTGGTTTCAGGTGGACCCAATTCTTCAGACTTCTGTAGAATTCCCATATCTCTGGGTTTGAAATACAGTGCTGTAATTGAACAGATTTTAATTTTGCTGTTTTAAAATTGTATTGCGTATTTAATCATTTAAAGTAAAATAATAAATTCAATATATTACCGTGAAAAAAGGCTTACTATAGAATTACCACTAGAACTAAAGTGCTCTATGGACATAAACAACCCCAAAACAACACTGCTCCATGCTGGAATAAAACAAACAGGCTCTTTCAATAATTGAGTAATTATCCTGTAATCTATCATTTTACGTATTTTGATGTTTTGCTTAGAACATTCTCAAGTCATTTCATTTGTGCACATTCCATCTTTCTAACTGGGTAATTTAGTATTTGATGTTAAGGTAATATTTTTACAGGAAGGGGGACCCCTTCCCGGGCCCAAAACTGGGCTCTTGTCTAACACTTGGAAATGAATTATCCGAGGAGACACACATGTGCTGACAAAGCAGGAGATTTTATTGGTGATGGGATTAATTTCCGGGTTGTCTTTAGCAAACCATTCTGACTCTGAGTCCTTCCTGGTGGTGCCCGCCTTGTTCAGCCAAGATGGATGCCAGAGAGAAGGCTTCTGGGAGGTGGTCGGACATGTGGTGTCTCCTTTTGACCTTTCCTGAACTCTTCGGTCGGTGGTGGTTTATTAGTTCCGTGTTCCTTAGCAGGACCTCATGCAGATGGTTACTGTGGTGCCTGGCCAGGGTGGGCGGTTTCCGTCAGTGTGCTTCCCCTAACCATATCTCACAAGAGCACTTCAGTGAGTCTGGTGCATCTGGAAGGCAGTGATGGCAGAAGTAGCACAGTGGATTCCCAATGTCTCTCATGGGAACAAGAACAAAAATTAGAGGTTTTTGTTCTTGCTGGTTCTGGCTGTAGGAACATAATACATACTTACTGAGTATAGAAAGAGTCACCAGGACAGCAAGCCTGACTTTTTTTTTTTTTTTTTTTTTGGTACCTTTACCTTCATATAAATGTGTAACTTCAATTGCTTGTGTCTCTTCTCTCACTTGGAGTTTATGCTGTTGAGTTTTTAGTAATGATTTTCTTGACTAAAAAAATATAGTCACAACCTGAAGGTAGAGAGTTACTTTATTTGGTGGGAATGTTTAGCACTCCCAGCCCTGGAGAGTTGTGAGAAATCTGCTCCAAGGAGGCAGGAGGGGAAGTCAGGCTGTATATAAGTTTGCAACAAAGGGAGCAGGCAGTCTGAACATCAAAGATCAGGTACCACGTTAAGGAATTTTGCATTCTATGTATGGGAAGGTGCAAGCCTCTGGGCTCACGGAATCCATTCCTTTCATATGCATCTCAGCTTCCGGGGCTAATCCTATTTCCTTGTTGACCTTGCCTCTTGCACTCCCCCAGCTCCTTAGCGAACACCTTATGGGGTGGTAACATCCACTGGATCTCAGTTTTGGGAGCCCTCATTCACATATGGAGGCTAGCAATCGCTGATGGCTGTGGCATTTCTTGTTTATTGATATGGCAGGAAATATTTTCATTTCACAATTTAAAATTACTTAAGACCACTAGATTAAAATAGAGGGATTATATAGCTGTTTCTGTGATAAGATCTCTGTTGGCATTATTGCTAATATAGGAACAACTGAATTTAGAAAACGAAACTTAAAAAACCTTCTATAACCGCCACCCCCCCCCAAAAGATTTAGAGACAGAAGAACCTGTGCCAGAGCATAAATTGACATGTTTGCATTTAAAATCAAACCAGACGTGTCAAAACCCATCTGTTTAGTCAAGACTTGTAGTGAGTGATTGGCAACTTTCAGAATCTCTCTTTTGGAGGAAAAAAAAAAGATCCTAAACTTTTTATTTTTAAAGAATTTTGAAGTCTGCAGTAGTTCAGGAACATTAAGAGTTAGCATGAATAACAGTGAGGTGAGAATAGGACCCACTGTGCTGCCTATAGATGATTTACACAGGGTGCCTAGAAACAAAAGAGCTTGAGTCAGTATCTGAGCGCACATCTGCTCCAGAGCACAATGCAGTTAATTTCAGCCACTCCTGTTTTGATTCACAGCTGTTAGGAAGCAAGGATTCCACTTTTGTCATGTTGGCCACAAATATTTCCTTCTAGCAGATGGGCTTCTTTTTTCTTCTGAGGGAGGAAATAAAATTCAAGAGGGTAAATTAGAATAAGTAAGGAGCTTGGGTGAGTTGATGGGCTCAAGAATTCCTCTGACATATACTTGAGGTGTTGAGAGCTGATTGCAACAGAAAACCTGTGTGTGCTGAGCACTTTGGGGATAGAATTGCAGAAATGACTGGTGTCTGATAACTTTCTTATCTTCCATGGATTTATTAGATGAGCGCTCGAAATAAACATTTTACTCTGAGAGATTCTCCTCCGATTTAAGGTATGGAAAAGAAATAATAGCATGTTGCTTCAAAACGAATGACTTCTTAGTTAACAAATATGAGAGAGATTTGCGAGGTGGGGGTGGGCTTTCCTGGTGGCTCAGATCATAAACTGCCTGCAATGCAGGAGGCTCGCTTTAGATCCCTGGGTCCGCAAGGTGCCCTGGAGAAGGTAATGGCAATCCACTCCAGTATTCTAGCCTGGAGGATTCCAAGGACAAAGGAGCCTGGCAGGCTACAGTCCATGGGGTCGCAAGGAGTCAGGACACCGCTGAGCGACTGACACTTTTACTTTCATGAGAGTTTGGGGATTTGGGTAGCGGAATGGGGAGGGAGCTGGGTTGCTTTTGATCTTGACATCCAAATCCAGAAACAAAACTGGAAAGAAAAGTTGCTATCCAAAGAAAATATTTGAAGATCAAAGAGCAAGAGTCAGTTATTTTATATATAAAAGCACAAGTGCATATACATACACAAATTCGCTTATGCATGCATTTCAGTGGTTAAATCCATCACAATAGAAATATACATACTGTGCTGTGCTCAGTTGCTATATCCTGTCCAACTCTTTGTGACCCCGTGGACTATAGACCGCCAGCCACCACCAGCCTCCGTCTTCGGGATTTCCCAGGCAAGAATACTAGAGTGGCTTGCCAGTCCCATCTCCAGGGGATCTTCCTGACCCAGGGATCGAACCTGCATCTCCTGCATTGCCAAGCAGATTCATTACCACTGAGCCACCCCGATAGAAACATGTAAATGTGTATATTTACACATCCATAACAGAAATAGAAGGTGTAGAGGCTGGTAAGTGACACTGCTAGGACACGGGGAATGGATTGCCCAGTCCATCATTCCTTTATACATCAGGTGGCATCTTCTGTTCTTGTGTTGGTCACCTTCTCCGCTTCCCGTGTGAAGTCTGGGAGGGATGCATTGTTGCCTTTTCTCCAGAGTTGGGGAAACTGAGATCACACAGGTGTTATGTGCTTAAGGAAAGGGGGCCGTTAGAGGCAGACCTGTCTGACTCCCACAGCCACAATGTCTTTCCACTCTCCTTCTGAGGGAAGGCTGACTTTGCAGTTGGTGCTTTATATACCAGCTGGTCACTTATGCGCTCTAATAAATAAATCCACTGTTCAGTCCCCATGACTCTGCTACCGTGATGTGTCATGGTTTTCTGTGTTCACTGGAGTTGTGCAGATATGGCATATCATACAGAGAACAACACATGCTGTCTCTCTCTTGAGCCGAATCTAACAAGTTTAGTAACTGGAATTCTTTACTGTCTTTCCTGAACTCACTTTTGAAGACAGGGTGTGATGAAGGATTTTTCTGTCAATTCCAGGTACAAGAGATAATCTGATGTATACAGCCTGGATATTAAACTATTGAAATCTTTGAATGTTCAGATGATTTGTAGAGACAGTAAGATCGTTTTTTGTAGTACAGACTTTTGTAGAAAAGTGAGGACACGTGGTCTGTCGTGCACTGTTACAATGCTAGGCACGTCTCCAGGGTAGTGGCGATTGATGGAAAAGCTATGGTCTTGAAGTGGAATGTGGCAGAATTGGGACAGTTTCCTATGATTAATGTTATTGATGCAGAACATATTTATGATTCTGTTTGTCGAAGCTTCTGTAGGAAATTTGTTTCGTCTTGCCTTCTGCTGCTGCTGCTGCTGGGATGTGACACTTTTCTCCAGGTCTCTACACAAATGGGAAAAAAATTGTTAAGGAATATTATTATTATTTTTTTTTTTACAAAAGACAAGTTGGATATGTGATTTTTCAAACTTGGAAATGCTCAGGCTTGACAGTATGGTGCCCGTCAGGGAATTCTCTAAATTTGATTGTATCCAGTGGCTGTGGATGATAACTGTTTCTTTGGGAAGCTCTCAAATGTTCCAGGGCCTCATGCGTGTGCTATGTTCGAGTCTTTGGAAATCCTAAGTGATCCCGTATCTCAGGTGGTCTCCCAAGGAAGATTTTAGTGCCTGTCTCATTTCTCATTTCAGTCCTCTCTTCTAGTTCGATAACCTAGAGTTTCTAGAGCAACTCACTGTACTGGAAATGTATATAGTACAATGCTAGCAGCTTGTGTGACTTGAAAGCAGCCTGTGGGGGATACAGGCAGTTTGTGGTGTTACTGCCATAGTTTTGTCATATTGTCACCTAAGTTGTACTTATTTGTATCCACTATGACCCGATTGGGCTTCCCTGGTGGCTCAGTCAGTAAAGAATCTGCCAGCAATGCAGGAGACCTGGGTTCTATCGCTGGGTTGGGAAGATCCCCTGGTGAAGGAAATGGCAGCCCACTCCAGTATTCTTGTCTGGAAAATCTCATGGACAGAGGAGCCTGGTGGGCTACAATCCATGGGGTCACAAAGAGTCGGACACAACTTAGTGACTAAACCACCATGGTTAAATTGCTAGGCATTTTTAAAATTAGTAATTAGCAGCAAAATAAGAAGAGTTGCATCTGGTAAGCGCTTCTTTTGTCAGAACTTGTGTGCCCCAAGAATTATTCAGGTGTTATCTCTTGTAGGCTGTGCAGGTGGGGACACACAGGCGCAGGCCAAGCTCACATAACAGGAAAAGTGAAGCCACAAAGACCAGTCTCCTGAATTCCAGAGCCAGGCTTTGAACCACTGACTATCTTAACTCCCTGATACTGCTTCAGTTCTTCCTAGTAAGTGAGAAGAAAGGGAAAATGAACATAGTATTGTTGTTTTTCCTACCTACTGATTTTTAAAAAAGCATTTATTCTCTAATGCATGCATAACACCACAATTTATCTCATTAAGGAGAGAGTCAGTGTCTCAGCTGTGTGCTTAGCCCAGGAGAAAATATCACCAAGACTAGCTTTCTCTTTCAGAAAAGGAAAGCTGGAGTTCATCAGTAGCTGTGTTTTTGCCTAGTTGTAGTCTGAGTGTAGGCATGGCGAGTATCAAACCAGTATTTATACATGAAATTTCTGTCCACTTACTTTACTTTCTTGTCTCCAGTGATGGAATATGTTTTGTTTTAAAATAGTCCCTTGGTTTGCATTCCAGTCACATGCCTGTCTCCATCTTACTTCTCTCTTTTTTAAGTTTTCTGGATTGCTAATTTGTTCCAAGTTATCTAATTTGACCCTGTCCAACAGAACTTTCTTCAATGATGCAAGTGTTCTATACCATCCTCTGCAGTAGCCACCAGCCACATGCGATTATTTAATACTTGAAATTTACCCAATGAGAGACAAATACCATATAATATCACTTACACGTGGAATCTAAAATGTGATGCAAATGGACATATCTGTGAAACAGACTCACAGACATAGAGAACAGACTTGTGCTTGCCTGGAGTGAAGGGGCAAGGGGACAAGAAGGGAAGGATTAGGGGTTTGGGATCAGCAGATGCAAACTGTCATATATGGGATGGATAAACAACAAGGCCCTACTATATAGCTCAGGGAATTATATTCAGCATCCTGTGATAAACATAATGGAAAAGAATATGAAAAAGAACATATATGTGTATAACTGAATCACTTTGCTGTATGGCAGAAATTAACATAACGTTGTAAATCAACTGTACTTCAATAAAACTTTAAATAATGCCTACACCGAGGAACCGCATTTCTTATTTTAGTTCATTTAAATTTAAATAGCCACATGTGGCTATTGGCTTCCGTTTTGAATAGCACCAATCTAATTAGATTTTGACAGAAGGGTTGTTTTTTTTTTTTAATTTTTATTGGAGTATAATTGATTTACAATGTTGGGTATGTATAGATCCATACATATATTCCCAGTTTTTTGTATTTTCTTCCCATTTAGGTCACCACAGAGAAATGAGTAAAGTTCCCTGAGCTATTCAATAAGGTCTCATGAGTGACCATTTCATACATACTATAAGTAGTTTATATATATCAATCTCAGTCTCTCGATTCGTCCCACCTCCCTTCCCTCCTTTGGGGTCCATACATTTGTTCTCTATGTCTTTGTCCCTATTTCTGTTTTGCAAATAAGATGATCTATACCATGTTTCTAGGTTCCATGTAAATGCATTAATATGCAGTGTTTGTTTTTGTCTCTCTGACTTCGCTCTGTATGACAGTCTCTTGGTCCATCCGTGTCTCTATAAATGACCCAGTTTCATCCCTTTTCACGGCTGAGTACTATTCCATTACATATATGCACCACCTCTCTATCCATTCCTCTGCTGATGGGCACTTGGGTTGTTTCCGTGTCATGTCTTTTGTGAATAGTGCTGCACGGAACATTGGGAGGCATGTACCTTTTGGAATTATGGTTTTCTCTGGGTATATGCCTAGTAGCAGGATTGCTGGGTCATATAGTAGTTCTGTTTTTCATTGTTCAAGGCACTCTCATACTGATCTCCACAGTGCCTGTATCAATTTATGTTCCCACCAGCAGGGAAGAGGGTTCCCTTTTCTCCACACCCTCTCCAGCATTTATTATTTGTAGACTTTTTTAATGATAGCCCCACAATGCATTTTTAATTACACAATATGATTGATGGAATTGTGAGAATTGTGAGACTTTCAAGCGACTCTTCAAGTGTCATAAAACAAACTGTATGTTCTTTAATAGTTGACTTTTACTCAGTGTTTTCATACTCCATCAGGGAATAAATGTCTTCTAATCTCCTCTGTAAGGAAGAACAGAAATGGTGCTCACCTATCCTGTGTGGATTTTGTATGGGCCTTAATGATTCACTTGCTTCTCTGTCAGCCTGATGTGAGCACTCTGTATTTGCCATATTAAGAGAGAAGGGGCAAAGTCATCCGCCAGAAAGCGGCCCCAACTTGGTTCATATTTTTAGACTACATACGCATGCACAGCTTGCTACTCATGTATACCATGTGGGGAAAGTCCAGGGAGAATTATGTTTCTTTCATGATTAAACGCTAGTACTTGGTGGTATGTGGAAAAACAGTCTCCTGCTTGTATAGGCAAACAGCTGTTGTTATCTACAAAATAATCATTATGATAGCAAGTGCACACTTCTCATGTCTTCTGTCAGAATATGTTCTGTGTGAAAATGTGCATGTTTAATCTGAAAAAAAATATAACTGGTAATATGACAAATTAAAAAATATATATATTAGCCAGAAATGGGAGCTCATCATCTTATTTTTTCTCCTTACCCTCTATACCCATACCCAGTAGAAATAAAAGGCAAACCACAAATGTAATTTTTACATTTTCTAATCATCACATTTAAAAAGTAAAAAGGTGTAAGTGAATTTAATTTTAATATAGTTTATTCAACCTGGTATCTCAAATACTTCAATGTGTAATTAGTTTTTAAAAATTAATGTGATATTTTGTATTCTTTTTCTGTGATCAGTCTTTGAAATTGAGTGTGTATTTTAGATTAACAGCACGTGATGTAGACTGGCCACATATCATGTGTACGATAATGACATGAGGTCAGTGGCTACCCTGCTGGACAGCACAACTCTAGGTCCTTGTTTAGGGCATAGTGAACCATGTTTGAATCTATGAGGGTGCTTTGCCAAAAGGAAAACAGGGATCATCAAATACCCAGCAGAAGAGCGACTACATTGACTGGCATCAACCCAGTGTCGTCTGAATCTGTGTTTAAGAGGGAACAATAATCTGGGACCATTTGTCAGAACATACTTAGGGAGAAAATTTTTTTAGAAACTGTTGGTACAATTCAAGTTTTCCTTGTTCAAATTGTGATGACAACTTCTAAAGACATTTTGAAATGCTAAGTGTATGAAATATCATTTTGTCTCTATTCCAACACAAAACCCATAAAACTTGCAAATTTTTTTTGTGGACTACTTTTTTTTTTTTTACTTTACAAATCACAAGGGTGGATTGTCCTGTGGGTGTAACTGAGTCATTTGCTTTATTCTTGTAAGACAAAATTCTTCTATCTTGATTAACTACTACTAGTACTTTAGGTGGTCTTTTAATACAACCTTATTTAGTTATTTTATAATTTTGTAAATTAAATCCAAGTTTTGAAAAAAGGCATATTTTGCATGGGTATGTTGTAGAGGGCTATTTTCAATTGTAGCTAGAAAAGGCATTAAAAATTGCTCTTCTTTAAGTATCATAGCTGCACAGTTGCTTGAATCCCAGACAGGAAAAAAAAAAATAGTAACTATTACTCAGAGGCTATATCTACTGTTAACCATGAATAGTCAGTTGGTTTAATTAATATGTAATTTTTTACAATTAAGCTTGAAATTTGAACTGATGTTCAGGTGAAATTTACTGGCTGTTTTGGTTGTGTAAACATTCTTATATAGAGTCTCTAGATTCTGTTGCATCAAAAGATATTTGAGCTCCAATTTGGCTGTTTTTAAAATCTCTGCAAGTCTAATATTCCTTGAGTGCAAATAATATAGCCTGGCACAGAGTTGGGAGTCAGTTACTGTTGGTCAGACAAATGGATGCTTTTGGTATCCCCAAGTCCAGACCATTGTAAACACTCAAGGTTAGCTCTCCATGGAGAGTTACTACAAATTATATATGGAAAATATGTAGGACAGCAAGAATTACACAAAGGAATCTTTAGGAAATACTATAGGAAATTAAATATTTGTATTACATGTATTATTAGACTTCTTTTTTCTTTTTTACATTTCCTGTAATTTGGAAAAAAAAATGCTATAGCAAGTAGAGAGGCTTTTAATAATTAAATGGGTTGGAGACGAGAAACAGAGTTGCCCTATACCTTTCAGGGTACAGTATCCTAGCTGCTTCAGCACATTTCCTGTGAAGTTTGTAGTATGAACCCACTGTATCTATGGCTTGGACTTCATTAGAAACAAGAGATCTATGCCTTCTTTGGGAAATAGCTGGATGGTTTCATATCTCAGATGTTACCTTTGTTTCCCTCTTGACTCATGGGGAGAGCAACAGTACAATTAAATTGATTTTAAATCACATTTAGCATTGCGTATTGATCAGATAGAAGCGCTCTGAAGCAAATGTCACATTGTTCAACTCCAAAAAGCATCTCCATCAGATAACAGAAGCAGCACCAGCTTTCAACTCTGTTAAGTAATTCAGATGATGTTGTAAGTCAGGAGAGTGAGATACACGTGGCAAGTAAATGGCTCCCAAACCTTATTATTGAAATGCAGCCTTCAATTCAGTTTATTAGCTTGTTCTTTATTCTCATTTATATTTTATTACCTTGGAATACAGTCATAGGATCCTGGAAATGGAGTTTTCTTTAAATAAATTGTTCCTGAAGTTTCTAAAGTCTTTTGTTAAGTGACGTCTGGGACCAGACATGAAGTCGGCCAAGGCAAGTTTTCAGATGAGGGGAGGGGGTACAAATGTTTCTCTGAGTCCATTGTGATAATATCTCTGTGTTTCTGCTTTTATATCTGTCATCTTTGTTTCTGGAGAGTACATTCCTGGTTGTGTTAGAGGTGGAGGGAGTGGAAGTTTGGCTTAGAGGTATAGAATTTGGTTGTCTAAAGTCGTGTATTATTAAACGTGGTTCTCCCTGAAATAGTTGCATTTTCATACCAGGGGATTCCTGGAATGATTGGGAGGAGAATCACCCAGTGAGCTACTTGGCCATCACTCCATCCCCTTAGGGGCTCCCCCACACTTTGCCTGCCTGTGTGAGCTTCAGGAGTGTTGTGATTATTAACATCTATTCCCCGCTCATGCCATGCCTTCAGGGAGGAAAAAAATGCAGCTGTTGAGCTACTTTGTCGCTCTCATCTTTATCCATTTCTGTTCCACTGTGTCCGTTTGGTTCCCTTTCTGTTCCTCAGCCTGAGTCAGTTTCCTCTCTGATGATACCCCCTCTCACGTTTTCCTCCACTGCTCTGATGGTATAGTCTAACCCCTCTCCTTTGGCCCAGGGGCTAAACCACCTCAGGTCTGTTGGAGAGGCAGCACTGCTTGATGTTTAAAGGCACAGATGTGGCAGCCAGGCTGTCTGGATTCAAACCCAGCTTCTCCTTTTAGAAGCTTGGAGACTATAAGTGATTTTTTTAAAATTCTCTCCTGTCTGAAGTAGAGGGCTTCCTAGGTGGCGCAGTGGTAAAGAATCCATCTGATGGGGCAGGAGATGCTGGAGATATGGGCTCAATCCTTGGGTTGGGAAGATTTCCTGGAGGAGGAAGTGGCAACCCACTCCAATATTCTTGCCTGAAAATTCCCACGGACAGAGGAGCCTGGCGGGCTATCGTCCATGGGGTCGCAAAGACTCGGGCATGAGCATGTCTGACGTAGATAGTAGTGGGCCATGCCTCCTCAGGTGGTTGTGAAAGCCGCATGAACTAATGTATGTAAATGCTTGGAGTGGCACCTGGCATACAGTGGCCGTAAGTCCATGCACACCTGTGGTGGTATGATGCTGAAGAAGCACTGAGGAATAAAATAGCCTAATGGCACCTGTGCTACTTTGTAGCTCCTCTGCTCAGCCCACCCCTCATTTTGTGTACATAACAGAACTGGTAAGAAGGGGTCCATGCATTCAGGACTATTGTACCTTAATAATGTGGGAGGAGCAGGAGAAGCGGTTCTGAGGGTTGTCTTCCTGAGTCGGCGGTGTCTAGTTCCAGATTATGGAATTGAAAGTGGGAAAGAAGCCACTGAATACTAGCATCCCAGGGCAAGTGTGGGAGTAGAGGTTGGAGATGGCCCCCGAATTTTTTTTTTTGTCTTCCGAAATATGAACAAGTCATACTCCCTGACACCAAAGTGCTTAACAGTCCCTGGGGAAGACAGATAAGAAAACAGACAGCTAAACGATCGTGTGTAAAGTAATAACAAACGTGAAAACCCACGCATGGGCAGAGGACATCTGGGTCCAATCATGGAAAGAGTGCGAGAGGAGTAACGCCAGGCCTCTGAGAGAGGCAGGGCAGGTCAGAGAAACTGAGCTGAAGAGAAGAAGGGATGTTAATGTGAGTCACTGAGTCATGTCTGACTCTTTGTGACCCCATGGACTATAGCCTGCCAGGCTCCTCTGTCCATGGAATTCTCCAAGCAAGAATACTGGAGTGGGTAGTGGGTAGCCATTCCCTTCTCCAGGGAATCTTCCCAATCCAGGGATCGAACCTGGGTCTCCTGCATTGGCAGGCAGGTTCTTTATCATCTGAGCCACCAGGGGAAGGGTATTCTAGGCCAAGGACAAATGAATGAACGGCATGTGCAGAGGTCTAAAGATAAGGGCACCTGGTGCAGTCCAGTGGGGCTGGAGCACAGTGTAGGTGAGGAGCAGCAGTGTCTTCAAACCCACACCCTGGCATGCGGAGGAACAATAGGAAGGCTTAAAAGAGTTTTTAACAAGGAGTGGCTGAGGTCCTCTTTGTGCAATGAAACTTCGGTCTGGCCACCTTTCAGAGAACTAAGAGATGTGAGCAAGACTGAATGCTGGACCTTCTGCTTTAAAACGCATACAATGGCGGCTTTCTGTTTTCCAAAGCCCTCAAGACTGCGACGTTCCTTTAGCTGAAAGCCATATATAGTCTGCTCCTGGCATTAGGTGGCACGATGCAATTGTAACAGGTATAAATAAGATTTTGCAATCTGGCTTGGAGGACAACGAAACTGAGATTGATGTGTTTCCAATCTTTTGCGTCTGTAAAGAACACAGCAGCAAACAACCTTGTACATACATCTCTTAGGCGCTTGTCCAATTATTTCCTTAGGATAATCCTAGAAATGGGTTAGGTGTTATAGGGGGCTTGATATATGTGGTCCCAGAGCGATTTAGATGTCTGTAATCAGAGTAGATAAACAGGTGCTGAATCGTGCAGCAACGCCGAAAGCGCAGATACAGAAATGAAGTGTACAGTGAGCTGTCATGCCTGGGTGGGCACGCATGCCTAATTTTCCTCTCTGGACTTCTTTGTACTGCTGATTCTCTTCCCTGTTTGTGGTTAAGACTTGATTGGATGAGTACCTAAGACTGACGGGGTATCTGTCTATAATGACAAGTGCTTGACTGCAGCAGCAATGATGAGCAGCCCTGGGGAGACATCACCACCCACTTGAGAGAGATCCATGAAGGGTTTATGACCCGTTTGAATCCTGATCGAGCATCACTGTCTTGACCCTCAGGGAACCAATTGTCTGGAATACTTGCTCTGTCAGTCTGAGCGATGTGCTTAGAATCCCTTGGAAACCTAGGAGCCCGACTGTTTGTAAAACACAGAGTGAATTATCAAGAAGACCAAGGGACTGGAACTGTGTTATTGCCACATGGCACAGCTATGTTTGCTAAATAAATTGATGAGCTCATCAGACCCTGTATCCAAAATGTAACTTACCACATTCAACTATAAACTATTTGAAATTCCAAGGCAATGATGTTTTAATCTTGATCGTACTGTATAAGATGATTTTGTCTTTGCCTTTTGGCCCTGGTCTACAGTAGGAACTGGGTTTCCCAGGTGCCTCAGTGGTAAAGAGTCCACCTGCCAGTGCAGGAGATGTGGGTTGGATGCCTGGTTCAGGAAGATCCCTTGGAGAAGGAAACGACAACCTGCTCCAGGATTCTTGCCTGGGAAATCCCATGGACAGAGGAGCCTGGTGGGCTACAGTCTGTGGGGTTGCAAAGGGTTGGACACAACTTAGCAACTAAACAGCAAACTTCAGTGGGAATGTTTACCTGCCATATATGGCACAAGAAACTTCTAAGATCTACAGACATGTAAACACATATATGCGATGTTCGCAAGTAACTACAAAGTGTGTCTCTCACCTTCTGAGTTTCTTCACCTGTGTTTGGAAGGGCAGGTGCATCAGGGGAAGGGAGGGGCACCACTGGGATGTAGGGAATCACAAGCAAATAGGATGGGCCATCTTGGTTCTCACTGCCCCTCTCTGCTCGGTCGTCCCCTCAAGGAAAGGCAGAGATGCAAGTGGAATAGCAGCATCATCTCCAAATCTCACACTTGCTGCTGTTAGTTACCCATTAAACCTCCTCCCCAAGTCCTAATTCATTTACCACCCTTCAGGTTGTTCCTTGATTTAAAAGACGTGAGGTCAGCCTGCTCTGAGCAACTGGACTGGGGTCACTACTATAGCTTAAGGTAAACACCTTTATGATGAGTAGAGAGCCTTGCCTAGTGATCCATATTCTCTGCTCATAGAGATGTTTTTGTTAAAATTGTTTCATGGCTGTGTGGAGCACCATTGGCCTCTGATGAGATGCAAGGTATATCTCACCCACCGGGAGGCTGCTCCTGGCTGCTTTGAAAAGTTAACGACTAGAACTCTCAGCTAGAGAACCGTGGTCACAAAAGCTTCATTAAATGTTAAAATGGTTAGCTAAACTGAAAAGGAAAAAAACAAAAAAAAACAAGATAGGAAAACTCCTGTATAAGTAGATGCGGGAAACATCAATATTGCTCATTGAGCAGTCTATTCTTCTAATTTGAAAAGAACAACTATTTGTCATGGTTCTCGTCCTTGAGCTGGCAGTTACCTAATTAAATGCATATGAAATTCACAAGGCTTCACTAAGGGACAGTAATTTTCCTCGGTTGTTTTGTAAAGTTGCCGGGACGAACGAATTACGTTGAGCAGATAATGGATGGATTCTTCCATTGTGCATTGAGGTCCTGAATCGACTAATCATGCCATGGTTATTCATCAACGTGTTACTTTATAATTTGAAATTGAAGGCACCATTTTCATTTATGGCTGACTCTAGGGGTACTGTTCGTTTCAATTTTGGAATAGTGTGACCTGGGTGGGGAAGCTGCCCCTAGAATAGACCATGGCACATAAATCAAAACAGAGTTTTGGCTTGGAGTTGGTGATTGTACACCCGTGGGGAACACCCTGACCGTTGGTCCCTTTTGTAATCCTCTATGTAGGAGGGTATGGAATTTCAGAGATTCGTGTCTGTATTCAGCCAGGATGATCTTGTGTTGATTGTCATCCGTCAGTGAGCTGATGACTCTGCCACTCTCTCCCACATCCCTGTCTCTGCCCCTTCTGCCTTTTTTGTTGTCCAGTCTCTGCCTCCTCCTATCCTGTGGACCATGCTGCCCAGCTTCCCTTGGATCTAGGACTGCCTCATGCGAGGATTAGACAAGTCAGAGGACTGAAGCAGAAAGCAGTGGGAACCCTCTCTCCTGCTCCTTCCTTGATGGAGCATGGCAGCTCACCACGGCAACCCTTCTTGGTTGCCTGCCTGCAGCCCTCACTGGGCTCTGGCGTCACCATTGCTTCCCCTTGGCCTTGGAGACCTAGGGACGCCCTAGCTTCCTGCTGCTGTTACTCTGAGTGCCTCCATGTCCCGTGCCGATCCCTTTCCCTGCCTGCTCTTCCGCTAATAAAACTTGCATAGAGTCTCTTCATTTGGACCATCTGAGGTGGATACTTCTTCCTCTGGGAACCTAATGCCGTTCAGTAGTGATTCTCAAACGTGGATTTGTTTAAAAAAAAAAAAAATCCATGTTCTTGGTCTCTAATCTTTGGGAGAATTCTTCAGTATATCTGAAGTGAGTTTCTAGAATCTGCTCTTTACAGGAGCTCCCAAGTGATTCTAAAACTTTGAAGAGCTCTGGCCTCAGAACAAAGTGATAATACATAGTACTTAGTACTTGAGTACTAAGCACTCAGTACTTGGTATTACAGTACTCAGTACTTACAATACTAAGTACTTGATACTTTTTCCTGCGCATCTGTTCTTTGTTTTTCTTTTTCCATGATCACATGTGAGGTGCAAACTGGCTATTCTCATCAAAAATGAAACAGACCAATTGGTGACGAGCAACTGATTTTCTTTCAGCAGAGACCATCCCCAGTCATTATTCAGGACAAACTGCGTATCTTATTTACCCTGTGATTTTAGTATCCTTTGATACATATTACCTTAAAGCAACTAGCAATAGTTGTCTTTTGAGAGTCTGCTTTGATCTGAGTGGTAAACAGGAAAGCTAGCCTTTAGGGATATCATACTCATTTACTTACTCAAATATTTCTTCAGCACCTACTGTATGCAAGATACAGTGTGGATTGGGGTCATCAAACTGTAGCCCTGGACCAAATCTGGCCCTCTAGAACATAGCCACGCCCATCCATTTACATATTGTCTATGGCTGCTCTTGCTCATCAGTGTCTGAGTTAAATAGTTGCAATATAGACTATGTGGCTTGCAAAGCCTGAACTGTCTGCCATCTGATGCTTGAAGTGAAAAAGGCAATAGATCCCTAAACTCGATCCTGGGGATATATTGTCAATAAGGCAGCATCGTCTGTAGTCTACTGTTGGGGACACAGCCGTGAATCAGACAATGCCAAGTCCTTTCCCTGGTGGAATGCATTTTATGGGAAACACAGAAGGCAATAAGGAAGACGAGGTGTAAAGCAGACACTGTGTTACAGAGTGATAAGCCCAAGGGAGAAAAATAAAGCCAGGAAGGAGGATGGGCGGTGTTGGGAGCAGAGGATGCTGTGATGTACATAGAATGGCTGGGAAGACTCAGTGAAGAGGACTTGAGCCTCGTTTTCCACATTTCTTTCCTGCATTTTCCACCTCTTGTCTCTTCTCACTTACATAACTAGCATTGCTGCTGCTGCTGCTGCTGCTGCTAAGTTGCTTCAGTCGTGTCTGACTCTGTGCAACCCCATAAACAACAGCCCACTAGGCTCCCCCGTCCCTGGGATTCTCCAGGCAAGAACACTGGAGTGGGTTGCCATTTCCTTCTCCAATGCATGAAAGTGAAAAGTGAAAGTGAAATTGCTCAGTCGTGTCCAACTCATAGAGACCCCATGGACTGCAGCCTTCCAGGCTCCTCCATCCATGGGATTTTCCAGGCAAGAGTACTGGAATGGGTTGCCATTGCCTTCTCTGAATTAACATTGCTGGATTCTACCAATTTTAAATCCAAAAAGCAGAATGTGATTTTTCAGTTATTGGGGTCCCCTGGTAATTGAAAGGTGGTGGAAAAAATGGAGGTATTTCTTCAGCCTCAGAAAATGCTTCCTCTAGGAAGCATTTCTTACATGTCTCTTCTTCACCAGAGGGGAGGTAGGGTCCTAGGGAAGGCATATGTTTTACTCCAGCCCCACCCTCAGCTGATGGTTACTACCACTGGCAGCTCTTGGCAAAGAAGAGAATTCTGGTGAGGGAGACTGCATCTCTTCAATGTGAAGTGATCACCATTTCCCGTAGGATGGGGCAAGGGGATGTATGTAAAACTTAGTACATTGGCAAATGTACTGCTAGTTGATGGGTAAACACTTATCTGTTTTAAGTGATCTTAAGCGTCCACACTAGATGTATTTGAAGCCTGTTCTCCTTTGATGGCAGAATTTAGGTAGAAACCTGCCATTCCGTGGCTGATGATGATATACATTTGGAAACATTACAAGAATAGTTGTATAGTCCAAAATGCAAGTACATTCAATAAAAGTGTAACATAACATGATTATCTTGTAAAGCTAATCTTCTTCTTGGACCAACGGATGCCCTCCTTGCAGGACAAGGAACATTGATTCAATTTCATTCTGAAGTGGCCATTGTAGTTTGACTCTGTATTATTAATCCCCTTTTGGGTTGGTTTATTACACTCGAAATTTCTTTTGCTATTAGAAATTTAGCTACATATTCACATTATTATTTTATTCACCAAATCCTATTAGATCCAAAGTAAAAAAAAAAAAAATCATTTTCAGCAACTGAATAAATTTAGAGGTAAGCATTAAAAACTCCCAACTCTCAAGGCATTTCTCTATGTTAGATTATTGCTCAGTAGCTTTCCTTAATTAGATTTCTTAAAAACAAATTTAAAACAAAACACTTCCGCCAAAGGAAAAATGTATTTAAAACATTTCAGGTCTTAGTTTGCACTTATAGACATGTAAGGAATCTATTTTAAATATATTAAACTAGGTTTAGTGCTTATATACTGCATATTATTTAATTTATCAAAAGTTTCTAGCAACAGTCTAAACTTAATATGAGGCTTAAGGGGTTTAATAATAACTTAATTTGAAAGCATCTTTGTCTTCAAAACCCTCTGGTCACTTAACAGAATGCATAAAATGTAATCATAAAATATGTATCATGCCTTCATATTTCTGAATTTCCATCCTGTTTTTCTTCTTTTAATCATCTATAAAAATATGTATATAAATAATACGGAAAAAACTCCAGTTGTTTCACTGTCTGTGTATAAAGTGCTGATGTTTTCTTTGACAAGTCCTAAGAATGAGAATCAGAGGGACATATTACCATTGTGGAAATAACCTGGCACTGTTCTGTGACCTTTGCAGTGAATTCATAAATGTCTAGAAGGCTCAGATCATCAGATGCTCATCACTGATGCCTATATTCAAGAAAAGGGAAAATCTCACTCTCCAAGGGATTTTAATCCATTGAGGGTGCTGGTTTAGTAACTATGTTAACCAAAACAAGAAAAAGAAGTGAATGCACTAGATTATCATTCTGCCTGTCCGCGTGCTCAGTTGCTGAGTCGTGTCCAAATCTTTGCAACGCTATAGACTGTAGCCCACCAGGCTCCTCTTGTCCATGGGATTTCCCAGGTAAGAATACTGGAGCAGGTTGCCTTTCCCTTCTCCAGGAAGTCTTCCTGACCCAGGGCCCAGGGATCAAACCTGCACGTCCTGTGCTGACAGGCGGATTCTTCACCACTGAGCCACATCAGCCAACTAAAAAGAGGAGTGGGTTAAAAGTGATTACCTTAAGGAAAACAAAAGGTTATGTAAAATCATGAATAATCCTCAAGTAATCAAGTCATACAGTAGATTCAAAGGCTCTTCATCTGTCATTTGTTCATAACCGCGGAGCAGAGCTTCTGTGGGAAGATGAAGGAGGCAGAGCTCCACCTCCAGAATCCCCTTTCAAGCAGAGCGGCAGAGTTGTCAATACCACTCTTCTAAATTGGCATTTTCTGCAAGCTTGGGAAGTTGTCTTCTCTCTGTTCTGCTCATTAGCCAAAGGGAAGTTTTATCACCTTTCTAACACCAGTAATCTTTTCAACAGCTTGTGCAGCAGCCCCAGGCTCAGCGCCTCAGGCAGGGATCCCTCCTAGCAAGAGTTTAACATCTCTTTTGTTTCAAGGTTAACGGGGTTAACTCTTTGTCTATGGCAGGTGATACTGGTTTGCCAGTAGAGATAGAACATTTCCACTATTTCAAAGTAACTTAAAGGCAAACTGAGCAGATGCACAGAAAATAGACACCAGATGACAGTGTGTGTGTGGGGGGGGGTGGGGGGGGCGGGGTGGAGGTGAGGGGTGGTGCTGCACAAGGTAACTGTAGGCGGGGAGCTGCTCCTGTAAGTTCAGCCTCCTGGTGTGGCCTCTGGAGACTTCAGGCTCCTGGCCTTGCCTCCATCCTGCAGTGTGGCCTGGAGCAAGTCGCACAGCCTTTCTGGGCGACATTTTCTGCGTCTCCGGGGACACTGGCTCACTGTGTTCTCTCTACTCTAACAAGACAACACGTGCAAGGGTATGATCCTCAGGAAGTATTCAAAATTGCCCTTTAGGAATCTTTCAGTTCCAAAATTCCTCATTCTCTGTTTATTATCTATGTGATTGGCAAAGTGAAAATAATGGGAGAATGGTACTTAGAGTTAAGAAGGCAGCAGGCAGGCCATGTGGGTACTAGAAGAAATGCACTGCATTTGACATTATAGAAGCGAGTTCTAATGTCTTTAGTTATGTCTGACTCTTTGCGACCCCATGAACTGTAGCCTACCAGGCTCCTCTGTCCATGGCCATTCTCCAGGCAACAATACTAGAGTGGGTTGCCATGCCCTCCTCCAGGGGATCTTCCCAACCCAGGGATCAAACCCAGGTCTCCCGCATTGCAGGTGGATTCTTTACCATCTGAGTCACCAGGGAAGCCCATGTACCCTGGGTTTCTAGCTGACTGATACTGAACAATTTGGTGTTCCTCCCTGGGCCTCTGACTTCTTGTTAATGCAACAGAAGGACTGGGTGATAGAATGTTGGAGTTATTTCCAAGATCAAGAAGTCGATGCTTCCTTTGTGCCGTTGGCTCAGACCTGAATTGTGTATAACAGTCAGTCTTGCCCTGTCACCCTGACAAGCTGAGATGTCACTTGTGGTCACATAGGTGAAAGCACCTTAACATGTAGGCATGCCCTCTATTTCATGGAGTTATAATGCCATCGTGATGTAGTATTACTAAAAAAAAAAAGAAACAGAATTTTTAGTCCTCATATATTCCACCATCTCTTGAAATACAGAGACTAGGACTTCTGTACATGTGGTAGGCATCATGATCGCATGAAGATGTATACTTAGAACAAGATGCTGAGACCACGGTATTTCTGTGGTTGCTTCCTGAACAAGCATGTTTCTAAAAACATCCATGGGAAATTCCGATGTGGAATCAGTGTTGAGAAGCCCTGATGGGTACCTTTTATATATAGGAAGTCCTTGGATTCTAGCAATTTCTCTCCAGACTTCGGGGTTCTTCTGTGACTCACTAGTTCTATAATCATGAGTAAGTTATTGAATCTCTCAGTGCTTGATTCCTCATCTCAAAAGCGGGGACAGGAACACCTCTCTTTCAACTTGCTGGACAGATTAGATGAGATACTGGCTGTCTTTTGAAAGCTGGGAACCATGTAGCAAATGCTATGGTAACTATTATATTTGGTCGGGAAAGTCCCGATCCTACAGAAGTAATTGGGCCAGGCATGTTTGGGGTATGTTTTGGGGTATCCCAGATTCAACAGATAACAAGTTAAAAGACCTTTAATATTCCTAATTCTCACTGAAATTTGTTACTCTGCCATCATTCTGGCCATATCATTAGATTTAGTGTATAATTGAACATGTTTGATTTAATAAATTAGTTAAATGGGTGATCATTATGATTTGGGTTTCATTTGAGTCCTTGAGGCAATATTTGCTGATATAAAAATATTAGGTAATTTGGAAGAATTATTAGAAAGATTAAAATATTAATATGTCCCCTTATTTCAAATTTATAATCTCACTAATTATAAATATCCATCTTTCCTTGTATGTCACTTGTAATTTTTGATTTATTGCACACAGTTTATAGAAATGTGTGTGTGTTTATTTGATTGGGTGTTTTTAGTTCAGTTCAATAACTTAATCATTTTTTTAAGATTTACATAAATGCCTGAAATTGATACAAGGAAGAGAATTGCCACCTAATTCAAATGTAACAGTCAGGATATACATAGTTATTGGACAAGGCGTAACACAAGAATTTAAATCAAAGTAAAAAGCATTATTTTTACTGTGCGCCTGTTAAGATGCTTCTTTATTGTAGACTATTTGTGATATGTTTAAAAGTACAGAAGAAAATTTATCTCTAGTTCGCCACTTTTTGTCACTTGCTATTGCTTCATTTGTGTTTACTTGCGGCACTCAAATTTTATCTTGAGGTTTTGTCCTGAAAGTACTTTCTCAGCCACCATTCGCTCACAGTGATATTTCCACCATGTCCCTGCCCCCGCCTCCTCCAGCTCTTCTTGTCCCTTAGTGGCCGTGCTTGCTTCTCGGACCTTACACAGGATAAAGAAACAGAAAGTAAAGGTGGAGCTTCACACGGTCATTGTTTTCATTTCTACATAAACAGTGTGAACATGTGAGAATGGCCGGATGATTTTTTACTGAATTTGAAAAGTTTGCTTTACATGGTTTTACTTGAAATATGAACTGATAGGTGCATATGGACATTCACTTGAGAGAGAACTTGTGTTTGAGAAATTCGGGTGGAAACTGCCATCCTGTGGAACACTTTAAACTGAGCTGCAGAAGAGCCCAAGTGACTGTGTGTGTGCGCAGAGATTCTGTGGTGCCCCCTCTTAGTGGACTATCTGGAAGAGTTTCCCTCTTTTTCTTCCCAAGAGAATCCTGTTATGTGTAGGCATTTCTACCCCACCTCCCCAGCCTTCACCCAAAAGATTATGGAAAGATGCCTCTCCCCAGGGCTAAGGTCCATGTTGCTATGAAAAAAAAAAGCAACCCAAAACATGTGATAATCACAGTGCAGTCACACTGCAGAGCAGCAACTTCCCCAGCATCTCTGGATGCTTCCCCAGTTATTATTTTATCTAACTGATCTCCCCATGGCCCTGCTACAGTTCCAGTTGGGCCACTTGCTGTCCTTGCCATGGTCTTTTACATGCTCATAAGGGAAATTCCTGTATCTTCCTGTAAACACAGTCTACACATTCCAGAAAATCTGATGCATTTCTCTAGATACCACTTTAATGTCAAGCACTGTCTCTGCCCTTTTACTGGCAGCTAGTTATCCTAATCTATACAGTATACCATCTCCTCCTCTGCTTAATGTTTGTTTGTTTGTTTGTTTCTAAGAAACATCATCCTGCCAGAATGCATACTCAATTGAAGTAAAGATCAATTTTTCGTATTGATCAGAATTAGTCAGCATGTCTTTTGAAAGTTCACAGCATGCAGTTTGTTCAGCTGTATGGCCTGACCAACTCCTGTAGAGTGAAGGAGGAGTAGGTGGGTGGGTGGGTGAGTGAGTAAATGATTAAGAATTAAAAGGAAAATTCAGAGATTATGGAGGTTGAGTAATGGCCTGCAAATATATTCACATCTTAGTTCCTGGAACCTGTCAATATTGCCTTATATGGCAGAAGGGTCTTCACAGATGTGATTTAATTAAGAATATTTTGAAAAATATTTATTTATTTGGCTGTGACAAATCTTAGTTGTAGCACGTGGGTTCTTCATTGAGTTATGTGGGATCTTTCATCGTGACACACAGACTCTAGTTGTGGCTGGTAGGCTTCATTGCTCAGTGGCATGTGGGATATTAGTTCCCTGACCAGAGATCAAAACCATGTTCCCTTCATTGGAAGGCAGATTCTTAATCCTTGGCCTTCCAGTGAAAGTGAAAGTTGCTCAGTTGTGTCCGACTCTTTGCAACTCCATGGACTATACAGTCCACGGAATTCTCCAGGCCAGAATACTGGAGTGGGTAGCCTTTCCCTTCTTCAGGGGATCTTCCCAACCCAGGGATCGAACCCAGGTCTCTCACATTGGCAGATTCTTTACTAGCTGACCCACAAGGGAAGCTGCCCCAAATTCAGAATCTTGAGATAAGGAGATACCCTGAATCATCTTGGTGGGCACAGCATTATCAAAGGGCCTTTTTAAGAGGAAGGCAAGAGAGTCAGTATTAGGAGGAAACAGGACAACAGAAGCAGAGACTGGAGTGATGCTCCCTGAAGATTGCCGAATGGGTCACAGAACAAGGAGTGCAGACAGCCACTGGAAACTGGAAAAGCTGTGGAAATGAATTTCCCCCTTAGACCCTCCAGAAGGAACCAGCTCAGTCAACACCTTACCTTCAGCCCTGTGAAGCTGACTTTGGACCTCTGGTCTCCAAAACTGTAAGAGGATAAATTTGTGTCATTCTAAACCACTATGTTTACAGGAACTTGTTACAGCAGTAATAGGAACCTAACACAGAGATTCATAAACTTCAGTCTATGCTATGCTAAGTCACTTCAGTCGTGTCCGACTCTGTGCAACCCCATAGACGGCAGCCCACCAGGCTCCCCCATCCCTGGGATTCTCCAGGCAAGAACACTGGAGTGGGCTGCCATTTCCTTCTCCAATGCATGAAAGTGACAAGTGAAAGTGAAGTCGCTCAGTCGTGTCCGACTCTTAGCGACCCCATGGATTATAGCCTAACAGGCTCCTCCGTCCAAGGGATTTTCCAAGCAAGAGTACTGGAGTGAGGTGCCATTGCCCTCTCCGAAACTTCAGTCTAACGGGGTATAGTTCTGCTGATCAGGAACGCAGGGTTCTCTCCACTGCATTTCATGGTCAGGGTGCTAGCAATTGTGCTGCTGACCTTCTGGTGAGGTGCGTGTGTTGTGACAAGGCCCAAAGGAACAGAGACTTGGGGGGAATTTACTTGATGTATTTCACTGCTTCCTGAAGGTTATTTTTCCTTTTTTTTCTCTCTCTCTCTTTTTTTTAAAAAACAACTGAATGTGTTTCCCTCTGCTATTCCCATACCTTTCTCTTCAAGTTACCCCACGGTTGTTTTTTTTTTTTTTTTCCTGATTTCTACTTCACTCTTGATTCAGTGCTATTCTTTTTGGAGAAGAAAATTAAAGCTAGCTGAAATTGAGCCTGCCTTTGTTTCGGCCACTGCTGTGTTTTAATTTGCAAGTAAAGAGTCAGGAACTCAATGCGTCTCACTGGGATTTGGACGGGGGCGGGAATGGGAGGATGGAGGAGGGGGCAGAAATTTCAGGATCTCTCTGGTCCAAAAAGTCCTGTAACCGCTTTGTTGCCACATTTGTGTCATGAGGTATTGAGCATTTTTAGATGGCTGATACGGAATCTTGGAATAGTATAGTAATTTGCAGTAACGCTGTTCTGGAGCACCCAGGATGTTTTGACAGTTTTTCCAACGTATTGGTTGTCACATTGGTACAGTAATTTGCTAATGGAAAAGTAGTATCATTATTTTATTTAGCAGCATTTTTATGTGCTTCCATACCACCAAATCTATGTATTGGTAGCTTTGTGGTAGTTAACTATTACAATACTTGAGTACCAATGGAATTCACTGAGTAGTAAGCAACAGAAAAATCTAATGAGCAGCAGAGGAATTCTACCAGACCCTCTGATAAAGGGATGGTTTAATTTTAATAATGGCTGTATTCCATGTTTATCAAAGATTATGAATGTCAGTCTCAGGATACATAGAATCCTCAGGAAGTTTAGCAAGGGAAATTGTTATGGGGACTGATTTTCGAAAGTCCTTAACCAAACTTTGTTTTGTCAATTCTCATAAGCACCTATAAGGAAAAAAAAAAAAAAACAGGACATTTAAAATTGATACAAATTGTTTGATTTTTTTTTTATTATTAAATACAGAGCAACAAGTTGAGTAAAAGAGTGAGAATATGTATTATCCACCTAAAACTGACACCCTGCTGGAACCATATACCTTGCCTTGAAATTTATCATAAGATTCCTGGATATTGTGGTTTATACATTCTCCTATTGGAGTTACTTCTTGGACCTCTTACCTCAGAGATTTTGCTTCAATCAATTAAGAGTAGCCTCTGGAATTTCTGTTTTTAGCAATCACTATCAATAATTCAGGGCTTCCCTCGTGGCACAGTGGTAAAGAATCTGCGTGCCAATGCAGGAGACGAAAGAGAAGGGTTTGATTCCTGGGTTGGGAAGATCCCCTGGAGGAGGAAATAGCAATGCACTCCAGTATTCTTACCTGGAAGATTCCATGGACAGAGAAGCCGGGTGGGCTTACATTCCAGGGGGTTACAAAGTGTTGAACACGACTGAGCACAGCATAGCTTAGGTAATTCAATGATTGTCAGGATATTCTTGAAGAAACACTGCTATATATATCCTCTCAATAAAGAAAGTAGTGTGTTTTATGAAATTATTTTAAGAAATTCCTGAAGGTTTTTTTGAAAAACCGTTATCAGAAACACCGTTTGCCATTTGAAGATAGGCCATGCTGAGTTAAAGAACACTTTAGAAAAAGGCTTTATGTGTTTTGAGGGAGCTATGGCAATTGTAAGGTTCATGGATTCCACTCAAATTGGTAGCATTGCAGCCAGCATCCTTTGGCTATGGCGGCAATGTGTTTAGCTCAATGACAAGGCAACTGGCAGATATTTCTGTAAGACACACCTACTAAGAAATAGTGCTTGCTTGATCCGCACACACTGAGGACTTAATGGTTGGCATTTTTTTGCTTATTCACTTGTCCTAAATTCTTAATGAATAGGCTCTCTAAGGCTTTAATTTCTAGCCTATCTTAAGTTTATTACTAAAGTTTATCAAGCAATAAACACACTATTGCACTTATACTGTCGTATTTTTATAAAGCAGTTTATAAAAGGTGACATCTGGCAAAGAGGCAGATCTATAAAAATCATGCTGGTGGTTGTAGTGTCATTTTTTCTGCCATACTCCCAGAAAGAGTAATATTATTTTGACACACACATACATCCCCACTGTCAAGTTTCTATTTTTATAGTTGGCTTACTGCACATATCCTTAAGCTATACAAAACCTTTGGGCTAATGCAAAAAGTGACATTTCTGCATATTTATTACAATGCTATTTTAGAGGTTGACTTTGCCTGATAGGATTTTTCCAAGAACAGTGTCATTTTCATGACAGCAGACATTGTTGACAACAATACTATTGTGCGGTCAGTCAGAAGAGGTCAAATATGGAAGGACAAATCATAAATAGCTTAATTTAATGCTTCCTGTGATTATTTCTGAATATTCACTAGATACAGGGATAGGAAAAAAAAAAAAAAAACACCCCTGGTGAGCAGACCCCTAAGTAGTCAGAATCTGAACTAATACTTTGGTTAACATGTACCCCACCCTGAAGTTCAGAAGCCCTTCTCTAGGTTTATACCCCCACACTGAATGCATTTATCCACCAAAAGACTATACAAGGACATTCGTAACAGCTTTGTTTAGAAAAGCCCAAAATGGAAGCAGCCCAAATTTCCATCAGCAACCGAATGGATAAATGTAGTAGAGTAATAAATGAGGTACTTCACAGCTGTTAAAGCATACCACCTACTGCCCCATGCAGCAACATTAATGAATCTCACAGACAGTTGCATGGAAGCTGCTGAAGAGTACCTACTGTATGAGGTACAGTATTGCAAACCTTAGAAACTGACAGAACTGACCACTGGAGATAGAAGTTAGCATAGCAGTTGTGTGTGTGTTTGTGCGCACGCGGGGATAGTAGGGAGGTTTAACAAGGGCACTGTCTGCAAAGCGGCAGGAGGAGTCTTCTGGAGTAATAGAAACACTGTGCTTCATGATCTGGGGCCTGGTTACCAGTGTGTATACCAATGCAAAAACGCAGAGCAGTAAAGTTAAGATTGGGCTTCCCAGTCCTCCTGCCAATGCTGGTCATGTGGGTTCAGTCTCTGGGTTGGCAAGATCCCCTGGAGGAGGAAATGGCAGCCCTCTCCAATATTCTTGCCTGGGAAATCCCATGGACCGAGAAGCCTGGCAGGCTACAGTGCGTGGAGTCGCAAATGACTCAGACAAGACTTTGTGACTACACGGCAACAATAACGTGAGATTATCCCACCTTCCTATGTAATTCGGATACTCACTGCCGTGTATAACCACCCAAAAGCGTAACAGCTGAAAGCAGCTTGTTGCTGTTATACCTTGCAAGGCTGTGGAGCAGGGATTCAGATAAGATACTCCAGGAGTGATTGGCTTATCTCAGTTTAATGAAGTCTGATGCTGGGACTGGAGGGACTCCAGTGGCGGAAAGTTGGTTAGGTCCCTCTCTCTCTCTCTATCTCCCCTCCCTCCCTGCGACTATCTAAATGGGCTTTTTCATGACATGTTGACCTCAAGGTGGTCAGACTTCTTACCTTAGAGCAATGTATGACTGTAAGAGCTGCTCTTTTAAGAGATCAAGTGGACACATTGGTTTCTTAAGACCTGGGCGGAGTAAGTTCTGCTGAATTCTCTTGGTCAGAGCACTTACTGAGCCCACCAGACTCAAGGAGAGAGAGGACAGACCCCCCTACTTCTTACTGGGAGAGATGTTAAAGATTCTGTGGCCACCCTGTATAGATGCTATATCTCAATTTTAAAGTTTTTGTTAAAAAGTTAGTCAGTCACATTACTCTCAAAACTTTCTTACCTGTTGGAAAGCATTGCAAAATTTAAATCTAGTTCTGAAAAACACAAACAGCAAAAGAGACCCTCCATCTGAAATCACAGTTTCTATCATATCATGTATCTCCTCTGCATTTCTTTTTGAGGCTGAAAAGTCAGTGACTTTTTCTTATGTTATTTGAAGTTTCTGGGCTTTGAGTTTTATTTTTGCCAGGCTTGGATGAACTTAGACTTTTATTTAATCATTTACGGCCTAGAGTTAACTGTCAGATTGAAGTCAGATAAGGCTTCTGATACAACTGAAATCCTTTGCTCCTTTTGATTCATGGATAATGAATTTGCCATCTTATAGTCAAAGTATGATTTTTTAAGAAAGAAATCCTATATCTCTTATTAATCATCTGTCAGAGCTATGTTACCCAACAGGTCTCTTTGTACAAATCCTTATTAAGAGATGAGCACAGAACAGCTGCGTTTATGAAGTGAGGTTTTATTTGAGATTGACTGGAAATGTTTATTCAAGCTAAATAAAACCAGCATGAAAGCAGATCCTTTTAAACTATTCAGCTCCATTCGAACACACCACTGATGTGGACAGCTTGGGAAAGCAGCTTGTGTACACAAAAAGCTGCATTATCAAACATATCAAAAGGTTTTAGTGTCAGCACGCCCAATGTCTCTATCAGAGATAATTATTACGCTCATGCCTGGCATAATTTAGGTCAAGAGAAGCACTTTAGCCAGATCTTCAAGCAGCATTGTACATCTCATTTGAAATTTTCAGGGCCATATCTCATTTTCTGTGCCAGGAAGTTCAAAGTCCATTCTACAGAGTCAAGATTAGAAAAATCTAGCCTCATCCTCTCAGATTTTTCTTTTCAATTAATTGCAAAATGCTGCTATCCTCTGGCTCCCTCCCCTCCACCCCCTGCAGAACCAGAAAGGATTTATGTAGTAATTCCATATCACCATAATTTCAAGACCCTGCTTTCATTTGTCACTTAAAGAGCTTTGCGGTATATAAAGCCGTCAACCCAGCTTCAAAGCCGTATCACTTTGTCAAAAGAGAGTTGTTTGCACTTTACATGACAACCTATTTGTATAAAGTGCCAGGATTTGAACTAAATATACCGCATGAAATCTAAGTTGTAGATGATGGAATCTTGTTTGTGATGCTTGTCATTTGCTGCTCACTCTATCCCCCCAGCCTTCTATGTTAGTTCCTCCACTTCACGCCGCCCCCGCCCCCCCACCCCGCATTGAATGGGACTGTTTTATTTTTTTATTTTTTTTTTATTTGACTGCACTGGGTCTTAGGTGTGGCATGTGGGCTCTAGTTCCCTGACCAGGGACCAAACCTAGGCCACCTGCATTGGGAGCATGGAGTCTTAGCCAATGGACCACCAGGGAAGCCCAAATGGGACTATCTGTAAGAGACCCCTTTAACTTAGACAGGGCTTCCTGATAGCTCAGTTGGTAAAGAATCCGCCTGCAATGCAGGAGACCAGGTTCAATTCCTGGGTCGGGAAGACCTGCTGGAGAAGGGATAGGCTACCCATTCCAGTATTCTTGGGCTTCCCTTGTACCTCAGCTGGTAAAGAATCTGTCTGCAATGCAGGAGACTTGGGTTCAATCCCTGGGTTGGGAAGTTCCCCTGGAGAAGGAAAAGGGCATCCACTCCAGTATTCGGGCCTAGAGAATTCCATGGACCGTATAGTCCATGGGGTCGCAAAGAGTTGGACATGACTGAGCGACTTTCACGTCACTTAGACAGTGTTAATGGCGTTGCTTGAGCCGCATCAGAAGGCACACAATTCTAGAGTCTGATGAGCACATTTGTTTCCTCTCACTCATCTCTGACCCTTGAATACTCTAGATTGCTTATTAAAATGCCAATGTGCATATCTGTATGTGTGTTTAAATAAATCTCAAGTCTAAAGCATGTGAGTGAATAATATCCGTGTGTGAGTCAGTGAGTATGACAGAGCATGACCTTAGGGATTGGGTGGATTCTGATCTATTCCCCTCTGCTGTCAAGCAGTATAACCTTGGACAAAATAAGATGTTTGAATTTGTTTGCTCATCTGTCATTTGGGGGAACTAACCTCAATTTGGAGAAGGCAATGGCACCCCACTCCAGTATTCTTGCCTGGAAAATCCCATGGACGGAGGAGCCTGGTAGGCTGCAGTCCATGAGGTCTCTGAGTCGGACACGACTGAGTGACTTCGCTTTCACTTTTCAGTTTTATGCATTGGAGAAGGAAATGGCAACCCACTCCAGTGTTCTTGCCTGGAGAATCCCAGGGACGGGGGAGCCTAGTGGGCTGCCGTTTATGGGGTCACACAGAGTGGGACACGACTGAAGTGACTTAGCAGCAGCAATCCCAACTGGCAGGCTTATTGATACACTGAGTCTCGTGTGTGGAGTATCATGAATTTTAGAAGCCCCCACGATCTTAGGACTGTCAGAGTTAGCACATTTTCTCAGCTGTGAGTTGAGCTTATTCTCTCTAGAACGCTTTTCGGTGTTTGTTTTAATTTAAGCTTTTCCCAGAATTAATCATATTTAAATAGTTAACAAATGGATATATATATATATATATATATATATATATATATATATGTCAGAGATGAGTGAGAGGAAATGAATGTGGTTGTCCAACTCTAGAATTGTGTGCATATATATATATATATCAATTTGTTAACAATTTAAATATGAATATATACTATATATGTAGATAGATAGATAGAGATCTGATACCTACTTCATGTAGATAGTCTTCACAATAAACTCAGTCCCTCCTAGGATGTAGTGTTTCCATCAGGCTTTTCAAAGGTGTCCACAAGCCAACCTCACTGTTATCATTACCCACAGGCCAATGCAAAATACAGAATCTCAGATCCCATCCCAGAACTTTTGAAACAGAATCTACATTTCAACCTTTATTTTCACACAAAAGTTAAAGGAGAATTTTTCTAGTAGAGCGACTACTGGTTCTTCATTTAGAAGACCAAAGTTTTTATGGAGTTTTTTTTTTTTTTTTTTAAGGTTTTTAACCATGACATTCAGTAAGAAATAGATTTAATATCATTACCCATAAAGGGGAACGTATGTATTTATAAACCCATGTAATGAAAACAAAAGTTGTACCAAACAGTATTTACCCTAGCTGTATACTGAGCCCTCAGATATTTGTTTCAGTTTAAAACATACCAGCCATGGCACCTTAAATTGATTTCATAATGGGTTAGTAAAGAACCATTGTGTTACACAAGCTTGGACCAATCCTTTTTTCCTCCCCAGGCCTAGATTTTTCTCACCTATAAAAGCAGGTATGTAGATCAATTGACTGAAATTGTCTCTTAGTTAGTTTGAACAGTCTGTGATGCATTTTAAAATGTGAAAATGCATCTCTGGACTGGATTTTTCAAAGGGCTTGTTCATTGGTTATTGTATGTGTAGTTTTTATTGAGAAGGAGCACAGACAAACAATGGCTCATGAACCACAGCTTTTGCATAATGAAAGCTCGCAGCGCAGAGTGGTAGACAGTGCGAAGTGAACAATTATGTGCAGGTCCTAAACTTGTGTCATTGTTTAAAACAAAACGTACCTTTAAGCTTTTTAAAATGTGTATACTTTGTCATTATGCAACGAAAACATCGTGAACTTAAATCCTCTTCCTGTCTAGCACACAATCAGAATGTTAAGCAGTCTTCTGTTTAGGAAAAATGCTAACGCTACAGTGCAGAAAGCTGACAACACCTTGACCAGTGATCAGAATTGACATCACCAGTGAAAGGCAGACAGTCATCATGTCCCTCCAAATGTGCTGCCCTGAGAAGGGCACAAAGTGACCAATGTGCTACTCGGCCAAGGAGTACGTAACAGAAATGCAATCTCCAGGACACATCAGAGAAACCCCAATAAGGACTAGTTCTATTTTAAAAAAAAATGTATGTGGAAGATAGAAGTAGGGACATACTGTGAAACAGAAGAAGTCAGAGAGAGACAAAGAAATGTTTGAGATCAAAGGGGATTACAGAGATGACCACTAAATAAACGAGATTGTATGCTGAGTCTTACACTGGACCAAGAGCATGTCATAAGGGACATTGCTGGTTAATGGACAAAACTGGGAAAGAGAAGCTGGTTGATTAGATAAAACATGGTACCAATGTTACATTTACTGAAGTTGCTTGCTGTACTGTGCTGGTAAGAGAGACTGTCCTTATTCATAAATGTGTACTGAATGAAACTTATTTTCAAAATAAGGGCAGGAAATAAATAGTGTGTGTATAGGGAGAAAGTGCAAATGATAAGCAGATAGGAAAAATGTTAACAATAGATGGATCTGGGGTGTAGATGGATGTTCCTTATGCTATTCTAGTTCTTGAAATTGGGGGATATATTGAAATTAATTCCAAAGTAAAAGTTTTGAAATGACCCCATTTTTCCTTCTCTCCTCTGATTGTGCCCCTTTGTTTCCAGAATTCCTGGAGTGCTTTTGCCTTAGGGGCTGCGCCTATGTAAGGCCAGCTTGGGCCAAGCTGGAGCCTCCAGTATTCTCTAGTTTCCTGGAGCTCGCTCTCTCTGCCCTTGTCCCTCAGGACTTTTGGTCTGCCCCTTTTCTATGATACCTACCCTAGCTCCAGATATAGTAGTGATTCGCCTTTCTCACTTGGTCTTTGGTTGACCTTAATCTCTACCCAGTTCTTGTCCTTTTGGCCCTGTTAGCTGAATCCTCCCACCTTTCAGCACCAGTCTCTTTGAGACTGCTTTGCGACTTCGAGAGCACTGCTCTTTTTTGATCTTGAAAGAAACCCAGGATCCTCTTTTGAAAATCCCTGTAGAACAGGTACTCAGTTACCAGCAGATGTTTGCATGTACCAGGGAGTCCAGAGGCTTCTAGTGGTAGGTCTTAGTCCCTATGGAAGCCAGAAATCTATAGATACTTTTAAGGACATTTTGAAAAAGCAGTGATCTTCCTTTCATATGGCAGAGGAATGCTGGAATAATAAACAGAGGTGGTTCTTGCTTGTCTGCTCTGCCAAGTGCCCACATGGCCAGACAGATTTCAAAGCAGTGGCGCTCTGTAATTCTTAATTATCCTCCGAAGCCGTGTCCTTGTCTTTAGGAAGGTACAGTCTTATTGATGAGGTGAGATGGCTGGATGTGAAACCGACTGACAGCTTGTATGATTAAGTGCATTCAGAAGAATTATAACAGGTAATACATGGCGGGAATCGGAAAAACCAGGAGACCATTGTGGCTGCGGGGACGGCTGGAACTAACGGAAGAAGCTGGAGAGCAGCTAGGATGTGTTTCCCAGGACCTCTCAAAAGAGCCCCTAATGGCTCAATCGCGAGAGACAGAACAAGCAGGTTTGAGACCAGCACTGGGGCACAGGATGTCGGAGGGCTGGCTACAAATCAGAGCTCAGGGTCTGAGGGCTGAGAGAAGAGGGCTCAACCCTTGGGTCTCAGCTTGCATCTTCACAAAAGGCCTAGTTTAGACTTACTATTTCCCAAAGAGGAGAGTTACAGAAGTGTTTTAGTTGGAAACGCAAAAAACCCTCTGTTATACTCACCTGCCACACACTTTAAATTTAACTAAAGGAAAAAAAAAGTTTTGTTGTCACTTCAGGAATAGTTTAAGTACTTTGATTTTATTTTTTCATTTTTTCTTTAATGTGAACCATACTTTTTGGGCCGCTGGTTTGAGATTTCTTCCTTTTTGCTTTTCTAAGTGGAGTAGAAGCCTCAAAAGCAGAGGTCTCTCATCCTTGCAGAAGCAGTGTCCATCCCCACCCAGGCCTGTAGTAACATCCGGTCACTGTGAGTCTCCTGCACCATGGAGTTCTCCCTCTCCCTGCTACCTCACCACCCCACAATGAACAGGTCCAACCCTTCTGCTGCGAGCAAAGTTGGTGCTCAGTTTACTGGTAATTAATGACTAGGACTTCCTTGATAGAACATAATGGAACTACAGAGCAATCACTTAGAGGGGGAAGCAACTGTCAATTATCACTCTAATGAATCCTGCTTAACGGAGGTGACGGGCAGCCGGCTGATGCACAACCTTCTGTGCATCAAAAATGTATTCCTTAAAATTGCCATTTCTGTTCTGTGTGTGGTTTGCAAGATAACCGCTCTCAAGGCCAGATTATAAAGTAGCTTCAGCTCTGGGTAACAGTGTCATTTTGGAGCTAGTCTCAGAACTACTTATTAACTCTTCAGTGTTAACCCCTGTTAATATTTGAATATAAGTAAACAGAATATACTTAACATTAAAAATTTTTAATAGCATGGTAGTGGTGATAAGTTATTGAGATGATCATAGCAATGATGTAATGAATGGCATTTGTTGAATCATATGTGACAGCTCCTACACTGAAAATTTCATATGTATTGTCTCATTTAATTCTTGAAATATCTAGTGTTAAAAATCAGTTTACAGAAGGGCAGATTCATGGCTGTTGTACGATTATAAACACAATTCAGGATCTTACTCAGCTCATTATTTGAGGGTGAAGGACCTAGTAAGACGTTAAAATCAGCCCAAATTTAAGGTTTTTTCATAAAAATATATGTGTGTTTGTGTCTCTGTGTGTGTGTACACGCATGTGTGTGTATACAATTTGAATGATTTTGGGGCCAGACACAAAAGAGCATAATGTCTATCTGATCCATAACAGCTCTTACAATTTACTCTCTCATGTCAGTTGTAAAATAGTCCTGTAAACAGTAAGTGATGCCCAGCCTTGGTGACACTTTTCTGAAGGAATCCAGTTAATCTCATCTGCCTATTTCAAAGTTTGAAAAGTTTTTTTCTGATACCAAATGATAGATGAGGACACTGAGGCTTTGTGATGTTAAGTAACTTACCCAAGGTTGTGTAAGAGATGGAGCGGGGACTGACTTGAGTCTGACTCCTCCCACAGCTGGCACTGTGGTGATGGGCAGCATGAGCTCACCAAACAAATGGGTTTGAGTTGAACTCCCAGCGACCCTGGGCCAGGTAGCTCCTGTGCCTTTATTTTTACACGTGTGAAGTACTGTTGCTACTAGTTTTTAACTCACAGTGGTGTTGTAGGGATACAGTGAGGTCACCCGTTAAAGGTCTGTGCATGGTGTACACAACAGAGCACTCCATCTATAAATGCTGGCAGCTGTTGTATCATCAGTAATGATTAGCGTGACCACGCACCACCAGCGTGTCTTGAACATAGCAGTGCCCTCGCTTTGTCCACCTTGATCAGCCGTGGTTGCCTTAAGAGTCTGGGCACATGCAGAATACGACCTCCAGGAATCTCTATCACAGAAAATCAGCTATTACAGTTTTTGTCCGGGATCACGACAAGCTTTTACTGACCCCAGGAATAGAAAGGCTGTACAATACTTGGTCAAGTATCTCTTCCCTCTGGGAACAAAACAACAACACTGCCATGTAGCTTGTGAAAAGATTTGCCTGCTATTCCCTATAAAGGTTTAAGGACACATGAATCCATTATAACTGTAGCAGGGATCATTTTAAAAACGTACTCAAAGTAAAAATCAGTGTCATAAAACACCTATTAGGGCCCATCTTTCACAATGGCAAAAATCCAAGCATGGCATTCAGTCTTTTCTTCCTAGAGTTCATATTGCCTTCCGTCAGTGACGATGGAGTTGAAATGTTCAGGTCTTTTGTTGGATATCATCTCACTGCCTTGTTCTGAGCAGATGAGAGGTTGGAACCATCAGTATCAATCCTGTATTTTGGAGTTAGGGAGTGTCAAAGGGACAGAAGTCAAAGGTCAAATGACAAAATGATGTGGGAATTTGCCACTTTTTAGAAATGAGATTTTTCTGTAGATATTAAAGAAGTTATAATTTGAGGAGATACTTTACTGGAGACACATTTCTATACTGGTTCCTTATCTTCTTATCCTGAGAGCATTGTTGCAGTCAGCATACGTACATTTAGTTATTCAGATGTATCAAAAATTTCTGTTTATGCTCTCATCTTTGTTGTGTGGGGTAGAAGGAAATATCCATGTCAAAAGGAGGATGTGCTATCTTGATTTAAAATTCTTTAAGAACACATAAAAATGAGTAGCTTTGTCTTCATAATATTCACGTGTTATATTTTTGTTGTTGCTGTTGTTCAGATTTGCTAAGTTGTGTCTGACTCCTTAAGGCAATGGCACCCCACTCCAGTACTCTTGCCTGGAAAATCCCATGAATGGAGGAGCCTGGTAGGTTGCAGTTCATGCTAAGGGTCGGACACGACTGAGTGACTTCACTCTCACTTTTCACTTTCATGCATTGGAGCAGAAAATGGCAACCCACTCCAGTGTTCTTGCCTGGAGAATCCCAGGGATGGGGGAGCCTGGTGGGCTGCTGTCTATGGGGTCGCACAGAGTCGGACACGACTGAAGCGACTTAGCAGCAGTAGCAGTCTGACCCCTTTTGCCTCACCACAAGAGAAATGCAGCATGTAGGTCTTGTTATTGTGATCCTAAGATGAAGACAGATACTCATGATTAATTCTTTGTGATTTTCCTGTTATTATTGATAATGCAAACAATATGTCTGTGCTGTTTGAGAGCTGACAAGCATCAAGTGTATTTTTAAACATGCCAAATGTGTTTGGTACTCCTCCTACGTATTTCCTTAAATTTGTAAAATCGTGAAACATTTGGTTTTTTGTTGTATATTTAGAATTATTGCCTTATAAACTCTCTCAACATATTGTGAACAGTTCAAAGAAACTCAGTTTAATTTTGCACATATATTGATGTGAGGAATGGTTGTGGAGAACTACTCAAAGGGTTGAACAGTTGTTCCTACTGGAAATAAAATAGACTGAAAGAGACATTGAAGAGACTTACAAATGATATCTTAGTAACTCATGTCAGGATTGCTGCAATCTGTTTTTATAGTTTCCATCTTGCATGGAAAGGCTGTGGAAAGGGTTAAGTATTTTAGCTCAAATTTCTATTCCACATGGCCTAAGTACCCTCAAAGCAAATATATTTTTCATTTTCCTCTTAGTTTTCTCAACCAAAAGGAGACGGAAGTCACTAGTGAAATATTGCAGGATGTGTTGACTTAGATATGTTTTCTAATTTTAATTTCTTTAGAAGCTAAGTTGTATACATATCCTTCAGGGTAGTTCCTACGCACTGTGCCCTCTGCATGCCAAGTTGCTTCAGTAGTGTCTGACTCTTTGTGGCCCCTTGGACTGTAGCCTGCCAGGCCCCTCTGTTCATGGGGTTCTCCAGGCAAGAATACTGGAGTGGGTTGCCATGCCCTCTACCAAGGGATCTTCCCACCCAGGGATCAAACCCACATCTCCTGTGTCTCCTGCGTTGGAGGTGAATTCTTTACCACTGAGCCACCAGAGTACTTCCAACTCTGTGCGACCCCAGAGATGACAGCCCACCAGGCTCCCCCATCCCTGGGATTCCCCAGGCAAGAACACTGGAGTGGGTTGCCATTTCCTTCTCCAATGCATGGAAGTGAAAAGTGAAAGTGAAGTCGCTCAGTCGTGTCCGACTCTTAGCGACCCCATGGACTGCAGCCCACCAGGCTCCTCCATCCATGGGATTTTCCAGGCAAGAGTACTGGAGTGGGGTGCCATTGCCTTCTAAAGGCACACAAAGTCCAGAAGAGAATGGGAGTTGATGAAATTCTCCTCAGCATTCTGTCCATTCTACTTCCTAACAGTGATATGTCCTAAACTTTTCATGTTAAAAAGTGCTCACAAAGACATACTACGTTACTAAACGTGGGTTCCTTTAAAAATTAGTGAACCAATAAAAGAACGTAGTAGAATTACATTTTAATTGTACAGTCATTAACTGACTGAATTTGCTTTTTCCAAAATACAAATTTTTAAATTAGCCTTTGTGACCTTTAAAAACATTCTGAATTAAGATAGAACATAAGTAATGCAGTCTCATTAACTTTAATAAAGTCCAATAAAAAGTCTAAATTAAAAAAAAAACTGTCTTCATAAAACAGTGTGTTATTGCTAAAGCATTAATAGAGCATCACAGTTTAAAATTATTAAAAATTACTAAGTATCCATTTAGGATGAGATTTATTTTATGATTGCAAACACCTCCAAAACAAATCGGTAGTCAATTGCAATGCATTTTGAGATGTAAAAGCACCATTAATTACTGTTAATGGTACTTCTCTAATGTATGTAAATACATCATCGGCACCGAAGCTCTTGGCAGTTATTTCTTACTTCTTTCTAGACAGTTTAAAGATCCTAATTTATTAATATTCACAACAAGCAGAAAGATAAACACATTGTTTTGAAGCTCTTGATGAATGGCTATGGGAGGCATACTGTTCTCAGGCTGAGAGTAGATATTAACTTGTTGGCAATAACTCACTGCCCTGCATGAAACAGACCCCAGAAGGGAGACCAAGAGTTTAAAACGATGTTATTAAGAGTCTCTGAAAGCACTTTATTCGGAGGAACCTCAGATTTGAACATTTTATTAGTCTCACTCTACACCTATTTCATTATTTGTCCCCAGAATGTTAAACTCTGCACAGGCTCCTGCCAGGGTAAGCATTATTTTTGATGCACTTTACTGAATATGATTGACAAGGACTTTTTCAGGAATACATTGGGAGAGCAATGTTTCCTATTTATTATGTCCTTTCATCTCTGCCTGAGCTAGAATATTCATGTTGTAGAAGTAATAAAAAGAAAAAAAAATTCTGCTTCTTTGCGAACCACCTCACCCCCAGATTCAAACAGAGTGAATGCCTTAGAGACTCACAGATAGGACTTTCACCAATTTAGACGTGAAAGATGGCAGCTAGCAGAATCACATATCAACATCTGGATCCTTCTCAAATGGTGCAGGCTGAGAAATAGGAAAGGAAAAGGAAAAGCACATTTTAAAATGAAATGTATTTTGGCATTTTATCATAGACTAGAGTGAAAGATTTTATTTTTCCTCATTCTTTAACTGTTTTTGATAGAGACATGTATCGTCCACTTAGCTGCTTAATTAAGTTACAAATACTGAGTACTGATGAAAATTTCAAATCTTGCTTCTAATTTTCAGTTGCCAGATTAAGCAAATAAGAATACAGGAGTCCAGGTAAATTTGAATTTCAAATAAATTCATATTTTTTGTTAGATTTTAGAGTATTTTAATATCTGTTTCTTCAGTGAAAATGTTGTGAAATTACTAGGATTAACAGTTGTAAAAGAATAGAGCAAAGGAAAGATGGAAAATGCAAAATTGGTTCTTGGTAAATTTCAGTTAAATTTGTTTAGTATAAGTATATCCCACATGATACATGGCACATATTTACTTTTAAGTCTTATTTGTCTGAAAATTCAGTTGCTCATTCTATGTTTCATCTGAGGACTCTATTCTAGTTTATGACAATAAAAGATCAGTGTTTTTTGCAAGCATGTAAAGTTTTTTTAATCTGTCAAATGACAGTAAAAATTCCAAGACCATTGGGGATATTGCACACGTTGATACCGGTAAAGCTCATGGAAAAATTCCTAGCATCTAGTAAGTGGAAGCATAAGCTTTTGTTCTCAAATGATCATTTGTTCCAATGTTAGACATCTTTCCTATTGGAAGCCTGTTGTTACAGATATGTAAAATTGTGGAAAGAATCTCCCTGATGTCATTGACAACAAGTATAGTTCATTTACCAAATACAAGTGGCCCTGTGACTGAAACAAATGAAAGTTCAAAATGTTAGCTTGCTTACAGGCATTGAAAAGAGCCACAGTGGTGGCAACTTTTCCTTTGGCTTTTATAGAAGCACATTGTATTTATTATCATGAGATGTCAAGTTTGCTTTGGAACATATGTGTCCTTAAGAAAAGAGCAGAGAAAGGATAAAGGAGCCAGGTATGAGCCAAAGTGCTAGTCACAGTTGGTAATAATCACAATGAAGATCAGCAATGTGAACACAAGAATTCTTACTACACTAGATGGAAATTCACAGTGGGGTTGGTAGATGTTTTAAATGAAAGATCAGGCAGTGTTCCTGAATATTCACTTGTGACCCATAAGAAACACCTGCTCCTGCTCTAGGAATCGGTGTAGAAGTTACAGCAGGCTGGGCTATAATGCAGTCACAAAATCTCTGTGTCTTAACCAACCATCATTTATGTCTCATCCTTGCACGTTCCATCTTGGTTGCAGGGGTCTCTCCAGGGCTGCTCTTCTCCAAGGAGCACCTCATCAGTTTAGTCCACTCCTGTCTCGTGGAGTCTTTGAGACTTCAAGGTTTACCACAGTTGTAGAGAAGAGACATGGACAGGTGCATGTGGACAGTTAAGTGGAACATGTTAACACTGATCACAGCCTGTGGCCCCAAACTGGTCATGTGACCCTGTCCAGCTGCAAAGGGGGTTCTGAAACATACATAGCCTTCCACGTGTCAAGCAATGGACTTTCTGAGAGAGGACCCAGAGCAATTAGCACTAGCTCGCCACATTGACAGAATGTAGCTGATGGAATGGATTTTGCGATTTCTTTCCACAAAGCTCAGAGGCAACTTTAACATCCCTCTTCACTGTGCGGCACACAGTAGTTGGCAATCAAAGCTGGCAAGAGAGCCGAAACCTGTAGGCCATTGCTGCCCTGCTCCCAGAAGCCAAAGAAAACATCTATTGCGGTAGGAGTTTGAACGTCATGCACAGTGGTCAGAGTTTTAGAAATCAGTAAAATAGATTATTCGGACAGTCTTTATCACAGGCTTACTGATTTGAATTTACCATCACTCCAGGCTCTGTGTGATTCGGGAAAAGGTAGTTTCCGGGTATCCCAATTAGCAATCTTGATGGTAATATTTAAAATAAAATGTATCTCCAATTGGCCTGAAATTTAAGTCCTTCCTAGCTTTATTCCCATGCAACCCAAGTATTAGGAGTTTTTCATAACTGTGAGGAAAAGGGGAGAAACTTATTAACAAAGCTTGCAATAAAGGTTGAAAATTGTTTTTGTTTTATCCCAGTGTAAAATTGATGGTATTAAAGCTTTTTCCAGCTCTAGGCAATCTTGCCTGTGTTACCTTAAAGTACTGCTTGATGAGAAATTCAGATCACATTTGAGCCTGGCCATTTCAGTTCAGTCTTCAGTTAGGTGGAAGTTTTCTGGTGACTGACACTTTCTCCCAATTAACTGTGATGAAGGGGCAGAGCCTGAGAATGTTCTCAGGTCAGGAGTATGAGTTATATGTCAGTGAGGTCTGATTCCTGGAAGACTGGAGAATAGTCAAGACATCTTTGAATTGGGGAATTACATTTCAAGTTTTTTTTTTTTTCCCCCCATACAGTTTGGTTGTTCATACCAGTCTTAATCAGCAATATTTATTGCCAGTGTTTTCTTTGAATAGGTGTTCAGTTCAAGGCAGAGTGCTAGACACTGTGATGAACATTAAGTTGTAGTTCAGTTCAGTCACTCAGTTGTGTCCAACTCTTTGCGACCCCATGAACCGCAGCACGCCAGCCCTCCCTGTCCATCGCCAACTCCCGGAATCCACCCAAACCCATGTCCATCAAGTCGGTGATGCCATCCAACCATCTCATCCTCTGTCGTCCCCTTCTCCTCCTGCCTTCAATCTTTCCCAGCATCAGGGTCTTTTCCAATGAATCAGCTCTTTGCATCAGATGGCCAAAGTATTGGAGTTTCAGCTTCAACATCAGTCCTTCCAATGAACACCCAGGACTGATCTCCTTTAGGATGGACTGGTTGGATCTCCTTGCAGAGGAATTTTCTATAAATAGAAACTGAGACATTGGGGAATGCGAAAGATATGGTAAAATACATAATCAACTGGTTAGCCATGTTTTTTGTGATTAAAAAGTCAGAGGAGCTAAGGCTAGTCAGAGGAGCAATAGCTCAGGGTGAAGGAGAAAAAAAACAAGGGGCTTGCTGTAGGGGGGAAAAAAAAAAAATGCCAAACATTTCATTGATTAGATATGCCAGGAGGAGAGAGGGGATGTAGTGGACCCCACACTGAAGCCTTAGACACTTAATCAGAACCTGCTTTTTTGCCTCTTTCAGTAAAAACCAAGCTTTCTTTCAACTCTTAGTGATTAAAAAAAAGGAAAAAAAAAAAAAACAAACAGCATCATTTAATTCCCACCGTATACTGATTCAAAGTGGCCTTCAGTTCATTTCTAATTGGAACCTCCTGATATTTCTTTTAAAATTCAGTTTAAAATAGATGCAAAAAATATTAGTCTGACAATGAATCATAACCACTTTAAATACATGTAGTCAGAAGTCAGTGTGTTTATCTCCTGAGAGTAAACTGCTTTTTTTTTTTCTTTTCTAAACTGGTAAGAGTTGTATTTAGCATTTAATGTTTTTAAAACCACAGAGGTAATATACAAGATCATTTTCATTGTTTGAAATTCAGGTGCTACAGAAAAATAGAGTAATCTGCACCCCCATCCACTCCCCTTCTTGCCCTCAGTCTTTCTCCTCTATCAAGAGGCTCAACAGTTAGGTGTGCCAGTGTTCACTGCAGCGCTGTTGACAATAGCCAAGACATGGAAGCAACCTAAATATCTATCAACAGAGAAATGGATAAAGAAGATGTGGTACATATATACAATAGAGTATAATTCAGCCATTAAAAGGAACATTAAGGTCATTTCTAGAGATGTGGATGGACCTAGAGTCTGTCACATGGAGTGAAGTTAAGTTAGAAAGAGGAGAACAAATGTCACCCATTAATGCATATATGTGGAATCTAGAAAAATGGTGCAGATGAACCTACTTGCAGGGCAGAAATAGAGAGGCAGACACAGAGAATTGACATGTGGACATGGCAGGGTGGGGACGAATCAGGAAATTAGGATTGACATGGACTGCCATGTGCAAAATAGGCAGCGAGTGGGCATCTGCTGTACAGCACAGGGAGCTCAGTTTGGTGCCGTCTGATGGGTAGGGTGGGAGGTGGTGGGAGGGAGGACCACGATGGAGGTGGGGATATATATATACAAGCTGACTCACTTTGTTGTAAAGCAGAGACTAATGCAACTTTTAAAAGCAATTACACTCCAATAAAAACAGAAAAAAATTTAAAATAGCTAGAAAAAGAAAGTTAGATGTGAATTTTGCGTGTGTGTGTGTTTGTGTTTTGCTCAAACCTAATGACTAAAAATCATCAGGAGTGTACTTGAATTCCAAGATAGGTTTGGAGCAAGAGTGAACACGCATCAGAGCTGTGGGATGTCTCAAAGGGAAGAATTAGAGAAAGGGTAATAGAAGATTTAGGGGGCTAGAATTATTCATGTGACGTTCTTAGTAGATATTTGTCAGAATATGTCAAGTAGGCAGTTTCTGGAACAGTTTTTGAGTCTATGAGAAAAATGCATGACTTTGAATGAACTAATGATGAGGATTTTAAGCTTAGTCTGTAATTATGCTTTGGTTAGGTACAGCTTCTTTGTCTCATGAGTCATAGTACAGATTTGCAATATACCGTTGTTATTTCCATTCTCAAGTGATACATAAGACTCTTCTGATGAAGTAATACTAGCCCTACCGTAAATTTCCAATTCTTCTTCTTGTTCTTGTGAAGCAATGCTAATGCCATATGTCACAGAGTTACTTTTCCATTTTAAAACACCAGTGTTAGTTTTATCTTGTTGATCATAAAACTAACAAAGAGTTAGAATAATTGTTAGATCAGATTTCTATTTTAGAATAAATCACTTAAAGGAAAACCATGTCACTGCTGTGAATGAATGAACAGATGAGATTCTTGACAGTGGGGAGGCCTGCGTCAAAATCCAGGAATCTAAGGTACCCTAGAGAATCTAGGATATTTTGAGGAGATCTGATTTGTGGACTGGAAAGGTGGATACTGTTTAGAAAAGAGCTTGAAATCAGGGAAACCAGTACCATGTCCTTAATAAGAGATGTTAAAGACAATGGGGGCTGGATTTGGGGCCAATGGAGTGAAGTGGACAGATTTGTCTGCTGCCCAGAAGTACAACCTAGATGTGATTAGGCAGGTGAATGAGTAAAGGAAATGTGGTATGTCTACATCGTGGGGATTATTCAGCACCCAGAAGAATGAACTATTAAGCTACATAAAAACTTGCATGTATCACCTGAGAGTTACGCTGAGTGAAGAAGGCCAGTTTCTAAAGGTTATATGTTGTATGATTCTGTATATTCACATACAGTATTATTAAAATGATAGAAGTAGAGAAATGGAGAACAGATGAGTGGTTGCAAGTGTTTAGTGATGGACAGGGAACTGCAGTGGAAGGGAAAAAATGGCTTTGGTCACAAAAGGCAATATGAGGGATCTTTGAGAATGGGAATGTTCTGTCTTTTGAGAAAAACATACAAAAGTGAATGATTTAACTGAGGCTGCAGGTTTATTTTTGTGATTGTTATTTTAGACACAGCATGTGATTATAGTCATTGCTTCTGCACTCATGCCAATTGGTGTTTAGAAATTAAAAGTGTGATATAATGAAACTAGTTCATTATTCTGGTCCAACTTCTATTGCTAACTAAGTTGTGACCTTGGTCATGTTCTTCAAATTTACTGGAACTTAGGCTCCTCTTGAGGGTTTTGGAATAATTACTGTCAGAGGTCCCTTCCAGCTGTAGAATTTGATGGTTTCATGTTTGAATGCATCAATTGCATTTCAGCATCTCAAAAGTACACTCAGACATGCAACAGTGAGTCTGTTATGTTATTTATTTTATTTCATCAAGAATGTTTTTGCATGGGTTATTTTAATGTGTGGAACTTAATTAGCATTTCTTTCCATCATCCCAAAGGTCAAGATCCCCCAATTCCCCTCTTGCAGTTAGAGTTCTCTAAGTACAGCAGATCCCCTCTTGTGCCTCTGAAGAGTGCTGGGCTGCTCGTGGAAGGGTGTTGGAAAGGACTCAGAGTGAATGTTGGTTGGAGAGGAATTGCTGGTTTCAGGGTAGACCGTATTACTTAGATTGCATTTTAGAATGCAGTTATCAGTGGTTTTACCTTCTAAAAAATGTCGTGGCAGTATCTTGGCGTAGTTAATATTTTAAACTGTTTCTGTTTGTTTGTTTAGATTTTGTTTTTTGTCGCAAGGTGACGGATCTTAGCTCCAGATAGGTCTTCATTCTTATCAAAGTGTTGATGTGATTTTAAAACATGTTTTTTGACCTTTTCAGTACATTTTGTGAACCCTTAACTTGCCCAAGACTCTTCATGTGAATTGAGTTAGTCCAGAAAGCACTGTTAATTTTCCCTAAATCCTTGGAAGGGAACAGACTGAGAATTGCACCTTCTCAGGATGGTTTTCACGGCATTAAACATGGCACTATTTTCAAAGCCAACTAGCAGGTATATTTTAGTCTTTTCTCTTATGCCCTACAATACTGGAAAGGAGGCATGTAGTGAGTTGACTTTAAGATCTATACTTGACCTCTTTCTCAGTTGACAGACATTTATTAAGCATTTTCTGCTGTTATAGAAGGTTGATAAAGTATATGTGTTCTTCATTTCTATGGAGAACAGTGACTTTGAAGTCAAAGACTAGGATCTTCACATTTTTCTTAGTTAACACCAGTGTGCTGTCTCCTTAACTTTTGTAGTTTATAAATTCTGTGGTATTTGACTTGAGCTTTTTAGTAAAAGTGCAAATTAGAAATAAATAAATTATCATTATGGGCATAGAAACCCCCAATAGAATTTGCAAAGTAAAAATATCTCTTTCCACTATTACAATTAATGACCCAATATTGTATTTAGACTGATATTTTCACATAGAAATGTAATCTTGGGAAAGAAAGAATAGCTATAAACCAAGGTGTACATTATAGTGTATTTGAACATCATTTCTACATTGCTTATGTTTTCAAAGGCATTTTTATACTTTGAAAGCACTGGGTTTAATGTATTATATATATTGGCATCAGGGGAACCAAAATGAAATATCAGTTTGATTTAGGGTTGCTATGGAGAATATTTTAATGTTTCAATTCAGTAGTTTATAATATATTTATGCATGCTTATATACATATACTTCAGCACATTTTTAGTTTGGTGAATGTTTTTTAATCGACTATCAAGATTTAATAATATCCATTTGAAACAAAGCCAATAAGCAAGAAAAAATACACATTTCAATATCACTTTATGACTTTGTAAGAGAAAACATTTTAAAAGAATTGCACACTTTTTCTGCATAGAAAGCTTTCTGATCTTTTTGATATGCCTACTCATATTATTAAGTATTCATCCTTTGATTTCCCGCCTTCATTAGTATTTATAATTGCTTGGGTGTGGAGTATCTTGGCCAGCAATTTAATTACATCTAACTTTGAAGTCACAGATAGAATGATTTTGCTCTAGTGGCACCATTTTGTCCCAGGTATGATATTCCCTTATCCTGTCTCCTAACATTTTCTTAAAGCATGATATCCTATAAAGGTTTCATTTAACAATATTTAAAATAAAAGAGGTCAAGAGCTGTGAACAGCAGCTAACAACCAAGTTAGGATGCAACCACCAGATTTTCTCAGGATCCTCAACTTTTATTCCTGATGGGGAAGGACACTTCCCCTTTTGATGATCTTTGTGCCTCAGTGCAGTTCAGTTCAGTCGCTCAGTTGTGTCCAGCTCTTTGCAACCCCATGAATCTCAGCACACCAGGCCTCCCTGTCCATCACCAACTCCCAGAGTTCATGCAAACTCATGGGGGTTTCCAGGCAAGAGTACTGGAGTTGGGTGCCATTGCCTTCTCCGATTAAATCCCTTACACTATCCTATATAAAATTCTTTTTCACCCATTGACTTAAAAGTCCTTATTTGTTTCCTTTAGCTTCTTGTGGCTCCTCAGGTTCCTGTGCTTGTGACACCTTAGCTCTACTCTTTGCATTCCTGCCACTTCTCTGTATCTAAATCTGTCCCTCCTTTCTCTTATAAAAACACCAGTCCTTGGATTTAAGGCCCACCCTAAATCTTGGATGATTTCATTTTGATAAGCTTAATTATTACATCTGCAAAGATTCTAGGATCAAGTCAAAGCTAACTCCAAGTCAGGAAGTGTAGGTTGGGGCCCCTTGATTTTCTCAGGTTCTTCAGGCATTTATACTTGTCTCCATTCCTCCACTTCTGTGCAGCCCCTTGGACCAGACTGCCAAGACTCAGGAGTTTTTGGTGAAGGAGTCTATCCTATGTATATATCCACCTCTTCTCCTCACCCTTGTATTTACTTTGCCTTCCCCTCTCTTCTGTTGTTTTAAAGCCTTGTATGTTTCAGTCACACTCTAGGGAAAGGTGTTTTAACTTCCAAACGGGCAACCCACAATCCAGTATTTGAAACAGAATTCATTTGGAAAGGGGCTTTCCTGATGGCTCAGTTGGTAAAGAATCCGCCTGCAATGCAGGAGACCCTGCCTTGATTGCTGGGTTGGGAAGATCCCATGGAGAAGGGATAGGCTACCCACTGCAGTATTCTTGGTCTTCCCTTGTGGCTCAGCTGGTAAAGAATCCGCCTGCAATGTGGGAGATCTGGGTTCGATCCCTGGGTTGGGAAGATTCCCTGAAAAAGGGAAAGACTACTCACTCCAGTATCCTGGCCTGGAGGATTCCAGGGACTGTATAGTCCATGGGGTCGCAAAGAGTCAGACACAACTGAGTGACTTTCACTTTCAGTTTCATTTGGAGAGAGAATATAATGCAGTGAATGAAGCACTGTCTTTGGAGTTAGGAAGAGCTTGTTTCTTTTTCCATTCTAGATCTTCCCTTGCTACCTGTGAGATTCAAATGAGTTACTTACCATCTCTAAAATTGCTGTCTGTACCTTGTGGTGAGAACTGGAGATAATCTACTTCCAAGCTCACTCACGGGGTGGTTGGCAGGGTTCAGTTCTTCTAGGGTTGTTCGTCTGTTGGTCTCAGTTCCTCGCCACGTGGGGCTCTCCACAGGGCACCTTGCTTCTTCTAATGCAGCAAGTGAGAAGATCCCAAAAGATGGGAGTTTCCATAAACTAATCTCACAGTAAGCATTCCAATACTTGTGCCAATCCACTTTTTGAAAAGAAGTCACTAGACCCAGTATATAATCAGAAAGAGAGAATATTACACAAGAATGTGAATCCTGAGGGTGGGATCATTAGGAGTCATTTTAGAAGCTTTTAAGTGTAGTACCCTTCCCTCAAAGCCATTTAAGTATTTTTCTGTGGAGTATCATCTAGTATTTCTAGCTTGAGGTATGTACAGACTTTTGTCTCCTGTTGTGTCTTCTGAGCACAGAAGGACCAAATGTCAAATTGGAGTACTGAAGCATAAGAGAGTTAGAGCTGGTTTGGGAAGCCCCAGAGAGTGAGGAACAGTATCGTGGTAAGAACGTAAATCAGCTGATATCCTGGTGGGTCACTATCTCCTGAATTATTTTGTTGCGTGATTACACATGAACTACAGAGCTTCAGAAAGAAACCATTAAAGTAGGCCAGGAGGGAACACTATGAGCAGTCATTTAGACTGTGCCACTGCAGGGAGAATTGCTAAATGGCAGTTCTTTGAAACCACTTTACCAAGCTACAGTTTGTATATCTGCCGTAACCGCTCCTTGTAATAAGTCATCGCAGCTTATACTCTCGTTCCTTGTTCTAAACACCCGGTTCTGAAACAGCCATTTCAGGACGATATTCTTGGGAGAACACTGAACATCATTTCTAGGCATTTCCAATTCTACATAATTAGAATAGAAAGACTTTCAAGTCGGCTTCAGGTTTTAGCTTGTTATATAAATAAGTTCACAGGAATCTCAAATGCTTTACAGAAATCTGACAGCAACTATAAAAGGCTTTTGAACATTTTTGTTGCCAAAGTCCCAGGGATTGCTGGAATCTTAAATAGCCCATTTTAAGCTCCAATTCAGAAGCTTTTTGTCATGTTTAATAATGTGGTGAATAATTCCTTTTCTGTTAGTCGTTTCCTCTTTTATAATCCACAAGGATCTTTGAGCCACAGAATGGATATTTTCTGGAGCTATAAATTAGAGGTCCTTTCAGTCCCAAACTTAAAATGGCCTTTTAATGTACCACTTCTGTAAATCCATTTATCTGGGTCTAAAGATTCATTAAAATCCATTTAAATGAAAGCATTATAGAGTTATATGTCCAATTCAAAGGGTGATCATTTTGAAATGAGAATGCCATGGAAGACATTAGAAATTCGTGTGCTGTAGGAAATTTAGTAGGAGCAAAATTATTTTACTTGTAGAGAATATTAAATATTATAACTACATTTTTTACTTTCTCCCCCCCTTTTTTTTTTAAAGTTTAGCATGGCTAGAAGTTTAGTCCAGTGACCCCCATTAAACAGTGTTCATGAGATTTGAGAACTTGAATTGGGGAAAAAAAATGTATCTTCATTCACATTTAATTCTAACTGGAATTTAACATTTCTTTTACATAGGGTTCAGGATGGGGAACACATGTATACCTGTGGCGGATTCATTTTGATATTTGGCAAAACTAATACAATTATGTAAAGTTTAAAAATAAAATTAAAAAAAAATATGAATGTAGGCATAAGACCATAGTAATATTGGTAGAACTTGTGACTTTGTCACCAGTGGTAAAAACAATATTGTTTCATCGTATTATGGCTATTGCAGATGTCTCCAGATATCATTTGCCTTATCATCCCTTTGAAAACACAGTAATCATTAGACTTGCTATTGGGTTTCATTGTTTGGAGTCTTATGAATAACAAAGAAATTATGCCACAAATGTGCTATATCACAAGTATGTTTTGAAATATGCTGATAGTTATATTTCAGTATAGTTTATGTTCTCTGTACTTCTTTATTTAAAAAATATAATTCTTAGAAGCAGTGTATAGGCTTCATCAAGTGGCCATCCGGTATGCGCGCGCACACACACACACACCACACACACACACACCACACACACACACACACACACACACACACACACACATTGTGCTAGACACTAGAAGGAATGAAGAGTAAAGAAACCTGAGATTCAATGAGCAAGTGCTGGATAATAGGCATTTTTAACTTTTACTTTTATGTTGGAGTATAGGTGATTAATAATGTTATGTTAGTTTCAGGTGTTCAGCAAAGTGGTTACTTATATATATATATATATATATATACATTTACAAATTATTTCCCCATTTAGGTTGTTGCATAATTAGATAATAAGCACTTTGAATAGATGGCATCCTTTAATCTTTCCACCAGCCCTGTGAGGTACCTGTATTATCTCTGTCTTCTTACAGGTGTTGAATCAGACTTAGTTGGCATAACCAGCCTCCCAGATGCCCTCCAGTGATCCTCACCTCATTGTGTTCACCCTCTGGTGAAGTCCCCTCCTGAGCAGGGTCAGGTTGATCTCTTTGACCAGTAGAACACAGTGGCAACAACAGTGTGTGGTTTATGAGGCCAGGTCACAAAAGACTACTCACTTTGGGGGAAGCTGGTTTAGTCACTAAGCCTTGTCTGACTCTTGCAACCCCATGGACTGTAGCCTGCTAGGCTCCTCTGTCCATGGGATTCTCCAGGCAAGAATATTGGAGTGGGTTGCCATGTCCTTCTCCAGGGGATCTTCTTGACCCAGGGATCGAACCCGGGTCTCCTGCATTGTAGGCAGATTCTTTATCAACTGAGCCACCAGGGAAACCCCAAGCTTGGGGGAAGCTAGTCACCTTATTCTTGAAAACACTTAAGCAGTTTTACAAAGAGGTCTACCAGGCAAGGAATGAGGTCTCCTTCTAGCAGCCATGACCAGCTTCTTAGCCTTGTAAGTGAGCTATCTTTTAAGTGGATCTTCCAGCCTTAGTTGAGCCTACAGATGATTCAAGTCCTGGTAGACATTTTGACTCCTACCTCCCTAAAGACACTGAGCTAAGCTACTTACAAAATTCCTGACCCACAGAAACTGTGCAAGACTATAATCCTTTATGGTTGTTTTAGGTTCTTAGGTTTGGGAAATAATTTGTTAAATGGCTATAGATAACTGACACAGAGGGCTTATGGAACTTTCCTAAGGTCAGGTAACTCATAAATAACTGAGGCCAGATGGCCATGCAACTGTTGTTGATGGAGTATCTGTTTTCCCTATGTTAGCAGGACAGTAGTGTTCTGAGATAGTCAGGTGCCCTGTGTCCCTTCTCCTCCTCTTCCTGTCACATACCACAGATACACAGGAATTGACAATTGATGAAGTGTGGATCGTCTGTATCCTCACTTAATTCCCTTAAATTGTTAAAGAAAATCAAGCAATGTAATTTTAAAAAGTAACACATATTAAGCAATTAATATGTATTCTCTATGGAGTTCTAAGTATTGAAATAAATCCCAATAATAATCATGTGTGTTATATTTTTACCAACCTAAAGTGACAAGGAAATAAATAAAATTCACTTGATCCCCACAGTCACCTTGTTAGGAATGAAGAGAGGTGACTTGTCCCATTTTCTGGATAACTTGACTGAGTTTAATATTAACGGGACTTGCTAAAGCAGCATAGTTTTTCTGTGTTAGAGTCAAAAGTAGAACCTGCTTTTGTTGATTTGAGCTAATCTATCCTGCAGATATAAAAGTATTAAAAGATAAAAGGAGAGTCACCAGGCTAATTTGTACAGCATTTATTTGAAGTAGTGCCTTCTCTACTGCTATAGATATAAAAAGATTTGAGTCGTTAAAATTTTTTGGAAGACCTTGAGTAAAGACCATCTTACATTTAATTTATATTCCCAAACTGGGGAAAGCTGTGTGTGTCGGATGGTGAATTGAGCTCTAGATTATCCCTTGACCTTTTGATGACATCAAAATGAAAGAAAACTAAATGATACATCTGCAGCGTTCTAAGCCTGTTGATATAAAAGCATAATTTAAATAACCAAACACTGATTTTCCTGTTGCTCTTCTGTCTCATTTTTAAATAACATTTTTATTATTGTTTCTGTAGTAGATTAGCCTGCTAGTTAGAAGGAGGACTTAAACCAAAATACATTTAAACTTGTAAATATCAGTTTATTTGAGAGAAAAATTGGGCACTGTGAGAATATAGTAAATCACTTAGCTGATATGCATTAATATTGAAAATGTCCATTATAAGTACTTCTTTTAAAAATTCAATTTCACTCAATGAAATCTGCATCCTATCAAGGGAGTTAGAAAAGAGAAAGATACATAAAAATAATGTCCCAAATATTTTTATTCGACAGAAAATTGCTCATAATTCATGTCATTCATAAAGTTAAATTCCCTAATTTATTCAAAGCTTCTAGAAGTCATTATGAAAATGATCAGTAATCAGACAGAAAAATAGCCAAAGAATATTGTGGCTTAATATGTTTTCCAGAAGTGGCCACAGCTATATTTCTAGTTCTTCTCTCTATGCCTAACTGAGATGTAAGGTCTGTTTCTCTTTTTCTTGCAGCTTGGTGGGACTCTGTGACTGCCTATTACCTAGCTGGTGCCCGATCCCACTCCCTTGCTTGTTCCCCTCTCTATTTCTCTCCGTCTTTCTCACTTTCCCCTCTCCTGAACCCTCTTCTACTCCCTCCTCATTCTTCTTCCCTCCATCTCCCCCCCACCTCTTAGTCTGGTGTCCCTTGGAATCCAACCACCTTGCTGTGAGGGGACCCTAACCATGTGGAGAGGCTAGCCATGAGGTATGAACCTTCTAGCCAACAACCCCAGCCAAGGTCTCAGCTGGAAGCCAACATCAAATAAGTGACATGCAAAGTCCTCTTAAGAGGACTTTTCATTGGTTAAGTCAGGCTCAGCCAAGATAATCTCCCCCAAATTAAACCCAGCTGACTAGATACTTTAATTGCATATGCAAAAATCCCTTTCCAGCAACATCTAGATTAGTGTTTGATTGAATAACTGGGGATTATAGTTCAGTGTAGCTATATCAGCATATTAAAAAGCCATCACAGGGACAGTGAGGATGTCATAAATTAAAAGTATTGCATTATGTATACCTCTCTCATTTTGTACTGTGACTCAAAGATATGCTTCTAGAAAGGGTGAAATGACAGACCCCAGGAAGAATATTTCATAAACCTTTTTTTGGCATTGTTGATGATACCTAACTATACAGTTGACTTACCTTTCAAAATACTGGCAAAAGCAAAATGGAGTTTGTTCTAGTTGTTGCATTTGATACTCCATGTCTAAAATTATATTTTCAGTGGAAGCTCTTAAATTGAGGCTTTTGCCTTGTCAATAAATAATGCTGTTACCTGCTGTCAGTTTTCCTCCAGCTTGACTGTCACAAGGCAATTCATTTAAGCCTTGGTTTGTGTAGATTCATGAGAGAGGTGTTGGCTTATTTTTTAAAAAAATGTTACACAGGCGCTTGATGAAGGACAAAGTATTATTTTCAGAGAGTTAAAAATATGACTCTAGTACACATAAAAAACACATATGTAACACATTTTATTAAGTCTTCAATGAGGAAACCAATGTAGTCCAGAGCATTTTGAGGAACTGGGCACCTGGGTAGTTATAAACAATTTAACAAAAGAGTGGGATAAGCATGACACACAGAGAGAATACTACAATAGGACTGCTAGGTTAGATATAAGACTGGTTAATATCCTACAGGGCAGTAATAGTTTCTGTAGGAGACAAGAATTTAACAAGTAACAAGTTGACTTGTTACTTCACAGTAGCTGTACAATAATCAGAAAGTACTTAAAATCAGACACAGGTCTATTCTCCTAGACAATGAAATAAATGCTATCTTAGTATCATACTGAAAGGACATGCCACATATCACTACCACTACCATGCTTGTCTCACTTCCAAGTTTATGATAATTTTTCTTAACAAGTGACATAATACTTTTTGTGTTAGAATAGCTGGCACAAGAGGTTCTTACAAAAGTCCCTGTGTTATTATTCTAGAAATACTAAGATAACAAAAGAATCCCACATGAATCTTTGAGTTCTTTCTTCAAAGTATTGTGAAAATACGGGGGTAACTTAGCAAAGAAGGTAAGAAAAATAAGTTATACAAATGTAGCGACCTATTTAAGTATCCATCAGTACCATATTTTTTTATCACACGGTTTCACTCTCTAATCAGTGAAAAGTATTAGTCGCTCAGTTGTGTCTGACACCTTTGCGACCCCATGGACTGTAGCCCTCCAGGTTTTTCTGTCCATTGAGTCCTCCAGGCAAGAATAGTGGATTGGGTTGCCATTTCCTTCTCCGGGGATCTTCCCAGCCCAGGGACTAAACTGGGGTCTCCTGCTTTGTAGGTGGATTCTTTACCATCTAAGCCACCAGGGAAGCTATAAACCCTGAAAACGGGTGGCAAAACTAACAAAATTATGGTTACTTTGTAGATGAATTGCCTTATAAATACTATCAAGTGGAATAGATTTCAGAATTAACTCAGGAGAGAAATTTGAAATTAGACCTTATCTTTAATAATCTCAGTTCTGCTGCTGTCACATATTCTTGGAGCTGTATTCAGTAAGATGATTCTGGTTTCATTAACATTTTGTCTAATCTCCACCTGAATATCTATTTCTCATTTGTCTTTGCATGTACCATTCACCAATGTCACACATTGAACTGCAAAGATTCTTAAATGTAATTGACACCCATTTTGAAGAAGTAAGTGTTTCGTTATGAAGGATATTTTTAGGTTTATTGTAAATTTATTCTAATTTCTAGTTTCTTCTTTAGACAAATAGTGTAATATAGACTGTTCTTCTTTATTCTTATTGAATATTTTCTACTAAATCTACCCTTTTACGATTCTGAAATGCCAGCTTCAGTTTTTTTATTAATTCATACTGACCCTGTGCAGAGCTGTCTATCTCAGCTTAATGGCCATTTATAATATATGGATGGCATTCCCCTGCCATTAATGTTTAATGAATTGGCTCCTGATCCAATAGAGTCTAATAAAGGTAATCACTAGAACACATTGTCTTTCTGCAGTGCCCTAGAAACTTTTTTAATGTTCCCTATTGTATACCTTTGGCCCATGGTTTCCTCTTTTGCCTTTTCCTGTGCACTTTCTTTCAACCTCTTTTTCATTGTTTAGTCCAAATATGTACATTTTCACACTTAGATTTTTTTCCAGGTGAGAATGACTTGTTTTCTGTGTGGAAACTTTAATACGTATCAGCCTACATGATTGTTAGAGAGAAAGAAAATCTTCCTAAATACTGGAAGGATATAGACTTACTAATGTGCATATTAATAAATATTTGAAAAACATCAATGATTCTCCTTACTGGCCATACCTGTAACTGAATGTTTGTTTTGCATACTCTGAGTATGAGGCAGCTGTTAAAAACAAAAGTTGGATTTTGGAATTAGGTAGTGGTAATGGGTACGTGACTTTGTAAATGCAGTAAAAACCTTTGAATTTTATACTTTAAAAGGGGTTTACGGTATGTGAATTTTGTACAGATACTCATAAATACGCACATATATGTGTATGGATTTTTTATATGTATCTCAATTAAAAATATTTGGACTGCATAAATTGCAGGAGCAGAGCTGAGCATTTCCTGAAATGACAAATACACATGCACGTGTGTAGGCACACACATTTAGGTGTTATTCGCTGTCATACAGAAATTCTTTCCATGTCTCTAGTGAGGGGAATTTTGACTTGCTTATGAAATCCATCCAGTGTAAAACTTTATTACGGAAGAACCTAACCCTGGGACGTGTTTACACCCGTGAGCATCTCCTGCAGTCTTTTTTCACTGAGAATGACTTGACCCTGAGGGAATTTGGCTCTGCCCTCCGTTACCTCTAAAACAGCCGGCCAGCTTCCCTCTATTCTTTCAAATTCAAGTCCTGTTTTTGGAACTAAACTGGTTTCAAACTGACTGTTGTGTCCACCTTGAAGCACGGTATAACTGAAGCTGTGGACGGAAATTTCACAGCCTTAAAACTCTTCCTAGCTGCTTGCAACTGGAGAAGGCAATGGCAAGCCACTCCAGTACTCTTGCCTAGAAAATCCCATGGATGGAGGAACCTGGTGGGCTGCAGTCCATGCGGTCGCTACGAGTCGGACACGACTAAGCGACTTCACTTTCACTTTTCACTTTCACACAATCGAGAAGGAAATGGTAACCCACTCCAGTGTTCTTGCCTGGAGAATCCCAGGGACGGGGAAGCCTGGTGGGCTGCTGTCTATGGGGTCGCACAGAGTCGGACACGACTGAAGCGACTTAGCAGTAGCAGCAGCAGCTGCTTGCAACAGAGTTTCCTGGATCCCACTCCCAAAGAGCATCCCCAGTGACTTCTTTTAGGTGTGCTTTCTTTAAAAAAAATAATAGACTTTATTGTTTAGAACAGTTTTATGCTCACAGAAAAGTTGAACATGTAGTACAGTTTCTTAACCCCTACCACCACCCTCTGTGCATAAGCAGGTTCTCTTATTAATATCCTAGTGTGGTGCTTCCCTTATAATTAATGAAACACTATTGACACGTGATTATTATCTATGATCTGTAGGTTGCAATAAAGTTGACGTTTTGCGTAAGTGTACAGTTCTGTGACTTTTAACAAATGTTTTTTTTTTTGTATATCTGACCAACACAGTATCATACAGAACAGTGACACCAACCTAAAAATTCTCTGTACTTCATCCCTTTCTCCTTTCCTCTGAAGCTCTGGTAACCTCTGGTCTTTTTAATTGTCTCTGTAGTTTTGTCTCTTCCAGACAGTCATATAGTTGGAATCATACTATGTAGACTTTTCAGACTGACTTCTTTCACTTCAGAATGTACATTTAAGATCCCTTCATGCCTTTCCAAGAATTGGTAGTTCATTTCTTATATATTATAGCAGAACATTCCGATTGTATGGATGCGCCAAAGTTTGTTTATACATTCACCTATAGAAGGACATCTTGATTGCTTCCAGTTTTGAGAAATTATGGATGAAGTTGATATAGACATTCCTGAGTAGATTTAGTGCAGATGTAAGTTTTCATCTCAATTGGGTAAATGTGTAGGAGTGTGATTACTGCATGCTGTGGTAAGACTATATAAGGCTTATGAGAAACTGCCTGTCTTCCAAAGTTTCTGTCCCACTTTACATTCCCACCAGCAATAAATGTGTGTTCCTTTTGCTGTGCTTCCATGCTAGTATTTGGTTGTGTCAGGGTTTTTGATCTTAGTCCTCCTAATAGTTGTCCAGTGATAGCTCATTGTTTTAACTTGTAGTTCCCTCATAATATGTGATGTGAAGCATCTTATCCTATGCATATTTGCCACTTAACATGCACTCATCTCACACGCTAGTAAAGTAATGCTCAAAATTCTCCAAGCCAGGCTTCAGCAATATGTGAACCATGAACTTCCTGATGTTCAAGCTGGTTTTAGAAAAGGCAGAGGAACCAGAGATCAAATTGCCAGCATCTGCTGGATCATGGAAAAAGCAAGAGAGTTCCAGAAAAACATCTATTTCTGCTTTATTGACTATGCCAAAGCCTTTGACTGTGTGGATCACAATAAACTGTGGAAAATCCTGAAGGAGATGGGAATACAAGACCACCTGACCTGCCTCTTGAGAAATTTGTATGCAGGTCAGGAAGCAACGTTAGAACTGGACATGGAACAACAGACTGGTTCCAGATAGGAAAAGGAGTTCATCAAGGCTGTATATTGTCACCCTGTTTATTTAACTTATATGCAGAGTACATCATGAGAAACGCTGGACTGGACGAAACACAAACTGGAATCAAGATTGCCGGGAGAAATATCAATAACTTCAGATATGCAGATGACACCACCCTTATGGCAGAAACTGAAGAAGAACTACAAAGCCTCTTGATGAAAGTGAAAGTGGAGAGTGAAAAAGTTGGCTTAAAGCTCAACATTCAGAAAACGAAGATCATGGCAACTGGTCCCACCACTTCATGGGAAATAGATGGGGAAACAATGGAAACAGTGTCAGACTTTATTTTGGGGGGCTCCAAAATCACTGCAGATGGTGACTGCAGCCATGAAATTAAAAGACGCTTACTCCTTGGAAGGAAAGTTATGATCAACCTAGATAGCATATTCAAAAGCAGAGACATTATTTTGCCAACAAAGATTCGTTTAGTCAAGGCTATGGTTTTTCCTGTGGTCATGTATGCATGTGAGAGTTGGACTGTGAAGGCTTAGTGCCGAAGAATTGATGCTTTTGAACTGTGGTGTTGGAGAAGACTCTTGAAAGTCCCTTGGACTGCAAGGACATCCAACCAGGCCATTCTGAAGGAGATCAGCCCTGGAATTTCTTTGGAGGGAATGATGCTAAAGCTGAAACTCCAGTACTTTGGCCACCTCATGCGAAGAGTTCACTCATTGGAAAAGACTCTGATGGTGGGAGGGATTGGGGGCAGGAGGAGAAGGGGATGACAGAGGATGAGATGGCTGGATGGCATCACTGACTCGAAGGACGTGAGTCTGAGTGAACTCCGGGAGTTGGTGATGGACAGGGAGGCCTGGCGTGCTGTGATTCATGGGGTCGAAAAGAGTCGGACATGACTGAGCGACTGATCTGATCTGATGTCTTCTTTGGTGAAGTGTCTCATTAAGTAATTTCCCCTCTTTTTAAATTGAGTTCTTTCTTACTGTTGAGTTTTAGGAGTTGTTTATATATTTTAGAAGCAAGTCCTTAATCAAATATGTGTTTTACACGTATTTTCTACCAGTCTGTGGCTTGTCTTTTCATTCCCTTTTAAGTGATTTGTAGAAGTATTTAATTTTAATAAAGTCCCACTATGAGTTTTTCCTTTGTATCATTCATTTTTAAAATTTTATTTTTAATTGGAGGATAGGTGCTTTACAATATTGTGTTGGTTTCTGCCATATATCAGCATGACTCAACCATAGGCATACATACGTCTCCTCCTTCTTGAATCTCCCTCCCACCTCCCTCCCCACCCCACCCCTCTAGGCAGTCACAGAGCACTGGGTTTGAGCTCCTTGAGTCATACAGTGAATTTCCACTGACCATCTATTTTGCATGTAGTGGTGTGTATATTTCAGTGCTACTCTCTCTGTCATCCCACTCGCTCCTTCCTGCACTGTGTCTGCTGTGTATGTCCGTGTCTCCACTGCTTCCCTGCAGATAGGTTCATCAGTGCTCTTTAGATTCCATATACATGTGTTAATATGCAATATTTGTTTTTCTCTTTCTGACTTACTTCACTCTGTATAATAGGCTTTAGGTTCATCCACCTCATTAGAGCTGACTCAAATGCGTTTCTTTTTATGGTTAAGGAATATTCTATTGTATATATGTACTTCAACTTGTTTATCCATTCATCAATTGATGGACATCTAGATTGCTACCATGTCTGAGCGATTGTAAACAGTGCTGTGATGAACACTGGGACACGTGTGTTTTTCAGTTATGGTTTCCTCAGGGTATATGCCCAGTAGTGGGATTGTTGGGTCATATAGTAGTTTTATTCCTAGGTTTTTAAAGGAATCTCCATACTATTCTCCATAGTAGATGTATCTATTTACATTCCCACCATCAATGCAAGATAGTTCCTTTTTCTCCACACCCCCTCTAGCATTTATTTGTATATTTTTTGATGATAGGCATTCTGACTAATGTGATATCTCATTGTAGTTTTGATTTGCATGTCTCTAATAATGAGCAATGTTAAGCATCTTTTCATGAGTTTATTAGCCATCTGTATGGAAGGATGATCTTTATTTAAGTGAGTGCCCTTCTTTGGGACTGGAATAAAAACTGACCCTTTTCAGTCCTGTGGCCACTGCTGATTTTTCCAAATTTGCTGACATACTGAGTACAGCACTTTAATGGCATCATCTTTAAGGAGTTTAAATAGCTCACCTGAAATTCCATCACCTCCACTAGCTTTGTTGGTAATTGTCACCATAAGTGAACTTAAATTCTTAAAGTGTAGCCATCAGGAGGATTTAAGTAAAAGGCAAAATCTTTTCCTTCTTAAATGAAAGAAAACAAAGTTTCCCTTTGTTGATACTCTCATTTTTTCTTATAATTAGATGAATGTGTGGAAATGCGTTTTGTTATTCTAGCATAATTCTATTTGGGGATGCAAATTAAAACAGAATTTTTTTCCCAAAGCAAAGTTATAGGCCTTTTTAATAAAACATTTTTACAGCCTATTAAAGTTGCAATGATCCATTCTAAATTTGCAGACATGAGTGTTTTCACTAAAGTCTTCAATGCTATTGCTGGGCTGGGCCTCACCTACTTACTGGGCACTCAGGCCTGGCATGTGCACACTTCTTTCTAATAGCTCTCTGAAAGACTTGTCTTCGGTGGACCTGAGTGGACTCATTCTTTAACTCATTCTGGGGTACTCTAATTCTCTTCTCTTTATTTTAATAGATTTATGCTCTACTCAAATTAGTTGAAATATCTGGACTATAGCTTTAATTTTGGAATCATTTGTTTTCATTACTGTTATTTTTATGGATGTGTATGAGAACAAAATTTGCCACCCCCAAAATATCTCTGACATATGTATTAGTAGGAGCTGAAAACACCAAGGCCTAGAGACTCAGGAAAAACCTTTGATCTTTCCTCTAACTGCCTGAAGAAATGTAGGTAGAGGGCCTGTTTCCAGAAAAGAGCTATCGCCAGAGAGATCTGCAGAGTATGGTCTAGGCATGGAGGGGAAATTCCACAGGACCTAGAGATCAGAGTCCACTCTGTCCCACTCTCTCCGCATGGCCCAGAAAACTTTTGTTTGCAATACTTGTAAACAAAATTTGTTAGCAAATTTGTTTAAAAAATGTGCTTTTCCATCTACATGTGAATTGCCTTCCTCCCCTCTGAAATCCCAAACCATTATCCCCAACATCCTCTTTTGTCTTTAGCTGAAGACGGTATTTAAGGTAAAGGTTTGGGCCACTTGGTGAGTTATTCAGTTCTCCTAGATCTCTCCTATATATATTCTTGTTATTAAAATTTCATTGATTTTCTCTTGTTAATCTGTCTCATGTCAATTTAATTCTTAAACCAAGCAAGAATAATCTAGAAGGAAAAAAGAAAATTTCCTACTCCCTGATAGATACATTTTTATTATAGATACATCTTCAGTTCAGTTCAGTTGAGTTCAGTCGCTCAGTCGTGTCCGACTCTTTGCAACCCCATGAATCGCACATCTTAGTTTCCATAAAATTCATTCATTGTAAACATGGCTTATTACTCACTCATAGTGCTAAGTCGCTCATTCGTGTCCGACTCTCTGTGATCCCATGGACTGCAGGCTGCCAGGCTCCTCTGTCCATTTTCCAGGCAAGAATACAGGGGTGGGTTGCCATTTCCTTCTCCAGGGGATCTTCCCAACCCAGGGATTAAACCTGAGTCTCTTACATCTCCTGCATTGGCAGGCAGATCCTTTACTGCTGAGCCATCAGGGAAGCCCAGAGAATGACTACTAGTCTCAAATCTAGAAAGTGAAGTATAACATTTAAATGATGGTTTCCCAGGTGGTGCTGTGGTAAAAATCCGCCTGCCAATGCAGGAGATGCAGGCTTGTAGGTTCGATCCCTGGGTCAGGAAATCCCCTGAAGAAGGAAATGGCAATCCACTCCAGGATTCTTGTCTGGACAATCTCTTGGATAGAGGAGCCTGGAGGGCTACAGTCCATAGGGTTGTAAAGGGTCGGACATGACTGAAGCAACTTAGCACCCACTCACATAATAAATGCTAAATTTATTTCACTCATCCCAAATATAAGATACATTTGGGGGCAATAGTCAGGTAAAGATTTTTTGGTCCATTCCTTCCTCAAATATGCTTTGAGTGACTGATATGTACATGACAGTGTATATTCTGAGTGCTAGGGATCTGGAGCTGGGGACTTAGTGATGAACAAGACGGAACCAATGCCTTCCCTCGGCGACCTTATGACCTAGTAAGGGAGAAGGGTGATAAAGCATCAATGAGATTGAAACTAGTATCAGAGCTCTAGTAAGTGGTGTGAAAAAAGAGTGATCTGGTGTTATAGAAAGGTATAGCTACATTAATGGATCTAGATAGAGAAGACAGACTTGCAGGAACCCCCCAAGAAGAAAAAAGTAGTACTTAAGGGCCAGTCAGTACTCCCAAAATGTAATCTGTCATAGTGTGTGCTGTAAATTGTTGTCTTAAAATGTTAATTATTTTAACGAAGGTTATATAAATATTCCTTGATAGTTAAGCTCTGTAGAAATGAAATGCTTCTATTAATATTTAATATCTCTGTGTTTTAGAACATTACTCTTTTTGTGATTTTAAACATTTGGGAAGGCCTTTTAACATGTTCTTCCTCAAGATGGGCACACTCACCTGCCAACAGAAATAGTGCTTTCAGGTTAAATAAACAAACCTAGAACTTAGGAGGTATTGTTATGTTAATTGCTACCTATACATGGTTATTTACTGTAACTTTGTTTATTGATAGTGACTAGAAACACACTACCCATGTAGTCATCAAAAAGAATTGTGAAACTTTTCTTTTAGAGAGAAGAATTACATTTCTAAATTAATACAATTTCTTCTAAAAGAGAACTGAATATTACTTCAAAGAAATAGAAAGTTTTAAAATTTTACCTTGTGCTTATGCAGAACATTAGAGAAATCCCCAAATCTCTAAATCTTCATTTTCCAGCTAACTGAGAGGCAGTGATAAAGTTGCCTTAAAGAAATGAACATTATTTCTTACCATACAAATTCTCTTTCTGTAAATCTTGCATTTTGAGTATAGTACCTTATCAGGCCTGGTATGTGCAGTTTTTCCATCAACCTATTGTTTGGCTTTTGGAAAAATAGTGAGCACATTAGCTCACTGAGTGTGTCAGTGAGACGTTTAAGCTGAAACAGAATTTTTTTTTTTTTGCTGGCATTTTTTTTTTAAATTTTATTTTATTTTTAAACTTTACAATATTGTATTAGTTTTGCCAAATATTGAAATGAATCCGCCACAGGTATACATGTGTTCCCCATCCTGAACTCTCATCCCTCCTCCCTCCCCATACCATCCCTCTGGGTCATCCCAGTGCACCAACTGAATTCTTAGCCACTGGTTACTTTGAGAGTCTATCCAAGGTCCAATTCAAAGGATACCACTCGATTAACCATCACTGTCAGTCATCTGCTTTTGTTGGTGTGAATGGATGGAGCTCTAGAGTTCCATTTTCAAAGTCACTGTGATTGTTTACACTTGACTTAGTGGAACAATTCAGTTCAGTTCAGTCGCTCAGTCATGTCCAACTCTTTGCAACCCCATAGACTGCAGCATACCAGGCTTCCCTGTCTATCACCAACTCCCAGAGCTTGTTCAAACTTATGTTCATCAAGTCAGTGATGCCATCCAACTATCTCATCCTCTGTTGTCCCCTTCTCTCCCGCCTTCAATCTTTCCCAGCATCAGGGTCTTTTCCATTGAGTCAGCTCTTTGCATCAGATGACCAAAGTATTAGAGTTTTATCTTCAACATCAGTCCTTCCAATGAACACTCAGGACTGATCTCCTTTAGGATGGACTGGTTGGACCTCCTTGCTGTCCAAGGGACTCTCAAGAGTCTTCTCCAACACCACAGTTCAAAAGCATCAATTCCTTGGCAGTCACCTTTCTTTGTAGTCCAACTCTCACATCCATACATGACCACTGGAAAAACCATAGCCTTGACTAGACAGACTTTTGTTGGCAAAGTAATGTCTCTGCTTTTTAATAAGCTGTCTAGGTTGGTCATAGCTTTTCTTCCAAGGAGCAAATGTCTTTCGATTTTATGGCAGCAGTCACCATCTGCAGTGATTTTGGAGCCCCAAAAATAAAGTCTGTTACTGTTTCCATTGTTTCCCCATCTATTTGCCACGAAATGATGGGACCGGATGCCATGATCTTCATTTTTTTGAATGTTGAGCTTTAAGCCAACTTTTTCACTCTCCTTTTTCACTTTCATCAAGGGCTCTTTATTTCTTCACTTTCTGCCATAAGGATGGTGTCATCTGCATATCTGAGGTTATTGATATTTATCCTGGCAATCATGATTCCAGCTTGTGCTTCATCTAACCCAGCATTTCTCATGATGTACTCTGCATATCAGTTAAATAAGCAGGGTGACAATATACACCCTTGATGTACTCCTTTCTCAACTTGGAACCAGTCCATTGTTCCATGTCCAGTTCTAATTGTTGCTTCTTGACCTGCCTACAGATTTCTCAGGAGGCTGGTAAGGTGGTCTGGTATTCCCATCTCCTGAAGAATTTTCCATAGTTTTTTGTGATCCACATAGTCAAAGGCTTTGGCATAGTCAGTAAGGCAGAAGTAGATGGTTTTCTGGATTTTTCTATGATACAACAGATGTTGGCAATTTGGTCTATGGTTCCTCTGCCTTTTCTAAATCCAAAGCCCTTCACAAGTGTATCATGTGGCATTTGCAGTGGAGATTTTATCTATCTTCATTGATAGGTACATTCATCTCCCTCTCTACTGAGTTTAGGGACTATGTTAATAACTCTAACATTTCTGTCTGTGTAACTTCAGACTCAGTTTGTACAAAAGCAACCATTTACTGACATGTTCATGGTCACTAAAGTACAGAACATCAGAGTATTCTCTGCTTAGTTCTGGAGTCCTCAGTGAGTCTACCTCTGTATGCCTCAAGTAGAGTATGAATTACAAAGAACTCATCATTAGCTCTCCCTAGAGGTGTCATAGGCTTCCCTGGTGGCTCAGACTGTAAAGAATCTGCCTGCAATGCAGGAGACCTGGGTTCGATCCCTTGGTTAGAAAGAGCCCCTGGAGTAAGCAATGGCTATCCCCTCCAGTATTCTTGCCTGGAGAATGTCTCTGTCCCCATGAACAGAGAAGCCTGTTCGACTACAGTCCATGGGGTCTCAAAGAGTTGGACACGACTGAGAGACAGAGCACATACAATATAGGTGTCTAATGCCCCACGTGATTCCAGACACACCGCTTTTCCTGTCGTGTGGTGATTTTGCTGAATATTATCTGGTCCTCCATCTCTGCAAATCTTTAAAATTCTTCAGTATTTATGTTCCTGAGGCCAAGGCCATTGTCGCTGGTCCGTGCTAGGTAAGAGTTGTGTTTCTGCTTGATGCACCTTGAGCCTCATTTCTAGGAGTGTTTGTCAGATTCTGCCTCCTACTGGAATAGTTGTGTTAACACCACTGTAACTCCTTGAGAGCGAGATTACAGTCCTGTTTTTGTATCCCTCAGAGCACTGCGCATCTGCTAGCCCATCAGCAAAGCATGGATGGATTGACGGGAACATGAATGACAGCACTGAAGAGTGGTGTAGGGCTTGAGTCTGGAGCTAGGCTGACTCGATCTAGGCCTCCACTCCAAGTAGCTGCCTTGATGGCCTTAGACTGGTTCCTGTGCCTCGGTTTTCTCCTTAGGTGGTTGTAAAGATTTAATGAAGCAATAAACAAAAAGTAGTGCTTTACACCTGGAGTTTAGTGAGAGCTCGCAGGAATTCAGAATGTGCATACAGCCTAAACATTACTGTCTACTCTCTTAGCATATGCAGATGTTGTTTGAATATCACCTCTGTGCTATGCTAACTGTTGATACTGCAAGAATGAAGGCTAAATATCTTCATAGAACAGAAGAGGAAGGATCGACACCATCAACAAAAACTCAGCCTGGCGTAACATAAGGCTCTTTTTTTTTTTTTCTTTTCTTGATAATACTTCCTAGGAGTTACTCTCAACAACTCTGTACCCTACAGCAGTGTTAACTGCAGTCGCTGTGGGGTACGTTACATCCCATCCCTAGCAGTTACTTATCTTACAACTGTATGTTTGTTGTTGTCGTTTTGATTTCACATATAACTGGGATCATAGAGTATTTGTCCTCTTTTTGGATTATTTCACTTAGTATAATGCTTTCAAGATCACCTGTGTTGTCACAAATGGCAGGATTTTCTCATTTTTAATGGCTAACTAATAATCCACTCTATATTCATGTATTTATATATGACTTTATGTGTGTGTGTATGTCACAACTTCTTTGTCTATTCATACAAAGGTAGACATTCAACATTGTTCCATATCTTGGCTATTGGAAATGGTGCTGCTATGAACATGAGAATCGGGATACTTTTTGAGCTAGTGTTTTTATTTCCTTTGGATATATTCCCTAAAGTGAAACTGCTAGATCATTCGATAGTTCCATTTTAATTTTTTGAGTCTCTTTCATACTGTTTTCCATAGTGGATGTATCAGCTTATAATCTCACCTGCAGAAGGGTTCTCTTTTCTCACATCCACACTAGCATTTTTTAACTGGCTATATTTTTGATGATCACCATTCTAGCAAGCATGAGGTGATATCTCATTGTGGTTTTAATTTGCCTTTAGTTTATCGCTAGTGATGTTGAGCATCTTTTCATGTACCTGTTGGACTTTCATATATCATTTTTTCTTTAGAAAAATGTTCAGGTTCTTTGCCCATTTTTAAAACTGAGTTATTTGTTTTCTTGCTATTGAGTTGCATGAGTTTCCTATGTATTTTGGATATTAACTCCTTATTACATACTTAATTTGCAAATAGTTTTTCCCCAATCTGTAGGTTTCCTTTTCACTTCACTGATACTTTATCTTGCTATATAGAGCAGTTTTTAGTTTGACCAGGTTCCATTTGTTTTTGTTGCATGTGCTTTCGTTGCATATGACACTTTAAAGTGTTATATCCGAGAAAACATTAATAAGACCCATGTCAAGGAGTTTTTTTCCTTGTGGCATAAATTTTATTCCATTGTGGCAGCGATGTGGTGAAGTGCATTCTGTGGTAAAGGAGAGCACATGCACCAAAAAATGTCTATTGTTTGATTTAGATAGTTACTAAACACTTTAGTGTGTAGAGAGCTGGTTTCTAGCATCGCTACGTGAAATTGTTTTTAGACCATTGCTCAACTCTGTTTTAGCCAATTTCTAGCTCCTTATTAAATAAGCCTGTGATCAGAGATGTTCATAGGGTGCTAGCATAAAATAAGGTTTCACTTTCTTATTTTTCTTGTCTATGCTGGCCTCAAAGATAACAAGCCATCAGAACATCAAGGACAAGGTGGCATAAAGTAGCCCCCAAACAGCAGCTGTGCCTCTGTAGCATTCTATCGATTCTTGATAACACACAACAGGAAGCACATCCCCTGTAGGTCGGACATTAGTCCCATTCTGCCGATTTTGGTAGAACACCTGCCTTTTCTAGTTGGAGATTTTTAAAAGTTATTTTTTGATGCCATTTCTATCTGCTAGTGAAAGAAAATCATCTTTTGTACAGTCTGCTGTATGACATGGTTTAATAGAAAAACCAGCTTTCTCCTTTCCAGTTGTGAATCCTTTCCAGTTGTCATCCCTTGGCTTCTGTGTGGTTTCTCTTCCCACCATTACCTCCTTCTCTCCCATCTCTCTTTCACTTTTTGAAATGGCCAAAGCTGCACTAATCTCTGAAGTCAAATATAAAGCCCTGCTTTCTACTGTAGCCAATTTTAATTTGAGCTTTTTTTTCCTACCTTTTTTTTTTTTGGCTGAAAAATCCTCCCATTTGGTTTTAATAGGAGTCATTCTGTGAATATTTCATAACCAGTTACAGTTTTTGAAGTTTTGCATTTATATGATAATTTAGAGTTCAAGTGCTTTTGTATCTGCCCAGCTTTACCTGAATTCTGCTACCTGATCCCTGAAAGGGGAAACTGCTTCCCTATCCCCATAGTTGGGGAGGTCATTGAGGTGAATGCCTGGATTAGAGAAATGTGGAATCTGTTTCATGAAGATAGAACTACCTCACTGTGCAAGCAGCAGAACTCAGAGTAACTTGAAACAACATAAGGATTCTATGTTATAGACACACAGGTCTGCCTCTCTGTAACTTCACTTGATCAGCAGAGATGAACTCCTTCCTTGAATTCTAGTTGTAAATTCTCTAGACTGAAAGAATCTGATTGTCTGGCCTATATAGGCCAGAGGTAACCCTCAGTCATTTTAGTCTGAGTGTGTACAGACACAAGTGAACGGGTCATTCTAAGAGAATGATTATGAGCCAGCAGAATACATTTGTTTCAAACTAATCTTAGCTTCAGAGTACGTTCATCCATAAATATGTTCCCTCTTATTTTTTATGTTTTGAAATAAATCTTTTAATGAAGTTGATCATTTTTCCTTCTGAGTTTTGTGAATTCCATTTTTAAACTTTTGCTTTAAGACATTCCTGTCTCCTTCAATTCCCCTAGATTCTTGAGGACACTCAATCCTCAAGGACAGTGACCATGTGTTAGTCCTCAAACCTTCAGATTCTCAACATGAGCATATTGTAATTTTAGTAAATGCTGGTCAAGTGAAGAAATAGACAAAAGATGAACTGTTTATATCAAAAGATGGTTCTTTGTACTCATAGTCTGTAAAATCTATTTTATGTTTAAAGCATAAACAATGAAAAGACGTAAAAATATATCCCTAAAGTGATGAGCAAAACCATTTTTTATGTTGTTGAGATGTATTACCCACAGTGCAGTCACAGAGCATCAGGAAAATGGCCACACAGGACTTCTTTCCCAGATACTGTAGCTGTTGGGCAGTGGGGAAAACTGTTTCCAGTTCAAATGTGAGATTTCAAATGAGTGGATAAATGGATAAAATTTCAGCGACTGAGTGTGCCAACTTAAGGTTTCAAGTAATTTGAAGATACAGCAAACTGAAGATGCCAAATGGCCATATGTATCTTCTTAGCTGTTTTGTTCTCAATTCTGATTTTTATTTTGAGAGTATTTACTGATTAAAACTGTATTCCTTTTCTAGTGTATCCATATTACCTAAACTTAGTGGTCTAAAGCAACAATAGTTTATTTCTTTCTTTATTTTTTGGCTGTGCTGGTCTTCGTTGCTATGCACAGTCTTTCTTAGCTGTGGTGTGCGGGCTTCTGATTGCACTGGCTTCTCTTGTTGCAGCTCTAAGGCTTGCCGGCTTCAGAAGTTGTGCTTCACAGGCTTAATTGCTCTGCAGCATATGGAATCGTCCTGGAGCAGGGATGGAACTGGTGTCCCTTGCATTACAGGGCAGATTCTTAACCCACGGACCACCAGAGAAGCCCAACAACTGCTTATTTTGTAGTCCTGGAGGTCAGAAGTCTGGAACAGGTCTCACTGAACTAAAATCAAGGTGTTGGCAGGGCTCACTTACTTTCTGGAGGCTCCAGAAGAGAATTCATTCCTTTGCCTTTTTCAGCTATTAAAAGCTGCTAGTATTCCTTGGATCATGGCCCCTTTCTCCATCTTCAATGCCAGCAAGGTCCAATCAAGTCCTTTTCATTCTTCTCTGTGACTTCATCAGCCTTCTCCTTCCATGTTTTAAGGACCCTTTTGTTTATTACACTGAACCTATCTAGAGGATATCAGATAATCTCCTACTTTTAAAGTCAGCTGATGAGCTATCTTGACTTCACGTACAAACTTGAGGCCCCTGTGCCATGTAAGGCAGCACATTCAAAGGTTCCAGAGGTTAGGAGGTGGATATCTTTAGGAGACCATTATTCTGCCAACCAGACCTTGTGGACATAGGTACTATGGAGGATATAAAGGCATACAAAATGTTACAATCAAGTTTTTTTTTTTTTTTTTTAATCTCATGAAAAAGCCAACTCCAGATAATCTAATTCGTATCTGGCAGCAAATTCTGTCTCAGAATTTCCCTCACCATTTACTCAAATACTCAGTCTCTTGGTCTTTGACCGTGCTCGTCCCAGGTCATGTTTCCTAGCCATAATTTTAGGATTGCACCATGGAGAAGGCAATGGCACCCCACTCCCGTACTTTTGCCTGGAAAATCCCATGGATGGAGGAGCCTGGTAGGCTGCAGTCCATGGGGTCGCGAAGAGTCAGACATGACTGAGCGACTTCACTTTCACTTTTCACTTTCATTCATTGGAGAAGGAAATGGCAACCCACTCCAGTGTTCTTGCCTGGAGAATCCCAGGGACGGGGGAGCCTGGTGGGCTGTCATCTCTGGGGTCGCACAGAGTCAGACACGACTGAAGCGACTTAGCAGCAGCAGCAGCAACTGAGCATCAACTATATGTATCAAAACTTATGTTCACTATATTGGAGTATATTATTTAAAAAAGCACTTTTTATCTAAATAAATTAATATTATTATAAATAAAATATAGGCATAATTTCCCCTAAAACTGGTAGTGATTTAATCAGAGAAGTGACAATTGTAAATTATCCCAAAGTCATATTTAACATTCTCATTCTAAGTGCTATAAGAGATACAGATTTTTAAACATAAGAATATTACGCTAAAATCTTTAAAGTTTGGACTCATTTTCAAAGAGTTAAGCAATAGAATGGTAATGGTAGAAAATAATTTTTTAGTTGCCTTCTTTGCCCATTTAGCTTTCAAGGACAAGTTTGAGGACCTATGAATGATATTCATAGTTTGCATTTAAATTTGAAGGTTATTTATTAAGTGACATTTTCAGTGAGATCCAAAGCCTTCTTCCTGATTAGTGGTTGTGCGAAGTCATTTTTAGTAGGTGTGAAAGAGCAGTGAATCAGAATATTTATAGTTTAGCACTTTTTAAAATGTCCTTCAAATATGTGTGCATATAATAGCTTCATAGGATCTGAAGTCCAAGTTTCGTAAAATATCAAACTCAGCCTCTGTAAGTGGGTTTGCAGCCATATGTTGATGTTGGTTGGCAATCTAGCCGCAAATATAATGTCAGAAATATGTGTCAAGAGCCATCCCAGGCCAGGTGATTTTTGCTTGTTTTGTTTTTCACCTGAATTAACTGTTATTAAACCCTTGCATATTTGCTGAATGAATGAGTGGATGCTATATAAGTTAGAAAGTGCTAAGTATAGAAGAATAGTCAGATGCTAGTTAATTCCTTCTCTGTCTCAAACTGAGATTTTATAGGTAGTGATAATTGTCCTCCTGTTAAAAGGCTCACAGAAACATAGGATAAACATTGCAAATCTTCTTAAAAAGCAGTTTTACTTCAATATTTGAGGGAATTAGGTTAAACATTTTACCTGCTAAATAAGTTATTTGCTATTACTGTGAAAATCCTTACATATATATAAAAGCATCATTGGGAACAAAATTCACATAACTTTTTTTTTTTGATAATGACAAAAAGGCATTTGAGATTTATTATTACATTATACAACTTACAAGCACTTCACATTGACTGTATGTATGTATAAAATCAAATAATTCTACCACTTTTGCAAAAACAAAGTCTATAATCCTTCTTCCTTCTCCCTCACTCCCCATCACCTCTTTTACAATGATTATTTTATTTTTTGCCTCTATATTTCAAAAAACTGTTTTTGTATTGCTTATTTTTTTTAATTTCAAACTTTGGCAATTTATTTTCTGCCTTAACTTTCCTTTATCCTTCCACTTGTATTTAAAAGATAATGCTTTCTTCCTTCCCTTCTTTACCCCAGTATGAAAAAGTGAAAGTGTTAGTCGTTCACTCATGTCTGACTCTTTGCAACCCCATGAACTATATAGCCTGCCAGACTGTTCTGTCCATGGGATTCTCCAGGCAGGAATACTGGAGTGGGTTGCCATTCCCCTCTCCAGGGGATCTTCCAGACCCAGAGATGGAACCTGGGTCTCCTGCACCGCAGGCGGATTCTTTACCATTTGAGACACCAGGGGAACCCTTAGTTTTACTCTAATTATGATGAAATGAATATTCAATATATACATCAATGTACTGTTTAAATGCCATCTAGGGACTTCCCTGGCAGTCCAATGGATAAGACTCCACACTTCCACTGCAAGGGGCATGGGTTTGATCCCTGGTTGGGGAACAAGATCCTACATGTTGTGAGGCACAGTCAAAAAAAAAGGAAAAAAATGAGGATTAAACTGTATCAAAGGTTACAGCTAAATGCAATATGTGACATTTAGAATTAATCTTGTACTGGAAAGAAGGAAGATACATACTATAAAAAACGGACACTAGTGACAAAGCTAGAAAACAGACAGTAGATTAGTTTTCTGTTTTTTTGAAGTGCCTCTTAAAGCTGAACACTGGCATTCCTACCGTCCCTGTCCTTTTACTGCCTATTGTTTTCTCTGTAAGTAATAACTGTCTTGCCTTGTAACTCATTTTGTTTTCTAAATACTTATCACTCTCTCAGCCCCAAGCTCTTCACCAGTTGTCTCAGTTCCTGCTCCAGATGTTCATGCACTTCCAGGGTTATCACTTCCATATTCCTGAGGAGTTCTCTTCCCAGAGCCTTGCTATTAACATGCGTGGCATCCTCCAGGTCCAGAGAACCTCTGTTTTATTCTCTGTAAGGACAAAGCTGGAGTCATTGACCAGGGTAGAGTCATGGCATCCCCCTGGTTCTAGGGAGTGGAAGGAGGATCTGAGAATCTGAACGTTTCTTTCTTCTTTGTTTCTGATTTTTTTAGGTAATAGCTTTTTAAAATTTAATTCATGTACCATAACAGTTGCCCATGTAACATGTACAATTCCATAGTTTTTAGTATATTCACAGAGTTATGCAACCATCACCACAATCAATTTTCATCACCCAAAAGAGAAACCCCATAGTTGTAGCACTTACTCTCCATTTGTCACTAACCCCAGCATCTCTGCTACTAAGTCACTGCAGTCATGTCTGACTCTGTGCAGCCCCATAGATGGCAGCCCGCCAGGCTCCCCCATCCCTGGGATTCTCCAGGCAAGAACACTGGAGTGGGTTGCCATTTCCTTCTCCATTGTGTGAAAGTGAAAAGTGAAAGTGAAGTCGCTCAGTCTTGTCAGACTCTTAGTGACCCCATGGACTGCAGCCCACCAGGCTCCTCCTTCCATGGGATTTTCCAGGCAAGAGTACTGGATTGGGGTGACATTGCCTTCTCCTCAGCATCCCTAGGCAATCACTAATCTACTTTCTGACTCTATATTGGCCTACTCCAGGTATTTCATGTAAATGGCATCAGACAATATGTGACTCTTTATGCCTGTTAATATCACTTAGTATCATGTTTTCAAGGTTTATCCACATTGGATATATCAGAAATTTCACTTATTTTTGTTGCTAATAATATTACATTCTATCTTTTTTATCAATTGATGAATATTTGAGTTCTTTCTACTTTTGGCAAATACAAATAACTGTGAATAATGTTGTTATAGACATGCACAAATTTTTGTGTGGACAGAGATTTTTCTTTCTCTTGGGCATACTTGTAGGGGTGCAATTACCAGATTATAGAGTCACTCTATGTTCAACCTGTGGAGGAAATGCTTAATATTTTCCAAAGGGGCAGCACCATTGTCTACCATTTTACATTATCATCAACAGAGGGTTCTAATTTCTCCCACCTGTCACCACTTGTTAACTTGTGTTTTTTGTTATAGCTATTTTTATGGCTGGGAGGTGATACCTCACTGTGCTTTTGATTTGTATTTCTCTATACCTCACTGTGCTTTTGATTTGTATTTCTCTAGCAGCTGATGATGTTCAGTGTCTTTTTCCTGTGTTTACTGGTCATTTGTCTGTTGTGTTTGGAGAGAAGGATTTAGAGCCTTTCCTCCTTTTTAAAAAATTGTGTTGTCTATGTATTTATTGAGTTATAAGAATTTTACATACACTACACACAGATTCCTTATCAGATATATGATCTACAAATTTCTTCTCCCCTTCTTTTGGTTGTCTTCTCACTTTCTTGGTGGTGTCTTTGAAGCACAAACTTAAATTTTGATGAAGTTCACTTTATCTATTTTTGTTATTATTGTTGCCTGTGCTTTTGGTGTCACATCTAAGAAACATTGCCTCATCTGTGATCACAAAATTTATACTTATGTTTTCTTCTAAGTTGTACGGTTTGAACACTTACATTTAGACCTTTGATCCCTTTTGACTTAAGTTTTGTATATGATGTGAGGTAGGTGCCCAAATGTATTATTTTACTTGTGGATATCTATTTGTTCCAGGATCACTGTTAAAAAGACAATTCTTTCCCAAATCACACCTCCTTTGCTGAGTATGTATACAACTTGTTTTCATCTTCACAGTGTGCATTCCTTGTTCACAACCAACATGTGCTTTATTAGACAAATTCAGAAACAACTGGTGTGAAGAAAACAAACTTCAGTATGTTCACCCAAGTAAGAAGGCTCTTGGAAATAGACCTTCCTTTGACAGAAGCCACTGAAGGTATGAGAGGAGGGCACGCACTAAGCTAGAGATCACATTAGGTCATACTTTTTTTCAGTGGGGGTGATATTACCCTCTAGTGGGTAAGAGTTAGTTTTGGAAAGCAATAAACATCTTGCTTTTGTTCATGTATAAAAGATATAAACATAGTACATAAACAGATGCACAAGAAATCTGTGGTGTTAAAACTTTAGGGGAACAATTAGGGGAAAATGTTTAAAAAGGCTCATTAGGGACATGATATGAATAAAAACTTTAGAAGCTCTAGGTTAGGTGAAAATCACATTGCTTCAAAATTTCCTTGAGAAATTCCTTAGTGGCCCATGATGTTTAAGTGATTTCGGTAGGTGACACTGTATAGTAACTGTAATTCACTTGAGCATTTCAGAACTACCTAAATAAAGGAAGGAAGACAACAAGAAATCTATATCCAATGCCTGGATATTGAAGTCATCCCCACTTTGCAGAGAATTCTAGAGACTTCACTTGTGGTATTTGCTCCTTTGCACTTTTATATGAGCTATCTATTACTTTAATATCTTTTAATAGATATATCTTTAGTTTTTATGAGGATTAAATAAGACAGGCAGGCTCTAGCCTGCATCTTTTAGTGGTGAGGTGAGATGTGTGCATGGGAGCTTTCTGAATCTTTTCTTAAATCACATCCCTTGTGATAACCTTCCATGGTCAGACTTCTTTGTCTTTCTTTTTTTCTTAAAGCTTTTCTAACCACTGGTTTTGATATGTCTAATGTGAAGTAAATTATTGGTGGAAGGGCTTTCCTAGTGAATGTACAGCTAAATGAATTGAAAATCCCTTTAATGCTTAAGTATGTCTGTTCCTGTTTCTGCTTTCGCTGCTTGATCCTGTCTGTACAGAAGAGCGTTACTTTTGTCTACTAGGGCACCACTTGGTAGTGCCACAGGGCAGTCCTTGGAGAACATTCCGCACCCCCCAAAGATTTTAAATGTTGAGAATTAAGGATGAATGGAAACTTTGATGGGTGGTTGTCTCTTTGGACTCATCTCTATTATTTTTCTCCCCCATTTTGGTGAATACAGTAGAAGATGATGGTGCATATTTTGTTGGTAGTATTCTTACCCAACTACCTCAGGATATAACACGTTTAATTTCAGTAGATCAAAATGAGTCAAAAGAAATCCACCCCCGATTTTTCAGATAATTGGTGACGTTCCCAAAATAAATCTAAAATATATTCAATTTAAAAAATAGTTACTTTCACTTTCTCCCAGACCTGTTTCAAGGGAGGCTGCAAATTATTCCAGTATGATCAGCTAGATTGTAAAGGGAAGAACAGGTTGAAAAATGGGTAAAAGCCAAGTACATTATTTCTTTAGTTTTAGTTTTTGATACAGTTTGTATAGAAGAAAACACAGCTATTTAAAGTGTACTAATGTGTTGAATTTTGTGAAATGTATATATGTGTGACCGCACAAGCTGTAGAACACTTCCATGAAACCAAATATTGGCTTGGCCAAAAAGTTTTTTTCGGATTTTTTTCTGTAACAGTTTATGCAAAAATCCGAACTTTTTGGCCAACCCAGTGGTTCCTCCAAGCTCTTTTGTAGTCTAACTCCTCCCTGTACCCCAACCTGGATGTCTACTGATTTGCTTTCTGTCACTTATAGCTTAGTTTGGTTCTTCTAGAATTTTACATATTTCACAATTTAGCTATCTAGCAGTAGACATTTGAGTTGTTTCTGTTTTGTGGCTACTATGAAGAAAGCTGTTATGATTGTCTATGTACAAGTCATTTTGGAGAATTTGTTTGCATTTCTCTTGATTAAATACTCAGAAGTATGAATACAGAGTCATATTATGTATTTATAATTAATTTTTATAAGAAATTGCCAACTATGAAGTGGTTTTATCAATTTATACTTCATGGAACTTTGCTGTCTGTCCTTCTCAATGCTTGATATTTTCAGACTTGTAAATTTTAGCCATTCTATTGATTATAGTGCTATCTCATTGTGTTTTACTTTGCATTTCCCTAATGTCTAGATGCACATGAGTCTGGGTGAACTCCAGGAGTTGGTGATGGACAGGCAGGCCTGGCATGCTGCGATTCATGGGGTTGCAGGTCGGACACAACTGAGCAACTGAACTGAATGTCTAATAATAAGCATCTTTCTTGGGCTTCCCTGGTGGCTTAGATATCTGAGAAACTGCCTGCATTGTGCAAGACCTGGGTTCAGTCCCTGAGTGGGGAAGATCCCCTGAAGAAGGGAATGGCAACCCACTCTAGTATTCTTGCCTGGAGAATTCCATGGACAGAGGAGCCTGGTGGGCTACAGTCAGTCCATAGGGTTGCAAAAGTCAGACGTGACTGAGCAACTACACACTTTCTTGTGCTTAGAGATTTTTTTTGTGTGTGTACTGTCATTTCAACTCTTTTACTCATTGTAATTGGGCTATCTTACTATTGAGTGTATGTTATTTATTATCCTGGATATAAGTCCTTTATTATATACATACATTAGAAATATTTTCTTTTAGTCTGCAACTTACATTTTAAATTTTCATCTGTGTCTTTTAAGGAACTAGAGTTTTAAACTTTCTGCAAATCTGAGTCATTTTTTTTCTTTGTTGGTTATGCTTTCTATGTGCTAAGGAATTTTTGTTTCATCCAAAGTTGTGAATATTTTCTGCTGTAATTTTTTTCTCTGAAAGTTTTATGGTATTAGCTTACTTTCTTAGATCTACAATTAATTTTGAGTCATCTTTTGTGTATGGAGCAAAAAGAAGATTGAGATTTTCTGAGAGGGTAGCCATTTGTACCAGGACCATTTGTTGAAAAAGAATTATTTTATTTATTGTGGTACCTTGCCACCTTTACTGAAATTATTGATCATAAATGTATGGGTCTATTCTGGATTCTTTTTTCTGTTTTGTTGAGCTATGCATATATCTATCTTTAAAATAATAACCATACTGTCTTGATTACTGTAGATTTCTATTACCTTAGGAAACTATGTAGTGTTAATTTTTCAGACTTTGTTCTTCTTTTTCAAAATTGATTTGGTCATTTCCTTTGTGATTTCACATATGTTTTATAATTAGTCATTTTTTACAATTTCAGAGAAGGCATAGTAGCAGGAATAAAGAGAGTAGTTTCATAGTGATGAAGGGACCAAATCAGCAAAAAGACCTAAACATCCTAAACATTAGTTGGGGTTGTTGGGCAGTCAGTTAGCTGAACAGGAAATGTATATCTTTGGGTGGAGGTGATTTGGGAGTTACACAGGGTTTCAATCTCAGCTAATCATGAGGCCAAGAATGCGAAGTTAGCTAGATATAGAAGAAGAAGGGTCTGTGTCTGGCCTTGACACAGGTAAACATATGCCATCTTATGGAAGTTATGAGAGCAAGTCTTATCTAAGTCATACTAACAAGGCTGGTTCGGAGAAGGCAGTGGCACCCCACTTCAGTACTCTTGCCTGGAAACTCCCATGGATGGAGGAGCCTGGAAGGCTGCAGTCCATGGGGTCTGGAAGAATCAGACACGACTGAGCAACTTCACTTTCAGTTTTCACTTTCATGCATTGGAGAAGGAAATGGCAACCCACTCCAGTGTTCTTGCCTGGAGAATCCCAGGGATGGGGGAACCTGGTGGGCTGCTGTCTGTGGGGTTGCACAGAGTCGGACACGACTGAAGCGACTTTAGCAGCAGCAGCAGCGGCAAGGCTGTTTCCTTTCCTAAGTTATTTCCCAAGAGACAGAAAGGTGGGGAGCTCTTGGAAAAGAAAAAAATTAAAGGGAATTTCTCAACTATCACTGGTTTCCAGAAGCAAGAAGTCAGATAATTTTGAATGCTGTCATTACCTATTTTTTAGTTGACTCTCTAATTCTCTTTGAACCAATATTAACATTGTAGAGGGAGAAAAATTATTTTCTTCTGCCAATCTTAAGTTTTCCAACTAGGGTGCTTTGAATGAGACTGCCAAAGACAGATGACAACTGAAAAACAAGCAGAAATCGTTAACACGGGCATTGCACGTGTATACATGGAAGCACAAGTGATGAGTAACCCAGTTCAGTTCAGTCGCTCAGTCATGTCCAACTTTTTGCAACCCCATGGACTGCAGCATGCCATGCTTCTCTGTCCATCACCAACTCATGGAGCTTACTCAAACTCATGTGCATTGTGTCAGTGATACCATCCAACCATCTCATCCTCTGTCATCCCCCTCTCCTCCTGCCTTCAGTCTTTCCCAGCATCAGGGTCTTTTCCAATGAATCTGTTCTTTGCATCAGGTGGCCAAAGTTTGGAGCTTCAGCTTCAGCATCAGTTCTTCCAGTGAATATTCAGGACTGATTTCCTTTAGGATTGACTGGTTTGATCTCCTTGCAGTCCAAAGAGTAACCCAAAGAGGTGGCTAAAACCTAGGTTTATATACTGTCTTAGGCTAAAACAAAAGGTAGTTTGGGGAGGCAAGTTATGGGAAGATGACCAGGAAAACTATGGTAGACAAGGGTTGTTTAATAAGGCTTGTTAAGCATGTTGAAGTCAGTGTCTTCTCCATTCATAAGACTGCCAAGAGTGTAGAGATCTTTACAAATGGAAATTTCCCTTATAAATGGAAATTTCTTTTATAAAAGGAAAGCCTGTGTCCTAAAAAAAAAAAAAAAAAAGCTGGTTGCTGAGTCTGTTAGCTCAAACGAATCCACATATCAAAGAGTTGGTGTATTCTGATACACCTTGCCATCCTGCTGATTCTCTCGTTAATAACATACATTAATTTTTGACATGTTTAATTTGTATTTGTTGAAAGTAATGTTCTTAACTTTAAAAGATTATGCATTGATATGCTTTAACTCTTGCCATGTACCAAATATTAGTTTGGTGGTCACATTTATAAAGCCAAGTTTATTCCTTAAAGTATCTCCTTGATTTAGTTTACCATAAGAGCAGTTTTCATCTGATTTGACATTGTTGTTCAGTCACTTCAATCGTGTCCGACTCTTTATGACCGCATGGACTACAGCATGCCAGGCTCCTCTATCTGTGGGGATATCCAAGCAAAAATACTGGAACGGGTTGCTGTGTCCTCCTCCAGGGGATCTTCCCTACCCTGGAATCAAACCCATGTGTCTTACATCTATCTGCGTTGGGGGGCAGGTTCTTTACCACTAGCACCGATTGGGAAACCCACCAGGCTCCCCTGTCCTCCACTGTCTCCCGGAGTTTGCTCAAACTCACGTCCATTGAGTCAGTGATGCCATCCAACCATCTCATCCTCTGTCGTCCTCCTTCTTTCTCCAAAAGATTGTTGTCCCCAATTTTTCCCAACATCAGGGGCTTTTCCAGTGAGTTGAGTCTTTGCATCAGTTGGCCAAAGTATTGGAGCTTCAGGTTCACTCTCATTGACTGGTTTCTTCTCTATATGTCTTGAAGTTTATTTCTGCTTCACTCCTGAATCATCAGCAGGATCTCTTACATTTGAATAGATTACCTTGTTAAAAACTCCTTTATTTTAAAATAGTGAAAGAACTTCCACATCAGCCAGACTGATAATGTGATCATAACATTGCATTTTTGAAATTCTGATATGTTCATTCCTGGCAACCCCCCCGCCCACCATTTTAGGTCTCTGAAATCATTATGTTTTTACAGTCAGTGCCATCTTAGAGTTGATGTAGAATATGTATTTTATTTTCCTTTTCTTCTGTGTTTTACATGTAAGTAAAAAAGGGACATAATGAAACATTTTATTAGAATTCATTAGGGTTCCAAAAGTACTTATATATAAAACAATATGTTAAATCTAAAACTGTAAAAAAATTGTTTTTAGTTTGGTAGTCTATTCATATGTTAAAAATTTGCAAACTTCTAAATAAAAGTTAATACACCAAGTTTCCTAATACTCCCACTTTGGAGTAGGAAAAATAACACTCTACCTCTCCTGACACTCTTTTTTGTGTGTGTGCGTGCTTTTAGGGAGAGAAAAGGCTCCCACAGTGACAGTAATCCAGTAAGCAAGGTACTTAAATATCTTACTGCATTACTCACTCATTTGCCATAGTCATCATATTTAATTGGCACACCTTCACGTGTGAACCAGCCTCCTACACCTCAGTGACCCTAAGCACTGATAGGATGTTTTTTCTAGGTCTTCCATAATAACACATTCCACCCCCCTCAGGTAATTATAGTTGCACAAAATTCAAACTTGATTTTTCACATGTGTTTAAAGATGTTTTGAATATTGTTTTATCACAAATCTTAGGGAAGGACAAATCTTTTTCTTTACTCATCTTAGTTTCTCCACTTGGGGTCCTGTAAATGAGGTTGGCCAAAGGCAGATTAGTAAGAAAGAAACAAACATAAGTTGATTAACATGTGTATCACACATGTAAAACATGGGGGTACCCAGAGATGAGTAACTCAAAGTGCTGGTTAGAACTTGTACTGATAAACCATCTTTGTTGGTGTTGTTTAGTCACTAAGTCATTTCTGACTCTCTTGCAACCCATGGATGATGGTAGCCCACCAGGCTCCTCTGTCCGTGGGATTTCCCAGGCAAGAATACTGGAGTGGGTTACTCTTTACTTGGGTAGGGGATCCTCCCAACCTAGGGATCAAACTCATGTATCCTATATTGTCAGGGTTCTTTACCAATGAGCCACCAGGGAAACCCATATACCATCTTCGGCTAAAGGAAAACAGGTTTTGGATTTTTGAGTGGGGAAAGCACATTATGGGAAAGTGACCCGTAGAAGTATGGTAAATAAGAGTTGTTTAGTAAGGTTTGTTACAAAGATTTAATCATATGCTTTCCCATTCCAGTATTCTTGCCTGGAGAATTCCACAGACAGAGTAGCCTGGCAGGCTACAATCCACGGGGTCGCAAAGAATTGGACATGACTGAGCAACTAACACTTCCACACTTCTCCCTTGATAAGAGTGTTTAAGAGTCCAGCTCTTAACTTCACATATGGAAATTTTCTTTATACATGAAAATTTCCTTTTCATGTTTGTAATCCCATTTTTAGAGCTTTTCCTGAGTCTGTTGGTTTCAAATGGAGTTTATCTCCAAGTAATCCATAGCCCAAAAAGGTGTATTTTGGAGTGACATATTCTGGTATCTCTCAAATTCTTTCTTACTTTGTACTTACTGCAGAACTTTAATCTGTGGTTGAATTTTCCTTGATTCTAATTGATTTTGGTGCTCTGGAGGGGACCCATTTTTAGTCCACCCAGTACTGGAGTATGTGTTGCTAGTTCTCCACCTCATTCTTTGCTAGAGTTCGCTTATTTTCTCATAGCCTCCAGGATGAAGTTAAGGCTCACTGGTGAGGAATAGGAGGTTTGGCCTCCTGTTTACTTTTTCTTTCCTTCCCTCCCAATTCCAGATTCCAATTTACATGGACACCCTTTCTGAAAGCCCTATGGGAGCAGCTGGGAAGCATTGTTGCAATATGGTTTTGAGTTGGACAGCCCAGCTGCCTACTGTCTACCAGACCCTGGGCTAGTTAACCTCTCTGAGGCTATATTACCTTTTATGTTAAATGGGGATAATAATAGTACTTAGGTCTTGGAGTTACTTTACAGATTTAGTGAGGTAATGAATATAAATTACTTAGCCCAGTTCCTGCATATTTTAAGATTTTTTTTTTAATGCAAGTGTTTCCATAACTAAAGCTCTTTCCATCGTGTTCTCAGAATGTTTGATGTTTTGAGGCAGCCCTAAAGCATTTCCCCACCCACCCCCATTCATCTTCATCCTTTGAACCCTATCTTTGGTTTGAATTTCAAAGTTTTAATAAAGATTCTATAGCTTTCCCTTGAACAAGCTGTATCTCTAGTTCCCAGCCCCTCATCTATGTCCTCACAATATTTGTTGACAGACGCGGAATGAAAACTAGTGTCTGTTTCTAACAGTCTTAATTTCCAGAAATCTTAAAGGTCTTACGAAGGATCTCTGTGCACCTCCTTTTCCCCAGCCTCAGCAATGCCTGACCTGCTCAGTGAGTCCTGTGTAGCTAGTTCTTACGGCTGTAACCTTGGTAGTCATGTTTCCCCCCAGGTTTGAGGTGGAATTAATATATAAAAATGGTATAGTTGCATATTTTGTAGGTATACAACATAGTATTTTGGTATATTTTGATGTACAAATTGTTAGATGCTACAATAATTGGGCCAATTAATATATCCATCATCTCACATAGTTCCCTTTACCATGTTCGTGCATTTATTGAGAGTACTTGAGGCACTCTTAGCAGATTTCAACTACATAATATATAGTTTTAAGTGTACTCATCATGATATATGTTAGGTCTTTGAAACTTGCTCATTTTATAATTGGAAGTTTGTATTTTTGGACCAATGTCTCCCATTTCTCCTATTACCTGTACTCTGGTAACCACCCTTCTACTCTCTGTTTGAGTTTAACTTTTTAGATTTCACATGTAAGTGACATCATGCAATTTTTGTCTTGCTGTATTTGGCCTATTTAACTTAGTACAATGTCCTCTGGATTCATCCATACTGTTGCAAATGGCAAAAAAAAAAAAAAAATCTTTCTTTTGTAAGGCTGAATAATATTCCCTTGCATCTGCTGCTGCATCTATATATGCATATATATCTCTCTCACATTTTCTTTATCTTTCAACAGACACTTTGGTTATTTCCGTTCTTGACTATTGTGAATAATCCTGCATCAAACATGGGAGTACGGTTATCTCTTGGGGATAGTGACTTAATTTCCTTTGGATATATGCCAAGAAGTGAGAGTACTGGATCATATAATCTATTTTTAAGTTTTTGAGGAAACTTTGTATTGTTTTCCCCAATGGCTATATCAGTTTACATTCCCAACAGCAATTTCCTTTTCTCCACTTCCTTGCTGATACTTGTTATCTTTTGACTTTTTGTTAATAGCCATCCTGATAGTTATGAAATGATATCTCAGTGTAGTTTTCATTTGCATTACTTTTGTTAGTGATGTTCAACACCTTTTCATATACCTACTGGACATCTGTGTCTCTTCTTTGGAAAGCACGACTATTCAGATCCTGTGCCGTTTTTAATTGCGTTGTTTTCATTGTTGAATTGTATGAATTTTTTATATAGTTTGTCTGTTAAACCATTGTCAGATACATAGTTTGCAAATATTTCCTCCTATGGGTTGCCTTTTCATTTTGCTGATTATCTGTTTCTGTTTGGCTTTCTTTTTTTTTTCTGAACAGAAACATTTCAGTTTGAAAAAGCCCTACTTATTTATTTTTACTTTTGTTTCCTCTGTTTTTGGTGACATATGCAAAAAGTCACTGCCAAGACCAACGTCATAGAGATTTTTCCCTATGTTTTCTTCTAGGAGTTTTACCATTTAAGATATAACATTTAAATCTTTGATCAATTTTGAGTTAATTTTGTGTATGGTGTAGGAAAAGGATTTACTTTAAATTTATTAATTTCAGTGGAAGCAGGGGTGAGAAAAATCTTTCAGAAACATAAAAAGTTTCAAATTATTTCCTACTATCATAATGTATTGTGCCATTAAATCCAAGATTCCACATTTATAATCTTGAAAACTATCACATAAACTCACAAACTTTTTAAAATGGAACATACTCTTAGGAATGTCATGTGAAAAATACATAATCTGTGCAATTAAGGATATAGCTTTATTCAGGCTATTGTGTAAAAAGATTCATAAATAACATCTCAAAGAAGAGGAAGGGGTCATTGGAGTTTCATAAGTTCAGTTCAGTCGCTCAGTCATGTCCTACTCTTTGTGACCGCATGGACCACAGCACGCCAGGCCTTGCTGTCCGTTACCAACTCCTGGAGTCCACTAAAACTCATATCCATTGAGTCGGTGATGCCATCTAACGATCTCATCCTCTGTCATCCCCTTCTCCTTCAGCCTTCAATCTTTCCCAGCATCAGGGTCTTTTCATATGAGTCAGTTCGTTGCATCAAGTGGCCAAAGTATTGAAGTTTCAGCTTTAATATCAGTCCTTCCAATGAACACTCAGGACTGATCTCTTTTAGAATGGACTGGTTGGATCTCCTTGCACGCCAAGGGACTCTCAAGAGTCTTCTCCAACACCACAGTTCAAAAGCATCAATTCTTCGCAGTCACCTTTCTTTATAGTCCAACTCTCACATCCATATGTGACTACTGGAGAAAACCATAACCTTGACTAGATGGACCTTTGTTGGCAAAGTAATGTCTCTGCTTTTTAGTATGCTGTCTGGTTTGGTCATAACTTTTCTTCCAAAGAGTAAGCATCCTTTAATTTCATGGCTGCAGTCACCATCTGCAGTGATTTTGGAGCCCAACAAAATAGTCAGTCACTGTTTCCCCATCTATTTCCCATGAAGTGATGGGACCAGATGCCATGATCTTCGTTTTCTGAATGTTGAATTTTAAGCCAACTTTTCCACTCTCCTCTTTCACTTTCATCAAGAGGCTCTTTAGTTCTTCTTCATTTTTTGCCATAAGGGTGGTGTCATCTGCATATCTGAGGTTATTGATATTTCTCCCGGCAATCATGATTCCAGCTTGTGCTTCATCCAGCCCAGTGTTTCTCATGATGTATTCTGCATATAAATTAAATAAGCAGGGTGGCAATATACAGCCTCGAGGTACTCCTTTCCTGATTTCTAATCAGTCTGTTGTTCCATGTCCAGTTCTAACTGTTGCTTCCTGACCTGCATACAGGTTTGTCAAGAGGCAGGTCAAGTGATCTGGTATTCCCATCTCTTTCAGAATTTTCCATAGTTTATTGTGATCCACACAGTCAAAGACTTTGGTATAGTCAATAAAGCAGAAGTAGATGTTTTTCTGGAACTCTCTTGCTTTTTTGATGATCCAACAGATGTTGTCAATTTGATCTCTGGTTCCTCTGCCTTTTCTAAAACCAGCTTGAACATCTGGAATTTCATGGGTCACATACTGTTGAGGCTTGGCTTGGAGAATTTTGAGCATTACTTTGCTAGTGTGTGAAATGAGAGCAGTTGTGTGATAGTTTCAACGTTTTTTGGCATTAGAATGAAAACTGACCTTTTCCAGTCCCACGGCCACTGCTGAGTTTTCCAAATTTGCTGGCATATTGAGTGCAGCTCTTTCACAGCATCATCTTTTAGGATTTGAAAAGCTCAACTGGAATTCTATCACCTCTACTAGCTTTGTTCATAGTGATGCTTCCTAAGGTCCACTTGACTTCACATTCCAGGATGTCTGGCTCTAGGTGACTGATCTGGGTCATGAAGATCTTTTTTGTACAGTTCTTCTGTGTATTCTTGCCACCTCTTCTTAGTATCTTCTGCTTCTGTTAGGTACATGCCATTTCTGTCCTTTATCGAGCCCATCTTTGCATGAAATGTTCCCTTGGTATCTCTAATTTTCTTGAAGAGATCTCTAGTCTTTCCCATTCTGTTGTTTTCCTCTGTTTGCACTGATCACTGAGGAAGGCTTTCTTATGTCTCCTTGCTATTCTTTGGAAGTCTGCATTCAAATGGGTATACCTTTCCTTTTCTCCTTTGCTTTTTGCTTCTCTTCTTTTAACAGCTATTTGTAAGCCTTCCTCAGACAGCCATTTTGCTTTTCTGCATTTCTTTTTCTTGGGGATGGTCTTGATCCCTGTCTCCTGTACAATGTCATGAACCTCAATCCATAGTTCATCAGGCACTCTGTGTGTTAGATCTAGTCCCTTGAATCTAATCTCATTTCCACTGTATAATCATTAGGGATTTGATTTAGGTCATACCTGAATGGTCTAGTGGTTTTCCCTACTTTCTTCAATTTGTTGCTGCTGTTGCTAAGTCGCTTCAGTCATGTCCGACTCTGTGCGACCCCATAGACGTAGCCCACCAGGCTCCCCGGTCCCTGGGATTCTCCAGGCAAGAGCACTGGAGTGGGTTGCCATTTCCTCCTCCAATGCATGAAAGTGAAAAGTGAAAGTGAAGTCGCTCAGTCGTGTCCGACTCTAGCGATCCCATGGACTGCAGCCTACCAGGCTCCTCTGTCCATGGGATTTTCCAGGCAAAAGTACTGGAGTGGGGTGCCATTGCCTTCTCCAATTTAGAGGCAGGTAAATAAAGGAATCCTTTTGAAGATGGGAGGGTGGGTTCTTTCATAAAAGGGTAGGGTGGGGGAGGGTTTCTTAACCATTCCTGTTTTCTGGGAGTACAGTGTACAGTTCCACATCATCAAATAATTTACCTGGGTCTGTAAATCCACAGATTAGGTAAATCACCTTCCTGGAATGTCAACTTTACTATAATATGTGTGTATGGAGTTGTTATTTTTCAGGAAAGCTTGATATGTTATGGAATGGATAAAAATTATGTACATCTTTAAGGTAAAGCATGAGAAGTTTATAAAATTTCTGCTTCTGTTAGTCCACTTTATTTTCTCCTCCTCCCCTTTCTTTCACCCTAGTGAAGCAAATAGGAATTTTGTTTGCCTGCCTTATTTCCATGAAAATATTTGAGAAACATGGGCCTAAAGCCTCCACATCAGCTATTTATATAGAACCCTAGATGAATAGCAACATTCTAGGTGAAAGAATTAGCATCAACAAAGGAGGAAAACTCGGAGAGTGAAATGTGTATCTGAGATCCGAGAATTGCTGTTGGCCTGTGTGGAGGTTGTGAATAGTGAGGAAAGCAGAATGAATATACAGCTGACAGACTAGGTTGTAATGTGGAATTTGAACTGCGCGTTGAGGTCTTTGGACTTAATTCATTTGGCAAACAGTGTCCATCAAAAGCTTTTGAGCAAAGAATGGACCTATTACAAGCTGGATATTTGTAAAAAATTATTTTCTATAATCCCAAGTCATGACTGTTATACATATATACAAAAATAACAGTGTGTTAAAGATTTTTAGTTAATTCATAAGGGAACCTGCAGATGTAATGGGTTCAAAAGAGAACTGGAAAAGCTTTCACATTTATAGAATGAGGATATTGAGATGAATGTGCAAATGGCATCCAAATTGGTTTTTCTGCAGGTGATGAGGTAAGATGGAGTAGGCAGGAAGTCAGTTAAATGCCTACCAGACAGGAAATAATTTTTATGTCTAATATTTTCATTACTGTTAGTTACCTATAACTTATAGATGAAATAGCTATAAGTTATAAGTAAATAGCTATAAGTTATAAAATAGCTATAAGCTATAAGTAAAATAGCTAAAGCAATGAACAGGGCTAGGCAGTGGGTTGTTTTCCACTAAGGCATACTTTTTTTTTTTTTCTAAAGGATTTGTTATAAGCTGGATATTAGTAAGATCACCACAGTGAAAATTTGGTTTGACAAGGAAGAAACTAGATGCATAAAGGACAGGTGGGAGATTTTGCAGTGTCCAAAAGACAGGAGTCTTGAAGGCTGTGATGAGGGTGATGGCTCTGGAGTGGAACAAAGTGGAAGCAGCAAGTTACTAAGCCACGCTGGGGCCTACCGAAATTGTCAGTTGATTTACATGTAGGAAGGAAGAAGATGAACCTTGTGGCCAAAACAATACTCATATTTGGGTCCTGGATCCACCTAGTTATCAGGTGACCTCACACAACTGTGAGGGACTTGGAGCTCTTAGCTTGAGTTTGGTCATCTCTAAAACAACCCTAAAACCTATCTTCTAGTTTTGTGAAAAATGAGGTAGTACATATTAAGTACTACCACTGCTTTTTCCAGTGGTCAAGTATGGATGTGAGAGTTGGACTATAAAGAAAGATGGGTGCCAAAGAATTGATGCTTTTGAACTGTGGTGTTGGAGAAGACTCAAGAGTGCCTTGGACTGCAAGGAGATCCAACCAGTCCATTCTGAAGGAGATCAGCCCTGGGTGTTCATTGGAAGGAATGATATTGAAGCTGAAACTCCAATACTTTGTCCACCTGATGTGAAGGGCTGACTCATTTAGTCTTATGGACTCTGTGGGAGAGGGAGAGGGTGGGAAGATTTGGGAGAATGGCATTGAAACATGTAAAATATCATGTATGAAATGAGTTGCCAGTCCAGGTTCGATGAACGATACTGGATGCTTGGGGCTAGTGCACTGGGACGACCCAGAGGGATGGTATGGGGAGGGAGGAGGGAGGAGGGTTCAGGATGGGGAACACATGTATACCTGTGGCCGATTCATTTTGATATTTGACAAAACTAATACAATTATGTAAAGTTCAAAAATAAAATAAAATGTAAAAAAAAAAAGAAAGAAAATACCCTGATGATGGGAAAGATTGAGGGGAGGAGGAGAAGGGGACGACAGAGGATGAGGTGGTTGAATGGCATCACCGACTCAATGGACATGGGTTTGGGTGGACTCCAGGAGTTGCTGATGGACAGGGAGGCCTGGTGTGCTGAGGTTCATGGGGTCGCTAAGAGTCAGACACGACTGAATGACTAAGTAAGTAAGCTTGGCTCATAATAAAAGGTCAATCAGTGTTAGCTGATATTGTTACTATTATTCCATCTCCATTTCTCTCTCTCTTTTTTTCTTCTTTAAGGTTTTAAACTTCGATTAGGGGAATATGAATTTTAACATATTGACTGATTTGGGAGTCATCCTGAACAGAGTAAGGATGAAAACCAAAGAGTGAATAAAATCCTTACCTGAGAAAAAGAGTATAAAGCTAGAAGATTCCATTAATTAGGCAAGAAGTTAATGAAAAATAGGTGGATGGGTAGTGTTTGTTACCCTTTATTATCAAATTATTGTATATGGAGAGAGTTGATCTAGGAAGAATCCAAGAGTGGGTATTAACCAAGCGATGAGAGGAGAGAGATTCGGAGAATGTTCAAGAAAGAAGGGTGAGTTTAGTGGGATGAGGAAATTTCAGAGGCTTGATGTGAATGATGAGAGACGCACAGATGTGAGACAATCAATGCTGCAGTGCAGTTAAAGCATATGAAGACTAGGAGAATGTGCGGATTCTCTCCTTACTTTCTAATTTCAATTACTAATGACTTTTTAAGGACATGGGGTAAGAGTTTAGAATAGGCACTATAGAGAATTTAAGGAGTCAAGAGACAATGAAGAGCTAGCTGAGTAGTGGTCAGTGCAGTGAAAGAAAGTGAAGTCGCTCAGTTGTGTCCAACTCTTTGCGACCCCATGGACTATAGCCTACCAGACTCCTCTGTCCATGGGATTTTCCAGGCAGTAGTCCTGGAGTGGACTGCCATTTCCTTCTTCAGGGGGTCCTCCCAACCCAGGGATTGAACCCAGGCCTACTGCATTGTAGACAGACGCTTTACCGTCTGAGCCACCAGGAAAGTCCATGGAAAGCGCAGTGGAAGTCCCTAAACTCTGGATCATCCGTGTAGGGTATCATGGCGATCTAGTCACTAGAATTCAGGCATTTCTCACTACAATTTGCTTTTGAAAACCAGGCTGTAGAGTAGATCCACATGTGCTAACTTAAAGTGTTTCACTCAGGGGCTGAGTTCCTGGTAAGGACAGGGCATGACTTAAGTCATAGTTCTGACCATAAAGACTTCCGTAGTAGCTCAGTGGTAAAGAATCCTCCTGCCAGTGCAAGAGACGTGAGTTCAATCCCTGGGTTACAAAGATCCCCTGGAGAAGGAAATGGGAACCCACTCCAGTATTCCTGCATGGGAAATCTCAGGGACAGAGGAACCTGAAGGGCTACAGTCCTTGGGGTCACAAAAGAGTTGGACACGACTTTGCAACTACACAACAACTGACCATAAACTCTAATTATTGGTATCTGCTCTTGCCCATCCAGGGTTGCAGACTGAGGTCTCCGTGGCCAACTGGAGGCCACAGACTATTTTCCCTGGTCCTTTTGGCTTTATTTATTTACTTTAAAAGAAAAGAAAATACGGTATAGCTGCCAAAGTTTTAATTGGGAGATTTTACACTTAAGATTTTACACTTTGGAAAAATCTCCTCTGAGCAGCTTGTCGGTGGCCTAGATCCCACGGCCTTTGGATGATGCCTCATCTGCCCAGCTTGTTGCAGTCCCCGTTCTTCCCTATTATTCTTAGAGCAGCGCCACGCGACTCACTTACTTTACCTGCCAGGGCCCTGTAGACCCTGATCTTTGCAATCCGTGCCCAACCCCACTCAGTTACTGTCTAGGGTTTAGATTTGTTTCTATGTGGACTCATGTTTAAGCCCTGGGAAACCCCTTTACCCTAGATAGATAATACTGAAATGTATTCCCCCAGCTCATTATATTCATCTAAGGTGAGACAGAGATGTTCACACCTCTATGAGAAAAGCAGTACATCGTATCTATTCATTGCATTAACTTTACAGAAAAGTTAGGAGAATTCTCTTGACACTTTATTCTTAACCTAAATCATAAGGAAAAGTTATTATAATTCTGCCATCTGTTCAAGTTTTTAAAGCCATTTTGGTAAACTTAATGCTAATGCAAAATACATGCCTTAGCACTAATTAACTGAAAAATCTGTTTCATTCTTCTCAGATAATGAAAAAATATGTCAAGGACATGATTTCTTAAAGAAAATCTAATTTATGGCACTTAGGCCTTTAAACCGCTCTTGTGATGTTCTTGTGAACACAACCATAAGAATAACAAGAAGTCAGATCATATACTCCCATTAGGAAAACCCCAGACTTATGAGCTTTAGACATTTACAATTGTAATGTAGATAGCTATTTCCACTTAAATAGTACAGTCCTTTTTGACTGATAGAAGGTTTTTGTATTGATTTTTCTGGGGAGGGGAAGGGATTGGAGTGGGGGCTGAAGAACATGGGGACTATCTGTAAGACCCATATGGATTTAATGTCCAAGTCCAAATACCACGTTAGTCCTCTCGAAACCTAATTAATTGAAATATGTGCTATTTGAATATATTTGTATTAAAAAGTATTGGCCACTGACTTTTCAAACCTCCCTAGCTTTCTTTTCTTATATGAAAGAAATAACCCAGTTGCATTATCTTTTTGCTAAAACTCGGTGTGTTTTGAACTCACTATGTTGTTCTGTCACTATTCTCTATTGTTTCTGTTGTGTCATTGGTGTGTCATCCCCAAATTATCTCAGAAAAATAACATTTATGTTCGATTGCAAGCCTACTCAAAAATCTTACAATGCTTTAAAAAAATTGTTCTGTTGGATAACATATAGAGTCCTTGGCATCTTTCCCACCTGTTTTCCGGTTATATTTCCCACTTTCCACTGTACCAAACTCTTCACGTCAGGGAGATGACTTTATGCAAGGTACTGAAAACATCTCGTGCAAGGCTTCATCTCTGTTTTGTAGGGGTGATAAAACCTTTCATTCTCTTTTCTGGAATACCTAAGCCGTCCTGCCATCAAGAACAGGAAGACGAATGATTAGGATAGCGACAGTGAGTGTGTGCATTATGTGCAGCCCCGTGTGTGTTGAGAGAGAGAAAGTAGAGCAAAATGTGAATACTTGATGAAGGGTATAGTGAAGAGTTATTTCTTATACTACTCTTGCAACTTATTGTAGATGTGGATTATTTCAAAACAAAAAGTTGAAAGAAGCATTTGTGACCAGATTAGTCACTCACAGTGGGGTTGGCCAGTTTGGGGATATATACCAAATATATTTAATTCCTGGTAATAGTCATAGTTTCCTTACACTCTCTGGAGAAAGATAATATATTTTTGTCCTGGTCTTTTCTTTCACCAGTTCTTTGATAGCTGCTTCCTGAGGGCAAACATATTGATTGATAAGAAGGTAGACTGAGTACTGTACTGATTTTCAGAGAGAAGTTCTGACTTCTTTCCTTCCTTGTTTTTAAAGACCATATGCAAGAGATTGTATATGGTGAACATATATAATCTCTGTGCTGAGGAGCTCACAGTATTGGAGAAGACAAAGGAAAAAGCCAGTGTTAGCAAAAGAGAGAGAAAGGTGTGACTGTTTTAGTATAGTCCATGCTTGTGTTTTTCTGTGTTATTCGCAATTTTGACTCTGCCTGGATTTGATACCACATCTTTACTGCAATCCATTTATAGATTATTGCCAACTGATTGCCACCCTGACTATAATGAATAGTATCCTTTGTTTCACTGCACATCTTTCCAAATTGCCGTTCAAAACAGTTATTTTTAATAACTGGAAACAGGCTGCAATATTTCTCATCCAAGTACCTTTTTCTTCTTAAAATATTTATCCAGAACACTGCAATAATCTTCCCTTTCTGACATTCATTAATGATTTGCTAATGATACCCTTCATTATAAGCAAAATTTATATTAATTATGATTAGCCATTTTGGGGTGTAGGTATTTTAATTTGCCAAATTGACTGTACAATGGAAATTAAAGCTTAGAAATGTAAGTAGTTTGATCACTGCAACATTCTTTGTTTCTTAAGCAATTTGCTGGACTAGAAAGTCCATGAGGGCTCTGTCTCTACCTTTTACCCAACTATTTTTTGAGAAACTGCTGTTTCCCTGTTGTGGTGATAGCTACTGGAATAAAAGTGTGTGTGTGTTTGTGTGCGTGCGTGCGTGCTCAGTTGTGTCCAGCTGTTTGTGACCCTACAGACTGTAGCCCGCCAGACTCCTCCATCCATGGGATTTTTCAGGCAAGAATACTGGAGTGGGTTGCCATTTCCTTCTCCAGGGGATCTTCTTGATGCAGAGATCAAACCTGCGTCTCTTGAATCACCTGTAGTGACAGGCGGATTCTTTACCAGTGAGCCACCAGGGTAGCGCTTACCAGCATCCAATTCCTATCCTAGAGGAGCTTCAGAACTTCACCAGATGTGAACTTTTAGGGCTGAAGGGATCCTTCAGAGATAGCTCTCCTTACTAGCCAGAAGCAAATGACATTAGAGTACTCTCATGTCTTTTTTGCAGCTCCCAATATAAAACACTGCCTTTGCTTTGACTATTTATGCTGACTTCATTTCATGTGGTCTGATTCATCTTTGTGTGGCATCTAGTGTCTAAGGTATCATCTTAAACAGTGTAGGTGTTGCAAAATAGTTTTGAATGAATGTATTAATATGTTTACATCCAAAATTTGTCTAATGATTAATTTAGATGCATATGGAAATACCTGACATAAATTTGGCATTTGTGAAGTAAAAGTCTCCTTTTATTCTAGTTGGTCATCTTTGGAATACACTTTTAGAGTTAGTGTGAATTTTAGCTGTTTGTGGAATGCACTGGAATGCCTTCATAAACTCAGAGACACTATCATCTGCCCTGTGTTACTGTGTAGTATATGACAAGGGAGCTATGTCTGTCTTTTACTTCTTTATCATGCCTTGCATGTAGTTGGCACCTGCTGAATACTTGTGGAAAGAAGGAATAGCAGGGATTTTAGTTACAAGTAAGTTTTCTGTAGGTAGGAATGGAAGGTGTATGTCACATGTCATGGAATGAGCAGCAGCAGAAGAGGCTGGATGAGGATAAAATTGGTTGAAGGAATCCCTAATTATAAATGTCTAGGCTTGATCAAGGATGATGCTTTTAGAGTTACTTGCAACATATATGAACATCATGTATGGAGTCAGAAACTAGAATAACTACTCTCATGCTCAGGTTTCAACACTTGTATTACAATTTAGAATGCAGGCTTGATAATCAGTGTGATGAGGTTTCAGTCTTGATTCTTTCACTCATGAGCTCAAAAATACAACCAACTTTTACAAAAATATTTTTCTCATTTTTCCCCAAATGTTGCTTATAATATGTTTCCTCTAAGGGACTGGGTGCTTGGATGGAGTGAATCCTTATCGGAGGTTGATAATAATTGGTGTCATTGTTATCAGTATTCCCTTCCTACTCCCTCTTCGGAGAAAGCTGAATATTCTATAACATCAACACAATTTATTATACCTTCTCTTAGGAACATATAATAGTCAAGTGCTATTGACTTAAAATTTAAAGGCTTCTGGCTATTTTTTATGGCTGTGATGTACTTTGTTGCTAGAAGTAAATGCAGTTGAAATAGCTTGATGCAATGACAGCTATCATTCCTCTCTGTCTCTCTTGTTTTAAGCTCAAAAGGTGTATCTTCATAAAACTTGTACTTGTGAGGCCAGTGTGAAACCCACAGGCAAGTAATAGGCTTTGCTTGCACATTTCCTAGGGACTACTTAAAACTCATGTTTCCCAGGTGGTTCTATGGTAAAGAATCTGCCTACTAATGCAGGAGACATGAGTTCCATCCCTGGGTCAGGAAGATCCCCTAGAAAAGGAAATGGCAACCCACCCCAGTATTCTTGCCTGGGAAATCCCATAGACAGAGGAGCCTTATGGGCTGCAGTCCATAGCGTCACAAAGAGTTGGACAAGAGCTAGCATCTAAAACAACTGAAAACTTGACCTCTTGTATCAGGTTCCTCTTTTTGTCTTGGTTTTGATTACCCATGCAGACAACTTAATGATTTGGAGGAAGGCTTCTGATGGAGGGAAGTCTGGAGCTGAGAGAATCTTGTTGAAACAACTCATTTTGAGGATGCTGCACACATCAGCACTCGTCATGTAGCGGGCAACAGAACCTCATCCAAGCATTGGTTAAAAGTCCAGTGACCTTTTTTTCATTTCCTGTGAAGGAAGGTGCCCTGGAGCAGTGGGTAACTGCCAAGCCTGAAGAAGAAAATTATAATAAAAATGAAGAGATGAAATTACTTAATTACAACATAGTTACTCCAGAAATCTTCACAATGAATGGGGAAAATTTAACAGAGCTCTTAAATGTCACTGTAATTTAGCCCCATGCCCCAGAAATTCTAAATTGTAATTGACCCTAATTATATAAATACCCACTGGTGAGAATAGATGTGTTTTTTAGACAGCTTTACTGCTGCTGAACTTCACTAACGAGTCACTCATGACTTCAGCAGATGTTTTGTACTTCTTTGGCTGAGGGGGTCCTTAGGAACCAACTTTCCTCTCCATTCAGCAGCAAATGATACAATAATGCTCTCAGAGTGTCTGCATATGAGGTAAAAAATGGGTTCCTTTAATCGTTGCTTGGACTGTTTTTGTCTTGCTGTAGGGATAATTTCACTTGCAAACAACAGAAAAACAGAACCATTCTAGCTTAAGCAAACAGTGACAATTATTGTCTCAAATAATTGAAAAGTTCTAGATTTGACTGAAGTAACTTTTTTTTTTTAAAGATTGATTTATTGTGACTGCACTAGGTCTTCCTTGCTGCACACCAACTTTCTCTAATTGTGGCGAGTGGAGGCTACTCTCCATTGTGGTACGTGGGCTTCTCATCATGGTGGCTTCTCTTACTGCAGAGCAGAGTCCAGGCACATGGGCTTCGGTAGCAGCAGCGTGCAGGCTCTTTAGTTGCAGCTCACTAAAAAAGTAGGGGAAAGATTCTGTACAGTTTTCTCTTTTGGCACAATTAATATCTATTCACTCTTCACTTGGGAATAGCATCTTTCCCCCTACAAAACCCATGCGCTCTAGGGGGTGGGGTGCAGTGGGTGGCTGCATGCATCACCTGGACAGCCACAGGCTCTAGAAGTCAAGCTCAGTAGTTGTGGCACATGGGAATTTTTGTTCTGTGGCATGTGGAATCTTAGAGGACCAGGGGTGGAACTTGTGTCCTCTGCATTGATGGGTGGATTCCTATCCACTGTACCACCAGGGAAATCCTAGGAGTAGCTTTCTCTCTCTCTCTCTGTCTGTCTGTCTTTCTGTCAACTATTTCCTTGTTGCTGAGTTCAGTCTCTGGTGAACTCTCTAATTATGGTCCTAATGTGATCACCCCTAGTTTATGGGCCTTTATCTTTCCTCCGTTCGTGTTGACTAGGAAAAGTAAAAGCTTTTCCCATAACTGTGGAACAAAAATCCTGGGCTTCACTCTACTTGGTTCAGATTTAGTCTCTCGCCCATCTCTGAGTCAGTCCAAACGGCCAGGGGGACAGATGTGTGCTGACTGTTCTTAGGGAGAGGTGTGGCTGTCCAGGTGATGCATGCAGCCACCCACTGCATCCCACCCCCTAGAGCACATGGGTTTTATAGGGGGAAAGATGCTGTTCCCAAGTGAAGAGTGAATAGATATTAGTTGTGCCAAAAGAGAAAACTGTACAGAATCTTTCCCCTACTTTTTTAGCAACAGGTTTCCCCCACTAAACTTTTTGTTGTTAAAAATTGTCAAACATAGGGAGAGTTGCAAGAATAGTGAAATGAACACTGATCACCAACCATTTAGGTTGAACAATTGTTAAGGGTTTTTTTTTTAGCACTCTATCTTCGGTGGCAGGCTATATCCTGTTTTGTTCTGACTCTTGACAAATTTCTCAGAATTTCTTCAAATGAAGATTTTAAAAAGTTCAATACTTGAGAATTCAAATAGAAACTAAATGTCATTTCCATAGTGCTGTGTCCTTTACCTGCCTTCTCTCTTTTGTTCTCTTGCTTAATATAGCAAAGAATTTTCCAACAAGCTGTCTTGTACACCCTAAAGGGAATATTATAAGATTAAATGCAGAGTAGCAGTCTGAGCAAGGTGAATGCTTCTCATTACACCAATCCCCAGTTGATCTCCTAAATGAAATTCCCTGATAATATGAAACTTCTGAATTATTTATTGTCTCATATTAGATCAGGAATATTATTCCTGAAAATAAATTTGTTATCATCAGCAAATCCGCTTTTGAAATTTTCCTGAATCAAAGAATAAACCAGGGAGTAGATTTTGAACTCATAAGTAGAAAAACTGAAATTATTTATTTTGAGGCCTTTTTACAGCTAGGTAGTTCAAATCCAGATAAAGAACTAAAGAATTACAATTTCTAGATATGGTATTAAGTAATTCATCTAGTGGTTTATTATACTGAGTAAGTCTGATTACAAAATTGAAACACAGTAAAAATTCTTTACTAAAGTAATGAATTTCAAACATTTCCTATTCATTCTTGAAGACACCATTTTTCTCCTCTGATGACTATAACTGATATTGGTAAAAATAAAAGAGATTTACTGGCATTAAGTTGGGGGTTAATCACTACAAAATAAGTTTTTTGTATTTTGTAATACTCAGAGGCCCCACACTTCATGAGCCCTTTTAACCACCACCTTTCATTTGATTTTCTGACAACCAAGTGAAGTCAATACCATTACTTCTCCCATTTTATAGTTGAGGAAACTGAGTCATAGAATATTAGGGGACTTCCCCAAGACTGAGCAGGTGGTAAATTATGACACTTGGTTGTGAACCTGTGTTAATATGAAATGCTATTTATTCAGTGCATTAAAATCTGCCCATAAGTGACAGAGCTGTACAATTGAGAATCTGAAGCCGTAAATGATTAGGTAAGATCACTGCTGTTTTTAGACAAGCATGTCAGAATGTTGGATTTTGTAACCCCAAGTCTTTTTATGGCAGAAAAGTTATGGTAAATCTCTATCTATATATAAGTTTTTTTTTTTTTAATTTTATTTTTTAAAAAATCACATGCTCCCATCCTGAACCCTCCTCCCTCCCAACCTCCCATACCATCCCCTGGGCCTTCCCATTTTTAAACCTGGACTGGCATCTCGTTTATTTTTTTCTAAAAAATAAATTCTATTAAAAATACTTATATATTTTTTAGACACTTTAGACAGCAAAATTGAGCAGAAGGTCCAGAGATTTTCCGTATATTTGCTCCCCATTTTCAGCATCCCTCATGAGAGTGGTACATTTGTTACAGTCAATGAACCTAAATCCATGCATTATCACCCAAAGTCTGCAGTTTATGCTAGGGTACACTTTTGTGGTGTGTATTCTCTGAATTTGGACAAATGTATAGTGCCATGTATCTACCATTACTATATCAGAGTAGTTTCAAGCTCTGAAAACCCTCTGTGTTCCACGTATATAAGTATTTTTATGCCATACATTAACTCATTCTAACTTTCTAATACTTACTGTTTTTTATTGTTGTTTAGTCGCTAAGTCGTGTCCCGCTCTTTACAACCCCGTGAACTACAGCTCTCCAGGCTCCTCTATCCATGAGGTGTCCCAGGCAAGAATAATGGAGTGAGTAGCCATGACCTTCTCCAGGGGATCTTCCTGACCCAGGGATCAAACCCTAGTCTCCTGCATTGGCAGGCGGATTCTTTACTGCTGAGCCGCCAGAGAAACCCATTAAACTGTTAAGGAGAGCCATTTCCAAAATCCAATAAGAGAAAAAGAACTTTTGAGCAGTTCAAGAATTTGTCTCAACTGCAGCAAGGAGGGTTGGAGACTGTTTGGAGAATTTCATAATTTATAAGGTGGTAAATTCCAATTGAGGCTGAAGAGCAAACCATTTCCCATTAAGTAGAGTAAACATAATTTAGCAAACCCAGCCATGGAGCTTGAACTCCACTCAAGAGAGGACTGCTTAGAGACAGTTAACTCTCACCCTTAAAATGCTTTCTGTAGTTCAAGTCCGTGCTTTTTGGTACTGGACAGAGATATGACCAACAGTCACACTGTGGCTTTCAGCCACCTGCTCTGCCTAATTAAAGACTTCCATTTTCTGCTCTGCTGGCCCCATAATTTGCAAATAAACAAAGTCCACAGGACATATGATAGGAATGTTAAAACAACCTATAGACCATTTGTCTTTCTCATTTGTAAAGCATAAAAGGGACCTTTCCCTTTTTCACCTCGCTGTTTTAGGAGGACTTTTCCCCTTTCCTTCTAGAAGTAAAGAAACCCTATAGAAATAGTTTGGTATTTCTCCTTTAAAGAAAACAAGAAAAGTATATGTGTGTGTGTGTGTGTGTATATTTGATCAGGTAATTGCTCTAAAATAATAATTCATATCTCTACTGGCTTTTCATTTTTATTTCTACTTCACTCATTTCTATTACTGCAGTGCCTCTTATGAGCTACCCGATTTCATACTTTTAAAAACTGCTTTCTAAAACACAGCCAGGGTAAACTGGGAAACTTACAAAAATAAGCATGTTTTTAGCAGAAAATTATGAAGTGAGTTACTGTTATTTACTTTAGCTTAAACATATGCCAAGTTATGAATTAGTCTTTGTATTTTTTGTCTTTTGATCTTATGATTACTTATTTGATAAAAATTAATTTATTCAATTATTGACTTCTTTGTCATATAGAGGATAAACATACAGATAGTTTTGCTGATTTGTAATGGCCATCTACTAGTACATTGTTTCTGCTACTGCTGCTAAATCGCTTCAGTCATGTCCGACTCTGTGCGACCCCATAGACGGCAGCCCACCAGGCTCCCCCGTCCCTGGGATTCTCTAGGCAAGAACACTGGAGTGGGTTGCCATTTCCTTCTCCAATGCATGAAAGTGAAAAGTGAAAGTGAAGTCGCTCAGTCGTGTCCGACTCTAAGCGACCCCATGGACTGCAGCCCACCAGGCTCCTCCTTCCATGGGATTTTCCAGGCAAGAGTACCGGAGTAGGGTGCCATTGCCTTCTCTGGTACATTGTATGACTGTGACAAAATTTCTTGATCAGTTCCCGGTAATGAGATTGATACCAGGAAAAATTGGAAAGAATAAATATTAAAAACATTTCTGCAGTTAGGTTTTTTATACATTAAGTTATGCCTGTCTTATTTCAGAAGAAAGATAACTGGACTGGGATTTCCAGATCAAAGGATGGAAGCACTGTGCATATCCCTTAATCATCTTTATAAATACTTACGTCATTGTCACTCTCCATTTTTTCAGTTACCAAAGAGTTGCCCCTCTAATATGGTAGGTGAAAGTAGTTTCTCAATAAAGTTGTGAAGTTCAATTCCTCAGTTATTGGTTGGGTTTGTTACTTTCATGTGTTCATTGACCAGTTGTGTTACTCCAGGATAAGGGGCAACTATGAGCAAATACGTTGAATATTGAACCTGAAAATCAGAACTGTCAAGGAACAACAGGTTCTGAGAGTTTTTCTAGTCTCCTTGTAGGCTGAACTTCAGCCTGTGGGCCCTCTGATACAAGCTGTATGTGTTGATGGTTAACAATATGTACATTAGAGGATTTTTTGCTACACTGAGATGCAGAATTATTAGCTTCAAGGAAATTAAAAGCGAGGGAACATTCAGAAGATCTTTGATGTAAAATATGTTTCTTTACAGATTTATTGTAGTTATTTTCATTATATTCATTAAATGAGGCTCATGACTTCTGGAATTCATATCCATATTCTCTGTCCTAGGGGATCTCACTACTGATATAGGCTGTATTTCTGTCAACCGAAGTGGATTAGTTGCAGTTTTTACCTTTTAATTAAACAGCTGCTGCTGCTAAACACAATTTTGAATTATTTAATAGTCCATATTACTTTAGTCAATGCACACTGCTTGAATTGTTTTAATTATGTGAGGCTATACATTTTTTATGATATAGCTTTCCTAAAAATAAGTTGACAGACAGTAATAATTCGTTCTTTTGAGATGTCAGGAATATCTTAGCATATTTGAAGATCACTATAACTAAGATTAAAGCCAAGCTGATCAAATATAAGACCTTCTGTTTTAAAACATGTGAAATATACAGAATTTTAGATAAAATTCTCATTCTGGGTGTTGTTTGTAGTGTCTGTCTTATAAATAAACAACATGTATAATAAATACTCTAGTGCGCAATTCAGAAGATGGGGAATGATCCTAAGGATTACACTTTGCACTGAGGCATCATTTCAGAAAGGAATTGCTTTGATAATTTTGTGGCTTTTTTGGCAACAGAATTTGTTTAGATGATGCTCTCAATTCTTAAACAGAAGTCAGTCCAAAAGCTATTTACTGTTAATCAACATGAATTTTTGTGATGTATTCATGATTATTTTATTCTGAGTCATATTCAGAGGTATTACTTAAATTTTTAGTTTTAATAAGATTAAATGAATAACTCGGCACAGCTTTGGAGATTATAGATCCTAGGAAATTATTTTTAGACAATAACAATGGTGTGGCCTTTCTTCTCATGTATTTATAAAAAAAAAACCAGAAATCTATCTCTTGATATATACATATACATATTAATATATTTGTGTTTATATGTATTTGTGTGGTAGATAACATCTGCTGTTTTATAGGGTGAACTATGAAGTACAGTAGAAGTATTGAACATTGGAATGCACAGTTGGAAATATATCACATTGTACTTGCAGGTCCATCACTGTATCTAAACTTTCTGCGAAGTGCTAGGATGAGAAATGCCGCCTTCAATATCTTTACTTAACAAAAACCTGTATCCGTAACTTCAGCTTCTGATCAAATTTCTTTAAGTGGTGGAAGTACACGCAATGGTGAAAGACTCATCTAAGTTTTCCTTAAAAAAATACAAACAACACAATCTAGATGATGGTAACTGTCAGGATTCCTAGAATAAATTATTTCCACTTTTCCTGTGGACTCTTGTAGAACATTATTTACAGACTACATTTGGTCTTGTGCATCTGCTCTGCGTTGACATCGCACTGATTTTTTTTTTTTAATCTCCTTTCTTGGCTTAAAGGAAAAAAGTAAAAGTTTATCATACAACTGGGTGGTTGACTAATATTGTAAAACAATGTAAAGCATCAGCTGCCTCTGTAGTCATGTTACATATTCAGAGTATAAGAAGGTAGTTAACATTCCTCATGATTATAAATGTTGCCCTGTTAAAGATAACAGATTCTGCCACTGAACTGATGCTGTCGATTACATAAGAAATGTTGCTTCAGTCTTCTAAAGGAGGTTAGTAGCTTAGAGCCTCTGGTGGAATTTAGTCAGAAGGCATAGCCATTTATTGAGCTTAAAGAAAGTCCTGACTTTAATTGTAGCCTGTACAGTGTTTAAAACACAGTCCAAGTAGCACACCTCACCTCCATTCCCTCATGGCAAGGAGTTGTTGGACATTCGCCAGTCATGTCTAATTCTGTTATGACAGTTTATCATATTTTTGCTTATCTCTTTTTTCCTCCATTAGAATGTAAGCTTTTTAAGTGCAGGGACCATGTCAATTTTGTTCAGTCATTGAATGAATGATTACATTACATTAATTATTATTCTTTTCGTTGTCCTGTGGGTACTTAACCAAGTAGTCACACAAGTGGGCAAAATAAGGCTGCCTAGGGATAACCTCAGAGAAGGCAAAGGCAACCCACTCCAGTGTTCTTGCCTGGAGAATCCCAGGGACAGGGGAGCCTGGTGGGCTGCAGTCCATGGGGTCACTAAGAGTCGGACACGACTGAGCAACTTCACTTTCACTTTTTACTTTCATGCATTGGAGAAGGAAATGGCAACCCACTCCAGTGTTCTTGCCTGGAGAATCCCAGGGACAGGGGAGCCTGGTGGGCTGCCGTCTATGGGGTCGCACAGAGTCAGACATGACTGAAGCGACTTAGCTGCAGAGATAACCTTGCGGTTTCTGTTTGAACAGTGGCAAATATGTGGCTCGAAGTAGAAAAAGAAAAAAGCAAACAATCCATAGTGATAGCCTGAAAAACTGATTCAGTGTCATGGGCTCACTTGAAAATGTTCTTACTGATTCAAGAAAAGGCCTATCAGCTTAGGGAGTAGATTAATATTTCTCCCAGTTTGTTGGTATTTTGAGAAAAAAGGAGATGGAGCATGGGGAAGTACTTTTGTGTGTATGTGCTCATGTCCACATATAATGTATATACGTGAACATGTGCCTATACTAGGAAGAGGAATAATCTAACTAGTGATATTTGATAGAACTTTTCAGTCATTATGACCACATTTTATCTGGCAGGAAGAAGGAAAGAGAAGGGGAAAAGGCCATCAGTTTGAGATTGGAAGATGTGGTCTCTATTTCAGGGCACTATATGCTCAGATGAAAAACAAGAATGCCATTATAAAGAAGGGAGAACTGAAGGGATATTGATGACATGTCTGATAGTAATATGTACTTTGCTGAAAAACAAACACTCATATAGATTTTGTGAAATTTTAAATGAAAAAGAATTTAAGTACTGAGAAATGATTTAAGGGTGAAACACAGACTTTCAAACCAAAAGGAAACATTGTAGGATTTGAAGTAAATGTGCTGTGAAAGTAAGTAAAATATCTATTGTATTTGAAATTCTCAACTACAGATAGGAGAAAACCTACTCATACCATGCTACAAGGTTTCCCTTGTTTTTGGTAATACTCTTTTACTCATGTTATGAAAAAAGAGAGGACAGAAAATGGGAAATAGGAAAATGTGCAATGTGTAATATGCTTATTTTTTAGTTACTCCCCAGTTTTAAAGAGGCTGTAACCTTTGACATGTAATTTACATAGCTTCGGTTATTAATGATTATAAACATTATGACTCTGATTTCCCTTTTCCTCATTGGTAATTGTGACCAGTCATTAGTTTGTTAGCAAAATCCTTCTCTACGTAGAAGCTAAGGAACATATCAAAATCCTTTGGAAACTTAAGTAAATAACAATAATAAATTATGAAATTACCGGAGGTGATAGTGATCAGGAGAATAATAAAATGTAATTACAGTAAGCCCCATATCTTCCTGTTTTAACAGTCCTCTTTGTTCTGAAACTAAAATTTAAAAACAAAAGCATGAAAAGCTAACTCCTTCCCAGGTGACTCAGGGGTAAAGAATCTGCCTGCCCATGCAGATGGTATGGGTTTGATCCCTGGGACAGGAAGATCGGGAGAAGAAAATGGAGACCCACTCCAGTATTCTTGCCTGGAGAATTCCATGGACAGAGGAGCCTGGAGGGCTACAGTCCATGGGGTTGCAAAAGAGTTGGACACAACTTAGCAGACAACAACAATTTAGTTATGGATACTTGTAGCTCATCTCTTCCCTTTCAGTGCTTAGGACTATGGGGTAGCTCTCTGGGGATAGGTCCATAGAATCAGAATTTCCCAGGTGATCAACACACTTTCCAGGCGACTCTTTAACATTTGAGAACTTGTTTCTCTCCCGTCTGTCTTTGCCTTGACTCCCACTTGTCCCATTGCTTCACTCTTTCTTTCAACTTTGGTGGAAAAGGCAAAAGCTGTAGATTAGAAGGAACACAGGAAATTGATATTGAAATACCTTTTTGGCCTATGTGTAATAAACATATGTGAATAAATGTATTTCTTTACATGTTCACTATCTTTCTTACCGGAAAATATTAGGACGAGATTTTGAAATCCCTGAAAAATTCAAGATTTTCGATGTAAATGTAGTTAAAAAAAAAAAAAAAGTAATACCCAGGTGATGATAATTGAAACAACAAAACTTCCTAGCGTATGTGTGAGCTTTCTCTGTGTATGAGGCACAGGGCCGACACTGGGGTGTAGGTGGAGAACCCAGATCTCCTGGAGTTGGCGGCTTGTTGGGAGAAGCTAACAAGTACACAGGCAGTTCTCTTGTGTTGCCGTTTGCGTACCGATTGTTGGACAAAAGTAATGAAGATCTTGTGGGGAGAATGAATGCCGGTGATCTTTACCGTGGGGCTTCACATCCAGTTTTTTTTTTCTTTACCTTTTTATTTTATATTGGAGTACAGCCAATTAACAACGTTGAGATAATTTCAGGTGGACAGCAGAGCGACTCAGCCATACATATACATGTATCCGTTCTCCCCCAAACTCCCCTCCCATCCAGGCTGCCGCATAACATTGAGCAGAGTTCCCTGTGCTCTACAGTAAGTCCTCGTTGATTATCCATTTTAAATATAGCAGTGTGTACCTGTTGATCCCAAAGGCCCTAACTATCCCTTACCCACATCCTTCCCTCCTTGTAACCGTGAGTTCATTCTTCAAGTCTGTGAGCCTGTTTCTGTTGTGTACATAAGTTCATTTGCATAATTTCTTTTTAGATTCCACATATAAGGGATATCATAGGATATTTCTCTTTCTCTGTCTGCCTTACTTCACTCAGTATGACACTCTCTAGGTCTACCCATGTCTCTGCAAATGGTATTATTTTATTCTTGTCAGTGGTTGAATCATATTCCATTATCTATATGTACCACATCTTCCTAATCCATTCCTCTGTCAATGGACATCTAGATTGCTTCCATGTCTTGGCTGTTGTAAACAGTGCTGCCGTTAACACTGGGGTGCCTGTATCCTTTGGATCATGGTTTTCTGTAGATATCAGTCCAAGAATGGGATTGCAGAGTCTTATGGTAGCTTTGTTTTTAGTTTTTTAAGGGACCTCCATACTGTTCTCTATAGTGGCTTTCTAGTTTACATTCCCACTCAGCACTCTTTCAAGGTGATGACTTGATGCTTGAGAACTTGTTTTTCTATCATCTCTCTTTGTTTTGACTCTTACTCGCAATGCATTATTTTCCTTTCCTTTCAACTTTTGAGGAAACGGCAAATGCTGTAGATTATAGAAGGGACACAAGAAATTGATTTAGAAATGTCTTCTTGGTTGATGTATAATAAACTTATGTATATAGATGTATTTATTTACATGTTCATTATCCTCTTGACTGGAAAATGTTAGGAAGAGTATTTCAAATCCCTAAAAGGTTCACAATTTTCAGCATAAATAAAAAAAAAATAATGGTGTAGGAAGGTCCCCTTCTTTCCACACCCTCCGCAGCATTCCTTGTTTGTAGCATATAGAGTCTTATCATTAGATATATTGTCTCTGTTTCCTTGGTATCTAGTAAAGAATGCAAATCTCATTAATATTACCTTTTGGGATGATCAAAAAGAATTTAGAAAAGAAACAAAATGCATAGACAATGTGTACTTAAATTTTCTCTGGTGAAGTGGCTACCACCCTACTCATTTTCCTAAAATGTCTTGCAGGTGCCTTACTAGCTTCAGTGGTCAAACAGTCCTTACTGTGATGAGTTCACATAAAGGAATAGGTACAGCTAGATTCTTGCAAGTAGTCTGCTTTGTAGTAAGAGGTCCCCACAAATTTTAAAATAATTTCCTTTACTCGTCCTAGGTGAAGAAACCCTGGCATATTTTACCAGTTGTAAACTATTTTTTTTCTCCCAATGAGATTACTGCTTCTCCATTTCCCACTGTTTATTTAAGAGTTAGAAGTCTTGGGTCTGAGTGTTGCTGATAGGTTTTGAAGCGAATTGCCAAGGCAACATCTTCTTACTTCTGCAGCGGGTCCCTCCTTGGTCCCCCCCAACACAGAAGCACTGGTCACGCGGTCCTTTCCCACCTACCTCACTTCATGCAGGGCCAGCTACTTCTGAAGTGCTCTGCTTCTGTCATCCCTTGTCCTCCTAGTGCTTTGTTCTGTGGTATTTGAATTAGATAAAAATAAAATTATTCTTGAACCAAGGCTAAGTACTCTTTTATGAGGTAGTCATTTGTGCTCCCATGATGGTTTTTCTCATTATGCAACAGTTCTAAAAACAGAACATACACCTATTGAAATGAAGGGTCTTAATCCTGAAACTGAAGGCATCGTTAGCTATTTTGCATCCTTTGTAGCATGTGCTTTAGACTGACTTTCTGTTCTGATGGTAGCATTGAAAAGGCTGAGTTAGTAGTCATTTTTTTGTTGGTTGGTTCGTTTGTTTTAAACTTGCCAACTGTAGCTTAATAGCTATCTGCCTGCTGTGCAGAAGACCTAGCTTTGGTCCCTGTGTCAGGAAGACCCCTTGGAGAAGGGAATGGCAACCCACTCCAGTATTCTTGCCTGGAGAATGCATGGACAGAGGAGCCTGGTGGGCTACAGTCCATGGGGTGGCAAAGAGTTGGACACGACTGAGTGACTAACACTTTCACAGTCCTGGTTCTTAATAGGTATCAGCAACAGAAATATAAATTTGAGACAAAGATTTTTTTTTTTTTTTTAATTCTCTCCAGTGAAGGCTCTCAATTTCTCTTGGAAGGTTCAGAAAACAGTAAAATGGCTTCTGTTGATCAGAATCCATTTTATAGTTTCCAGTGCAGGGTGACTTGTCTCTGACCTGCTGTGTTAGATCAGTGCTGCTAATACTGAGTATAAACCAGAACTAGTAATGATAACACCATGTGCTTGTTTCCATGTTATATGACTTTCAAAACCTTTTTGGGCTGATCCATATGATAGCATATGCCAGCATTCCCATTCAGTTCATGAGAAATGGCGGCTCCCATTGGTCGAATACCCGGCTAATTTCCATAAGGCCAATAAGGAGTAGAGCTGGGTGAAGAACCAAGGCTTCGGTGTCTTGAATATTATGTCTGTAGATGTGGCTTCTCTTCTGGGCACTCACGTGAAGTCAGTTTATTCAGTCCAGCAATGAAGTGATCTTTGATGTCCTTAAATATTCCGTCTACTTACTCACTTCGTGGAAATTGAACTAGGTCAAACTTGGTGGCTCATTTTTCTTTTTTTAAACCTTATTTAAATTTAAATCTCTACATGTCACTATGCTTTGGCAATATTTTTGCTGACTAGAAAGTTGTTGAACATTCTAGGGACTGGAAAGCCACTTTACATGTTTGTCATATCCCAAACAAAAGGATACATTTTAAATGAAGTATTAATTGCTTAACTGACTTTCAAATTCTCATGAAGCAGAGAAGAGTACATTGTTGTTGTTCAGTCACTAAGTCGTGTCTGACTGATTGCATCCCCATCGACTGTAGCATGCCAGGCTTCCCTGTCCTTCACTATCTCCCAGAGTTTGCGCAAATTCATGTCCAGAAGAGTAAATATAGTCACCCTTTTAAAAACCATAATATTTTATATTTAAATGTTCATTTTAATTGGAAAAAATCAGAAAAGGTAAAAAAAAAAAAACATGTTCAGATGCACTGCTTCTGTGTATTTTTAATGATAATTTACAGAATTTTAGACTGTCTATAAAATGCTTTATCTGCAAAATAAACACTTTTAGCTTTAGGATGCTATATAACAGTGTCTTAAATAGTTTTTCCTTCTAGTTTTGCTTGAGATATAATTGACATACAGCACTGTTGGGCTTCCCTAGTGGCTCAGATGGTAAAGAATCCGCCTGCAATGCAGGAGACTCAGGTTCAATCCCTGAGTCAGGAAGATCCCCTGGAGAAGGGAATGGCAATTCACTCCAATATTCTTGCCTGGAGAATTCCATGGACAGAGGAGCCTGGCACTGTACAGCCCATGGGGTTGCAAAGAGTTGGACACAACTGAGTGACTAATGTTTTATATGTTTGAGATGTACAGTATAATGATTTGACCTGCATATTTCATAAAATACTTAGCTAGAAAATCCCATGGATAGAGAAGCCTGGTGGGCTGCAGTCCATGGCATCACAGAGAGTCAGGCACGACTGAGCGACTTTCACACACACACACACACACACACACACACTTAGCACAATAACCTTAGTAGTGAGCATTCATCATCTCATGTAGATTAAAAAATAAAAAAAATTATAGAAAAGAAATTTATTTTTCCCTTGTGATTAGAACTCTTTAACATTTGCTTTCTTAGTATCTTTTATATATAACCCACAACAGTGCTGACTCTATTTTTCATGTCATGCATTGCATCCCTGTTCCTTGTTTATCTTATAACTGGAAGTTTGTACCTTTTGATCACCTTCCTGTGATTCTTCCTTCTCCCCAGCTCTTCATCTCTGGTAACCACAAATCTGATTTCTTTTACTAAGAGTTTGATTTTTGAAGTATAGTTGACTTACAACACTGTATTAGTTTCTGGTACACAATGCAGTGAGTTGGTGTTTCTACACATTACAGAATGATCACCGTGATAAATCTAGCTACCGTCTCTTCGCATACACAGATGTTACATTACCACTGCCTGTGTTTGCCATGCTGTACATTTCAGCACTATGACTTGTTTCTGTTGTAACTGGAAGTTTGTACATCTACACTTCTCTCACCCATTTCACTCATTCCCCAACCTCCCTCCTCTCTTGAGATCTTCCCATTTCAAAACACAAATATATATATAATAGGAAAATGAAGGTCAAAAACTCTGGAAATACAGATTTTAAAAAAATGTTTTTCAAATTAAGTTTGACATTTTGCTCACAAATAATCATGCCTGGAGAGGCTATATAGAGTGAGAACAGACATGTGTTAAGTACGTACATACTTAGAAAAATGTCAGGGATGTTCCTAAATGTTTTCTTCAATTATCTGTGGAACTCCTTGGATGATGTTTTATAAAATGGTTTTAATTTTCTTTGAGGGATTATCATAATTGAAAAGGTCACAGGAGTCAGCTCCATTACTAATGCATTTGTACCTGCCAAGGTTCAGTCATGTGGAATCTCTTTGCTTTTCATATTCAATACTTTTCCTGTTGCTTTGTTGTATGATAAGGGAGAAAAAGTGTTGGCATGAAGGGGAAATGGATTCGGTGCCAACCTTTTTTGTTATTGTTCCTGCAACTCTGATCTTTCCCTTTCCTGAGCCTTGTCATCTGTCAGGCAAAGTAAGAGTACTACTACATTAAGGGTTTTAAAAATGAATGGATCAGTTCATATTTTCAGAAAACACATTCAAGTAATCTTTAAAGTATCTTCTTGTATAGGCGGTAGCTTCAAGGTTCCAGCATAACATACATATAGTGAAATACTTTAACCTTTCATTTCATGCTTTTCAACATTTTAGAAAGCATTTTTCTGTTCATTTTAGTTAGCGCTAAAAAACATAACTCTTAAAATTTTCTTAATAGAGCTATTTGAGTGATATGAAAGTTATTTTGTTTCCTCAGTATAGATGTTTGTCTGTAATATTAGGTCAAATTTCTTAAATGAACAGTATAACTGTGGGTTCTTTTTAAAACACTGGCCAGGGTAGAATTTTAACTGTTTACCCGAGAAAATACTTCATAGTATATACATTTACAAAGTCTTTAACATAGAACTGTCTTGCCACTTATTTGAAGATTGAAATATGTGATATTTTAATTGCTTTGACAGAGAAGAAGGTGGGGAATGGCTTTTGCTGGTCAGCAAATGATTAGGATTTAGGCTGATCTGGTTTTAAAGAAATGGGTGGATTTGGGAAGCTATGTCTTCCTTTTGTTACTGTTCCTGCCTCATTAAGATTTACCAGATAGAAAGCCAGTTTGCTTTAAATGTCCTGTCAGTGGCATTGTATGTATTTTTTAAATAACTTTTTATTGGAATATAGTTGATTTACAATGTTTTTCTGCTACACAGCAAAGTGATTCAATTGTGTAACTATCCGCTCTTTTTTAGATTATTTTCCCACAAAGGCCATTACAGAGTTTTGAGTAGAGTTCCCTAGGCTATATAGTAGGTTCTTATAAGTTATCTGTTTTACACATGGCAGTGTACATGTATCAGTCTCAATCTCCCAGCTTATCCCTCCCTTCCCTTTCCCCCTTGTAACCATAAGTTTGTTTTCTACATCTGTGATTCTTTTTCTGTTTCGTCAGTTGGTTCATTTAAAGACAGTTAAAAACCTACCAGTCGGCGCTCCATCACTAATACATTCGTGCTGTTTCAGAGATGCATAAAGAGGTGGACACAGAAGGTGAAACCTGCACAATGGCCAGGGACTTTGAGCTTAGCTTGGATCTTTGAGATGAAGAAGAATTCTCTCTTCTTCACAGCCTTGTAGGTCACTGGGGAAAATTTTAAAAATCAATTTTTCAGGAACATCTTAAAAAAAATCAAAACGTACTTATTGTGCTGACATGGTTTAACACCAGCTAAGAATCTTAAAAATTAATTTTAAAGTCTGAAGTCTGGCAACAATACATTTAGCAAAATCTTTTGCTGAAAGTGTAGCAATTGCAAACTGTCATTTCTATATTAACCAGTAATCATCAGATATTTGGTGTCAGAATAATACTGTGTATGTATGTGAATGGATATACTGTATGTAATCCAAGGGTAACTTGAAAAGATTAACTATTAATTAATTATAGGAATATACATAAGCATTTAATTATTCATTGTGGTGGTGGTTTAGTTGCTAAGTCACATCCGACTCTTGTAACCCCATGAACTGTAGCCTTCCAGGTTCCTCTGTCCCTGGGATTTCCCATGTAGCAATACTGGAGTGGGTTGCCACCTGACGTGAGTTTGATCCCTGGGTTGAGAAGATCCCCTGGAGTAGGAAATGGCAACCCACCCCTGTATTCTTGCCTGGGAAGTCCTGTGGACAGAGGAGCCTGGCGGGCTAAAGTCTATGGGGTCGCAGAGTCAGACACGATTTAGTGACTGAACGACAACAGGGAAAGGGGAGTGGAGCAGGTGGGTGGGAGAAGGCAAGGAGGGAAGATGACTTTAAACGATGAGAGAAGGCTCTGCAGAGGAGTGATGCCACCTGAAGTCGCCATCCGTGAGAACATCTGGGGAGGAGCTCTCCTAACTGATGGAAGAACTCCTTCGAGGCCTTGAAGTGTCCAAACGTTCAGTGTGATTAAGGCACAGGGATAACTCTTACAGCTCTTTATGGTAGTTACTGGGCAGAGCTGGTACTGGAAGCGATCTGAGAGTGGTGAGCAAGAATGAGATCATAAGAGGCCTTTTGGATCAAGGTAAGCTCTTGCAATTTTACTCTAAGTGCATTCAAGAGCTGATGGAGATTTTTAAACTTTTTATTACAAAAATTTCAAACATACATGAAAATGGAAAATAAAACGACTCCCTATGTACCCATTACGCAGCTTCAATAATTAGCAACTCATGGCCAATTTTGTTTTATCTATTCTCTTTCCCCAACCCCATCATATAATTTGGAGCCAGCAACCTGTCATTTTGTTCATGAATATTTCAGTATATATCTCTGAAACATAGAAACTCTTTTTAAAAACATAGCCACAGTTCCATAGTCACATCTATAACTTTTTAGTAATTCTTTAGTGTCATCAAATGTCTAGTCTCAGTTGAGACTTTAAGCAGAGGAGTTACAGCACCTAATTTCCAATTTAAAAAAGAGCTCCTACCTTGTTGTAGGTATCAGAGCTTAGTAGGAGCTGGGAGATCACCTTGACTCTGTGTTTGGCATCAGTGTAGCCTGAGTAAGGGTGTGATGATGGAGACGAAGAGAAGTGGCCAGTTTTGGAACATGTTTGGAGGGAAAACCCACTTGCTGGTCTTTCCTATAATTTTGGCTTCAGTCATGGAGTGACGGGGGGAAGAAAAACAATTGAATTGGAGAAGACTTGAGAAGGAACAGTTGTGGAAGGGGAAGTTAAAATTTTTGTTTTGGCCTTAATTTCACCTCTGATGATGGAAAATGATGTTTATATCAGCCTTAAAACAGAAATAGAAAAGATGAATGGTATCTTTAATCCTGCTCTAGGATATATGTTAAGGGGAATATGATAATGGAGGAAACAGTTTGTGTTCTTAAAAACAAAACGAAACAAACAAGAAAACAAACTTAGAGCTTTACTTAAAATGTATTCAGGTCCACTCAAGTAAAGCTTTCCACAGTGACTGCTTTGAAAGATAATAACAAGTCTGAGACGTCTGGCTGTCCGGTAACACTTCCTTCCACCGGCTTACCACAAATATGGTGACCTTACTTTGTGAACCTGAAATCGAAACCAAGGATTTGAAAATTGAGAGTTTACTTATAAGGACAGTATACAAGAATATAGGACATCAGAACTGGCTTGGGGGAAAGAAAACAAACTGGAAACCTTAATAACTATGATCCCCACTATTTCTCCTATTAGTTCCCACTAACAAATGCTCTGAAGACACTGGTCTTTGAATTGGTTTACCATCTATAATTAGCAAGTGTAAATTGATGTATGATCATTGCTCATTATTACTTATTCCAGAAAAAGTCTCTCCCCACCTCCTCCTTTTTCTTCTCCTTTCTCTTGGAAGCCTCACCTTGCTTTTGAGGCCTTCTGTTTAACTAAATCAGGCCCACTCCAGGATTGCTGTGCTCGATCACTCAGTCATGTCTGACTTTTTGTGGCCCAATGGACTGTAGCCTGCTGGGCTCCTGTGCCCATGGGATTTCCTAGGCAAGAATACTGGAGCGAGTTGTCATTTCTTAGGGGTCGAACCCACGTCTCTTACATCTCTTACATTGGCAGGCAGATTCTTTACCACTAACACCACCTGGGAAGCCCCATAATTGAAAATCAAATGATTAGAAATTTGAATTACATCTGAAAAATCTTGTCACTTGTCGAGTGCCAGAAGCTAGACACAAAGGAGCGCCATGCATATAAGATATGAAAATGATCAGAATCCATCAGTGGTGTTGGAAGTCAGGATATTGATTGCCCTTGAGGGAGTGGTCTCTGGAAGGCTCTATGAGGTGGGCTTTGGGGTGCTGATATATTCTGTTTCTGATTCTGAGTGTTGATTATATGGAAGTGCTCAGATTGTAAAAATTCATTGAAGTTATATGTATACTGGCTATAATTATATAAAGGTTTAAATAAAATTAGATGATAGATACTAATATTACGGGTAAATAACCTGGTTGTATGTGAAGGTGTGGGTGTATTTTTTATTACCTCACAGTAAGGCAGTAAGTAGAAAACTCTTTCCTCCCAAATTTCAGAGGACAATGGCTCAGAGGAAAGACGGAAGAGGGCCTTCATTAGCATATTTGACCCTGTCTCCTAAGATTATTTCTGTGCAGTGTCTGTGGCTGTATCTACTGAAAATAGAATGGTTATCAAAACAGTTTTAGAATTCTTTTGGACAAAAAGGCATTATTCTCACAAGACTATTAACTCAGGGACCAGAGAAATTGAATTTCCCTTTATGAACTGAACTTTTCCTTGCAAGACCAGTTAAGTTGTCTCTTTCAAAACACAAATGCAGTGAGCTTGCATGCTCATTACCTGTTTGTCTTAGGCTACTTGCATTTTCTTTTCTGTGATAAGACAGAGTCTAGGAAAGCAATTTAATAAGAAAAAAAATCCTACATCTGCAGCAGAGTAATATAATCTGACATTTTTTAAGAGTATTAAATTATACTATCATTTTATAGTGATAAAGGTGAACAGTTTTATGTGTAGATATTTGTGTGGATTCCAATACCCATTTTTAGGATATTAAATAAAATGTTATATTTCCCCTTAATATTTGACTTTTGATGATGTCATTTTATATTTTAAGTCAGCACTGTCCAACAGGGCTTCCTGCCATAATGGGTGTTTCCTATTACCTGTGCTGTCCAGTATGGCAGCCACTAGTCACATGTGGCCAACACGCAACTTGAAATGTGCCTCATGAACTGCGAGGAAAAATGTTAGTATTATTTGATTTTAATTGATTTAAATTTAAATAGCTGCATTTGACTACTGGCTAAAGTGTTGGACAATGAGTTTTGAAATCTAAGTAAAATACAGGTTAGTGTCTGGTTGTGCTTAATTCTTTTTATAGAAATTCTCGTAAGTTCATCTACTAGATTTTTTTTTTTTTCTCAGCCTCATTAGTCTGGTCTTCTGGTGGATAAGTCCACTTGTAAAGACAGCAGGAGTTCTTAAGGTTCTTAATCATATAGCAAAAAACCCTACTTTTGGATTCTTACCAACTCACCTATTCCTTCATTTCCTTAATCTTCTAGGCACGGTCCTTTCTCTACCATCACAGGCTCTGGCCCTCTTGAGGGCTGTATCTCCAAGATCCTGGGACGTAGTACGAAGTCAGTAAGCAGTAAAGGTCTGCCACATGGTGGGAGTTTGAAAATGAACAGTTTGTACTCTTATTGTTGTTATTGCCACTGTGAAACACAGCCTGGAGTGATATTGTCATCTCTTTGTGGTTTAAGTCAAGATCTATAGAGAATGAATTTATAATATTAAAAAAATGATTAACAACAACCACAACAAAAATTGGGAGCTCTCTGTCTTGTAACCATCTCCACCATTATCATAGTTCTTAAAACTCAATAAATGATTTGTAAAACATTTTCCATTTTGTTTTTAAAAAAATGGTCAAGAAGAGGAGGCAAAGGGACTTCCCTGGTAGTTGAATGGCTAAGCTTTTGTACTCTCAATGTAGGGGGCCCAGTTTCAATCCCTGGTCAGGGAACTAGATGCCACAGGTCTCAACTAAATTTCATGCATGCTGCAACTAAGATATAAGGCAGCCAAATAAGTAATAAATATTAAAAAAAAAAAAAGAAGAGGCAAAATAGAGAAGACTAATTAAAGAAAGCAAAAGCAGCAGAAAACCAGTGTCAGTTCAGCATTGTCTAGACTCTTGAAGTTGGAAGCCATGTGGGGAGCCAACTTCCTTCATTCTCAACACGAGATAAATTAAGCCCAGAGACCATAAGTGACTGGCCCCAACTCAGAACAAATTGCTATGTAATACTTGTTTTATTCAAGAGCTCTGGAAGAATATTTTTGAATAAGGATCCATAGTTAACCCAGTTGGGAATAAATACTGTAAATATGAAGGCAGGATCCTGGCATTAGCTCACTTAGGTCACATTCTTCCTCTCCCAGGGAATCACTGAACAGAGGCAGGTTGAAAAACGGATGCCGCAAGATTTGCAGACAGCCCTCACATTTCAAGGGAAAATACAAATAATGAAAATGTAAGACTCCTGAATTAAACTATCTACCTGGCAAGAGTCAGGACACTTTCATTTCCTCACTTACTCAGACTTGGGTAATGAAAATATTTTCAGAGGTGGGTGGGTGGTTCTGTGGGGACCCCTGTCTCACTTACAGGCAGAGTTAAGGTATTTGAGTTTTGAAATATATGCCAAAAAAAAAAAAGAAATCCAGTAGCATATGAAACAGCCAAATATGTTCATTTTATTTAGACTCTGGGTAAATGTCATTTTCTGGTGCCTGTGTAGTTTTGTGAAATTGGTGGGCAGTGTTTGGGAATCCCACCACATCACATCTCTTTATTATGTGTTATGTTATATGGTTTAGTCAGAGAAGAAAGCTTGTTTTGGCTTTATTCCTTCCCATGAATGGTAAGGATTTTGATTTGCTGCGTACCTCTGAGCTCTTGGACATTTTCTCATCCTCCTAACTGCTAGTTTATTGAAATCAACTGCTTTCTTTAGTGAATGCATTGAGAGGACTTTTGATTTTTCTTCAAATTAGATCTGATTCAATTACCACATTTGATAGATAGATGTCCTGGCTGAAGAAGAGAAAGGCTCACATTCGCATGGAGGGCCAGGACAGTATTAGACAGGAGCTGAGACCTTGAGTGTCTGCAGAAGAAGCCAGCATTTGTCAGGGAAAAAGGACTGCAGCGTGATTACTACTGCTCATTCTGATCCCTAGAGGCATACACACCCTCCCCTGAGTCCCCTTCCTGAATGCTCCTCCCTCCGTTATTTCTAGGCTCTGGTCACAACTGTTGTTTCCCTTTCTTGCTTCCTTCCAGCCTGGGCTCTGTTTCTCATTTTTTCAATGTCTTCTTACCTGTAGCTACAGAGCATAACCGCCTGGAGAAGGAAATGGCAACCCACTCTAGTATTCTTGCCTGGGAAATCCCATGGATAGAGGAGCCTGGCGGGTTACTGTCCTTGGGTCTCAAAAGAGTTGGACATGACTGAACACATACACACACACACACACACACACACACACACTCATGCTTTATGAAACATTTTGTAAAAGGAAAAATTGTACATTTTTATAATATTTTTATGAGTAAATGTTCTGAAAATAAAAGCTAAAAAAAAAAAAAAAAAAAGCCACTAAGCTTACCATGTTGTTTTGCCAGCCATGCAAGCATCACGATAAAAGGCGACAAAGCACAGGTATAGAACTGGACTTTGATTTTTATATTTATTTATTGACCATCCTGAGTGGCATTGTGAGATCCTAGTTCACCGACCAGTTGGAACCCACACCCCCTTGGAAGCATGGAGTCTTAACCACTGGAACACAAAGGTATTTGAGAGTGAGGAGAGGAGATTTGGGGGCAGGCAGTTCAGCTGTGGAGCTGTGGAGAGGTCTGCCTTCCTCCAAGGGCTGCTGAGGTGGCAAGAAACCAGAGGTCTTTCCTAGGTCCTGAGATCCAAAGGTTCAGTCATTTCTCAGAGAATTCCCAGTGGTGCTAAGAAAGTGATGTGTACCTCTGTCTGGGTTGGAGACTTAGCAGGGGGCTTTGGAAGAAGCCCTTGGCAGCCAGTAATTATGAAAATAAAAGTCTAATAGTATAAAAGACAGTGATTAGATTAGTGACACTTAAAATCATTGAATAGTGAAAAGAGGGCTGAGTTTGTAGAGTCGCAATAAGCTTGTTGCTTAGAAGTCATGAAGGGAAGTCAGCTGTGTGTGTAGCTTTTATATTAGTAAATGAAAACTCTCCCATTAGTACCTCAGGAAAGATGTGTTTCTATTATGAAACAAAGCACGGATTGATTATGCACTGCATAGATGCTGTATAATACAGAGCTCAGAGAGCAGATTCCGGTGCCTGACACACCTGACTGAACCCTGCTTCTGCTGTTTCCTAGCTATGTGACTGTCTTAGCTTGGGCTGCTATAATAAAATACTATGGGTTGGTGACTTAAGCGACAGACATTTATTTCTCACAATTCTGGAGGCCGGACATCCTGAGATCAGCGTGGTGGCTTCTGGTGAGGCCCGTCTTCCTGGTTTGCAGATGCACACCTTCTTGCTATGTCCTCATATGGCAGAGAGTGAGCACTCTGCTCTTCTCTTCTTGTGATGAGAACGCAGATCCCATCGTGAGGGCACCATGACCTAATCTGATTATGGCCTCTTGGCCCCATTTCTAAGTACCATCCCATTGGGGGTTAAGGCTTCAACATATGGATTTAGGAGGGGGTGCAGACATTCTATCCATAACAATGACCTTGAGCAAATACTTAAGCTCTTCATACCTAATCTTCTTCTGCAAAACAGGTAAGTACCTCCTCAAATGGGGCGTTTCAATAAAGTGCTTGCCCAGGGCCTGCCATAGAGCTAGTGCTTAGTGAACATCAGCTCTCCCCAAGGAACTCTGCTGGGTTATGTCTGCCTGAAGGGAACTTGAATCCCAGGAGGAGGGTCTCGCTTCTTTTGTAATGAACTGTTTCCTCAAGGAAAAGATCCTTTTGGATGAAAAACTAACTGTGTGAACATGAATGTGTGTGTGTCTTAATAGCCAAAGGTTAACTGTAATGTAATTTGGGGAAAAAATTTATGCACACACACACATATATATGTGTATTGATAGTTCCCAGAAAACCTACTATTTTACAAGTATTGTTGATTAGCAGTGAGATGTGAGTAAAAAATATGTGTAAACAAATGAATAAATAATCGGTACATGTGGTACTGAGAAATGGCACAAGCTATGTGAGAGGTGAATGACTATATTGGAAGGGAATGTGAAGAGGGGATGTATGTATGTGTACAGCTGATTCATTTTGCTGTACGGTGGAAATAACACATTGTAAAGCAACTATATTAAAAAAAAATTCTTCTGTTTGTCCAAAACAAGGCAAAAAAGATTTAGAAAACGGACCTGTCTATTGATGGTAACATACACTGAGTTAGTGGATGAGAAAGGAAGAGAGGTGGGTGGAGTGGTTACTCAAAAATACACTTACAAAATATTTTACTTTCCATTTATCATTTGGGACCAGTTGAATTCACAGTTACATTATTCTCGGGAGCTGTGAGGGTGCATTAAGAATAATAAGGACATTGGCTAAATGCTTTAGGCATTATGGAGCCATAATACACCACATGTCTTATTGTTAATTCATGTTGCTAGCCCACTCTTTTAATAGCAGCCAGGAGCCATAATGACACACGCTGTGAATATATATTAAAACCATCCACACAAGTTGCTCTAGTGGTATCGGTTAATTGGATGTTATTTGGGATCCAGAAAGGTTTGGAGGCAGCTAGACAGAAATGGCATCTATTGTGGTTTTTCTTTTCTCATAATGCTGTGAAGAAAGTGCCAACTCTAAATGCTTAATCTGTGCTTCTTCCATCTGCGCTCTGGCCCGGAAAATAAATTTCTGGTGCCCCAGTCCCTGGATGTGAGCATATACCATTGCCTCCTCCTCCTTCTGGCTAAATCATCAGCATAGCAGTTGATACTGGAGTTGTATTTAAATGTGGTAGGAAATGTTTTTTATTAAAAAAAAAAAAATCTAAAATTGTATCTCTACTTTTCACCCTGAATGTTAAAACTTGCATACCATAAAAACACTTATTGTCTGCATTAATCTTAAAATTTATCTTGTATGTCATTTAAAATGAAAGTGGAAGTGTACGATGAATGCTATACTGTCAGCTGAATTTTTTTTTTCCTTAATAGTGTCTCTTGGATATTTTTCATATCATTTGAGGGTGGCAAATGAGACCCAGACAATAGAAATTAATGAAGACTAGTGGATAGGAAACACATTCAGGCCAAAGCATAATTTTGTCCAGTTCTGTCAGATCTTCTAATTTTTTGAAAGAAGCTTGATGTTTGGATTTTTATGTGAAATCCCCCCATTTCTCGGTTGTTTTTAAATTACAGCGGCCCAATTAGGAACAGAAGCATCCACTTGGTTTTTAACACAAATTTACCTTATTTTTTTTTTTAATTGAAATACAGTTGTTTTACAATGTTGTGTTAGTTTATGCTGTATAACAGCATGAACCAGCTGGATGTATACATGCATCCCCTCCTTGAGGGGCCTCCCTCCCCTCATCCCTGTCCTACGCCTCTAGGTCATCAGCTAGGTCATTAGCATGAGCTCCTTGTGCTTTATAGCAAGTTCCCATTAGCGATCTGTTTTACACATGGCGGTGTATGTAAGTCAGTCCTAATCTCCCAGTTCACCCCATCCACAGTTCTGTTCCTTACATTTGTCTCTCTATCCCTGCCCTGCAGAATAGGTCCAGCTGTACCATTAGCTTATTTTTAATGTAATCACCCATTGCTACACATTTAGATCAAAATTTCATGTTTACCACCTATTCTGACTTGTAATACTTTGACAATTTCCTGTTGACATAAGCTTTCGTAGCCAAGGTACCTAATGTCCATGTGTCACACCAAAGGGCTTTCCCTGGATGCAGTTCCAGGGAAACGAAAGTATGAATAGATAAATACATTCAGTACCTGTAAGTTCGCTGAAATATTTAGAATTTAGATGAGGCAAATGCAGGCTTGGTAGGATCTGAAGCTTACACAATTTTTAGAATGCTCCATAGCATAAAGCATACAAAATTAAAACCACTCAATTAGATACAGAGTCTTGGAGGGGGCCTTAAAGTGAGGCACCTGAAATCCCAGTTTCATTAGCCTCTGGGTGAGGACAAGAAGAAATGAAGTGAAAGGGGGATAAAAAAAAACAAAACTCACAGGAGAACGCATAGTTTGTGTTTTTGGAGACGTGCTACGGGATACAGAGGTATCACTTACACTGACATTTCAACAGAGAAAATAAAAAGTGCTGTTCTGTAATCTGGAAGCCCTCTTATCTGGTTACGTATTTTTAAGTGATACTTTATGTAAAAAATTTTGACTACTTTCGAGCTTCCTTATTCCATACAGAGTTTACTATTTTAATCAGGAAGATGTCAAGAGAAATAACTGTGTTCATTTCAGGAATACAAACTGCCTTCTGTTTTACATAAATACATTGACCTTGGGTAATATTTTCTTTCAATTACTGGAGACTCTCAACTCTAGTTATTTACAGTATATGCTGCAAAACAAATGAAATAGATATTGAACAAAGAATTGGACTATTAAGGAAGCAAAGGTTTCACAGTATAGCTTTCTTATAGTCTGAAGGCTGAGAAACATTAGTATTTGATATTGAATGCCTTCAGAAAGGATGGTGAATAGACAGGAACTCAGCGTTGTCAAAAAAAAAGAAAAATCTTCAGTAGTGATTAAAAATCTGAAAAGCGGAAACCAGATGTAGTGGGAAAATTAGTGTTTTGCTGTGTGTGTGTGTGTGTGTGTAGCACAGAGAAGTGGGTGGCTAGATCATAGGTAAATAAATTCTCTTAAGCTCTAAATCATTTCATTTGGCATTGGTTAAATTACAGTATTCTTCCCTGGTGGCTCAGACAGTGAAGCATCTTCCTACAATGCGGGAGACCTGGGTTCGATCCCTGGGTCAGGAAGATCCCCTTGAGAAGGAAATGGCAACCCACTCCAGTACTCTTGCCTGGAAAATCCCATGGACAGAGGAACCTGGTAGGCTACAGTCCATGGGGTCACAAAGAGTCGGACATGACTTCACTTTCAAATTATAGTAAAATCAGAGATTGCTAGTTACAGTGAAGCTGCAGAAGAGTCTTTGAAGCTGCTGGAATGAGTATTTGGAGAAAATAAAGACTGGATCGGGTTAGCTCTTACCTTTGATTATAAGCAGGATAGGAAAGGAGGTTTCTTTATATATATGCATACTCATTAGTACAACAGTAATAATCAAATCCCAATTCTTGTTCTCACTTAACCGTACGACTTGGGGCAAGGTCCATGTACTAGAGCTGATAATAATAGCATCTAAGGTTGTAGGAAAGATTTGAAAGTGTGAAAATGACAGGGTTAGTCACTCAGTCATGTCTGACTCTTTTTTTTTTTCCCCAATTTCCAGTGTCCTTTATTTTTTGTGAGTAGATCCATTTTCTTCCTAGCATCATATGCTTTTTTTAATTAATTTTTTTATTGAAGGATGATTATTTTACAGAATTTGTTGTTTTCTGTCAAACGTCAACATGAATCAGCCATAGGAATACATATATCCCCTCCCTTTAAAACCTCCCTCCCATCCCCTCCCCATCCCACCCCTCTAGGTTGATACAGAGCCCCTGTTTGAGTTTCCTGAGCCATAGAGCAAATTCCCATTGGCTATCTATTTTATGTATGGTAATGTAAGTTTCTATGTTACTCTTTCCATACATATCACCCTCTCTTCCCCCTCCCCATGTCCATAAGTCTCTTCTCTATGTCTATTTCTCCATTGCTGCCCTGTAAATAAGTTCTTCAGTACCATTTTATAGATTCCTTATACATGTGTTGCTGCTGCTGCTGCTAAGTCGCTTCAGTCGTGTTCCGACTCTGTGCGACCCCATAGACGGCAGCCCACCAGGCTCCCCCGGCCCTGGGATTCTCCAGGCAAGAACACTGGAGTGGGTTGCCATTTCTTTCTCCAGTGCATGAATGTGAAAAGTGAAAGTGAAGTCGCTCAGTCATGTCCGACTCTTAGTGACCCCATAGACGGCAGCCCACCAGGCTCCTCCATCCATGGGATTTTCAAGGCAAGAGTACTGGAGTGGGTTGCCATTGCCTTCTCCAATATGTGTGTTAGAATATGATATTTATCATTCTCTGACTCACTTCACTCTGTATAATAGGTTCTAGGTTCATCCACCTCATAAGAAGTGACTCAAATGCCTGCCTTTTATGGCTGAGTAATATTCCATTGTGTAAATGTACAACTTCTTTATCCACTCATCTGTCAATGGACATCTAGGTTGCTTCCATGTTCTAACTATTGTAGATAGTGCTGCAATGAACAATGGGATACATGTGTCTCTTTCAATTTTGGTTTCCTCAGGGTATATGCCTAGGAGTGGGGTTGCTGGGTCATATGGTGGTTTCATTCCTAGTTTTTTAAGGAATCTGTATACCGTCTTCCATAGTGGCTGTATCAATTTACATTTCCAAGCTGCTTCTATATTTCAGAAATTAATCCTTTGTCTGTTGTTTCATTTGCTATTATTTTCTCCTATTCTGAGGGTTGTCTTTTCACCTTGCTTATAGTTTCCTTTGCTGTGCAAAAGCTTTTAAGTTTAATTGAGGTCCCACTTGTTTACTTTTGTTTTTATTTCCATTACTCTAGGAGATGGGTCATAGAGGATCTTGCTTTGATTTATGTCAGTGAGTGTTCTGCCTATGTTTTCCTCTAAGAGTTTTATAGTTTCTGGTCTTACGTTTAGGTCTTTAATCCATTTTGAGTTTTCTTTGTGTATGGTTTTAGGAAGTGTCCTAATTTCATTCTTTTACATGGAGCTGTCCAGTTTTCCCAGCACCATTTATTGAAGAGGTGATCTTTGCCCCATTGTATATTCTTGCCTCCTTTGTCAAAAATAAGGTATCCATTGGTTTATTTTGGGGCTTTTTATCTTGTTCCATTGGTCTGTATTTCTGTTTTTGTGCCAGTGCCATACCGTCTTGATGACTGTAGCTTTGTAGTATAATCTGAAGTCAGGAAAGTTGATTCCTCCAGCTCCATTCTTCTTTCCCAAGACTGCTTTGTTTATTCAGGGTCTTTTGTGTTTACATATAAATTGTGAAATTTTTTTGTTCTAGTTCTGTGAAAAATGCCATTGGTAATTTGATAGGGATCACATTGAATCTGTAGATTGCATTTGGTAGTATAGTCATTTTCACAATATTGATTCTTCCTGCCCAGGATCATGGAATAATCTCTCCGTTTATGTCATCTTTGATTTATTTCATTAGTGTCTTATAATTTTTTGTGTACAGTTCTTTTGTCTCCTTTCTGCTGCCACTGCTAAGTTGCTTCAGTTGTGTCCAACTCTGTGCAACCCTATAGACGGCAGCCCACCAGGCTCCCCCATCCCTGGGATTCTCCAGGAAAGAACACTGGAGTGGGTTGCCATTTCTTTAGATAAGTTTATTCCTAGATATTTAGTTCTTTTTGTTGCCATGGTGAATGGGATTGATTCCTTAATTTCTCTTTCTAATTTTTTATTGTTAGTATATAGAAATGTAAGTGATTTCTGTGTATTGATTTTGTTTCTTCATTTGTGTAGTATTTACCTTCCTTTTTTTAAAATTTTATTTTATTTTTAAACTTTACAATATTGTATTAGTTTTGCCAAATATCGAAATGAATCCACCACAGGTATACTTGTGTTCCCCATCCTGAACCCTCCTCCCTCCTCCCTCCCCATACCATCCCTCTGGGCCGTCCCAGTGCACCAGCCCCAAGCATCCAGTATCGTGCATCGAACCTGTACTGGTGACTCGTTTCATACATGATATTATACATGTTTCAATGCCATTCTCCCAAATCTTCCCACCCTCTCCCTCTCCAACAGAGTCCATAAGACTGTTCTATACATCAGTGTCTCTTTTGCTGTCTTGTACACAGAGTTATTGTTACCCTCTTTCTAAATTCCATATATATGCGTTAGTATACTGTATTGGTGTTTTTCTTTCTGGCTTACTTCACTCTGTATAATAGGCTCCAGTTTCATCCACCTCATTAGAAGTGATTCAAATGTATTCTTTTTAATGGCTGAGTAACACTCCATTGTGTATATGTACCATAGCTTTCTTATCCATTCATCTGCTGATGGACATCTAGGTTGCTTCCATGTCCTGGCTATTATAAACAGTGCTGCGATGAACATTGGGGTACACGTGTCTCTTTCCCTTCTGGTTTCCTCGGTGTGTATGCCCAGCAGTGGGATTGCTGGATCATAAGGCAGTTCCATTTCCAGTTTTTTAAGGAATCTCCACACTGTTCTCCATAGTGGCTGTACTAGTTTGCATTCCCACCAACAGTGTAAGATGGTTCCCTTTTCTCCACACCCTCTCCAGCATTTATTGCTTATAGACTTTTGGATCACAGCCATTCTGACTGGTGTGAAATGGTACCTCATAGTGGTTTTGATTTGCATTTCTCTGATAATGAGTGATGTTGAGCATCTTTTCATGTGTTTGTTAGCCATCTGTATGTCTTCTTTGGAGAAATGTCTATTTAGTTCTTTGGCCCATTTTTTGATTGGGTCATTTATTTTCTGGAGTTGAGCTGTAGGAGTTGCTTGTATATTTTTGAGATGAGTTGTTTGTCAGTTGCTTCATTTGCTATTATTTTCTCCCATTCTGAAGGCTGCCTTTTCACCTTGCTAATAGTTTCCTTTGTTGTGCAGAAGCTTTTAAGTTTAATTAGGTCCCATTTGTTTATTTTTGCTTTTATTTCCAATATTCTGGGAGGTGGGTCACAGAGGATACTGCTGTGATGTATGTCAGAGAGTGTTTTGCCTATGTTCTCCTCTAGGAGTTTTATAGTTTCTGGTCTTATGTTTAGATCTTTAATCCATTTTGAGTTTATTTTTGTGTATGGTGTTATAAAATGTTCTAGTTTCATTCTTTTACAAGTGGTTGACCAGATTTCTCAGAACCACTTGTTAAAGAGATTGTCTTTGATCCATTGTATATTCTTGAAAGACCTATATATAGAAAACTATAAAACACTGGTGAAAGAAATCAAAGAGGACACTAATAGATGGAGAAATACACCATGTTCATGGATTGGAAGAATCAATATAGTGAAAATGAGTATACTACCCAAAGCAATTTATAGATTCAATGCAATCCCTATCAAGCTACCAACGGTATTCTTCACGGAGCTAGAACAAATAATTTCACAATTTGTATGGAAATACAAAAAACCTCAAATAGCCAAAGCTATCTTGAGAAAGAAGAATGGAACTGGAGGAATCAACCTACCTGACTTCAGGCTCTACTACAAAGCCACAGTTATCAAGACAGTATGGTACTGGCACAAAGACAGAAATATAGATCAATAGAACAAAATAGAAAACCCAGAGATAAGTCCACACACATATGGACACCTTATCTCTTCCTTTTTTTTTTTTTTATCTTATTGTGTTTGAGGTTTCCTTTTTGATTTTGTTTCTTCATTTGTATAGTATTTATCTTCCTTTTTTTTAATCTTATTGTGTTTGAGGTTTCCTTTTTCCAGGTTTCAGTGTTGAATTCTTTCTTCCTTTTGGTTTCTGCCCTCCTAAGGTTGGTCCAGTGGTTTGTGTAAGCTTCAGGGTGAGATTTGTGCAGAGTTTTTGCTTGCTTGCTTGCTTGCTTGCTTGCTTGTTTTTCCTCTGATGGGCAAGGCTGAGAGATGTGGTAATCCTGTCAGCTCATAATTGGGTTTGTATTTTTGTTGTTTATTGTTTAGATGAGGTGTCCTGCACAGGCTGCTACTGGTGATGCCAGGTCTTGTATTCTAGTGGTTTCCTTTATGTGAGTTCTCACTATTTGATACTCCCTGGGGTTAGTTCTCTGATACTCTAGGGTCTTGGAGTCAGTGCTCCCACTCCAAAAGCTCAGGGCTTGATCTCTGGTCAGGAACGAAGATTCCACAAGTGGTTTGCTATGGCATTAAGTGAGATTGAAACAAATATCCAAAAATGAGAAACCTAAGATGAATCCCAGACAACTGGCAGTTACAAAATCAGGCAAATAATAATTAAAATAATGGAATATACACATATATGTATACACCCATGAGCAAAGTCAAAACAGTCCAACAAAAATAAAGTACGGTAGATTGACCCAGCGAACAAAGGAAGTCAAAAATAATAAATATCAGTTAAGAACAAAACTAACTAAAGCACAAACTGGAAAACAAAACTAAAGCAAGGTGCCATGTGGGGAATAAAGCAATGAAAACGAAACTAACAAATATGTTGAGAGGAAAGGAAAGAAAGAAAAGGAAGAAAGAATAGCTATGCATAGTTAAATAGAGGTAGATTAAGAAGATTTATATACATTAAAGATTAACTCAAGTGGAAAAGAACAGTAGGAAAGGCAAACAAAGGAATAAATGTGGAAAAAATATATAGGTTTTAAAACATTAAAATTATAAAAAAGAAAAAACGGAAGAAGAAAGAAAAAAGATATAAAAAAGGAAAACTCCGCAGAACTGCAAAAGCCCAGTGTAGAGGCAGAGGTTTATAACAACAATAAAAAGTGTGACTGAATATACACATATACATATATACCCATACACAAAATCAAAACAGTCCAACAAAAATATAGTATATTGACCCGGTGAATAAAGGAAACCTAAAGTTATATCTACCAGAACAACACTAAATAAAGCACAAACTGGAAAACAAAACCAAAGCAAGGTGCCTATTGGGGAATAAAGCTATGAAAGTAAAACTAAGAAATAAGAGGAAAGAAAAGAAAAAGAAGAAAGAATAGATATTCAAATTAAATAGAGGTAGATAAAGATTTATATACATTAAAGATTAATGGCAAAGGGAAAAGAATAGTAAGAAAAGCAAACTAAGGAATAAATGTAATAGGTTAAAAAAATTTTAAAAAATAGAAAAGAAAAAAGAGGAAAACTCCACAGTACTGCAAAAACCCGATGTAGAGGCAGAGGTTTATAACAACAATAAAAAATGTGACTGAGGGGGAAAATAGCTTAATTACATTTCATAGTGCCAATAAAATTGACAACTATAACAGAAAGGAAAAGAAAAAAATCTGAAAGAATCTACAGAACAAGTCAGAACAGAAGAAGAATAAATGTTTTTCTTGAGTCACTGGGTATGTATGGCTGCAGCAAGGACTGTCTGATTCTCATTCCATTTAGGCTGTCACAGGTCAGCTGTTTCACTCAGCCTTAAATGTTTCTCAGACTCAGACAATTGCCCCAATGTGGAGATTGGAACCCTGCTTCAGTTCTCCGAACCTGCTGAGGGCATGTCCAGTCCTCCTAACACTCCTGTTTCCCCCCCTACTTCTTCATCCTACTGAGTTTTGCGTGGTTTTATATATTCTTTTCCACTGGTCAGGTACTCCTGTCTGCTCTTAGCTGGTGTTCTGTATGCACTTCTGTGTCAGAAGGTGTATTCCTGATGTATCTAGAGAAAGATGTACTCCATGTCCACCTACTCCTCTGCCATCTTGTTCTCTCCCATGTCTGTCTTTGAGTCTTTAGGGCCCTATGGACTGTAGCCCACCAGGCTCTCCGTCTGTGGGATTTTGCAGGCAAGAATACTGGAGTGGATTGCCATTCCCTTCTCAGGGGATCTTCCCAACCCGAGGATCAAACCCAGAGTCTCCTGCGTTTTTGGCATATTCTTTACCATCTGAACCACCAGGGAAGGTTTAGTAAGTAAAAATTGCAGAGCTCTTAGAACGGTGGTGTATGTGAGACTGTTTTTCTGTGATAATAATTATCAGCATTACTATGAACACACGTTTTTCTCTTTTGTCATCAAAAAATTGTTTCTTCTGTTAAGAACTTTTCTGTTCTTAGGTGTGTGTATTATGTCTCTTCAGTTGTGTCCGATTCTTTGGGACTCCATGGACTACAGCTATGGAGGCTCCTCTGTCCGTGGGATTCTCCAGGCGAGAATACTGGAGTGGGTTGCCATTCCCTTCAGGGGATCTTGCCAACTCAGTGATCAAACCTGCATCTCTTACATGTCTTGCATTGGAAGGTGCTTTACCACAAGCACCACTTAGTGGTATTACATCAAAATAAATCAAAAGGGTGTTTTGTTATATTTATTCATTTGGCTGAGTCAGGTCTTAGCTGTGGCAGCTGGGCTCTTCATTGCGTCATGTGGAACCTTTCTCTCTCTTCATGCAGTCATGCATACACTGGACTCTCTAGTTGTGGCACACGGAGCCTGGAGCACGCAGGCTCAGCAGTTGGATTACATGGGCTTATTTGCTCCTTTCATAGTGAGGCATGTGGGATCTTAGTTCCCTGACCAGAGATCAGAACCTGTGTACCCTGCATTAGAAGGCAGATTCTTAACTGTTGGACCACCAGGGAAGTCCCAAAAGGTTTGTTTTATTTGTGATTTTCAAGCTTGTTTGCCTCAAAAGTTTGCCTGCCAGGCTCCTCTGTCCATAGAATACTCCAGGCAGGAATACTAGATTGCCATTCCCTTCTCCAGGGGATCTTCCCGACCCAGGGATCAAACCCTGGTCTCCTGCATTGCAGGCAGATTCTTTACCATCTGAGCTACCAGGGAAGCCCTTATATGTATTGCTATTAAAGGTGACATTTGTTAGCATGCTTTTAAAGGAGCAAATTTTTCATTTCAAGTTGTAAACTATGCTTGTTAGGGGAAGTTGAATTTTCTTATCAGGTCTCTTGTAATGAGCATATTACTTAGGACCCAACCTATCTGATCCTGTTATAATTTAGTTAGCCCTGTATTAGACTAGAACTTTTTTTTTCCAAGTTAGCAATATTACATGAAATTCTTTCTCACATAAAGTATATTTAAGTAAAATTTAAAATAAGTATTTCTAAAAGATTTATTTTTAATCATAAATCACTATCTTGTTCTTTCTTAAACCGTCAGATAATTTCTTATCCAGTGGTTGTTAAGTGTTTTGGTCTCAAGACCCTTTATGCTTTTAAAAAATGAAGACCCAAAATGTTTATGTTTATATGGTGTCTACTGATATTTACTATAATAGAAATTAATATCAGAGATGTTTAAGATATTCATTTAAAATATCATTAATAAACCCATTATAGATTAATATAACATTAAAAGACACCTGTACTTTTGAATACAAAAAATGAGAATGGCATTGTTTTATAGTTTTGCAAATCTCTTTAATGTTTGACTTAATAAGTTAATTAAATACAGTTGTAAAGTCTGCCACAAAGAAAAATTACATGATCCCTTGAGAGGTATAAAAGGATACCTAACATATTTCCATGAGCCAAAGAGTAATTCTCTTAGGAAGTGATGCATAAATCAAGATCTGAACAGGAGTAGGAGGCAACCTGGCAAAGAACAGAGCATAGGAGGAACTTAAACGTGAAAGGAGTGTGATGATTTTGGATGGTGAAAAATAGACCCCTGTTGATTATGTTGAATGAGAAGACTAGAGGCTCAAGGTGAGGCCTGAGAAAGAAGCTGGGGTCAGGATCATGCAAGGATTTGGGGTCCACGTGGACAAGTGTGAGGAAACATAAATGGGATTTAGGAAGGGAGTATTAAGGATGACACAACCTAATTTGAACTTTAAAAAAGCTATCACTCTAGCTGCTTACAGAGAATAGAAGAAGTGTTGGGAAGAATGGCTACAGGAAAACAGTTACAAAAACTATTGTAGCAGAATATGTGAGAGATCATACATGTTTAGGAAGTTGTACAAGGTGGAACTAGTGATTGATTGGATATGCGCAATGAGCTTAAGGAAGATGATTTATGTTTTATTTTTCTTCAACTCATCCATTTTCATTGAACACAAATGTTTTTGTTCTTAAATCATGGGGGGAAAAACAAAACCAAACATCAAATTAGACCATGAAGTAGAAATTCTATTTGAGTTAGGAGTTTATCACCACCTGGGTAGAAACTTAGGAAGCATGTCATCATTTATCCTTTTAGAATTATGGCATTTTATATTTTTTGCCATCTTACAGATGTCACAATACTGTGCTTTAAAAGAAATTGTTCTCAGTTCTATGGCTTCTTTGCAGTCATTCCTTGAACTAATATTTGTTTAACACATGAAGTGTTTGCACTCTCCCTCTTTAGGCTCATTTTATATTCTAAGGGCTGGGTATTTGGATAAAATGGAATCTGTATATCATAAGAGTACCCATTCTGAGTGTCCAGATGTTGGGGAGTTCCTGCCAGCAAGGGGAGACAGCTGTTTAGAATGGGAAAGGAGTAGAGGATAGTGCAGAATATGTCAAAAGTTTTATCAGGAGAGTGAGATGACAGTTGGTAGCAGAAAAGGGTGAGCATACACTGGAACATGCCTGGAAAAATCAATTTTTCTTGTGGCTTAAGTGGTAGCCTAAGACATTCAAAAATAATTTGTGCTATGGAACCCTGTGTGTGTCTGGATTATCTAGCCAACCAGTCTTGTTTAAGTACAAGCCATAGGATTAGTAGATTTCACACTTGCTCTGATCAGTTTGTTTCAGCCTAGTAGTAGACAGGCAGTACATTGAGTAATTTTAGAAATGATTTGTGAACGTTTTTGCTTATGGCTCTAATACATTTGGGCCATTACACTGTTTTATCTTTATCCTGTGAGAAAATAGAATCTGACCTATTACTGTTAAAAAGAACTTGAGACAGGTGGTAAAATGCAATAATTCTTCAGAGTTTTAGCTTTTCATTGAACTAGCAGTTTAAACTCTAATGTATATTAGTATTTGATTTTTATCTCTGAATAACAAGATTAACAAACAAACATATTTGACTCTTAGAAGGAATTGCATGTAGCTGTCCTAGACAGGTTCTTTAGGACTATCTGCTGAGATTACTCCAAAACCTTATTATAATTGTCCACAGTTGATATACAAATTCTCTTGTTTTGGGAATGAATTAAAATCCCATATAGCAGGTGATTTCTTAGGCAACAGGCCAATATCTCTTCCCTTCCATGGTCAAAGCTTTCAGTTGGCATTCAAAAATATAGTCTTGGTCCTGACCTTTCAGTAATGTGAACTGTTTGTGGAAATTTGTCTTATTGCCATCTTGTCTTAGAGAAATGTGCTTGATGTAGGGCATGCTCATTTTATTATCATTACCTGTACAAATATATGCATTTATTTTCATGATAATTAAGCCTTTAAAACATCATTTAGTTTTAGAAAATGATTCAAAGGTATTCCAAAAGTTATTATCTTTAATTGTAAAGTCTTTGAATGATCCCTTAAAGACTATGGGAAATTTTATATTACCAAGTGCAAGGATCATCCATGTTATGTGTATGAAAACAGAAGAGAAGCATCATGGAGTGATCTTTAAGTACTGCTTACTTTTGATTCTAAATGTTGTCAACCAAAGTATTTTCTGGGGCTATTCATTTTGATTAAGTATCCTTTCATAAGCTTTTACTAAATAGATACATCAATACTTCATGAGATTGGTAGGTAGATAATTCTTTCTTATTAAGTTCATATCTGAAACTGATGTTGCTTTATGAGCTTTGGGGGTTCAGAAAGACTTCTTAAATTCTGGTAAGAATTTTATGTAATTCACATATTTATATGTAGTTTAAGGATTCAAGCATCAAAGTCTGTGCTTCTAAATTTTTTTTTGCAGAATTGAATTAGGAAACACACCTTGGTAAAGTAAAAGAATCCTGGAGTGAGAGCTGGGTGATCTCATATTCAGTCTAGGCCTGTAATTTAAGAGCTGTAAGAGCTGTTTTTCTCTTTGGTAAAATGAAGTGATTAGCCAAATACAGCAGTCTTTTGGTTGTTTGTATAGTTTCTTCTTCTTTTTTTTTTTTTTTTTTTTTTGGTTTGTCAGTTATAGCCTTCTTCAAAGGCTGATGTGACCCTCTCAAATAAGACAGAAATAGAATCTTTTACCTGCTGTTTGTAGTGAGGATGAGGTCTGGAATCTCTTTGGCTTAGTGTCTTCCTTGTTTCCCTACCTGTGAGTACTCTATGAACTTCTCACTCCAGGAGATAACGCAGTACAACCCCTGTGCTCCACACACCTCCATTACAAGGTCCTAGGATTATGTGAACAATCCAGTTTTCATCTCTAAAAATCTTTGATTGTATTTTAAATGATTTCAGGTGATAACTTAGAGATGGGGAGTGTGGATAGACCCTGCTTTCTAATGACGGTGTTTTGAAATGTACATATCCTTGTCTCCTTTATGCTTCCTAAACTCTGAACAGTTTGCATCTGCTAGTTAGGTGATTGCAGTCAATGAATTTGTGAAAACTCTGGGTCATGTCTGCTTCCTCACAAGGCATGTATGAGAGAAGTATGGCAGGAAAGTATAGAGAAGGCCAAACAACTTTGAGATAACCCTGTCCCCAGAGGGCAAATAATCTTATTTAAAGGGATAGTAAGAGGCATCTGTTGTTGGGATACATTAGAAAACTGCTCCTTCCCCATCCTGTGTGGTTCTGATGGAATCGGTAAGCACAGTGTCCTGTCTGCCTGAGGTGGGCACTTACTTGACTTAGGCCTGGACAATTTTGCTACCACAGACATATACTCTTAATGATTGATCTGGTGAGCTCTTGCATTTCGTAAGTGGAACCATTCTGAACCTTCCATGAGATCTGGTAAAGGAAGAAAGAAGGCTTGAAATGGAAAGCTGTGGATTTGGGGTTTCAGAGTCTGCTTGTGGAAGAGGCATATGAGGTCAAAAACCCAAAATAATAAGAAACAAAGAGAATTTGGAAATAGGGGAGAAAGAATAAGACATGGTATGTACCTTGATCCAGATTTATCTGATGTTCCTTCTGTCTTTAGAGCACCTACTTATGTAAGCCAATGAAATCTCTTTCTAGCCAAAAAGAATTTGATTTGCTTTCTTGCCATCTGCAACCATGGAGTCATGAATAATAGAACACAAGAAACTGCTGAAGAATATTAAGCTCTTATGGTATAAGGTACTATGTACATTCAAAGGGAGAAAGATCTTTCTCTTTGGTTTTGCTTCAGGTTAATGGATGTGTCACCCGACAGCCACTGTTTCTTGGTCTCTTAGAAAACCATTAGCACTCAGGATGGCTCCCCCATTGCTTTTTCCTGAAGTCTATTTTAACTTTGTACGTCTTCCATTTCAATCTGGTTTTTCTTGTATGATCCTTTATAGCTCCCTTTCCAGTATTACTTCTTTTCACATTTATTTTTCCAAACTAAATAATTACAATTACTTTGCACATAGATTTTTTTCTTCTCTTCTTACTAATTTTTTAGATTTTTCTTTTACTTCCTTTTTTTGATGTGGACCATCTGTGAAGTCTTTATTGAATTTGTTAAAATATTAACGTTGTTAATATTTAATAATTTAATATTGTTAAAATAACAATATAAAATATTGTTTCTGTTTTATGTTTTGGTTTTTGGCCCGGGGCATGTGCAATCTTAGCACCCCAATCAGGAATTGAACTCCCACTCTCTCCATTGGAAGGTAAAGTCTTAGCCACTGCACCACCAGAGAAGTCCCTCTTTATTCTTAAAAGGCAAGTTGACTTCAGAAATATTTCTGCTTATACATCTATTATGGTAAAGAGATAGCTTTTTTTTTTTTTTTTTTCCTGGAGAAAATGTCCTAAACTGTCCTAGAAATAGATAAAAGTTTTGTCTCTAGAGGTGTCTTCTACCCGAATCTCTGCTATTCCTTGAGGTCTTGAGAGTCTGTCTTCTAGTAATTGGAGGTCTGATACCCAAGCCGATGTCCAAACATGTTTTCCACATTAAATTACCTTTGGCCCTTCCTACCAATGGACATCACATGACTTCTCGGCTGTGTGTCCTGATGTTGGGAGTGCTTTAGTTTCTCCTTTATTGAAGATAAGAGTTTGGCTGGAAACAGGACTCATTTTAACTACAACTCATACCTTAAATTTGTTTCTACTAGTGGCTCTGAAATCCACATTGATGAATTCAAGCTAGAAAGATGGCACACACTTGAGAAATGTTTTCTGCCTGTTGACTGGAAGGAGCCAAGAACTTAGAAGTTGGTGGGAAGAAGGTGAGGGCTGATGTTGGGCAAGAGCAGACTCTGACACTCACCCCGGGAGAACGGAGCCAGAGAGAGATTTCTTCAAGTCAAAAATGTACCAAACGCATAAGAGGATGTTATCTAAATAAATGGTTGTATGTGTCTATATACATATTAAATATACTTCTGTGTCTGTGCACACGTGTTGACCTTATTGTATGAAAAATAAACAACAGCTCAAGAATAGATATCATGGCAATAACATGAAATAAAGAAATCTGTGGAGGAAGCTAAGACAATGTGTAGAATAGACATTAGGAACATGGGTTTCTCCAGTTAGAACACCTTTTCAACTACAACAAAAACAAGCAAACAAACAAAAAAAAATGCCCCTCGGTTCTCAATGATACTGTTATAGTTACTGATACTCTGGCTTATCCACAGTGCATGCACAAGATTCTCAGAATAACAATGCCAGTCTTACCATGAATAACGTAATTACTATGAATCAGTTCAGTTCAGTTACTCAGTTGTGTCTGACTCTTTGTGACCCAATGGACTGCAGCACTCCAGGCTTCTCTGTCCATGACCAACCCTGGAGCTTACTCAACCTCATGTCCATCAAGTTGATGATGCATTTGTTAATTACTATGAATAGTTTACTATTTTTTCTCCAAATTACCTTGTTATTAAATAAAGTCACTTGGAATAGTCCCTCTGTGAATAGTTACAACCAACTAAGTGTGAAATTAGGTTCATTTGTCTTATTTCACTTCCGATTTATAGAGACTGCTTTTTTATATTTAGTTTTACTTTATAATTACATAGAAAATTTACTACATGATTCTAAAATCAAATCTGTAAAACAAATTATACTCAAAGAAGTCTAATTTCTTTCTCTTCCCTTTATCCTGTCTCTTCCTCCCACAGATTTGTATTCATTTTTTATTCTACTTTTAAGACAAACACATACTTGGATATAGATAGAGTTGTGCATATGTGTGTGTATGTGTACATATACACATATATGTATGCACATACACGCTTGGCATCGCATCCTTTCTTTGGTAAGTTTAGGACAGTTTTCTGTTCAGTTTTCTTGGGCTTTCATTTTTCCTTAACAAAAATGAAGAACACTCCACTGCATTTTCTAGATACATATATATATATATATATATTTTTTTTTTTTTTACAGTTTCATAGTATTCCATTGTGTGGTTTTGATCATGCTTTATGCAACACGTCCTCTATTACAGATATTTTGATTGTTTCCAGTATTTGTTACTGTAAATAATACCGTAGTGAATAGCTTTGTGCATACATATTCCTGCCCTGCTGCTCGCCTCCCCCCGCCCCCCTGCTGGGCCTGTATGTCTTTTGAATGGATTCTACCAAGTGGAATTGCTGTCAGAGGGTAAATGCCTTTGGAATTTTGCTCAGTATTGACAAATCCCCTTCTGTAGGGTTTGTAAGTACCATACTGCATTCATAACAGAACTATATGAGACTTACTGTTTCCACAAGTTTGGCCAAAATACTATGCTGTCAAACTAAAAGATCTGCCTATCTGATAGGGAAGAAATGTCATCTCAGTATACTTTTAATTTGCATTTCTCTTCTTGAAAACACAGTTGATTTTTTTCATGTGGTTAAGATCCGTTTGTATATATTTGCCTATGACTGACCATTTCATATTTTTAACTTATTTTTCACTCTTAATTGTTGACGTCTTTTCTAATCTTTGAAGTCCTGTATAAATTGGGAACTTTTGTCTCTGAAATAAGTTACAAGTATCTTTTTCCAGTCTGGTTTTGAATCTTTTCCATACAGAAGTGTAATCACAAGTTCCTGTCCTTGCCCTCACTGCCTCTGCATTTTAAATCATAGTTAGAATTCCCATGGTTTAACTAATTCATAGTTAAGAATCCTAGGATTCCTCATTCATAGATTATTGAGAAATTTATGTCTGTTTTATTCAAATACTTAATTTCACCTTTAAGAGTTAACTATTTGATCCGATTGGAACTTAGCCTGATTTATAGTCCAACAAATTGATCTGGTTTTATCTTACTTCATGTGACTGTCTGATTATTCAGAGTGCCATTAAAAACTCTATTTCCCACCAATAGTTGGAGGATGCAATATTTATCATATTCTAAATATTCAGTTGGGTTCAATATTTATCATATTCTAAATACCACATTCTAAATATTCATCTACTTTTGTAAAGAGTGAAGAAAGGTCTTCAAAATCCCCATTTAACAGACTTTCCCTCACTTTCCTTATTGTTCAAAACTTGGTCACATGCCTTTCCAAAGCCAGTGTCTTGCAAAGGGGATGGGTTTCCAACTATTGACATAGTGAAAGCCTTAGACTCTGTTGGGGGTGGTGGAGGGGAGTGGATTGCCTGGACTAAATCTGAGGTAGCTATATAGAAGAGATGGAGTGAAGGAGAGTTGGGGATGGATATCACATAACCAACAATGCATTAGGTTTCCTTTCGGGACTCAAGGTCACAGACTTCTAATGTGTCCTATGCCCCTTGCCATTTGTACAGTGTCTAGACACATCACAGGTGTGTAAACGCTTACAAAAGAGTACTTAGCTGGCATAGTGCTACTTACTGTGGTTTTAAAATAAATCAACTGTTTTTTTTTTTTATGCACTCTGTGTGTGTGTGTGTGTGTGTCTGTGTGTCTGTGTATATGTATGCATGTGCTTAGTCATGTCTGACTCTTTGCAACCCCCTGGACTTAGCCCACCAGTGTCTTCTGTCCAATTTCCCAGGTAAGAATACTGGAGTGGGTTGCCATTCTCTGCTTCAGACAGACTAACTATAGTGTGGTTAAAATAAGCTATTTTAAAATATATTAATTGCTAGGTTCATAAGGCCTGAATACGTTGGCTAAATGTTTTAGTATTTGTTTTTGAGTCCTCTTTGAATTTTGAGCATTCTCTATAGAGTACTTTTATGCTGAGAATTTCAATCAGCTTTAAAAACATTCTTTGTCTCTGAGCTGAAGTAGATGGAAAGCAGTAGATTGCAAGTTTTCTTAAAGCCAGAATCCGTGCGTTCTTTGTCACCCTGCTCTGTGCCTGAAATAATGCAGATATTCCCTTAATATTTATCAAGTGAGTGAATGAATGCTATCTCCATTTTACAGCCCGTCATGGAAACTTAGATCTCAATGGCTCTCTCATGTCATTCAGCTAAAAGAAAGGTCTAAAACTTTTGCCCACACAGAAATCCATTGCCTTCCCTAGTGATTATATTCTTTTATATTCTCAGAGCCATACTATTACAGTCCACAAACATGAAATCATACTGTTGAAAAACCAAGCTTTTGTGGAAAATAATAACCAATGCTTTGAAAAGATAAAGGACTATTTCTTAAATACATACATTGTATATAAAAGAATGAGTACATTCTTAGCACGTGACTAACACAGAAAAGTAGATAAACTTAATTTTAAATGTATTCACTGTATTGGTGTCTGTCTTAATGTCTCTTCCCATAATGTAGGCATTTAGGATCTTAAACTTCTCAACAACCCTAGGAAACTTTGACTTTTTATAAGACACTTAAATGTCAACCTCTAATTTCTGAAGATGAGTTTACAATTTTGAGTAGGTGGTTTTAGAGTACACTTGGCTTACCTCAGACCTGGCACAGGATAAAGAAAATTGGTCAAGTTCTGAAAACTTGTATCGCTTAATAAGCTTCTCCAGCAACAATGTGATTCAAATGTCTGCTAAGGTTCAGGTTCTGCCTGGGACACTTTGAATTTCCTCAGCTTAACACATCATCAGTGTGGCATGTCATGCTTGGTTTGGTCAGCAATCCGTGTACACAGATTAAGTGTGAACTCATTTAAAATGACAGATTTAAATGTATCCCAGTACTAGAGGAACTGCTAGGAAAATGGCACAGGCCACGCATTTCTAATAAAAAATCATCAAGTGCTTACCGAACCTGGTCTGTTACCTCAGTTGGATCTCCACACTCCTGCCTCACCCAGTTCACTAGCCCTCCAGTTTCCCCTTGTGTGAACTGATCTAGGAAGATGTTGTGTTCTAAGTTGTACACGCACACACACACACACACACACACACACACACAAAATCCAAAATTCATCTGCAAAAAGAACACAGTCTCTATTCTAAGGAGACATAGCCCGTTTCATACCCTCACCAACCAACATCCTCAGTTTTCATGTTTTGGGTGCCTGACATTTTTCATGTGTTCTCAGTGTAATGCCTAAAGAAACCCATCATAAAGGTTTTCTTAAGGAGCAATAAGTGAAACTTACATGTAGATGTCTTCCATATCTTTTTGAAATTTTCTAAAGAGTTATATTGATTTTCCCCCTAGGTATTTATTGGTATACACACACACTCGCACTCTACTTACTTAACATGTTTGAGATGGCACTTTGCTAGATAAGGAAGTAAATTTGGCTTTCCTAGGTGTATTTTGAGATAGTTTTAGAAAACACTTTTGCCAGATCCCTAAAGGGTATTGTTTTTCTGTTGCTAAGTCATCTCTTACTCTGCGATTCTATGAACTGCAGCATGCCAGGATTCCCTGTCCTTCACTATCTCTTGGAGTTTGCTCAAATTCATGTTCATTGAGTCAGTGATGCCATCCAAGCATCTGATCCTCTGTTACTCCCTTCTCCTCTTACCCTTAAGCTTTGGCAGCATCAGGGTCTTTTCCAGTGAGTCAGCTCTTTGTATCAGGTGGCCAAATATTGGAACTTCAGCCTTAGCATCAGTCCTTCCAATGAATATTCAGGGTTGATTTCCTTTAGTATTGATTGGTTTGATCTCCTTGCTTTCCAAGGGAATCTCAAGAGTCTTCTCCAGCACCGCAATTCAAAAGCAATAATTTCAGCACACTTATGATGTGTGTGTGTGTGTTACTGTGTCGGTGTGTTGGTTCACAAAGATGTTCTTTTGAGGTGAATCTAATGCAGGGCATATTTTCTTTTTATTGAGATAAGAGTTTCAATGAAAAGATGACAGTATATGTGAAACTAAGCTGCAATAGTGATTTCAACAGAAGTGAACTGTTAAGAGGGTGGTGCTTCCCAGGTGGCATTAGTGTTAAAGAACCCTCCTGCCAATGCAGGAGACATAAGAGATGCAGGTTTGATCCTTGGGGTGGGAAGATCCTCTGGAGGAGGGCATGGCAACCCACTCTAGGCTTCTTGCCTGGAAAATCCTCATGGACAGAGAAGCCTGGTGGGCTACAGACCATAGGGTTGCAAAGAGTTGGACATGACTGAAGTGACAGCGTGACGCACGAACTGGTAAAGGTATCATTGACTTTAAATTAAATCAACAAAAATGTTATATGGTGTGGGAATTTTGAAAAGGCAGCTTCTTTTTATCATGACACACACGTACTCAGTGAAGCACTGTATTGAAACTAAGACTGTCCCACTTAGAAATGCTTGCCAAGTCTTCATCTTCCTTAAACAGGATAATTTAATGGCAGCACTGCCTACCTGTTCTGCATTATTGTAAAGAATTATGCTAATCACAGCAGTGGCCCTGCACAGCATGATTGATAAATTCGTTTTGGTTCAACCCTTGCCTCATTTACACCTTAGAGAGCTTAGCTATAATGGATTTGGTTTAATTCTTACAGTCTTGTGTTGTTTTTCTGACACGTTAAGTCAAAACTAAAGAGAAAAGATTGTGCTTTGGGCAATAAATCTTCACCTGTGGAGAAACTCAACACCTCCCCAGATTTGCCAGGTGGCCATCTACAAACTCCAGTGACTCTGGAGCCCTGAAGAGCCACTTTCCCTCTGAAACTTATACACACAGGAGCACTTAACTGAGACCTCTTACAGCATGGTTCTTACATCACAAGCACCTGGTCTTAGAAGCAAGAAAGGAGAAACCACGTGCCCTCTTGATTTTAACAACATCAAGAAAAAGAGATTCCAAGGGAGAAACTCTAGGTGGATCATCTAGTGGAACTCATCATATTCTGTGTTATTTTTAAGACATAAAATAAGGTTTTAAAACATAGTTTCACAAAAATGCATAAATATGATTACACAGTTTACGTATACACATGCACACATGTAAATATATGTACGCATCTGTGTAAAATATTTCTGTATCGTCAGCCCCTTCCTGCTCCGGTTTCTCTCAGTGCTGTGCCCTCACCGTTCTCAACACCCTCACTATCCACACCCGTCATCCGTGCCACTTCTTCCCTGTGCAGATCACCTATAGTGAACAAGTTCCTGTACAGCTCTCCATCCACTGTGCTCAAATACTCATTCATCGGTGGCTGGATCCTTGGACTGGGCACCTGACCATGCATAACTTCAGTTCTTTTACCCCAGTGTGACATATTAAAGTTTTTCTTGTATATTTGTACTGAGATATGAAAATAGTTGTAAAGTCCTGACTTAAGGTTATGCCTCCATATCTTTAACCATGCTAATATTATCAGTATAATGACACACACGCATGTGTCTAGTCAATATTTACACATACATACAAGGAAGGGTTTTTTGTTACTTTTTTTACAACATTGGGATTCTATTGACTCTTTTCTGTTTCAAGAATTATTTGTGGGAATTGTTTCAAGGCCACTGAAAATCTCTAATTCAGTATTTTGAGGGACTATAATTTTGCAACTAGTAGTTTTAAGAAAGAGCTTTCAGTAGTAAACACTCTCTGTGTAATCTAGGGATGGGAAGGTCATTTCAGGGCCTATAAATATTTTTAAAATAGTCTTTGTCTCCTGGAGTAATTTTTATGGCTTCATTGAAGGATATTAATTTTATCATGACAAATGTATATATTTTTGGAAGGAATGGTGTTCTGTGAGGTTTCTGATTGCTTTTTGAATCTCCTTTTTAAATGTATGAGTTTCATTTTATGGACTCTCATTTTTTCTTTTTTTTAAACTTTGTCTTTTAAAGTGATTGTAGATTCCCAGGAAGTTACAAGTAATGTACAGGGAGGTCCCATGTACACTTCACATGGACGCCTTAATGTTGGTGTCTAGCTTAATTATAGGCTATTGCTAACGTGAGGAAATTGCTACCTGTCTAATCCACAGAATTTATTCAGATTTCACTAGTTCTGAGCACATGTGTATGTGTGTAGTTCTAATTGGGTTATTTTGTTTTTAACTTTAATGTGTGAAATGAATACTATCACTTAGATTCTATGCTCCAGTTTCATAAGTGAAAGTAGGTAGAACTGAGGTCATAGAAAGACTGAGATGTTGAAGGAGTGTTTTGAGTGATAATGTGGGATGCCTCCTGTGTGTGACCTTAAAATGAAATAAAGAAATGTGCTTCCGGGTTGGTACAGCTTCCCACAGATGCACATGCAGGCAGGGCATACACAGGGTGCTCTCTGAAGAGCCCATGGTTGCTGCATCCAGGCCTCTCATGAGAAATGAGCTTCTGTGCTTCTACACCAGGCCAGGAGGGACTGTCTCTTATCTAAGAAGAAAGAAATAAATAATGAGTATTTGTGGAAAGATACGTTCTTCTAACTACAATGACACCTGCTGAGATTCCTTGGATTGTAATTTTATAGCAGCCTTTTTCTAAATTAATTACGTATCTGCAATCAGGCAACCATAGCTACTCTTTAGAAGTAATGCCTCACATGCAATTGTGAAGATGTAAATTAGTGCCAACGAGCATCAGATCACATGCCCTGACAAAGAATGTGTATTTGGGCGACAGCACCTCCCTTCTCCAAGCTTCCCAGGTGGCGTTAGTGGTAAAGGACCTGCCTGCCAGTGCATGAGACTAAGAGATGCTGGTTCGATCCCTGGTCAAGAAGATCCCCTGGAGTAGGTCATGGCAACCCACTCTAGTATTCTTGCCTGGAGGATCCCAACAGAGGAGCCTGTTGGGCTACAGTCCATAGGGTCGCAAAGAGTCGGACACAACTGAAGCGACTAAGCACTCACACACGCACCTCCCTTCTCTCTTACCAGTTGTCCTAGGGGGCATCTCAGGTACTTTACTAGTGTCAGGAGAAGTGAAGGGAGCCTTGCTGATCCCCCTGGAGATGCAGCCTTGTGATACTTTCTGTTATAGTGTCCATGGACTACATCAGCTATAAGACACAGAAATCTGCCTTCACAGCTCTTAGGTTCAACTCCTTAAATTTTCTTGTCAGTAAATACGGTCCTGAAGCTTGAAGTGCTGTACTTCAAGGCACATAATTAGTGACAAAATCTTGACTAAAATTCAGGGATTTTCCTCTGGAAAGATGTTCTTTCTGCTCTAACACTGTAGTACTCTGCTCATTTTTATGCATTAGATCAGTGGATTAAAAAGTCCTAACAGCCTGTTAATAGCCTACACAATTCTCCAAGGTTGTTTTTCTTCTCTCTGTCACTTGATTATTCTAAGGGGACATAGAAGCTCCCAGGACAGGGAGTTGTCTCTCAAAATAGACATCTGACTGGTAACAGTAGGTGTGATGGCTCAAATTCTTATACTAGGCTAACATGGCATGATTCACAGTTTTCTAAAATTTTTATTTTTCTTTTTTCCCCCCACAGATCCAAAATAAGTTGAATTGGGATCTAGCTAGGGTTTGGCTGAAAGTTTGGGTAATCTCTACATCCAATATACTATGGACTAACTCAGCTGTTCATGTGCAATGACTGTCTAGAAACAAAGTTTTTATGAAATATATTAAACATATGCAAAAACTAGAGTGACACTCCATTTCCTATTCCAGGGGATCTTCCCAACCCAGGGATTGAACTCATGTCTCTTGCAGCTCCAGCATTAGTGTGTGGATTCTTTACCATTAGCTCCTACCCTCTGCCCTATGCCTCTGGCCAAGGTTAGCCCCTTCTGATGAATGCTCTTAGAGACATGAGTGCGTGTACGCTAAGTTGCTTCAGTCATTGTGACTCTTTGCGACCCTGTCAGCTATAACCCTCCAGGCTCCTCTGTCCTTGGAGTTTTCCCGGCAAGAATACTGGAATGGGTCACTAGTTCCTACTCCAGGGGATCTTCTTGACCCAAGGATCAAACCCACGTCTCTTCCATCTCCTGCATTGGCGAGCAGATTTTTTTTTTTTTACCACTGAGCCACCTGGGAAGCCCTAATAAATTCTCATGTCGTGGCTTTCAGTACTGAAATAGGTGGTCAAATGTTGATTTTGGAATAGTTATGTATGAGTGATTTTGTTTCCTGACAGAAAACAAACAATAGTTATGTATGAGTGATTTTGTTTCCTGGCTTTTCTATTCTTTCTGTGGAGGGACAGTTTCTGGGAATATTAAATGATTCTTTTCATCTGATTGTCTGCCTAATTTGGCATCTCTCTTCATCTGAACGGCTCTAGATAGTACTTTAAAATGTTATTAGGGCCCTAGGGCCTCTCAGAAATATAAATCCACAGCATAGAATTGAGAGCAATGATTGAAATTGTCTGTGGGTGACCATGTTGCCATTTACAACACCAGAGGGAGCTACATTTTCCACGGGGAGGCTGGTTGCCTCAGGACTGATAAAAGAGATGTGGGACATTTGAAATATGTGCAGGGTGTTTGATGTAACAGTGACTAAATGGCCAAACTAAGAGTGGGATCTGTGTTAGAGAGACCGAAACATGGAAATCGTAGTCTCTTCAAATGTGGCTGCGTACTGGCAACGGATGTTGCTTTTTTTAATATTTATTTGGCTGTGCTGCGTCTTAGTTGAGGCAGGTGGGATCTAGTTTCCCAGCCAGGGATTGGTCCCAGGCCCCCTGCACTGGGAATGTGGACTCATCGCCACTGGACCACCAGCGAAATTGCACACACCGTTTTAAGTTAGGTAAGCGGTAGCCTTCTCAACTGGACTTGGATAAGCTCGGTTGAAGACAGGAACCATTTTCTTCTCACTGCTTGTCTTTCTTTAATGCCAGGCAATATATGCAGGTGTTGTTTGAACGGATGAGTAAATAAATGGGTGTGTGGATGAACAAAGGAGTCAAGAAAGGCACCTTAGGAAATAAAACTGAATTAGTAGTCTCAGTGTTCTAGATGTCAGAGTGTGATGGCAGGGCATTTCAAAGCGTGGCCCATTTGTAAGCAGATACCATTAAGAGCGATGTAGCATTAAAATAGGTCATTCTATTATTGCCTCAGGTTGCATTTTTGGAACCTAATTAAAAGTTCAGTGACAGTCTTTTTTTTAAAAAATGTGGCAACAAAAGTGTTTTGACTCCAAAAGAAATCATTGATTCCCTAGTTTAATGCTATGCAAACTATGAATGCTGGGTAAAGGTAATATCGTGTCCTTTTCACCTTTCAGTGATTACCTTCCCTTGTTCTGGACCCACTGTACGCTAAATTCCAGGTTGTAAGAAACAATTTTGGTAGTGTGTAGTATAATTCCAGTGACAGATCCTGGGAGAAGAGTGAAGCTTCTCACCCATTATTGCATGAAGTGTTTTCTCTTTCACTGTCTTTTTCACCTTCCTCTGGATATAAAAGGGCTCTATCTGGATGTCTTCATCACCCTCTTCTGTTAGAAAAGGGCTTAAAATGCTTAGATGCTTCTTGGTGGCTCAAACAATAAGAAACTGCCTTCAATGCAGGAGATGCAGGTATGATCCCTGGGTTGGGAAGATCCCCTGGAGAAGGAAATGACAACCTACTCCAGTATTCTTACCTGGAGAATCTCGTGGACAGGGGAGCCTGGCAGACTATAGTCCATGGGGTTGCAAAGAGCTGGGCATGACTGAAGCAAATTAACCCACAAGGAAGTTCAGTTCAGTTCAGTCCTGTCCGACTCTTTGCAACCCCATGAACTGCAGCACGCCAGGCCTCCCTGTCTATCACCAACTCCCGGAGTTCACCCAAACCCATGCCCATTGAGTTGGTGATGCCATCCAACCATCTCATCCTCTGTCATCCCCTTCTCCTCCTGCCCTCACTCTTTCCCAACATCAGGGTCTTTTCAAATGAGTCAACTCTTCGCATCAGGTGGCCAAAGTATTAGAGTTTCAGCTTCAACAGCCCACAAGGAAGAACAGGATAGAAAATAAAATCTTCAGTATAATAAAAGAGTACTGGTATTATCTACACAAATTAAGGCAACAGAAATACTCTACATTGGTATATCCTTGTATATTTGTAGTCACCTACATGCAGCATCCCCAATATAAAGTAGAAGAACAATTATCTCCATCCTCCTCCTAATGTAGGATAAGTACAGGTCATCTGCTCAGAGTTGTCATGGATTTCTTCTTAATTCCTGAGTGTTTTAAAATTTATACTTAAACAGGAATTTCTACTATTCTTGAAATTTACACAGGACAATTGAGAAGTTCATATACCCAGGCTGAAAATATTTAACATGCCCAAAAACAGAAAATTAAAAACAAAACAAAACAAAATTAAAAGGGATCCTAAAGGCCAGTTTTAGGAGAAACTACACAATTCTGTGCCTTTTCTATCTTACTCTCCTGACATTAATTCTCTCCCTGTCACCTTTTCCCTTGTCCTCCCACTCAAAGTTAGGAACACCTGACATTTGGAACAATTTCCTCTGAGGGCCCACAATTAAATGTCAGTAAAATGACATGTTGATCAACCAACTCCGATGATTCCCAAATTTCCCTAGTCTAGAATGCCTCCAAGTGCTGATTATAACTCATTCATGGAATCTGATTTCAGTTTAATATGGCTCACCAAACAAACAGACAAATAAAAACTACAGAATAGATAATGTCTGAGAGTATCACTTATATTAAGAGTAGGTGTTTGTTTATAACAATGTTATGGCATCGACTCTCTTGTCTGTATGTCCTAGATTATGATGTAAAATGTCCACCTAATGATACTGCACCAGTTCATCATCCCCCACAATGGTGTGGGGGATCAGAGGCATGAACTTTAACTCGGAACCTAAAATAACTCTCAGTATCTGGCTTTACTTGGCTTATTACCAAATCCTCTGTAAGGATCTCCTCCTCTATGGGCTGAGAATAACAGAAGCACTGGCCTTTCCCACTGCTAACAATAGGGCAATGCCTTAGATGACTTCTTTTTAGAAAACAATACCTCAGCCTGTATATACTGAAAAGAAGTAAATATTGTAGACTTCTCCATACCTCATTACCCAAGAGGGAAACATTTTAATGATCTTGTGCTCCACATGGTTTAAATTTATAGTCCAAATTTTGTTCTCTGCAGTAATACTGCTATAGATTATTAATAAGCTTTCATTCCGTTTGAGACAATTTGTTACCTTTACACCAGTACAAATTCATTTTTCAGTGATTCTCTTGAATTATTCTATCTGAATTGGAAGAATTTGCCAACGAGAGAGAGATTCAGAAACTGAGACTTGGTTGATGAGACAGTGCTAACCAGAGCTGGACCCCTCTACTGGGTACTTCTCATAACCATAAGTTGGCAGTGATAAGTGATAGTGTTGTCCTGGTGCATCTTGGACAGACAAAAGGGAAGAAGATCCTCAGTCCCGATGCACACGAGGAGCCTGTTACGTGAGCAGGTATTCTCTCTGGGATGCTGGTAAAAGAAAATTAAATCAACTCACGACAGCCGTCCTGCCTGTGTCACCTGGGAAGGCAGGCATGCGGTGGGACAGGCGCTGTTTAACATTAATCAGCCTCCTGAAGTCATTACATTCATGAGGAAATGTAATTCACATGTGATTACTTTTTAATTTACTCTGTAATCACATTCCAAGTGAACGGGCCAAGCTTAAAATGAAATTTAAAAGTCAAATACTGCTTTGTATTAGGAATTCACAATTTTTATATGCACTTAGGTTAATAAAGATTTTACAATAACTATTTGTGACTAAGCATATGATAATTTTTTGATGGAAGTTAGTGCCATACCTGAGGTAAAATGTGTCTGATACCCCTCCAAGTCCTCAGTTGGACTGGGGGAGTCTCAGAACTATGCTCCATGCTGAATTCCTGCCTCATTTAAACTTTGTTTGAAAAAAAAAAATCATCCAGACATTCCTCAATCCCCAATTTGAACTTTGAATGAACGAATGTATTTTTAATTCCTGCTGTGCCTCCGAGGCATATCCATTTGTTTTATCCATCATCAGAAAGTGTGTACAGAACCTCATAGTAACTGACTTAAGTTCATCAATGGGGAATGCCAGCACCTGCAGTGAGAATCTTTCTCCAGCAACGTGGCCTTTCAAGTTTATAAAGTTAGTTTCACAAGAGCCTTTTGCCTTAAAACTGGAAGTTCAAAAGCCTAAGACCAGTTTGTTGTGGGTAGTAGAGAGTAGGTTTGTTTTTTGATTTATCAGCCAGAACTAAGGCCAATGGAGAGAAATCTACAAAGGATTTACAGGTTTCCAGTAAATACAGAGAAAAAAATGTTTTTTAATCAGTTGGCCCTACCTGGCAGTGGATTAAATAGCTTCAAAAGTACTAAGATCTCTTTCCCAGAAAATAATCAAAAGCTGGATTCTCTTGTCCAGCAATGGTATGCAGTAGTACTAAACATCAGTCATTAACGTGCAAGTTTCAAAATAAGTGTGATGTCTTTAGGCTAACTTACTGTCATTTACCTCAGCTCAATTTCCTTTGTTCTAACTAAAGGACTACTTTGCCTTTGTTCTAAGTCAGTGCTATTTAATAAAAATACACTGCAAGGCATATATAAAATTTTCTAGTAGCCACATTAAAGAAGTGAAAAATAAGCAGATGAAATTAATTATAATGTCTTATATTTAAACCAATATATCCTGTTATTCAACATGTGCTGTTGCTGCTGCTAAGTTGCTTCAGTCGTGTCTGACTCTCTGCGACCCCATAGATGGCAGCCCACCAGCCTCCCCCATAGTGAAAATTTTTTAATGAAATCTTATTTTTGATACTGAACTTTGAAATCCTGTGTGCATTTTACACATACAGCACATCTCTATATCACATTTTAGGTGCTTGAGAGCCCATATGGAGAGCCCCTAAGTGCACACTGTATTGATCAGAGTAGTGTTAAGCTATCATATTCATGATGACAGCATATGAGCCATAAACACATTTTTTTCTTTTACTCATATACAAACATAAGAGAGTTTAAGAGAAAGAGATCCATGTAATCCTGCTTCATGTATCTTTACAAATAAAATGTTTACTCATATAGTATCTGTATAACATACTTAAATGTTGATGCTATATATGTGCATGCACGCTCAGTCATGTCCAACTCTTTGCAAGCCCACCAGGCTCCTCTGTCCCTGGGATTCTCCAAGCAAGAATACTGGAGTGGCTTCCCATTTCCTCCTCTAGGGGCTATTCCTAACCCAGGGATCAGACCTGTATCTCTTGCGTCTCCTCCGATGGCAGCTGGGTTCTTTACCACTGAGCTACCTGGGAAGTGATACACACATGTACAGTTATTAATGGGATCAAATTCCTTACTGTTTCCTGCAGAGCTGAAGCCAGTCCAGCTGTATCACCCACCTGACCTGAGGATTAAGACCTCCCCTGAAGATCAAATATTTCAGACCGTTGCCTCTTTTATTTCCATTTGGGGCCAGTGTGGGATATCTAACCAATTGTGGTAGGCACAATAAGGCACCCCAAAGATGTGTACATTCTAATTCCCAAAACCTACAAATATTTCCTTAAATGACAGAAAGGTGGGGGAGTGTGATTTAAATTAATATCTTGGTATGGGGATGCTATCCTGGTTTATTTGGACTGGCCCAGTGTAATCACTGGGTCGTTACAAATGAATGGGGGGAGGCACGGGCGTCAGGGAGAGCCAAGAGGAGGAAATGTGGTGATGGAAGCAGAGGTCAGAGTGATGGGACATGAGGAGGACTCCACATGCTGCTGCTAGCTTGGGAGGTAGAGGGATGGATCCGTAAGCCAAGGGCTGCTGGTGGCCTTTAGAAACTGGACAGGTCAAGAAAATGGATTCTCTCCTCCAGTCTTCAGTAGGAACACAGCCCTAATGACATCTTGATCTTAGTCCATTTCAGACTTCTGACCTTCAGAACCGTGGGAGAACTTTGTGTTGTTTTCAACTGTTAAGTTTGCGGTCATTTGCTATGGCAACAATAGGAAACTAATACTACACCCATCCTGAGCAAGGAGATGGTTAAAAATGCATCACTTTTGACTTCTTTTGTTTGGAAAAGAAGACTTTTTGGCACCTAAGTCAAGCAGCTCTTACCTTGGGAGACTTTCTTAACTGTTGGCCTGGCCTCCTTCAGGCTTTTCCGTAAGATGTAAGGAAAAAACCTGAACAAACATTTTGGTCAACCGAATAGTTTGGTTGTGACGAGGGCTCCTCCTCTTTTAGCCCCCACCATTCTCGATGCTGGCCTTGACACTGCATGTATCTTTCTCATGTAATGAAGCCTGTCTCCCCACTAGACTGTTTTCAAGACCAGGGTGCTACATAACCTCAGCCCCAGAAGTTAACTGAGCACCTGAAGACCTCCATCCTACACTGCAATACATGGCCCGTGAAGCACACAGTCACAGGTGTGTGTGTTGCTTTGTGTTCTTCCCCACAGTGGTGCAAGATTGTCCATTTACTTTCTGAAACTGTCTGAAACTTTCTTGGCAACTAACATTTGAGCGCGCTCTAGCCAACTAAATAGTGTTGATGTTTTTCTTTCATTTGGCTTTATTTTAGAAAATTGTCATCACTTTACAGAGTTTTACTGGGAGTTGATGTGGAGTCTAATTATCTCCTCCTCTCCCAGCCTGGGGAAACACGTGTTTGAGTCACTGGATACATCCTGGATATGGTCTTATCCACTGAGACCTACTGGTACCGAGACTGTCTCATTTCTGCAATGTGTGGCCTGAGGCAGGTCTATTTTCAGGAGCTATATTCCTTCATCTAGCTGGTGATTCTACTCATCCCTGCATTAGGGTTTGGAGAAGATGATGGTTATTCTTATAAAGTGCCCACATGTATTCTAAGTGTTCATACTTTAGAAGTATATCTTTTTTAATTATGCTGCACAAGGTGAGGGATTTTAAACTGAGAAATTTCCATTTTCCTGTTGAGTCCAGCCTGGTATTTACTGTGCTACCTTTTAAGCAAAATGTCATTTGCTTAGTTTGTGGTCATCTTAACCCAATGTCATTTAGAAATGAATGCTTTAAAAAGGCATTAGAAGTATTCTTTCACTTGCACTGGAAGTGATGCACCAATCACTCTGAGAGGAATTTGTGCCATTTAATAGTATAAAGTTGGCACAAAATAGGAGCCGTTATTTGAAAAAGCTTCTTGTTGCTTGTGATTAGGAGGAAGTCAAAACATGCTGTGAGCCGTGCAGTTTTTATTTTCATTTTTATTTTTTACCAGTTCTACTCTTCCATGAGTGGTAGTGGAGTCATGCAAGAAGACAGGGAGTTAAGACCCAGAGGTAGAGTGTAGGGTCGAGTAGAAAGACACCCAAGTTGAGGTCCTGGGTAGGTAAGCCGAATGTAGAATGAAGATGCAAATATGTAACCCCGGCCACGACTCCCCTGGGGCTGATTGAACTAGGAAATCTCATTTACTTAGCTGACGTACGTGACCTTGGAATCCTCTCAACAGAGACATTTTCTACATTGATCAAAACTGGCCATTAAATTGAAACCTGTCGTTAATGTTGGTTTTCGTTTGTTCATTTTTAAATAAAGAGTAAGAGGCAGTGGAAGCATATAGTAAGAACCACTGTAGAAGCAGGGTAATACCACGTAGGCAAACAGAGAGCAAGTTGCACTTCAATCTGAAAGGTTAAGAATTAGGAACGAATGTGACAACTAGGAAGGCACAGATCTCAGAGGATAAAATCAACAATATCATCACAGGCCTGCTCAGTTTATTAGGAGTGGATGGACCCCAGACACTCAAGGACAAAGTAATCTTAAACTTGATTGTGCATACAAATTACCTGGAGTCCCTGTAAGAATACGTAATCTGATCCACTTGTTCCCAGGGCAGGGCCCTTTCTGGCTAGTTCCCAGGTGATGCCAGCACTTCGAGTCTGGGGACCATGTTTGGTTTTTGTTTTTTAATTTTTTAATTTAAGGATAATTGCTTTACAGAATTTTGTGGTTTTCTGTCATATGTCAATAAGAATCAGCCCCAGGGATATCCATGTCCCCTCCCTCCCGCACCTCCCTCTCATTCCGCTCCCATCTCCCTCCCCACCCCACCCTTCAGCCTGTCACAAAGCCCCTGTTTGAGTTCTCTGAGTTGTATAGCAAATTCCCATTGACCATCTATTTTACATATGGTGTTGTAAATTTCTGTGTTACTCTCTTCATACATCTCCCCTTCTCCTCCTCTCCTCCCACTGTATCCATAGGTCTGTTCTGTATGTCTGTTTCTCCCTTGCTGCCCTTAAAATAAATTCATCAGTGCCATCTCTTCAGATTCCATACATATGGTTTACTATTCGATATTTATATTTCTCTTTCTGACTTACTTCATTCTGTATAATAGGCTCTAATTTCATCCACCTCATTAGAACAGATTCAAATGTGTTCTTTTTATGGCTGAGTAGTATTCCATTGTGTATATGTACCACAGCTTCTTTATCCATTCATCGGCCAATGGACATCTAGGTTGCTTCTCCGTTCTAGCTATTGTAAATAGTGCTGCAGGGAACATTGGAGTACATGTGTCTTTTTCAGTTTGGGTTTCCTCAGGGTATACGCCTAGGAGTGGGATTGCTGGGTCCTGTGGTGGTTTTATTCCTGGCTTTTTAAGGAGTCTCCATACCGTCTTCCATAGTGGCTGTATGTTTACATTCCCACCAGCAATGCGAGAGTGCTCCCCTTTCTCCACACCCGTTCTAGCATTTATTGTTTGTAGACTTTTTGATGAGGGCCATTCTGACTGGTGTGATGTGGTATCTCATTGTAGTTTTGATTTGCATTTCTCTAATAATGAGTGATACTGAGCATCTTTTCATGAGTTTGTTAGCCATGAAAGACACTGTGTGAAGACACTGTATGTCTTCTTTGGAGAAATGTCCCTTCAGGTCTCTTTCCCACTTTTTGATTGGGTTGTTTGCTTTTCTGGTATTGAGTTGTATGAGTTGTATATTTTGGAAATTAATTCTTTATCAGTTGTTTCCTTTGCTATTATTTTCTCCCATTCTGAGGGTTGTCTTTTGACCTTGTTTGTAGTTTCCTTTGCTGTGCAAAAGCTTTTAACTTTAATGAGGTCCCACCACATTTTGAGTAGGTAGGATGGAAAATGTGGTCCAGGCTTCAAGGCCAGTCAGATCTCTTTTCAAGCTAATCTTCACCAGGTGCTTCCTGCTGGTACTGAGGCCACTCAGGGTTTAGATCTGCCAGAACCTGTAAGAAGATGCAGGCATCTTGCAGTTCAAAAATAATGTAACCAAAATACCTCATCTTGCACATTTATTTTCAAACTGTTCAAAATTGTTCTATGCTTTCCTTTTTTCCAAGAATATTCTCCTTTTACCCCTAGTGTGTAAAGGTGTATGCTGTTTTCTCTCCCATACACTCTTCCTCTTCAATACCTTCTTTATAAAGCATTCTTTATCATCCCTATAGATAGCTCTCCTAAGAGTTCTCAACCAAGTACCATTAATAGGAAGTCAGCCAACCTAATTTAATCAGAAAAGATGAGGACGTGTCAGTGGCAGGTCTAGGATTTTGATATGGAAAGGGCACCACTCTAACAAGATTGCTATTCCCAAGGCCCCACACCTCCACAGTATGTGTCAGGGTCACTGGGCTCCTCTGTACCCATTTGGTAGTAGCGAGGCATGGTCTCTGCTGGCTTTTGTGAAAAGCATCTGTCCCATTCCCAGGTCTCCATCTTGTCTGCAGAGTTGCATGGATACATCCCCATTTGTCTCCTTGCTCTAGAGTTTTCCATGGGGCTCAGTTTACTATACAGATTTCCTTCAGGCTCACTCAGCTTTGTCTGTCTGTCTTTTGTATGTAGGCTGAGGAGGTTATTGGTTTGTTTATTTTCTGTTTATTTGCTTAAAATTGTACTGAGCTTTCTGTTTTTGTGTGATTAGGTTTTATTTTTACTCTTTTCTTTTAAGAAACAGCAACACCACTGTAGGAAGGTTTAATTTGTTTTCAAGTACTTGTAATGTTTTTATGTTGTAAATATAACATTTTTAATGTTTATATCTTTGATATGTCTTGAATGTATTTCAAATAAGATCTGAGACACAGATCAAATTTATTCTTTTCAGTGGCCTCCTGGTCCCAAATGCCATTTGCTGACTATTTTCTCCCCACAGATTTGAAATGCCATCTTTACCATCTACTATTTTTCTCTGTGTTTGAGTCAATTTTCCTTTGGGTCATATGCAAGTGCAATATTATTTTAATCCCTATGGCTTTATATTTTTGCATGTGAGCCATGAAAATCGCCTATATGTTCCTACAGTACATTCCTTTCAGGTCAGCAAACTTTCTAGTAGAAAGGCCTTGGGTGTTATAATAGGTGACAGCCTGCCCCTCCCAAAGGAACAGGCTAACCAACAAATGGTTACTAAGGTCCAAAAAACTCTTTTCTTTCTAATTTAAAGCCTTTCTTCAGAAAGGCTTCTTTCTGAAGCCTTTAACAAAATGGGTTCTGGAAGCATGACTTAAACAGGCATAAATTTCTGTGTCCCTTTGCCACTGGCCCTTTGACTTGCTGGCGTTGGTGCCAGCTCTGCAGTGTCAGTCAGTGTGCTGTTTGTTCTCTAGCTCATCTCTGGCTGCCTATTCACAGGAAGTGACTTTTTTTTCCCCTTGTAGGATAGCACCTCACTTAAGCTAGAAAGGAGGTATCAGGAAGACCCTGCCTCCAGGAAAGAGCAAATCCTCAATGAGATTTGCTTAGCTTTTAGGAGAAAAAACAGAAAACAAGACCAATCTTGCTAAGTGTTTTTACTGTGACTGTCTTTTCCTGCTTTTGGAGTGCTGTGTACGTTATCTGTGACCCTTTCTCACCTATTTTCATTTAGTTTTCTTTCTTTCTAGCTTCCCACTTTCTGGCCATCAGGCACTTCCACGTGTCACTTCTGAGCACATTATCGCACCCATCTCAGAAAAGCAGATCTGACTGTTCTAAAGGCAACAAAAATAGCAGAGTAAGAAGAGAATATGGGACATTATTTTGGTTCTGTGATGTCATCAGTCAATCAGAATCTGAATTTCCAAGTGTTGTTTGCAGCCTTGTTTAGGATTGTGATATTTTGACTGGTTGACTTCTGCATGACGTTCTAGAATCATTCATTCTTCTCAAAATAGTTTTTCCCTACTGAAAAGCAGCTGACTTCATAGCAACATGTTTCAAATCTGAGTAGGAGCTGTTATTAACTGACCTCAGATGGATTCCGGGGCAAGAGTGGGCTCTTTGGGTTTTTTTTTTTTTTTTTCCCTCCTCTTTGAAGTTTGGAGAGATGACTTCCCAGTGCAGACATGGCTTCCATCTCAAATTTTCAGTTTTGCTGCATAAGTGCTAGATTATCAAGAACTTAACCAGCTTCCAGGAATACAGACTATTTCAGTTTTAGCTTTCATCAGAACTTTTTCAGACCTCAGCAAAATATGCTTCTAAAATGGAAAATCATGGGTCAATGTCAGAGAGAATGGAAACCTGTTCATGTCACTTCTAAAACCTTCCCATTCAATTAAACCCAATCTCAACCAAAACCTAGTCAATTCAGTAATGACTACGGACATAGGTAAAATGTTGGCACTGATGTTTATAAGCCACACCTTGCAATAATGCTGATGTGTTAGCAGGGATTCAGAAAAGTCATTTTTCTGTAGTCATTTATAACCTGCTAATAAGAAAGAAGATGGCCGGGGTAGGGGTTGGGGTCTGGGGAGGGAAGCATAGCTGTATTTCCCTGGTGGCTCTGACGGTAAAGAGCCTGGTTTTCCTGGTTGCTTTGCCTGTAACACAGGAAAGCCAGGTTAGATGCCCGGGTCAGGAAGATACTCAAGAGAAGGGAATGGCTACCCACTCCAGTATTCTTGCCTGAAGAGTTCCATGGACAGAGGAGCCTGGTGCAGTACAGTCCATGGGGTGGCAAAGAGCTGGATACACTGAGTGACTAACACTTTCACTTTCACCACGAGGCAAAAATACCCCAGAGTGTGAAACTAGAAACCTGAATGATTGACTGTGGCAAGGTTTGGGTAAATGATATGCAAATTAAAACATTAAGAGAGGGACTTTCAGCAAAATGACATTACCACGTGTAGTTTATTTGCTTAAAAGGAATTTTTAAAATACGATGAATAATACAAAAAGAGATTCACAAAAAAACCTGAGATCTAGTCGTGTAATATAAGCTTTTCTTTTTCCCCCACCTTCTTTCTCCCATCCTCAGCCTCTAAATTGAATATCTGCCAGATTTTTTCCCCACCTTTCATTTCTTTGTCTTGTCAGAGGAAAAAGGTCAAAACGGATCACCAACTCTACTTTTTAACAGACAGAAGCCTGTAATTGAGAGTAATTCCTCTGCAATTTTGTAGGCAAGGGTTGCTTCAGGCTGGCTTTAAAAAGCTAGGCTAGGAGAGAAACGCTGGTATTCTGTAAGCGAGTCAACTTTGTACACAGGCCTGCAGATCATTTCTGATTTTTACTGAGACGCAGAAAGCTACAGTGCTCATATTACTGTCCTTCTTTGGGATGAATAGAAGTGTAATCTATTTTTAACATCTACTGGGGTACCCTGCAGATAAAAAGAAATTGCTTTGTGAGACATGGCCTGATAATATCTCATTTTGAAATTCTGCATTGTTAAGAACACTAAGTGGTCTATTATTACTTCTTTTCTTAAGAAATCTGCATCCCTGTTCAAGACTGAACTTGAGTTGAAAACCTTGTGTTTGTCTTTAACAGAAATAGATGCAGTGTTTTTCATCATAATATCATATACATTGTGATATAATTTACAAATTTTCATCAAACAGAAAGAGGTTTCTGTCAAAATATGAAAGATAATGAAGGCGACACCATAGGGAGGCAACCTCGCTATATGAAACTTTGTAAACTCTGTGTCTATGTCAAACACTTTCTTTTCTCATTAAGGATTTTATGTTTGAAGGAAGGGGAATAAAAAAAAAAGGAATCCTTCAGAAAAAAACTTACGTACATCGAATCCAGTTAAACTCCTCATCATATCTAATTTTACAGAACTTAGTCTTTCATTTAAAAAATACCACCCCACCAGAAATGTAATATGTGATCGAAGCCTGGCAGCATCTACAGTATAATGTATTCCTTTATACCAAGAAGAAGAAAAGAAGCTATAAACAGGTTGAAAGTATCTTAATTTGAAGTAACCGAATCCTGTTTTCCTTTAAGGTTGTAATGATTTTTTAAAAAAAAAGTAAAATTGTCAAGACTCTTTGGCTTCATTGCTGCCTGGTACTATCTGATTCCAAGCAGATTTTGCTATGAAATCAGAAGACGGTGCTGAGAAAAGGTGAAAATGGACCAGGTCAGGTCATCAGTTACAGAAAATGTGCTTGGATTCTGCGAAGCTCCATGTGATACCTATATGTTATTTGGAAAATATATAGGATCGTTTCAGAGGTCACTTTGAATAACCTTTCTTTTCATTATCATCATCTAATAAGCATTCATCCTAGAGCAATTAAATATAAAAATCTCTAAATAAATAAGTAGAGTTGTGATTTTAAAAGCTCAATTTGGACCACTAAAAGGAGGAATGATTACCAGTTTTGATCAGTAAGCCTGAATTATAGCATACTTAGAGGAGAGACATGCAAATGAATGAATTAAATTAGGAACACAAATCTCTTCTTAAATCAGCATTTTTGACTGTCAGAACCTGGTCTAGAGTGCATTATTCTTAACAGAGTGTGATTTGTATTGAAATAGGACAATGAATCTGTTTATTGAAATGTATTTGCCACTCATTGTTGGGTTGTTCTGGCTCCCTGCAGGAACAGGGTGTGTGTAATAAGCAGGGCTGGGGGTTCAGCGGGATGCCTGCCGTTTTAGTAAGTGATCACATACTCTGCAAACTGAAGACTGATCAGGATTAGCATGGGGATGGGATCAGATTCTGCACTTGCTGTTTTACTATGTAGTGATTTGCAGGGAAACCCAGCACCAGTAATTAAAGAATCTTAGGCTTCTCTTCGATGGCCCAATTAAAAAAAAAAAAAAAAAAACTTACCAACTTTGATCCTCATAGTAAAATCTCTCATCTAAACTTCAGCCTCATCCCCTTTAAATCTGTGTTATTTATGGTTATTTCATCCATCTTTGTTTTCATTGTAACTTCATGAAAGCATTTTAATGATAGGCTTATGATGTGTTGATTCCAATTTGACATTAGAGGGTTTCACATTTTTCAGGCTGACTCCAGCCATCCTTTTTGTTTTGTGTTCTATGGCTGACATGCAAAAAGAGGAATTGGAAACGAATCATAGTCAGAGGCCCTGGATCCCCCACAGGCCCCTCTGAAAGACAGAAAGGTTGCTTTGACCTTGTCTTGGTCTGCATGTTTTCAGCAGGCTCTAATCAGGAACTCTTTCATTTTTTATAAAATGAATTCTACATAGATGTGCACTAGTGAAATACAAAACGATCACACAGCTTTAGTAACAATAAGTAGAAGGTGTTAAAAAAAAAAGACCCCAGTGGAATTTCAATCTCTGGTGTCTCCTAATTTGAAAGAATGTGGGATGTAGGGAGAAAATGAAGAGATGATCATATTTGTTCAAATATAGTTATATATCCCATTTATAACATTCAGGGGCAGGGCATTTTCCACCCTTTTAACAGCTTTTCTGCTCTAATTTTTCTTCCCCACCCTTAGCATTATCAGTTTGACATCTTTTCTCCTTGCTCTCAGAGCTAATGAGGCCCACCTATACTAGCAGAGCATTAATCAGCGATTACGAGTCGTTGAGGAGATACAGAACATTCTGTCCATGGCCTAGTTCCATTCTGATTATCTTAACAGTGATGACAGTGACCTGCCGTTATCAAGTTGCTCTTGTCTTAAAGTTGAATCTCTTTGTTTTCTTTGATTTTTCACTAATGCTGAACAGAAAGAAAGAAAAAAAAAAAGGTTGATTAACCCATGCAAATTTGATCTTGGACAAAGACATAAAGACAGTTCAAAACAGGAATAGCTAGGCATTTATACACAAAACTATAAACCTAGACATGGACCTGAAATTGTCTCAAAATTTAATTCAAAGTGGATGAAAGAACTAAGTACAAAATGTGGCGGATTCATTTTGATATTTGGCAAAACTAATACAACATTGTAAAGTTTAAAAATAAAATTTAAAAAATGTAAAACTACAAAATTTCTGAAAGAAAACATACAAGAAAAATCTGTGATCTTGGGTTTGGTGATGAGATTGTAGATAGAGCACGCAAAGCACAGTCTGTGGAAGAAACATTGGTAAGTTGGATTTTATTAAAATTATAAACTTCTTTTCAAAAAATACAAGTCAGGCATCAGATAAGGGACTTGTGTCCACAATATAGAAAGAACTCTTACAGTTCAACAGTAACAAAAGAGGTTAACTTAAAAATGAGCAAAAGACCTGAATAGACACCTCATTAAAAATATACAGATGGAAAAAATGCCCATATGAAAAGATGCTCAACATCATATGTCGACAGAGAATTGCATATTAAAACAGAGCCACCAACACACAGCTATTAGACTGGTTAAATTAAAAAAGCTCATACTGCCCTTCCTAGAGCACATTCTAATAGCTGTGTGGCAACATCTCATTGTTTTAATGAGATGTTGAATGTCTTTTCATATGCTGTGTTCTGGTAAGAGAAACCAGAGTTCCTTGAAGAAATGACTGAGTCTACTAGGGCAAGAAATGTACAAGATAATCCTGGACCATCTTGTAGTGGCAATAAAGAAGAAAATGCCCCTGCCTAAATCTGCAGTAATGGGGGTATGGCAAAAGGAAACAGGAACTGACCCAAAGAGCTCATGGTAACCAAAAATGGATCACTTAGAGCAATAAAGTAGTGTTGACTATAACACAAAGAATGAAAGAGTTATATGTGAGTAGATATAGATATAAATAAATGGAAGTGGACAAATCTATGCAGAAAAAGTCTAGATAATTTTTGTAGATATTCTGCCCTCAAGAAAGTGGAGCATAACTCTACATTCCTTAAGTACGGAACATTCATAGCGTGTTCGTCCGAAGAGAACAGTTTGAAAAGGGCAGAAAGTAGTAAAAACTTTAGTGAATAGAAACCTTAAAGATGCTACCTCCGCCAGATGACTCCACTTAACATCAGAGGTGATAAGTCACATTGATTGTGTGTACCCTTGATGTGACGTGATGGCGGTAGAACTTTGCCTTTGTGATGCTCTTCCCCAAAACCCATAGCCCCGATCTAATCATGAGAAACACATTAAACAACTCTCAATTGAGAGACACTGTATAAAATATCTGACCATTACTTCTTAAAACTATCAAGGTGTAGAAAAGGAATGTTGAATATATGATCTTAGCCAATAGGAGGCTAGGGAGATATAATGAGCAATATTAAATGGGATATCATGAAGAAAAAGGGGGTGTATTTGGTTAAAAACTAAGAAAATGTGAATGAAGTATGAATTTTAGTTAATAATAATGTATTAGTGGTAGTTCGATAATTGGGGCAACTCTGTACAAATGAAAGATGTCAGTAACAGTGGAAACTGGATATAGGGTATATAGGAACTCTGTATTGCCTTCACTTTTTTTTGTAGTTTTAAAACTACAAATATATAAAAATATAAATATAAAAAGCTTATTAAAAAGCAAAAAGAAAGAAAAAGAGCAGGTATCTAGGATCACAGTCGAGCCCCAAAGGAAAGTGTTTTGTATTTTTTTTTTCTTGCCCATGTAAAAGTGATTGGACAAAGCTGGGCTTCATTTGGAAACAGTGTTTGGGAGAGGAGTGTTAACCTCATTTAATCACTGTTTTACAACTAAGCCGTTGTCAGTTTTTGCAAACAGTAAGTGGAACATTGGACATTTGAGCCTTTGGAATGTTCATTGAAAAGTCCTCAAGGGGTCTGTGGACCCTTTGTTCAAGTTTGTGGAGTATTTGGGCCTATCTGTTTTGATTGAGGACAATGTCAGTCAAACTTGTTGGTGATGGTGCAGACCCTAAACAAAACAAAACAATGCTCATCCCCCCATTTTTCTAGATATTTTGCTTTTCAATTGTGTTGAAGATGATGCTTTCTATCAGAGACCACGAGAGAGAAAAGACTGTGTCCTTTTTTCCCTTAAATGCGTCCAGAAGGTAGTTCTTGATAAGACCTCCTTGAGAAGGGAGAAACTTTCTTCAGTATTTTCTTTGATTTTAATTTTCTGCTTTTTATGCACACCCCCTCCTCCCACAACATTCCTAGAGAATAACAAAATAAATAACCTACTGACTCTTTTTGAGCAAGTTTTATAAAAAGATCTTTCCTGGTGGCCCAGATGGTAAAGATAAAGAATCTACCTTCAATGCAGGAGACCTGGGTTCAATCCCTGGGTCAGGAAGATGGCCCTTGGAAAAGGGCATGGCAACCCACTCCAGGATTCTTGCCTGGAGAATCCCATGGACAGAGGAGCCTGGCAGGCTACAGTCCATGAGGTCGCAAAGAGTTGGACACGACTGAGTGACTAACACTTTCTCACTATGAAAGAAAGAACACCAACCAAGATTTTACCTACTATGACTGGACGCATCTCAGTATGAATGAGGACGGTCTGCTGGCCTCTCTCACACTGTCTGAAGTTGCAGATAGGTGCAGCTGTGATAGAATCCATCATTCATGGTGTTGTTGGCTTAAGGTATATTCTGAAAACAGTTGATGCTTCCTTCCTTGGAAGCCTGGAGGAATACAATGCAACAAAATATTTCTCTTGCACTGAGGATTTTGGCTGCCATTTATCTATACGCTCACCTATTTCTGATTTAAAAAAATATTTTATTGTTCTTATTTTAATTTCCTGGCTGTGCCACACCATGTGTGGGATCTTAGGGCCTGACCAGGAATTGAACCCACATCCCCTGCATTGGAAGCACAGAGTCTTAACCCCCGGACCACCAGGGAAGTCTCTGATTATTATTATTTTTTTAATCATAGTGGTGGGTTGGGTTGCTGAAACCTATACGTATGAGGAAAGTAAGAGAAACTAGGGTACAATGAAAGGTTGTGTATCAAGAATAGAATACATGTCACGTTCCTTTTGGAGTCAGACACAGAATAAATTAATCAATACCAATTAAAATATGAAGGGTATAATAGTGTCAGAGTGAAATACTGTGGTAATTCTTTATAGGCTATAAAGAGCTATGGAAATAGAAACTAACATCAATAAATGCTGAAGGAATGCTTTGAAACATTTTAACTTGTCAATATGAGAGCAAGTCACGACTGCATCGACTTTTAATTTCCATTATTACAAAGAGGCTTTGTACTTACTCATCTGTCTTTACCAACAACCTAGCCTCTGCTCCTCTGCTCTGAAGATGTCACTGTAACACGGATGGTTCAGCCTCTTAGCTGTATGTCCCTTAGGAGTCCCTTTACCTAAACCTATGTTTTCCCATCTTTAAGATGAAGATAATAATCTGAAATCTGTAGAATCATTATGGAGTTAATTATTTTATTCATAAAGCTCTTTATTTCATGACTTCATGTAGTTGCTTTGTAAGGATCTCCGTCACTGTGGCAGTTTAATTGACGGTAGTTTAAAAAGATTGTGATTTTTCTTCCTAAATCCTATTTTAAAATAGGAAATAGAAGAAATTTTAGGATCATGAAGTAGAAGCAGTTGCTTAGTTTGTTTAAAATATATAGAGTATTTTAAATTTTGTAAATGCACTCTAAAGTAATATCGGGATGCTTGATGCTCTGTATTTAATCCTGAAACCTAGTCATTTAAAGAGGAATGGTGAACATTATGCTGGGTCTGCCTGGATGCAGACTTGAATTCCAGATTTCACATTTGGTCTTTTATCTGGGTATCTTTTTTTCTGAAAGAACATCAACACCGACTCAGACCTGAAACCTCTCTGCATTCTTACAACGTATTCCCTGCTTTTCTAACAGAGAATTAAAAAAATAAAACAGATGTCCTTTTGAATGACCAAAACAACAAAAAAAAGAGTCAACATAAAAACTGAGCTGTTAGAAACAGGACTTCACAACATTTCTTCCAGAGTAGAAAAAATAGTCTTCGGCAGATCCATTCTCTGCTTGATGTTGTCTTGGTGAACTTTCCCTCAGCTTTCTTTTCAAGGCTGGGACTAGGATTGAGGGTGAGATGTGTAACAGCACGTGGCCCTTAATTCTGACAAACCCCAACCATCCTGTCATGTTTTAATGATTCTGTTGCAGGTGTGAAAAGTTTTTCCCTTCCTCCTTTTTATAACTTTAGCATACATTGAGTTATTTTTGTTGCAACAGCATGATAAATTTCTCTACTTTTCATTTGAAACTAGACTCATTTCATCCCCTCCCCACCCCGATCTTCCTAGTTAAAAATTACTTGAATATTACCATGGGCATTTTCTACTGAAGGGCTTATGGGCTTGGGGGCAAATCTTTATAGATTACCTTGGTTGCTGTACGGGCACTGCCCCAACCTATCTGGAGATTGCTTTTTCCCATTCCATTTCATGGATTTTCCATTAGCCATGTGTAGAGTCCCTATGGAAGATGGCACCAAAGTTGGGGCCCTCCCTTAAAGAATTTAGAATTGTGGCTCCGATTCTATTTCGAATCGACTTGGTCTCACATATGAGAAGGGAGATTTGCTGGAGAGTTACTGATCAGTAGATGAAGGAACAGAGAAGGCAATTGCACCCCACTCCAGCACTCTTGCCTGGAAAATCCCATGGACAGAGGAGCCTGGTGGGCCGCAGTCCATGGGGTTGCTAGGAGTTGGACACAACTGAGCGACTTCACTTTCACTTTTCACTTTCATGCACTGGAGAAGGAAATGGCAACCCACTCCAGTGTTCTTGCCTGGAGAATCCCAGGGATGGGGGAGCCTGGTGGGCTGCCATCTATGGGGTCGCACAGAGTTGGACACTACTGAAGTGACTTAGCAGCAGCAGCAGCAGATGAAGGAAAGCGGTGTAGGGTGACTCAGATGTCAGAAGGAGATGAAAGATGGCTTGAGTTTTCTTTAGTGTTCTAAAATCTTGTTGTACCTTAGGCCAGACTGTTGCCTTTTTTCCTGCTGTTGGGTTTCTTTAACCTAAAGTATCCTTTTGCCTGTTTCTTGTAACCGAAAGAAACTTGTACTGCAAAATGACATCTGAGGTTCTGTAGCACTATATTTTAATTTCTACAGCTTTTTCTGTCTTGGCATGCCATTCTTTAATAAATGGCATGTCCTCCAAAAACCTCCTGTTGATTTACTTTGGCATGTTCTAACAAGACAAGGTCACAGAACAAGTTGGATTTCCATTTAAATGGTTTTCTTCGTTATACTAAAAGGGGACAGTTGAGAGCAGAGGGAAACCACTAACAATGATGTGATGTCACACAGGACAGCTCTTTCAGAATGTTTAGTTTTATAGAAATCTGTGTAATCCATGGAAAGATGGTACCTGTGTGATACAGGAAATGGAGTGTAAGGCTTTCAAATTCCTGCCTTGTCATCTCTTGGCCGTATGACCTTGAGTGGGTTGTTTGGCATTCCTGAACTTTGGTTTCCTCTTCTGCAAGTAAGAGAAAGTTGATACAAACCACAGAATCATTGTGATGATTTACACCTTAGAGAATGGCAGTAAATGGAATTCCACCACACAGTAGATGGTGTGTAAATCATCTTTCTTGTTCCTGTTCTTGTTTTCAGTAGATCTCTTTCTTATTTGCCCATAAACAGCTAAGTCTGAGGAATATTTGGTCTCTTCTACTCTCTCTTTGCATACCTACTATGTCTTAAGAGTCTTACAGTGTAATGATCTTAGTGGTACTTCAGTATATCCTGAATCTCCCATGGTACTCTAGATACACAATAATAATTGGACTTTTATAGAGAGAACAAAGGAAAGCTGGCTTCAAGACCAAACACTTTGGGAGGATGTTGAAGCAAAATCTGATTTCTTTACTTTGGAACTTCTCAGAATTTTTAATATGCTCCTTGGTAAATATCCTGAAAGAGAATTTAGTATACAAAATTCCCTACCATATTTGATCTGCAAGAGCCTTTCTTCAAGATACATCTTACGGGACAAGAATGGTGAAGAAGAAGAGTTTTGTTTTGTTTTTTTAGGGGAAAAAAATCTTTGTGAACTAAGTGTATATAAAACTCAGAGTTGATGAGGTATATTTGGCTTGACATATCTGTGCCTTTTAAACTAGTGATGGTTTTCTCCTGGTAACCCTTTTGGGACGTTTACAATTGTTAAGTGAAAAGATGGACTTCATCACAAGTGGTGTACACTGAATAAGCAAGTGGAAATCAGAAACTTTAGTTGCATCTCTGGCACTAATCAACCCCTTGCCCTTCCTCAATTCTCTTAAATTCTTCCTTAGTAGAAATGTCTCCTTTTGATGTTCTGTGAAAGTAGATCACTGGAGCACTTTATGTTAAATCTAAGTCTACAAGGCTACAACTGGGTGTGAAACCAAATCTAATCTCCATCCCCATTGCTCAGACTGTTTGTCTTGAATGGTACTGTTAACTCTGAGTAGTGCATTAGCAACCAAACATGCTTGGGGACTTCCATTATGTGTCTCCTCTCAGATTCACTGCCCTGACCCAGTCCAACTTGTACCAAAATGTGACTGGGATCCAGCAAAGGAAATAATGCTATTTTTGTTGGAATCATTTCTAGCGAGGAAAAAAAAAAATCTTGGTCAAAAGAGAGCTGTTGATCTGAACCTGCGAAAGATGAGACTGTCATAGATTTGGCATAATTATGTCTCAGCTGACATCGTTGTATGCACAGTCATATAGTATTACCTTAGGAAGTGATTCAAAAAGCACTCATCTCAAGGTGCAAAACATCAGTGCTAAAGTCTGTACTTTCAATAAACACCTTCCTCTGTGGTGTGTTGTGAGGTGGAATTTGTCTGTTTCCCAGCCCTGGTTAGCCTATTCTGTTCTGACTTACTGCTGTGCGAAGGGACTGCATTTAGAAGCATAGCTTATCCTTCAGGTTTTGTTTCATCGTGTTTTTTAATTGGGAACTACAGTGTTAGGGAGAAATTGATTATAAGCGATTCCTCTGGGTTACCAATATCTCTGTTAATACATTCAGTTTTGTCTCAGTCCATTGTGTGAGTACATTTGTCAATCATTTTAATTTTTTCTGCATTAAGCTACTCACTGCTGTCAGATTCTAGATCAAGTTTCCTAGCCTTTGTTTTGTTTTTATTTTGGTCTTGGCTTATTGTATCATTTCCCCTCCTTTTATTTAATAGCAAGTGTTTAGTTTTCTGTGTAGCCCTTCTAGTTCCTGGGATGCATGTAATTTGTGATTTTGTACATAAGTTCACAGAGGTCCTTGTGAGCTGCTTGGGCATGCTTTCTCCCTTCTGATTTTTCATCATCGTCTCCCTGGGAGCATCCCATCTCCTTATGAACTTTTCATTGCCTCTTGATATCTCATTTTTTAATTTGTTTCCTGTTCCTGGCCTTCTCCTTTGGATCTCTTGCTCTTGCTTTGCCTTCCGCATTTTCTTTTCATGACCTCTCTTCCTGCAGTTTGAAGACTCAGAGAAAGCAAGAGGGATTCTCATTTCCAAGGAACCAATTTTATGACTTGACATAGAAGTCCACAGCTGGATGTCCAGTGACACAAGATCCCTACAGCTCTTTACATTAAACCAGCTTCCTGAATATGTGAAATGTCTTAACGTTCCTGTTCGCATCTACCCATACTCATCTCTATTAGGTGGCAGTCTCCTGAGGAAAGCTGACTCCTCAAGCCTCTGCAAATCCCTGGGACTCCAGCCACCAGCCTTACCATGAGCTCTCTGGTTTACTTGACTTGTATTTTCCTCACCTTGATTGCCTAGAGGATTGTCTCTTTCCATGTGGCAGTTACCAGATGTTTATTTATACATTAAAAGGCCTCACAATTTGTGGAATTATCATTTCAACACTTTCATAAGGCAATTTTGATTGTCTTTATGAAAAGCCGTTAAGTTTTGCTTGAGAGTATTTCCACTTCTTTGCTTGTTAATATCTGACTAGTCCACAGAGATTATCCCTTGAGCTTTGTCAAGGTCACTGTTTCTCTGTTTCTCTCAAGCTTCTCTTCCAATATAGTAACTATTCATCACATGGTACTATTTAAATTTAAACCTAAATAGGTAACTATTGAGTAAAATAAATTTTTTGTTTAGTATCATTAGCCCTATTTCTCATACTCAAGATATACATATGTCTGCTGCTGCTGTTGCTGCTGTGTCTCTTTAGTCGTGTCCGACTCTGTGCGACCCCAGAGATGGCAGCCTACCAGGCTCCCCCGTCCCTGGGACTCCCCAGGCAAGAACACTGGAGTGGGTTGCCATTTCCTTCTCCAATGCATGAAAGTGACAAGTGAAAGTGAAGTCGCTCAGTCATGTCCGACTCTAGCGACCCCATGGACTGCAGCCTACCAGGCTCCTCCGTCCATGGGATTTTCTAGGCAAAAGTACTAGAATGGGTCTAGTGGCTATCATTTTGGACAGGACAAATATGGAATGTTTCTGTTATCACAGAAGGTTCTGTTGAAGTGCTCTGCTGAAGACTGAGTCATGTTTTATCTGAGTTGAATCAAGTAGTTAACAGTCATCAACTCCACTGGCTTCCGCTAGCTTTAAGGTATGCCGTTGTTAGTTGCTTTGAGTCCTGTTAATACTTCGACTTCTAAGTCGGTGACTACTTTGTTGGTGATTCCCTGTTTTTTCCTAGCTTTATTGAGATATAATTGACAGGTAACATTGTTTAAATTACAATGTGATGATTTCATATACACATAGTTTGTGAAATAATTACAATAGAGTCAGTGAACACCTCCATCACCTCATACAATAACTATATATATATATATATATTTTTTTTTGGTGTGATGAGAACATTTAAAGTTTACTCTTAGCAACGTCCATGGTATAGAATACAGTATTGTTAACTATATTGGAGATTTGTTATCCTTGGCCCACCATCCCCTCATTTTCCCTACCTCTAAGCCCCTGGCAACCACCATTATACACTCCTGTGAGACTAGCTGTTTTAAATTCCACATGTAAGTGGTATCTTCCTGTTTCTGACTTATTTCACTTAGCATAATTTCCTCAGGGTTTTTCCATATTGTCATAAATGACAGGATTTCTTTCTTTCTCATGGCTGAATAATAATTCAGTGTTTACATATACCAAATCTTCTTTGTCCATTCATCCAAAGATAGACATTGAAGTTGTTACCTTACCTTGGCTATCATAAGTAATGCTGCACTTAATGTAGGGTCTCTCATGACTTTCTGAGGTCAAGATTTTATTTCCTTTGCTATATACACGGAAGTGGGATTGCTGCATCATGTGGTAGTTATATTTTTAATTTTTTGAGAAACTTCCATACTGTTTTCTACAGTGGTTACACCAATGTACATTCTCGACAGCAGTGCACAAGGGTTCTCTTTTCTCTATATCCTTGCCAACACATAGTCTCTTGTCTTTTTTTTGTGATAGTCATTCTAACAGGTGTGAGGTGACATCACATTGTCTCCTGTTGCTTTTTCTTTTCTTAGTCTAAGCTAAAAGTTTGTGGTTTTGTTTTATCTTTTTTGAAAAACAGTTTTAGATTTTGTGTTTTTTTTTGTTTTCTGTTTTTTCTCTTTTCCCCTATTGTTTTACTGGTCTCAGTTTTTTTCTGCTCTAATTTTTGTTATTTCCTTCCTTTTCCTAACTTCAGACTCTGTTCAAATTTTTTTAGTTCTTGGGATGTAATGCTAGGTTATTTGAGATCTTTTTATTTTCTTATATTTATTTATTGCTATAAATTTCTCCCAAAGAACTGCTGTTGTAGCACCCTATCGGAGAAGGCAATGGCACCCCACTCCAGTACTCTTGCCTGGAAAATCCCATGGACAGAGGAGCCTGGAAGGCTGCAGTCCATGGTGTCGCTAAGAGTCAGACACAACTGAGCGACTTCACTTTCACTTGTCACTTTCACGCATTGGAGAAGGAAATGGCAACCCACTCCAGTGTTCTTGCCTGGAAAATCCCAGGGAGGGGAGCCTGGTGGGCTGCCATCTCTGGGGTCGCAGAGAGTCAGACACGACTGAAGTGACTTAGCAGTAGCAGTAGCAGCACCCTATAGATCTTGATGTGTGCTGTGATTCTGTTTTCATTTGTTTTGAGATTTTTTTTTAATTTCCTTTTTGATTTTTCTCTTTGACTGGTTGGTTATTCAGAGTGGTACTGGTTAGTTGCCACATGGTTTTGGATTCCTTAGCTTTCCTCCTATTAGTTAGTAAAGTCATACCATTTTAACATGACTTGGTGTAATTTCCATCTTCTTAAATTTGCTGACTAGTTTTGTACTAATGCCATCTTATTGTTATCTAGCTCTTTTGTAATTATCCTGTTCCTTTCTTCCTTCCTTACTGTCCTTTTTTTGTGAATTGATGACTTTCTGTAGTGGTATGTTTTGATTCACTTCCCTTTATCCTTTGTGTATCTGCTACAGGTTTTTGCTTTGAGGTTATTATTAGGCTTATATAAGGCATCTTATAGATATAACTGTGAGTTAGTTATAGTCTATTTTATACTGATAAGACCTTACTTTCAATCACAAACAAAACTTTACTCTTTTACTCTCTGTTTTTGATGTCACCATTTACCTCTTTTTATATGGTGTATTCATTAACAAATTATTGTAGATACAGTTATTTTAATACTTTTCTTCATTAGTCTTTTTACTAAAGTAGTTAACATACTACTGTGTTGGAGTATTCGGAATCTTACTGTGTACATACCTTTTTCAGTGAGTAATATATTTTTATGTTATTAATTAATGTCCTTTTGTTCCATCTTGAATAACTCCTTTTAGCATTTAGTGATACGCTAATTCTTAAAGGAGATGAAGGTTTTCACCCTGTTGCACCTCTGAAAAATTGTGCATTTCCTATCTTCATCATCCTTTGTGGAATATATAATAAACTAAAATTTTGTCTGCTATCTGCTCTCTTTTTATCCTGGGGTATACTTTATAATTTTGCTAACATTGCTATTTAGACCTTCCAAGGAGCCATTATATTGTATAAAACTAATTTAGTCTTTTTGTTTAGTTTTACCTTTTCCCACCTCCTGTCCACATCTTCCAGCTTCTAAGATACCAAACTAGGAAGAGTTCGTGTGTGGAATTATGGCATTATCTCAGGCCCCGAGATACCCCATAGCACAAGCTAAGTACCAGGTGATCATTTCCAGGCTGGTAACAGAAGGTTCACCCTACTCAAAATTTCATATTTTCCCCTTTAGGTGCTCAGGTAACAGTAGTTTTATATTTAATGTAGCAATATGTCTAGCTTAGCTTCGCACAGTTCTACTGTGTGGACATCCAGCGTACTGTGCCCTGATTATCTAGGTTCTAAAACTTCATGTTAATAAATAGCTCTTTGGGGAAAGGCAGGGAGTTTTATTAACATGCAGCATTACCATTATTGGGTTCCCTGGATAGGTTGACATAGTGTCATTGTTACAGAAGATAAACTCTGAAGGAACATTTGTGGAGCAGCTGACAATGGATGTTAGAACAATAGCTCAGGATTTCATGGTGGCTTAATCATTATCCACCCCCATCCTCTCATTCAGCCAGTCAAGCTTTATTTCTTAAACTTTACTGCATGCCAGGCACTGTGTTTTCTACCGGGGTGATTCAAAGGCTAGAGGAAACAATGGTAGTGAAAAGAAGTGAGTGCCATGATGAAGAGGAAAAGTAAAGATCTACGCCCTAGACCTGTGACCTGTGTAGCTGCCCAGGTTTAGAAGAGTCCCCCACTTGGCTCAATGCCCACTGTCACTGCCTTGATATTTTTAAGAATTTTAAACAAGAGGCCCCAGATTTTCATTTTGTACCGAGCTTTCCAAATTATGTTGCCCATTTTGGAGCAGTATTGTAGTGAGACATGAGAGGGTTCCTTAGTCCTCATGTGAAGGATTTGGAAAGGCATCCTGGAGGAGGTGACATCTGCATTGAGATGTGAAGGGGAAACAATTGGCCCAACAAAGAACAGTGACAGAGAGAACCTCATAACAAGCTGTAGGTGGACAGGGCAGAGCTGTAATGTTACTGGTGAGTTTCACCAAACTATTACGCCGCCATCTTTTTTTTTTTACGTTATTGATTTTTATTTACTTATGTGGATGCACTGGGTGTTAGTTGTAGCACGTGGGATTTTTAGTTGCAGCATGTGGAATCTAGTTCCTTGACCAGGGATTGTACTTGGGTCCCCTGCATTGGGAGCATGGAGTCTTAGCCACTGGACAACCAGAGAAGTCCCTTTGCCGCCATCTTCGTCTTAGAAATGTACTTGTCTCATGGACCTACCCTTAGAGGCCAACAGTTTTTACCCTTTGATTTCTCTTTGTATGGGCTTCCCTGATAGCTTAGTTGGTAAAGAATCTGCCTGCAATGCAGGAGACCCCAGTTTGATTCCTGGGTCGGGGAGATCTGCTGGAGAAGGGATAGGCTACCCACTCCAGTATTCTTGGGCTTCCCGTGTGGCTCAGCTGGTAAAGAATCCACCTGCAATGCAGGAGACCTGGGTTCAATTCCTGGGTTGGGAAGATCCCCTGGAGAAGGGAACGGCTACCCACTCCAGTATTCTGGCCTGGAGAATCCCATGGACTGTATAGTCTTTGGGTCACAGAGTCAGACATGACTGAGTGACTTTCACTCATTCTTTGTATGGCTGTCTTTCTTCAGACATGATCTGTAAGATTGATCAGGCTATAACATATGACTTTTTTCATAAGCACAGTTTACAACCCAAGTGTTGACAAGGGCCTATTGAGTGAATGAACAATTAATAAAGTAGGCCTTCTGAGGTCTGTGATACACTGAAGAGACTTTCTTCTATCAAGGGTCCAAAGCACACAGCAAACTAGGCCAGAACCTCCATTACTCCAAAGAGAGTAGGAAGCCTGAATTCTTACAGAAAAATTTCTCATTTTGTATTAGCTACTAATGTAAAATATTTACACATACTGATGGCCAAATAGAACTTGTCTGTTGGCCACATATGATCCTTAGTAACAGCATGTAAACCCTAAAATCCTTTCTGAGAACTAGAAATTTCTTCCCACTTCTTTACAGATATAGTCTTCTTGTACAGAGGGCTGATTTCATTTTTCCCATTTTCATTTTCAAAAGATAACCTTTACATCAGGCTTGAAAACAGCCTTTTATATACGTTAGAGATTAGAAGCATGGACCTAGATACCACACACCACATAAAAATTAATTCAAAGTAGATTAGTGACTAAATATAGCATCTAAAACCATAAAAGTATTAGAGGAAAAAACAGGAAAAATCATCATGACCTTGGATTGGATGATGGATTCTTCTATGTGATACCAAAAGCATAGGCAGCGGTCCTTCAGCTCCACCATCTCCCACCTCTTCCCCTCCTGCAGTCAGTAACTTCCTCCCTGTTCACTCAGTGTCAGCCCCTGCAGGCCAGCTGTTATCCTGGATTGTTCAAGGTGATATACTATACGACTAACAGTGTTTTCTTTATTTTTTGTGTTTGCTTTTTATGTGTTATTTCTGTGAAAAGTATTATAAGCCTGTTACAGTACAGTTAGTTGGGTACTTGGGCTTCTGAGGTGGTTCTAGTTGTAAAGAACCCACCTGCCAGTGCAGGAGACATAAGAGATGAGGGTTCGATCCCTGGGTCAGGAAGATCCCCTGGAGGAGGTCATGGCAACCCACTCTGGTATTCTTTCCCAGAGAATCCCATGGACAGAGGACTCTGGCAGAATACAGTTCATGGGGTCACAAAGAGTTGGACAAGACTGATGCGACTTAGCACAGCACAGAGTTGAGTGCCTGGACTAACTCTGCTGGACTTGCAAACGAACTGGACTTATAGATGCACTCTCAGAGGGAAACTTATTTTGTATGTAGGAGACTTAGATAATTTAGGTGGAGCAAGGAGAGCATGAGGCGGAACTTTCCATATCAGTTCTTTTGAAATGTTGATTAGCTGTACAGAAAATGTGTTGAATTTAACCAGTTCTTCTTCTTCTTTTTTTTTTTTTTTATTTAATGAAGAAATTGAATCCTTGTTATCACTCCCAGGATAAAGACCTCTGTCCTGAAGCATCCTAGAAGGTCTTACTCCCAGCCTTTCGCTCCCGTCTCACACCAACTTTGTCTTGGTGTCCAGCCACTGGCCACTTGTTCCTACCACAGAGTTTGTGTAGCTGCTGTTCTTTCAGTTCAGTTCAGTCGCTCAGTCGTGTCTGACTCTTTGCGACCCCATAGACTGCAGCACACCAGGCTTCCCTGTCCATCACCAACTCCCGGAGTTCACTCAAACTTATGTCCATCGAGTCAGTGACGCCATCCAACCATCCCATCCTCTATTGTCTCCTCCTCCTTCTGCCTTCAGTCTTTCCCAGCATCAAGATCTTTTCAAATAAGTCAGTACTTCTCATCAGGTGGCTAAAGTATTGGAGTTTGAGTTTCAGCATCAGTTCTTCCAATGAATATTCAGGACTGATCTCCTTTACAATGGACTGGTTAGATCTCCTTGCAGTCCAAGGGACTCTCAAGAGTCTTCTCCAACACCACAGTTCAAAAGCACCAATTCTTCGGCACTCAGCTTTCTTTATAGTCCAACTCTCACATCCATACATGACTACTGGAAAAACCATAGCTTTGACTAGATGGTTCTTTGTTGGCAAAGTAAAGTCTCTGCTTTTTAATATGCTGTCTAGGTTGGTCATAACTTTTCTTCCAGGGAGCAAGCGTCTTTTAATTCATGGCTGCAGTGATTTTGGAGCCCAAGAAAATAAAGTCTGTTACTGTTTCCATTGTTTCCCCTGTATTTGTATTTGCCATGAAGTGATGGGAGCAGATGACACGATCTTTGTTTTCTGAATGTTGAGCTTTAAGCCAACTTTTTCACTCTCCTCCTTCACTTTCATCAAGAGGCTCTTTAGTTCTTCACTTTCTGCCATAAGGGTGGTGTCACCTGCATATCTGAGGTTATTGATATTTCTCCCAGCAATCTTGATTCCAGCTTGTGCTTCATCCAGTCCAGCATTTCTCATGATGTACTCTGCATATAAGTTAAATAAGCAGGGTGACAATATATAGCCTTGATGTACTCCTTTGCCAATTTGGAACCAGTCTGTTGTTTCATGTTCAGTTCTAACTGTTGCTTCCTGACCTGCATATAGGTTTCTCAAGAGGCAGGTCAGGTGGTCTGGTACTCCCATCTCTTTCAGAATTTTCCACAGTTTATTGTGATCCACACAGTCAAAGGCTTTGGCATAGTCAATGAAGCAGAAGTAGATGTTTTTCTGGAACTCTCTTGCTTTTTTGATGATCCAGTGGATGTTGTCAATTTGATCTCTGGTTCCTCTGCCTTTTCTGAAACCAGCTTGAACATCATGCATTGTTGAAGCCTGGCTTGGAGAATTTTGAGCATTACTTTACTAGCGTGTGAGGTGAGTGCAATTGTGGGGTAGTCTGAGCATTCTTTGGAATGCCTTTCTTTGGGATTGGAATAAAAACTGACCTTTTCCAGTCCTGTGGCCACTGTGGAGTTTTCCAAATTTGCTGGCACACTGAGTGCATCATCTTTCAGGATTTGAAAAGCTCAACTGGAATTCCATCACCTCCCCTAGCTTTGTTTGCAGTGATGCTTTCTAAGACCCACTTGACTTCACATTCCAGGGTGTCTGGCTCTAGGTGAGTGATCACACTATTGTGATTATCTGGGTCGTGAAGATCTTTTTTGTACAGTTCTTCTGTGTATTCTTGCCACCTCTTCTTAATATCATCCACTTCTGTTAGGTCCATATCATTTCTGCCCTTTATTGAGCCCATCTTTGCATGAAATATTCCCTTGGTATCTCTAATTTTCCTGAAGCGATTTCTAGTCTTTCCCATTCTATTGTTTTCCTCTATTTCTTTGCACTGATCACTGAGGAAGGCTTTCTTTTCTCTCCTTGCTATTCTTTGGGACTCTGCATTCAAATGGATGTATCTTTTCTTTTCTCCTTTGCTTTTCACTTCTGTTCTGTTCAAAGTTATTTGTAAGGCCTCTTCAGACAGCCCTTTTGCTTTTTTGCATTTCTTTTTCTTGGAGATGGTCTTACTCCCTGTCTCCTGTACAGTGTCACAAACCTCCACCCATAGTTCATCAGACACTCTGTCTATCAGATCTAGTCCCTTAAATCTAATCTCATTTCCACTGTATAATCATTACATTTTGATGTAGGTCATACCTGAGTGGTCTAGTGGTTTTCCCTATTTTCTTCAATTTCAGTCTGAATTTGGCAATAAGGAGTTCATGATCTGAGCCACAGTCAGCTCTCGGTCTTGTTTTTGCTGACTGTATAGAGCTTCTCCATCTTTGGCTGAAAAAATTATAATCGGTCTGATTTCGGTGTTGACCATCTGGTGATGTCCATGTGTAGAGTCTTCTCTTGTGTCGTTGGAAGAGGGTGTTTTCTATGACCAGTGCATTTTTTTGGCAAAACTCTATTAGCCTTTTCCCTGCTTCTTTCTGTTCTCCAAGGCCAAATTTACCTGTTACTCCAGGTGTTTCTTGACTTCCTACTTTTGCCTTCCAGTCCCCTATAATAAAAAGAACATCTTTTTTGGGTGTTAGTTCTAGAATATCTTGTAGGTCTTCATAGAACCATTCAACTTCAGCTTCTTTAGCATTACTGGTTAGGGCATAAACTTGGATTACTGTGATATTGAATGGTTTCTCTTGGAAATGAACAGAGATCATTCTGTTGTTTTTGAGATTGCATCCAAGTACTGCATTTCAGACTCTCTTGTTGACTATGACAGTTACTCCATTCCTTCTAAGGGATTCTTGCCCACAGTAGTAGGTATAATCGTCATCTGAGTTAAATTCACCCATTCCAGTCCATTTTAGTTCTCTGATTCCTAAAATGTTGATGTTCATTCTTGCTATCTCCTGTTTGACCACTTCCAATTGGCCTTGATTCATAGACCTAACATTCCAGGTTCCTATGCAATATTTCTCTTTACAGCATTGGACCTTGCTTCTCTCACCAGTCATATCCACAACTGGGTGTTATTTTTGCTTTTTCTCTGTCTCTTCATTCTTTCTGGAGTTATTTATCCACTGATCTCCAGTAGCATATTAGGCACCTACCTACATGGGGAGTTCATCTTTCAGGGCCCTATCTTTTTGCCTTTTCATACTGTTCATGAGGTTCTCAAGGCAAGAATACTGAAATGGTTTGCCATTCCCTTCTCCAGTGGACCACATTTAGTCAGAACTCTCCACCATGACCTGTCTGTCTTGGGTGGCCCTACATGGCATGGCTCATAGATTCATTGAGTTAGACAAGGCTGTGGTCCATGTGATTAGATTGGTTTGTTTTCTGTGCTTGTGGTTTTCAGTCTGTCTGCCCTCTGATAGAGAAGAATAAGAGGCTTATGGAAGCTTCCTAATGGGATAGGTTGACTGAGGGGAAACTGGGTCTTGTTCTGTTGGGCTGGGCCATGCTCAGTAAATCTTTAATCTAATTTTCTGTTGATGGGTAGAACTGTGTTCCCTCCCAGCTGTTTACCTGGGGCCAAACTATGGTGGAGGTAATGAAGATGATGATAACTCCCTCAAAAGATCCCATGCATGCACTGCTACACTCAGTGCCCCCAACCTGCAGCAGGCCACCACCAACCCACGCCTCTGCCAGAGACTCCCGGACACCCACAGGCAAGTCTGGGACAGTCTCCTGTGGGGTCACTGCTCCTTTCTCCTGGGTCCTGGTGCACAAGTTTCTGTTGTGCCCTCCAAGAGAATATTTCCCAGTCCTGTGTAAGTTCTGGCAGCTCTACGGTGGGGTTATTGGTGACCTCCTCCAAGAGGGTTTATGCCATACCCAAGACTGCTGCACCCAGAGCCCCTGTCCATGCATCAGACCACCGCCAACCTGTACCTCCACAGGAGACACTCAAACACGGTCTCTGTGGGGTCTCTGGGTCCTGGGGTGCACAAGGGTTGTTTGAGCCCTCTGAGTGTCTCTGGCAGGAATGGGATTTAATTCTAAATGTGAATTCGCCCCTCCTAACATCTTGCTGGGGCTTCTCTTTGCTCTTGGACATGGGATATCTCCTCACAGCTGCTCCAGTGCCTACCATCTTACTGGTTTCTCTGGTATGTAGATTATCCATTCATTAATATCTGTCAAAAATTGGTACTGTGTGGAAGTAATAATTTGTTGCAAGTCATATATCAGAGAATGTGTTTTTGTCCAGTGTTTGATCTTTCTGGGACTTTGTTGAAATTTGTTTTATGTTTCATTGCTTTTTTCTGAAACTGTGAACTTGGGAGATAATTCTTGAGTCAACAAAGATTCATGTTTTTAAAAATTCTCTATTCATTGAGCAGTTACACAGTCTTCTCCTCTCAGTTATTGTTCTAAGGGTTGGGGGTGTTCCGATGAGCAGGGCATGGTGCTTTCGGTAAGGCTGTTTGTTCTTGTGAAGAATATCCCACATTTTACCTCGTGTGAAATGGATCATCACTTGCAAGTGATAGAAACATATAAAAGGTACTTAGACAAACAAGAGAAGTTATCATTTCAAGTACCAAGGACACCTAGCTTCATTCATGGTTGTATTTAGGGACTCATATGTCATCAGGTATCTCTGGCCATCAGGCTTCCCTGGTGACTCAGTCAATAAAGGTGACTCAGTCAATAAACACTCCTGCCAATGCAAGAGATGTGGGTTTGATCCCTGGGTTGGGAAGATCCCCTGGAGAAGGAAATGGCACCCACTCAAGTATTCTTTCCTGGGAAATCCCATGGACAGAGGAGTCTGGCTGACTACAGTCCATGGAGTCACAAAAGTGTCACACATGACTTAGCAACTAAACAAAGCAAAAACAATCTGTCACCACCTCTCAACTCTGCTTTCTAGTGTGATACCTTTATTCTCTGACAGTTTTTTCTTTTATGACACAAAAATGGTCACCTGTCTACAGGCCTCGCTGTCACCCTGTCTACCTCCAACTGTCATGTTAAACCATCATCAAGGAAACCTCTCTTCTAATAGCTTCAACACGATCTCTTAGACCAACTCTTATGGGGGGATGAGGTCAGAGGAGGGCATGTTTCTCTCTGATCCTGTACTGGTGCTTGGAAGCCCCCTCTCAAACTGTATGAATTAAGAGTCAACAAAATATGATTTTCGCCAGGGGAATGACCACTGATAGATGAATCGATGCTGGATAATCAGAAACAGAGCATGTCTATTCAATGTAGCATTACAATTCCTGGCGTTTGTGCTACTTCATTTTTTTTTTCTTGCTTCTTGAAGCAGATTTACAGATTAATACTATAGGTTATTGCTGTTAGCATTTTTATTCTTCATTTTGCCTCCTGGGGATTACGTTTTTCCTGTGCTGCATTTTTACGCTGAAGTGTGGGGGCCATGTGGATCCACGTTCTTCTAACAGCTTAAATATTTCTGCTGAATATCAGGAGGCAACCTGGTTTCTCCTCCCCAGAGGGCTTTTGTGTCCTAAAGATGTGTAAGAGCCCCTACTGTCTTTGACCCTTTATTGATTTGAGACATTACTTTCCTGAAATATACTGAGGATTATCCTAACCTTTGATGGGAGAACATGGATGGTGATGTTATAAGGGACTTAATACTTTTCTGTTTCTCTGTGGAGTTAGAAAGATTATCTCAATTTGGCTTATAGTTTGTCAGTTTTTAAAAAGTGATTACTCCCCCAAAAAAGTTTTTAGATTTTTGTTACACTTTGCCTTGCCATCCACTGAAGCAAAGAATGCTGTATGTGAATTTTATGAAACAGAAAACGTACTTTTGCAGCTTTTGTCCATCTTTCTTTCCCTATACACAATGCATGTTTATTTTTACATTATTTGGGAGGCCCCAAATAATCACACTGTTCTCAAGGGTGTTATAGTACCCCACAAGGATTTTTGAGATTCTTCATGTGCATTCCATTTCATTAGAATTCCCTTTGGTCTTTGGATTTAGATTTGTAAAATGGAAAGAACAGGGGCGGGGAAAGTCACGGACTGACTTGTCTGCACATTTTTCCATGATTCTGGTCCTCATGATTTGGGGCAATCTTTCTGTTAGCTGGGGAAGAGTGCTGACCCAAAGCAGTTTTCGTGTTTGGCTGAAGAGACGCCAGTGACAATGTAGGTCATCCACGCAGCTTTACCCCGTTTTCAAAGAGCCTTCTGTGCTTCAAGCACTCCTGAAGGTGCTTGAAGTTAGGCAGAGAATAGCATCACACATCCTGCCATGGTCAAGTCAGTGGTTCAGGTTTGATGTCTGCTGGGGTTTACAGCTCGTTCACCCAACTTTAAACAGGATTCACCAGAGCAGAGGAGAAAAGGAGAATCTGCAGGGGCTGGACTGCTGTGGCAGAAAGTATCAATCATTATAGAAATAACCTACAACCTCTCAGCTTCACTGTGTGGTGCCATTGACAAGTCACAGGATATATTCCGTTGCCCAACATAAAAATAATGACATGGATGAAATGCAGGCTAAAATTCTCAGTCTCACCTTCCAAAATCAAGACTCTTCCTTTTTTATTTTATCACCCATGAACGTAAAGCCAGTGATCTAAACCACTATGAATTAGTAGATTTTCTTCCCCCCTCCCTAATGCCCCACTCTGAGCTCAGGCAACCTCTGGCAGTAAGGCAGTGGATACCTGCTACTCGGAGATCATTTGCAGAGATGATTCCTCTTTGAGCTCTGGCGAGATATGCCCAAAAGTGGTCCTTCACCTTGCAGCTGGCAAGCACAGGTCATTAGCTTGATGGTTGGCATTGGCAGGGCTCCACTGACAAGAGCCTTGCATAATCACAGTGCTCATGACAACTGTTAGTAGACAATGTACTTGAAAATGAAGGGTGAAATCTGTTCCATGTGCTTGATTCATTCCATCAGCCTAATGGTCATAGAGAAGGGGTAGAAGATGACTCTCTGGAGACATGAAGCCTGTCTTCTGTTTCATTCATTCTTCTGAAAGGGGATTCTCAAGTGTTTATTGCCAGTTCTTCCCCCATTGAATGCCAGTGAGTACTGACTAGGGTTTTTGGAGCCTCTGTCATCGTGATTACCAAATGGGAAATAAATTGCTGGTTAACCATAGGGACTTGATCAGTTCAGGAAGATCTGATAATACATTTAAATTTCAATAAATGTTAATAGCTAAAGTAGGACTCTGAGGAAATTTTCATTTTCATAGTAGGATAAGCAGCAGGAGATAGATTTTCCATGAAGTCCACGACAATCAAACATTTTATTTATAAATAACGCAATATTGTTACCTGCAAATTAACCACTGTCCTCCTTCAAAGTTATTGTGATGTCCAAGTAACCTGTGAGTTCTGTGCTTCTAATTCAATTCATTGATGTTTGTTGGATTATGAGTATTACTGATGATGCTGGTGATAATAATAAAAGTATTTATTGATAAACATACACATTTCAAAATGTAAACATACATGTATACATGTATATGTAATATATATTTATATGTTTGTATGTACAGAGATACACACACTTTGATTTAGAATGCCTATCAGAACACCAAAAGAGACGTTTCAGACTAGTAAATAGCATATTTTCTCATTCAACAAATATTTATTGAGCCTGTACTAATATTATTCCAGGAGCTGTGGACACATACGGGGTTTATAGTAAGGGTGACCATCACAAATTCCTTAAATGTTTTCATGTAAGTATTAACACTAACACTGAGTAGATTATGGGATAGGGAGTGGAGGCAGAAAGAAGCAGCACTCTGGCACCAGTGAAGCTCCCCCATGTGAGTAAGCTGGGGTGGGAGGGGAGTCCCCCAGGCAGGACTAACTCTTGCAAGGCACTTCGTGTGTCTGATCTATCAGGAGAGCTGCAGGTGGTCTCGCAGGAGCGTGAGTAAAGTGCTGGACTCTTGGCCACGCTGACACAAGTCCCCTCTCCTCTCTTAGGTACAAATCATTTTCACAGATCTTCCTGCTCTTCCTCTCTGCTTCTCACCCCTTTGAAAAATCTGTGTTGTTAATTGAAGCTGATAAGGCACTGCCTTAAGCCACTATCCTCACTCAATTCAGTTCAGTTCAGTCACTCAGTCGTGTCTGCCTCTTTGCGACCCCACTACCCCAGCCAAAGAAAATGGAAATTTACTTAGGCAAAGGGAAAACAAAACTATGTTTTGTGTTGTTTTTACATTTAGAGGCAAAACCCAAAACATGAAGGCTCACAGTTTTCTTTTTTCTTTTTTCTGTCCAGATATCTCTGGCTTTTGAAGAGCTAAAATGCAATGCTTGTTGAGTTCGGGGTCTTGAGATTGATGGCTTGGGTTCAGCTTTGCTGCTTCACCAATCTTTGTGTAACTGTAAGCCTTAATTTCCTCTTCTTTGCATTGGAGCGAGTAATACCTCATTCTGAGGGTAAGAGTGAGGATTAAATAATAACATAGGCCATGGGCAGTGCTTAGCACAATGCTAAATCCTAATCCTGTGGACAAGTATCCCTGCAAACTTGAAATAGAAACCAAAGATGAGTGTACTTTCCAGTTCTTACATGATGTATGTAAAGTAGTCAGTGTGTACCTTGGAGTAATTGGCATGTAGTCTGAACCTTTCAAATTTGTAACTCACCTTCCAAACTCTTCCTCAAGAATCCTCTTCTCCTTCCTTACACTCCTACGGGATGCTCTTCATATCTCGTACCCCTCCACATCACCTCGTACACCGGCATTTCTAAGTTGTTGTTGTTTTTTTTTAATCAGCCCAAATTAAGTAAAATCAAATCTTTACAACAAAAACTAGACAATGGCAGCCACTGCTGTTTGATTCTGATGATTTAAGTATCATAATACTGGAGGGATAAGAAAAAGCCCATATTGTAGAAGACTTCCCAAGATGAGTATAGAGATAAATAGAACTTGCATGAGTGCATGCTAAGTCACTTCAGTCGTATCTGACTCTTTGCTACCCCACAGACTGTATCCCACCAGGCTCCTCTGTCCATGGAATTTTCCGGGCAAGAATACTGGAGTGGGTCCTGCAGGGATCTTCCTGACCCAGGGATTGAACCCAAGTCTGTTAGCAGGCGGGTTCTGTGCCACCAGTGCCACCTAGGAAGCCCTAAATGGACCGTAGAGACGTGTAATGTGGGTTTCTACTAAGCAGTAGGCAAGAAGAGCAAAGGAGATTGTATTTATAGACATAGAAAGATGCCCAAGATGTTGAAGAAAAAGTAGTTGCTCTGTGTGTGTCTGATCCTGTTTATGTCATTTGTTGTTGTTGTTTTGTTGCTAAAGTCATGTCCTAGCTCCTCTGTTCGTGGGATTTCTCAGGCAAGAATGCTAGAGTGGGTTGCCATTTCCTTCTCCAGGGGATCTTCCTGACCCAGGGCTCGAACTTGCAGCTCTTGCTTGGCATGGGGATTCTTTACCACTAAGCCACCAGGGAAGCCCAATTTATGTCATATACACCCTGAAATTGTGCACCAAGGCACCTCTGAGTAGTGTGGAGTCTATATTTTTCTTATTATGCTATTCTGTACTGTTTGAAATTTCTTCCAACATACATTTTATGGTTTCTGAGCATATTTATATTTGTATTTTAGTCCTTGTGAGTAGTAAATGGTGAGGAAAAAGTGAGTATCTCTAAGGAGAGAAGGAGAGCGTAGGAATGCTTTATTTCCTTCCCTTATCTGAGCAACACATAATCTCATGTGATATCCTTTGTCTTCATTTTTGTAGACCTGACAAGCTACTGAGTCTTTTGCAAAACTGAATGGTCTCCTACATTATTCTGAGTAATGCCCACCTATAACCAGTTGGAAATAAAATCATTCATGACAATGAGCTATATGCACTTTGAATTTCTGGAAGTAACATTAATGGTGTCCCCTCCACACCTCAGTGGCTCCCACTCACCCTTTGGTTTCATTTTTTAATTCTTAAGTCCATCACTTTGCAAATGACAGTTGTGCTAAAGGCACTGGAGATTGCCGGCACTCATAGTCAGTGGGCACATGAAAAGTGTTCTGGTGATGGAGCGCTGCTGCTGTTGCTGCTAAGTCGCTTCAGTCGTGTCCGACTCTGTGTGACCCCATAGACAGCAGCCCACCAGGCTCCCCCGTCCCTGGGATTCTCCAGGCAAGAACACTGGAGTGGGCTGCCTGGAGATGGAATTCCTGGAATTCCACCAGAAGATGCCTGCTTCTCTGGTGATGGAGCGCAGGGCCTGGAAATAACAGGGTGGACCCTCAGACAGGAATTCATTCACTCAGCCAAGACTAGCTGAGCATGTGTTCTGCATGAGATGGTCCTCGGCTCAGGTCCGGAGCATCATCAGCCTGCCTGAAACAGCAGGATTTTCTAGTAACACTGAGCTTGTCATCTGCCTTCCCTTGTCTCATAGTCCCAGCCACTCCCCTCTTACTTCCATCTGGCTTACTTGACTCATGTGGGTTATCCGCCTGACTCTTGAAAATATATGGGTTTCTGATCACTAATCTAAACTTCCTAAGCACTTAAATTCAATCTGAATAAAACTCGCTTTTGCTTTGTGACCCTATGTGGCATTTCAAACTCCTGGGTTGTTTTTATCTGGGTTATTTGTCCTAGAAAATTGGTGTTTGAAGTGTCAACATGGCAGAGCAATAGGGGTGTCTCAAGAGTGAAATCAGCATGGCAATGTAATTGGTCAAAGAGAAACTTTGGTGAAGACAGAATTCTGCCTGCAGTGTGCCCTGCAACTACCCCAGAGCAGGGGTGTAGCCTGCTGGCAGGAGATCACTCGTGCAGGGCTGGCAAACACCGTCAGAGGCAGAGTCAAGATCCCTGAACACACCTGTAGACCAGATAATTAACTTGACAGCTTTATAGGAATGCTCTCCTTTTCTGCATCTTTTTTTTTTTTTTTTTTGACCAATTACTTTCAATAATGATGGCAAGTCTGCATCTCTCCCTGACTGCGTTAGAGATTATAATGTCAAAGGGCTTTTGTAATGTCTTCTGTGTCTTAATAAACCTGTCAGCTGAGGTTACGTTATTTTCTCATTTCCATCAGGGAGGCAAGGGATGGTGAGGCAGAGATGCCAGGTTGTGGTGTGCGCTTTCCGGTTGGTGTGGTGTGCCATACGCTGTCCGAGCAGTGCCATGGCTGCATGGAAACACTTGGCACAGGACAGGCTCTTGTTTTAATCAGGAGACCACTGACGTCTTGGTGGGATGTCATTCTGTAATCTTCATGTGCTATCAGGAGCCCTGTTAATAACCTCAACCCACTCCTTCAGCAGGAAGTTCTCCTGATATTCATTTGGCTAATATCCATCCTGCCCAGAGCCCAAATACGGGAGCATTATTTTCCTGTTCCAGAAAGCTTCAGCCATTGTCCAACAATTTAAAAATGTTTTTAGTTTAATTTTATTTATTTTATTTTGGCTCTGCTGAATCTTTCTTCCTGCGTGGGCTTTCCTGCAGTGGTGGCGAGTGGGGGCTACTCGAATTGCGGTGCGCGGGTGACCCCTCTCGCTGCAGAGCAACAGGGCTCTTGGGCTTGCAGGCTTCAGTAGCTGTGGTTCCTGGGCTCTAGAGCACAGGCTCGACAGGTGTGGTGTATGGACTTATACTTGCTGCTCGGCATGTGAGATCCTTCTGCACCAGCGATTGAACCCGTGTCTCCTGCGTTGGCAGGCAGACTCTTTATCACTGAACCACTAGGGAAGCCCAGCAATTGTCCAGTAATTTTTGACGTAAGTATATGATAATCGACTAGGTACAAATTCAAAAAGTCTTTATTTTTTCTTGGAATCCCATTTGAGCCAGGTACTACCCTGAACAGTGGGTGAATAAGGGTAAACAGATGCCAGCACTTCCCATACCTTCGTGGGACTCACTGTCAAGTCGCTGAAATGGTCATGTCATCACATAAACCAGTACACTGGGCTGCACTGGAGTCAAATAACCACATAATCAAGTGCAGGTCGATGCTCTGAAGGTGAGGCAAGCTCTCGGCTGGAAGTGGCTTGGCTTCCCAGGGTCGTTTGACAATGTCTGGAGACTCCTTTGATTGTTAAAACTGAGAGGTGTGTGCTTCTAGCATCTTGTGAATACTGCTAACTTTCTGTGAGTACTAAGTTGCTTCATTCATGTCCGACTCTTCGCAGCCCTGTGGACTGCAGCCCGCCAGGCTCCTCTGTCCATGGGATTCTCCAGGCAAAAATACTGAAGTGGGTTGCCATTTTCTTCTCTGGGTGATCTTCCTGACCTAGGGATCGAACCCACGTCTCTTATGTCTCCTGTATTGGCAGGCTAACCTTCCACACTGGACAGGATAGACCCCACACCAAGGAATTGCCTGGCCCCACTAGCAGTAACGCCTAGGCTGCAGAACTGCTCTGGAGCTTGGGAAACAGGCCTGGGATGACAAGGAGGCTTCCTTATCTGAGTTTTGAAGGATGGGTAGGAGTTAGCAGGGTGGCGGTGATGGGTGGGAAAGAGTTCTAGACAGGAGGACATATGGACAAGGAAGAGGCATGGAGTCTGGTAAGAACTGAAAGAGACACTGTGAACACGAAGAGATCAGATTGAATGTGATGCCGGGCGGTCGGGGGGAGGGTGGTGGCAGAGGCTATAGGCCACTAGCGGCCTTGAAGGCCCCAAAGGGTCATGCAGGCTTGTCATATGAGATGAGGCCTAAGGTGAATTCAAGAACTTGAGTGTGGTAAAAGCAGACCCTTCTTCCCCCAGCCTCTGGAAGTAACCCAGCAACATGTGTTGCCACAGAAAAGAAACTGCATTTTGGAGCTGGGATCCCAGCTCTGTTTCGTATGCCCTGGCTGAGTTTGGACACGTTGCTTGACCTGGCCCACCCTCCATTTCCATGTGGGGTCATAATGCTCACTTGTAGAGGCCATGTGGAAAGTAAGAGAGATAACTCCTGTCCTGTGTCTTCTGCAGAAATTTCTACTCTGATATTTAGTTCTGACTCAGGCTAAAGGGATCTTATCAAAAACCAGGAGGACTGCATAGGAACCTGAGGCTTTTTGTAGATTTTTTTGAAGTTCTGTGTCCCACAATTAAGGACAGAGCATCCTTCACCCTATTAAACTGTGACCAGTTTTGTTGTGAGCCTGAGTCTTTCCCTCATAGGAGAGACCTTATAGAATCTTGTGGTTTAGTTATTTACTTTCGCTGAAAATGCCAATTATAATTCTGGCTTCCTAATAGCCAAGGAACCACAGGGGAGCATTCTAGCTTAGGAATATATTGGTGAGTAAGTTCATCTGTGACATGTATTTTCAGCAGTCAATGGAGAGAAATATAATATAGTGGCCAAAGGTACTAGCTCTGAAGCCAGTCCTGGATTCTGATCCAGACTTCTCTTATTAACTGTTATTTCTTCTCTAGACAGTTTCCCATCTAAAAGAAAGCTAAAGATGAAACACATCTCATAAAGTTCACATTAGGAAGGCAGCTGAGAGGTACAGAGCCCTTACAACAAGTAGTGCTGTCTGAGAAGAGAAAGTCAGAGTTCTCACTAGTGTGAATCCCATGGCAAATCTCACTGTCTTTTTTTCTGTGTTTGCTTTTATTTTAACCTTTGAATATTCAGAGATTAAATTTTAGCTGATTATTAAACACTTTTATTGGCAAATCATGATGAATCTCTTTTATAAATACTTAGGGAAACTGAGTTTTGAATGCAAGCTCTAATTGGTTAAATAAATGAGTGAATAAATGAATCCAGGAATGAACAAGCAAATGTGAATATTAGTAGCTGACCACTATTTCTGGTGTTTGGTCCAAATTCCATCCTTTAAATTCCAGGGGATTTAGAGAGGTGACTGTAGAAAATATAAGATTGATTTCAAAAGTGAAATGAAAAGACCTGCCTTAGATGTTACTAGAAGACAACCAAAATGGTTTTGAAAAATAACTACAAAATGGTCTTTCCTCTATAGGAAATCTAAAACCCAGTGCCTTCACAAAAGCTTTTCTTTCCTATAGAAATAAGGTTGGAATGACCTTTAAGAGGTCATTCTTGCCATCCCTCTATCTCTTCACAGAGCTGGACTCTTAACATTTCAGAAGGGCTCCCCCTGCTTCCCTAACATTCTTTCTTCCTGAGATCTGTGCTGTGTTGCACCTTTGCTGTTGAAAGTTCTTTCCAGCATCAGGCTGAGATTCTTCTTGCTGTTGTCATCAGTGTGGCCTTTATCCATTCTCAGCAGAGACACAGCATCCACTCGTGCCGATTTAAGGTGACCGTGTCCACCGTGTGCCTACATGGTGCGATCTGAGAGGAGGCAGGTGCCATGGAGCCTGCACGATGCACGCTGGCTTTTCCCAGGTGATCCCTCTGTGTGTGTCTCCATATGCTGACTGTGACTTTCAGCCCTGTCTTCTTTTCATTTAATAGAAACAGAGGCGCACAGCTGCTTGCTTATTTCTGCCTCTTCAGTTGGTTCTGGCACAATTCCTCCCCGCCTCCCCCAATAGAGGTCCCTCCGGAGTTACCTATCTTGAAACTCCACACGCAGTGCACCTTCTGTTCCTGGCAAACTTCCTCTCCCCAAAGCAGGCCCCTTTGTTTCCATTCGGGAGGAACCATGCCCTTGGATGTGTCTTTCCTGTTGACTAAACCGCTTCAACTCTTTTGGAAGGGGGACCCAGCTCAGGTCTCATTAGTGGACTTGGCATTTGTGAATTGCATTATTAATAATTGTGCATACGAAATGCCTGTGGAATCCTAAGCCCCGGGCACAACTCAAGCCCTGTCCTGGTCACAGTCATGGAAACTAAGCATGTATTCAGGAGTCGAAACATGACCGTGGCAGGCGTTTTTGCTTTCGCAAAGCTCTGTAACAAAGACTGAGCCGGTGATCGTCCCGTTGACGGCCACAGACATTTCAGCCATAAGGACGACGCAGTTGGCAATGCTGTAGACCCGCCACCTTTTTCATGGCCTGATAATTCAGAATGATGGGCAGATAAAAATAGAGGAGGCGAATGCAGCCGCACAAGACAGTTCTGCCCTCCTGACTGCCACTTTCCTCAGGAGGGTTGTGGCTCAAGGGCAGAAGCCAAGCCAGACTGCACCTGGCCGGTACCTCCCTGTCGTGTTTTTCTGCCATGACAAGCGAGTCACAAAAGAAACACGTGTTTCTGTGTCAGAACATGGAACGGCTAATGGTCTTCCTTTGCTTTGTTGGAAATAGAGGTAAAAGCATTTGTGGAAAGGACCCGCACCGTATTGTTTGCCATTCCTACGACAGGAGAAATTTGAATCTGTGTTTTAATTAACTTCTCTTGCTCCCGCTCCTGTGTTCTCTTGCTCCGGAGCTCCGTCTCCCTCTCCCTCAGCTCCGTTTTACAAGTAACAATGTGTTATTGGTTTGGAATTGATTTGGGTGTCATATGTTGTCATTTGATAAAAAACAGTTTAGCTAAGCTGCTTGACATTCGAACAGCTGGTAATGTCACTTTTGTTAATGTCTTTAACCACATTTTTAACAAAACAGCAGATGCTCATCACAAAAGCCATTTTCCTCCTCCCATCTGATTGTGTAAAACCAGCTTTGCTAAAGGCTCTGACTTGAGAGCACAAGTCCTGGGAGTGATTTGCTTGACCTCATAAGGGAAATGTTGTTTTTTTTTTTTTTTTTGATCTAGAATTCTCTGGCAATGTTGGCAACAAAAAAGCAGTTGTGAAAATACCAACCGTGCTAACCTGGTTTCTTCTGTGAGAGAAATGCTCTGAAGACATGCACGATGCGGTGGCCCCTGGGGAGGACAGGCTCGGGGGCCGCACGGCTGTGAGGCTGAGCACAGGGGAGCTGCAGCGGTCGGTGGAGAGGCTGAACTGCGCCCCCTCTGGCGGTTGTGTGCTGTCATCATCACTTTTCAATTCCTGAGTTTTAGGGAAAAAATACCCAGCCTCCTCTCAAACCCTCACCTTTCTTTTCTCCCTGCGCTGGGTCTCCGTTGCAGTGGGTGGGAAGACCTCGGGCTCTTATCCCATGTTCTCAAGTTTTCATTGCCTTATTCATGAGTGTTTGGAAGTACTGTCATGAAAATCGCACTGCATATTGGCTGTATGTTTGTTCATAGTGTTTACCAAGTATTTATGGAAGTGTTGCTGAGTGAGGGGCAGTGTATCCTGAAGCCTAATAGCATGTCCCCTGGAGTCTGGACTACCGTCTTGCCGTGGGCTCTACTGTTTATGAACCTGTGACTTGGGCATCATAAATACTTGGTTGCTTTGTGGCTTAGTTCTCTCAGCTTCAAAATGGGGATAATTATAGAACCAATCAGAGAAGTTTTTGGATGGGTGAAAAGAGCTAATCCATGTAGAAATTAATAGATACATAAGAGCAGTGACTGATATATTGAAAGCACTAAAAAATGTTAATTGTTACTATTACTACTGTGCTAAAGAGGTATATTGCTGAGAGGATTTGTGCTTTTTTGTGATAGACTCTTTAACATCCATGCTACCCCACATAATTTTATCTAAACTATGTGAAAATTGGTTCATGAATGCGTCTGTGCATGTGTTGACAAGATTGGCCTCCTTGTATGTATACAGCACAGATGTACATACAATAAATAGAGATTCAGTGTATCTGTGGTTTTAATATTTTATAGGTTGAGGATGATTAGGGGAAAAAAAGTATCTAAAGAGCTTCTTTAGATAAAAAAAAAATTTTTTTTGGAAGACTGTCTTAAACGAGTACTGATACCCTCCAGCTAAAGACTACTTGGAACACACCTGGAGTAGAACAAGTTGGGTTTATTATTGATTGTAAGAGAGAGAACACACACCATGGGGAGCCATGGGGTGTCTAAGTAAGAGTGTGTTAGAAAGGATTTAAGCTTTGTTTGGGTGATTTAGGGAACTTCTGTGGGGATGAGGTTCATTCTGGGTCACATGCTGTAATTAAGTTTGGGGCAATTCTATTATTGGGTATCTCAATAAACCCTCTCTATGGGGTGGGAAGACTAGAGTGAGGCTGACGCTATCTCATAAAGAAGCAGCTTTCCCTCATATTAGCCAAGGGAGGGCAATGTTCAATACTTTGTGAGTCGTACAGTAACCTTATTTCTGTCTGTGCTCAGACAAAATTGTCAAGGGGCCTTATCTAACTTAACTTGATCTCAGAGTGACCTTTCCTGAGTTGTTGGTGTTCTGTGAGGTTGTTTGTGTCCAGCAGAAGGGCGGTATGGCCTGGCTGTGCAAGCCAGACTAGCTTCTCTCACTGAGGCTGGGCTGTGTCAGACCAGTGCTCAGAGGTCTGGGGCCCTGAATTCCCCTCCGCCCCCACACCCACCCACCACCACCATTCCCCTGCTTCCTTCCTTCACCCCTAGAGTCTTTCCATGAATCACACCAGATACTGATTCAAAGATGAGCTGCTCTGAACCTTGCTGCCATGGAGCAGCAAGGATAAGCTGTCGAGGATTTCTAAGGATGAAAAGCTTTAGGCATTGAACAGGCAACACAGGGCACCGGTTAGTCCTGGCAGGCATCTTATCGCCATGTGGGGAGCTCGCCTTAGGACAAAGCCTTCTCCAGGTCTATAGAGCAGAGAGCTCAAAAGGTCAGAGGCCACCGATGACATGGCAAGTCACTGAGGCTGCCTGCTCCCTGCACTTCCTGTTTGGGGAGTTAGTGACTTGCTAGGTTCTGTAGCTGAGAGCCTCCTGACTAATGCTCTTGCGTATTCCCTTCAGTGAGGTACACACATATCTGAAATGTTGTATGTAAAGAAAAAAAATGTTTTTAAATCATGGACATTAATTCCTTTTGCAAAATAATTCTATGAAAAACTTTGGAAAATATTTAAGTGGAAAGAGGATGCACTATTTATTCACGGGACAATATTTTGCTCTTTGGGCCTTACTCTCCGCGCCAGGGTTACGAGGGACAGTTTATTGCAGATTTGCCTCCTTCCTTCTCCCCTTTCTTCCGAGCTCTCACATGCAGGCTCTCTTTGCTGCCTGCCTCTATAGTTGGCCACATACCATACTGCTCTGGCTTCTCATACAAGGGCTATTATTATTCTTTCCTGAGAATATCACAGACTGTTCAAACTGAAAGGGACCTCAGAGGTCATCTAATCAAAACCCTCATTTTAAAGATGAGTACACCGAGACCCGGAGAATCGGGACTTCACAAAGGTCAAGCAGCTTCTGGCGAAAAAGCTGGACTTTTCCATGCTGCACAGGATTAAAAAGACGCTTGGTGTGCCTGCGACCACTTTGAATCCTACATCCTTGGCAGGCATGACTAATCACTCACTGCGTTCCTTTCAACCAGGTACCCAGGCCACCTTACGATCCTCAGTGCTGCGCTCCAGCAACTCATCAGTTGCGCCCCATCCGTCATTGTTGGCATATGCATTGATACCATTTCTGTACCATGTACACTTTATACATCAATATTTATTTCTTAATAAGGGGCAGCTATTTAAATATGCAGGTACATTTTAATCACAGTGCCATATCTAATGCTCGTGTCTTGCATATCTGATATGTAACTATATATCAAAGAAGTGTAGTTTTTCCAGCATTTTAATGGACATTAATTAAGGCCCAATGTTACTTTCATTACCTAGGGGAAAGAGTCATAATGTGTGCAGTATTGTACAAAATATTGAAAAGGGATGGACTTACAGTTTTGTAAGAATCCCTAAAGCTTTTGTGTTATTTTTAATTTTTAGGATTGTGTATCTGATGTCAGATTACTGCAATAACTGAGTTTTTAAACAACTCCATTTTAAGACAGTTTGTTAATTTTAAATATCGAAATGTTCTTTTTTATAATGTTATTTTCTTAGCTAGAAAATAGTTCTAATCTTGTGATGGTTACTAAGCAACAATTAAAAAGAAATCTCAACGAATTCTTAAAGATTTTATTTACTTCAGAGGGAGAAACATATGGCTTTTGCACACTTGATGTCTCTTGGCCATAAGTGACAGAGAGGAAGAAAAACAGCTTTACCAAGGTGTTTGCTGGGATAGGACAGGTACCTCTGTTAAACTGCTTACCTTTTATTTCTGGGATTCCACAAAACTCACAAACAACAGACCAAAGCTAAAACATGGAGTGACAATGATCCATGTTACGAGTTATGGTGAAGGAATCTGAAGAAAGACCCAAGAGACTGTGTTGGGTTCAGACGCCCACACCTGGGTCAGTTACTCTGCTGGGTGTTGGGGGATTTTGATGCGCCAGGCTGGTTCATGACTCTCCTCTCTGCTTGCGTGAGAAAAGAGTTGTATTTGACCACCTAACTAGGACCATACAGGTATAAGAGAGGAGCAGTTCTGCAAAGGCAAAACCAAATGTTATTGTCAGAATTGGGGAAGGATGCTGGGTGGGAAGGAATAACAGAATCTGTTGCAGGCAGTTTTGTTTCGTGTCTAGCTTCCCCTGTGGAGTGGTGGAGGAGGTGGGGGTTGGGAAAGTGTCCTGCTTTTGCCACATTTGACTCAGGATGTGTGACCAGCTTGAAGCTGCAGATGGAGGGATTCAGGGTTTAAGGAATGGAAAAGTTCACAGACAGAACTATAAAGCACCATCATTCAGCTGTAGGACTGAGATTTGCAGCTTACACTTTATACTTTTGCACAACATATTACCTGAAATGGAGTATGGTGCCAGCTCTATGACCTTTCTTATTCTTGAAGAACCTGACTTGTTTCTGGGATTCTGTGCCACTATTAGAGATATTTCAGGGTGATGTTTCTCCTTTTTTCTTTGCCACTGAATAGTTTAAATATAAATTGACTTTTTGGAAGAAGCAAATGTTTCATATAGGAATAAGTAAACTGTCATAGAGATCATTTCATAGTTGAAGATGATTAATTGTGCCTTTTAATCATAGTTCCATTATCATATGAAACAGTCATGTCATCGGACCCATTTCGCTTAATGAAGGTTTAGCACCACTAGGAGCATATTTGCATTAATGAGGCATCACAGGTTATTAATTGAAATCTAATAACAGCTTAGAATATTATAAGTTTGCATTAATTGGAAACAGAATTGTGGATTTATTGGCAATATACCTCTTGTCATCTTAGAGAAACGATTCCTTGATGGAATATAAAGAGGCTATTTTTCACCAGTTGGAGTTTCTGGTTCTTCTGTGTTGATTTTATTTTAGGCTGGAATAGCCCTTTATGACAGATCTCTCTATAGCAGGACCTTTTGGTAACCCTGGTACCATCCCACCAAGGTCTCCTCGGTCTTTTCCCTGTTCATTCGTCAACTGCTAAGGGAAGGAATATAGAGTGAGGTGAGTATGGGTCAAGGAAGGGATGCTCTTTGATGAGGTTCTGTCAGTGACTCACCTCCCCAGGGAGCCCTGGCTTGGACACCATAACCAAAGAAGCTCCCTTCACTAGGTTCCTTTAGCACTCCTGGTTATTTCCTTTAGAGCACGTATGACCAATTATAACTGTGTTTGTGTATCCGCCTGTTGTTTGTTTTCTCTCTAGTATGACATCTCTAGAGAACAGGAACAGCATCTGTCTCGTTCATTGTACCCCCAGCACCTCGCTCAATGCAGACGGACAGTAAATAGCTGTTGGCTGGATCACTGGATCCTGACTTAGGCTAGAAGAACCTGGGGAGGGTGAATTACTGTTCAAGCTACGTAATCTTTCCGTACAGGTTAACTGTGGGGTCTAGGGCAGAATGATAAAATGCTGGACCTAAAATTTATCCTCAGGTCATTCTGTGCCCTTGGCGTTTGTGTTATAGAAACCTGGCCTTAGGAGATGACTGAATTTAATTCACTCTAGATTGGTGTCCCTGAGACTGGGGAAAACAAGGAACTGAAAGAGTCTCTTGGTATTGTGTCTCCTGACAATTGAGTGAGAGTTGTGTTTTCTAACACTTCTTAATTAAGAATTTTGTTGAAACCCACATTCATAATAAACCTCAAAATAGAATTTCAATGTAATAATTGTCACTTTTGTTAAAGCCCATAGAAACCAAACATACTCAGCTGGGTGTAGCCTTGAAGTTATAGGAAGGTAATTTTAGTTGGAGTTGAAAGTCCATGAAGGTGGGGGAAGAGGATTAGCATTGGGAAAACTGGGACTTTTTTTGGCCTTTTTTTAAAATGGTGAATCGTGTGTGGAGCTTACTGTGCTTTCACTTGCTGTGAAATACAGAAACATGGCAGGGTGGAGAGAGAGCTTTCAGCAGGCCATTGGCAACACAGGTCCTACTGCAGCCTTTCTTACTTAATAACTGAAGACTGAGGGAATCTCAGTTTCTTGAATGTCATCTGGAGAACAGAGACATCTGTCTTGTACATTGTACAGAATTTTTGTAAAGATAATTGAGGAACATAAATGAATGCACTTTGTAAATCATAAGGCAGATGCAAGGTATTGCTATTATTCATGTTAGCTCAGGAGTAAGAATAGCAGTAATAAAGAACTTCCCAGGGGCAACCTGGATTGACTCTTGGCCAAACAGAAGTAGCAGCTCTTAATTTTTCATTGTGCCAGACATTGAAGATTCCATCTAGCTTTCCTGCGGAGCTTTCAGTTATCACGCACCCCCACACTTTTTTTTTTTTAACTTGAAAGTGTAAGTGATACTGAAATTATGTTAAACAACTTAAAGATATCCACATTAAAGCAATGAGATGCAGTGTTTTAAACTATCCTTTTGGAAATGATTTTTTAAATATTTAAATCACAGTATCGTTGACTTGCAATATTATATTTCTAGTTTCTATTTTTCTATGTTAGTTTCTATTTTTTAAAAAATAACTTTTAAAAAAATCATGATGCCTCATCATAGACAAGGGTGAAACTTTCTGGGTATTCTCATCCCCTCCTGGTGGGGTACAGAAAGCCCATGCAGTACAGATTGAAGGCAAAGCAATGTGTAAAAGACGACGTAGGTGGGGAGTTGTGGCAGAGTTTGGAGATAACTACCTTTGTAGCTTTTCAAGTCTTCCTTCACTGTGTTGCATTGGGTTCAGAGCAATTCTTGAAACTTCTTGGTTTTTCTCTTTATTGGGAGCATGTTGGTTTTTTCTCTATTTCTGTATTGTTCGAAAACTGCCTGTGGGCAGAAAAATCCATAGAGGTCTTACAAAGGCATGCCCTGATCTTTTGACTCTCTGAAAGTGGCTATGACCTCCTTTCTGTCTTGGAGAAAGCTCAATATGTTTTTCTCTCTGGGTGAACTATCACATTACTAATATCGCAAAGCATTTTTTATATAAGAATGTAGTCAAATTATTTAAGATATTAGAAACCAGTTGTGTGTGTGTGTGTGTGTACTACCTATTAAGGGATGCTATTTCCTATTCAGTTCAGTTCAGTTGCTCAGTTGTGTCCGACTCTTTGTGACCCCATGAATCACAGCACACCAGGCCTCCCTGTCCATCACTAACTCCGGGAGTTCACCCAAACTCATGTGCATTGAGTTGGTGATGCCATCCAGCCATCTTATCCTCTGTTGTCCCCTTCTCCTCCTGCCCCCAGTCCCTCCCAGGGTCTTTTCCAATGAGTCAGCTCTTCGCATGAGGTGGCCAAAGTACTGGAGTTTCAGCTTCATCATCAGTCCTTCCAATGAACAGCCAGGACTGTTCTCCTTTAGGATGGACTGGTTGGATCTTCTTGCAGTCCAAGGGACTCTCAAGAGTCTTCTCCAACACCACAGTTCAAAAGCATCAATTCTTTGGCTCTCAGCTTTCTTCACATTCCAAATCTCACATCCATACATGACCACTGGAAAAACCATAGCCTTGACTAGATGGACCTTTGTTGGCAAAATAATATCTCTGCTTTTTAATATGCTATCTAGGTTGGTCATAACTTCCTTCCAAGGAGTAAGTGTAATATTTCTATTACACAGCCTCAAAATAAAGTCACCTTGCCTACAAACTTTCAAATATGAAGTATGATTGTCTTTCACTGAGCACTTCTGATGTTGACTAAGCTGTATTAAGGATACCTGCGTCTTTAATCACATAAATAGATCTAGTAGTATCTGAACATTGGTTTACCTTTGGATCATTTTATGGAAGAATTTACTTATTCACTGATTCATTCATTCATTCGCCAAGTATTTAATAAAGTAACTTGTATGTGCCAGGCTCCTTTCTTTGCATTATGGTTCAGCAGCAAATAAGACAAACAAAAATCCTTCTGCCTATAGAGATTACATCTCAGTGGAGAAAATAATCAACAAGTCAGCAAGAAATTAATGTAGTTGCAGACAGTGATACTTGTGGATGAGAAAACTAAGACAAGGGAATAGTGAGTGTTGGTAAGCAGTGCTATTTTTGATGAGCTTCCCAGGTGGCTCAGTGGTAAAGAATCTGCCTGCAGTGCAGGAGATGTGGGTTCAGTTCCCTGGAGAAGGAAATGCAACCCACTCCAGTATTCTTGTCTGGGAAATCCCATGGACAGAGGAGCCTAATGGGCTACAGTCCATGGGGTCTCAAAGAGGCAGACATAAATTTGCAACTGAGCTCACATGCACACTATTTTTAATAGAGTGTTAATAATGTTGTAATAGAGTGTAATAACATATTTTCAAAGATATGATATTTGAAGTGAATGAAGCCAGGGAAAGGCCCTGGATAGATTAAGGGGAAAAGTGTTCAGTAGGATGAAGGCCTTCATATATGAAAGAGATTGGGATATTGAAGGAACAGAAAGAAAGCCAGTGGAGCTAGAGCTTTGTGATACTGATAAGAATTGAGGCTGGATGGCTAAGCCTGGCCAGATTAAGTCAAGAGAACTTTATAGGCTCTGATAAGGAATTTGCAATGGGAAGAAGTGGGGAGTGATAAATAGTGTTGTGATCTGACTTGTTTTATTAAAAAAAAAAAAAAAAAAAGGAATTTTATGGTGTTCTGTGGAGAACAGATTATGGGAATAAGTTTGAAAGAAGAAAGATTGGCTACAGTCTTTGGGAATAATTCAGAAAAGAGGTGATGGTGGCTTGGGTGTGGTGATACTGGTGGAGATAGTGAGAACTGATCAGAATCTTGATATATTTTGAGGATCTTGTACCGTATTATATAATCTAGGAATGTGAATATGATCAAGACATATCACATGATTATATGGTTTATATGCTGGCTTCAGAGCCTAAGTTTTAGTTAGGTAGGAACAATTTGTTCTTAAGTTGGACTAAATGGGTAAGGACAGACAGGATTGCAAAGCTCTGATGACTCTCATGTCCCATCTGTTGCATCAGCATTCTTGAGATACTTTATGTTCTGCTAAAACGTTGAAAAGGTGCCAGTACAGATTCATCCAACTGTATACCTGACAAAATACAATATTGCCATATTATCCTATTATGACTTATTGAAAGTCTTTAAGTCTACTGTGAAGTAAATATAAGTTCATGCTGACTTTTTATTATTATTAAGCTGCTGCTGCTGCTAAGTCGGTTCAGTTGTGTCCGATTCTGTGAGACCCATGGACGGCAGCCCACCAGGCTCCCCCATCCCTGGGATTCTCCAGGCAAGAACACTGGAGTGGGTTGCCATTTCCTTCTCCAATGCATGAAAGTGAAAAGTGAAAGTGAAGTCGCTCAGTCGTGTCCAACTCTTCACGACCCCGTGGACTGCAGCCCACCAGGCTCCTCCGTCCACGGGATTTTCCAAGCAAGAGTACTGGAGTGGAGTACCATTGCCTTCTCCGATTATTAAACTAAGCATTATATTTGTACAAGAAAATGACCAAAGCTCGATGAAATTCTGAGGTAGAGAGTTCTGGATTTTGTCCCAGGGGTTTAAACCATTACCATACTCTAGTTAGTGTAGGGGCAGCAGAAATTGACTTCAATATATTTTATCCCTAAAGAGAGACTGACTACAGTGCGGCATTCCTGCAAGGCCCCACTACCTGCTGAAGGCCTTACACTTTGTCTGGACTAACTTAGTGGTGGCATTACGGCTGTCGATGTCAAGATGGCATCTGTAGACTTTCTTCAAGTCACTAGCAACTGAGCATACCTGCACACTGTTTTAAATTAACATTAAAATTATTTTTATAGTCTAACTCATTCTTGATCCCTAAGAATGGAGCCCTACTTACAGACTTGGAGTAGATTCAGTTTGCAGTTGATGCCAGGTTTGTTGCTGGAGGAAGAGGGGAAGGACTGTGGGGAGCAAGGTGTTCACTGCCCTGTGATAGCATTGTAGCATCCTCAGGCTACCTGCCTTCTGTGAGCTATCCTTTAGACGCCATGGAACTCTGGACCCCTCATTTGAGTGACGGAGATATTTTGCTTGAAATACCACAAGTTCTTTTTATTTGCTATGTCCTTATAAGGAACAAAGGAAGTAAAACTTTGATAGTTCTCAGAACAGCAGAGTAGAAGAAATGCATTTTGTTTTCAACAGAGCCCATCAATGTTGATCCTGAAAAAACATGTTGGAGTATATTCAGTAATCCCCTCTTTCCTGTGGTTTATTGTGATCCACATACAGATTTCCCTCTTGGAAGCAGACATTGATGGTGCCTGTTTTTGTAATTCTCTTTTCTAAATCCTGTTACATAGTTGCCAGAAAATGAGTGGAGAAATGCTGTGGAAGACAAAGAAATAAGAACTTAACTGTATTCAAGTTCTCATACAGGGGTGTTTCAGACCTTTAAGATCCTACTAGGCGAGTTGTCAGAAGGAGCTAGTTTTGAAGAAGGCTTTTGTGTCCAAAGGGATATGTTACCCTGTATGTCAACAACTAATAAAAACGTTACCACAGTGGGGGGCACCTCTTCTAGAGGGTAGAAGAGAACTCGCACTAGGGATTGCTGTTACATGTCCAAGGTCAAAAAACAGTAGCTAATGTTCACAGCAGGGAAGGAGAGGTGGCAGAATGAAAATTAGGGGCATGTTTACACTTTGTTAAGGCTAAGTTTATTTTTAAGTGAGAAATTCTACCTTTATTCACACAGCCCTTGCGTGCATGCCAAGTCACTTCAGTCGTATCTGACTCTTCGTGACCCCATGAACTGTAGCCTGCTGGGGCTCTTTTGTCCGTGGGATTCTCCAAGCAAGAATATTGGAGTGGGTTACCATTTCCTTCTTCAGGAAATCTTTCCAACCCAGGGTTCGAACCACACCTCTTTCATTTCCTGCATTGACAGGCCGGTTCTTTACCCCTAGTGCCGCCCGGGAAGCCCCTCAAAAGCCCATATTCAAGAAAAAAATTAAAAAAAAAATTAAATAGCCTATATTCCTCTTCTGAGCAAGAGTTACATGCTCAGGCTCTGAAAGAATGTTAAGGTTTTAATTCTGCAAGAGATAACCCCTGATTTCAGTTATCTTTTCTTGCTGGGGATTCTGACAGATATGTGTTCTTTGGAGCCAATGTACTATGACCTGTCAAGCATTTCAGATGCCAAGTCTGATTACTTTGCCCATGAAAACAGTCTGGTAAATCTCCCTCAACACATTTTTCCACCTAATATTTGTGGTTTTAAGTAAAATATGCTGCTGAGACTATATACAGTATTAGCAAATGGTACAAAGGTAAACTTCTAACAGAAAGGTCAGTTGTAATTTAAGAGGATAAAAATGAATTATGTCGCAGCTCCTCCTCTTCTGTCCTGTATACCATATGTTTTTCTCACCAGGTAATGCTAGAATATGTTTATTTTTCCCATCTTGAAACAGTTGCCTCATCCCTGATCTGATGAAAATATTCCATTTAAAATACTACTTTTCTTGTACGCCATGTATTTATCCATATAGCATGCACAGTAGGGGAACCTTGGGTTTATTAATACACAAGGTCTTATAATACTGGATTGGCCAAAAAGTTGGTTCAAGGCTTTTGGTAAGATTGTACAGAAAAACCCAAATGAACTTTTTGGCCAACCAAATACTATTACTAGATTGACAAGAGAACTGGCATTTGGCAGTATTTCTAGTGTCCTTCTTTGTCGTTGAAGGTAAAATTTTCTTTTCTTTTTTGTGAATATGACACAGCAAGCGCCATGTGTCCCTCTGGTTGGATGCATTAATCTGTATACCACACAGAAGGGATAGTTTTAGTATTACATTCCTACAAGGAAGCCTCTCCATTGGTGAGAACACTTGGTGACAATTGTGTTACGCAGAGCCTTCCAGCCCAGTTTTCCACTGTCCTAATAGTGGGCCGGCTAAGCGCTCTGGCACCATGGTGATAGACCGAAAAATGCATACCTAGGCCTGGATTTGTTTAATAATAAGCATTCTGAATGTCATTTTGTAACTGCAGAATCCCTCCTGTGGCACACTAAGCTATAGCAGGTATATTCTGGTAGCTGACTTAGTGGTACGGAGAAGCAGTGGAAAGGTGGCCGAACACGATTCCTCTGTTCTTGGGGGGTAAAGCCTAAGTCTTCTTTGCTAACTTTCCTGCCATCGTTCACTTCATCCCCCTTGTCTTGGATTTGACTGAACCTCTACAGTATGACATCCACAGCAGTCGAGGCAGCAGCGCAAACACACCGTGTGGTCTGCATTTTGGTCCTATCTAGCCTCACAATTTAATGGCAGGGCAGCTTAGTTTCCTTCTAAACCCAGAGCTGCTGAGTTCTTGTCTCTTGAATCATTGGTAAGACTTGTAGCTGTAAGAGTTACTCATAAAATTCAACCGGCTTTACTTGACTGGCCGGTGAGATTGTTTCTGTACAGATAGAAACTTCAAATCATTCCTTTAGCTCCCAGTACTGAAAGAGGTTTTGCAAATGTTTGTTTGTATTGTTGGGGCTTTTTCTTCCTGGTTGGGCTCATTAATACCTTTTTGTGAGTACTCCTCTGCTTTTGTGAATAGCTTTTTCTGCACAGCTTTCTCTGGAGGAAAATCCAATTTAGTTGCAAGCAATATTACTAGTTCTGCTCCTTTATTTTTCCTTCCTTATTTGAAAGGAAAATAAAAGATTGTGTGTCCAAATGGAGATGTATGATTTATGGCATTAGCACTTCTATTAATAAATTTGTGCAGCAATTATATATCTTCACATTTTGAATCTATCCATGACTGAAGACAGCTTCTTTATGTTGCAAGAGCATATTTTTCTTCAAGACACGTCTCAACTTCTTGAATCTTAAACTGTTGCCTCAAATTTCCATCCAAAGTGGACACCTGATGGAGAATTATTTTCCATATCCGGAAATGGAGTAAATGTTGCTGTAGATTTAATCTTAGACCTCTTGAAACTTAGATGGTCTTCATGGTAGTCATCTGCACAGTTTCTTAGGACTAACCTTTGCTCATTGCAGATGAATCCTGCTTAATACATATGATTCAAAGGTAGCTGACCTCATTCTCTTTAGCTCCAAAGCTAAGTGATGAGGATATTTTATTCCCTGGCCATTGTGTTTGATTCTAAGAGAGCAGATCAGAAGCCAAGTTGTTTAGAGCCCATCTGACCACATGCCCCTGCTGTCATCCTTGCTACCTTGTAATCAACCTGGGAATAAAATCAGAGGGAGTGAAGCAAAAAGGGCAGGGAGTGGGGCTGGTTATGATACCATTTGAGTACCATTTAATAGTGATATCATTTGAGAATGAGGTCCTGGAGCTAACTCATACCAGCCCACATGGGCCTTCTGTTAAATCTTCAGGAATTTTGTGAGCTGTTTGATGACATGTTGGTAGCTTGAAATTGGCAGATGTCACAAATCAGCTCCCCTACCTAAGAAGGAAGGAGATATGGTTAAACATTTCTCAACCACCACTGCCTGGGCCCACCTTCAATAAAATCACATGACCTCTTGTCATGTGAGCTAATTAAATCCCTATCATCTCCCTACCTTTATTTTACTTAAGTTAGTTTGAGTTGACTTACCATCACATGTAATACGTGGCCAGCCAAGTTATAGTTTGACCAGGTAATTTATTTTTTGCTGTTATGATAAATATCTTTCTTTTATATGTATGTTGATCAGATGAAGGAACTAACACAGCTTTTGATGAAAAAGCTGCATACTTTTTTTAAAAAAGAGCTGCATACTTCTATTGGGTGTTATAAAATATGCAAAAAAAGTACTGTGAAATTTCTAAAATGTTTTGATGAGTCATTGTACCAATCTGATAGATTCACTGTCTTTGGGGAACCTTTAAATGGCAAAGGGAAGGAACAAAACTGTTTGCTTTGTGAGTCAATGGTTACAGTGTGAGATTAATAACCTTTGAGAGAAGTACCTGGGCTGCAGGGACTTTTGAGACAATAGTGACTATTGTTTTGTGTCTGAAATAAACTTGACCAGGGTGAGTGTCGTTAACAAGTTGCACGTTGGGCCGTTAATAATCAGTTGAATCAAGCTGCTATGTCTCGTAGGCCCATCCCTTCTATCACTTTGCGTGTGTGAACTCTGCTTGCTTCAGTGTCTGCTAATTGCTGAATATTGTGGAGCAGAGTGTACATCTCAAAGAACTATAGGATTTCGCAGGGATTTAGTTCCTTTAAACAGTCGCACAGGTCTGCTTTTAGTCCTGTGAGTTAATTTTGATGCATAATGAGTAAGAAATGCTTACATCCAGTGTTAACTGGGTTTGAATTTAATTCCTAATGATTTATGGCTGGGTATTATCATGTGTCCTACATGCCACTGTTTGCAAATCATTAGATACTATGCAAGCCCAAGGGGGGAAACTCCTACATAATTTACATATAATACGGTTGCAGAATCTGTCATCTGTTTAGTTGCCAAAAGAAGAAACAAAGTTTAAAAGTATACAAAACAAACAAAAAACCCCATACGTGTTCAACAATGCAATTTTTTATACCACTGACATTTGTGTATTATTTTCAGTAGAAGATAATTCAGAGGAGACAAACAATGTATGTTGTCCATCTGACAATAAGAACAGAGCAATAGGATCCCCTGTGTGTCAGAGTGAGATAAAGGGTCATATTGAGGGATTGGACCATGGGTCTTTGAGTCAATCTGGATCTGTGGGGGTATTCTAAAATAATGTCATTGGAATTGATCTTTTCTCTGTAAAACAGTTGGGCAGTATTCACACTGTATCATGTTTCTTTCTGTTTACAAAGTGCTTTCTGTTTGGCAAAATGTTTTTACAGACCAGTTCAAATTAGGAAAGCTTTAGGTTCAAGAAAAAAGAATTAAAATGCAAATCAACCCAGAAAATGTTCAAGATTTATGTAAAGCAAATGGTAATCAAGTATATCCATCCTGATTTTCCCTGTACGTCCTCTTAGATGAAAAGTGTCTGCGTAACCATGAGAAGTCACTTCATAGTACCTGTCGGTAAAAACTGTGAAAGAAAAGGGCAAGTGGGGTAAAGAAGGGGATAAAAGTACCTACATCTTGGGTGATCATGAATTTTTCCTGAATTGAGTGGAATAAATGATGCCTAGAGCTTAGCACACTGTATTGCACATGCATACTGACAAATGGGTATTAGCTATTCTTATTACAGGTACCAGCCTTTCTCATGAGAAAAAAGAACTAGTTTAACAAAACTAGTGTGGTTGAATAAATAAATCCTGACTACTTCTTTTCTGTGCACTCCAGGTCGACTTGGCCATGTGAGATACCACCTCATCTTAGATCAACACGACCATTTGAAACATGTCCTTGTGACTTTTAAATAAGTCACACGTTTGGAGATTTTGATTTCTCTGTCCAACATCTTCATACACACGGCATCTCTACTGAGCTCCAGGCACATTGTCACTTGTCACGCCCTGTGTTTCTGCGGCTGTTGGCCAACCTCTTAAGGGTATAACCTCCTCCCTCATCATATCCCACCCTCCAGTGAATTTTGTTTATGAATTTAGAGACTAATTACCTCAAATCTATCATTCAGTTTTGGTGATTACCTGGGCATTGTTCATCTAATGTGACGAACAATACACAGAAATTTTATTTATGTTAATTATCATGGTGTCAGAAATATAATAGTGAAGTTAGTGTGTGAAAGTGGGCTTCCCTGGTGGCTCAGATAGTAAAGAATCAGCCTGCAGTGCAGGAGACCCAGGTTTAATTTCTGGGTCCGGAAGATCCCCTGGAGAAGGTAATGGCAACCCACTCTAGTATTCTTGCCTGGAGAATCCCATGGACAGAGGAGCCTGGCGAGCTATACTCCGTGCGGCCCCATAGAGTTGGACACAACTGAACTACTAACACAGTGAATGATACACAGAAATTTTATTTTATTTATTTAGTTATTATGGTGTCAGAAATCATGATGATGAAGCTAGTGAGTTAACAAATTAAAGCTATGAAGATATGTACTGATATGCTTTATGCCCCTTTTTATCTGGGCCATGGTATTTCATACCTATTTTTGGCTTATAGTTGCCAATGCATATACTGCCTAAAGAACTGCCATTATCTGGTTGGTGTATTATAGTTTGCCACTGTTGCATAACAAATCATCCCAAAACTCAGAGATATAAAATAGCAATCGGGTTTTATTCGTTGTGTCTGTGTGAATTATTTATGGTTTGGATGATCTAGCCTGGGCTTGGCGGTGACTCTTCTCCACGCCGCATGGTCTGATTCTGCTCCCTGTCTTTCGTCTTCCTTAGACTAGCCACCAGACTAGCCCTGTCATTCACGTCTCATGCTTTGGCAGAGATTCATTAGGGCAGGCAGAGGTACTTGAGACATTTTAAGGCCGAGAACTTGAAATTAGTTAGGACATACTACCATTTCCGCCCGTATGTTAAGGCCAAAGAAAATCTTAGAACCAAGTTCAAAGTACAGGGACTATATGTAGACGTAGAGACTGTATTACAGATGTGATGCAAAGATGGGTACAGAATTATGGTCAATAATGTTATTACCATGATTATTATTAGTTGTGTGCCCCCAGAAATATCTTACATTTGTTGGCATTAGTTTGCTGTCTCTCACAAAATCACTATATTCTTCCCAAGCATTTGGTGTATTTAATCTCATGGGTACTAAATTTGTGCTGCAGACCCAGTTTTCTTTCTTGAATTAATATGTTAGAAAAATCCAGTCATCCTTCATTTGTGGTGGTTCTTCTCCCCACTGTCATATCATAGTCATAACACTTCTGACACTTCTAGTCACCGAAATATGTAGACATTTCCCCCACCAAGCAATCCTCTGTGACACCAGCTGAGTGTCCTACAGTTTAACTCAGTTCCGGCGCTACCTGGAGATAGCCTTGGATCCCATGACGCTGCCCACTCACAAGTAGTAGATCCTCAGGTTATCCACAATTTTTGCCTGACTTTGCGAAAACCAGAGATTTCCATGACCTTGCCCCACTTTGGATTCCATTACTTTACTGGAGTGGCTCACACAGCTCAAGGAAACATTTACTTTTATTTACCGGTTTATTAAAGGGTATGGTGAAGAATACAGATGAACAACTAGAGGAAGGAAGATAAGGGCAAGGCCTGGGAGACTCCTAAGTGCAGGAACTTTTGCCTCTGTGGAGTTGGGGTGCATCATCCCCCAGGTACATGGAAGGCTGACAATCTGGAAACTCCCCAGACCCCATTCTATGGGGATTTTTCTGGAGCTTTCATCAAGGAGGCATCACCAATCATTAACTCCATTTTCAGCACTTGTCCCTTCTCAAGAGAAGCGGCTGGGAGTGAGGAGTAAAAATTCCAAGCTTCTAATCATGGCTTGGTCTTTCCAGTGACCAGCGTCCGTCCGAGAGTCCACCCATAGTCACCCCATTTGAACAGAAGATACTCCTATCACCCACTGAATTCCAACATTTCAGAAGCCCTGTGTCACGAACTCTGGACAAAGATTAAACAAAAGATGCTTCTAGTGTTCTTATTACTTAGGAAATTATAAGGGCTTTAGGAGCTGTGTATGAGAAATCTGAGGCAGATATGTATCTGTCTACAGAATATTAATATGAATCTATATAAATATTGTGAATATGTAAAGAAATCTGTGTTTTTTTTCAATTATCTCACATGGATGCCAGAAAGCTTAAGACAAGTTTGTAGTTGATTGTAGCAGCCATATCTCTCTGATTCTTACTGTTTATCTCATTCCTACCTCTATTTTTGTCATTAACCTTTGTCATTAACCATAGTTAACTAAATATGATTCTTATATTGGACTATTTTATTGTCTCTCATATGTTTTTAAGAATGTCTTACATTATTTCTTGTGCAGAAAGAAATATAACTATATAACTAAAACTTGAAACAATTCCTTGCCACTATTCATTACCCAGTAGGCAAGGCTGCAAATAGCATAGCATTATAATAGCTAGCATTTATTGAACACTTCTTTCCTCTTCTAACTCCATGCAAAATGTTTTTGAGCAATGCCAGAATCCATTCTCTCAACAACCTCATGAAGCATGTCCTGGCATTATCCTTTTCAAAGCAAACGCAGTTTATACAACTTTTTCAGGGTCTGGCAGGTGGTAAATGCCACAGCTATGATTTGAGCTGGTGAAGGCTGGCTTTTGATCTCATATTCTTGACCACTCTTACACTGCTATAGACAGATGTGCTAAAGAAAAAGATAAAAGAAATGGATAGTAGCTCATTTCTTCTTTCCTGAGTCCTTGAGTCAGATTTCATTCCTTCTTCTTCTATTTTTTTTCCTTTGTGTGTCTTATAAATATACCTAATGAAAACATCAGCTGCAAATGGCTTAGAAATGCCATTTAAACTGCATGACATTTGGCATTCCAATCACTGTGGGTTGAACAGAAGACTTTAAGAATTTAAGCAAATGAAAATGATTTATGAATCCCCTTTACCAGCACAGATAGGTTTAGCACAACTGTCCTCGTATTTATGATGAGCATAATACTTCCGGGTACGTTTTATGTTTTCCTGCAGAAGTTTGGTGGTAAATGTGGAAATTAAACTGGAAAATATGGATAAATCAGCACAATTCCAAACACCTGTTCAGAACATTCATTTTATTGATTTAACAGTTGACTCTTTAGGATGTTCTTATAAAAACATTGGCTCTAGGCAGGATAACTGTTCTCAGTGAATATTTGTTGACATATCACTTAGAAACTACTACACTGACAGATTTTAGGAATTTTATATGTGTGTGAATGACAAGCAAAGGCCATTTTAGATGACAACAGCTCTTCCTGTGTTTTAATGGCTGACCTTGTATTTATATAAATTTAGTGATGGGGCTTTCTTGCTTTGATCTTTTAGTATCACATTTGGCTACATTTGGGGGGAAGTCTGAATGATTTTTAAATGGGCATCCTGCTGTTTCACTGTCACTAATTACTCTACAAGTAACATTTTGGGGAGACACTTGAAGTAATCACTTTTTGTTCAAATCATGTGTAGTTTGCACAACCCTGAACATCTCTGAAGCCATTTTAGTAATGATTGTTTTCTGTTGATCAGTTATCTGTGCATAGAGACAGGTAAAGGGCTTCCTGTGGTTCTCCCTTAATTCTCTTAAGACCAGCCACGTGATGACTGTGTGTCATTGGAATGACGGCTGGGTAGATCGCTGACAGATAGATGTCTCCCAAACTGGGTTCCATTCTTCTACTGCTTTTAGTCATTGCTTCAACCAATAACGTAACTATGGTAAATGAAAAAAACGTGAGTTCTTTTTGGTGGGAGAAGGCAGTAACCATATGTGACTTTTTAACCCCCTAAATGGAATCTATTGACCTGTGGTAGCTTTGACACCCTAGATCCAGGTACCCACTTTTAGTTGACATACACACACACACACACACACACACACACACACACACACACACTCCCATGGGTAAAATATATTTCGAGCAGGAAGCAGCTATATAGCACAGAGAGCTCAAGCTGGTGCTCTTTGATGACCTAGAGAGCTGGAGGGGGTGTGGGTAGGGGCTTAGGAGAGAGGCTCAAGAGGAAGGGGATATATGTATAATTATAGTTGATTCACATCATTATACAGCAGAAACTAATACAATATTGTAAAACAATTATCCTCTGATTAAAAAGAACTCTCTCTCTATTTTGGGGCTCTGATGGTACTATGTAGGCTAGTTTATTGGTTGGATACCTTATTTCTTATGGTGGCCCTTGGCAGTCCGAGGCTACCATCTTACAGCAGCATCGATCTCAGCATAAAAAAATCTTTACTCACTAACTCATTGCTAGGATCTCACATAAGACTCTCATTTATTCATCCAGATCATGTGCCCACCCGAAACCTCAGAGCTGAGATCAAGCCCGTTAGATTAATTCCTTCCTGTGGGGGAAGTAGCTGTGTTTTCCTACAGGAAAATAGAAGTGCTATTAGCAGAATGCAGGAATGTTTGCTCAGTTAACAGAAATACTAGTCACTTCCCTGATAGCTCAGTTGGTAAAGAATCTGCCTGCAATGCAGGAGACCCTGGTTCAATTCCTGGGTCGGGAAGATCCACTGGAGAAAGGATAGGCTACCCACTCCAGTATTCTTGGGCTTCCCTTGTGGCTCAGCTGGTAAAGAATCTGCCCACAATGCGGGAGACCTGGGTTGGGAAGATCCCCTGGGAAAGGGAAAGGCTACACACTCCAGTATTCTGGCCTGGAGGATTCCATGGACTGTATTGTCCATGGGGTTGCAAAAAGTGGGACACGACTGAGTGACTTTCACTTTCACTACAATATATAAACACACGAAAATAAACTACAGGGATATATTCTTAATTGTGTTACCAATCTATAATCTGTTATTAACTGATTTTTTTAAATAATGAAAGGCATTTAAAGTAAGAGAAACATTCTCTTTTTCTAAGTGGATGATTAATTGTATTTTAGCCAATTGGATATGCATTCTGGAAAGAACTTTAACTGGGATGTCATTCTATACAACAAACACTTACTGAACATTTGTTATGTGCCATGGACTCTTCCATGTTCTGGAGGAACAAAAATGACATAGCTCCTCCCTGCCCTTGACCTCTGGTCCTCATTTTCCAGGGAGTTAGTGCAGAAGACAAGACAATGAGTAGCTGCAGTTCCATGTGACAACTGCAAAAGCTCAGGATTGTTCAGGTTTCTTGGACACTCAAGAGGGATGTCTCGCCTAGGCTGAGGGTGCTTCTTAGCTGGGGTGAGTGACTCAGCATTATCTGGCCCTTTTTATGCCTCTTCTGCTTCATCCCTTGCAAAGTTCCCAAATGGACCCCTGACTTTAGTTGTCCTAAATCCTTTTTGGCTCTTCAGCTAACGCCTCATCTGTCCTGTCTCCATCCATTTAGCCATACAGTTGGTCTTGCCTGCTTTTTTCATTCTCACACCCCTTCATTCTGAGCCACCTATTGGATGGCCTGCCTTCTGCAGTAGGCATGGTGACTGGGCTCCAAGGAGCCTTTCTAACCTCTGGTCTTGTGCCTTCCTCTACTGAACAGCTACATTCCCCATGCTCGCCTACAGCTAGGCTTCTGGGTACCATCCCTTTTCTGCCAGTTAGAAGAATTTGAGTTTTCAAAGGCAGAATTGAGTCGCAGAACTTTTTCTCCCTCCCTTCCTTCCTTTTATTTTTTTTTTGGTCAAAACCTTTAGCTTCTACTCTCTCAGAAAATGTGAATTATGCAACTACAGTTGTAGTTAACTGTAGTCACCATGTTACACGCTAGATCCTCACACCTCACTCATCTCTAACTGAAAGTTTGTACTATTCTAAACCTCTCCCTATTCTGCTTCACACCCTAGTTCCTGGCAACTCATTTGTTTTGTTTTGTTTTTTAAAGATTTCACATGTAAGTGAAACTATGCAGTATTTGTCTTTCTCTGTCTGGTTTCATTTAGTGTTTGAGCTTTCCTGATGGTTCAAGTGGTAAAGAACCTGCCTTTACCACGTAAAGACACATGTTCAGTCCCAGGGTTGGGAAGGTCCCCCTGGAGAAGGAAATGTCAACCCATTCTTGCCTGGAGAATTCCATGGACAGAGGACTCTGGTGGGCTACACAGTCCATGGGGTTGCGGAGAGTTGGACAAAACTGAGTGATCGTATACATACACAAACTCTCCAGGTTCATCCATGTTGTTGCAAATGACAGTGTTTCCTTCTTTTTCAGAGCTTAATAGCTTTCTGTTTTATGCATATACCATATATTCTGATCCATTCATCTATTCAGCCATTTAGGTTGTTTCCATACCTTGAGTATTGTGAATAATGCTACAGTGATTATGGGAGAACAGTTATCTACTTGAGATAATAATTTTGTTTCCTTGGGGTGAATATCCAGAAGTAATGTTACTGGATCATATGGTAGTTCTGTTTTTAATTTCTTGAGAAACCTCCGTACAGTTTTTCATACCAGTTTGCTATACCAGTTTATATTATCAACAACAGTGTACAACTGTTCGCTTTTCTCCACATCTTGGTAAGCATTTATCTTTTGTCTTTTTTTTTTTTTGGTTAGAGTTAAGGTTAGGTTGTTTTCTTTTTCCATTTTCATGCTTTTTTTTTGTTGTTTTTGATTGAGGTACAGTTGACTTGCAATATTGTGTTAGTGTCAGGCAGGTATACAGCAAAGTGATTGTTATGCATACATATATACCTATTTTTTCAAATTATTTTCCTTTATCGGTTGTTATAAAGTATTAAGTACAGCTCCCTGTGCTATGCAGTAGGTCCTTGTTGGTTTTGTACACAGTAATGTATGTATGTTCGGTGTAGATTGATACATCACTGTGATTTTTATTATATTTCTTTGATTATTAGTGACGTTGAACACCTGTTCATGTACCTGTTTGGCCATTTGCATGTCTTCTTTGGAAAAATGTCTGTTCAGGTCCTTTTCAATTTTTTTTTCAATTGGATTCTATGGGTTTTTGATATTGAATTTGATGATGAGGCTGTCTTTTTCTGTTCTCCAGTTTCTGTTGCTAGAACATCGGTGGACACATCACGCTTTTCGGCAGCAGTGTTTTGGCATCCAGTCTCTAACTTCAGGGTCATTGAAAAGCAAAGCATGAGGAGCCTATTTCTTGGCTGGTATGGTTTTCTTATAAATTCAGAGACGTTGATGATGGCGGCTTTCTGAACCCTGTTCACGATACTGGCGACATGTTTCTCATACCAATGGCTCTGTCAGTGGCTTCCTGACTTTCTGTCTTCCTAATGGTGGCAGAAGTAGCAGCAGTGCTCATGAGTCATTCTGCATGTCTTCCTGGAGTCCACACGTCCAGCCCTCCCAGTGACTTTGATGTGTCGCATCAGCTTGTTTTATCTGTTTGGAGCAGCTCGACTCTGACTGATAAAACCACTCACTTCCTCTGAGCCTCAGTGTCTGTCCAAAAAGTGGAGATTGCAGAACCTGACTCTTAAAGTTGTTCATGAGAATGCGCTGAGCAAAGGCATATAGGCAAGCTACTGAGGGAAGGGCATCTTGGGGCAAAGGGTTAACTAGTTTGAACTTGTGGTTTATGTGTTAGATTAGAAAATTTCTGTCTATAAGAAATATTGTTGAAATCAAGAAAAATGTTTTCCCTCATCTTCTTAGAGCAGGAAAGAAGGTGTCTTTTTTTTCTCCCTTTTTTGATTGATTGTTTGTTTCTTGGATTCCACATGGCTCACCCTTTCTCAGCCATGGCCAGCTAATGCCAAAGTGTCTTTCTTTGGCTTTAATCACTCACTCATGTGGTTCACAAATACTTAACAGCAATCACTTTTCATTAGTACGGGTCTCTGGATTGGATAACTGTAAATTCTGACTTGCTGTAATCAGCTGAAGAGTGAAATTTTTGTAGAGCCCAAAACCTGTGTCCAATTGAGGGATCAGTAAGCAGGGAACGGGCTGTTACAGTGAAAGACCTTTATGCTAAGCCTCTGAGAGTGTGAACTGAGTTTCAGTCTTATTACCTTTAAAATAGGTGTAATCACTGCTGCCTCACAAAGTTGTTGGGAGCATCAAGCTGCACAATAGGAAGGCCCTACTCACAGGTAGTTCATACCTAGGTGAAGGTGGTGGCATTTAAGAAAATGTTTGACTAACTCAATGCGTCGAAAGATAAAATAAACAGGTAGCCATTCTTTTATTTCCATTAATATTAGTCAAGGTCTCTTAGGTACAGGCATTGTTAAAATATTTATGTATGTTACATAACTTTATCTCCATAGCACACATTTAGGTAGCTCTTTCCTGTCCCCATTTTACAGGTGAAGTTGTTGACTCAGTGTAATCGGCTTGTTTGCATTGATACTGACTTTGTGAGTCTAGTTTCCAGTTTCTTCCCTTTAAATATGGATCCAAAGGCCTCAGATTTCCTGGAAGATTTTCAGGTATTTTCAACTACAAGGAGACCTTGCCTGACAGAGATAATATTTAGATTTTTATCTGGTACTTCTTTGACCCACTCTTACCTTTGGCCCCATTAGTATCAGTACCCTGATTTAGCTTCATTTAATGACATTAAATTCATTCATCAGGACACCAGCCCACATCTTAGTCACAGGATTGCTGAGACAAGCGTGATTGACAGCTGGCTACTTAATCAGTTCCCTGCCAGAGTGGGAATCACAGATGGTAGGTGGTTTTTCCAGTCTAACTCACACTTGAATTATTATTCTTATTTTTAACTTTTGTTTAAGCATGAAGATACAGCTGTATCACTGAAATGGGATTTTAGGAGCTCTTGAAAAAAATGCCTTTTGTGTTCCAAGGGGACTTTTGCCCCTCATCACCTTCACTTCCCATTGTGAAAGGAAATGAGAAGTGAGCTCAGTGGTTAAAAGGTTAAAATATCATTAATTACCCGTACAAGGTGGCTCTACCATCAGGTGGGGCTGATTCCTTACAGGGAAATCCTTCTGCCCTGGGGAAGCAGAGTACCATTTGGGAAAAGCTGCTTCAGTGTTTTCTTAATTAACTTTGTGGTGTCTGTGCATTTAGTGGAAATGTAATAATTTGTTACTTCTCACTACCTGTGTATTTTGGAATAGAAAATTGTTTGAATAATACAGCTCCCTAGAGTTATCCTTGCTGATGCCAAAAGGATACTGTATTTTTTAAAGTGCCTAGTGAATATTTTTTCCTAATTAGACCAGATAACATATTAAACTAGAAGTGATATGATACATCTTACTAAATCACTGGGTTTTACTTGCGACATGCTGTTGAGTTTTACCTTTGCTTCTTTTTTAAAAAATCAATACTGTTATTAGACCATAGAGCATATTTGTGGGAAGAAAGTGCACACCCCTTCTAGGGACACAGCCCCACACTGAGGGGCATGCCTAATGAGAAGAGCCCAGCTGAATATCAGCCCCAAGCGCATCTCATGGGTCAGCACTGTGTGATCTCCATGGACTGTAGCCTGCCAGGCTCTTCTCTCCATGGAACTTTTCAGGCAAGAACACTGGAGTGGGTTGCCATTTCCTCCTCCAGGGGATCTTCCCAACCCAGGGATTGAACCTGGGTCTCCTGCCTCTCCTGAATGGGCAGGCGAATACTTGGGAATACCTGGGAAGCATTGTGTAAGTTGTATGGGAACATAATTTCCGCACTTGTCTGGCACTGGGGGATGTGTGAGGATACTCTAAAAGAAAACCTTCTGTAAGAACAGACCTTGATAGTGGCTCAGCCTGAATCACACAGCATGTCAAGCAGGTTTGTGCAATGTGCTGTTTCTCTACAGCATCTTTTGGGGCTTTGTAGGCTCTTGCTGTGGAGACTGCTGCCCACCACCAATGGCCAAGATGAGAAGTTCTGCCAGGTGTAGGCTGGTTGGTTCTCCTTTCCCAGTACCAAGAAATCGGAGTTGGGTTACTTCTTATAAAAACCTTGCCTCCTCTTCAAAAACACTGAAATGCTTGTGCTCGTCTCTCTGTGATGAGGCTCAGAGAGGGTGAAGGTTGCAGTTATTTAAGTAAAGTTTTCTGATTAAAACCCCACTGCAGATGTTTCACAAGTGCTTGGATTGAATTGATTTGTTAGCTCTGGGCTGTGGGGACAGAATCTGGGCTTACCATTTGGTCTGCACAGTTTTTTTTCCCCCATTAAATAGATACTGTGCTTGATATTCAAGCATCCTCTCACCTGTGGTCTTATATGGATGCTATTTGCTTGATCTCTGGAGGCATTTTGAAGATGTGACCATTGATCAACATAGTCCCGGCTGCAGAATTCATTTGTTTGCTCGTATTCCTGGCAAGGAAATGGTATCACCAGTGGGTGCCAATCTTAGGAATCTCCCCATCTCTTCTGAAAGCATTTGACCTTATAGCTCCTGTGGCCAGTTTCCTCTCCTCTTTTGTCTTTCTGAGGACAATGCATTGGAGGATTTCCTTCTTCTTCTTGGTTCCCAAGATAACACCACCCTTATGGCAGAAAGTGAAGAGGAACTAAAGATCCTCTTGATGAAAGTGAAAAAGGAAAAAAAAAAAAAAAAAGAAAGTGAAAAAGGAGAGTGAAAAAGTTGGCTTAAAGCTCAACATTCAGAAAACTAAGATCATGGCATCCGGTCCCATCACTTCATGGCAAATAGATGGGGAAACAGTGGAAACAGTGGCTGACTTTATTTTTGGGGGCTCCAAAATCACTGCAGATGGTGATTGCAGCCATGATATTAAAAGACGCTTACTCCTTGGAAGGAAAGTTATGACCAACCTAGACAGCATATTAAAAAGCAGAGACATTACTTTGTCAACAAAGGTCTGTCTAGTCAAGGCTATGGTTTTTCCAGTGGTCATGTACGAATGTGAGAGTTGGACTATAAAGAAAGCTGAGCACAGAAGAATTGGTGCTTTTGAACTGTGGTGTTGGAGAAGACTCTTGAGAGTCCCTTGGACAGTGAGGAGATCCATCCAGTCCATCCTAAAGGAGATCAGTCCTGGGTGTTCATTGGAAGGAATGATGCTAAAGCTGAAACTCTAATACTTTGGCCACCTGATGTGAAGAGTTAACTCATTTGAAAAGACCCTGACGCTGGGAAAGATTGAGAGCAGGAGAAGGGGACGACAGAGGATGAGATGGTTGGATGGCATCACCGACTCAATGGACATGGGTTTGGGTGGACTCCGGGAGTTGGTGATGCCCAGGGAGGCCTGGCGTGCTGCGATTCATGAGGTTGCAAAGAGTCAGACACAACTGAGCGATTGAACTGAACTGATTCTTCTATTCTCAGCTGCTTAGTAGGCTCCTTAGTAGCCTCTTGCTTCCTTCTGTCCCCTGCTGGGCTTTCCTGGTGGCCCAGGCAGTAAGGAATCTGTCTGCAAATGCAGGAGACCAAGGTATGATCCCTGGATGGGGAAGATCCCCTGGAGAAGGGAATACCTACCCACTCCAGGATTCTTGTCTGAAGAATCCCATGGACAAAGGAGCCTGACAGGTTACAGTCCATGGGGTTGCAGAGTTGTACATGACTGAGGACTAACACTTCACACTTCCCTGGTACTTCGTTGCCTCCCTCTTTCCTTTCTGTCCAGCATTCCCTTCTTTCTTTTCCCCTTGCCTCCACTCCACCCCACTCTGCTTCATCTCTTGTTCATTGAGTGCGAGCTTGATAAAAACTCTAGGTTTGGAGGAGTGTATGTCCATCTCTCTCTCTCTCCTTGTCAAGAGAGTCTGAGCAGGAACCTGCTCTTGCAGAAGTCAGACCTTCTAAGACCTATAAATCTAGGTCAGGCGTGGCTGCATGTATATGTGTGTCCCTGAACACAGTTACTGGGTTGTCTGTTGTGTTCAGTCTACGAGCTGAGAAGGTATAAACTTAACGAAATTTTGTAAAGGCATTTGGCTCCATGCCCAGAAATTCTGATTCTCTGCTTTCTAAAATTACAACCTGAGCTGAGAACCACTACATTCAGAACTCTCATAAGGAACAAATGTGAACAGTTCTCCAAAGTGGAGAATAAGATACTGTTCCTATTAGATTACCTTTTCCAGGTGTCTCTCAAACTGTGTTACAGACCATGAAAAAGTTGTGAATTTATTTCTGAACCTGTTACGCAAATGTGGCAAATGCCAGGGATATTTTCCTGTCTCCATCTTGGCCCAAACTCATTAAGCAGTTATTTACATTTAAATTTGATTTCTCAGAAAATACAGTTAGATCAGTTACTGAGTAGTATCGCTATGCTTGTCCTTTAATGGCATTTTTTCCCAAATGGTCACACTTGAATCAATCTTTCTGGTACCACATGGTGATCTTCAGTTATATTATTATGTCTCAGTGGTAGTAAAATCAGTCCTTAACAAACGGTTAATGTAAGAACTGTGCACAGTAATAAATAGACCTAGGATTCCAGCTGGCACAAGGTCTGATTTCAGTTTGAATGACAACCAAGCTACAGTATTTTCTCTTTTTCCAGGGGGGAGGGGAAGTCACAGAAATGCAAACATGGGGTTTCCCCCCTCCCCTTTACTTTAGATGCTGTTTAAAATAGTCAAGACCATTAAGTATGCTATTTTTAGATTTAGGTCATTTGAAATGCTTCTTCGTTTAAGATTAAAACAGGGATGGGGTAGCTATGGTCGTGGTTAATGCTGAGAGGGCTCTGCCCAGTGGATTGGTCTTGCTGCTGCTACAGCTGCCACACAGCTGGCCTTATTCCTGACTCTGAATTCTGTCCTCCAGGTCTTCAAATGGTGCAGGGTGGGGGGTGGGGTGGGGCGGGCAGAGTGGTAGGGGGCTGCTTGGGGATGTAAATAAGGAAATAAAACAAAGGAGCCTTCCACCTTCAGGTAATGCCCCTTCCCTTCTCTATTCATCACATTAGCCAGTTACACAAGAGGCCTGGGACACTGAGTGATATTCTATGTCACTCCCAATGTGTGATGGAGAGAGATCTCTGTTTACTTTGACCCATGCCCTGTGCATCCCTCTGTACAGGAGAAATCCTGGCAAGGAGCTGTCCCCCAAGTCTTTTATGACTTCCCTTCAGTATTTCATTAGAGAGGGAAGAGTGGAAATTGGTGGGGTGGCGTGCAGTAGAGTCAAGACATGGAGACCTTTGGAGTTTCTTCAGCTAAACATATCTGGTTTTGAGGTTCATGGGTTTGGGGTCTGCCCTCCCAAAGCAGCACTGATTCTCATGTCTTTACCATCTGACCATGGCAGTCGAAACTTCAGATGCTTTCAGAGCCATAAAGCATGTTCCATCACAGTAATAAAGACTACTATGTTTCCATCAGATTTTATAATACCAATTCACGTTAAATTCCGATCTTACCGTCCTCTTTCATATTTCAGTAGGTACAATATCACTTCTTTATTTTTTAATTCTCTATTGGATGGATGTTTATGTATTAACTTATTTCTAGTTATTATTTCAGAATCTCATTTATCTCCAGTAACATAACTCAGGAGCAAGTTTAAGTGTGATGTTCTTCTAAATATCACTCATGTATAATAAAATATGTTAGATGGTAGGCTCAGCAACCACTTTTGGAAATTTCGATTTAAAAAATTTTTGTACTATGGTTCTGCTGATCAGTCTCCAGAATTTCATTCAATTTACCTTCACTGTTGAATGCAGAGCCATAAAAATCAGTGTAAAAATAAGCCATTAGAAAGAAAGGAAGTTCAGTTCAGTTCAGTCACTCAGTCATGTCCAACTCTTTGCAACCCCGTGAACCGCAGCACACCAGGCCTCCCTCCTGGAGTCCATCACCAACTCCCGGAGTCCACCCAAACCCATGTCCATTGAGTTGGTGATGCCGTCCAACCATCTCATCCTCTGTCGTCCCCTTCTCCTCCTTCCCTCAGTCTTTCCCAGCATCAGGGTCTTTTCCAGTGAGTCAACTCTTCGCATCAGGTGGCCAAAGTATTGGAGTTTCAGCTTCAACATCAGTCCTTCCAATGAACACCCAGGACTGATCTCCTTTAGGATGGACTGGTTGGATCTCCTCACTGTCCAAGGGACTCTCAAGAGTCTTCTCCAACACCACAGTTCAAAAGCATCAATTCTTCTGTGCTCAGCTTTCTTTATAGTCCAACTTTCACATCCATACATGACCACTGGAAAAACCATAGTCTTGACTAGATGGACCTTTGTTGACAAAGTAATGTCTCTGCTTTTTAATATGCTGCCTAGGTTGGTCATAACTTTCCTTCCAAGGAGTAAGCGTCTTTTAATATCATGGCTGCAATCACCATCTGCAGTGATTTTGGAGCCCAAAAAAATAAAGTCTGACACTGTTTCCACTGTTTCCCCATCTATTTGCCATGAAGTGATGGGACCAGATGCCATGATCTTCATTTTCTGAATGTTGAGCTTTAAGCCAACTTTTTCACTCTCCTTTTTCACTTTCATCAAGAGGCTCTTTAGTTCTTCCTTACTTTCTGCCATAAAGGTGGTGTCATCTGCATATCTGAGGTTATTGATATTTCTCCTAGCAATCCTGATTCCAGCTTGTGCTTCCTCCAGCCCAGCATTTCTCATGATGTACTCTGCATAGAAGTTAAATAAGCAGGATGACAACATATAGCCTTGACGTACTCATTTTCCTATTTGGAACCAGTCTGTTGTTCCATGTCCAGTTCTAACTGTTGCTTCCTGACCTGCATACAGATTTCTCAGGAGGCATGTCAGGTGGTCTGGTATTCCCATTTCTTTCAGAATTTTCCACAGTTTACTGTGATCCACACAGTCAAAGGCTTTGGTGTAGTCAATAAAGCAGAGGCAAGCGTAGAGGAAATTCTCAGATTTGCACCCACCCTCACCCAGTACACACTTATCAATTCCTTACCCCTGTTAGTCATACAGAAATTCTCATTTATTAAGTAATGGACATAGACAACTTAAAATTCCCTTTCACGTAGGGCATGCATGCATGCTCAATTTGCTTAGTCATGTCCAACTCTTCGCAACCCCATGGACTATAGCCCTCCAGTGTCCTCTGTCCGTGAGATTCTCCAAGCAAGAATACTGGAATGGGTTATCATTTCCTACTCCAGGGGATCTTCCCGACCCAGGGATGGAACCTGCGTCTTTTGCATTGGTAGGTAGGTTCTTTACCACTGAGCCGCCTGGGAAGCCCCTTGAAGTAAGGATGATGCAGCAAATATGCTAAAGGATTGTCTCCATTCTTTTAATATCTGTCAAGGGTCCATAATCATGTTTGCTGCAACCATTAACTGTTGCTAACCTTTTAATTTTTTCCTCTTATCAAATGGTTTACATTCTTCCTCTTAAGGTGAAAAGATTTGAGGTCATTTAATAAATAACTATTGACCATCTAACCCATCCTGGGCTCTGACTTCAGTGCTGGGGATAGTATATCTATGAGCAAGGCCAGCCTATTTCTCACGTTTGTGTGGCTTGTGTTATAGTCATGGAAAACAGGACACATACAGACACACATACACAAGGAAATGAATATAATAATTATCAAAAATAAGTATTACAAGGGGAGGAGAGAGGCAATGACAACAGTAAGGAGAACATGGGAAGCTGTCTGGAAAAGGGGTGACATTTCAGCTCTGAAAGTGGGAAGTTCTGGCTGTAGAAGGTGCATAGGAAGGAAGATGTTCTAGGTGAAGGTCTAGAGTTTGGCAAAAAAATTTATTTATTTTTTTTTTGACGGTAAGACCAGCTGACACATTATATTGGGTTGACCGAAACACTTGTTTGGGTTTTCCATAACATCATATGGAAAAACACAAATTTTTTGGCCAACTCAGTAAGTGTGGTGATCTGGACAACTGGCCTCTAAGACAATAGAAGGGGGTGTGGTTTTCATTTTCAGAGGAGCTTTTAGCACAATGAGGAAGATGGCACTCAGGCATCTCTTTGTGTAGTGTTCATCAAGCATACATGGATGGACTGTTATTCCTGTCAACAGTAATGGCAGACATTGCTAATCAACCTTAGCACTCTTTCCCCCAATCCTCAATTACTGTGGTATCCAGTTAGCTGTAAAATAACTGTTATTGCTGTCCTTACACTTGGTACTGCTCTGCCTTAAAGACAGAGATTGTATCTTTTTATTATAATATCCTGAACTCCAAGAGTAATCAGTACCAATAAATACTCAGTAAACACTCATTTATTCATTAAAGTAAAACTTACCTACTTACAGCCATTTTTTCTTATTATATATTAAATGCTTACTAATATATCAATAGTAACCCTAAGGTTACTTTAAACCAATGTGTAAGTATGCATGTGTATAATATATATTTTGGCAGACCTAGACATACAGCTATATCTGCAAGATTTATCTATTTGAATACTACAGTTCAGTTCAGTTGTTCAGTCATGTCTGATTCTTTGTGGCTCCATGGACTGTAGCACACCAGGCCTCCCTGTCCATCACCAACTCCTGGAGTTTACCCAAACTCGTGTCCATTGAGTTGGTGATGCCATCCAACCATCTCATCCTCTGTCATTCCCTTCTCCTCCTGCCTTCAATCTTTCCCATCATTAGGGTCTTTTCAAATGAGTCATCTCTTTGCATTAGGTAGCCAAAGTATTGGAGGTTCAGCTTCAACATCAGTCCTTCCAATGAACACTTAGGACTGATCTCCTTTAGGATGGACTGGTTGGATCTCCCTGCTGTCCAAGGGACTCTCAAGAGTCTTCTCCAATACCACAGTTCAAAAGCATCAATTCTTTGGCTCTCAGCTTTCTTCATCGTCCAACTTTCACATCCATACGTGACTACTGGAAAAACCATAGCCTTGACCAGACAGACCTTTGTTGGCAAAGTAATGTCTCTGCTTTTTAATATGCTGTCTAGGTTGGTCATAACTTTCCTTCCAAGGAGTAAGCATCTTTTAATTTCATGGCTGCACTCACCATCTGGAGTGATTTTGGAGCCCCCAAAAATGAAGTCTGCCACTGTTTCCCCATCTATTTGCCATGAAGTGATGGGATTGGATGCCACAATCTTAGCTTTCTGAATGTTGAGTTTTAAGCCAACTTTTCCACTCTCCTCTTTCACTTTCATCAAGAGGCTCTTTAGTTCTTCAATTTCTGCCATAAGGGTGCTGTCATCTACATATCTGAGGTTATTGTTATTTCTCCTGGCAATCTTGATTCCAGCTTGTACTTCAACCAGCCTGGCATTTCTCATGATGTACACTGCATATAAATCAAATAAGCAGGGTGACAATATACAGCCTTGACGTACACCTTTTCCTATTTGGAACCAGTCTGTTGTTCCATGTCCAGTTCTAACTGTTGCTTCCTGACCTGCATACAGGTTTCTCAAGAGGCAGGTCAGGCGGTCTGGTATTCCCATCTCTTTCAGAATTTTCCACAGTTTGTCATGATCCACAGAGTCAAAGGCTTTGGTATAGTCAGTAAAGCAGAAATAGATGTTTTTCTGGAACTCTTTTGCTTTTTCGATGATCCAGCGGATGTTGGCAATTTGATCTCTGGTTCCTCTGCCTTTTCTAAAACCAGCTTGAACATCTGGAAGTTCACGGTTTACATATTGGTGAAGCCTGGCTTGGAAAATAGTAAAGCAGTAAAGTCAATTGTTTTTACTGGATTTGTGAGCTCCTCAAAGCTATTGGGTTATACTTATTTAAGCATAAAGAGTAAAGCCTGTATGGTTTCTGGAGAGTGACTTAGTGTGTATGTGATCTTCTTGAATTGGAATGAGGGTCATATCATGATGTCAGAGAAGTTTATTAAAAACTAATAGCCCTATGAAGTTGGAGAACATTTCCAGGGTTGGGTGAGAAGAGGGAGGAAGTTATTTTAATCACTTGCATAGGCCATTTATAGTCCTGTCATCTCCTCTGTCATAAAGGTTATCACTTAATTATAAGATAACATGATTTGCTATTTAGATATCAGAGATAAAAACACACAGGCTGGGATCAAAGTGGAAATCAATTTTCAAAAGGTCTGGGTACTAATTAGTAAAGTTCATTCAGCTGTGTGTCTGTCAGACTAGCTTGGGTTAGGTTGTCTATTTTAAAAACAGATGAGCCAAGTTCTTTGGCTTCTGGGTCGGAGAGGACGACCACCTTTAATAGAGAGGGGTAGCTCAGGCAAGTGGGAGAAAGTGCCTGACCTCACCATGCAGGCCAACCAAGTGCCAGGACACACTCCCAGCATCCGGGGTCCTCTCAACGGCTTTTCTGCATTGCTCTTGAGTTGTGTAAGAAGATGGCAGATTCAGTAGGGTGAACAAAGCCTGCTGCTGCTGCTGCTGCTAAGTCACTTCAGTCGTGTTCGACTCTGTGTGACCCCATAGACAGCAGCCCACCAGGTTCCCCTGTCCCTGGGATTCTCCAGGCAAGAACACTGGAGTGGGTTGCCATTTCCTTCAGTGCATGAAAGTGAAAAGTGAAAGTGAAGTTGCTCAGTCGTGTCCAACTGTTCATGATCCCATGGACTGCAGCCTACCAGGCTCCTCTGTCCATGGGATTTTTTTCCAGGCAAGAGTACTGGAGTGGGGTGCCATTGCCTTCTCTGACAAAGCCTGCTAGTTACAGGAAAATGCAGGTGTGTATTCGCTTACCAGGGAGGGAACTTGTAAGCCAATGGATGTGTAGAAGTGATAAGAGGATAGATTTCAGTTCTCCCTAATGGATGAACTGGGCTTTCTGAGTGTGGTCAGGTCTGAATAAGGGTCTGGGGGAATTTCCTATCACTCACACTGAGGATCCTTTGTCAGGGGCATTGTTGAGGACAACCTACCAACACTGCTGTGTTTGAGAGGATGTGCTCTAGATTGGGTTGACCCTGGCTTGAATCTAAGTACTGATGCTATTTTGGAACTTCAGTTTTTGTTTTTTACTGTCTAAATAGATACCATAATTGTACCAACCTCAGTGCAGTTTCTGTAGAATTTAGCATGGGATATGTGTCCAAGAAATAAATGGTAGCTGCTTATTAGGATTTTTGGAATGATAGTGGTCATTGTTAGAACCCAGAAAGGGCAAAAGAGGACATTTTGTTGTTGTTTAATACTTTATCCCGCAACTCCCAGTCCAAGTTCAGTGCTTGCCCTGGACTCCCAGACAGAGGGCACACTTGAATGAGGATGAGCTCAGGAGAGATTATTTCCAAGGACATATGTGGAGGAATGGGGCTCAGGTGGAGAAGAACCATAGGGAATAGAGGGAGCTACAGAGGAGTTCTCATGACTGAAACTCAGAGAGGTGAGGGGAAGGTATGATCCTGCAACATAGCAGGAAAGAGAATTGGAAGAGCATGCTGACTCTGGAGGAGCCGTGGAGCTTTGGGAATGGGACTTAACTTCTCTTTTGTCTCTTCATCTGATCTCCTACTGGAACCCTCTCCAGCCAGTTGATACGGGAAGCCCAGAGGCAAGGGACTCCAATCAGCGTAGCCGATGCAGGTCAGCCTTCTGGAGCAGAGAACAGGGCAGTAAGTGGACGGATGGATCTAAGGGGCAACCCAACTATCACAGTGTCTCACACATAGTGAGCACTCAATAAAAATATATTGAATAAATAGCATCTCATAGGTAGTTGAATTAAATTGTGTTCCTTCAAACCATTGTTTTCTTAGCACTTCCTGTGTGCTAATTGCCATAAAGCCTGGAACAATGAATAAAGCTCAACCTTAGTCTTCCTGGGTATCCACAACGTGTCCATTTTTTAAAGGACTTTATATTTTTTGCATTAATTTGTACCATCTCCCTCTAAAGTAGGATTTACTATCCCCATCTTATGAAGAAGAAGCCCTAAATTTTGAGAGATTAACAGATATGTCCAGAGTCATACAGAGGGTGGAATGGGAATCCAAATGCTGGCTACTAGGATCCTCACATTCATCATTCCATCCTGGTTCTATGACTCCACAGAAAGGATTATTGATCTGATTGAACATGCTTTTTCTTTTTTCACCTAATGGTTGAATGAGTTCAGTAAATACTATTGTAGATGGGTTTAGCAGTATCTAGCTCATTGTTCCTATCAGAGGTACCGGTGTGAATCATCTGGGAACTTACTAAAATGAAGAATTTTGACAGTCTCCACCAGGTCTAATCTGTTGTGTTGGACTCCTTGCAGAATCCTTAATGGATAGGGTAGCCAGCCTGAGAGTGAACTCTGCTTTCATGAATCACTGATGAAACCCAGACTCCTAATTTTACAAAGGAAAGAAATGATGCTCAGAAAATCAGTGTGACTAGTTTGGTGATACAAGGCCAGTTGGTGTCAAACACAGGTTTTCATGTTGTCAGTAAATAAAATCAGCATCAAATAAGAGTAATACTCACTAAAGTATATAACAGAAGAGTGAGTGCATAAAACTTATTTGACTTAAGTGCTCTTTTGTAGAGGTGCTCCTGATAGCTAAAGGTGAATTAGATGACACTGTGATCAGAGAAGATGCACCCTAACAACAGATAGTGATTTAACACAGGTAACAATGTGAAATACGGCACCCCACGTCTAGGTCACTTTCAAAGACAGGATAATGGAGCTGCCTAGCGGTCAGCTTTTGCAGATGAGTGTAGGTTGAATTATAAGAATGGATACCCAAAGATGTGGAAAGACAAAGTCATCAGTGAGAATAGAAGATGCCGTTTTCATTTGTAAGGTGGACCTTTTATTAATGAATCTGGTTTTGGTGCCGATACTGGCTAGTGTAAAAATAAGCCTTCAATGACAGAATGAACACCAGGATTACTAAAGACCTCTAGTCTCCAAACTGGTCTTGTGTCTCTTGGTGGCAGATAAACTGTTCAAAAAAAGTGATGAATTTCTCCTCATAGAACTGAAAATGTGGACAAAATTCAGTGACTCATAAGAGCACACTCATGTGACAAATGTTTCTGAGTGTCCCTCATTCCAGGTCACATCACTCCTGAAGTATAATGATAAGTTATAAATTGTTTTAACAAGACTTTCAATGATCTGCTTAATCCGTGGAACTTAAAGTGGGAACTGATGTTCCTTCATGGTTACGGAGATGACATTGACAAAGGAGGATTTCTTAGGGAGCTGATAGAGCAGTTCCAACAGTGACAGGCTTCTGTACTGATCATTTGAGCATCTGTTTTCATAGATTCTGTCTGTACTGGTATTTAATGTATGTTAAATCTTCATTCTTTCAGTGTAGGCAACAGTATTTTCTATGATTTGTTCCATGAGTCTGTGTTGTTTTTTTTTTTCTTTTTTTTTTGACAAAGAGCTCTTGCACATCTTCTCACTAAGCTTGTATTTACTGAGTTTATTCATTCTCTTATGGAGAAATAATTCATAGTCTGTTATTAAGACAATGGCTTTGACTTTAGAATGAGTTTATGTCTTTAAGGATAGTTCTTAGCAAATGAGTCAACCATATGTTAAATCAAATTTAACATCCATTATGAAACACTGAATCATACTTTACATCTCAGTAATGATAACAAATGATCAGTTATCTCATGTTCTTCTCATTTGTACTACATCTCATCCATCTTGCTAATATTGCGAAGATTTATTAAATGAACAAGTATCCAACTATAACTGTTAGTATTAATTGCATCTTTTTCTATTTTCTTCTGTGGCCTTTCATTTCCATGCTTGCTTAAGCTCACTTTAATGTAGGTTTTAAAAGTAATAGGTTTTATTATTCTGAAATGACAATTAACAGAAAACTAGTAAGTTAGCAATAAAATTATTTCCATGAAACTCTGCAATTCCAGCAGCCCATTACAAGGCGAAGGATTTGCTTTATGTGCTCAGCACTGGAAGTGAAGATCTCTTTTTGCTAGAATAAAAACAGTCGGTTTTAAACCTCTGGAAACATTTCAGATCCCTTATGACTTAAAATTGCTACTTGGGTAGTAAAAGTTTAAATCACTTGAGTAAATTAGTAATTTAATCTTTAAGGTTTAACTAACATTTATTCTTTCTTTCTAAGTGCTTTCTGTTGGTATAAATTGTGAAGAGTTGCCTCTGTCTTTTCATAAGACTTTACTAGGCTTTTTCCGGAGAAGGCAATGGCACCCCACTCCAGTACTCTTGCCTGGAAAATCCCATGGAAGGAGGAGCGTGGTAGGCTGCAGTCCATGGGGTCGAGAGTCAGACACAACTGAGCGACTTCACTTTCACTTTTCACTTTCATGCATTGGAGAAGGAAATGGCAACCCACTCGTGTTCTTGCCTGGAGAATCCCAGGGACGGGGGAGCCTGGTGGGCTGCCGTCTATGGGGTCGCACAGAGTCGGACACGACTGAAGCGACTTAGCAGCAGCAGCAGCAGCAGGCTTCTTCAGCTCAGCAACTTCCAAACCAGTAGCTTCTTTCAGGCTCCCATTTCTGGAAAAAGTTCCACCATACTGTCTCTTCTCCAGGCTCTGAATACAGGCCCCTGCCTCTCATTTATGTCCTACATGTCCTCAACTTCTCAGGTACAGCTGCTTTTTCCTGTAAAATGATCTCTTAGATGTTTATACTTCGCTTGTGATTCTTTTTACATACCCCCTGGATTTCTACCCCAGGCTCTTGGTTGATTTTCAAAGCATTTGTCTTTCTTGGATACATCCTGCACTTCTGGTGAAACAAATCTTGCTCGGTTCTTCCGAGCTTTAGTTCATGAACTCACGTGTTCCTTGAGGGAAGGGATTCAGCACAAACTTGTTTCATGTTTCACCAAATTCCTGTTTTCATCAGATAACACATATCACAGAATTTTATCTAATGGGATGGTTGTGAGCGGAATTTCTTTCTAAATAGCAAATGTCACACTAATGTATTATCTTTATTGGGATAATAATAATAAAAGTGACCATTTACTAAATTGCTTTTATGAATGTGGTGTTTTATATCTATTTACCTCTGATTCTTGTACAAACCTCGAGTGAAATTGAAAGTCACTCAGTCGTGTCTGACTCTCTGTCATCCCATGAACTGTAGCCCACCAGACTTCTCTGTCCATGAAATTCTCCAGGCAAGAGTAGTGAAGTGGGTTGCCCTGCTCTTCTCGAGGGGATCTTCCTGACCCATGGATTGAACTGGAGTCTCCCACATTGCAGGCAGATTCTTTACCCACTGAGCCACCTGGGAAGCCTGCCCCCTCCACTCCCCGCCACCCCCCACACAATTTGTTTGCTGACCATAGATACCAAAATCTGACCAGAATTTTGAGAAGAACTGGTAATAGAGCTTGGGGTTTGGGAGGAAAGTTTAATTTAGGGAGGAAATTTTTTTGTGAGAGATTTCATAGACCTAGAACCATAAAGTTGAGTTTCAGTTTTAGAGGGATGGAGTAGGGTCACCTGGATTTCACTGTTGCAGGGCTGGGATGCAGAGACAGCACTGTGGCTTCTGATGGGATCCTTTGAGGATTTCCTGAGGTGAGGTAGAGGAGGAAAACTTAAAGAATGTCCTAGGATTTTAGAAAGATTTTGAAAATCTCCATGTCAAGGAGAAGGCATCTTCATTTAAATCTTATCATGAAACATAAATGCAAATCTAAAGGTAAAATCTGGAAGCTGCTATGTGAAGACTGATATCTTGTAAAACTTGTTCAGTGTTATGTAAACAAATGGTAAAAATCCTCTAGTTGAGATATAACTAAGGGAAGAATTGATACGCTGAGGCACCGAATCGCTACCACCCCCTTTCTTGATGCCATAGAAAGGAGAATAATAAGTACCTGTCTTGAAATTAGGTAGTTACCAAAGCTTGGTATAATGCTAAAGATGATGCTGCATTTTCTTAACTAGGCTGTTCACATACTTTCTTAAAAAGTGTGGGAATGTTTCCCATTTGATCCATAGTTAGCCTTACATTCTCAACCCTAGAGTAAATGTTTATAGTCCAGTTCATGCTACTGTCATATTCTCAATCAAATAGGAAATTACTTTCCTGGGTTTGGCCGAGATTGAGAAGGAATATTGTGCATCATCAGCATAACATTAACTAAAATTATGTCATTCGTGATGGAACCTAACAAAAATCTGCAGGTGCCCAGCAGGAGACTAAGAATTTCAGTTCAGTGACGTTTTCCTTATGATATCCGTAACCTGTACTTGTGTGACTGTAGCACGTGTTACGGCTTTGTTAAAGACGAGTGTTCACTCATTGCCCATTCTGTGCAGCTCACTGTGCTGATCTGTGTGGAAGAAACGAAATGAAGACCTGGTTTCTGCTGTCAAGAAGCTTACCACCTATTTGGATAGACAGAGGGTACCACGTGACAGGATTTGGGCTGTTACAGACTGGTGGTTCTCCGTGCTATGAGAATACTGAGGTGGTGGATATTTATTTTGATGGGAGGACTGGAAAAGTTTCACAGACAGTGTGACTTCTGAGCTAGTCCTTGAAAGTTTCAACTAGTAGAAATGTGTCCAAAAGGCTGTAAAATTCTAGAAATAGTAATTTGACTGATTAACCAGGACAGAGATAAGGGACAGCTATGAGACTGGAGGGGTAGAGCAGCATACGTTTCACAGAATCCTAAATGCCATTTGGGAGGCTTTGGACGTCATTTCAGAAGCACCAGACGTTTTAGGAAAGGAAGTAACAGGATCAACGATGTGTTTCATGAGATTAAATGTGGCCCTTCGGTGGTAGCTTGTGTTAGTGCTACAGTATAGGGAAGAGTTGAAGTAGGAAAACTGGGAAGGAGAGAAAAGGCTGATAAAATAGAAATGGAGTCACCAGTACTCGGTGAGATACTAACAGTAGGAGGCAGGTCTCCCCAAAAGTTTGTTTCCAGCCCAAGTGAGTACCCCACCCCCACCTTGGTGTTCTTTTTTTTTTGAAATTTATGTCTTAATGGGAGAATGATTACTTTGCAATGTTGAGTTAGTTTCTGCTGTACAATAACATGAATCACCTTTAAGTATACATATATCCCCTCTCCTTTGAGCCCCTCTCCTACTCCACTCCTCCCCCGCCCCCCATCCCATCTCTCTAGGTCATCACAGAGCGCTGAGCTGAGCTCCCGGTGCTGTACAGCAGCGTCCCACTAGCTCTCTATTTTACACATGGTGGTGTATATGTCTTGATTTCTTTAACTGAGACATTGACAATAAACCATACAGAGATAGAACTAATTATTATAAAACCTTGCTTCAGAGAAATGATACATATGCATAGCACATATACATCACACTTCCTTGATTTTGTGATGTTACTGGTTGTAAGAACACCACTGATTGCATATGCTAACATATTAAACACCTAAGTCAATTATAAGATGCATCTCCATTTACTTATGTTAACAATGTAGATATAAGCATCTTAAAATTTAGGAAATAGGGCAATCACCCTTCAGTTATTAGCATTTACTAACTTATAGTATATTGGACCAGAGAAGGCTATGGCACCCCACTCCAGTACTCTTGCCTAGAAAATCCCATGGACGGAGGAGCCTGGTGGGCTGTAGTCCATGGGGTTGCTAAGAATCAGACACGACTGAGTGACTTCACTTTCATGCATTGGAGAAGGAAATGGCAACCCACTCCAGTGTTCTTGCCTGGAGAATCCCAGGGACAGGGGAGCCTGGTGGGTGGCCGTCTATGGGGTCGCACAGAGTCGGACACGACTGAAGCAACTTAGCAGCAGCAGCAGCAGTATATTGGACAATCAGGTAATCGTAGCTGGTACATACTTTCTAATATTAGAATTTTTACCAGTTCGTAATACTAGAATTTCACCACTTTTGTATACTGACTCTCTGCAACCTTGGGAAAGTCATTTTACCTCTGCAGGGTGGAAAGTGCAACAAAGATTCTGAAGTACATTGATAAAAAGCACTATAGGAAACCCTTAATGTTATTTTATCTCTATCATGTCATTCACCCCTTAATACATCCCATAATTAAAGCTAGAATGAAAGATCATCAAATGTTACCTGTAGTTGAATTTTAAAGAGTGGGAAAAATCTAAAGAAATGATCAAACCTAGCTATTCATCCATATTCACTGGGAAGTTTATTCAAAATATAAAAGAATATCTTGGGTCTTACCTTCACCTCTTAAATCAGGACTTTTGGGGAATGGAGTCTGGAATCTCATCTTCCTGATAAGCTCCACAGGTTATTCTGATGCATGAACAGAGTTGATATCTGAGGTGCCTGGACAGCCTTACCTGGATTCTAGGGGATCAGCATAGTGATCCTACAGTTGGTGATCTTTCCTTCTGTTAGAACAGCCTAAATGTGGTGTAGGGGTCGGGGACTTTGTTTTTTGGGTTACTGGTGGTTTCTGCAATGCTATCTCTTCCCAACTTTATCATTCACCCTTATATCCCACATTTTAATGGGATCAGCTTCTTTGGATTCTCTAAGCATTGTCTGGATATTGCAACATTGGCAAATTGTTTCTTCATCATTTGCTTTGGTAAAAGTTTAATGAAAAAAAAATACAACTTATTAGACATAATTCACAATTTTCCTAATTAACCATAGCATGCTCCTGAAATCTAAGGAACATTAAAAAAATCTAATTATGTAGATGATAAACAGTGTCCTTTTCTTTTTCCAGGTAGGAAGTAATGGGTTTGCCTCTCTCTGGATTTAATGTTGACAGTATAGGGCAGGAATGCTAATCATTGACGCTGCAATAAAAACTTAGAAATGTTAAAACCTTTCTCATACAAAATTATATTCTACATTTCAAATGGGAAAAGGCAGTTTGAACTTGAATCTCTGTACTCCTTTACTAGAAATTTACCCTATTCCCTAACCTCTTCTGCTATTTACCTAGATTTTTATTCACTAAATACAGACATTTTAAATGTCTTTGGCCCCTAGGGCTCCCAAACCTGTAAAGAAATAATCTTTCTCTTCTGGACTTCAAAACCAACTACTGGAAATCTTATCATCCGTTTAGTCCAATGCATATTAAAATTGAGCAATTAATTATCTCTGGTTCTAATCCAGTAAGCCTGTGCAATTAACATCTGGGGTTCAGTTCATCTTTTTGCTGACTTTCTCATTTAAGGATTGGGACACAGTGGATCTCCCTAGAAGACATATTTAACAAAGATTATTTCCTGTGTTTAAATCTTCATTTCTTTTAACCCATGCTTTGTTTTGTGCATATTTTCATTAACACCTTTCAGTTGTAAATTTTGTCCTAGGAAGAGATTGCTGGCAGTAAGTAATTTTTTTTTTTTAAATGAGGTGGAGGGTGAATTTAGTTGTATCCCTTAATTTTTTGATTGCCAAATAAGATGGAGTATGTCAAAATTACCTAAACAGCAAACAATTGATCAACTAAGTAATAAATAGAGACATAGTCATTAGCCATATGGTGTGATTTTGCTTGCTCTGTCCTCTTGGCTAAACATTCCTACCTGCTTGCTGGTATTCAAAATGAACCTTAAGATTGCGTACACCATTTATTTCACCATGAAAGAATAGGTAGGCTAAGTATATAATCACAAATACCAAGAAGAGTTATTTTAGGAGCCTGATTTCACATTAGGTTATAATGAATGAAGGGACTCTTTCTTTCCTCTGATAGCAGGAATAATCAGAGATGGACTCTGAAAGGTAGATTGACTCACTTCTAAGTAAACAGTGGCCGAAGGAGGCTGAGAAAGAAGGGAACTACACAGAAGCAAGGAAAGGGAGGCACTGAAGCTTGACTTTACTATTTTTACTAGAATCTGGGGTTCTCTAAGTAGTGAGTGATGCTCACTGTTGAGAAAGCCTTATTTCCCAGTTCCACCAGATGGGGCTCCAGCCTTTTTCATAGCAAGGTTATATGTCACCTCCTCCAAGAAGCCTTCCTGGCTTTCAACTACAATATTGGTTCCCATGCCTTTATGCTTCTATTTCTACTTTACTTACAGTGAAAACATTATACCACCATGTGCCTCTTTTCCCAGGAAATTTCATTTCAGGAGTTATTTCTATGTCTACTGTTGCTTTTTCTCTGTCACAGTCTCCTAGCACAATACAATGATCTACAATAAAGGTTAACAGATTTAATATATAGAGAGAGTATTTATGATATCACGGAAACTATGATCTTCTAAATATGGTTCTATTTACTAAGGAATATTTGAAAAATACAGAAAAAATAAAAAGAGGAAACAAGTCCACATTAATTCTGCTTCTCAGACATAACCGTTCTTAACAATCAGGTGAATTTCCTCCCATGGTTCTATTATTGTTGTTCAGTCGCTCAGTCGTGTCTGATTCTTTGTGACCCCATGGACTGTTGCACGCCAGGCTTCCCTGTCCTTCACCATCTCCTGGAGCTTGCTAAAACTCACATCCATTGAGTCGGTGATGCCATGTAACCATCTTGCCCTCTGTCATCCCCTTCTCCTCCTACCTTCAATCTTTCCCAGCATCAGGGTCTTTTCTAATGAGTCAGGTCTTCACATCAGGTGGCCCACTGTTCTATAACTAACTGAAAATATGCATTTGGTGGTCTTTTGTATATTTATAAAGTTTGCATATACATGCAGTCACATATATTTGCACATTTTGTTTTACTTTTTTAACACTTAGCTATGTCAACTTATTTCCACATTATTAAGTATTCTTTGAAAACCTGATTTTGTAATGCTTTTTGAATATTAGCCATTGCATATCCAAATTTATTTAACTGTCCCTGTTTTTAGTAATTTTGTTATTGTTATACATAAAACTGTGACATATGTCTTACAAATAATCTTTGTCTTGATCTCTGATAATTACATTGGCATAAATTTTTGAAGGCTGTGGATAAATATTTTGATATTATTTGCCAATTTGCCCTTAATAGTAGTGTATACTTGTGCCTGTTTCCTTGTAGCTTCCATGGATCTGAGTATTTTTATTGGAAGTCTTTTTTTGCCTTTTTCCTAATAAAAATGCTATTTCATTGTTTAAAACTATGGTTAATTGAACATAGTGAAGTTGAATGTATTTTTCGTATTGTACTTATCCATTTATATTTTCTTCATGGTTTTAATCTAGTTTTCTAATGAAGTGTTTGTATCTTATCGCTTTGTAATAGCTCTTTATCCAAAGATATTAGTTGTTAGTCTAGAATACATTTTTCAAATACATTTTTTCCCATACGTTGCTCACTTCATTTTGTTTGTAATGATTTTGGGGAGCTGAAGGTTTTAATTTTCGGTTGTGATATGTATCATTGTTTCCATTGACATTTGAGCATCATTATACTTAAAAAATTCATTCTAATCCAGATAAATAAGCCGTATTTTTTTCTTCTTATCTAATGGCTCCGTTTGCTGCTTTTATTTCATTAGTAGATGTGTGATTTATTTTAGCATTTGACAGGAGAAAGAGATGTAACTTGTTTCCTATAAATAGTCAACCAATATTTCTGCCGTTATTTGCTGTAGTCTTTGCTTCTCTGAGATTTGTACTGTGATTTATATAAACACTAGGATCTTCCCAGGTGGCGCTAGTGGTAAAGAACCTGCCTACTAATGTAGGAGACATAAGAGACACAGGTTTGACCCCTGGATCTGGAAGATCCCCAAGAGCAGGGCATTACAACCCTCTCCAGTATTCTTGCCTGGAGAGTCCCATGGACAGAGGAGCCTGGCGGGCTACAGCCCATATGGTCTCTTTCTGGCCTTTCTCTTCTGTCCATTGACCTAAATATCCTTAGATCAATATGCTTCCAACCATTGTAGTTTCACTGGTTATTTTAAAGAATTTTTTTTTCCCCAAAAGTAGGTTTATCTCATGAGTGGAAGCTTTCTAATGTTCTCACTTAATTTAGGAGCAGCATTTGTACATAAGTGTATGTACTTAATGGCCTATCTGTAAAAACAGAGGGAAATTTTGTCTTAATAGGAATAAAATAAGTAAATAAAAGGGTAATAGACCATTTGGAGCTTCCTAGGTAGCTCAGTGGTAAAGAATCCAGCTGCCAATGTAGGAATCACAGAAGACGTAGGTTCAAACTCTGGGTTGGGAAGATCCCCTGGAAAAGGGAATGGCTACCCACTCCAATATTCTTGCCTGGAGAATCCCATGGACAGAAGACCGTGGCAAGCTATAGTCCAAGGGGTCTCAAACGAGTCAGACCCAACCGAGAACACACATACATGCACATATACCATTTGAGGACATGATACTGTTTTTCTTTATGTATCTTTATGGTACTTAAGAGCATGATCTTTCAAGATTTTAAATTCTGGTCCCAGTCTTGCCCCCAAGTAGATGTAACCTTGTTCAAGTTAATTTATCTTTTTTTTCTGTGTCCAAATTTTAAAAATAAGAGTGTTCTCACAACACCTTTTGTAATCATGAAGATTAAGTAATTTATATAAACTGTTGTGCTTGGCTTATAATGTGTGTGTGTGTGTTTTAATTCTTAAAAGTTTTCATTGTGGTTAAATATACATAACATAGTAGTTACCATTTTAACCATTTTTAAGTATTCAGTTCAGTAGTACTCCTAATCCTCACGTATCATTGGAGCTCATTAGGGTCAATGCTAAGAGCAGGATGCAGTGACTGAAATGCTACAGGACAAAACAACAAATCCCAGAAGATTAAGCCCCACTTACTAGGTTAGTTGTACAGATCACACACAAATTTAACAGCTCTTATTTTTTCATCCTTTTTTAACTTAGCTGCTAAACTGATCTAACTAAGAAGGATTTAAGAGTTGTAGTAATGATGTTTATATAATATACGTATGCTAGTGTCTTTATTTGTGTATCCAATAGTTTATTGAATGGCTAATATATATCTCACATAGTTATAAGTCATGTAGTTACAGAAGTAAAAAGAGAGACGGGCTCTTCACCTTCATGGAGCTACTTCCTGGTAAGGAAAGAAGTTAATATATACGCAGAGAATTAAATGAGAAAGATCATCACAGAGCATCATAAGTAACGTGAAGATTTGGCCATGGGGTAAGAGGACACAGCATTCAGGGGGTAGGAGAGGCTACTTTAGACAGACTGGTCAGGAAAGGTCTCCTTTATTGGATGGTGGGTAAGCAGAGGGCTTCCCTGGTGGCTGAGATGGTAAAGAATCTGCCTGCAATGCTGGAGACCTGGGTTAAATCCCTGGGTTGGAAAGATCCCCTGGAGAAGGGAACAGCTACCCACTCCAGTATTCTTGCCTGGAGAATTTGGCAAGGCTGCCAGGTTACGCTGTCCACAGGGTCGCAAAGAGTTGGACACAACTGAGATACTTTCACTTCTCTTTTTCAAGCAGAGAGCTGTAGAGGACACTGTGGTTGACTCTCCACCGATGTCCCATCCAAGTCAGTGAGCCCATAGTCTTGCCATGGGTCGGTAAGCAGCCCAAGTTGGCCAAATAAGATGCTGTGTGTATGGTTACCGGGGAGGGGCCTGTTCTTTCTCTGCTGCCTGACCACAAAGGCTCAGGCAGGCTTGACAGCTGCTGACTTCTGCTGTGCTTCTACTTGGGACTCCAGGATGCTGATTTCTGTGTCTATTCTAGATGAGTTTACCCAGTTTCCATCCTATTCTCAGTCAAGTTAGATTGGTTGGGAATCTGAAATCAATGTTTCTCAGATTCTCTCATAGTCAGATTCTAGGTCCAGAAAGGGTTGCTCCAGTTCAAAATATTCATGGGATATCTGACTGGTACAAGTGAGGTGGAGGCCATTTTTAGCCCTCCTTTTGCTATTTTGATTGGCAAGCGTGGCTGAAGATGTGGGGATTCCTTGCAGTCATATTCCTTTGTCCATTCTCCAGCTTTGTGAGGTTTAAGCAGTGATGGAAGTGGCAGAAGCAGTGCTGGCAGAGCTCTGATCTGGCTTCTTGAGCTCTGAACCATAGCTGCAAATATGGCTTTTTCACTTCATGGCATGCCCAGAGGCTAGTAAGATGGGGGCAGGCTCTTGATCACATTGTGGCTCTGAGATCGCCTCCGAGAAAGCATGTCTTTGTAACTTCCCTGTGGTAGATGGGATTGATTTGAGAAAGAATTGACAAAGAGAGCAAAGAGAAAGAACTGATGAAGAGAGCAAAGAGAAAGAACTGACCCATGCTAGTAACTTCATTGTAGACAGTGAAGTGAAAGTCACTCAGTTGTGTCAGGGGTCGGACTCTTTGCGACCCCGTGGACTATACAGTCCATGGAATTCTCCAGGCCAGAATACTGGAGTGGGTAGCCTATCCCTTCTCCAACGAATCCTCCCAACCCAGGAATCAAACCAGGGTCTCCTGCCTTGCAGGAGGATTCTTTCCCAACTGAACTATCAGGGAAGCAGCTACTTATCATATCCTATATCACTAAGATGATGAATTTCTATATTGTTCAAGTCATTTTACTGGGGGTCTTCTTTTTCTTGCAGCTAAAAGCAACTTTTAGAGGTGTAGATATTAGAGTTGAGAGGATAAAAACCTGGGAGGATCTTGCGGAATGTTGCTTCAGGCCCAGAATAGGGCGGTGTTTGAATTGAGACCTCTTTTAGCTGGGTGGAAGTACCTAGAAGGCTTTTGCTCTTCAAGTCAAAATTCTGAGCAGAAAAGTAAGGTTTGTAGACATAAAGCAGTAGTTCAAGAGCTAGCCAGAGGCAGCGCGTGTGCGTGCTAAAGTGCATTAGTCATGTCCTCCTCTTTGCAACCCTATGGATGGTAGCCCACCAGTCTCCTCTGTGCATGGGATTTCCCAGGCAGGACTACTAGAGTGGGTTGCCATGCCCTCCTCCAGGGGATCTTCCCAAACCAAGGATCAAACGCATGTCTCTTATGTCTCCTGCATCGGCAGGCAGTTTGTCAACATTTCAGCCTGTTTGTGAGTTGGTGTTCTTGTTTTTGTTGTTGTTGTTTTAAGACAAAAATACTGAATTTCCAAGTATTTAATTAAAGGACAACCACGTATAGCAGTTCAGATATTTTATTAGCGCAAAATGTGATATAAATGAAAGAGATTTCCCCAGTGCCCATTAAAGGCAGGATAACCCAGTTGACCCATTGCTGGAAGCAGTCTCCTCTGCTTGGGGTGGAAACATCTCTCCACAAGCTCAGAAGTCTATCACACATTCTCAGTTTTAGAAGAATGCCACCATCACCTTTTATTACTGAGCTTTGACTGCACCGTTGGTTAAAGAGCGGATGTTTATCTTATCAGAAGGCTATTTTTAACTTTAACTATTCCCTTTGCTTCTGCTTATTCTAGATTTAAGCTAAGCCTTTAACTTTATTTACATGCATTTGTAAATTGGTCTAAATTCCAAACACAGACTATTTAGAAGACTGGAAAAATCAATATTCAGTGGCATTCTTTGGTAGAGAAACAATTTATACTTTTTTTTTTTTTTTGGCATAGAAGGCTGCTCTTTAGTGTAAGTGATACATAGCATAGCTTACCTCTGAACAGGAGAGGACCCTGAGGACAGAAAGGTCAAGGAAATTGTCCTTGGAATATAGTTTTTCTGTTTTCTACACAGCCCTGACATGGGACCAATTTTAGCCTATTTCAATTGTGTGAATCTTTGAATTTACGATCCAAGCCTCAAAAACAGAAGTCCTTTCACATTTCCCTGTAGTTTTTCATAAAGCGTCTGTCAGAACAGTCAGCTTAAAATGCCACTTTGGGCAATTATTGTCTTATTTAAAGAAAGGGAGAGGGCTACTGTAAACGTGCCACTGGTTTACTTCCAGGGGCTCCAAGGGGTTAGCAACCAACCGAGAGCCTCAGCTTCAGCTACTGACTGTAAGGAAAAAAAAAAAAGCTTCACCTACAGAAAGGTCAGATTTCTGCAGACACAAGCAGGCTAGCTGAGAACAGGGTTTCTGGGTCCCTTGAGTTCCGTTTTCACCTTTTCATCTTGCTAAGTCTCAATACTCTAAGATACTTATTTACACACAAGCCATTTTCTGCAGCATTTAAGAAAACCATCAACCACTTGGCTGTGCCCAGCCCCTTCTCTGTTCTGCTTTGCTAGACCTGCTGGGACTTGGAGGCCTTTGGACTAGGAACCCTAAGGGTTGTTGTCTTTCCAGTTATTTTGCCCAAGAAATATCTCCTATTTATTCTCTCTTTAGGAATAAGCCAGAGATAGTTTCATTTCTTTTTTCCACCCCCTAAGGCTTACTTATAGTGTCAAATGGAAAATTATTGCACTTTTGGAAGTGAGTTTTATGGAGCTTAATACCCTCTGAGATGCATGAAGTGACTTGACGAGTTCAAATACAGACTTTGCTGACACATTCCTTGTGTGAGTGGTGTTAACAGAAGAACTAGTATTTCTTCTCGGGCTCTCCTGCTGAACTTAAAAAATTAGCCCCATTTTCAGACCTGAGGTGTGGCTGAAGAAACATCCTAGCTGAAAAAGCCTTTCCCTGTTGTCATCTTCATCTCCCTCTCTTCCTCCTCTTGCTCTCTCCTATGCCCTAGAGCAGGATTAACAGCATGTGTGGCTCTTCCAGTTCCAAGTGGCCCTCTGACACTGTGGCGACTGGCTTGGGTTGTCTTTAGGAAATGGAGAATTGCTAGATCGACAGTGAAAGCTCAGGAATCCAAGTGGCTACGGTGGTGCTAGTGGTTAAGAACCTGTCTGCCAATGCAGGAGACATAAGAGTCTCAGGTTCAATCCCTGGGTCAGGAAGATCCCCTGGATCTTGGCATGGCAAGGGCATGGCAACCCACTCCAGTGTTCTTGCCTGGAGAATCCCATGGACGGAGGAGCCTGGTGGGCTACAGGCCACAGGGTCACAGAGTCAGACATGATTGAAGTGGCTTAGCATGCAACAGCCAATACTTAGAAAGAGAAGAAACTAAGGTGGGTTTGATAGCTAGGAAATGAAAACGACAACACATTTTAGCAAAAGCAGTCAGGCCAGGAGGCCTCTGTGCTATACAGGTTTTGGCAGGAAAGTGGGAAGGATATGGCTGGTAATGGGAAATAGGCACTGGGTATCCAACCAAGAGTCCACACAGGAACAATTGCAGCAAAATAGGATGGGGTAGTACTGGATAAGCTCTTTGATAAAAACCAAGCAAATACACAGAAATGACTTACTTTTGTTTTTGGCTTAACCGGCTGAGAACCAGTATCTTTTTTTTTTTTTTTAAGTATCTATTTATCTATTATTTTTGGCTGCACTGACTGTGTGTTTGTTGCTGCTCCCAGACTTCCTCTAGTTGCAGCGAGCAGGGACTGCTCTCTAGATGCGGTGTGTGGGCTTCTCGTTACGGCAGCTTCTCCTGTTGTGGAGCTCAGGCCATAGAGTGCAAGGGCCCAGTATTTGTGGAGCACAGGCTTAGTCAGCATGTCACATCTTCTCGGATGAGGGATTGGACCGTGTTCCCTGCATTGGCAGGTGGATTCTTAACTACCGAAGCACCAGGGAAGTCCTAGAACCAACTTTTGAGCTACTGCTGAACTAGTTTCAGGAGTCCTCAAACAGTTACTCCTACAAGTACAGAGTCCTAAGTTGTATCTAAAACTCTGGTCTTCTTCCTCAATCCAGAGGGACTCCCTCAAAAAACTCCAAGGGAAAAAAAATAATGCTTTTTTATAAAGATAACTGTCAAGTGTACTCACTGAATTAGCTTTTACAGTCCACGGGCTGGCAGAGAGTCAGACAGGACTGAGTGACTGAGCATGCAAGTAATTTTACTGGGATGATGCATATGGTAAAAATCAAGCAAAACCAGTCTCCAAATCCATAACACTGAATTAATGTGAAATTAACCAATCTGTCAAAGTAATCAAACTAACGCATTCCTGAAGATGAAACCTTGGAGACATTTTATAAGACCTTTTAGGGACTCGAACTACCCTTTCAAAGCTTTCCGAGAATAGTGTGTGTGTGTATTTTAATTAATCATTAAAATAGATGTGTCTCATCAAATAAATATTGCTTTTTCAAAGCAAACTGAGAGTGTCCACATAGAAGAAAACCTTTCTGGTATTTACAAAAGATTATATTGAAAAATTATTTGCATTCCTAAAGTCTTTTAATCTCCTACTTGGTAGGTTATTCTGATAAGAGCATGAATTGTATATCTTCATTTTTATCTGTAAGAAAACCTATCTTGTACAAGATAGTTTACTGTGAAGTTCTATCTGTGTTACATGCTCTGAATGTGTAGATTGATTCATCTGTTGTGGGGGGAAAAAGTATTAAGACTTTTAAAGGTCAAAATTTGTCTAATCAAATAAGTCCTTTCCTAGGAAAATACTGGCCAGGTTTATTTTCAAAAGCAGGTAAAATACCACGCTTTTAAAAAGGAATTTATTTGCTTACTATAGAACCGATGTGAATTATCACTCATCTTTCTTAGTTAATTTAGCTTCCCAGGCGGCTCGGTGGTAAAGAATCTGCCTGACAATATAGGAAATGTGAGTTCGATCCCTGGGTTGGGAAGATACCCTGGAGAAGGAAATGGCAACCTACTCCAGTATTTTTGCCTAGAAAATTCCATGGACAGAAGAGCCTGGCAGGCAATATAGCTGAGCATGCACTCATGAGGCACAAATATAGGAGAGCCCTATATTCCAAGACTGTTTCATTTCTTTATATATACAGAAATTTTCAGCAGGAAGTTTTACATTTCTAAAGGGCTTCAAGTCAAAAAGTATTAAAAAAATTTTTTTATTTAAATTAATCATATACAGGTACTCTAAAGGTAGGGCAGGATTTCGCTTTCCAGGTTCTTCATTGCCTGAGTGGTGGGTGTTTTCTGCCTTGCATCAACGTTGTGGCTTTTAGACTTATTCCTAAAACTGGGAGACCAGAGAATGAGGCAGGCACCACTTGCACCCTTTGGGACACAGGATCAGGGATTCGCATCTCTTCTGAATTGTGTCCATGTCCTTGGGTGGGCATCTTCTAGTTTGATGTAGTGTTCTTTTCTCTGAAAATTCATCCCTTTGCCACAAGTATCATTACTCTTTCCTCCCTTTTCCTCTTTTAATGTAATGTTGGAAGTTTTTAGAGTCAAAATAAAATTCTTCAAGATGGGCTTTCAACTAAAAAAAAAAAAAACAGCCCACATTTATCTTTTTACAAATTTGGAGTTGAAAATTTGGGTGTGAAAGCTACTGCATCTCACATTTCTGTCTTGCTAACATATGTAATTATACATGGCAGATCAGAGGAAGTTGAGCTCAGGGTAAAGCTAATGAAGAGATATTTCTTTACCAGTACCATTAGCTGGGTAGAAAGCACAGCTTTGGAGTCTTATATTCTTCTGTTTGATCTATTCTGATCACTAAAGCCATTGTAACAGGTCAGGTGAGGTCTGTTTTTTTTTTAAATTTTTATTTTATTTTATTTTTTAACTTTACAATATTGTATTGGTTTTGCCATATATCAGAATGAATCCGCTTTTCTATATTTTAAATATGTGTTAGTCCCTCAGTCATGTCTGACTTTGTGAGATCCCATCAGCTGTAAACCGCCAGGCTTCTCTGTCCATGGAATTCTCCAGGAAAGACTACTGGAGTGGTTAGTCATTCCCTTCTCCAGGTATTTTAAATCTCAGTTCAGTTCAGTTGCTCAGTTGTGTCCGACTCTTTGTGACCCCAGGAATCGCAGCACGCCAGGCCTTCCTGTCCTTCACCAACTCCCAGAGTCTACCCAAAATCATGTCCATAGAGTCGGTGATGCCATCCAGCCATCTCATCCTCTGTCGTCCCCTTCTCCTCCTGCCCCCAATCCTTTCCAGCATTAGGGTCTTTTCCAATGAGTCAACTCTTCGCATGAGGTGGCCAAAGTATTGGAGTTTCAGCTTCATCATCAGTCCTTCCAATGAACACCCAGGACTGATCTCCTTTAGGATGGACTGGTTGGATCTCCTTGCAGTCCAAGGGACTCTCAAGAGTCTTCTCCAACACCACAGTTCAAAAGCATCAGTTCTTTGGCTCTCAGCTTTCTTCACTGTCCAATTCTCACATCCATACATGACTACTGGAAAAACCATAGCCTTGACTAGATAGACCTTTGTTGGCAAAGTAATGTCTCTGCTTTTTAATATGCTATCTAGGTTGATCATAACTTTCCTTCCAAGGAATAAGCATCTTATAATTTAATGGCTGCAATCACCATCTGCAGTGATTTTGGAGCCCCCAAAATAAAATCAGCCACTGTTTCCACTGTTTCCCCATCTATTTCCCATGAAGTGATGGGACCGGATGCCATGATCTTAGTTTTCTGAATGTTGAACTTTAAGCCAACTTTTTCACTCTTCTCTTTCACTTGCATCAAGAGGCTTTTGAGTTCCTCTTCACTTTCTGCCGTAAGGGTGGTGTCATCTGCATATCTGAGGTTATTGATGTTTCTCCCGGCAATCTTGATTCCAGCTTATGCTTCTTCCAGCCCAGCATTTCTCATGATGTACTCTGCATGTAAGTTAAATAAGCAGGGTGACAATATACAACCTTGACGAACTCCTTTTCCTATTTGGAACCAGTCTGTTGTTCCATGTCCAGTTCTAACTGTTGCTTCCTGACCTGCATACAGGTTTCTCAAGAGACAGGTCAGATGGTCTGGTATTCCCATCTCTTCCAGAATTTTCCACAGTTTATTGTGATCCACACAGTCAAAGGCTTTGGCATAGTCAATAAAGCAGAAATAGATGTTTTTCTGGAACTCTCTTGCTTTTTTGATGATCCAGTGGATGTTGGCAATTTGATCTCTGGTTCCTCTGCCTTTTCTAAAACCAGCTTGAACATCTGGAAGTTCACGGTTCACGTATTGCTGAAGCCTGGCTTGGAGATTTTGAGCATTAATAAATCCCAGCAAAGTAGAGACATTACAAATATCTTTGATCCCCCCTAAAATCAGGGTATTTCTCTGTTTGTGATTTTACAGGTATTCTGCTCCATATTGAGATAGAGCACAAAGCTCTTTTACTTTGCAGGATTATTGAGAGATTGGGTGTGTGTGTGTGTGTGTGTCTGCCCATCTATGTACATTCATTTCTACGTAGTGTCTGTAAAATAAAGTTGACAGCAGCTTCACGGTTGGACAGGAGCCTCGCTCTGAACCAGTGTTTGGTTGGCACTTGGTTACCTTACCCCTTTTCCTGGAGAGTTTTGTATCCAAACAGTAACTTCATCGTTGGTTGGGAAAACAGGAGTGGTCTTAATTAAAAAGTACAGTGCTTTCCAATACATATGTGAAGTGCGGGGAGCAGTTACTCAGCCAGATGTTGAAGCACCCAAGTTAGGCTTAATTGTTCTCTTTTATTGTTGGCTTTTTATTTTATTTTAAAATTCACTAAGACAGTAAGAGCTTCAAGAGAGGAATTAAACAACCCTCTTTGATCTTGGATTTAACTGACTAAAGCTGGTGGAGTTTAAAAGAAATATCACTCTCCTTTCTGAAAAGGAGGTTCAGTTCCCCTGGCAACTAAGTTGAATGGATTCCAGGTGACTTAAGTGACTACATTTGAATTTAACTTTTATGAGGTAGCTGGTTTCCCTGGTTTTCACTGCAGATAACAAAATGTGAGCTGGCATAAAGGGAGGTCTAAAAAGGTCTTAGTTTCTCTTTCTGATCTCACATTCTCAGAGGTTATTAATTGAATTTTGCTTGATTTCAATGCTATTTTTAGTATGAATTCTCAACCCTTCATCTTTTAGCGATTGTTCTTTTCGTGTCCTTTTGGGTCACATTGTAATTCTCAGTGATAAAAACATGTCTCCCTCCTTGCTCTCTTCCTCTCTTTTCTAGAAGACAATTGATAGTAAAAAGTAGCATTTAACTCATGCTCCCTGCAACTTTTTCTCATTGTGTGTTCAAGTCAATCTCATGCTACTCATGATACAGTCAGTTATAGAAATTTGAAATGATTAAGATCATCTCAAAGATAGTTACCACCAAGGCACAGAACAAAAACATTGAAAACCAAATAGGTTTCTTTGCATCAAGTAAGTTTCAGCAGAGTTGGCATTTAATGAACATGGGTTGGTTGATGATGGGTTGACAAGGTGGCTTTCTCAAGGCTCCAAGTGCCATTCAGTGATGAAAATGAAATGAAAACTTACCGTTGGTCACATTGTTTAGTCTATAGAATATGGGTTTGGTACCAGTACGTTTTGAGGGTGGGCATGAGTATGTGCTAAATTGCTTCAGTCATGTCTGACTCTTTGTGACCCTGTGGACTGTAGCCCACCAGGCTCCTCTGTCCATGGGACTCTCCAGGCAAGAATAATAGAGTGGGTTGCTGTGCCCTCCTCCAGGGAATCTTCCCAATCCAGGGATCGTACCTGCATCTCTTATGTCTCCTGCATTGGCAGGCTGGTTCTTTACCACTAGTGCCAACTGGGAAGCCCTTTTTTGAGGGGGGAGGGTGCAGCTCAAAATGCATTCTGAATTTTGTATTGTGGCAGAGTTGTAAAAGAGTCTCCCTTTCTCACTCCCAACAAAACCACTTAGGAATCAAGGAATATAAATTTGGAACAGAAATGTAAGCATGTATCTGATAAAAGACCCATTATGCACAAGCATTGCTTTCTTTCTGCCTCAAAGTTGCCTGCAAGGATACGCCTTCTAATTCAGAAAATGATCTCCTTTTTAGAAGTGATAGGATTGTGTTCCTGCAAGACATGTTTAACATTGGTTTAACTTAATATTCAATTGAAAAGCAAATGAAAACATATTATGGGGGGGCAAATATATGCACTGTATCTATCAAGCAAAAAGATACATCTGTCACTATAGGAGCACAGCCATCTTCTTCCATAGCACACAGGAGGGAAAGCTACCTAGAAAGGAGAATGTAGGGAAAAGGGTGGTCCAGATCAATCTGACAGGTGTGCTATATGCTACTTTTTTTTTTTTTAAGAAAGAGGAATGGGACCATAAGCATCATAATTTTCATAGTGCGGTGGTGAATAGTATTAACTGTTCCATGTGTTCAGAAATAAAGAGTTTGGGAATTGTTTGACTTTTGACAGTTCCCCATAGAGAGCATTCAAAGTATGAGCAGTTAAATGTATCCTTGACTATAATTATGATTTTATCTAACACAAGACTGAAGTACTTTGTGATGTCGGTGTGTTATTTCTCTTTATTTAAAAAAAAATTACCCTGCACATCCTTTTTCATTTTATTCTCCCTTGAATTTTATAATGATCTTAGTGACAATAGTCTTTATGAATTTAAGAATGAGAATGAAAGAAAGCTCTACAGTGGGAGTGTTATTGACATCAGTGACCTTTATTGCTAAGAGATGCTCTATTATGCATTAAAGATGAAGGCTGTTTTTAAAGTCTTACTCATTTAGCATTAATTTTCCCAAACAGCTTAATGGGCACGTCAAGTACATTGAATTTGAAGACTCTTACTTTACGTCTTCAAGGAGTTTTGGATTATGGTTGTATATGCTCAGGGCCCTGGAGGCCCTCCTAGAAACACAAGCCAGGAACGTCAGATCGTTTTGGACTAAGTGTCTCCAAGCACTAGAAGTGAAAGTAGAAAGTGCCTGGCTGTGGGCTCAGTGTTGCCTACTCCCCTCTGTCCCCGTGTGTATCATCTGGAATTCATTCCTTTCTTACACACCCACAACACTCTGTACTTATCACTAAATGGTCTACTGTTCAATGTAGCCAACTTTGCTGCTTCCAGCATTGGAAACCCTCAGCCTTACCCTTCACTGAGCCTAGTGGTTGGTATATGGATGGTGCTCAATAAATGATAAATTGAACTCACTCATGTGTTTAGCACGTATTGAATGCCTTCTGCCTGCCCATTTTTATGCTGAGATCAATGTTGATACAACTTTTCTTTGATACACTTTTAGTACTCACCCACAGGAAGGCAGATGTTTTGACATATTGTAGCTGCAATTAACTTTACCTTGGGACCATCAAAATTCCCTTGAAATCTTAGAGGAAGTGACAGTTAAGCTGGGCCTTGAGCAGATGAGGACTTGATTTGGGTAGAGGAAAAGATGTCCCAGCAAGAGGCAAGAGCTGATACAGAATTACAGAGCCAAGAAAAAAGAGCAACTTGTTCATGTGAAAGCAAAGGACTCAGGGCACCGTATGTAACTGGTTGATGAGGTTGGAAAGAGAGGCAGGAGCCCAGGTTTTTACAGATCTTGTGATGGAACATGGGTTCATTGGTTTATTCTTTTCATGGATATTATTTGCATATATGTGATAAATTTCAGATCAATGGGTGATACAGTGTCAAATGAAATGAACCAAGTCTATGTCCCATGGAACTTACAGATCAGTAGGAAAAACTGAAGACAAATCCGTATACATATATAAGGACAATAATTGAAAACTGAGTAATGAATCCCAGGAAGAAAAATACACATAGAAAATAGCAGAAGTAGAGTAAGAAGGCAGAGGTACTTGCAGAAAGGGTAGTCAGAGTGGACATTGTGAGGAGGTGACACTCAGCTGGGGTCTAAAGGAGGAGCAGGAGGCAGCGAGGGAGAGGTGAGAGAAGGGAACTCTGGGCCTGGGGAACAGCGGGTGCTAAGCCGCGAGAGGAGCCCAGCAGCCTGGGCCTAGGAAGTGTGACAGGGAGTGGCCTTCTGGACATGTGCCACGTCACAGCACACAAGGATTTACTGGCCAGCTAGGTTATTCTCAGTGCAGTGCAGAGTCATTGAGGCAGAGGTGACAGTGACCTGATTGACCTTTGTCTCTGGCTGCTGTAGGGAGAAGGGATGAATTGGGCGTGAGGGGACCCTGAAAGGCCATTCGGGAGAGGATGTGGCAGTCCTCTCCAGGTCAGAGGCCATGGTGGTTAGCACTGGGGTGGTGGAATTTGGGATGGAAAGAAACAGACAATTTGAGACTATAGTTTGGAAATAAAACCAAGAGGAATGTGAACTAGTGAATATTCTTTGCCTGCAAAATCAGGACCTTAGCTGTAAATGGCTTCATGTGTAACTATTCTGCGGTAGAAAGGGAAAGTAGGTCTTTAATGTCAAACATGCCATAATCGGAAAATAAAATTGGGTAAAACAAGGGCATATCCATCTTTGCTTTAATTTTGCCTGATTGCTCTAACATAGCTTTACCTGTCAGTTTCAGGGGTAAGAAAAGGAGTCGACTTTACTGTTAGTAAGAGGGGAATGAATTCATTCTAGTGTCCAGGTAGCCATTGTCCTCACAGCCCCTTTGACTCCAAGACAGAGCACGCCTGGTCATTTGTGATGTTTCTGATGCACGACCATAGAGGATACTCCATAGAATGAGAGAGCTTGCTCAGTTCAAGGTCGTGTGGTAAGGCAAAGAAGGTTGCCCTGAACATGCTTGCAGGTGGAAACCACTTAGGGGTTTTAAAAAGCAGCTTTTGTAAATAATGCAATTCTGGACTTGTCCAAATGCCAAAAGCAAATGATTTCGTTTGCACTTTGGCACCGGTGAAGAATTTTACGGCTTCAGACACTCACAACAAATTTTATAATGCCACTTCTTGGCTGGAGAAGAAGGCTTCTTGGTTTTGCCCTGAGCCTGATGAGAACACACCGTCCATTTGGCCAGCTTGTCAAGGTCAGGGCGGTGCTGTCAGCCAACAAAGGGGACCTTGATTCCTGACAGTAATCTGAGAGGTGATCTTCAGCAAAGGAGCTAAGGAGCACACAAGGACCCTTAGTAAAGGACTGTACTGGGTGTATCAAGCATTGTGAAAGGTGTTCATTCAAGATAGAGAACTTGAATGTCTGCTGTACCTCAGGTTTCATGCGGGCTCTGGGGAGGGATGCTCTGGAGGAGCTGCTTCCTGGGACCTGAGACTATAGTTGGTGAGATGAGGTAAGTGTTAGTCACTCAGTCGTTTCTGACTGCTCACAACCCCATGGACTGTAGCTCGCCAGGCTCCTATTCATGGAATTCTCCAGGCAAGAATACCGGAGTGGGTTGCAATCGCCTTCTCCAGGGATCTTCCTGACCCAGGGGTTGAACCCAGATATCCCACACTACAGGCAGATTCTTTACCATCTGAGCCACCAGGGAAGCTGAGATGAGGTAAGACCATGTACAAATACATCAGGTAATGCTGGTGAGAACATTCCGAAGAAGAGCTAAGGGTGTTCGAAGGAAGGAGCAGTGACACCCCCATTGAGGCACTCAGCGCCCCAAGGAATGGGAACAATGACATTATAAGACCCCAGGATTACAGCATTGGGAAGACTCTTAGAGACCTAGAGAGGTGTGTGATAGTGGACGCTTGACCTTCCTGGGCTTCACCTATAAAGTGAAGATCACTGTACCTCCTTCCTGGGGTGGTTTTGAGGATATTGTATGATCCATGCTAGTTTCTGACACCAAGAAGCTGTTGTATTTTTAGTGTTTTAGCCCCACCCCTGTCTGATATAATTTTAACATTTTGCTGTCTTATCTTTCTCCTTGGACACCTGTGGTGTGATAGATTCTCTTCCTCCTCCTCTCATTCCCTTTGTGAATAATCTCAAAGTCAAAAATTGTTAATTCGCGGATGGATAAACTATTAAGAGATGAGAAAAGGTAGGGAGGGCCTTTCAGATAGGAATACCTGAATCAGCAAGCCCTAGTACAAGCATACGTGGGACATATTCTGGCAACGGCACGTGATCTCATTTGGCTAGAGGATTTGGTTTTGGGTCACAGAGGAGGTGAGAAGGGCAGGTGCAGTGGTCTGGAGAGGTCTTGAGTACCAGGGTCACCAGACAGATCTAAGCAGTCTACTAAGTGAAACAACTAGCCTTTCCATGTTAGAAGTCAGATCAAGCGGCCGATGAGAGGAGATAACAAAGTGGTGAGCTAATCGAATGTTTCCTGGAGGTTAACTCCTAGAAAACTGGAGCAAGATACCGAATGAATACAGTGCACATCAGAGGGAGGGTGTCTCCTCTGTACACTGCCGCCCTGGGCTCCTGGGGAAATTCCTTTCATTCTGTTCAGACCCATCCTGGAGGCCAGAGACTGAAGCCGCCCCTTCTTACTGTTCTGTGTAAGTCTGGGTTGCTGATGTGTCTCGTAGACCATAGGGTACTGAATTGTCCTTAGTGGATGAGTCAATCCAGGTTGACGCTGGTACCTTGACTGCAGTCTGGGGACACTGGCCAACGTCCTCACTTGAGATTGAAGTAATCCTCTAGATTGGGACCCTAACTCTTCAAAGACTCATGCTCTTCCATTCCTTCTACGCCCTAGAGGTGGCCCTTCTGTGTGACACTTCTCCTTTCCCAGTCTAAGCTTTTCCTAGTCTCTGGGTCCTCAAACCATTTGCTCTGTAAAATGCTGTGAGGAGAGAGGAGGAGACAGGCCTTCACTTTTAGCCAGTACTTCATTCCTTTGAGTTTGTGTATCTTCTTCAGTGGGCTTCCCAGGTGGCTAAGTGGAGACGCAGGTCGATCCCTGGGTAGGGAAGATGCCCTGGAGGAAGAAATGGCAACCCACTCCAGTATTCTTGCCTGGAAAAGTCCATGGACAGAGGAGCCTGGCGTCTACAGTCTATGGGGGTCTCAAAGAGCTGGACATGACTAAGTGACTGAGCACAACACAGCTCATCTTCTTCAGTAGGAACTGGGAAAGGGGGAGCCGCTGCTGCTGCTAAGTTGCTTCAGTCGTGTCCGACTCTGTGCGACCCCATAGACGGCAGCCCACCAGGCCCCCCGCCCCCGTCCCTGGGATTCTCCAGGCAAGAACACCGGAGTGGGTTGCCATTTCCTTCTCCAATGCATGAAAGTGAAAAGTGAAAGTGAAGTCGCTCAGTCGTGTCCGACTCCCAGCGACCCCATGGACTGCAGCCCACCAGGCTCCTCTGTCCATGGGATTTTCCAGGCAGGAGTACTGGAGTGGGGTGCTACTGCCTTCTCCGGAAAGGGGGAGGGAAACATACAAAAACAAAACAGAAAGTTGCCACTGGAATGCCTGGGAGAAAGAAAACCTGCAGAAACAAGGCTGGCAGCTGACCCTTCCAGGCATATATGTAAACCTGATCTCTCTAGGACTCTTCCTCTTGGAGCCGGCTGCCTGGGAGGTGGCGCAGAAGAATGGGAAAAGCCCAGCATGAGAAACAGGGACTCTGGGGCTCAATCCTGTTAGTGACTTGGTGATATTCTGGACTGTCAGTAACCTTTTGTGGCCACTCAGTATCTTGTCTTTTAACTGAGGTGGCTACATCAGATTAGACCAGCTTGGATGGTCCTTTGTGGAGCTAACAGGCTATGTTTTTGCCTTTCTCAGCCCTTGAAAGATGTGATTAATCTCATTCTTCAACAAATATATGTGACTGATTATCTAGAAGAACATCTGTATTGAAATAGTTCACAATTGAATTTAGTCCTTTCAGCCAGAGCTTCCCCTCTTCAGTCCTTGGCTGCCTGGTAAACAAATAGCCTTTCTCCTGAATAAGACTTATTTGTGATATTGCAGTTTCCTGATCAGAGGAGGAGGAATATGCATCTAAAAGAATTTTTAAGGTTTTATTCACTGTTTGCTTAGTGGGGTATTATATTTAGCCACATTTTAAGCTCTCCAATTTCGTTTGAAATGTGCATGGGAGGGAAATGAAGAAAGCAATTGGAAAACAATAGAAAAGGCATTTAGAACAAATAAAGGAAGGCTTGGTAAAACCTGCAAATGTTTGGGAAATACTTCAAGACTTTCTGCAGGGTCTTAAACACACCACCTGTTTCTCTCATTTGGGGCTTAAATGAGATGTATGCACTGCTTTCAAAGCTATCAAGAGCTATAGAAGTTTTGCCTCCAAGTGAATAAACGTAGAAAATGCATCGTCATCGCCTCTTAACTATTAGCACATCCTGCTTCAGACGTTTTTGAAGATAAGACTTTATCTTGGTTTTTCACTTCCTGCTTTATAATTGCCCAGCTAAGCTAATGCAGCCCATTTGGTGTTGTGAACATTCAAAGCACTCTTCTGCATAAAAGCCAGTGTCCCTTCATTATGTAAAACAGATATTAAAAAAAAAAAAAATAGTAACTCCCTGCCTCTACCCAGGATCAAGACTGCAGCTGAATCCTGAAGTTTAAGCTCCTTCAGAGCTGCCCGTTTATGCTCATAATCATTTACTAAACTTAAAACACTGTGGCACTTCCTTCCGAGGGGTCATCTTTCTGTCTTTTTCTCTCCCTTGCCTGCAAATGATGGTACAGCCCCTATGGTACCCAGCTGCCACCCTGTGTGCCTGGTGACCTGAACTCTCCAAGTCAGGACTCATGTTGCAGGGAAACGCCATGCAGTTTTGGCATCCGTTTCCCTTTCACAGGCGTCTCATTACATTTTGACAGGTGTCTGACACAAGATGCTGTCGGAGCTGGGATTTAACCTTAGAATGCCACCTTCGATTAGGGTGTCTCTGCAGGGAAACAGCAGAATGGATCTGAGTGCCTGATGCCTCCATATTACTGTGTTTAATTTCATTTCTGAGCCAGATGTGCTGCCTGTATGGACTGCTGTGGCTGCTTTTTCTTTCTTTCTCAGGTGCTACAGAAATAGGTGCCGGTTGTGCTCTGTCTCTAGAATTGTGACTGTGATGAGTTGTTCTTGTTAAGGGAGTCGGATGAAGCAGAGCTGTCATCCTAAAATATATTCAGTGGAAGGCAGATCTGCTATTGTTTTGATACCTTCACACTTAATGGGGTTTTAATTTATCATAAATGTCTAGACTGCTAATAGCAATGAAACTCATTAGAAATCATATTCTAAATATATGAGAACAAAATAAGTGATTGAGAACTAGATGGGGAAAGGCTGTAAGTGGGTAGATGCCCCTAGAACCTGTGTACAGAATTAAGTCAGACTATTTACAGACACTATCATCTTCCCCTTCTTCCCAACATTACTTGTTAATTTTGGGTTCCTGTTTTTTTTTAAGTATTTATATTCAGTTCCACCTGGCAAGTATGATTCTCATAACATATATATATATATATAAATTTATATATACTCTCTCTCTATGTATACACACAATTTATATATATACATATACAATTTATACAAATGAGAGACCTCATTTACCCTTGTAGAAGTTAGACAGACTTTTTGAAAATGAAGTTACTCCTGAATGTTGGTTCCTTTAGTAGGCAGAATACAGAATACCGCCCCCCTCCCCATAGGTGTCCATGTCCTAATCCGTGGGCAATGTGGATCAGTGTTCTTACATGGCAGTGCAGAATGAAGGTTGCAAGTGAAACTGAGGTTGCTAAGTAACTGACCTGAAAGCAGGGTGGTTATCCTAGACTATCTCAGTATGCCTGATGTCATCATAGGAGCCCTAAACGTAGAAGAGGGAGGTAGAAAAGGACATCAAACTGATGTCATGTGGAAAAGATGTGAGTTACTATGGCTGATGTTGAATATGGAGGAAATGGGCTGTCAGTTGAGGAGTGTAGGTGCATCTCAAAGCTAGGAAGAAACCTCCAGAAAGGATTTCAGTTCTGTCCACACTTTGGTTTTAACCCACTGAGTCCTATGTCTGACTTTCAACATACATAGCAGTGAGATGCTACATTTGGGCTGTTTAAAACCACTATGTTTGTGGCCATTTGACACAGCAATTGTAGGAACCTGAGGCAGTTCCTCCTAAGTGAAGCAGTGATTTCTTCATTTGCTTTCCTGAATTCGTAATGTTGGAGCATAAAGTAGAATTTTTTTTTTTTTTTCCCGCTTGGAATTTTTCCCTCTATATGACAGAGATGTTGTTGGCACTAAGCTGGTTCTAGTATTCAGTATGTTCAGTTGGAGCAGACATGCAATCTGTTTTCTCCTTCCTGCTCCCTGAGAATACATGAAGGAATTAGTTACCAATCAGCTATTAAGACCCTTAAGGCCGATCTTTTTTATTTACTGGCAGAGTGCTTTGCCCGCAGTGAATGTGGTTGTTATTGTCGTCATTTGTGTTATTGTTTTGCTGTGCCATCTAGCTCAGAGAGCTCAGCGCATCTTGTTACACTTGAATTTGCCCTTGTCTCATTCTGCTTTCCTTTACCTCTACTTCTTAATCCTCTCCTGATGGTTTCTTGTAGACCTTGTTCTCGCTTGACTCATCCTTTGTCTCAAATGTATGTCTGAAATAAAGGCAACGCTAGAGTTGAATAATCAAGAAATTCTACGAGGTTAAGGCAGTGGCAACCCACTCCAGTACTCTTGCCTGGAAAATCCTATGGATGGAGGAGCCTGGTAGGCTGCAGTCCATGGGGTCGGGAGGAGTCAGACACTGCTGAGCAACTTCACTTTCACTTTTCACTTTCATGCATTGGAGAAGGCGATGGCAACCCACTCTAGTATTCTTGCCTGGAGAATCCCAGGGACAGAGGAGCCTGGTGGGCTGCTGTCTATGGGGTCGCACAGAGTTGGACACAACTGACATGACTTAGCAGTGCAGTGCAGTACATGTTTTTAATTTAAAGAGGTACTTTAACTTAGAAATTGTGTATAGTAAAAAAAAAAAAAAAAATTACCTTGAAAATATTCCATGTCATCCCTAGACTACTACATAGATCCAACACTGCTTTCTACCTTTTCCATCATTGGTCTGCCTCCTATCTTTGGAATAGATCACTGTTTCTTGAGTGGAGAATTAGAAGACGATGTTGGCTGTGTTCTGAGGCTATGCCATACAAAGACTGAAGGTCTTTACACAATCAGATATCACATGGTATCACACAGACATTTGAATCAGTGTAAAATAGTTGTATTTATGGAATGACTGTGCTATATAATCATTCATTCAACATGTAGATATTTTTTGATTCATGAAAATAAATTTATTACATATTAACACATTTTTTAACAATGTTCAGTTTTTTAAAATTCAGAATATTTCTGTCATTCATGTAAAATATTTAGCTACAGAACATTGCAAGTTTTAGGATTTTATTCCCTCAAAAGTTCTAAGGTTCTCCTACTCTTCCTTTATTGAAGGAAGGACACCCTAAACAGCGTGCAAAGACATTTTAAAAAAGAAAATTAACTGAACAAAATTTTGATAGCTCTGCACCAACCAGCTTTAAAATCAGGACAGTATATGTATATGTCTGCTCATGCCAGGAAGAGCTTCTGAGAAGGCTGGCTGTTGTTTGGTTGCGGGTATATCTAGAGGATTCTTGATTTATTGTTTCTTAAAATATCTTTGTCTTTCTTATTGAGTCAGGAGTAAGAGGGCCGTGAATAGCAAGAACCAAAAGCAGCTACCTGAGGCTGATTAGCAGGTTGGAGATATTGTAGTGCTCCCTGCTCAGCTGTGTCTGACTCTTTGCAGCCCTGTGGACTGTAGCCCGCCAGGCTCCTCTGTTCATAGGATATTTTAGGCAAGAATACTGGGGTGGTTTGCTGTTTCCTTCTCTGGGGGATCTTTCCAACCCAGAGATTGAAGTCACATCTCCTGCATTGGCAGACAGATTCTTTACCGCTGAGCCACTTGCGAAGCTCTGGGGGGATCATGGTATATCCTAAATCGACCTAATTCTCTTCTGTACAGGGGATGCCCCAGAAAGGACTTTTCTAGCCAAATGACATGGAGCCGTCCCATCCCCCCAGCCCCTGACCACCCCCTGCTGCCAACCAGTGGCAGCTATCTGTTCTTCATCCAACAGGATCTAGGACACGGTCAGGGGTATTTTAGGTGATGTTTTGGCTATAAAACCAGAAAGTTTTTTTTTTTTTTTTTTTTTTTAACAAACAAAGACTCTTCCTTCCTATAAATCTGTCCTCCAAGCATTATTTTTTACTGCAGGTCAGACTGTCTAGACAAGCCTTAGCAGAATTCAGAAAGAATAAGCTTATGAGAATAAAAATGATCACTGGCCTGATCATTCCAGCTTCTTAAGGTTTCTGAAAGTCAGCTCTGTTTCAGCTGAATTATTTGTATTTGTGAAAATACAGTTACTAATTAAACTGCTTTAGGATAGTGCATTTTCCAAGGGGAGAACTGTCTAGTTCTTTGTCAGTGAGCTGAGGCCAAGAACTTAATGGTCTTCTGATTGTCAGTCTGAATACTGTGGCTGGTCAGCCACAATAGCTGAGTATGTGAGTATGCTGAGATAACATTTTGAAGTAACATGCAGCATTTCTTACCTGTTCCATCTTGCTTTCCTCATGGATTTCATTCACTTGTACCCTGAGGACTTTCCCTTCACCCTCAAGCTGCTATTCTCACAACAGGTCCCAGGCCTTTGACCTCCAAGAAGCAGTAACTCTTATATCTTTGGATCTATGTTTTACCCAAAGCCTAGGCAGTCTGATTGGTAGCAGGTACACGCTGAGCCAAGCATCAGAGGAGCCCATCAAAGACACTGTACATCATATCAGCTCTCCACTGTCTAAGACTTCAGCGTGTCAGTTTCTTGGTAGATGGCAGAGGGAGGGTTGTCATCTTCACTTCATTGGTCATTCTAAGAAGCTCCCTTCCCTTCAATTACTCATGGGTGTCAGAAGAAGAAAGAGAACACTGCAGAGGTATTATATGTTGTGGCACTTCAAAGGTGATTACTTTTTCTTCCCATCAATCATGCGGAGACAGTTCTTCTAGCACACTTGATAATCCTGTTTTTTCCAGTGAAGAAGGGAGCCTGACTGGCTGCCAGACAAGCCTCCAAATTAGCAGTGTCATTACCAACTTTTGAACTCATTAGGGCTTACTTATTCCCAAGCCGTAGAAGGGTCTGAAAAGTAATTTCTCCAGTGATGGGTATGAAGAAGGCAATGACATTTTTGCAGGAAACAAATTGCAGATTGATTCTTCAGATTTCCAGACCTGAAAACTATGTAGTCTTCTTGGCTAGACACTTAATGAGGGGTTAAATTTGCTTGTAGAATTAAATGCTGCCAGGTGATCATGGACCATTGGGGTGTGTGTGTGTGTGTGTGTGTGTGTGTGTGTATGTTAGTTATGTGGGCCATGCATGGCCATGGGCAGATTCCCCTGATTGATATAATTTTGCCTCTGGATCAAGAAAGAATACTCACTTTTTCCTCATTAAGAATTAAGAGTTTATGTATATAAAGCATTTAGAATAGCACCCGGCACACAGCATGTGCTGCGTAATTGCTGACTGCTATTAGTATTGGTTTTTTCTATTGCTATCCCACTTGTTTAAATAAACCCATTTTTGTTGTTTTCCTGCATCTGTAGGTGGGCGAGTCTTTACTTCTCCTGTAGTGTAATGAGACTGAGATTTTGTCATCCTCGAGACTTGCTTTCATTATTGGGATCTGTTACCCAGAAGGCCCTTCTTGCTGGCTTCCTGGCTTCCATCCTTTCCTCCTTCCACTCTGCCACCCATTCAGGATGCCATCTGCACATGTATTCATTCAACACTTATTGAGCCTGATCTCTGACAGACAGTGGACATGCAAAACTGGACCAAAGAGTCAGAGTTCCTTCCTACCCAGAGTTTGTTATGTGTTGGGGACACAATCCACCACCACCCTCCCCCCCGACCCCTGCCAAAAAAAAAGAAGGAATAGTGAGCAGATTTTAAAAAATTACTATAAACTTTGAAAAGTGCTCTAAAGAAATGAAGTGTACTGTGAAGGTGACAAAGATTAATTACTTGTGTTTATTTGGACCATTGATGATGGCTCTTTATGTGAAGGTAGCTTGAAATAATTCCCCATATCCAAAATCACTTTTTGTGGAAACATTTGGAATTAAGTAGCCAGCTGCCATCTGTCCTCCCCACATGATGGACTCCATCTCATAAATGATAGTTTGTGGTGGCCTGTCATCATGCATGGAGCCACTTGTTTTTATAAGTCCCCAGCTTCTTTTCAACCTCACACCCACATTTGGACAAACTGCATTGGCATGAAAACACAATTTTCTTGAAAATATTACCTCTGTACTCCTTCTTGATCAAGTCTGAGTATGAATGTACTCATTCAAGTCTACTTGTCATGTGGCAGGCATTTTCTGGTGTGGGAGAGTAATAGTGAATTGTATGTCTAAACCTGATGATGATCAACTTCATCATCCAATTAGGTACATTTGTTGGACATCAATAGTGGAGGATAGATAAGCTTTTAGTTCTTACATGACTTTGGAGGATGCATTGTCTTTAAACAAAGTAAACAGATGGGAAGGGAACACTGTTGCATCTCTAAATTAGGGTAGGGTCTCATAATTTTGGTAAGAGAGGCTGATACACAGTGTTTGTTTATAGAAAGGAAGGAGAGTTCGCCTCTGACTGTGGAAAGCAGGGAGGCATTTCCAAAGGAGTCAGGACTGAGATACTTGTAAATTGCAATTAGGGTTTCTGTGACATGATAACGTGGGATGGCATTTCAGATGGAGGGGACAGCACTTTACATACAAAATTATACACTTTGGGGGAAGAAGTAACCATCATGGCCGTGCAAGTAGTTAGTGGCAGCAGGAAATGAAGGTTCCCCGATTGGCATTCAAGTGTCAAGGGTCCTGCCACTGTACCCTGAGATCTTTCTAAGATGGTATCTCTAAATGTAAAACTTCATATCAAGAGCCACCTTTACCTGAGAGCTTACCACCTATGAGTCACTTTTCTAATGGTTTTTCGCTTACCTTCCCGGTACTTTTGTAAATTTGGTAGTATTGTCTACATACAAAAGAGGCAACTAAAATTCAAAGAGGGTAAGCAGCTTATTCAAGGTCACACAGCCAGTAACTGGCAGGATTGATAAGAGAACCATGGAAAGGCAGAGGAGAGGCCCTTTAAAGAGCTCTGAAGTAGTGTCTCCTGACCTGCTCCCCTATTGCTATGTTTCTGGCTTTTAAAGAATATATGAGGTTCTGAAATGACACCACCTGGCATCCAACTTTTCTCAGACTGATGGAAACTTTTGGGGAAAAAAAACATTCTGGAGAGAAAAGAACCTTAGGATTTGTTTTGGCTTCCAAACACTGTGAGTTAAAAATGCTCACCATCAAGAAAGTAATTGCTCTTTTGGTTTATAACTGCTTATGTGACAAATGAGGGTTTACTCTAAGTATAGAATAGTGTCTTTTGGAACCCAGGTGAAAGATGTTGCAGGGCCTTTGGAAGAACCTCACTCTTCAAAGACAGAAACCTGGGTAAAGTGATCTGCCCTAGGTCATCTTCTGTCCGTACCAGTCTTTTCTTTCTGAGGTCGTTGGTCTGCCTGTGTTCAGTCCACACAGTACCACACACGGAGGCCCACATCTCTTGAATTGGCACATTATAAAATCCAGACCACTCTCTGTTGTCCCTATTCTAAATAGCCATGTGAAGGGACTCTGGCCCAGCTGGGATCAGATGTCCAAGTTCATTCTCATGATGACACAAACATGGCTGTGGGGATCCCAGCCCTTTGGAAAGGGAAAGCCACTTGCAGAGAAGGCCCTGGACATGCAACCTAAAAGATGGTGCCCCAGCACAGAGAATACGTGGCCCCTGTCTTTGGTCTCTCATTAGGGAGAGTGCTGACAAGAGGTGACTGAAGTAGTAGTAAGGTTAGCACATCTCTACCGCCTCTAATTCTGAAACCGTGAAAAGAACAGGCAATATCAATGCAGGAACTACGCCAAGGAAGACTTCTATTTGCTTTGTATCTTGGAATTTCAATTTCAATCTTTTTCAAATAGCAATCGTATTTTCATATTCATAGTGATTTCAAAAATATTGTAAGTAGATGGTGTGCCAGGCACAATACTCCTGTGTGCCGAGTATAAACTCCGGAATGTTTACTCCTATCCCTTCCTCTGTATCATCTTTCTGTGTTCACTGTCACAGACTTTACACTCCCACAATAATGGGCTATGGTTTTCAACAAATAGTTTAGTAAAGGAGTGAATGATACCGAGTCTCCTTCGTATCACTGGTCTCAACTGGCATGTTAGCTTTCTTGTATAATTGATTGATGTCTGTTGGCCCAGCTAGAAGCTAAACTTCATGAAACCTCACCACTAGTCTAGTGTTTCACTTGCAGTGGTTATTCCAGACATATGTGGAATAAATGAATGAATGATTGCTTGACAACAGCATCCCATATAAAGCCTAATTAGGAAGTAGTAGAAATGGGTTAACAAAAGTTAACCAAAGAGAAGAGAGTGAAAGGAGGGTCTTTTCATCCCAATCCCTCATTCCAGAAGTTGCTCCTCTGAGCCTTTTGGTATTTTTCTCCCTAAAAATAGATAATTATTGCATAGCATAATACACACAGACACAAACATACAATTATATTTTCTTATTTGTTTAACAAATGATATGGCTATCAACATTTTGATTTTTTTCTCCCACTTAATGTATGATGGACATCTTTCTTGTCAATGTATTTATCACAGAAGAGAGTACCAAAGGGTGAATTTGATGGGGAGAGACAGTAGCTTAATAACCAGTACAATGAAGCATGGCCTCGCCCTTATTTATAGCTGCCTAGCTTTTGCCTGAGGATGAATTCAGCTGAGCTCAGCTGACTATAGCCTGCAAGCTGAATCTGGCCCACCATTTGTCTTTTTAAATAAAATTTTATTGGAACCCAGACACACTCATTTGCCTACATATTGGCTATGGCAACTTCTATGCTTTACTAGCAGAGTTGCGATATTGCGACAAAGACTATCTGCCCTGCAAAACCTAAAATATTTACTCCATTACTTAAAACAAACAAAAATGTTGGCTTACCTCTGGTGAGGGCTATCTCTATCTTGATGGCCTGGCCAGGATCCAGTATGAAGGATAATGCAGTAGACTTAGAGGAAACACTAAAATCACTTAGTATTTGTCAACAGTTGCGTTTCCTCTTTCTTTTGGCAAGTTTTGACAAGTGATCCAGGTAACTGGAAAGGAGAGAGAGAAGATACCTGGTCTGTGCACGTTATTATTAGTGCAGTTTCACTACTTAATATTCTGTTTACAATTCTCAAATGCTCACCCAGACACATACTCCTCACATCTATGTGTTTATTAATAAAAAGGGCATTTCTGTTTATTCTCACAAAGTTACTAAAGCAGGGCATGATTAAGTAATTACCCATGTTTATTACCATCACGCAGTGAGTAGCTCACTGTGTGAAGTACGCAGTCTTGGATTTTGTGGTTGGAATTCATCCACAGTTACTATTTGGGTATGATATGCTGGCCTCTCAGGAGAAGTATAAATGCTCAGCCAGATGCTTCTTGAACAGGTCCTTCTTACCGGAGGGGAGTGCTAGCCTGGGTGAACTTGAGTTAACTTCAAGATCACTCTGGCTTTCTCAGTGCAATAGAAGGAGATGTGATGCAAGGAAGGTTCCAGGTTTCCTGGAGGATGACGAAGCTTTAAAGGCATCCATTAACTGCAGGCCTTGGCCAACTTGACAGTAAAATAGAGAACTTGGGTTTTGTCAGAGGACTGGGTCTTAAATTTTAATACCTAGAATGACCCAGAAGCTGGTATAAAATGCCAATCCGAGAATCTGAGACTCAGAGGTTCAGCTTCAGTAGACTTGGTTGGGAGCCTGGGAATCTGCATTTTAAATCAACCACTCAGGTGTTCTGCTGGGAGCAATTCCTGGACCAAACATGGAGAAGCACTGGCTTCGTCTTGCATTTATCTACTTATACCGTAACCCTCTGACTTTTCTTCTTCTCTGCTGTCTTTTACCTGGTCTCCATGTCTCACTCACATTCAATGTCAGGTTCCATGCACACATGCACACACAGACCCCCAGGAAGGAAACTGGAACTCGGGCCTTCGCCTTTACTCCTGTAGTTCTTGCTCTGTCCTGCCAAGTTCACAAATACATTTCTCTTCCCCACTCTCTCTCCCTCCCTTCCCTTCCTTTCACTGTCACAAATGTTTGCATCTAAGAAAATCACTGGATTCAATTCTGGGCCAATTTTACCATCAAGTAAACCACGCCCTTGGTAACGCCCTCCCGGGCTTTCCAGAGTCACGGTGTCACTTTCTTCTCCCTGATTCGCTTCTTCCAAGTGATCTTCAATCAGGGTTGCTAATCCTCATCTATTTCATCCTTCTCAGGAATTCTGTGAATTCAGATGAGCTATGACAGACTATCAGCTCCATGAGACCTGGCCTGTCTTGTTCATCATGTCCCACAGTAGCACAGCATTGGGTTAATAACTAAGTGCTCAGGAAATATTTGGTGAATAAAGAACGAATAGAATAATCAATGTTTACATGGAATGAAGCAGGGCGGAGGAACCTCAGAAATGTTTCTAGCAGCTAATTAGAGCTATAAGGTCCTCCTGACATTTTATCTACCTGAAACAAATTCATCCCATCTAGAAATTGGATTCTATTTAGAGACTTGATTTGATAAGTGTTTTTTTTTTTTTTAATCAGATTTGAATGTGTATGTGGCAGCTTGCTACTGCTAAGTCACTTCAGTCATGTTCGACACTGTCCGACTCTGTGCGACCCCATAGATGGCAGACTACCAGGCTCCCCCGTCCCTGGGATTCTCCAGGCAAGAACACTGGAGAGGGTTGCCATTTCCTTCTCCAATGCATGAAAGTGAAAAGTGAAAGTGAAGTCGCTCAGTCATGTCCGACTCTTAGCGACCCCATGGACTGCAGCCTACCAGGCTCCTCCACCCATGGGATTTTCCAGGCAAGAGTACTGGAGTGGGATGCCATTGCCTTCTCCCCTCCAAACAGATGGTCCTTGACTCCCAAACACAGTCTGTAATCAGGTGCATTGTCAAGCAAAATACTGGATTTTTCTATTGTTTTCAGGTTTCCAAAATTGAGCAAGGTATTTCACAAAAGTAGTTTTTTGAGATTTATGTACCTTATTAGTTGCTTAAACCCTCTAGACCTTTGTAAATTAAAAAAAAAAAAATTTTTTTTTTGTGAATACACATAAGGGGAAATCACATTGAAATAAACTAGAAAAATTTCCCCCACCCTTTCAAGATTCTACATTTGTAGATTAACCCAGATTGGGTTCTAGACATTCTCCATCATTAAAATAATGACAGTAAATGGGAGGTTTCAATGTTGAAAACACATTAAAATGGAAAAATCTATAATTAGTACATTTTTGGTATAACTTGTTAATTTGTTAGTTGTTGTTTCAGTAACTAAGTCATGCTGGACTCTTTTGCAACCCCATGGACTGTAGCCTACCAGGCTCCCCTGTCCATGGGATCTCCCAGGCAAGAATACTGGAGTGGGTTGCCATTTCCTTCTCCAGGGGATCTTCCTAACCTACATCTCCTGCACTGACATATGGATTCTTTATGGCTGAGCCACCTAAGAAGCCCACAAGTTTTTAATAGTTAACATAAAACCATTAGACATTCTTGGGGCATTTTTCAGAGCTCATGAATAATCAGAATGCATCCCCTGCCCCTTATTCATGTTCTGCTTTATGCTTAGAATCATCTAGGCTTTAGTGAGGAATTGCAATTTCTGGTTGCTCAAGAGGTTAGTGTGAGCTGCAGGAAGAACTTAAAACTTGGCAGTTGGTGGAATAACTAAGAGCTCACAAATCATCTCCTTCCCACGCATCTTTTTTGTTCATTTGGAATTATTATTTTTCAAAACAAAAGCAAACAAAAAATAAGAGGGGAGAAGACAGGTTTTTTTTTTCCTGGAGTGGGTGGCAAATGAGTGATTAGAAGCAAAAAGGAAGGAGAAGGAGGTGAGGAAGGGGCAAAAAGCAGAAAAGGCCAGGAGAGAGAGCAGCTGTTGGGGGAGTGGGAGCCCCAGGAGGCTTGGCAAAGGGAATCCCTATTTTTAAATGTTCTGAGACTGCTTTAAAAGTAAACACTCAATCCTTCTTCTAAAGAAGCCCCCACCCACAGTTGTCTTCAGCCTCCCACTCTGGAAAGAGTAATGTTGTCTTCAATTGTGTAGAAACATTTGAAAAAAAAGGGGGGGGGTAGTGACATTTAAAAGCAGGTGTGAGGCACCTGTGTTCCTGTTCCTTACATAACAGCACTGTGTCTCCAGAGCTCACATGACCTCATGTGCTCGCCAGATTGCTTTTAAAGTAGTAGTGCCCCCTAGTCATGTTGCTGTATTTTTAGATTCTCAAAAACAACAGTAGCCATACTTGTTAAAGGCTTCCTCAACCAGGTCTTCGGAGAAGGCGATGATACCCCACCCAGTACTCTTGCCTGGAGAATCCCATAGATAGAGAAGCCTGGTAGTCTGCAGTCCATGGCGTCGCGAAGAGTCGTACACGACTGAGAGATTTCACTTTCACTTTTCACTTTCATGTATTGGAGAAGGAAATGGCAACCCACTCCAGTGTTCTTGCCTGGAGAATCCCAGGGACGGGGGAGCCTGATAGGCTGCCGTCTACGGGGTGGGACATGACTGAAGTGACTTAGCAGCAGCAGCAGCAGCAGCCAGGTCTTGTGCTGTGATCTTTGCAGGGTCTGGTTTGTCCTCACAGAAATCAGATGAAATCATGTTAACTCCACTGAACAGAGGAGCGACTGAAGCTCCTTAAACCCAAGGGAGGCCAGTTCAGTTCAGTTCAGTCCAGTCGCTCAGTCGGGTCCGACTCTTTGCGACCCCCCATGAATCGCAGCACGCTAGGCCTCCCTGTCCATCACCAACTCCCGGAGTTCACTCAGACTCACGTCCATCGAGTCAGTGATGCCATCCAGCCATCTCATCCTCTGTCGTCCCCTTCTCCTCCTGCCCCCAATCCCTCCCAGCATCAGGGTCTTTTCCAATGAGTCAACTCTTCACATGAGGTGGCCAAAGTACTGGCCAAGTAATTACTTAATTACAAAAGTAATTTTTTCAAGTGTACTTTTAACTGGGCTTCCCAGGTGTCTCAGTGGTAAAGAATCCACCTGCCAAGGCAGAAGAGGAGGGTTTGATCCCTGGATCAGGAGGATCCCCTGGAGGAGGAAATGACAACCCACTCATGTATTCTTGCCTGGAGAATCACTTAGGCAGAGGAACCTGGCGGTCTACAGTCCATAGGGCAGCAAAGACTGAGCACAGATGCACACACGTACTTTTAAGTGGTAGAGCTGATATGTGAACTCTAGTATGGGTGTCTGTCTGGTTGGCTGTCTTTTCTACCTTTTAATTTTGAAACAATTTTAGATTTTCAAAAAAGTTGGAAGGATGATAAGAATTCCTCTGTGCTCTTCCTTCAGATTCTTAGATGTTAATTCTTGACTGCACTTCACTTCATCATATCCTCTATATGCAAATTGTTTTTTGTGAAACCTTTGAAAGCAAGTTACAGATGATGTCCCTTGCTTCTTTAATGTGTAATTTCTAAAAAGAAGATCATTCTCTTAGAAGAACAGAGACACTAATCAAGCCAGGAAATTAATACTGATATACTTTCTGATAATACAAATCTCACTAAGATTTTGCCAATGCCTTTTTTTTTTTTTTTTTTTTTTGTGGTCCATGACCCATTCCAGGACCATACTTTACATATAGTTGTCACATGTCTTAGCATTCTTTAGTCTCAAACAATTCTCCAGACTCTTAGTCTTTTGTGACCTTGACATTTTTGGATCTGTTCCTTAAGTTGGTTTCTTTGGCGTGATGCTTCTTCATGATCAGAGTCAAATTTTGGATTTTTGGCAGGAACACCACACAAGTAATATTTTATCTTTCTTAGTGCATTACATCAGGAGACCTGTTGTATCTATTTGTCCCATTCTTGGTGACACTTGTTAATACTGATTGTTGGTTAATGGAGTGTCTTCCAGTTTCTCCACTATAAAGTCATTATTTTTCCCTTTGCAATGAGTATCTTACTTACTCATATATGTTTGACATATATATTTGGCATATATGTTTTTGACAACTTAAGTATCTTTTCTGTTGTAGTCTTGCCCATTCATTGTAGAATTCACTGATGCTTCTTACCTGAAACAATTATTGTGATGATTGACAAATCATTATTTTCTAATGAATCATTGCATTTGTATATATTAGTTAGGATTCTACTCTGAGGAAAAAACTTTCCTTTCTCATCTTTTTATTTATTTATGTTAGTATTGACTCATAGGTTTATTTTTATCCTAAGGGTTATACTTCATTACTGTCATTTTGTTGTGCTCGAATCGTCCCAGGTTTAGCCAGGGGAGCCCTTACATGCTGGCTTATGTGTCTCCATTTGCTGCCCCTCTGTAACTTTTTTTTCCCAACCATTTCTTGTTTTCTGTCACCATAAGATATTTCAGGCTCTTCTAGTTCTGTCCCATCCTGAAATAAGTCATTTCTCCAGGGAACTCTGGTTCTTTCTATTGGAGAGTGATATTTAGAAATCAAGGTCTGGATGTCAAGTGTGATGACTGGTACTAGGCTCTCGTTGCTTCGTGGCCTGTCTGTGCATACAGCTATGAAATATATGCATGTGCGTTTACACTCTCCATCTATGTCTGTCTTTCAGCTTGTACATTAAAAACTACAAGTTCCCAGTGGTTCTTTCTATCACTCTTAAGCCCTATATAGGCTCCTCTCCTTCTGCATGAAATAGCAATCAAATCGTTTCAGTAATCTTTAGTAGTCATTGTTTTCAATAATACTTTTGAATGCTATATTTTTCCCCTATGGGAAAAATATTTTTCTGTGTCTACTAAGTTTGATCTATCTTTTAAAACCATTTCTTTTTTGCAAACAAATCACCCGCATTTAATACAGGTCCCCAAACTCCCCCACCCTCCTCCACACATAGAAAATCAGCTTAGCTTTTGGAGTTAAATTTCTTCAGTTATTGTTTCATAGGGAAGGAGAAAATGAATTTTCCCACCACATTTAAAGCATACGTCACTTTGGTGCCTTTTTTCTGTTCATGCTTCCCTTAGTAGTAAAACACCGTGTTTGATTTTTCTCTTGATCAAGATGGCTATAATGCTTTCAATCTGTGTTTCTTTCCTTTTTCTTTTCAAAATTATTTTAAAAAAATAATTATTTTCCTCCTAGGAATCCTCCACAGCTGTGTCACCGTGCTAAAGTACCATTATTATCACTATTAGGTGACATGAGGTAATAACCACCCATAATCTCTCTATATACAAACGTGCATTGCTAATCACAATCTGTCTTTAAAAATCATCTCTCAAAAAAAAAAAAAATGGGAGAAAAGAGAAGAGCAGATTCCTTCAAAAAGCTGAAGGCTTCTGGTCCAGTTTATTACTCTATGGTTTAGTTTGTTAAAAAAAAGAAAAAACTAACTTTCCTCCAAAAGTAACATAATGAGAGTCTATGAAGAAAATATGAATCATTTTGTAGGTTGGCTATTTAGAGACAGAACAATATGCTTTTCTGAATTTCAGGCATATCCAGCTTAATAGTACAGTACTGGGATTCATTCTGAGTATTTTGAATATTTATGGTGCTTGCTATTTGGACTTTTTAAAAGGTCACTTGAAAATGAAGTCACTTTCATTTTAAAGTAGAAGAAGGAGAACATGAAAAAGGGAAGCACTTATAATGGAAATCATGATTGTCTGTTCTCCTGCGAAAGGTCTAAGTTTTTGTAGTAATGGTATTTCTTAATGGCTTTCCTTATATCCATATGAGATGATTGCATCTTAGCATGTAAAAATATTTCAACTCAAGGACTGGGATTCCCAGAACAAGTTGGCAGTCATGTTTACCTGGTACTTTTGTTTCAGCCCAAGTGACCAACCACTGCAGACAGGAACAAATCAGCAGTATTTACCCATAACACCTATGTACATATTTTCCTTAGTTGAACTATCGTTTTGTTTAACCTATCTCAAGAGCAAAAGGAGACATCATTGTAGGATTCAGGGATGTGGCAGATATCGTGAAAGCAAGGGAGTAAACTGGGTACTGTGGGAAGGGCAGGCCTCAGAGCTAGGAACCAAGGAGACCATTCTCTTAGCTTTTCTGTGTCTCATATAATACAAGGACATGCCTTATAGAGAACAGTCTTCTACGGGATGATCCATGTTCACAGGGAAGTTTAATCATATCACCTTGGGAAATACTGTATATCAGATCCACCAGCTCTTAGAGCTTTACGATCCACAGCGAAGTAGTGAAGGCTCTGAAAAGTTCCATGATAAAGAAAACTGTTTAACCTCCTTTGACCCAATGATTCTCAAATGAATTTGACCATTGCCTGGAGAAATGTCATTTTGGACAAATCATTTGAATCATATAGAATTGAATTGAATTAAATCCACAGAATACTCTTGCATTCTTTTTTTATATAATGTGAATGAAAAGTGACTGGTTCGAGGTCACACTACCTTTTTTCTTAGACTCCTGGCCTAGTGCTGTTCACACTAATGCTTCATCTGTGGACCTTGGCTGAGGGACTGTTCACTCACAGCTGTTTACTTTACACTCAGACTCTGTAGTCCTAGCATTTTAAAGAAACTCTCACTTTAAATATAGCAATTTGTTATTTCATTGGTTCTCTTGACAGTCAGCCTGATGGTTTCACAGACAACCCATCAGTTCTAGTTAAGAATATGTCATTCTTGCCTGTGTATGACAAATACATCTTCAGCTGTTTCTGGTCATAGGCACTTTGCTTCCAAATCTTGCTGAGGGTTGTGTCAGTCCAAATGGTGACGTGTAAAAGGGGCTGTAATTGGCTAGCATGTTAGTCTGTTTCTTGAATTCAACCAAGATAACTTTTGGTTGTGTTGCCGTAATGCTCATTTGGTTTCATTTCTTTGTGTCCTGGATCCAGTAGAAGGAAGGGGGTGCATCGAGTGTAATAAGAGGCTATAGATTCAGTGACCTTAGTAAGTAAATCAGCTTATCCAAATGAATGCTAGTGTATACAGTGAAGTTTTCCAGGGATATCACTTCAGGAAAGTTAGGAAGAGCTAAGCAGAAAGAGAATAATGAGATATCAGATATGGAAAGCTGAGAAAAGTAGTGGGGGATAAATACCAAGAGAATAAACTTTTCTGGTTTCTACCAACAAGAATATCATGGTCTTAAAGTAAATGTCATTCCCCCCGCCCATATAAGTAGTTAGCAGGAATACCCCAAAACAATGACATCATCACATCAGATGTAATGTGTCTCCTCCTGGCCAGAAAGGCAGAGCCAGCTGTTGTATTAGATGCCTTTGAGATGGAGATTTAGTTCTAAAGTATAGCCATTTGCTGAATGAATGAGGGTCTGAACAGATTTTAATTTGGCTCTGTCTAGAGGTAGGAATGTTTGAACCTCTGAAGTCCAGAGATGGATGAGATGCATTTTTCCTTGTAGGGTTTCTAATATAATAAGGCAGAGGAGGTGGATGCAAAGGTCGAAAACCACTGTGGGAGAACTAGTACCAGCCAGGTTTAGAAACGAAGGAAAATTCCCATCGGGGTCAGCAGGGACTATTCGAGGTGAAAGGAAAACAAATGAACAAAGGTTTAATATTTTTTATGAGTACCTCAGTTAGGTATTTCAAAATACTGCCGTGTAACAAACCATGCCAACATTGGTATCTGGAAACAGGAAGCATTTATTCTAACTCCTGTGTCTTGGGGTCAGCTGGTCAGGGCTGGGCTCCAGGCTGCAGGTTAGGTCCATGTAGCTCACATCCTCTGAGATCTAACAGAAACCAGGACACATTCTTAGGGTGAAAGGAACACAAGTCATATTTCAAACCCCTACTTACATCGTATTTCTAAATATCCCATTGACCGAATCAAGCCTTCTATTCAAAAGAGGAGAAAATACACTCCTCCCAGCAGTGTTCTCTGAATAACAGTCTGATCTACCTCAGTGGGGAATAGAGGGTTATTCTGTGTGTCTGGAAACCAGTTGAGAAGCTGTGGGGTTTAGGTCCTAAAAGGGTAAAGGAGATTGCAAGGGGGAGAGAGATGGTAATAGCACAAAGGATGAGCGTGGAGTGAGTTCTTAAGGTGAATCAAGGTTCACAGAACGATCAGCGAAGATGGGAACTAAGAATACCGCTTCAAAAACATTTACGTAGCAGGCTGATTGTGACAGCTTTTGAGAAAACAGATTTAGTAGAGGAATCAAAGCAGGAATCTTACAATCAAAGATTGTAAGAAGCTAGAGAGAGAGTGGAGCAGAGGCAGGTAGTTTCAGTGCCTCTGAAAACATGAAGGGAAGATGAGAAACGTGGTTTTGAAATGGGAGCAGAAGTGAGAGAAGAGACACACGCATGTGCCATGAGGGCTTATATTCAAAGGAGGATGGTTCCGGGCTCATTTTGTGTCCCAGAATACCGAGACGTGGATGGTTAAAATCGAGTTCTCATCCTTGTCTTGCATTCAGTGTATTTTGTAAGGTGCTAAGGCAAGGTTAATGAGTAAGGCCATCCTCTCTCTCAATAGCTTTGCTAGACAAAAACTTCTAAATGTGACACGCGGAGGGGTGCATTGAACCCTTCAATCCTGAGAAGGTTATTTACGCCCTACTACTTAGAATGTTCGGGAAACCGTATTTTCAAACATTAGGTGGGGGCACAATATTTACCTGTGTGGCTGACAAGCGACTCACTAACACAGTCACTTGAGTTGTTAATTAATGTTTAATACTTTAATTGCTCACACCTGCAGACATTTCCTCCACTAGTAGAGAAGACATAGTTTCAACAGTGGGTGATTAGAGAGGAGATTTTATCCCCTTGAATGTTTAAGTCATCACTGCTCTTTCTGTTCCCTGGGATTGTGTGAGGTAATGCTGTTTTCCACTGAGTATATACTGACCAAGAGCTCAAAATAGGGCCCATTGATTTGGGATCCAAATCGGAAAGGCCAATATGGGAGCAATAGTTGAAGCTCTCTCCTTCACCAGTAGCCATTCTGGCTGGGAAGAGAAGGCAAGCATAAATGAAATAATGAGTAATTAAGAAAGGATTATGCCCATGGAGTGCTAGCTAGATGCTGTCAGGAGAGAAGAACGCAGGTAAGTGGCAGATGCTGAAAGGGTTAGAGACAAAACTTGACATCAGATTTTGAGGGTTCAAATCCTGACTTATTCACCTCCTAGCTCTGTGTCATTAGGCACGTAACTTGACCTCTTTTAGTCTCTGTTTCTCCATCTGTTTAATAGGGGTAGTAAAATTGGCTACCACAGAGTTACTGGAAAGGTTAAGTAAATCGATATATAAAAAATGCTGAACAGTGTCCGGCATGTAGAGAAGCATGCATGGACTCAGGTGTTCTTGTTTTTGTCTTCGGTGGTGGTGTTCTGTGGTTGCTGGCTTGGCGGGGTTTTGTTGTGTTATTGAGGTGATATAGACTACACACTGACTAGGCTTTCCTTGCCGCCTGCAGGATGGTGCTTTGGGATATTAAGTGTGGATTTCTCCTAAGTTTCCCCCAAGAGCATGGTCCTGGGTTGACCAGATAATTGGGTGTACAATTCAGAAGTGGGGTAAGAAGTGAGCAGCCTGGGGTGAAAGAGGTATGGGTCGAATGAGAAGAACGCCCAGGGCTTTCTGCTTTAACTTCTTTTATATTCCCCATTGGATAAGAACGCTGGCTTTCAAGGATGTTCACGCATTCCTTCAGAGTCTATTGATTGAGTCCATTCCAGGCAATCAGCCACCAGGGACCTGCCTTTCAAGCATTACTCCACTGCCTCCTAGCTGAGTGATCTTGGACAAATTCCTTAACCTTTGTGTGCCTCGGTTTCTACTTCTGTAAGAATAGGAATAATTCTCCTTCCTGCCCAGGACTGGGGGTAAGGATTAAGTGCTGGAAGTGCAGTTGCCAAAGCCCCTGACCCACAGTAACGGAAGCTGTAATATTTGGCAAATGAAGGATGGTTAACTGCACCTACTGGCTTTGTCGTTTGGGGCAGGTTACTTGTCTCAAGTGTATCTCAAGTTCCCCATCTTTAGAACAGAATAAAAATAGTACTTATAACTGTTATAAACATGAAGGAAGGTAACATACTAGAGTCCTTGGGGCAGTGCTTGGGATAGAGACAGCTGTGTGCAGTGTGAGCTGTTGCTGCTTTGGCTGCTGTCAGTATTAATTACAGTAGAGTGGTAGAAGGGATAGTAGTTTTAGTTGCAAGGCAGAAAAGAACGAGCTCCATAAAAGATCCCAGCATACTGAGTGCTTAGAGAAATGCAAGGTTATGAGGAATCCAGGTTGACTTTGATGGGATCAAGTTTAAGACTTCAATGCTTTGCTTATTTTCCCTGACTGATGAGCCATGGTCATTGGTATGCAGGACATTTCTTTCTCTGCTCTCATCATGTGTTTTCAGTACGTCTTAGGCTAATGTACCCTTTTGTCCCAGTCTCAGCTTCTCTCAGTCAAGTGGCTGGAAACTTGCTTCCTGGAAATAAGCTCTGTAATCCTGAGCTCTGTGCCAGGAAAGAACAAAGCGGACCCTGCATTTGAGTCTTTGTGTTTTCTGACTTAGTGTCACGTGGTCTGGTTTTGTTTCAGTTACTGGACCGACAATAGAAGCGTTTCTAGAATATGGGCACAGCCCTCAAAGAACAGAAGATACATATGATGCTCATCAGAATTTCTGATGAATGAGGGCTCAAGAATCAAATGACCCTCTTGTCCTGTGCTGACCTCCCTTGCTTGCATCTCACCTCCAAACACAGTTGGGCAGCAGGACCCACTGCTACCCTCCCAGAAGTATCTGAACACTGGCCTCTAAGGATTATAACTTAACGCCCAATAAGAAGACCATTATTGGTCTTCTCTGATCCACCGGTCGTGGGACTCCGGGGCACATATACCAATTGGGTGCCTCTAGATGCTTCTAGTATCAGGTAACTTCATCTTAATGATGAGAGCTATGGAGTGGTTGTGACCTCGGTTCATTTCATCGTTCAATAGGAGTCTGGCACTATCCTGAAGGTGCTCAGTTAGTATGTGCTGAAAAAGCCAGAGGATTAAAGAGCAACTTTGCTGCTGCTGCTGCTAAGTCGCCTCAGTCATGTCTGACTCTGTGCGACCCCATAGACAGCAGCCCACCAGGCTCCCCTGTCCCTGGGATTCTCCAGGCAAGAACACTGGAGTGGGTTGCCATTTCCTTCTCAAATGCATGAAAGCGAAAAGTGAAGGTGCTCAGTCGTGTCCAACTCCGTGCGACCCTATAGATGGCAGCCCACCAGGCTCCCCCGTCCATGGGATTTTCCAGGCAAGAGTACTGGAGTGGGGTGCCATCGTCTTCTCTGAAAGAGCAACTCTACTGGGCACCAAAAACATACATGTGCTGTTAGAAGGTACTGATACAATGGCTGATAATGTGGAGACAGACACCGTCCATGCCTCCATGATAATTTATTGGGATTAACTGCTTCAAAACAGCTGGAAAGCTTTTAAAATGATAGGGAAAGATGTGACATCCATCTTTGTCAGACCTTGAAGTTGAGGTTGAGCTGCAGAGCCCTCCCAGGTGATTCTGGCCTCAGTGCCATGAACAGGGACACCAAGCTGTCCCCATCACATAACAGTATGGTCAGTACCCTGTAGAGTGGGGGATGGAGCACGAGAAAGCAATGTAAGCTTGTAGCTCAGAATGCTCCCTGGAAGAGGTGACATCTCAACTGTAAACTGGAGGACAAGGACAGGTTGGGTGAGTAGAGAGCTGAGAGAAACTTGACCCAGGCAGAAGAAGCTTTGTATATCATAAATTTATGTTTCCTTGCTCCCACATCATAACCATCCCTCTCCTAGGATGCCGTGTATGTGAAAGTGTTTGGAAAGGTAGAAAGCCCTCTACGAATGTAAAGCGTTATTATTTTATGGATTCTGTTTGAGGGAACCTAGGTTGATTGATGGGTGAGGCAATGAATATTTGATGGGCAAAGAATGAGCTCTGCGGCAGAGAAAGTCTCTGAGAAGGAACTTGAACGGAATCACAGCACACCTCTCCCTCAGTCACGGGGTCCAGGATGTTGTGGTTAATTATTTAATAGGAAAATAATAGTTAATCTGAAAATCTCTCTCCAGGACGTATGCCCCTTTCACTGGCTTGGATTAAAGCTCCGAAGGTCAGGCTCCAAAAGCCCTGGCCTGTTTTTTCCTTGGACCTCCAGTGCCTGGAGCACGTTTGACCAGTACCTGTGCTCCGCGCACACAGCTGTTGCGAGGGGTAATTGAAGTGGGACGTTAACGAGAGGCATGTTATCTTGAAACAACATGTTGTTTTGTCCTGAATTTTAATTGTTGAGATTAAAGTACACATAAACTACCCTGGCTGTAGTTTGCTGTCATTTTGGACTATTTTTTCCTAATGTAATGGACACATAAATACTTTGCATTACCAAAAAAAAAAAAAATGTATTTCAAATTCTACAGTACAAGGCATAAAATTCCTCTATTTATCTGTCTCTCTCTCCAGAAGTTACCACTGTCAGAAGACTGCTGTGCATCCTTCTAGACTCCATTCTGTTCCTTAACGTCTTTTCATGTACAACATACAGAATTTAAGAAATATCCTGACAGGATCGCACTATTCGTACTGTTCTATTTCCATTTTTGCCCAAAGAGTAAGTTTTGGAGCAGTGTCCTTGGGAGGGAATTTATAAGGCTACACATTCATTTCAGTGACTTCATAGGATTTCCTGTATAAAAGTACCATCACTTATTTAGTGACTCCTCTGTTTTAGTAATTTACTTAAAGTGTTTGCATCAACATCCTTGTACATATATTTCACGCACATTAATGTATTTGTGTGGCATAGATTCTTAGGCAATGGCACCCCACTCCAGTACTCTTGCCTGGAAGATCCCATGGACGGAGGAGCCTGGTGGGCTGCAGTCCATGGGGTCACTAAGAGTTGGACACGACTGAGCAACTTCACTTTCACTTCTCACTCACGCCTTGGAGAAGGAAATGGCAACCCACTCCAGTGTTCTTGCCTGGAGAATCCCAGGGGTGAGGGAGCCTGGTGGGCTGCTGTCTGTGGGGCCGCACAGAGTCAGACACGACTGAAGCGACACAGCAGCAGCAGATTCTCAGAACTTCTGAATTTTTTTTTAAGAATAGCATTTCTGTTATTCAATTGTTTTCCTGAGCTTTTTGGTCTCTTTTTACTAAAAATCAGGTATACAACAGATTGGTTTCTATGATGCAGTTTTAGTTGGCACCTCTTCATTTGAAAAAAAAAAAAAATTTTTTTTTTTTTTAATTTGTCTCTGCTGGGTCCTTTTTGAGTCACGTGGACTCTTAGTTGCAGCATGTAGGATCTAGTTCACCGAGCAGGGATCAAACCTGGGCTCCTGCATTGGGAACATGGAATCTGCACCACTAGACCGCCAGGGAGGCCCCGCATTTGAAAATTTAATTGTGGAATATAAATATACTGTGGAATCGTGTATTTCATGCACACAATAAACAGTTGGTTTCCAAACTGAAGAATGAAATAGTTTGGAGGATTGAATAATTTGTGCCCTTTACACCAGGAACACGGTCGACCCAGGGGTATGCTGCCCCAACATGCACATGGGGTTCCCATCGCTCCCCAGTTGTTCACAGAATAATTAGGGCAAGAGTGCCCTGCACTTGAACAGTGCACAACCCACACAACTGCACGGAACCACCTTGATGTCCAGAGTTCTCCATGGTGTCACTGTTGTTATCCTTCCCCTCTTCTCAAGATCTACAGTTCACCATTGGGTACTTTGGATGAAGAGACAGGGATCAGTTAAACTGTGCTGTTGAGAAAAATTGGCAAAGTTAGATGTCCCTTTCATGAAAGCAGACAACATTTTCAGGATAGAAATAAACATTGAAACTTGTTGATAAATGTTTTGTTGAATGGACAAATGAATGAAACCAAACTAAACTCGTGACTCCTCAGCCCCTTTCCTACATCAACAAATGCCTCTCAGAGTGTGGGCCTGAACTTGTTGCCACTGTAAGCATGTTGGCATGCCTGTGCTGGTTTAACTGGTACATTCGTCTAGATAACGAGCTCTAACCTGGCGTTTAATGTCGGAAGGGGCCTGTCGGGTGGAAGCCCACGACACAGGAGCCTCACAGGAGCCTTCATGTGGAGTAAAAATAAAAAGGGAAGAGTTGCTGTACAAGTGATTTTTGCAAGATACGAGGTCTTCCCAGATCAATATCCACTAAACAACAAAGGCAATTGATAAGTCGTGATGAGCCAGACAGTACCTGTGGGCTCTCTTGACAAATGTGACCAGCAAGTCCTTCACGTTTTACATCATGTAAGGAAGAGAGCAAAGAAGAAAGAGGTTTCTTTCACTTTGCTGGCTTAAATCAGAGTGTGGAGTTTTGTCTGCCCAACTGTTTTAGTTAAGATTATCTATCTTTAGAAGAAAAGAACATTCATCCATAGTGAGTATTCCTGCCATGTGCATGTGTATGCTTATTCATTCATTCAACTCATATTTATAGAGAGGCTGTTATGTAGCTGCCATATGCTAAGCCTTAGTATATACTTTCACGACTGTATAGCAAAATGTACCTATAAGTACCCTTGTGTAAGGTATTTTCCCTCACATGAATCTATCTTTACCATTAAACCTCGGAACTCAAATTACCTGATCAGATGATTAGAGACTCAAAGTCATGAACAGTTTGATGCCAGAGTTGGGCACTTTTAGCCACGGGTCTTTTCTTGGTGGTGGTGGTGGTTTAATCACTAAGTCATGTATGACTCCATGGACTGTAGCCTGCCAGACTTTTCTGTCCAGGAACTTTCCTAGGCACAAATAGTGGAGTGGGTTGCCTTTTCCTTCTCCAGGGGATCTTCTGGACCCAGTGATCAAACCTGGGTCTCCTGCATTGCAGGCGGATTCTTTACCAACTGAGCCACTGTGGAAGCCTGGGTCTTTTCTTATGCTGTGCTTATTGGTAGAGGAGGGTGGTATCTATTTTATAGTACTTAATGAGAATGTTTGAAATGCCTACCACTGAGACAGACACCAAGAATGACTAGGGAAAAAAATTATAAAATGCTTTCTCAATGCCCCCTGGTTTATAATTTGATCAAGGAGTAAAATTGGACTTCCAACAAATAGTTAATTGACACTACGAGATAGCAGGATTCTGTGACCAAATTATGTAGGCATTTTGAGAGGCAGGGAGATGAAGAGGCTTAAAGCAGTGTAAATCCCCATCTCATTATTCCCATGTTTCAAGCACACGCTGTGGACCTGAGCATGCAATGTGTGCATGGAGTTATTGACCAAGTGCTCTAATTAGTTGAACATTAATAATCAAGTAAAACAACAACTCAGCTTCAGGAAAATCTAATTCTCTGAAGTACACTGGGTCAGTATGAGAATGGGAAACTCTTGAATATCATTGGGAAATTCATTCTGAGGATCAAGATAAAAATGAGAACAAGATGAGAGTTGAGCTTCAAAAATAAGCTGAAAATCAACTTCTGTTTGATTTAGGAAAAAGGAAAGAGAAACAGAACTCTCACTCCTAGGGATTTCCCAGACACCTGGGTACTGTCCTCAGATTTTGAACTAATACTTGCCAACCCCTGGGCCCAGGGCACGTCAATATCCATGGGAAAGAAGCTTTGTCATTTAGGAATGAGTTCAGCTGCGTGTAACAGAAAACCTGCCCACTAGGGTCTTAAACAGGGGGATCTTTTCTTGTGTGACAAGAAGTCCTCCAGACACAAGGCACGTCAGTTCTTTTTTATTTTTTCCTATCATTTTTCAAGATGACGGCCCTGTTTCCTGGACGTGTTGATCAAATTCATGTCAGGAAGAAAGAGAGAAAGATGGCAGGAACTGTGTCTGTTCCTTTTATTGGAAAAGTACACACTTCCCCAGAGTACCCGCCAACAGATTTGAGTCTACCTGTCCCCAGTAAGAACTTTACTGTGACATGCACACTTGGTTTCCAGGGGGGCTTGGAGAGTGGTTAGTTTACTATGGGATGGCGAGACAGGAGAGAAGGGGTTGGGAATGAGAAGTGGGTGAGTCCACCAAGAGTTCCTGCTACAGGAAGTTTCATAGAGGTGGCGTTTAGTACAAAATTAAAACTAAGAAGTCTAACTTTAAGTGGTATTCATCCTTTGATTGATCAGGTTTACCCTTCTTGCTGTGGAAAACAAGCGATGATCTGTTGTTTAAGATGTTTTCCAGCTACAGCCTTCTAGAATTTCTCAGATACTTTTTAAAAAAAATAGAACTATTTTTATTTTAAAATTTATTTATTTATGGCTCTGTTGGGTCTTTGTCGCTGTGTGGGCTTTTCTCTAGTTGAGGCAAACGGGGGCTATTGTCTAGTTGCGGTGAGCAGGCTTGGCATTGGGGCAGCTTCTTTCGCTGCAGAGCACAGTCGCTGTGGTGTGTGGGCTTCAGCAGTTGCGGCACGTGGCCTCAACAGATGTGGTGCATGAGCTCAGCTGCTCCAACGCATGTGGGACCTTCCCAGATCAGGGATCGAACCTGTGTCTCCTGCATTGGCAGGCAAACTCTTCACCACTGAGCCACCATGGAAGCCCTCTGATACTTTTATAATGACTGAAAACTTTCTCATAACAAACATAGCACATTTATCAAGGGATTACTGTGTCCCCGGTACTTTAAGTACTTAATATGCATGCTCTTCCTCAGTCCTCATCACACTCCTGTGAGGCAGGCAGTGTGACGCTGTCCATTTTACAGGTGAAAGGAACAAAGTTAGGAGCAGGTTAAGTAACTGCCTCTTGGTGACCTATCTAGGTGGTGGCCGGGTCAGGTTTCATCCTAGGGTGGCTGACACCAAAGACCTTTCTCTTAGGCACTGAGCTATATAGCTTGCAGGGCAGCTTCACGTTTGAATGGATTCTATCTTTACAGCCTGGCTGTTTATATGATACAAATGTTTTCACAGTTTTCATTTTTCAAAACTTCACAGTTTGTGTTCAGAAAGTCCTTTGCTGTGTGAATGGCTTGCTTTCTGCCTGATCTGTGTTCGACGACACAGTCTCAGGTCAAAGGATGAGACTGGAACCAGGAATGAATGCAGTGTACTCTCCTGGCTTTGAGGCCTGTTGTATTTACATCTGAACCCCAGTTTTCATATGTGACTTGCTAAATAAGTGACTTTAGAAAGTTACATGATCTCCTAAGGGTTACTTTATTCATATGCAACGGGAAGATCATAGTATTAACCAATGGCTTTTTTATGTTGAGCTTTCTTCAAATGTATCATGCTTTATTATTTTATAAGCATACTGTAAAGTATATAAAATGCTTATGTAAAAACCAATTAAATGTAAACCTCTTCATAGGGGTTTCTGATTTGGTGAACAGCTTTACTCTGTTTTAAACAGAAAGTTGTCATACTTATAAACACATACTGTATACTCTACTCATACATAGAAATGAGTATCCCACCCATGTCCTACCTTTTGAACCAGAATCCTCCACTCCTATCGCTTTAGGAATCATTATGGGGGGGGGAGGGGGAAACCACTATGACTTTTAAATACCTTATGGAGAAAAAGTGGAAAAAAGAATAAAACCAGCTTAGGGGAGCTGACCCTATTAATATTTTCCTCATTGGAATGACATTAATTCTCAATTCATTTAGGTTAGAAAAACATCTTCTCTTTAAAATGTAAATACCATTTTGAAGGTTATGTGACTCTTTTCAATTACATTTTAGAATGATTTGCTTTCCTCTTAATCATGGGTTGAGTGAATTGTGCTCAGGGGACTGGGAGTTTGACTGAATTAAGGGAGACAGATCACCATGGCATATGGAGCCAAATCAGTGGCTTTTTTGATGAGAAACGAGTGAGATAATGCACATGAAGTGCTTGACATAATGTGGAACCAGGTACAGGGTAGGTCCTAGGGAACTGACAACTGTGGAAATGGTTACAGCACCAGGGAACATGGACCTCCTGTGTTCTCACCGTTCACACATGTGTATGTGCCCACACGCACACTCTCTTTTGCTTTGTCACATGTCCACTATGTGAACTCAAGTTAGCTGTAGCTGCAACAGGTATCGGGCTTTGTTTTATTGGCAGTTCACCTGGTGTGTGCTATAAAACTTTGTCTCCCATACTTTTTCATTTTTCATTGGTATTACTTATTTATCTTAGTCAAAATAGAAATGCGCATAGTAGAACTCCAAACGACAACAACAGCAAAAGATTTAAGAAGACAAGTGAATGTCTCCTTTTTTCCCCTACTTTGATCTTCTGGCCTCTTCTCCAAATACTACCATTGTGAAATTTCTTCTGTAATTTTTCACAAGGATAAATTATACAGATGTTGACCGTGAATTGAAACAACACACACAGAGCCTTTAAAACGTTATTGAGATGGCATGATATTATATCCGTTCTTCACACCTTGCTCTACCTCACTATTCTTAATAGCCATACCTATTGCTTTGTACTGATGAGCCAGAATATCTTATTAAACCCAACCGATGGCATATGGATTCCTTCCAACTTTTTGTTTTTATATGCAGTGTTACAAAGAAAATTCTTGCACGCTTTCTGCATATTTTTTAAGCCTATTTATAGGGAAAATTCTTAACCATGAATGGACTAGGTTAAAGAGTGTGCGAATTTGCCATTCTGATAAGAAATAGCTAAATGTCCAACATCCAAGAAAGCTCACACCAAATTTCCCCTTTTAAAAACCAGGTAGGCAAAGTATCTCTTGCTCATCACCTTCCCCCAACTTCATTTACTTGCCTTTCAGTAGCTTTCTAAAAAATTAAGAATGTTATGTCTGTTTGGTTTGATTTACCCATCTCTCTGGGCTTTTGCTTACAGCACTTTTCAGAGAAGAAGGGAGGCTTGTAAAGTGCAGTGAATACAGGGCTCGTGTTCTGGCTCTCCTCAACTAACATGAATTTAGCTGGGCTATTTTTCTAATTAAAGAAATCTCATAAGGTATGGTGATGTATCTGGATTATATCACTTTCTTCAAATGCGAGATCGTTATTATTATTTTTTTTGCTTATATTCAATCTCATCTAATAATTGTCCACACAATTACCTTACTGCCAGAGAATTGATCCTATATTCCACATGTCAGTGGGGGCCTCCTTGCCTCATAGAGATGTAAGTATAATTGACCCAAACTAGCAATTTCATAGTCTGTAAGAGTTTGTTTGCTCCACAACTTCTGTACATTTCTTTGACTCCTCTGTCTATGTGTTGTATAGTATTTTGCTCCACTCAACATGAGGTGTAAATTATATACATTTATCCATTGTAATCATCTCTCCAGTCCTTTTTTCAAGCTTAGTGGCAAACTTGAAGAAATCAGAGGTCAACTCACTTCCCCGTCACCCCTTCCTAGTTCCTCTTTGGCAAAGTTTTGCCTCTTTCTGTGAAGCCTTGATGACCACCAGCATCCGTGCCTTCCAATCCTCAAGTCTCAGATGGTTTAAAAGGCTTGACTTTCAAGCAAATATGACATGTTTTCCCAAAGGAAAAAAAGTTAAAGCAGAAAAAGAACCTCTGTATCATTACTAGCTTTTTCCTTTAACCATACTGAGAGCATTCCCTTACAAAGAAACTTTCCCATGCTGCTTTTCTGTTTGTTTTTGTTTTAATTGGGTGCTATTTGGCTATAAGGATTATAGAGGAAGATTTTCTCGGGTTAAATCTAGCCTTTCAAGAAAGAACTTGACCTTTGCAGAAAAGGAAACCTGGGTTAAATCCACGCCCTAGTCTTCACTCTCTGCATAACATAAGTAACTTAACTTTTGAACCTAATTCTCTTCAGTAATCTACAGGGGGTAGTTCTTAATGGATTGTTTTAAACACTGGAAATCATAAACATCAGGCATCAAGTTCAGGGCTTAGAAAGTAGGAGGTGCTCAGAAAGTGGGAGTGTTAGGCCACATCCCTAACTTTTCCTCACAGTCCATGTCACTGGCTTCCTTCCGAGCGACGTGTTTTGCTGATTCACAGTGTGGCATGCACACACATTCCCACTGCTCATTGTTTCAATGTTTCCTTTTCTTAACCCCATGCTAAAGTGTCTCAGGAGAAGACTATGTCTCATTCTCTGGTTGTCAAGAACACATTAGGTACTCTGCCAGTACTTATTGATTGGTATTTTATTGATTGACAGTCTTTCTGAGATCTGAAAATTCTTCTTCCTTTTGCCTTCCTGAGAACAACCTAAAGATTCAGAAATTTACTCTATTAAAAAATGTTTGATTTCTTCCCTGCCTGCCTTACTTTGACTCAGATTCCTATGTTCTGACATGAAACTTATCTTCATTTTTATTTTTTTTCCTTCTAAGGAGAAATCAATCTTTCTCATTTCTTGCTCCTTTCCAAATTCCCTTTTGTTAGTCTTTCTCTTTCTCACCTACACATGAATTCTCTCCTATTCTTGTGGTTGAAATTCATCTCTGGTGTCATAAATACCCTTATGTCTATGTGATTCTCCTGCCTACTTTCCCTCCAGAAGATACATTCATCTTGTTTGAAAGAAAACATCATTTGTTTCCTAGCATCTGATCTGAATAACAGTGAAATGTTTGTTTAAAATTAATGCTTTGAGCAAAGAACCCTCTCTGTTTACTTGACTTGCAATATTTTAATATTTAACATGCTATGATGTAAAACTTGTAGAAGAAAAATATCCTGGTGTGATCTGGTTGCCTAACAATTTACATTCAGCTGCAATATTTTATTTGCTATAATTACTCACTGACAAAACAGGGAATCGAAATGCAAAAATACAGAATGCTCTCGGTTTGCATTTTATTTTGGAACGTGAAAAAAACCCTCAGTTCAGGAGAGAGCATAAAAAAGGAAAGCTCGCTTAGTCAGATCTCCATCTTCACAAACTAACTGCAGCAGTAAGACCCAAACCAAAGTTGAAACTTGTAGGGCTTTCAAAAAGGTTTTTAAGGAAATACTGTGATGTGGACTTTGAGTTGGAGAGGATGGCCCAGGATCGTGACATTGCCTCTCTTACCCCAGACTCTCCCTGTGATTTTGAGCCAGTGCTTTCACTGAGTTGCATCTATGGATCTGCTCTGAAACCACTGAAATTTCTTAGATGAAAAAGAAGAAATCCACTGGGCTCTTGTGATAGAATGTCTGACTCTGGTGTTCTTTATCCCTCCATTTCTTTCTGAGAAATGGAATATTTGTAGCCATATCAATAAATGAGGATGTTACAGTCATCAGTGATTCCAGCCATCCGGGTACTCAGAGAGAAGAATTGCCTGCTTGATCTGGCAGCCACCAGGCTGCAGCCACTCCCTATGGTAAGCACTGAAGAACTCAGGATGTGAAAAATCACAGGATACTGGCCCCAGATAGCTGAGATGCAGATGAGAGGAATGATTTCAGTGAGCCCAGACTCTTGCATCTTTCCATACATAGGAAAGTACTAAGTTCCTTAACCTGAGATGTCTGATTTTCTTTAATTCACAAAAATGCTTTTAAGATTCAAGCCTACCTCTCCTTTTTGTGGCAAATTTTATATAACCTGACTTCTTCCACTGCTTCCTCCAAGAGGTTCTCTCAGAGTCATTTGGTATGCTGTCTCCTGGGCTTGAAGTCCTAAAAATTCCCAACGAATAAAACATTACTCTGAACTTTTAGGTTGGGAATGTTTTTTAAACTGACATTTGCATTCTTGAAGGGACATGTTTCGATGGAATTGTCGACCTGAGTGGTGCATGGCAGCTGCAGCTTGCACATTGTGTGCACTAGCTGATAGCTCCTCCTTGATTTCCACTGGAGTGAAAAACCCTTCCCTGGATACACAGATGTGTGCTGTGCTTAGTCACTCAGTCATGTCCAGCTCTTTGCAAGCACATGTTCTATAACCCACCAGGCTCTGTCCATGGGGATTCTCCAGGCAAGAATACTGGAATGGGTTCCTATGCCCTCCTCCAGGGGATCTTCCCTACTCAAGGATCAAACCCAGGTCTCTGGCATTGTAGGCAGATTCTTTACTGTCTGAGCCACCAGGGAAGCCCAAGAATACTAGAGTGGGTAGCCTATCCCTATTCCAGGGGATCTTCCTGATCCAGGAATTGAAGCAGAGTTTTCTGCATTGCAGGCCAATTCTTTACCAGCTGAGCTATCAGAACATAGAGATAGGAGCTTCCATACATGCAGATTTTAGCTCCTTTGCAAATTCACCCCACCTGCACTACAGTTTGAAAAACGAAAAACATTTTTGTATCTGAGATTCTGAAAAGGATTGCCACAATGTATTTTTCCAAGAAGTAACTGATGGAGAAAAATCAAAACAAGATTCTTCTTTATGATTAAAGACAACAAGTACTCCCCAGCTTAAACAAAAAGGAAAACAAAAATAAAGAACAGAGGAATTGATTTTTGTATTACACTGTGGGCAAAAACTGGTTGTACATTTTTAAAATCTGAAAATGTCTGAGACAACCATACATTGATTCCTTATAATTCAAAATATCATTTTTCTCCTAATAGGCTACCCCCCCCCAAATCTGCAGCCGTTTTCATGTAACATTCAAAGCTGCTACAGCACTTTATAGGACAAACTATATGAAATAGTTTACCAAGAACAGTTAATATGCACTCCAATATTTATGACATATAAAGCAATTAGTACAAAAGATTGATCATTACATAGACCATGTGTTGGTAGGATTTGGGGTATGTTTTTAGGAGTGAAGACTATGTTATATGATGCATATTTAAAAAGATAGTGCAAGTAATCAATAACATAGGATTTAGTGATCCTTGGTTAGTCCCTAAGTATTGATTCTGTGATCTAAACTCATTTTAAGTTGATTTTTAGATATCTAGCAAGTTGATTTTTGAGTTGAAGCATTTCTTTCTTTCCAGGAAAGAATTTTTCATGTAACATGGGGATGGAATTTACCAAACATTTCTCAAAGGCTAATGATAATTTCCAGTATGTTCTTCATGTTTATTTATGCTTCAGACAAATTTTAGAGATTCCCCAGGGTTAAGAGTACCGCTTTCCTATTGCCATGTTCCTACGAGTAATAAGAAATTGGACAGCTACCCATTTTTTCTCCATATATCTGAGCATCTTTTCTGTCACAGCACAGAAAGCTCACAGAGCATAGTAAAATGCCTGTGAATTGAAACTGCTCTGCAGATGACATATTATATGACTACTACCTACTGAGACCCCATTGAAGTTAGACTATTTTTGATTTAAGGAATAAATAGTAAAGTGTTAGGAAGGGAAGGGAGATTCATTGCAAGGCTGCATGGATTCTTGCAGTGCCAGGAAAAAGTGAAAGGTAACGAGTACACTCTAGGCAAGCCTCACTCATGAACTTCATGGTTACAGACACCCTCTGCTATTTTCTACTTTCTAGCTCCCAAGATTTTCTTGTTTACTTGGTTCCAGTCCCTTAGGAAGGTCAGCTTCTACTTCTCCATCCTGTTCTCTCTGTACCAAAACCTCTCTGCCTGAAATCTTAGACATTTGGTCTAAGTCTCCTAATTCACATTTCCAAGAGCAATTAAAATATTTTATTGTATTTTATCTGACATTTTTGTGTGTCTTAGTGAGAAGACTTTAAAAATCAATCATGATATCTATCCCCTTTTGTACTTGGAAGCATCTTTAGGATCCTCCTTAATATAACATTCTTGGCAGCGACTATAAACGGGTTAGGGCTTCCCAGGTGGGACAGTGGTAAAAAAAAAAAAAAAAAATCTGCCCGCCAATGCAGGAGATGTGGGTCTAATCCCTGGGTCAGGAAGAGCCCTAGAGGAGGAAATGGCAACCCACTTCAGTATTCTTGCCTGGAAAGTTCCATGCACAGCAGAGCCTGGTGGGAAACAATTCATGGGGTTGTGGAGTCTGGCATAACCGAGCATGCATGCACGTGTAAATGGATTAGAGTTGATGTGCCTAAAGTTGATAATCTTTTGTCTCTTTACTACTAATAAGAAGTAATTCTAAGACAGAGCTTTGGAAAAAGGGCCGATGTGTATTCTATCAAAGAGAAAAGTAGGAAATACTGCTATTTTTATGGTAGTAAAGTATGCATAATGTAAAATTTACTACCTTAATCATTTCAATTCAGTAGCATTGAGTATATTTGCATTGTCATGCGACCATCATCATTATCCATTGCCAAAACTTTATTTTTTAAGTCCCAAACCTTCCCTACTCCCACCAGCTGGTAACTTATATAGTATTTTCTTTATCTATGAATCTACTCTAGATATCCTATAAAAGTGGAACCACCCATCCTTCGTGTGTCTGAGTTATTTGACTAAGGATGGTATTTTCAAGGTTCCATGTTGTAAAAGTACCAGAATGTCATTCTTCTTTATGGCTGAATAGTACTCCATGGCATGTATACATATATGTATATACACACACATTTTGTTTATCCAAGGGATGACATTTTAACCAGGCTCTCTAGTGAAGAAAGGTATAGTAAAGCAGCTTGGCAGCATGGGAAGACGCAGAAGTAACAGATAAAGCGAGGGTCTTATTCTAGATTTCTGTAGTATTCTTCTTAGTAGTAGTATGACCTTTGACATTTTTAAGTGACTCTCCCAAACCAATTCTTTGTCATCGTCCATCTTTGAACATAGTAATGCCTCTTAAAGGCCTGCTGTGATGTTTATCTGAGATAAGGCACAGGATGTGCCTGGCTTGGCACATAGTAGGTGTTCAGAAAGTGAATCCCACTCCCAGAATCCCCGTCCATGATAAAAATGAAGAGGCTTACTGGCGGGTGTGTTTCTCTTATGGTCTAGGAAAAAAAAATAAAACAGGACCCTGAGCACCCAAGCCATTGGTTTGAGAACTGTCAGGCAGGAAAGGCACTGTCCTCAGACCGGCAAGAGTGGCCTTGGGGTTTTACCACTCCTTGTAACCCTTAACATGATCTGGACATAGCTGGCTCCATGGGTCAGGCTGGTCTCAGGAGGAGGAGGAAAGCCTGCCTTTCTGTCTGCCATCCTGAAAAGACCTTTTCTAAGATAAGTGTCTGCCCTGCTTTCAGGCTGCTTTTGCTGCTTCTCATGAAAAACTCTTTTTCATTTTGATAAAAAGCAATTTCTGTCTTCCTACCCAGTCAGGAAGGACTCTGTGAGAAGTGCTTATGCTTTCCTGGTATCAGGGTGTAAAATCTGCATGACTCGGAGACCGTCATGGCACCATTGCAGCACCTGGCAAGGGAGATGGCTGGAGGAACAAAGAGCGAAACACAGCCCCTCCTAAGTCGGAAGCCTGTGCTTGGAGTCTAACTGTTCATTGTTTGGGCGCATCTAAGCTTGCAACACAGTCAGGAGTAAAGCAGAGTTTTTGTTAAAGAACTTGCAGGAAATAATAGAATCCGGATGTGGTGGTGGGAACAGCAAAAACTGAATACAGTATCCTGCACTCTTATTCTCTTCCCCCACCCCCCAAATATATTAAATGGTTACCTTCAGGCAGAAAAGCTTGTGGTTCCAAATAAATCAAAAGTAATAGAACTACAGGCAACCTGAGCTCTCTAATCAACTCCATCATTCCTGGGGGAAGTCCTCTGTAGACTCCATTCTCTCTGTGGGTCTCTGCAGAGTTATAGGCAAGTTAAACTGAAGAGAAGTAAAGCGGAAGTATTGTATGCTGACCTTTCACCCTGACCTGCCTTAGAAGCTTTGCCTGTGAAAATTCCATAATGGTGCTGGCGCTTATAGAGATGTGTTCTCAGATATTTTCCTGTAGAACGGGGCTAGTCATGAGTTGTTTTTGGAGGACATGAATGAGATTTGGTTGTGCATGAAATGGCTCTTTTCACTTAAAGTTGATATTTCTTACTAAGTACCTGGATACTACGCAATGTCTCCATGTGGACTGGGGGACGCAGTGCTCGTGGAGTCCTCAGGAGCCCTTTTGCAGTGTCCTCAAGGCTGCCTAAAAGTGGTTTGTGGGCCAGGAAATTGAGCATAAGCTTTGGAATCAGATCTAAGTTACCCTCCCCGCTCCTCTAAGCTGTGTGACATTTGGCAAGTCATCCAACCACTCTGAGCTAAAGTTTGCTTCTCTGTGAAATAATGATAAGCCTGCCTCTTCAACAGGTTGGTCCCCAAGAGTAAATAAAATCAAATAATGTTTTCTAAATGTGTTTCATAGTGTTTGCCGTGTAACAAGGGCCAAGAAAATATTTTTTTCTCTTCTTTCTTCTCCCAGTTTGTGGCACAATTTCTCTTGGTGCAAATGGCAAAGCTCACAGGCTCTGTGCATTACCGTCTTTACTATGTAGAAATTGGTCAGGAAACACATGGATAAAGCTGAGAATTAGGAAGAAAAAGAAAGCTTATCACCATGCTTTTCTCAGTTGGCATCTCTTTGCCTTTTCTAGCTAGTCTTTCATATTTATTTATTGTTTCCTATCCTTGAAGCCATGTGTGTAAGATAGTGTTTGACAAGCATTTTGTGTTTGTCAGAGAGTGGGTAAGGTGACAAGGAGGGGCCCATTTAAGATGTCACTTCACTGTGCTGCACACGGGAGCTGACAATCATGTCCTGTTGGTAAAACCAGAACGGAGGGTTGGAATGTGTCTGAGTCAGGAGGAGAGAGAGGCACCTCAAAGTCAAGGCTGCCTCTCTACTCATGGGAGAAAAGTGTTTCAGGGAGGATGCAAAGATAGGATGCTATGTTTTGGAATGGGGTGAGTCTGTTCTTTTTACCTCTATAGAGAATCAGATTGTGACAAGATTTTTTTCCTGTGTTGGGCAAATGTCCTCTCTGATCAAAGACACATACTCACATACACACACACACACGGAGGCATGTAGGTTTGTTCTTGTCGTTTTTCTGTCACTCAGTCATGTCTGACACTTTGAGACCCCATGGACTGCAGCATGACAGGCTTCCCAGTCCTTCGCCATCTCCTGGAGCTTGCTCAAACTCATGTCCATCAAGTCGGTGATGCCATCTAACCATCTCATTCTCTGTTGTCCCCTTCTCCTTCTGCCTTCAATCTTGCCCAACATCAGCTCTTCACATCAGTTGGCCAAAGTATTGGAGCTTCAGCTTCAGCATCAATCCTTCCAATGAATATTCAGGGTTGATTTCCTTTAGGATTGACTGTTTTGATCTCCTTGCCCTCCAAGGGACTCTTAAGAGTCTTTTCCAACACCACAGTTCAAAAACATCAATTATTCAATGCTCAACCTTCTTTACAGTCCAACTCTCACATCCATACATGACTACTGGAGAAACTATAGCTTTGACTAGACAGACGTGTGTGTCGGCAAAGTAATGTCTTTGATTTTTAATATGCTGTCTAAGTTTGTCATAGCTTTTCTTCCAAGGAGCATACATTTTTTAGTTTCATGGTGGCAGTCACCATCTGCAATGATTCTGGAGCCCAAGAAAATAAAGTCTTTTTTATTTCCCCATCTGTTTGCCATGAAGAGATGGGACTGGATGCCATGATCTTAGTTTTTTGAATGTTGAGTTTTAAACCAGCTTTTTTATTCTCCTCTTTCACTTTCATCAAGAGACTCTTCAGTTCCTCTTCCCTTTCTGCCATAAGGGTGGTGTCATCTGCGTATCTGAGGTGATTGATATTCTCCCAGCAATCTTCATTCCAGCCTGTGGTTCATCCAGCCTAGCGTTTCTCATGATGTACTCTGCATATAAGTTAAATAGGCATGGTGACAATATACATCCTTGACGTACTCCTTTCCCAGTTTGGAACCAGTCTGTTGTTCCATGTTCAGTTCTAACTGTTGCTTATTGACCTGCGTAAGGCAGGAGGCAGGTAAGGTGGTCTGGTATTCCAATCTGTTTAAGAATTTTCCCCAGTTTGTTGTGATCCACCAGTCAAAGGCTTTAGCATAGTCAATGAAGCAGAAGTAGTTGTTTTTCTGAAACTCTCTTGCGTTTTCTATGATCCAATGGATGTTTGCAATTTGATCTCTAGTTCTTCTGCCTTTTCTAAATCCAGGTGGAACATCTGCAGGTTCTCAGTTCATGTATTGTTGAAGCCTAGCTTAGAAGATTTTGAGCGTTACCTTGCTAGCTTGTGAAATGAATGCAATTGTACAGTAGTTTGAACATTCTTTGGCATTGCCTTTCTTTGGGATTGGAATGAAAACTGACCTTTTCCAGTCCTGTGGCCACTGCTGAGTTTCCAAATTTGCTGGCATATTAATGCAGCACTGTAACAGCATCACCTTTTAGGATCTGAAATAGCTAAGCTGAAATTCCATCACCTCCACTAGCTTTGTAGTGATTCATGTGGTACCTTTTGTAAGGATTTGGAGCATGGAGCAAAGGCATCCTTTCTCACTTAATTGTTACATAATTGTAAAAAATGCATTTCTCACCAGTGACAGGTAATGAAATACTATTTGGGTAGAGGTTAAGGCTGGGATTTAAAATTTTTCACATCAAGATTTAGTGTACATAAAATAGATAACTAATAAGGACTTACTGTATAGAACAGGGAACTCTACTCAAAACTCTGTAATGACCTTTATGGGAAAAGAATATAAAATGAGTAGATACGTTTATATGTGTAACTGATTCGCTTTGCTGTACACCCGAAACTGATACAACTTTGTAAATCAACTATATACGCCAATGACAATTTTTAAAAAAGACTTAGTGTACAAAGAGACATGAAGTCACAACTACAGCGACCATCACAGTGGCTGAGATGGCAAAGAATCTGCCTGCAGTGCAGTAGACCTGACTATGGTCCTTGGGTCGGGAAGATCCCCTGGAAAAGGGAATGGCTACCCACTCCAGTATTCTCGCCTGGAGAACCCATGGACAGAGGAGCCGGGCAGGCTACAGTCCATGAGGTCACAAAGAGTCAATCGCAACTGAGCGACTAACACTTTAACCATTACAAAAGCACAGAAAAGAAGGTTGCACTCATGGACTCTTGTCCTATGCTCAACAAGCACTTGATACCTAGGAACTCAGTAAATGCTCATTTTGGGCAGAAACTTTAATGTCAGTTTCTCAGTAGTATCTTTAAGGAAAATTATATATTGTTGTCAAGATACTGAATGGACTTCCTTGCTCCATCACCATCATAGATTTCCTAGTAATTTCAAAATGATGATGCTCGTTGACAAGTGTTGGCTGGGAGGTTGGGGTGGGAATATCAGGCAGCATTCATGGATGACAGGATCATAAGACTCGTTTACATTTGTTCTTTCATTTATGTGGCAGGAAAAACCTTGCATTTTTTCTAGTCTGACCTCAACACTTTCATGTATTTCACACCTGTATAAAGTTTTTCCCAGGTTCGGTGTTAGATTTTTTTTTAACTTTGTGATTTAAAATGATTTTACAGTGCGTAAGCTTCCTGCTTTCTTTTGCTTTTGTCTCTTCCTATTTCTTCCCAATAATTGTTTGCAAACTTGTCATTTGGTTCCAAAAGGAAATTTGAATCTAATCCAAAACTTTTGTAAATTTTATGACTAAAAAGCTAAATAACTCATATGTAGAGTTATTATCAATTTAAAGTGATCTTTCTGCTTATAATAGCTCATTTTATAAAATTATTCAATGACTGAACAAAGTCATTAAATTTATTCTCCTCTCAGTAAATGCAAGTGGGTTTTATTTTTTTTACTCAGAATAATCTCTGGAAGACTGTAGTGTACATGGTCCTGATTAACATGTATCAAATGCATTGTTTGAATATGGCTGTGGATACATTTATCAGTATAAAAGTAGAAGCATGTTGAAAGAAAATATTTAATTGTATATATATGTATGTCTATATAGAAGTGAATTGAAGTCACTCAGTCGTGTCCAACTCTTTGAGACCCCATGGACTGTAGCCTACCAGGCTTCTCAGACCATGGAATTTTCCAAGCTAGAGTACTGGAGTGGGTTGCCATTTCCTTCTCCAGGGGATCTTCCTGACCCAGGGATTGAACCCGGGTCTCCTGCATTGTAGGCAGATGCTTTACCCTCTGAGCCACCAGGAAAGCCATGTCTATATATGTTTTCCAGAAAACTGTTTTCCTATATTTGGGCTTTATTTGCCCTGTGAGTATCATGCAAGGTTACATTAGGAAAGGACTGTTGGAAGGAGGTGAAGTGAAAGAGATGAAGCAGTAAGAGATGAAGAATGCTGAGCAGGCACAGCCTGAGTAACTTAGGCGTATCTTAAGTATGACTTTACTTAGGAAGGAAAAAAGAACTGGGGAGTGTTGTCACATGGGCTTGATTTCTCTCCAACTATTTATCTGTCTGGAAATGTTCTTCCTAAGACATCAAGGTTGAAAGCGTCTTAACCTCCCTCCATCTGGTAGTCCTTTCATCTTCCCTTGAGCGCGTGAGAAGGTTTCCCTGTGCAAGCTGTGGAAGACACTCTTTTATTTGATAAAGAGTTTTTGGGTACCTCCTATGCAGCAGGCAGATTGCTGAATACTTGGGACGCAAAAGTACAAAAGGTAGAAGAGGGCCCTGACACTATATGGAAGCAAGTTTAAAAAAAAATCAAATAAATATGAAAGTGAAAGTCACTCAGTTGTGTTCGACTCTTTGTGACCCCATGGACTATACAGTACATGGAATTCTCCAGGCCAGAATATTGGAGTGAGTAGCCTTTCCCTTCTTCAGGGGATCCTCCCAACCCAGGGATCAAACCCAGGTCTCCCACAGTGCAGGCAGATTCTTTACCAGCTGAACCACCAGGGAAGCCCAAGAATATTGGAGTGGGTAGTCTATCCCCTCTCCAGCGGATCTTCCTGACCCAGGAATTGAACTGGGGTCCCCTGCATGGCAGGCAGATTCTTTACCAGCTGAGCTACCAGGGAATGGGCTGTTATATATCTGGAGAGGAAAGGGAATGATTCAGTTCAGTTCAGTTCAGTCGCTCAGTCATGTCTGACTCTTTGCGACCCCATGGACTGCAGCTTGCCAGGCCTGCCTGTCCATCACCAGCTCCTGGAGTTTACTCAAACTTGTGCCCATTGAGTTGGTGATGCCATCCAACCATCTCATCCTCTGTCGTCCCCTTCTCCTTCTGCCCTCAATCTTTCCCAGCATCAGGGTCTTTTCAAATAAGTCAGTTCTTCGCATTAGGTGGCCAACGTATTGGAGTTTCAGCTTCAGCATCAGCCCTTCCAATGAATAGTCAGGGCTGATCTCCTTTAGGATGGACTGGTTGGATCTCCTTGCTATCCAAGGGACTCTCAAGAGTCTTCTCCAACACCACAATTCAAAAGCATCAATTCTTTGGTGCTCAGCTTTCTTTATAGTCTAACTCTCACATCCATACATGACTACTGGAAAAACCATAGCCTTGACTAGACAGACCTTTGTTTACAAAGTAATGTCTCTGCTTTTTAATATGCTGTCTAGGTTAGTCATAGCTTTTCTTCCAGGGACCAACTGGGATGATCTATTTGGGATGTTATGACTAGGAAAGACCTTTCTAGGAGATGCCATCTACACTGATAGCTGAAAGGTGAGAAGGGACCAGCTGCACAGGAGCAAAGGAGAAGAGCATTTCAAGCAGAGAGAAGAGACAGCAACAAAGGGCTGAGTGGGGTAGGAGCAAGGCATGTTCTCATACTTCCAGAATGTCAGTGTGCCTGGAGCATGGGGAGCAAGGCAGAGTGAGGGCTCAGATGGAATAGAAACATAAAGGAGCCAGACCCCCTGAGGACTGCATTTAAGTGCAGTATTCCCTGCGTTGGGCTGGGATATTTAGCAAACAGAAGCACAGGATTCCTAGTTACATTTGACAGTCTAATAAACAAGCACACGCTTTCTCTGTATGAGTATGGCCCAAATATTCCATGGAGCATACTTACACTAAAAAACAAACAAACAAAAGTATCCGTTGTTTATCTGTGGGTCACATTTAACTGGATGCCTTGTATTTTTTTCTGGCAGCCTTGTAAGTGGGGGAGGAATGTGAGCTGACGTATGTTTGTGAAAAATCAGTCCACTTGGTTTCCTTGCTGACTGTTTCATGTGCTACTTTTTTGATTCCCAGAAACAGGAACGATGCTGTGGTTGGTTCACAATATTAATTACAGGGTGGTTTCTAGGAATCCCTCTTTTCCTTCCTGTTATTCTTAGGTGAGCTGCCTGTCTTATTTTCTGGGTCTCAGAATGTGGCTCCTCCTGAGAAACCCATACTTCCCCTGGGTGGCCTCCTCTCATGCAGTCCCAAAGCCCCCCTCTTGCCTTCAGCAGAACATTTATGCCACATGTTGTCATCGCCTCTCCTCTGTCCTCCCTGCTAGACTAGGAACCCTCTGAGGGCACAAACTGTGTATTTTCCCTCCTTGGTTTTCTGGTGACTAGTCCAGGGTCTGGCTTAGTGAACAAGTGAGTGAACTGCAAGGCTTCTTTAGAGTAACTCTCGGGTTAATAAGCCACAGTCTGCCCTGAGTCCAATTTCTGAGATATCTATCACTAAAGGATTTATTTATTGAGCCCTTCCTGCTGTCAGGCACTATGAAAAATCTTGGCGATATCTGAATCTAGGTCTCTGCCCTTAAGGAGCTCATAAACCAGTTGAGAATAGGAGATAACTCAGAATATCAATAGTGAAGACAGCCATAGGAAATGCAGTAAAGTATTAGAATAAGTGGTAGATTGATAAGACTTGGGGATCATGAACCTGGGCTCTATGGACCACAGGATGCTATTGATGTGAGAGGGCTTGGGGTAGCGGTCTGAGAACTCACTGGCATTATGTGCACAGTATCATATGCATGTTCTTTCTTCTGGTGAGAGAGTTAGAGCTTTGATCGCAGTCTCAAAGGGGAAGCACCCGACTCTAGTCAGAATTGTTGAGAACCATCTGCTGCAAGAGCAATAGACATTTATGATGAACTAAAGATCTAGACATTAAAGAAGGGAAATAGAAAAGATAAGAAATGTCTTTACAATTTCATTCAGGGGTAGAGTTCCTTAAAGTAATAAAGCTAAAACTTGAGGAATTTAATTAAGTCATAATTAAAGATTCATGTTCAGTGAAGGAAGCCATGAAAAATGAACAGGACAAACAGAGAAAATACTGACACTCTCTCTAAGAGCTAATAAGAGATTTGTACTGTGGATACACTTTCTAAAAAACATCTGATAATTGATAAACAGATGTTTAAATGGGCAAAAGTCAGTGGGCATTTCATAGAGGGGGATCATGAATGGCCAGGATGTTTTGAAAGAAATATTCAGTCTCATTAGCATTCAGAGACATGACTATTAAAATGAGAGACACTAGTATCTCTGTACCCACTATGTTGCTTAAAAAATTTAAAGAATCAGATAATAAGAAATATACCTGAGGATGCATGAAAACAGGAATTTGGGAGGTTGTTTAGTTTGGCGAAGAATCAGAAGCAATTTACCTGCCTGTTGATAGGGTAATAGAGAAGTAAAATTTTGATTTGCCCTTAGGAGAGAATACTGGGCAGTGGTCGAATGGCGGGGTGTGGTTAAAACTTAGACCACCAGCGTCCAATTAAGAATTAATGTGAGCCACATGTGTTATCTGAAGCTTCTTGGTAGCTGCATCAGAAAAGTACAAAGAAACAAGTGAAAATAATTTTATATTTCATTCAGGCCAACATAGCTAGTATTGTCATTTCAAATTATCAATGACCAATTATTAAGGAAGGATTTTTAAATTACTTTTTTTATATTGTCTTCAAAATCTGGCTTGTATTCTACAGTTGTTGTTGTTGTTATTTAGTCAGTCAGTTGTGTCCAGCTCTTATGCAACCCCATGGACTGCAGCCCACCAGGCTCCTCTGTCCATGGGATTTCTCAGGCAAGAATACTGGAGTGGGTTGCCATTTCTTTCTGCAGGGGATCTTCCTGACCTAGGGATCAAACCCACATCTCTTCTGTCTCTTGCATTGGCAGGTGGATTCTTTACCACTGAGCCACCTGAGAAGCCCAAGGGAGTTCTGCATGTATAACACAGCTAAGTCAAAACTAAATTTTCGTTGGAAGTACTTGATACTTATTTAGCTTTCATAAAATGCACAGCCCAAAAAATAGATTTATATACTCGGGATGTTCCAAAAATACTTAAAAGTGTCCTGGTCATTGATTAGAATACTGGCTTTTAAATTTAAATTGATTAGAAATTAAGAATTCAGTTTCTTATTTGCATTCACCATATTTCAAATGCTCACTAGCCATATATGAGTAATGGCTGCCATACTGGATAGCAAAGATGGAGGCTACCTGTAATATTTAGGTGTTTTTTATAACAAAATGGTAGAATAAAAAAAAAAAAAGAACAAAATTTATAGTAAGATACTATTTGCATCCATTGAACACATAAAAAATCAGTAACTTTTTTTCCACAAGTAACTAATACATGTAATTAAATATATGGGAAATATTTGAGAGGGATGCACCTATATCTGTACAGTTAGGCAGCCTAGAATCCAAAACAGAGGGATCAACAGGGGAAACGTGAGTGACATCCAGAGAAGGCCTAGGCTACTAGTGTGCTGCAGGTCAAGGTGCTTACCCAGCTCGGTTATAGACATCTAGGGTTAAGATAGAAAGCAATGAGAAGTACATCCAGATGGTGATTATCGAGTGCTAAAAATAAATGAGCCATGAAAAGACATGGAAGAGCCCTTCAATGCATACCTCAAGCAAAAGAAGCCGATCTGAAAGGGCTACGTACTGTATGATTCCAACTACATATATAACGTTCCAGAAAAGACAAAAACCAGGGGAGCGATGAAAAGATCCGTGGTTGCCAGGGGTAGAGGAAGAGAGGACTAGGTGGAGCACGGAAGATTTTTAGGGCAATGAAAGTACTCTGTGTGATATGATAATGGATACATGTCATTGTACGTTTCACCAAATCCGTAGAATGTACAACAGCAAGAGTGAGCCCTAAGGTAAACAATGGGCTTTAGACGATTATGATGTCAATCCTTGGTAATAAATGTGCCACTCTGATGAGCGGTAGTGATCATGGGGGAAGATGTGTATTTGTGCAGAGACAGGGCGTATGTAGAATATCTCTGTTTCTTCCTTTCAATTTGTTGTAAACCTAACCTAAAGCTTCTTTTAAAAAATAAAATCTTTAAAAATATTTTTTAAAATCCAGTGAGAATTAGCTCTGCTCAAAACACTGACAAAATTGGAATCTTAATGAAGAATTATGGTTTAATGATCACATTTTCAAATAGCCCAGTTGATGTTCCTTCTAAAACAGCAAACTGAATCATGCTGGGAACTCCTAAACACAGTCATCAGAGGACATTAGCATGGAAAAAAAAAATCAGAAGACATTTGCCTGAGGGCCCTTCATTCTTTTGATAAACATAGTTTCTAAACATCATGTTCTCAGAACCTGTTAAATGTAGGAAATCCAAAACTAGCTCCTGTATAACAAAGCTCACTGAAGGGATAAATCCAGAGGGCAGTACTGCCATCCCCTCACTGTTGTGTTTTATGGAGCCTTCCTATAATATGAGGGGCTTCCCCTGTGGCTCAGAGGTAAAAAATCTGCCTGTAATGCAGGAGACCCAGGTTCAGTCCCTGGGTTGGGAAGATCCCCTGGAGCAGGAAATGGTAACTTGCTCCAGTATTCTTGCCTGAAGAATTCCATGGACAGAGGAGCCTGGTGGCCTCCAGTCCATGGCATTGCAAAGAATCAAACACAACTGAGCATGTGCGTGCACGCGTGCACACACACAAACACACATTACTAGCCTTATGTGCGACCACTTGCTTCAGACAGAAGCAGCAGTGTAACAGTACAGTGCAGTTTTCCCATTCGGTCATATTTCCGCTGCTGCTGCTAAGTCGCTTCAATCGTGTCCGACTCTGTACGACCCCATATACAGCAGCCCACCAGGCTCCCCCGTCCCTGGGATTCTCCAGGCAAGAACACTGGAGTGGGTTGCCATTTCCTTCTCCAATACATGAGAGTGAAAAGTGAAAGTGAAGTCGCTCAGTCGTGTCTGACTCTTAGCAACGCCATAGACTGCAGCCCACCAGGCTCCTCCATCCACGGGATTTTCCATGCAAGAGTACTGGAGTGGGGTGCCATTGCCTTCTCCGGTTATATCTCTAATACTATGTTTTTCTTCTGGAAGGGATTGTGGATAGAATTAGCTTTCATAAGTCAGAGGGCAGCCCTGCTATTCACCCACTCTTTTGTTTTGTGGAACAGTACTATAATACTTTTGCATTTTAAAATACAATAAATTCTCATCAGAGTGTCACTCTGAATGTAAATCTCAACAGTATGTTTAAGCTGGTTACCTTTGCAAGTCAAGGAGATAAAAAAGGGCACTTAATATTCATTGGGTCCGACTTCTTTTCACTTTCATGCATTGGAGAAGGAAATGGCAACCCACTCCAGTGTTCTTGCCTGGAGAATCCCAGGGACGGGGGAGCCTGGTGGGCTACTGTCTATGGGGTCACACAGAGTCGGACACGACTGAAGCGACTTAGCAGCAGCAGCAGCATGCTGAGAATATCTCTGTTTCTGTGCTCAATTTCCTAAAATCACCTAACCTTTTGTTATCTTGTGATACATAAAAGAGGTAGTTAGATCTGAGAAAGCTGTTACTATGTTATATAAACAGGTTACAAAGTTCCATTTTAAGTACTTACCCCCCTGGATGGCAATATACCTTGAAGAACTTGCATCACAAAGCCTGGTCCAGGTTTGGGCATATTTCTCAAGAATATCTCTGATGTTTAAAAAAAAATGTTGCTAAGCCTAATTTCTCATGCTCAACTATTCTCCTACCTGTGAGCCATGACTGGCTGTGTGTAGTGATTTCATGCCTTTCTCGTTCCCTCCTCCCCTGTGTGTTTCCCAGAGCGAGGTGCTTCTGATTCAAGTGCCCTTTCTCTGCCAGAGGCTTGCTCTCTTTGTCTTTTTTATTTCCCCCCTAAATTTGTGAAGAAGTCCTGGTATCCATGCGAGTTGAGGACTGATGGGATTGCCTGGAGGCTGTCGTATATACTTGAGACACGTGCTACCTAGGCCTTTGCAGTCTGCTTGGCGAGCCCTCTTCCGTTCCAGTGTGTAAACACCCATGGCCAGCCAGCCTGAGCAAATGCTGCCAGGTACTGATTATCACATCGACAGGCACAGCTGCCTTGACCATGCTTATTGCATTGACTGGTGTTCTCTTAGAAATCCAGCTGTTGATTGAATACCTGTGTTTGCCTAAATTCAGCACTTGATTCTGAAGAAATGGACAAAATTGGCCATGTATGAGACGGTAACAGCTTTTCTTTTTTAAAAAAAAAAGGCATTGAGAACTAGTAAATGAAGTTATGTGAAAAGTAAGTTCATTAAATGTTTCTGTTGGAGTAGATGCTTTTACGCACATGGCTCAGTGCCTGTACAGTATTGTTCATATATGAAATATGGATCAGAAACATAGTATAAACTCATACTTACACCTGGAAGTACATGCTCATCATTAATGATTGGAGCAGGAGATTTTTGGAGGGCACAGGATTTGATTGCGACCAAAAATTAGAGTTCTCAGTAGAAGCACACAGAATCTCCATTCTAGCTCCCCTTTCTAAGCTCCAGATCCGCAGAGCCAAACCCCACAGGCTTTTCCATCCCCGCTCTCCTGTGCAAGTCCTCCTTGACTGCCGTTCTGTGGTTCTCAGGAAACTTGGAAAGCACTTAACGCCCTTCCTCACCTGCATCCCCACAGTCAGTAATACATCCCATCCTTTCAGTTCTGCATCCTAAATACTGCTCAAATAGGTCCACTCTTTCCATCCCCCCAAATTTATCATCTTAACCGTTTTTGCCTGTACTGTCCAGGAGGGTTGGACACTCACAGTGTAGAACAGATCTCCAGAACCTTCTCATCTTGCAAAATTGAAACTCTACGCCCACTAAACATCAATCTCTCCCTCCCTCTTTCTCTTTCTTTCTCTCTCACTCTCTTCCTTCCCTCCCTCTTTCTTTTCTTCCTTTCCTCTCTTTCTTTTTTATGGACAATGTGGTCAACCAAAATAAGAGAGATAAAACTTCAGATCAACATGATGTCAATTTCTCAGCACTCACTTATTTTGACACATACCTAAATGATGAGTTTCCGGTGAGATGGCTCATCCATGGCTCTGGCCTCTGTGCTCACAGTGCTCCCAGGACTTGGCCCTGGGCTCTTCCCAGTGGTTTCATGGGTGTCTTACACTGCCTTCATTTCAGCAATCTGTACAGAAGGGAAGATGACCGAGGATAGTCATTTTTGTTTGTTTTTGGCAATTTACCATTTAGATGAGAGCTTGCTGCTGGAGAATGAGATATAGGATCTGAGTTTGAGTCTCATTTTCATTTACTTATGAGTAAGTGTTTGCCAGCAGAATCCCGCATCATATGAACTCTTGGTTTTTATCTGGTAGGTCGGTTTCTAGGTGCCTGTGTTGTCAGGCACGTAGGCATGCTAGATGTCCATTGTTCATTCTCTTCCTCCTGTTCCTCCCGCCCCTATTCCTCTCTCTCCACCATTGTCATCACATGCACATTAGAGACACTTATGTACCCTCGCAGTAGAAAAACATAAGAGGAATAACATTTGCTTTGTGGTGTTGTGGGGGAGGGAGCCCTGGGTTCACATACTGAAAATTCACTGAATAATGTTCCAGGGCTTTCTGCCTGTGTTGGCAGAAAGTTTAAAGACATTACCCCAAAACTTTTTAGGATGTCAATGGGTAAAGGCCAGTTGAGGAGTTAAAAATAAGTCTGATTCATAAAAGGCAACTCATCTGTTATAATTCTGTTATAATTAAAGAGCTGTCAAATTCTTCCACCTTCTCAAGTAAACCCATATTTTCCTGAATTCAGGGTTTTACTTGGCTGGAAAATGTCCTCTGGGCTACAGAGCAGCACATGTAATCTGTTCAGGAATGAACTTTTTAGCAGAAGTCAAAGGAAAAAAAAATCAATTGAGCTGGTTTTGACTTATAACCGTTAAAAGAAAAATTGGAAGTATTGGATTTTGGATAAGTAGTTTTGCTTCACAGTTTGAGGGTTGCCTGGATGTTAAAATATCACTCACCGTGTTGGCCAGTCATTTAGATCATTTTGTTTTTCTCTTTTGAAGTTGTAAAATCCAGCAAGTGATTAAGCAAGCTGCATGTTGTCAGATGTTTCACATAAAAAGCCATTAGGCTTTTCAGCACAAATACTAATCAGTTGGCTCATGGTTTTTTGGCTGAATTATGTTATGTCGCAGGTATAAACATGAGAAAAAGTCACAAGTTTCTTTCTAATGAATGCAAGGTTTACTGCTAAAAGAAAAGCAATGCTCACAGATTTGGGGGTGAAAATATATACTTCATCTCTATATTCACATGTAAGCCTAATATTGGGCAAATGACAAGTTCAAAGGTTGAGCTGGGTCTATAACATAGAGCTCAGGAGTATGGGGTTTGTATTCAGACACCCTGATTTTACATTTTACCTTCATGGTGTATTAGCGGGTGGTTTTAGCAAGATATTTCATCTCCCAAGCCCCAGTTTTCTCATCTGTAAAAGGACACCAATGACGGTCTCATCTTATGAAAAGGGCATTCAATTGTGCATAGTACCTACCTGGCAGTGCCAGAAAGAAAGTATTGGGGGAGATGGACGATATTATCACTTTTCCTGTTATCAACTAGGGATAAAAATGGGTGGTTTGGCATCATTATTTGTTCACACACAATTCCATTAAAATAATTATCATGGGCTTAATGCCCCAAGGAAATTGGTGAGAGAAGGGTCACTTCTATATGAACTCACAAGATGAATCCATTGTTCAAGGTTGATAAGTTGAGCACCTTTTCTATCCAGCGTCGCAATGCTGCTGCTTTTAACTAGAGCAAGGGAGAAGGAAATAGAAATTCAGACTCTAGCACAACGTGAAGACTGGTCTTCAGGTCATCCACATCTCTAAGAGCAGGTGGCTTCAGGAGCATGGGGATTACGTGGCGTTTCCCCATTTCCCACCACACAGCAGAGAATAGATGCTTATGCAAGAAACAAACAGTATAAGAAGTAACAATGATATCATTTCTCTTTGACAGGTGACTTTTAAAAGTGAGAGGTTTTTTTCCTTTGTCCCTGTTAGTTGTGTCCCCTCCAATAAAAAAAAAAAAAAAGGTATGTTAGAGTCCTAATCCTAATACCTTAGAAAGTAACTATTAATGCATGTGGAGATAGGGTCTTTACAGAGGGAATCCAGTTAAAATGAGGTGGTTAGAGCTAGCTCTCATCAATGTGACTGATGTGTTTACTAAAAAAGAAATAGGAACACAGAGATAGTCGCAACAGGAAGATGATGCGAAGAGAAACAATCTCCAGACAGCCATTTACAGACCAAAGGTAGATCCCTCTCTCACAGACCTCACAAGGAACCCAGCCTGCTGACACCTTGATTTTGAACGTCTAACCTTCAAACTGAGACAGCAAACTTCTGTTGTTTAAGCCACCTACTTTGTAGCACTTTGTAACGACAGCCTCAGCAAACTAATACAGCTCAAATAAAACACAGGATGTTTTGAGAGTAGGACTGTTAAAAAAAAAAAATCTTGAGGTTCTATTTTCTATTCAAGATGCTCATTCAGTGTGGGTATATTCGTAGCTTGCAGTTTCTTCTCAGCAACTGAGAACAGGAGCCGCTTCTGATAAATTTCTAATGGCTTCTCCTAGGGGATTGCTTGAACATAAGAATTCAGAGTAAACCTGGGAGAAACAGCCCTCAGCCCTCTGCAGGAGGCGTGCTTGTCCACACCTTTGGTAACATCCAACATCAGCTAGCAGAGTGGGTCTTCTTCTAAGAGGGTCATGTGGAAAAGCAGCCATCATTGCAGAAACATGTAAACAAGGAAGGAGAGTCTTATCAAATGCTTCTTTAAAATGTGGCTTTTTCCAAAAAGCTAAGTAAAATATTTCTCAGAAACGGGAATAAGAATTAGGAATGATAAAAATAAAATAGAAACATGATTTTGAATAGATTTTTGGGCTTCCCTGGTGGCTCAGATGGTAAAGAATCTGCCTGCAATGAGGGAGACCTGGGTCCAGAAGATTCCCTGGAGAGGAAACAGCAACCCACTCCAGTATTCTTTCCTGGAGAAATTCTAGGACAGAGGACCCTGACGGGCTACAGTCCATAGGGTTGCAGAGAGTCAGGCACAAGTTAGCAACTAACATTTCTCTTCCCTTGGTTATAAATCTTATTTCTCAACCTGTCCTCTTAAACTTTTTCCAAAACATAGGTACCGGTGTTGTAGTAAGGTTACAAGAGATCATTTCCTGTAATGATAAACAAAATTGCAGAATCATTGGGAACATACTGACAGAAAGCAACGAAAGTTCAAATTTCTCCTCTGGGTGTCCTGATGCTCAGTTGGTGTCCTCAGCCCAGGAGAATGCTTCTTTCCCTTCCTCATTCTGGTCCTTGCTGGATTGACAGAAATTAGGTCTCACAGACTGACTGAGATGCTAGAATTAATAAAGACCATAAATTAAAGGCAAGTTCTAATCCACCGTTCCTTGCCTTCTTCTCTGTCCTAAAGGTAAATAGGTCTGTAGCTAATTAACTTGCAGTTTCTTTGAGAGGTTTGATTCTCTCACCAGGGTGGTAATTATTATTCAGGGCATTCCTATGCTTTGACATCTGCCTGAAGTGTAAATTATTAGTGTCTCAAAGAAGTCATTGGCCCAAAAGGAAAATACAAGAGACAAAATAAAAAAGAGGATCAAAGTACTTCTGGGCTGGTTTATCTTCTCCTCCTCTGTGCTTATCATCAAGGCAGTGCATGCCCCTTATGCAGTAGGGTGACCCCGTGTGAGGGGGAGGTGCAGGAGGGCAGTGGGGTCTACTGACTTCCTATGTAGGATCATGCCGAGTGTCTGAGCATAGGTTGCTAATGGCTCATGGGTTGCTGATGGGGTGGGCTGGAGTATTCTATCTGTAGTTATTTCTGGTTCTGTGACTTATTTTAAAATGCATCAGGCGTTTCTCTACGTGGAGAAACCCTTCAGGGATGGGTTTTGGGTACATATTTGTCACTCCCAGATTGTCTACTTGGTAAACTTCCCTTTTCAGCTTGTAGGAGAGCTGTGGGCTTGATGCTGTGACATCTGAATGCATTTTGAGGTCCTCGGGTGGCTCATTCCCTATACAGAGCTGCATTTAAGAAGTATGGCTCAGATGCTTAAGGTTAATTCAAAGGAAACTCAGTCTTGCTTCTCTCAAAGAGGAAAAAAAAAAAAAAAAGCAAGAGCCAGTTCATTTCCCTCAGCAGTATTTTTCCACTTCCCATCATTTTGGGGCCCTCCAGAGCCATTCAAACACCACTTTCCTGATCTATCCCCCGAGTTCTTACTTGGTCCAGATTTCTTCTTGCTTCCTCTTCTGCAATCCAGAATCCTTATAATATAGACCTAGCTCCCTAGTTCTTTTCTCTATTTAGGCCCTTTGAGCCGCTTTTACCCATTTTTCAGCCCAAGAGAGCCAGGAACCAGGCCGGAAGGCTGGGGTGAATATAAGACACATTGAAAATGATAAACTTAGTGCAACCATCATACATACACAAAAGGTCTTGGATTTGTGATAAACCAGCTCTCAGTTACATCTTAATTAGTTGTTGTTAGGAGTATCTGAATTCTCCAGGAAGCCCATCACCTTACCTTGTGAAAATTTGGGGCATTAGACCCCATTCAAACCACTGACTTTTAAAATTTTTGTTTTGTTTTTCACTGAGACAGACTTTGCTGACACATGATCTAATGCTGAAATTAATGTAGTTAATCATACTTACTTAAAGTCACACAGCCAGAAAGCAAGGGTTGGCCAGAACCACGCTCCTGATCACTCTTTCTACTTCCCAACTCAGTACCTCCCGGTGTCCCATGTAACGCTGGGAATTCTCTCTCATTCACTTAAATAGTTTGCATAGTTGCTTCACTGTAATCTTCCCATGCCTAACACTTGTCAGGTACTGTGGGAGGGTGGCTCCCAGAAATCCTTGCTCATTGACACATGTGTTGATGTAGATCTGAATGCAGGGTGCTCTGGGGGTCAGACATAATTTCCCAGGATATGTAAGTCTTGTTGAGCTGGATCTCTACTCCTCCTCTCTCTTTAAACATCATGAGATGCACCTTACACCTAACCACACCACTTGTGGTATGGAACCATGGTTAAGAAACCCTTCCCTAGAGCATCTTATCCACAAAAATGTGGTTTAGAATTTTGTAGTATTCACCTAACAATCCTTCTCTGTAGGATGAGAAAACAGTACTGTTTCTGCCCACTTAGAGGCTGTTGGAAGCAGCAGGCGTTATGTATTCCCTATTTTCCTCTAGTAGAGTTTGCCAAGCTCTATTTGTTACAGACTTTGGTCTTCAGATTACTTAATACGCTTGAGCCCTCCCTTTTTCTAGAACCATAGTTTTCTCCTGACTTTCTAGATACCTCCCATTCCTCCTATTTTCCTATGTCCTGGAAATTCCTTTTTACTTTTCTCTGTAGGTGCATCTCCCTAAACCAACCCATCAGGATGCTGGAGCCCCTCCTGGCTGTATCCCCAGTTGCCTTCTCTTCTCATGGCTGACCTAGACAATGCACTTGCTCTTCTGCAGCAACATGAAAACTAGAAACATATTAGAATATAGGACCTATGCTGGCAGAGATTTCTGTATGATTTACTCACTGCTGTGTCTCCAGTGCCTAGCCCAGTATTTGGCTTGTAGCAGATACCTAGAAAACAATGGATGGATGGATGGATGAATGGTCACCCTGTCCTGAATCAGTTTGACTTTGTAGCTTTGTCACTTTCAACTTAAGGTTTGTTTTAGCAAAAATTTCAAAACGAAGCTAATGCCTTCCCCAAAGAAAAACAAGCACCTCTCTACACAGATATCACCAGCGCTAACTGTTCAAAATGAATCTGTTAAAGCCAGTGATATTCCAGAAGAAGTGATAATGTATTTGAATTATAATTGCTGTTTCAATCTTATAGTTTCCTTTTCATGCTAGTTCTAGTCAGGTTAATATTTTCAAGGGCTTCCCTGGTGTCTCAGTGGTAAATACCCAGCTGCCAGTGCAGGTGATGGTTTGATTCCTGGGTAGGGAAGATTACCTAGAGAAGGAAATGGCAATCCACTCCAGTAGTCTTGCCTGGGAAATTCCATGGACAGAGGGGCTTGGCAGGCTATAGTTCATGGGTTCGCAAAGAGCTGGACATATCTTGCCAACTAAACAACAATAACAATAATATTTTCAAGAACTGAGACTCTGATCAAGTCTGGTATTTTGAGTTAATAAGTGTTTATTCTTCCAGATTCAATTTGTAAACCTCAAGCAGACATTGAAGTTTGGGTATTATTTTTTTCCTTGCAGATTATATTGTTGATCAATTTTCCAAGTGTAGGTGACCTGTTTGGCTAAGCATGGTAGGTTGGATTTTCCAGAGATATGAGCACATCAAAATATGTACTACGCTACATGCTTTTACTGCAGTATGACAGGGATACTCTTATCGAGAGGAGAGTGTGTGTTCCCTCTGCTTAAATCTGGGTGGACTTTTGTAGATGCCTTGACCAACAGAAAGTGGCAGAAGTGAGGCTGTGTGAGTTTTAAGGATGGGTCCTTAAAGAATTTTGGCTTTGCTTGGTTTATTCTCTCTCTTGGGACATATGTCTTGGCAATCCCAAAGTAACATGTGAGAAATCTGACCACCCTGAAGTGACTGTGCTGGAGAGACCACAAGGAGATGCCGTATAAAACTAAACGCGGGTGCCCCTCGTGGTTAGAGTCTTCCCAGCTAGTCGTGTGTACAAAGAAGCCTTCGCTACAACCCAGCACTAGCCATTGTCTGACTGCAACCTCATCAAGGTCCAGGGACAGACATGCTGTTGGAGATGCTCCAGAACTCTTGATCTAAAGAGACCAGAGAAGTAATGAATGACAACTGTTATTTAAGTCTCTGAGTTTTGTGGCATTTCATTATACAGATTTAGGTAACTGGAAATGTAGGTTCTGTGTGTGTTTAATTTTTTGTATAGAAATTTGATCACTGTTTAATTTAGGCTTTTTGATCTTTGTTTCATATTGTGGTAGCTGTTTATCAGTGAATATTGGTTTTCTTTTCATATTGCTTTCTTCTACTCTATTGGAACATTCTGCTATAAATTCTTTATCAGCAGTGACTGACTTTTTCATCTAAAACATGTATCCCTTTCATTTATTACCAAAATTTCTCCCTTAGGAATAGCTTGAGCGGCATTTCAGGTGTTTAATGTTTTGCATTTTAACGAAGGCACAGCTCATGAAAACAGTTATTGAACTGTTGAACGTTTCATGAATATTGAAACAGTATTAAAATTGAAGAGAAATGTACTAGCAACTGTCTATCGTCATTTGTGAGAAGATAGTTCTTTCATTTTAACGAATTCCCAGAGAATGTTTATATTTGAAGTAGCTATTATCAAACTCTTAAAAAAATAGACAATATTATTTATAATAGAGTAGGTTTGGAAGATTCTGTATGAATTGTAGAGTGGTAAATATTTGTAAATAGTCATATTGTATTCCCACTGTATTCTTTTGAAACAGGTAAGGAATATTTTATTTAGATCAATAACTATGGTATATAACAAAACTCTTTTTTAAATGTAAGATTATAAATTATATGTGCTTGTGGAGGTGGTGAAAGCTGAACACAAAATTTTAAAAATATTAAACCTTGAAAATGTAATAATCTATCAATTTAAAATATAAAATAGACAAGAAATCACTACTGTGAAATTTAATAAGATTTCAAGATGTTTGGGTCATTTTTCTTGCTTAGTATATAGAAGCAGTTCTGAGTACAGTTTAAGACTTACTTGCTCTTAAGTAAACTAAATGGATTAAATGACCAACCAGGTTGTTTATTAACTCTGGTAAGACTTCTTAGTGCCTGTTTGGTAGTATGGGTAACAGGAAAATTGAACTATGCATGGGTATTCTACCTTGTTCAAGAAAGTGTTCAACTCATCTTACATAAATAGAAAGTACACAATAAAATAAAAACAAAAATTAATTAAATGAATAAACCTGGAAAATTCACAAATATGTGAGACTAAACACCATGCTATTGAACCAACCAGTGAATCAAAGAAGAAATAGAAAAGTCAAAAAATACCTTGAGACAAATAGAAATGGAAATATACCAAAACTTGTGGGATCAGCAAAAGCAGTTCTAAGAGGGAAGTTGATAACAATAAGTGCCTACAGAAGGCAACAAGAAAAGTCTCAAACTTTGCACCTCAAGGAACTAGAAAAAGAAGATAACAAATCCTCAAGTTAGTAGAGGGAAGGAAATAATGAAGATTAGGGCAGAAATAAGTGAAATAGAAGCTAATAAGATAATAGAAAATAGCTGCAAAACTAAGATCTGGTTCTTTGAAAAAAGAAACAAAATTGACAAACTTTGTCTTGATCACCAAGTAAAAAGAGAGAAGACTCAAATAAATAAAATGAGAAAAGAGAAGACATTTCAACTTAAACCACAGAAATGCAAAGGACCACAAGAGACTGTGATGAACAACTGCATGCAAACAAATTGAGCAACCTAGAAAAAAATTTTAAATTCCTAGAAGTATACAACCTACCAAGACTGAATGGTGATTAAATAGAAAATCTGAACAGACCAGTTTAGTAACCAAAAGCTTCCTGGTAAATGAGAATTCAGACAGCTTCACTGGTGAATTCTGGCAAACCTTGAAAAAGAATTAATAACTAGTCCTTCTCAAACTCATCCAAAAATTAAAAGAGGAGGGAAAAATTCCAAACTTGTTTTATGTTACCCTAATGCCAATGGCAGACAAGAATGCCACAGGAAAACAGAATTACAGGCCAATATCACTGATGAGGGCTTCTCAGAGTCATTGGTAAAAAATTCACTTGCCATTGCAGGAAACACAGGAGATGGGATTCAATCCCTGGGTCAGGAAGATCCCCTGAAGGAAGAAATGGCAACCTACTCCCGTATTCTTCCCTGGAAAATTCCATGGACAGAGAAGCCTGGCAGGCTATAGTCCATGGGGTCACAAAGAGTTGGGCACAACTGAAGTGACTGAGCATGCACGCATGAATCCCTGATTAACATACATGCAAAAAAATTGTCAACAAAATATTAGCAAACCGAATTCAACAATACAGTAGAATGATCATACACCATGATCAAGTGGGATGTTCCAGGGATGCAAGGATGGTCCACAGATCAGTCAACGTGATACATCATGTTAGCCAAATTAAGGATAACAGTTATACAACCATATCAGTAGATGCAAAAGAAGCATTTGTCAAAATTTGACATCTCTTTTATGAAAAATGTTCTCAATAAAGTGAGTATAGAGGGAATTTACCTCAAGGCAATAAAGGCCTATATGACAAGCCCATACCTAACATTATTCTCAGTGCTGAAAAGCTGAAACCCTTCCTTCTAAGATCAGGAAAAAGACAAGCATGCCCATTCTCACCAATCCTATTCAGCCTAGTCTTGGAAGTCTTACCAAAGCAGTCAGGCAAGAAAAAAAAAAAAAAAACAGAAAAAAAGATATCCAAATTGAAAAGAAAGAAGCAAAACTGTCACTGCTTGCAGATGACATGATATTATATACAGAAAACTCTAAAGCCATCAATGCAACCTTTATGAAAATTCCAATTGCATTTTTAAAAGAAATAGTACAAACAATCCTAAAAATTTTATGAAAGTAAAAGTCGCTCAGTCCTGTCCAACTCTGTGACCCCATGGACTATACAGTCCATAGCATTCTCCAGGCCAGAACACTGGAGTGGGTAGCCTTTCCCTTCTCCAGCAGACCTTCCTGACCCAGGAATCGAACTGGGGTCTCCAGCATTGCAGGCAGATTCTTTACCAACTGAGCTACCATTTGTATAGAGCCACATAAAACCCCAGCCAGCCAAAGCAATCTCAAAAAAGAACAACAAAGCTGAAGTCATCACATGCCCTGATTTCAAAGATATAGCAAATTATATTACCAAGCTGTAGCAAATGAAACAGTATGATATTGACCTACAAGCAGGCACATAAATAAATGCAAGAGGATAGGGATTCCGGAAATAAACCCAGGCATATGTGATCTATTAAGGAGGCAACACAGATGAAAGAATGTACAATCAGATAAGGAGTCTTCAATAAATGGTATTGGGGAAACTGGACAACCACAGAGAAAAGAATGAAACTGGAGGTTAACATCTAAAATATATGAGGTACTCATACAACTCAATAGTAAGAAAACAAAAAAATCTAATTAAAAAGATGGAATATCTGAATAGATATTTTTCCAAGTAAGACATACAGATGGTAAATAGATACATGAAAAAATACTTAACATAATGAATCATCAGGGAATGCAAATGAAAACCACAATGAGAGTAGACCTTATACCTACCTGTTAAAATAGCAGTTATCAAAACACAAGAATAACAAGTGTCAGCAAGGATGTGGAGAAAAAGGACCCTTAGTGCACTTTCAGTGGTAGCTTGGTTGTGTCCAAGTCTTTGTAATTCCATTGGCTATTGCTTATCAGGCATCTCTGTCCATTGAATTCTCCAGACCAGGATACTGGAGTGGGTAGCCATTCCCTTCTCAAGGGGATCTTCCCAAGCCAGGGATCGAACCTGGGTCTCTGGCATTGCAGGCAGATTCTTCACCATATGAACCACGAAGTAGAGTGGGGATATAAATTCATATAACCACTATGGAAAACAGTATGGAAGTTCCAAAAAAAATTAAAAATAGGATTACCAGGTGATCTAGAAATTCCACTTTTAGGTATTTACCTAAAGAAAATGAAAACACTAGGTCACAAAGATATATGCACCTCCGTGTTCATTGCAGCATTATTTACAGCAGCCAAGATATGGAAAAACTAAAGTGTCTTTACATAAAGGCATTGTGGTGTGTGTGTGTGTAAATGAAATATTATTCAACCACAAAACAAGAATGAAATCTGTTTGTGACAGCATGTTTGGATGTAGATAGCATTATGCTATGGGAAATAAATCAGAGAAACGCCATATGATCTGTCTTGTATGTGGAATCTTAAAAACAAAAATCAAAAGAACAGCAAAAAAAGAAACTCACGGATGCACATATCAGATTGGTAGTTATCAGAGACAGGGTGGTGGGTGGGAGAAATGACCGCAAGGGATAGAAATTTGTGAAAAAATTAAAAAACAACAAAACCCAGAAGCACAGTGCTATGCATTCACCATTAATGTGTCATGCAAAGAAACTCATCAGCTTAGAAACTCCCCTCTGCTTACATTCCCCATCTGTTCCTACATGTTGTCTACCTTTCCCCTTAGAACCATATTTAAAAACAAATGAAGTAGATGAGTCAAATAAAACAGAAGGACAATAAAATAAGATGAATTCAAGAGTGTGGTTAAAACTTTCATGTTGTTAGGTCTTGTAAACCGTGTCTTAACAATGAACCAGAACGTGATAACAATGGCAGTTTTCTTCTTTCCACTGATATTCTCTACGCTGGTGCGAGACTTAGCACATAAGTCTTACTTTGTTCTCTTCCTCTAATGATGGAAACCAAGCTTCTATCACTAGAGGCAATGTCTTCTAGAGCTCAGTCAAGGAGTAGAACTGGTGATGAAGGATATAAATATACTGTTATTCCTGAATGAAGGTGACTGTTACACAGCTTAGAATCTTTAAGTCACCGGCACTGATATTGTAGAAAATACAAATCAGTCTTATGATTCAAACTGATGTCTTCTTGTCTTGGGGAAGGGTAAAAAGCATGTTGACTGGGCCATCACTTACCTTCTATTTAGAATTCTCCCTGTCCCTCTGTGCACATAGATACATAAAGGACATGGATATTCTTTAAGCAAGGCTTGACAGAAAAGAAATGAAAACAGTTGTTGGTTTAGGGTGGTGGGATTATGGGCTTATTTTTATTTCATCTTTATGATCTTTTTAATGTGGTTTTAAGCATCTTTGTGATATAAATAGGAAAAAAAAATTTACAGCTTTATTACATGTCAGATGTTACTAGCCTCCAGGGTATTTGAAGTCTTTAGAGTTGAACCTCTCATTATGCAGACATCCTTGTTCAATCATTCTGGCAAGGCATTCTGGGAAGCATAGAATCCCAGCGAAGACGCTGTTCTCGCACAGTCACAAGGGCCTTAAGAAGCAGAATAACTTGCTTTGTGTATTAAGAGTGTGAACAGTTGCCTTTCAGCAAGAGGCACCAGGGCTGTCTTTCTGAGGGAGCAGAAGTCACCTTGTATGTGGAAGAATTGTAAGACTTGGGAGATGTGGAAATAACGAGTGATTGGTGATGGTGGCTAGATATGTTCACTTCTCCTTTCATCCAGGCCCGTGGTTGAATTGCACTTCTGGTTCTTGACTAGTTATGGCTATGAATCATGTCGAGACTGAGCACCTGACTTCTGGTGCAAGATCTTGTAGAGTTTTCTTTTGCCTTGGAAGGTCTCCTAGTGATGTTAGAGCCAGTGGTTGCCCTGTCTGCCTGGATGCTTGAGTGAAAAAAGTGGACAGAGCTGACAACAGCTAGCCTGGGACTTTGGGTTAATGATTAAGAGAAAGCAAACCTTGTGTCTGGGCTTTGCCTTTAATTCACTGTGCTATTTTATATTTTACCCATAGACTGAAACTTTTGCAGAACTTATATTTAAGGGAGGGAACTTCCTGTAAAACCTTGACCAGCCTTAAGAAATAAACCACTTTGCTGGTGTAATATCTGAAATGCCACCTTCTTTCCACACGGTGGCCATTCAGGGAAGTCTGCCTAGCGGCCTGACTGTGGCCCCTCACCCCTGCACCTCGGCACTCTTCCTGGGGCTTTGTATAGCGACTGATAGAACTTAACGCTAAGTGTGCTTTTATTGGGGTGAGCAGGAGCTCTCTGTCACGAGCAAATGTCTTGATCCTCCCAGTCAAGTTTGTGTATTCATTGCTCTGTGTTACCTTTTCCTCCAGAGTGTGATGAAAATGAGTTAAGGTTTATAAAATGTTTGAAGAGACATCAGGAAAAAAAAAAGAAAAAAAACCTCTGTATGAATGAGATGGTAATAATAATAATAAAGTGAGAACTGAACCAGATACTGGTGAAGGAGATTTAGTTTGATTTGCATCAAACAGGCTTAATGCTGTGAATGACTGGTAAAGTTAAATCTTATTTCTGTAGTTCTTAAATATTCCCATTCCTAACCAGGGATTTAATAGCATTTTAATGCAGCTTTTTACATGTGAATTAATATAATAAATGTCAATGTTGAATAGAATAAGGTCACATTTTACTACTTTGACCAGAAGTGTAATCTTCCAAGATTCAATTTTATTACTATTATAACAGTCATACTGGATAAGGTCACCAGTATTTCTTTCCAAATAATATAATATATGACGACAGCTTTTACACCAACTTTAGTTTTTTGTAATGTGGATTTACATTCTGAAACTTGTTGACAAAGACATACTATGGACATTCCTGGTCAAATGGCAGGCTGGGGAAAATGCTTCCCTCTAATTTATGGGAAATTTGAAAATGGATAAATGAGCTAATTGAAATGTAGCATTTTTCTTGACAATGTTATCCCCTTGCTTACAGATAATTAAATTCTTAAGGGGTTTAGTCTCCAGCCTGAAAGGAAAAGGTGATGTTTAAAGACCTTCCAATAAGTAAAACAAAGAATATCTGCCTGCTCTCTGGCTGTGCACAAGCCAGCTGGCTTGGCCTGCACAATTCATTCGAGTGACATGTACATTGAATCAGAAGAGTTCAGGGTTGTCAGGGATGGTGAAAGGCAACTAGCAAAGCCGTTCACCTTGACCCTCCTCTGCAGCATTCCCCCTAAGTGATCAATCTCTGCTGGCATTGCTCTGCTGGGGATAGTAAGGGTACTTTTCTTCCTGTGGTGTTGCAAAGATTAAGTGAGGCAATATGTGGAAAGTGCTTAGACCCATGTCTGCCACGTTATAAGTGCTGAGTAAATGCTGCTGATTTTTTTTATTATGAGTGTTCTGTGGGCCACCACCTCTGGAGACAGTGTATCTCCATCTTCATAGACCTTTTACTTTTAAAATGCTCATTCTTATATTGAGCCAAAAGGTAATTTTTATACTTAATAACTCATAGTAGTTTGGGCTTTAGGAATCATGGATGATAATGATGATGCCAACAGCTGCTTATTAACGTTTATTGAGTGCTTACTATGTGTCAGTCACTGTAACCAGTGCATGGTCACTTTAAAAATTATTGTAGATTACGTCAAAGTACTCAAAAGGATGTTCTCAGTCACCAAGTTGGGTCTGACTCTTTGCATCTCCATGGACTGAAGTGTGCTAGGCTTTTCTGTCCTTGACTATTTCCCAGAGTTTGCTCAAACTCATGTCTGTTAAATTGGTAATGCCATCCAACCATCTCACCCTCTGCTGCCGTCTTCTCCTTTTGTCTCAGTAGGAGTAGGAATATTATGAAGGATACCCATTTACCTTCAATCAGATTCAGTGGTCTAAGGTTTTCGCATACTTGCTTCCTCTATACTCTTCTGCTTTTGCTCACATATTTTAAGTCAGTTCTTAGAAATAATTTGATCTTAACTCTGCATACATTGGTGTGCATCTTTAAAAACTAAAGAAATATCCTGTTATAACTAGAATGCCATGATATTTCACAAAATTAATAGTCATTTATTGATATTATATTACATTCAAGTTTCTGCAATTGTTTCAAAATGTTTTATTATCAACAGTTGGTTTGAAAGAGACACATGTACCCCAATGTTCATTGCAGCACTGTTTACAATAGCCAGGACATGGAAGCAACCTAGAGGTCCATCAGCAGATGAATGGATAAGAAAGCTGTGGTACATATACACAATGGAATATTACTCAGCTATTAAAAAGAATGCACTTGAATCAGTTCTAATGAGGTGGATGAAACTGGAGCCCATTATACGGAGCAAAGTAAGTCAGAAAGAAAACACCAATACAGTATATATTAACACACATATATGGAATTTAGAAAGATGGTAACGATGACCCTAAATGAGACAGGAAAAGAGACACAGATGTAAAGAACAGACTTTTGGACTCTGTGGGAGAAGGTGAGGGTGGGATGACTTGACAGAATAGCATTGAAACATGTATGTTATCAAGTGTGAAACAGATCGCCAGTCCAGGTTCAATGCATGAGACAGGGTGCTCAGGGCTGGTGCACTGGGATGATCCTGAGGGATGGGATGGGGAGAGAGTTGGGCGGGGGTTCAGGATGGGGAACACATGTACACGCATGGCTGATTCATGTGAATGTATGGCAGAAACCACCACAATATTATAAAGTAATTAGCCTCTAATTAAAATAGTAATAAAAAAACAGTTGGTTGGATCAGAATCCAAGTAAGACCCTCACATTATATTGGCTTATTTATTTTAGTACTCTTTTAGTACAATCTTTTATAGATTTTGATTTTTTAAAAAAAGCTGGGTCAGTTTCCTTGTGGACCATTCTATAATCTGAATTTTTTTGTTTGCTTTCCCTTCGTGATCTGCTTCTGTTAGGTCCCTACCATTTCTGTCCTTTATTGAGCCCATCTTTGATTGAAATATTCCCTTGGTATCTCTAATTTTCTTGAAGAGATCTCTAGTCTTTCCAATTCTATGGTTTTCCTAAAGTAATACTTAAAATTCTCCAAGCTAGGCTTCAGCAATACGTGATCTGTGAACTTCCAAATGTTCAAGCTGGTTTTAGAAAAGGCAGAGGAACCAGAAATCAAATTGCCCATATCCGCTGGATCATCGAAAAAGCAAGAGAGTTCCAGAAAAACATTTGTTTCTGCTTTATTGACTATGCCAAAGCCTATGACTGTGTGGATCATAATAAACTGTGGAAAATTTTGAAAAAGATGGGAATACCAGACCACCAGGCCTGCCTCTTGAGAAACCTGTATGCAGGTCAGGAAGCAACAGTTAGAACTGGACATAGAACAACAGACTGGTTCCAAATAGGAAAAGGAGTATGTCAAGGCTGTATATTGTCACCCTGCTTATTTAACTTATATGCAGAGTACATCATGAGAAACACTGGGCTGGAAGAAACACAAGCTGGAATCAAGATTTCCAGGAGAAATATCAATAACCTCATATATGCAGATAACACCACCCTTATGACAGAAAGTGAAGAAGAACTAAAGAACCCCTTGATAAAAGTGAAAGAGGAGAGTGAAAAAGTTGGCTTAAAACTCAACATTCAGAAAACGAAGATCATGGCATCTGGTCCCATCACTTCATGGGAAATAAATGGGGCAACAGTGGAAACAGTGGCTGACTTTATTTTTCTGGGCTCCAAAATCACTGTAGATGGTGATTGCAGTCATGAAATTAAAAGATGCTTACTCCTTGGAAGGAAAGTTATGACCAACCTAGATAGCATATTCAAAAGCAGAGACATTACTTTGTAAACAAAGGTCTGTCTAGTCAAGGCTATGGTTTTTCCAGTAGTCATGTATAGATGTGAGAGTTGGACTATAAAGGAAGCTGAGTGCCGAAGAATTGATGCTTTTGAACTGTGGTGTTGGAGAAGACTCTTGAGAGTCCTTTGGACTGCAAGGAGATCCAACCAGTCCATCCTAAAGGAAATCAGTCCTGGGTGTTCATTGGAAGGACTGATGTTGAAGCTGAAACTCCAATACTTTGGCCATCTGATGCGAAGGGTTGACTCATTGGAAAAGACCCTTATGCTGGGAAAGATTGAGGGCAGGAGGAGAAGGGGATGACAGAGGATGAGATGGTTGGATGGCATCACTGAGTCAATGGACATGGCTTTGGGTGGACTCTGGGAGCTGGTGATGGACAGGGAGGCCTGGTGTGCTGCAGTTCATGGGGTTGCAAAGAGTTGGACATGACTGAGTGAGTGAACTGAAATGAATTGAACTTTCCCTTGGTGCTGTTTAACTTGTTTCTCTATATTTTGTGTTTTGTGAAAATTAAGTTAGCTGTAGGGAGGGTTGTCTAGTAGTGTGGATACTAGCTACATCTGACTATCTAAATAAGTACCAAATAAAAGGTTTTAAAAATTAAATATTGAGTTGCTCCCTTGCTTTGGCCACATTTCAAGCGTATGCCTGTGGCTAAAATTTTGGGTAGCATAAGCAGAAAACCTCTGATACTTTCAGAGAGTACCCCTAAGCAGTGTGGTCTAAGAGTTGGTGATTTTCAGGTTGAAGCATTTGTAGTAGTGCTGTGCGCTTCGTATCACATCTTACAGGAGTCACAGGGTCTGGATGTCCTGCTCTGAGGATCCTGAAACTGATCAGCACATTTAGGCGGTGACACCTAGGTCCCCCCATGATGAATGTCCCAGCAATCTTTCACCTAAAGCAGGAGTCCTTAATGGTTTTAATCAGGGGTCCTATTTGTCACTTGGTGAAACCTGTAGCTTTCTTCTCCTGAAAACATTTTTATATGAGGAAAATTAAGTCTAGAAAAACACAAAGGAAATTGATGTTACTGAATAGAGGTTATTATAATATTAAAGGCAAATTTATGGTACAGTGAAATATACACTACTTTATTACATAGTAAATAACCAGAACTGTTGGCAGGTATAATGACTGCTAGAATTTTGTAATACTCGTAGAGCTGATGAATCATTGTGGAGTAAATAATGCTTCAAGATATCTGCAATAACCATAAAGTTATCACTTTGTATTTTTAAAAATATGTGTGATAAATATTATGAAAAAATCATAAGCACTACTGTTACTCTGGTTTGTTGCTTACATTTGTGATTTAAGAAGATGTAAAATTTCAGTCATAAGTTAGTGAAAACGAATAAGCACTTTTTTTTCTCTCTCATCTTTATGTATTCTCCCTCTTCTCTTCATCCATCTTTCCTTAAGTGTCCTTGGAGCTCTACCCACCCCCCCGACTTCCCACAGGTTAAGAACCCCTGACCTGAGTCCTAAATTAACTATTAATAATTTTACATAATTCAGTTGTTTCATTAAGGATAGAAAATAGTGGCTTGTGTAAGTCTGTTATTCCTTTCACTTTTAGAACTAGAAAACTTTAAATAACTTTCCGCCTCTGGAGCTCTTTGGTTACCTTGAAATACACAGTTCAAACAGAATAAACGATACCCATTTTGCAGATGAGGTCACTGAGACTCAGAGTTTATATTCCCAAAGTCAATTAGGTAAAATGTCGTAGAGGTAAAATCACATTGAGTCACTGCACAGCACATGAATTCATATTGGGTCACTCCACATTACACACACAAGAGTCAAGGTCTCTTCTACCATTTAGCAGTTTCTGTTCTAGTGTTTACTTGTTGGTTAACCTGCATCTGGAGAAGGAAATAGCAACCCACTCCAGTATTCATGCCTGGAAAATCCCATGGACTGAGGAGCCTGTGGGGCTACAAATAGTCAGACACGACTGAGCGGCTTCACTTCTCTCCTTCCTAAATGACATCTTTCCACTGTTGTGGTTTGAAGATGGGTCCTTGTATATTTTTACTGCCTTATCATACTATTCCCGGGGTTGCCTTCATGTGCTGTGCAGTGACTCAATGTGATTTTACCTCTACCACATTTTACCTAATTGACTTTGGGAATATAAACTCTCTGAGTCTCAGTGACCTCATCTGCAAAATGGGTATCGTTTATTCTGTTTGAACTGTGTATTTCAAGGTAACCAAAGAGCTCCAGAGGCGGAAAGTTATTTAAAGTTTTCTAGTTCTAAAAGTGAAAGGAATAGCGGGTTGCCGTTTCTTCCTCTGAGACACAGCGGAAGACAGAGGAACCTGGCGTGCTGCAGTCTGTGGGGTTGCAGAGTTGTACACAACTTAGCGACTGAACAACAAGGACCTTGTATATTCCTTTTCTTGTTCTCTGTTCCTCCACATCTATGCTTACCCCTTCTGTGAATGTGCTATACACCGTCCCTGGTGGTTCCCAAGTTGACAGAAAACTCCATGAGTAGCCTTGCCAACAAAGACCAGAGTGAGAAATCGCATCCCTCAGCCTAATTCCAGACTCACATTCACAGTCTGAGATAAAATGTGTTTTGTGGAAACAACATTTCTCTGTCGACTCATCTTGAGCTTATTCTCAACAAAAACTCCCAAGCTGTTTTCACACATGCTGCTGTGAAGTGAAATTCCTCCATCCTGTAGCTTAGCCAATGGTCGGCTAGATGCGGGGCTCACAGACTGGAAGGATTCTCATTTTGAAATTTATCTGAGGGCAAAACATAGGAAAAAGAAGACAACCTAGAGAATTTTTCTTTTGTGGGTATGAAACATCATCTAGAAGAATAAGTTATCTAATATTTGCTTCTTGAAGTAAGGTCATTTGTTGTTCTTTAGTCTCTTAGTTATGTCCGACTCTTTGAGACCCCATGGACTGTAGCCCACCAGGCTCCTCTCCATGGACTTGCCCAGGCAAGAATACTGCAGTGGCTTGCCTTTTCTTTCTCTACGGGGATCTTCCTGACCCAGGGGATCAAACCCAAGTTTCCTACATTGTCAGGCAGATTCTTTACCACTGAGCCACTTCTGTTAGTCACTAAGTTGAGTCTGACTCTTTGCAGCCGCATGGACGGTAGCCCACCAGGCTGCTCTGTCCATGGAATTCTCCAGGCAGGAAGACTGGAGTGGGTTGTCATGCCCTTCTCCAGGGGACCTTCCCAACCCAGGGATCAAACCCAGGTCTCCTGCATTGCAGGCAGATTCTTAACTGTCTGGGCCACCAGGGAAGCCCCCTGAGCCACTTGGGAAGCCCTAAAAAGTAAGATAATAGTTTTACTTTAATTCATTTATTAATCAGTCATTTCAATAGACTTTCCCTCAAGTAGTCATTTACTGAAGCAGACATTTATTCAAGCCATCCATTCACCCATTCAGTCAACGTTTAGCAAGGGCTTTGTGACTGGGAACTCAGCTGGGTTCCAGGAGACAGAAGAAAAATTGACTCCTGCTCTCAGTCCAGTTTACATTATAGATAGGAAACAAGTACACATAAGCAAGTACTACAATTCCAGCATTTGAAACAGGTTCTAAAAGATACAAACCTATGAGGAGATATGGAAGAAAGATGCTTTCAGTGGAATAGACACATCCCTTAAGAGGTGACGTTTGAACTGAGACCTAGCCAGGGCTCCAAGTGTTGGCCTTTGGATTGAGGGAAGAATGAGAAGTGGCCTTTGTTTTTGAAGAGTTCTCAGATGGGTGGCAGGTGGTACGCTATGGAAAGGGCCTAGTATAGAGCACTGTGTGGGGAAGGATGGAGCTACATGCATATCTTCTTAGTTGTCTCAAACCAAGCAGTTGGCAGGAATTTTGCTTGTTGTTCATCATCAATAAGAAATGGAGGACATGCATGGTATTGATATTATTGTTATATAATCCCCTCCCTTCACAGTGTTGTATACAAGAGAACATTTGGTGGAGAAAACTTAATGCTTAACAGCAGATTTAATGATGTATGCAGGGGTCAGGAGATCTGATACCATGCAGTTCTCAACTAAGTTATCTGGACATTAAAAAAAAAAAAAATCAACTTTATTTTTGCCAGACAATCTGTTGGGAGAATTCAGGAATGTGTGACAGTAGGCGTATCCTTCCTGGACAGCGTGTTGGATGAATACATCTTTTTAAAGCCAGGTATAGTCCCTGAATTTCTGAATCCACTCTCCCCTGCTATCACTAGGATACACATTGAATAAGACTCTAGTTCCTGGCACAGGTTTTAAATTTGTGATCCACTAGCCATAACTTTTGGAGAAGAAAATGGCAACCCACTCCAGTGTTCTTGCCTGGAGAATCCCAGGGACGGGGGAGCCTGGTGGGCTGCCGTCTATGGGGTCGCACAGTCAGACATGACTGAAGCGACTCAGCAGCAGCAGCCATAACTTTTATTTCCCCATGCAGTGCTTGTCGTGAATTTGAAGTACAGATGGTGTCCTGTGTGCAGCCGTGTGGGACTGCATGCAAACTGGAACTGTAGAAAGCAATCATAATCATAGATGGTGAAAACTGTAGCTTCCATGACCTTTAAAATTTCCATCAAAGCAATTAAAGCTATCTTATTGTCTGTTAAACATGTATAGGAAAATAATGATATTAAGACTAATACAGCTGACTAATACAAGTACAGTGGAATTTAAAACATTAGAAATATTATAATTAAAGCACTTTCTTTTTGGTTTTCCTTTGGAAAACACTTATCAAGAGTAGTTTAAACAACACCTGCCTCCTTTTTCTGATAGTATGACTCTCAAGTCAGACTGAGCATCTTTTCTGTACCTTGGCAAATTTCCGTACTCAGAACTTTCTAAGTTTGGGTCAGTTTCCAGCCTTTCATCCTCTGTGCTCTCAATGTGATAAATAGTGAAGGTTTTGTTTTTACATTGTTGAGTGTTTTACGGGCATTGCTTCCTCTAGCACATCTTCCATCTTTTCGCAATAATCACCTCCTACATTTTTGTCCGTAAGTTTGCCTTCACTGAGCTCTTCTCGTTGCATATGCGGTTTTTTGAACAGCGCGGTTCCCATAGTCAGCTATTTCTTTTGTAACATCATTTACTTGCAACTCACATTTCACTTCCAGCATTATCACTTTTTGTTTCTTTGTTGCGCTTTCGTATTTGGTGGCCATTTGCCTCTTCTGATTGTCTATTTTTATAGTTTTAATTAGTAGAAGACTGTTAACTACATATTTTGCTGGCTGTGTGTGACTGAATGACAGATGCAAAGTGACCAGTCATTGATAGGGCTTTGAAAGAAGTGACGTGGGATATGGATAACACTGAAAATCTATAATATTGCTTCCTCTCAATTTTCATTTTTTCTTTTTTGGCCCCCCTTTTCATCTATTAAGCTGAACCAGATGAGATTCTGAGTAAGCATATCTTTTCAGTGGACATGAGTTTGAACAAACTCCAGGAGATAGTGAAGGACAGGGAAGTCTGGGGTGCTGCAGTTCATGGGGTCACAAAGAGTCAGACACAACTTAGCTACTGAACAGCAATCATTTCATAGAAAGGCTTGTGTTTTTTCTATATAGAAATATTAATGATGGAATCTCTCTACTCTGTGGCATAGTACTTGAAATTGCGGCCTACTGGAGGAACATTTAGTCATCAGTAAGAAATATGTGACATTTAACCAATGATTAAGAGTCAAGAAATTTCAATTTTGGGGAATCCCCTGGTAGTCCAGTGGTTAAGACCCCACGCTTTTGCTGCTGAGGGCACAGGTTTGATCCCTGGTCAGCGAGTTAAGATCCCACAAGCTGTGTGGCTCAGCCAGAACAAACAAACAAAAAATAAATTTTAGCTTTCTTTTAAGCGATGTGATGTTGGTAATGAGAGAGATTGAGGCCTGTGTCTGAGTCTCCATGCCAGAAAACTGTTGGGTGACAAGGATATGTTTGTATTATCTAAGCATATAAAGAATATGGGAGTGAGTTTTAGGATCCTGTGGGAGGCATGACAATGTATGAACGTAAAGCTCTTACAGAATTGCCAGAGCATCTGTTTCTACAATTTTTGCTTTCCTTAGGCATGCTTAAAATTTTTTTTTCAATTATATACACATGAAATTAAAATATGTCAAAATCTTATGTTTTCGTTGGTATTTTTGTAGACCCTTTTAGTATATTTGGTCTCCTAATTGAAACATTAGGAAATATTATATGCTGTCTAAGCACAGAACTTGAAAAATGAAGGTCAGAAAAAGGTATGAATTCTAAATGAACTTAGGTATTTTAAATATTTTTGCAGGGCTTGTTTTGTGTTTTGAGAGTCTTTTATAGAAAAATCTTGTCTTGAAAAATTTAGTTAAAACTAGAGAGGAAAAAGAAATTATAAGATGACTAATTCCTGGACCCTGCCTCCAGTGACGTTCTAAGTTGTAAAGGGAAGGAAAATACTGACGGAGATAATATGGAAAAATGGACTGTGGAAGAGTAAGGGTGAAGTTTTAAATGTGGAGTCAGTGAAGTTCCTGGTTCTAAATGAGCACCGGTGCTGGTGAGCAACAGTATTTAAGTCACATACCCAAGAGGCAAAGAGGGGTGTGCTCAACGGAAGGGGGTCTTGAAGGAATTCTGTTGACTTTGTTTTAAGCAACTATTATTCAGCTTTCACTTATTGCCTGAAATATGCTATTCTTAAAAAGTAAAAAGTAAGTAAGTTAGTCACATAGTCATATCCGACTCTCTGCGATCCCATGGACTGCAGTCTATGCTGCCACTCAGTTCATGGGATTCTCCAGGCAGAAAGTACTGGAGTGGGTTGCCATTTCCTTCTCCAGGGGATCTTCCCAACCTGGGAATCAAACCTGGGTGTCCTGCATTACAGGCAGATTCTTTACCATCTGAACCTCTAGGGAAGCAAACACAGCTCCAAAACCCCCAAACCTTATAACCCTTATAAAGTTAGAAAAAATATTAACCCAGTGTTAACAATGAAACCAAGCTAAGAGATTTAAGGAAGAAAGAGTGACTCTGAATGTGTTTCTGGTTTGAAACACTGTATTTCTAAATGCGTTTCTTGTATTATTATTATTTTGGAGATATCAGAGCTTCTTTTGTCATTGGTAGTTGACTTTATTAGGAGAAGAGTCTAAGCAGATGGAAAGAACAAAACTTTTTCCCTTTGCTGGCTTTGGAGGTTTAGTGATAAATGCTGAGCTATATTTGCATACAAATCACTATCTTGAAAAACCCTGCTTTCTTAACACTTTGGCAATGTTGTTCATTGCTGAAGTTTTTTTTTTCTATGAATTATCTTTTTGTTTTTAGAGGATGCCTGATTAGCTTATTCTAGTCTGGAAGTCCCAGAGTGACAATAAAATGTCTTTTGCTTCTTGTTTTGGAAGCATTTGGAAATCACTTGCTACTTAGAGTTTTCACTCTTTTTTTTTTTTTTCCTGGTAGGGTTTTCTGCATTTTTATTGTTGTAAATGATTTAGCCCATTCTTTAATTTTGAATGAATCACACAATTATCTTTATGTGTCCAGCTGTCTTTTGTTAAAAGAGACATGTTTTAAATTGCTCACTGCTGAATCAGATTAAAATGACTTTAGTGTTAGTCTATTTTAAAAAATCTTTAGTATGTCTTTTGTGGAGGGTTCATTCTTGTGAACAAGTTGCTCAGACACAGAGTAAATTTTTTTTTCACTCTTCAGGAGTGGGTCTATTAGAGTCTAAGCTAAAATGAATAGAAGTATGAGTTTGTTTGTAACCACTCTTGGAGATGAATTTCAGATAATTCTGCTAATTTAAATCAGTGATTCTTACCTTTGTTGGGGTCCAGAGACTAATAGTACTTTGTATGATGAAGACCAAAGGACAGCAATAGATACATACAAGCACACACACCATATTCCATTTTGTGAACAGATTCAGGAGATTCATAGGAGCTCTGGAGTCCATCTAGACACCCAGCTTAGGAAAGTCTGTTTAGCTGGTTCCAGGAAATCTGAAAATTCAGGAAGCCAGAGTCTCTAAACAGTGAGCCATATGTCATAGACTCCATTCATCTATCTCCTAAATTATATCACTTTCTACCCACCTCCTCAGCCAAAACCCTGGAGTCTTCTTTGATCCCCCTTTTTCCTTTGCTCCCCACCTCCATCAGTAAGTCCTGTTGCTCCTGCCTCAGAAATATGTCTTAAAATTTCTGCAACCCCACTGCCACCACCTTTACCCAGGCCTGTTTTCAATCTCTTATCTAGTCTCTGGTAAAGACATCCCCAGTGGCCTTCAGCTTTCATCCTTGCTTTGATTGAAAAAAAATTTTTTTCCTACACAACATTTAGAGTGATCTTTTGAAAAGAGAACTCAGATTCTGTCACAAACCTTCACTCCCCAGTGGCTGAAATGTTTTGGAGGCAACCCGAGGCATGTAGAATTAATCCAAAGTGCCAACTCCAGGGGAACAGGCCTGGTTTACTAGTCTGTTGTCTGTATCTGTGAGTCTGCTGCTTTTTCTTTTTATCATGTCCACTAGTTTGTTACGTTTTTTAGGTTCCATACATCAAACAGTATTTATCCTTCTTTCTGACTTATTTCACTTAACATAGTGCCCTCCATGTCTACCCATGTTGCTGCAAATGGCAAAACTTCTTTCTTTTTGTGACTAAGTAGTATTCCATTGTATGCATGTATGTGTATATATACACACCATACCTTCTTAATCCACTCATCTGTTGATGTACACTTAGGTTTCTTAAATACTTTGAAAATTGTGAATTTTGCTATGTGAATTGTGAATTTTGCTATGTGAATTGTTTATGTACTTTGAAAATTGTGAATTGTGCTATGAACATTGGGCTCCATGTATCTTTTCGAATCGGTGTTTTTTTTTGTTTTTTTTCCAGATGCATACCTAGGTGTGGAATTGCTGAGTCATATGGTAGTTCTAGTTTTAGTGTTTTGAGGAACCTCCAAACTGTTTTCCACAGTGGCTTCACTAACTTACATTTAACTGGGTGTCTTTTAGATTAGAAATTTAGAACTTAGCTTTTTTTTCTTTTTTAAGTGTATTTCCCTCAGTAATTTTCATGTTAGTAAGTTGAGTCTGGTCAGTTTCTATAGTCTCTTAGGAGGAAAGGTTTTCTAGATTGAGCATTGAATAAGCATCCATGCCATTTATTCGTTCACTGAATATTCATTAAAGGCCTGTCCTACATGGAACACCACGGATGCCGGGTGAACATGACTAGGGAATGTTTCCTGTCTTCTAAGAATGCTCTACCTGCCAAATATTCCCTTTTAATGTCTTCTTCCCTTTCTTCTGTCTCTCATTTTCTATTTTCTCTCATTTAGGAGTCTCTGCTATTCTATAATTCATACTTGCTTGCTCTTTGCTTTCACATAGAACGTGAACTGTGATATTAGGGTGCTTCATTGACTTGTCCATCCACACTGAAGATCTCCTGGGAAATGGAATTTTCCGTGGCTTTTGAGGGGCATAAACAAGCCTGAAGCTGAAATCCGTGCTTTTCAGGACCTGATGGAATTTGCCCTGGATGGATGCTGTCTACAGGGAGACAGCTGGATTTCGATCTGGCTACCCTCTAGAAGTAGATACTGAACGTGAGCTCTCCTTATTCCCAAACTGGGTAGAATATAAATGTGTACATGGTAAAGTGCTATTAAATTATTTATGTTGCTTGTGGTTTTCCAGCAGCTCTCCCATGAATTGCAGATCTTTAGCATTACTTTCTGATCTATACTAGACGAAAAAGCTTTTCACAGACTTTTTGAAGCGATTCTCACAGCAGAGTGTATATGTGGGTTGGTTTTTTTTTTTTTTTTTTTTTAATCTCTCATTGGGAATGATCCTTAAATATTTCTTTCAGCTGCTGAGTGTACTTCATTCCTCTTCTACTGAAATTCTTCTCCGACTCTTAACACCTAAGAGCATTTTTATGGCATTGTCATTATGCTGTATTCTTATGCCTACGCTGGCACATTATGGACAGATACTTCTGCGTGGCAGTAAGTTTCTTTGTCAGTACTCTCCTCACCATACTTATTTAAAGTTCACTTGCTTCTGTATATTTCTGGGACCATACCAAGAATACTGAATTTTCATAACAATTACTTAGAGATGTTGTAAGAGTTAGAAATGATTCCATATTGTTAAGGAAGAGGAAAAAGAGTCTTGGAAATAGTCTCCTTTTGCCCTAATTAGAGAATGGCAGATCGTTTGTTTGTAGGCTGATATTCTTCCTTCCCTCATGGCAGCTGTTGTTGCTCGTTGTTGTTCAGTTGCTAAATCCTGTCTTTGTGACCCTATGAAGTGCAGCACATCAGTTTTCTCTGTCCATCACTGAACTAGTAAATCTCCCCATTCTTCCCTCCTTATCCCTACCAAGGCCTCAGAGTCTTCAACAGACTGCTCTAAGCAGCTGCACAGGTTACTTGGAGTTAGCAGAAGAGAGGAAACCCATTTCCTAAACTTGGTGTTGTGCTAGGAGAACAGGTGATGAGCAGAGCCCCCACCCCGCTGGCTGGCTGGTCCTAGTCCTAGTTCCAAAGACACAGTGACGTTGCTGGTTGGCTTGGAGAAGGGGGAAGAGCTTTGATGGCTCATACTGGCAGTTAAATGCTCTAGTTTATAAGTGACATAATCACTTTTGCTCATGACTCCTTGGCTGGAATTCCTTCCACTTTACCCAACCGTGAGGATCCAGGGAGTATAATCCTGTCACATGCCTAGACCTGACAAAAATAGAAATAGTGAGCCTTTTGCACCAATGACTGCCATGTCCTATTCAATGTATTTTAATGCTCAGCTTCCCCATGAATTTCAAGAAGCAGAAGGCCCTCTTGCTTTGCTCATATTACTAGGATATGTGCTCTGCTTTTTGGTTACAACACAGAAATCTTCAGGCATCTATCTCTTGGTATAGGTAAAGGATACTCAGTATTCCCAGAAGAGGTTTAGTAGACCAAAATTCCTCTGAAACACTTGTTGTATACAATATTCTACAAAAAAAGTAGTCTTACTATTAAAAAAATATAAGAAAAACTGCTTAGTATCTTTTTTTTTTTTTTTGAAGTCAGAAATACACATTGCTGCTGCTGCTGCTAAGTCACCCAAGTCGTGTCCGACTCTGTGCAACCCCATGGACGGGCAGCCCACCAGGCTCCCCCGTCCCTGGGATTCTCCAGGCAAGAACACTGGAGTGGGTTGCCATTTCCTTCTCCAATGCAGGAAAGTGAAAAGTGAAAGTGACGTCACTCAGTCGTGTCCGACTCTGTGCGACCTCATGGACTGCAGCCTACCAGGCTCCTCCATCCATGGGATTTTCCAGGCAAGAGTCCTGGAGTGGGGTGCCATTGCCTTCTCCCAGAAATACACATTAGTACACAGTTTACCTTGATGAGTTGTAAAGAAACCTGTTTTGCCTCATTTCAGTGTTTCTTAACTTTCTTTGACCACACCAATGCTTTGTTTTCTCTTGTGTACTGTCTATTAACATCTCATGGGGGCAGTGTTCTGGGGAACCACGGTAGCAAAGACTCTACCAGGCGCCTGGAGACTTCTGTGACCCTGGGAGGCAGTGAAACAGCATGGATGGTTTTCATGCATGGCCCTACTTTAGGTTTTCACCTTAGTACTGCATGGCCTTGGATGCGTAGTTGCACTTTTTTTGTTCTCTACGTTTGAATGTGGGAAAATAAGGTTGATACTATCTACCTCAAAGGATTGCTGATTATCACTAGGACATAGTAGGCAGCAAGCAAGTGTTATGTTATTTTTTCCTTCCCTTTCTGATATTATGTTTCCCCCACATACTTAGTTTAATATAAGGATGTAACTTTTTTTTTCTTTTTTCTTTTCCAATTCTATTAGGATAATATAGGATTCTTTTTCCTTGAAATATTCACAGAGTATGTGAAATTTAAACCAAAGAATCTGCACAAGAATGTTTTCTGGGTGAAGGCTCCTCTTTCATTTTACTTTCATTATTTGGGTTGTTATTGTTGAGGTTTTTGATTTCTTTTTTTTGGGGGGGGTATTGTTTTACAGTGTTGTGTTAGTTTCTGCTCTACCACAAAATGAATCAGCTGTGTGTGTGTGTGTGTGTGTGTTTGTGTGTCCCCTCCCTCTTGGTCTTCCATCCCACCCCACCCCACCCCTCCCCTCTAAGTCATCACAGAGCACTTGGACATCAAAGAGCACTGAGCTGCTTGTACTATAAAGCAGGCTCCCACTAGCTATCTGTTTTACACACGGCAGTGCACATACGTCAGTCTTAATCTCCCAATTCATCCCCCCACACCCCATGTCCACATATTCATTCTCTACATCTTGTGTCTCTATTCCTGCTTGCAAACAGTTTCATCAGTACCATTTTTCTAGATTCCACATATCTGCTTAAATATATGATATTTTTCTCTTTCTGACGTACTACAATCTGTTTGACAGACTCTAGATCCATCCATATCTCTACAAATGACCCAGTTCTCTTTGTTTTTATGGCTGACTTAGTCCATCATGTATATGTACCACATCTTTTTTATCCACTCACCTGTTGGTGGGCATTTAGGTTGCTTACATATCCCAGCTACTGTAAATAGTGCTGCAGTAAGCAGTGGGGTACATGTGTCTTTTTGAATTACAGTTTTCTACCCACTCCAGTATTCTGGCATGGAGAACTCCATGGACAGAGGAGCCTGGCAGGCTACAGTCTGTGGGGTTGCAAAGAGTCAGACACGACTGAGAGACTTTCACTTTTCACTTTCTCAGGGTATATGCCCAGTAGTGAGATTGCTGAGTCATATGGTAGTTCTATTTTCAGTTTTTTAAGTAACCTTCATACTGTTTTGCAGTGACTCTATCAATTTACATTCCTACCAACAGTGCAAGAGGGTTCCCTTTCTCTATTCCCTCTCCAGCATTTATTGTTTGCAGATTTTTTTTTTTTTTTTTGTCGGTGGCCTTTCTGACCAGTGTGAGGTGGTGGTTTTGATTTATATTTCTCTAACGATTAGTGAGGTTCACCATTTTTCATGTGCCTCTTGGCCATCTTCTTTGGATATATGTATATTTAGGTCTTCTGACCATTTTTTGATTGGATTGTTTGTTTTTTCAATATTGAGCTTCAACTGTGAAAGTCACCCATTTACTTCTCCCTACAAGTGTGGCTATCCCCTCTGAGCAGCCAAATCAGTGCAGAAGTTTTGGGGTTTGCTCAGGGCAGATCTATCAGGAAAAAGATATCTGATTCTTCTCCCACAGATGACTAAGGGCTTGTGTCTTTGGCTCAAAGCATTCTCCAGGACACAACATGAGAATTCTAGAGGAAACTTGTGAGATGGTTGCCCTAAGATCCAGGTATGAGCAGAATACTGTCATTATCTTAATTCCATTGTCCTGGAATGTATCATACTCTGGAAATTAAATTTTGTTAAAATTACATTCATGCCATTTATATTTATGGTTGATGAATATTCCATGAAGTCTTCTTTGAGTTACTGCAGTGGATATGTTAATATCCAGTAAAGAAAGGTATGGCCCAAACTGTCAATATGCTTCTTTAGAATTATATTAGTTAATTTTGGGGGTAATATTTCTACCTTTCTTATTTAAAAAATGTCACAGAAGTGCCTACATTGTGAGTAGGAGATGACTTTTGAGATGCCACCTACTTTGATTCAAAACTCTGCAACTGTGCTTCTCAACTGTGCTACTTAACTCAAATTAATTGAATCTTTCTTAAAAATACTTCATGGTCATCCTGGTGTTGTTTTTTGAAGTGAATTAAGAATTATTTTAAATATTTGCAAGGACTAGGATTATTTGTTAGAGCAAATACTTCATTTTACAGGGTCTGCGGAAGTCTGCAGTACAAGCTGGAATGTTCCTTGTTTGTCATTAAACGACATACTGATCTTCGTAGAGATGAATACAGATTTTTTAAAATTAGTTCAGAAGAATGACTGATTCTTTTCTTTTTAATTCTTCATCATATTATTTGATGCTGACTTACTCCATATTCATACATGCACATGCTAATCAGCTTCATCAGAATCAGTAATATTTTGATGGTTTGATTTATTTTAGTGACTTTTCTATTCTGAATCCCTAGAATAGATCAGATATGGAAAAATAAATGGGAGCAAGCCTGAGCAGCTTTGAGAATAATATTCTGCTTGTCTTAATTAATCATCAGAATCAGTACATTTCCATTTCTCTGTCACGACTCTATATTTAAATAGTTCATATTCGTCATGGAAATGCTCATAAGATTATTTTTAAATCATCAATTATTATCCTTGATGAGCAAATTCCAAACTTATCAAAATTTTTTTAAACAGAAATGCAGCAACAATAACGATCATTTGCTGTAGTTGGGATGGTTCTCAGTTTTACAGCATCTCATTTTGTTTTCAACTCAAGCAGACCGTTGCAGTTTTTTTTTTCTTTTTGGTTCATGAAGTGGTATGGGAAGCCCCAGAGAGAATATATGGGCCTCCTGTGACAAGCACACTCCAGTGGGTGGTTGACTGCTCAGAGGTGGGGCTTCCTTGGCAGCTCGGTGATAAAGAACCCAACTGCCAATGCAGGAGATGCGGATTCAATCCCTATGTCGGGAAGATCCCCTGGAGGAGGAAATGGCACCCCACTCCAATATTCTTGCCTGGAAAATCCCATGGACAGAGGAACCTGGTGGGCTACAGTCCATGGGGTCACAAAGAGTGGGACATGACTTAGTGATTTTTCTGCAGAAGCCTAGCTGGGATTTTTTAATAGCATATTGGTCTCAGGTTTCCAAAAGAATAACAACAACAAAAACCCTAGAAGTTGCAAGGACTGTAAAGGCCTGACTTTGGGAAGTCACACAGCGACACTCATCACCTTCCACTGATCATAGCAAGCCAAAGCCCGGCCCAAACTCAACAGGAAGGGAAATAGACTCCAACTCTTGGTGAGAGGAGCAGCAAAGTCACTTTGCAAAAGGACATGTAGCATGGGAGGGATTCTCGTGTTTTATTGGTGGATAAATATCTTTAGACATTTCACTTGATTTCTTTCCTGAATTTTGAGTATTCTGAATTGGCTGTGTGTCAGTAAGAGTTCAGCACAGGGCCTGGAATGTTGCCACCTCACTTTAATGTGACAAAAACTCCCTACATGTTTATCCAAAAGGACAGAGACAGTCACTTCTGGACTGGTGATGAGAGCGGAGAGGAAGAGGGAAAGAAAAGGCATTATCCAGTTTTTGGTAGTCCTTGGTGATACAGATGATGCTATGAGAAAGTCAATGGCTCCCAATAATTAGACTGTCTAACAAGCAATGGGATTTTCAGTTCATCTGACAGCCTGACTCATTGACATTGACTGTAATATCTAATCTTCCTCCGATCTGTCAGCCCAAGGGAGCCCAAGATACCTTGAAGAAACTGAAGCTCAAAGATGGAAAAGGGCGAAAACACAGGCTCTGTAACCTTCTGGCTTGCTCCTGCTGATATGAGATAGGTCTCTTATTCTTGATCCCGTTGTTCACAGTTCCTTGGTAGAACAAGGGCATTCTCAGGGCTTCCTCTGCCCAGCACTGAGCCCCCTTCCACTGTAGGGTTATATGTCTCCTTTCTTCATTTGAAGCTGAGTTTTTCTCTGGCCCTTGGCAGTTTTGCACAGTGTATTTGTATTTCAGGAAAAGCATGAATCTCTTCCATGAACAGAAGGACTCTGGCAATGGAGGGCATGCTTTTAATAAGAGGACTCACAGAGACTGAGTCATGAAACCTATAAAAAGTATAACATCACAAAGCTATACTTAATAACATGGACTTTGGACTCAGATGGACTTGAGTTGAATTCTACTTTTAGTCTCATCTGAAATGTGCTCTCTTGCACATATTTCTTATTTTCTATAAGCTGTAATTTCCTCATCTGAAAAATAGGAATTATAATAGTACTTCACTGATTTGTTGGAAAGAAGAAGTCAACGAGAGAGAGAGAGTACACATATAAGGCAAACAGTGATTTTGGCCAAAGGAAGAATGCCTGGCAACTTTGATGCATCCGTTTCTAGGCCATTTTCAAGGACAAAATATTCTGGTTCAAATTTGGAGAAATACCTTCTGATTTTAGAAGGTGGAAATGCAGGACCACACTGAAAAGTTGATCTAAGACCCCTAGTCAGTTAGATCTGCCTCCTCTGTGCTCCCACAACAGTCAGTACTGATTTCTATCAATAGCACTCATCTCTGCATCATGGGGCTTCCCTTGTGACTTAGCTGGTAAAGAATCCACCTGCAATGTGGGAGACCTGGGTTTGACCCCTGGGTTGGGAAGATCCCCTAGAGAAGGAAAAGGCTACCCACTCCAGTATCCTGGCCTAGAAAATTCCATGGACTGTCTAGTCCATTGAGTCTCAAAGAATCAGACACAACTGAGCAACTTTCACTTCACTGCATCATGGTCTTCCCTGGTGGCTCTGATGGTAAAGAATCCGCCTGCAGTGCAGGAGACCCAGGTTCGATCCCTGAGTCAGGAATATCCCCTGGAGGAGGGAATGGCTACCCAGTCCAGTAATTTTGCCTGGAGAATCCCACAGAGGAGCCTGGCAGGCTGCAGTTGATGGTGTCACAAAGAATCTGATACGACTGAGCAACTAACACCTCACTTTCTCTGTGTCATAACAGATTGTTAATGCTACATGACAGTTTGGGATAATAGAGAGTGAACTCTTCAAAGTCAGTTACTCTGTTGCATTCATCTTGGCATCCTACATCTTCACACAAACCCCAGACTGAAAGCAGGCTATAGACGTAGGATGGATGGATGGATGAATGGGTTGCCAGCCAACCCTCTGGTTGGTTCACTCCTATTTGTGAAGTCCACTGTAAATCTCATCTGAACTTAAATGCCTTTGTTGACTTTCTTCAGCTGTGAGAAATCCCTTGGTCTACCACAGGAACTAAATCATGATTGTTGATCTTCTCTTCTTTAAAAAAAAAAAACAGTTATTACTAAATTAATGTCTATACTTTAGATTATTGGGTGAGGCTAGATCCTGTTTGATAATCTCTTTCACAGCCTTTCAGACATGATGAGTGCTGGATAAATATATTAAATTCAACAGAGTAGGTTACCTTCTTGGAGGGTTATCATGCATGTTGGCAGAATAGTCTCTTCAGAGGTGTTAATTATGCACCAAGAGGACCCAGGAGAAAGGGTGCTCTTGTAGCCTATGAGTAATATGGGATTTGCCCACTAACAAGGCCTAAGAGTCTTCAAATTAAATTATGTTGCATCTGTGATATTACCTTAAACCAATTGGCATATAAACAGTGGCAGCAGAATTTCGAGAGCTGTCTGCTCTTCTTCAAGATTAATTTGCTTTCCCTGAGTTGTTTCTCTAGGAACAACATGTAGCACATGGGACCCACTGTCTTAGGGTAGTATGCTATTTTCTTCTTTTTAATATGAGAGTTGTGAGTTCATTTATTTATGTATTCATTTTTTAAAAATTTTTGAACATGCTGGGCCTTTATTGCTGTATGGGCTTTAATAGATAAAGTTTGTCTGAGACCCTGAGTATTCTAGGTAGGAACTACTATTTTCCAGGTATAAATGAGTTTTTTTTTTTTTAAAGGATTTTACCTTTATAATTTTATTTCCCTTTGGGCTCACATGAAAATTTAGTTTACATTAAAAATGAGTTGACATTTCTCTAGCTCTCATCCAACATTAATTCTAACCGTGCTTTGACTAGAAAACATACATTGCAGTCTATCCCAGTCTCGTGTAGATGATTGTAAGGTAACTGGACGTCATCACCGTTTGATCAGGATCTTAGTACTCAGGAGTGTCTGATGCAAAGATCTGGTTTGCTGTTTATTTGCTCGTTCCAGCAAGACGTAGTAAGTATCCCTGTTGTTGTAGGTGGTGGTAAATTAGCAGTAAACGAGACACATGCTTCGCTTGTGTGGAGCTTCCATTCTCATCTGGATACTTAGTAATGAAGCGACAAAAGTGCCAGCTGGTGGCGAGGGCTATGGAAAGATTAAAACAGGGGAAAGGGAGAGTGATGATAGGCAGCGGATAAACACCCTAGCAGTTAAATGCTCTTTTGAGAGACTGGCATTCAGATTAGGATCTGAATTAGAAGCAGCCATAGGAAGATCAGGGGGAATTGATCCAGTCAGAACAAATAACTGGAACAAACCTCCCCCAAATCTAGGAAGGAGCTTAGTCTGTTTGAAGAACAGAAAGAAAGCAAATACCGCAGATGGTTAGTATACATGGGCTTCCCAAGTGACTCAGTGGAAAAGCATCCGCCTGCCAAGACAGGGGATGCTGTTCAATCTCTAGGTGGGGAAGATCCCCTGGAGGCGGAAATGGCAACCGACTCCAGTGTTTTTGCCTGGAGAATCCCAAGGACAGAGGAGCCTGGCGGGCTACAGTCCATGGAGTTTCAAAGAATCAGACATGATTTAGCAACTAAACAGTGACAGCACAGTCTACAGGAGAGTGGTGAGGAAAAAGAGACTGGGGCGGTGGGTAAGCCTCACTCACGATGCAGCCTATCTGAGGGTGAGACTCGGGCTCTGCTCTGGCTGTAGAGGAACTGAGAAAAGATAATTGATCCTGACTTTCTGATCCCCAAGTAGTGCCTGGAATGACCCCAGGAAGTGTGTTGCTGAGCAACTCTGCTGCTGGCCAGGTCAACCTCTCACACTGCACCCAGGGGCTGCTGACCCCCACTGTGTAACGGCAGGCCCCGCTGCCTCCCTGTAGAGTGACGTGGAGCCCACGTGTGTGGGTCATTTCTAGGTGTAGATGCCCGTGTGGCCATCCTCAGAGTCCCGGCAGAACAAAGAAGTGCTCATACGTGTGACCACCAGCTGAAGTAAGCACATTTGACAGTAATCTCCATTTCACTTTTTTTTTGCATCAAGATATGTGTGTGTGTGTGCTGCCGTCTATGGGGTCGCACAGAGTCAGACATGACTGAAGCGACTTAGCAGCAGCAGCAGCATGTGTGTGTGTGTGTGTTATATGCAGATAAGATGACTTTTTATTAAAGGGTTGGGTTGCCAGGAATATTACGTCAGGACAATGTTGCCTAAATGGGTTGGTGAAAAATGTTTACCTAAATGAGAATGTGTTAAGTCTGTTTATCTGTTTTGTGACATGTTGTATTACTAATATTCAGTTAAAATGATAAATGAATGTGATGTATCACCCTGCAGTTAGGTATACACAAGATAAAATACCTCAATTCAGCCATTTTGGTTCAGTTTCATAAACAGCTGGAGTCATTAAACATTAGGTTAAGCTAAGCCTTTAGCACCAGACAAGCAAAATGAACAGGTATTGCGATTTTTATGACACTGAAAATGAAAAACATTTTAGATGTTATTCATATTACTAAAGTTACATTAGACACAAAGATTGCCAGATTCATTCCACCCGTTTTCACAGTCAGCAGTTGTTTAAATAAAATATCATTCCCTTCCCCACCTAGTTGCTGTGTACAGACACTGCCAACCACAGTAATTATGGATGTTGTTGGAAGCTTGCAAAGTTGTCATCTTGCTGTGGTTTGGTGAAGTCAGAGCCTAAGGGAGGGTGTAAATTAAAGCAGAGAGGAGGAAGACTGGGAAAGGTCTCTTTTAACAACGACCAAAAAAAAAAAGCAACTCAGTGGGAGTGGAGGCTGGCAATCTGCTAAAAGGAAATGAAAGGAAATTCTTCATTTCTAAACGGTTCATTGACCCATGATAATAAAGCAGCCCTGCAAAGAAGGATAATTATCTTTTTAAGTATCAGATGCCCTGTGGGTAAAGGCCTCCCTTCTCCTCTCTTGAAAAATGAACTGAGATTAAACAAATACTCCTTTTCCTAGTTTACCATTGACATGAATTTCCTGGTTATGAGCAAAAGTAATCAGTTTTCTCCTTTTCTTTTTCCCCCTTGTCTTATGGAAATCAAGCCCGCCCAGCTGAGCTCAGTGCATTTCCCCCTGGGCCCTGAGTCCTACCAATAGTTTGGGGAGCTAAAGTGCTTGATATTCTGGTGAGACTAGCAATTGCAAACTTGTGGTTTTATTATGCCCCTTAGCTCCTTGGCTCAAGGCAGAAGCATGCTTTTTTTTTTAAACAAGAACAACGAAAGACACAGAAAAGAACATTAGCTTTTTTTCTCCTGCTGGTACCTGATAAATAAATAAGAAATTCAGTGTAGCTTGTGTGTGTATACATATGGATGTGTACATGTCTCTACATGTATGCCCATACATATATGATGAGTTCAAATACAAAAAGGAAGTGAAATGTTATCGATGATGTGACATTGAATATTTATTTGCTACCCACAAATGATCAAACATGTATCCTTTTTCTCTAGACTCTTGTTTGTTCAGACCAGTAATGTAAATATGTTGGTTAGTCTGACTAATAGAATACATTAAGATGGTTTCAGTTGCACAGACAACCTAAATTGCTTAACCATGTGGCACATCTGCTTGTTATAAATGAAGTTGGCTGTACATTTTCAGAATGTCTACACTCCTTTAAAAAAGAAAACTGCTATTATCTTTTCATGAGCTGTTTTTCTAGAGAGATTTTGATATTAAAGTCTTAACCATGATGCTCTTCATAGAAAAACCAAATAAATATTCCAGTTGCTTTTCCAACCCAGAGCCTTTGGCTCCTTGAGAAGACTGAGCTTCAGAATAGAGTTCAGGAGATAACGGTCCAGAATAGATCGTGCCTCGTGGCATAATTACTTCAGCCAGCACTTAAGCCTTTTTGAACACTGATGTCTTTTTCTCTTAAAAGAACTTTCTCAGGGCACCACAGCTTCTCCTTCAGAGTATAATTAGCCGTCAGCTCTGTTTGAACTCCTTGGAGTTCAGTGGTTGGTAAATATTTGTTCTTTTATCCCTTAGCCTTTGTGAGTTCAGGCCCTGGGCCTGATTCAGTGCGATGGGTATAAACTTCTTGGCGAAAACGTTCCCTAAAGCAAGCAGAATGTACCTTAACAGACCTCACTGCAGATGTCCTCGTGTGTCCCCTCCGGCCAGTGGAGCGCTTCCGAGACATGAGTCCCGAAGAAGTGGCTGACTTGTTTCAGGCAGCACAGAGAGTCGGCACGGTGGTAGAGAAGCATTTCCAGGGCACCTCGCTCACGTTTTCCATGCAGGTGAGTATACAGAGAGCTCAGAAATTAGTTTTCATCCTTTTCACATTGAACTCTCTCCCGTGACAGCGTTTCCCCATTCTGTGCAGTGTAATATTGGCTTCTCAAGTGGCTCAGTGGTAAAGAATCCACCTGCCAGTACAGTAGATGCAGGAGATTTGGGTTCGATTCCTGGGTCAGGAAAATCCCCTGGAGAAGGGAACGGCTACCCACTCCAGTATTCTTGCCTGGAGAATTCTATGGACAGAGGAGGTTGGCGGGCTACAGTCCATGGGGTCGCAAAGAGTCAGACATGACTGAGCAACTGAGCACGCATGCAGCCTGGTACTGGGTTGGCCAAAAAAGTCCGTTAAGGGTTTTCTTTAAGATGTCATAAAAAAGAAAAAGTCCAAACAAACTTTTTGGCCAACACAGTAGTTTTGTTTTTCTTTAGTTGTTTCCCTCTTACATGATTTCTTTTGTCTGTAGTTTGTCTGGAGTGCAGATCACAACCCATCAGGTTGACTTTAGGACCCGCTAATGGATTGAGAACCAACACGTCTGAAAAGCCCTGATGACACAGGTGTGCTTCATCTTGGCTACAGCCAGGCACAAACTCTCACCCAGGTAGTCTGGGTCCTAGGAGTCAAAAGACTTTCCTAAATTTGCGGAGTTCTAGTGTAACTTTGAAATTTCTGATTTTAAAAACAATGCTTGTTCTGCTATTCCAAACCAGATGAACACTTACTTTTGCTTTATGTCATGGCTAATGACTGGATTTGTTTGCTTATTTTCAACTATTTCAACAAATAGTTTTGTGGAAATAGCTTCAGAAATCCCAGGGGAGAACCCAGAATAGGGAAAGAGTCCAGCTAGAATAACAGTTCCGCCTTTTCTCTCAAGGTCAGAACAGCTAGGAAGGGCCCACTTTCCCTGCTGTTGCCACGTGAGAGCCCATATTTTTGCTCAATGGATTGTGTTTATAGCAGATTTCCTAAATTGAGACTTAAAGTCATCAGACATTAATTAAACTACATCTGGTTTAAAGATAACCAAAAGGTATGATACTTCACCTCCCCGAACATTTCCAGTCTTCTATTAATGGAATTAAAACCATAGCCAAAAGCAAAGAGCATGAACAGTAGGAAGGGGGTTGGCTCACTGGATAATTTGTATCATTTTTATACATAACTTCTCACTTACTCTCAGACAGAAATGGAGAACTGTCAGGTTCTACACATTTGAAGCTCATGGTCCCCTTGAGGAAACTATAAATTAACACACAATGAAATTGGATCTAAATTATTAATGGGCGCTATTTCTGAATAAGCAGGAGATACCATCTATCTGTTCTCACCTCTTGTTTTTTCTTTGTTTTCCTGTTTCCAGGATGGCCCCGAAGCCGGACAGACTGTGAAGGTGAGTGCTTATTATGTGCATACAAATTAATAGGGGGTGATTACGAGAACTAATAAAAAATCACACTGAGTCATTTAGAGCACATTACTGTTTCACTATGTTATCTTCGAGGTCAGAGAGACCCTAGGCATTAGAGCCATAAATCCTGACATTATAAACTTTGCCAAGCAATATGTTTCCCATTAGTTTACAAGACATTTACCTTTTGTAGTAAAATGATTATTGTCCAAATGCTCAAACAGAAACTAAATCATGGAGTCCTGAAATGCAAGCCCGAGTCCAGGGAGCTCGTGGGAGGTGGTGTCTGGGAAGCAGCGCAGATGCCGGGTTTGGATTGCTGTGTCTCCGGTGAGGCCGGGGCGCCTCTGACCGCCTTCTGGTTCTGGTTCTATGCCGTCTTTTGTTGCTTTGCTAATGTGGAGCAGAGGGCTTGCTCATGTGGTGGCCCCACATTTGGGTTGTCCCCTCACTCCTCGACCCGTGTTCCCCTCTGTTCTCTTTCTCTCCACCCACACACCTACTCTTTTCCTCCCTTGGTACTCAATACCAAAGGTCAACGTGATGTGGTCAGTGGAGCTCAGAAATGGGTTTTAAGTGTGCCAGAAGAGGGGAGGAGGATTTATTGGGAGAGTCTCTGCTTTCTTAATAAAATAAAATAAGAGAATGAAATCCTGGATGATTCTGAAGCTGAGTTTCAGTCTCTTTCATACAAATGCAAATTCCTATGCAGTTAGTTCCTAAGCCAAAATCATAGAAAAGTTCTTTTTTTTTTCCCCACCTCCATGTTAGAAATCAGAAGCAAGTTTAACTGGGGTGTTAATGTTACATTTTTGTGAAATAAGGTTTTATGGCTTTGAGACTGGCTGTGAGCAAGTAAGGCAATGCTTGGTTCCAAGCGATGCCAGATAAACTTAATGTGCCTTTGATGCTCATCTGCATGTGGCTGTAATGCTTAACACAGCTACCACGGGGCTTTTAACATCGAATCTCTGGGAAGTTCTTTAAGGAACAAATGTAATTCCTTATGAAAAAAAAAGTTTAGGCTTGCTCCAGACACGCAGTGTGATAAAGATGAATTCTCAGCTTTTCTCAGCCTCTGTGCCTGGCTTCCAAACATGCAAATGGTAAAAAACAAAAACCAAAAAACCCCACAACAGTCTAATAGGAGTAGCTTCATTTTGAAATTGTTTTTTGAAATACAGAGACCCAGTTGCTAGACTTTTTAAAAAAATCAATATTCAGATATAAATCCCCAAACTAGCAGATGAGTTAGATGCGTACTTCGTGCAGTATCTATTTAATGGAATTCCTTCAGCCACTCACAGTAATGCTGCGAAGGCATAGGAGTAACAGGGGAGAAATTGAGACCTTGTCAAGAGGCCGGCGCAGGTTGATAGAGTGTACAAATGATACACAGCTGAAATGTGTATGAGTATATGGGTTATACTATCTCAAAACGGTGTTTCAGGATTCTGAATGGAACATTAAAACATTTCCTAGACAAGCAGGCACTGAATAGAGACAAGAGTAGATTAGTGGTTACCAAGGGCTGTAGGAAGAAGGGAATGGGAAATGAGTACTGAGTAAGGGTTTCTTTTGGGGATGATTAGTGGTGGAATTAGTGGTGATAGTTGCGCAACATTTTGAATATTTTTAAAACCTACTGAATTGCGCATTTGAAAATGGTAGCTTTTATGTTATTTGAGTTTTATCTCAATTAAAAATGGCAATAAAACTTAAAAAAGAAAAAAAAAAAAAAAAAAAAAACCTAACAAGCACCGAATCTAGTATGGCTGACTACCATGGCTGTAGACTCTCTGACTCTAGCAGTGACTACTTTTTCATGTCCCAGTGATCTGGCCAAAATGTTTAATGATTTTGTTAGCTTTGGTGGTGATGATGGAGTAATTTTCAGAGTATAGCACTCAGATATAAATTGTTGAGTGTGGTTCTTATCATTATTACCATTGTATTTTATGTTAAGCTGTTTGTTTTTAGATTACAGTTTTTGGAAATTTTTTATTTTTCTTTACAGTTTTTGGTAGATTATATTCTTTTGGACATCTTTCAGTTGTTTCCTATGTGATCAGAGGATTTCTCCCATATGAATTAGCTGGGCCATCTTAAACCCTTTGTGTAATATTAAATGGCTGAAAGAAACCATCCACATGCATTCGACCCTTGAATAACAGAAGTTTGAATGGTGAGGGTTCACTTATATGGGCATTTTTTCAGTAGTAAATACTACAGTAATACAGATCAGTGGTTGGTGGAATCTGCAGATGCAGAAGTGCATGTATCTGGGCTGACTATAAATTATACATGGATTTTCCACCTCGAGGGAGGTTTGGAACTGTTAACCCCCAGGTTTTAAGAGTCAGCTGTACATACAACTGGGCTTCCCCAGTGGCTCAGCAGTAAAGAATCTACCTGCAACACAGTAGACAAGGGTTCAATCCCTGAGTCAGGAAGATCCCCTGGAGGAGGGCATGGCAACCCATTCCAATATTCTTGCCTGGAGAATCCCATGGACAGAGGATCCTGGTAGGCAACAGTCCATAGTGTCACAGAGTTGGATGTGACTAAATTGACTGAGCATGCACGTACATACAACTATAATCTCAGTGGATGACAAAGTTTTGAAAACTGTCCTTTTAGAACAAGTCTATGTATCAAAAATTGTCTAATCTATTTTTTCTAAGTATGATTCTTACACTGCTGCTGCTAAGTCACTAAAGTCGTGTACTACCTACCTAAGAATTACTTTTCATGTTACTTTAGTAGAAAGGTTGATTCCATTTTTATTCTAAATCTACTGACTTAGAATCTTTGTGTTTGGGGCTTTTGCGTCTTCACTGTTAACACGTGCATCCTATGAGTCTTCTCAGATTGTAGATATTTACTAGTGTTGCTGTTCCACAGTAACTTCCTAGACTAGTTAAAATCACAGTTGAAGTTGCATTGCTTGCTCAGGTGATAGTGATTTAGAAAAAACTTTGGAAATTGCCACATGGCTTCTGAGAGGTCATTGACCTCTGATCCAATGGCAAACTTGGAAAGGATCATATGGGTTTCTTTCCTAAACAGGTTATGCTGCATAGTCCTGCTGTTAATAGAAATAAGTGAGATTAGTGAATTTGTCATATACCTTGGACAACCTTCAGCAGGTCCATGGATCGCCAAGCCTTGAGTGCTCAGTGACAACAAAGAGCATGTTAATATTTCAAGTAAGCAATAATAGAAAAGTTAGCGGAATATTTTAAAGTTCTTACCACTTTTTTCATTGATTTACCCTGTAAATTTACCCTGTAAAAAGCATTTTGCAAGTTTTGATAAAGTTTACCAAAAAACAGTTTATTTACCACAATCATGGTATAGAATATTCCCATCACCTTTCCCCCTCCCAAATTCCCCACGTCCCTGTGTGGTCGATCACTCTTCTCTGCCTCTTATTCTTGGTAACTACTGACCTATATTCTTTCCCCGTTTCGATTTTTAGCAGTGTCACATACTTGAATTGATACCATATGTAGCCTTTGAATCTGGTTTCTTTACTTAGCATGATGCCTTTGAGATGATCTGTTTTGCATGTATCAGTAATCTGTTCCTTTTTAGTAACTATAAGCTTGTTTACATCTGAGGGACATTGGTTGTTTTGGATAATTATAAATAAACCACTAAACATTCACATATTAAAAAAAAAAAAGATAGTATGCGGTGATGGCCCCGTAACCTTGACCCTAGGAAGCCAGAAGTCAGCCCTGCCAGAGAGCAAAACTGCATCGTCAGTATTTAGCTGTTGGGTTTTGTTTTTTAATCATTTTTTTATTATGGCTTTTGGCTGCGCTGAGTCTTTGTTGCTGCACGGGCTTTTCTCCAGTTGCAGTGGGCAGGGGCTCTCTCCAGCTGTGGCGCAGGACTTCTTATTGCGGTAGCTTCTCTCATTGCGGTCCTTGGGCTTGAGAGCACAGGCTCAGTAGTTGTGTTGAACCGGGCTTAGTTGCTCTGTGGCATGTGGGATCTTCCCAGACCAGGAATTGAACCCGTTTCCCCTGCATTGCATGGTGGATTCTTAATCACTCGACCACCAGGGAAGCCCCTAGCTATTGGGTTTTGAAAACAAAATCTGACTGAGCATTTCAGATTTTGAAATTCATACAGTCAAATATTATGAGGCAGTATTTGACAACCTGCCATGGAAAACGCAATGACTATTTTGTTCATCTTTGCTTCTGTCTCTTGATATCCCACCTAATGCCTGGCTTCTAAACCTTTTTTGTCTCACACTGCGTGGTAATAGCAATAAGCCCAGTAATGGTCTCTTCCTCTGAAGCAACCGTTGTTGTTAGAGGAGGTGCACCACTGAGTGAGCCTCTTGAACATGCTGTCCCTTTAGGATTTTTGTTTTGTGGGCTTTAAATTCTTCTTTGCAAAGAACAAGGTGGACTAGCTTACTCAGAGAGGCATTTGTGACAGGAAAGAGAAATATCAAACGAAAAAAGTGACCTCTTACTTCTCAGCTGATTATTCACTCTCCTGTTTGAGTTTAAAAGTAAGAGGGCACCGTTATCCACCAGATGATTGGTGAAGCAATTTGAATATCCTACAGGCTTGAGAAATGACCCCTTTTTTCTGGCCTCAACCACGCACCACCATATGTGTCTACACATGCATACATATGTACATATGTATACATATCTTGATACATATCACCATTACAAGGGGCTTCCCATGCGGTGCTAGTAGTAAAGAAGCCACCTGCTGATGCAGGAGTCACAAGAGATGAGGGTTCAATCCCTGGGTTGGGAAGATCCCATGGAGTATGAAATGGCAACCTGCCCCAATATTCTTGCATGGAAAATTCCATGGAGAGAGGAGCTGGTGGGGTATGGTCCATGGGACCACACAGTCAGATACAACTGAGCAGCTAAGTGCACAGCACCTCATCATGTACATATACAACCAGATGTTGCTTTAGCATTGGCCCTCCCAGACACCCCCTCCCATCTGAAGTAGCCCTCCTAAGCCCCTCACTCCCTATCCTGTTTGCCATCCTCTACTGAAAACAAAACCCCATAACCTAACAGTTGTGGGTTATGTTTTATTCTAAGACCCTACTGAGGACTATAGCCTGGGAAGACAGCCTCTCAGATAGCTCGGACGAACTGTTCCAAAGAGATAAAAGAGAAGCTGGGATATATAGGAGTTTTACTGGGAAAAAATGTAGTAGAACATCAAAAGATTACTGATAATCACACACAAAAAAACCCTTCATCTCAGGGAATGATTTTACTGCTTTTTTATGTATGGGAAGGTGCAAGAGTCTGGCTTGTTGAAATCTCTTTGATGCACATCTTTACTATCTAGGGCCAATATCCACTTTTTCTCCTTCCTGAATTCCCCTCAGGGTGCACTGTAGGAGCTGCTGCGATAGCTGATGGCTTAATGGCAGGCAACGTTCTTTGTCCAGGCCTTTTGATTTCCTTCAGGGTCTTCTTCACTGTCTTTTATTTGTTGGTATGTTACTTTTTTTTTCCTGTACCATATTGTTTCTTTAGTCCCTGGAGAATGTAAGCTTCTTGAGAACCTGCATTCTGTCATTGTTTACTATGGCTCTCTTGGGTGGTATGGGGAGGAGGGTGGAGATGCTAATGATGGAACAGATCTATGCTCCTAACTTTATAGAAGCACATGATGTGTTGTATTTCAATGTGCAGTCGGAGGTGTGGGTTTTCTGGAGTTTCTGTCAAGACTCTCCCTTATTCTGCCATCACTGACAAAGACCAGAATTTCCACTAATCCAATTCCCAAATCACACTCGAAAATGTAATTTCAACTAGCCACATCATTAAGGCAATGTTCTGTCCTTTAAAAGAGATGCTACTGAGTAAGTTTAATGTGAGCTTTTAGAGCAATTACTATGTGCGTCCTTAGGTGGGAGAGTGCTTTAGATATATTAAAGAGAGAGATTTATGGCAGGCAGGTAATTTAGAATTTTATAAGAGCTATTTATAAAATATGCTTGCTTACACTCTTCTGTGTTTATGGTGCTTGAATCCTCTACTTAGATATTTAATTTTATAGTGTTAACACTGTGGGAAGTGTCTCTTATTAACTGTTGATACATTAGTGATTACTTTTTTGGATTGCTTTCAGAAGAACAAAGAAAGAAATCCTTCAAAGAAATGTGATTTACGAATTAAAATAGCAATAAACAAGCTCTCCATTCACTGAGGAGTTTCTTTGGTCCCTTCCATAAGATTTGCTAATCTTTGCAATTCATGAACTTAGAGGACATTTTAGCTCTAAGTAAAAGTCCAGGAGCTAATACACTTTGACATCAGTAAGAGGCTCCATAGAAGTTTTAGTTTTATAAGTTTGGGCCAGCCTCTTAACCTCTATGAACATTTATTTCCTCATATTTCAAATGGGGGGAAACCCTAGCAAATATATTGAGTGATGATGAGAAGAAACCAGTATGAAAATGGGAATAGAATGCCCAGCCCACCACATCTTATTCCTAGGGCCTTATGCATGTTTCTTTCTTTTTTTATTACTTACTTACTTACTTAATTTTTGGCTGTGCTGGGTCTTCATTGCTTTGTGTGGGCTTTCTTTAGTGACATGATCAGATCAGATCAGATCAGTCGCTCAGTTGTGTCCAACTCTTTGTGACCCCATGAATTGCAGCATGCCAGGCCTCCCTGTCCATCACCAACTCCTGGAGTTCACTCAGACTCACGTCCATTGAGTCAGTGATGCCATCCAGCCATCTCATCCTCTATCGTCCCCTTCTCCTCTTGCCCCCAACCCCTCCCAGCATCAGAGTCTTTTCCAATGAGGGGCTATTCTCTAGTCGTGGTGTGCGGGCTTCTCACTGTGGTGGCTTCTGTTGTTGCAGAGCACAGGCCCTAGGGCACGTGGACTCAGGAGTTGCATCTCTAGGGCTCTAGAGTGCAGGCTCAGTGGTTGGGGCACACAGGCTTAGTTACTCCAAGACGTGTGTGATCATCCCAGACCAGGGATCAAACCCATGTCCCCTGCATTCACAGGCATATTCTTAACCCTTGGACCACCAGGGAAGTCCATGTTTTTGTTAATTTTAATCTTACTCTCAGCTTTCTTGTCCTTAAGACAGGCTAAGGTGTCACTTTATGAGACTGTTTCTGGTATACGGGTTGTTTGTAGCCCTGTCTAGTTCATTTATTCATACAGTAAATTCTCTCACTATTAATTACTGCCTTTTAGCTTACATTCTTGGGGAAAAAAAACCACTTGGTTCTGATCATATCACTTGCCTAGTTTGAATATCTAGTTTGAACTTACAAAATTGACCACTTGAACATTCAGACATCTGCCTTATTACTCGGGGTATGAAATCTCAGCCCTGATAACTTTCAACCTCTGCTGTATCCCTTGGTGGTAATGAGTAAGCTGTGCTCCTGAACCAACAGTGTACTTCACCACAGCTTAAAGTAGGCTTCAATAGGACAGAAACTTGTCTGCCCCCTACTGCTGGCTCAGTAGGTCAGATGTGAGACCCAGGGCACCGCATTTTAACAGACACAGTCAGTGATGTTCATGTACAGATCTCTCCAGTGCAGAGCCACTTAGCAAAGAAGTGATGGGATGTGGAGGGGTGTCCACATAGCAGCTTGCTTTCCAATCCAGAAGAATTTCTCATATTTGGTGTGCAGAGAAAGGAGAAACCAACATCTCAAAAATCAAAATGATTCTTACTTGACTGGTATTTATTATTTTCATCTGGAAAGAAATTTCATGAGAGCTATAATTTGCCAGAGAACTTTTATCATTTGATTAAAACATGAGGAAAATCACCTTGCCTGTGTTTATATCTAATGCCTGTGTCTACTGCTGAAGAATTAGTATCTTCAGGATGCAATCACTTTTATCTTCTGCAGTTGCCTTACAATTTGCTTCTCTGCTCTGAAAATGAACCCAGTTTTCCTGAGTTTGGTAAATCGAAATTCAGTTTGGTGTTCAGGGGATGGGTTGGGTGTACAGGTGGGAGTGGGCACCTCCAATCCCATCCTTCCCATTGACTTTCCTTCCCTGCCTGGTGATTTGGAGGCAAAAGCCCTCATCCCTAGCTTTCTGGGCAGGAAAGGGAAATGAGCCTGTCTTTCCCCTGTGGGAAAGTTTCTTTCTTCTTCTAAACCAGCCCTCTTCTAAGTGAGTATCAAATCACTGAGTTTTTCCATTTCTAAGTAGTTAATCTTGAATTGCATGATGCCATGTGGGTCAAAGCACTGAAAGGAAAATTAACCAAACTCTCTGGTCTTCTTCCATTTCTATTTGTTAATTTCCCCCCTGTTCTCTCAAACTCCAGGGCAGCTTAGGTGGATCGGAGGGGAATGCCGCGGATGGAGTGAGGGTGGAAGGGGAATGTCATCAGGACTACACTCCTGATGAAGGGGAAGGACTCTGCAGCCAGATGGCCTGGTTTCCTTCCCAGAGCTAACACCTATCATTTCTATGACTCTTGCAAAAGTCAACCTTTTTAGCCTCATCTATTTATAAGGTTATAAAATGGGGGTCTTAATAGTATCCTGCCTCATAGGGGTGTTGTGAAGATCAAACAGATGATAATACATGTAAATGTCTTTGACATAGCACTTGACATACAGGAAAGTCTCAATAAATATCTGCTATTAGTTTATAATTTTCACTTAATCCTCATGAATCTAAAAATAGGGCATTGATATTTTATACTTAGACTAAGGTTTATGGAGGCAGTCACTTAACAACAACGATAAGAACAAAACACAAGTTACAGATAGGAGAGTTGGGATTCAAACCCAGGCTTGTCTGAAAGCCTGATTTTCCATTTTATCATCTGAGCTGATCCTCAGAACACCTTGTACTCAGTTGCTGTTGTTCAGTTCTTCAGTTGTATCTGACTCTTTGCGACCCCATGGACTGTAGCCTGCCAGTCTTCCCTGTCCTTCACTGTCTCCCAGAGTTGGCTCAAACTCATGTCCATTGAGTTGATGATGTCATCCAACCAGTTCATCTTCTGTTGCCCCATTGTCCTCTTGCCCTCAATCTTTCCCAAATGGCATTTGACCCAAACTGCATCAGGGTCTTTTCAAATGAGTTGGTTCTTCGCATCAGGTAGCCAGAATATTGGAGCTTCAGCTTCAGCATCAGTCCTTCCAATGAATTTTTAGGGTTGATTTCCTTTAGGATTGACTGCTTTGCACTCTGTAAGCATAGCCAAAGATACATAAGGAGATGTTTTGTAAATATTTTGTCTCCCTCAACATAGATTCATCTGCATTGTTTTTCTCTGCTTAGAATAATGTGACTTCCATCTAAAACTACCCAGGGGACTCTCTCTATAATTTTATTATACAGGTGAAGGTTAACTAACTTAAATGCTACTTTATTGCTGGATGTCAATTTACAGCAGAATTATATGTTTTAGATGTTTAATTTTTCATTAGTGCTACCAAACAAATTCCTTTAGTAATTGGAGGTCCTGACATATAGCAAAGTGGGTATTGGCTGTTAAATTTATTTGGGGATCTGTGACACAAAAATGTGGCAAATATTTTGATGCTTTTTTAATGTCAGTGTTTTACAGGTTTCGGTGGACTATCTTTTCCACCTGATGCTCAGAGTTTGGGGGGTTATTTTAGTCACTGTCAAATCAAATATACTGTGAAAGGCAAAGTGCTTTATAGACCTTAAAGTGCTACGTAAATGTAAGGCATTATTATTCAGACTCACCTTCTTCCCTCTGTTGATGCAGTTGGGGCATTTATTCTCTGTCATTTTGCTGTGAAATACTAGGTGCTAAGTACTAGTAATCGCTGAAGATATTATTCTCTCACTATTTTGCTGTATATGTTTCAGGTCTAGGACAATGTGCATAAAATTCTCTAACTCCATGTAACCACTTCATTTTAAGTTTAAAGTTTTAAACCTGTGACATCTAAATAACTGGCTTGGGTAAAATGTTTATTTTGTTAAAAAAAAATAAGTAGTTAAACTTGTTCCGATGAATCCTGTGACAAGGATTGAATAGTTTGGACTAAATATGAGTGGTCAGTCCAGTCTTCTCAGATGATTAATTTGTTACAGGCCACATTACACACCTTGAATACAGAACAGGGAGTGAAAGGCCCTAAAATAATGGGCGCTTTGGTTGAAACTGGACATTTCAGCTCAAACAGATCCAGACAGAACTGAAAACATTTGTTTCAGTACTCAGTAAAAAGAATAAAATATAAAAGGAGACATCTGTTTGAGTGTAAAGTGTGTGGATCTACGTATTGCTTAGTGAAAGAGGCAGCCCTGTGTTGAGATGCCCCTGGTTTCAGGGCCAGGTGGAAGGGGCACCCTGGCTTGCCCAGGGTGCAGGGACCTTTCACCGCCTACGTAATATGGTCCTGGTTTTCCGTTATATTATTTATAATTTATGAAGAAATATAGAAAACTATCTCTATAATTTTTTATTTCACAGGCATCCCATCAGAAGAATTTTCCACTGGGACATGATTCTGCTCATCCATTCTTTCTTCTGTCTTTATCTTAAGCACATCACTAGTGCTCAGACTTCCTATGTTCAAATCTCTAATTTTGTTGTTCAGTTCTTCAGTCATGTCTGACTCTTTGAAACTCCATGGAACACAGCACACCAGGCTTCTCTGTCCTTCACCATTTCCCAGAGTTTGCTCAAACTCATGTCCATTGAGTTGATGATGCCATCTAATCATCTCATCCTCTGTCACCTCCTTCTCCTCCTGTCCTCAATCTTTCCCAGCACCAGAGTCTTTTCCAATGAGTGGGCTCTGAGGATGGGGCCCCTAAAAAATGGTTTTTGAAAAGTCCCCAATTGATTATGATGGTTACACAGATTTATGAACTGCCATTTTATTTGTGTAGCTAAATATGTTTTGATTCTCAGTCTATGTGACCTAAACTCGCAATTGATTCTGGTGGTTACCCAGATTTATGAACTGCTGTTTTATTTGTTTAATATTAATAAGTTTTGAATTCTTGATCTAGATGACCTAGATTTGATTCTTATTCCCAAATTCATCCTGAATTATTCTGTTTGTCCTTTATGCCACAGCCATTACTAAAGTAATTCTCAAGGCTTGAAAAGCAGCTGGAAGACTTAAGGGTTTGATGACCAAGCCTGGGTCAGAGGGAAGGCAGGGTAATGAATAATAGACATGGCGAGGTGCAGAGGCGCGTACATGGAAGAATTCAAATAATGTCCTTTCTAAAGACATCTGAGTGAAAAACATTGGGTTGGTGAGAATGTGTAATGGCTGTGGGGCCAAACACAGTGAGAAATTGTCCTCCAATTTATTTGTGAAGTATGTCAGTGCTGAGAAAGGATAGTTTTGAAATTTTAACCTGATGTGTCACGAAACATCAATCCTACACCTTCAGCCTCATAGCAAATCCTCTTGCTGGAAGAGCTGCTCATCCACCAAGACGAGGGAGAGAGAGACATAAATTGCTAGAAGCCTTCTGAATCAGATTAATCCCACGCCACAGAGGGAAAGGATGAAAATGATGGTTTGCAATCCTTCTGGGCTCATTCAATATAAAGATAATTGGTTTGGCTCTTGTAATGAAAACCCACATTTCTTTCCCCTGTAGTTTTGAATACGCTTTTCTTGTTCCTGATGGTTCATGAAAAATAAACATGAAGCTGTTTAGGATGTTGACCTTGCCTAAAGTGGTTTAGAAGAATAACCAACATAGAGTGAACAAAGTAAACTCCTCACATATTCTTTTACTTTGTGGCGAAATCCATTTATCCTAATGTTCATATTCACATCTCTGCCCCCTGCCCCAGGGTCTGTGTATCAGTGTTTGGTCCCTGAAAAAATTTTTTTCTAATCATACTTGCTAGATGGATGCCCTGAAAATCGCCCAACAGGACCTTTTATTTGTGTTTCAATTCTTCTGTTGGTTATAAATTGTATGAACTCCCATATGTAATCCAGTTCTAGAAGGGTAATTTTGAGGACACTGTTTAATCTTAGAAGGAATAAATGTGATTCCAAGCTCAGTTCTTCTGTCACATGACCAGGGATGAAACTCATTCTTGAGGAAGAACCTCAGAGCAGGGGATGACTCAGAGAACCCCAGACAGGCACGTGACCTTGAAAGTCCTGTAGTATCTCTGCCTTCCCGTAAATGATCCCCCTCTGTAGCCTTTAAATCGGTCCTACATCCTTCTCTACACCTGGCAACCCAGTGTGCTCTACGGTAGCTGTTTCCAGCCTGGAACCGCTCTGCTCTGTGATTGAGGGTGAGGATTCCCTCGCTGCCAACAGCATCCTGTTACGGCCTCCCAGGAAATGAACATCCTGCCTGCCCGTGCTTTTGTATTGGGTTGACCAAAATGTTCGTTCGGGGTTTGTCCATAACATCTTACAGAAAAACTTGAATGAACTTTCTGGCCAACCCAATATCTAGGATTCATTCTTTAATTCATTCGTCCATTGCCTGCTGTGTTCCACATATTGGTACAGGTCCTGGGAGAACAAGAGGAATGAGGCATAGTCCTTGTCTGTCTTTAAGGACAGGTAAAATAAGGGCTATAAGAGAGGAAGACTAAGAAGGCTGTAGAAGTTGTATATTGTTGTTTACTCACTAAGTCCCATCTGACTCTTTGCAACCCCATGGACTCTACTCCCCCAGGCTCCTCTCTCCATGGGATTCTCCAGGCAAGAATATTGGAGTGGGTTGCCATTTCCTTTCCAGGGGAACTTCCTAGCCCAGGGATTGAACCCATATCTCCTGCAGTGCAGGAGGATTTTTTACCACTGAGCCACCAGGGAAGCACAGAAGTTGTATAGTTCATATTAATTCCTTCTACCTGTGTTGATTGAGTACCTACTATGTTTCAAGCACTTCAGGGAACTGGGATACAATGAGAGGAAAGACTGCCAAGGAATAACTCTCACCTTATTGTCTTTCTCTACATGGAAATGAACAAGTAAAATGATTGCAGATTTTGAGGAGTTTTAGAAAGGCTGTAAATGGTGCTGTGAAAGCGGAGAACATGGGGAGAGTGAGGGGGATGGGGGATGGGGGAATGCGCTGCTTCAGGTAGGGTGGTCAGAACAGGCCCACTGCAAAGGTGACCCATAAGCTGAGACCTGAGGAATGAGCAGAGTCCAGCCAAAGAAAGAGCTGGGGAGGGAAAAACTTCTGAGCCGAGGAAACAGCAGCAGAGATGAGCTTGGCAAAGTCAAGGAGATTGCTGGAGCCTGGGTGGGCAGGGCTTCAGGGTGGAGAGAGAGGTGATGATGGAAGATACGTTTGAAGAGATGAGCAAGATTGTTCTACCGGCATAAGTACAACACCACTGTAAGGAGTCATACTTCTATTTTTAATGTACCTATTGTTTGGATTGTATTCTAAGGACAGAGGGTATTTCACCTGTGCTCAGTATGGTGGATCCTCTACAGTGATCTGGCTTTCAAGTTTCTAGGAAGTTGAATAGTTTGGTGTCATATATCTTCTGGGCACTGCTTGTCTCCCCAGAATACTCTCCATACTCTGCTATTTAGCAGCCAAGGAGACAGGATGCATGCGAATCCATCTCTAGCTCCAGGTGCCAACCTCATTTAGTTAATCCAGAGGATGGCAAGTTTTTTCATAAAAGCCCAAATGGTAAACATTTTAGGCTTTGAGGGCTTGATGGTCTCTGTCACAATTATACGATTACCTTTATAGCACAAAGGCAGCTATTCAAAGTATGTAAATGGATTTGTAAAAATGGGTGTGCCTGTATTCCAATCAAACTGTATTTGCAAAAGCACAGTTGAGCAAGATTTGGCCCAGGGGCTGCCCATCGCTGGCTTCAGCCAACTCTTTGCCACAGCGATGACCTTGATCAGCCTGACCTAAGTCACTTAGAGAGTAAGATTCCCTTGGCTTCAGAAATAGCTGTTCCCAGATCCTGAAGGATATGTGGGAAGGCATGCTTGTAAATAAGAAGGCACTGACCCTGATGCTGCTGGCCACCATCTTAGTATTCCCAGGATTCCAACCTGCTTTAGAATGAACCAGGTGCTGAGGCCCGAATGGCAGAGATGGAAAGAAGTTGGATCCTTGGTCACATGATAGGGGGTTCTGAATTAACCAGCCCTGAATCCTGTATGACATCTAGACCTTTTGGATACATGATTTAATAAAGTCCCCATGTTGTTTCATCCAGGAAGACTTGAACTTTCTGCTACTGTCCACGAAAACCATCCTCCATTTGATCATCTCCTCTAAAATATTCAGTTATTGTTACTCCTTAGTATGCTTAACTGGCAGTTTGAGTCAACAATTTCTAAAGTGTTTCTGCAATATCTGCAATACTCATCAGATGCCAATGGGGATTGTGGAGTGAAAGTCTGCGAATCAATGGCCCTAGAAGAGCTTAACTTCCCAAAGGCTCCCTTTAGTGCATGACCACAGGGTAATTCCATTAACTTTAATGACTGGTGCTGTACAAAATGGGTCCTGTTAGTCTATTCTTCCCCTTCTTTCTGTGTTAAATCTTCTCCTGCAGCTAATTCTTCAGGGTAAGGTATGTGCACCGATGCCATTCATTCCTTGGCCTTTATTAATATATGCAGGACTCTCTCTCAGGGAAGGAGTGCTAAGTGAGTACATTAAAAATGAATCCACTGCCCCATTTGTGGACTGTGAGAAAACCCCAGAGTCAGGGACATCGATGGATTATTATTGATTGTTCTAAGATCCAATAAAATCATAAATATGGCTCAGAACAATGACTGTGGCCACATTAGCAAATTATCAAATCCATAACTTGCTTCTGAGCCTGGCCTCAGAGATTTAAATAAAGTGCCAGAGGGTAGAAAGTTGTATTTTAGGAATGTGACAAACCAGGGCTAGGAGAGAGAAATTTATGATTTAATTTGCTGTGCAATCTAATTGAGAATAACTATTAGATTTTCTTTAAAGTGAAGTTTGATTAGGTTTTAGGTGTCAGAAATAAACTGGAGATAGGGGTCAATTTACACTTTTTTGGGAGTCTGTCAGGAGGGGAAAAAGAAGGTATTCATCGCAAGGAATGACTTTCCTGGGTGACCTTGCACCTTGCCTTCTGTTCTTATTTCCTTTGTTCAAATAATTAGGTTATACCTGAGACTAGCTGATTCTTCCCAGAGACTTGCTTTTTACTTTCTTCACCAAGTGTCAATTTTCTCCCGTTTAGAAATAAATCAATTCGAAATGAAATTACCCAGAGCATTCATTTTTCACCATCTAGTAAATGAGTCTCTCAAAAGAACACAAGGTCCTCCTTTTCAGCTCCGGCTTAATAAAATCCTTCTTCTCCACAGAAGCGGTGCAGAGCTGCTGTCTCTGCCTTCTCCAGGCTTTCCATCTTTGGTGGACTACATGTGAGGCGATATTTGCTCTGTAAAAGGTGCTGTCGGCCTCTCTGTAGGGTCCCACACATATTTTCTGAAGATCTAACCTGAAGTTGGGCTGCCTGATTTACAGTTCTAACACATAGCATGTGGAAAAAGCTGCCATGGCATTGTAACACCCACTAGCCATTATAAGAGTTCACTGGAAGCTCCGGCCTCAGACGGCCTCCAGTCACACACACACACACACACGCACGTACGCACACACTGGTGGCTGGATTTTCAGGGATGGGTTGACTCTCTTTCAACTCACTTCAGTTAAGTGGAAAAGTGATTTGCACAAAGGTAAATGAGATTTCATAGTGATCTTTGTAGAACGGGCTGACGGACTTTTGCAGACAGTCAGTGGAAGCTTGAAAAACCAGCTGAGAAATGATAAACTACTGCTAACTGTCCTAATTATCCCTTGACACTCTGTTGAAACCTGACTAAATTTTGCTGAAACTTACAAATAGGAAAGAAATTTAAGGTTTAATAAATTATCCATAATAGAAGTGCTTAAAAGAGAGAGAGGAAAGGGAGAGAGAGAGAGCACGAGCGAGCGTCACAGCCTAAGAGCTGCTATTGATCACCCAACAGCTTCTTGAGCCGTAGAAAGAGGCAGGAATTGGGTGAGAGAAATGTGTTAGATAAATTATAATTTTAATTGCCAACCTAACTGATGATATTTAGCATGCTTGTTAGGTTAAGGAAGACTCTGAGTCAACTCCCAAGGTCATCACGTTAATAGACCTAGTAAGCGTGTAATTTGCGATGAGTTGCTTTGTGAACCTCGTTGTTCTCTGTAAACTGCCTCATCATCATACTAGCGTTAAAGGATCACGCACGGACTACATGTGTTTGTTTCTCGGTGTTTTAGTACAGTCATCTTGTACTTACCCATCTTCTCTATTTTATAGCCTTAGGTTTAGTTCACATATAAGTCCATGTAAAATGCCTAGAGTGATGGCTAGCTCGCTGTTTTAACAGCCATCTTATTCCAGTTTGGAGAACTCCAGGTAGAAAGGTTTACTGTAGCTGCCACAGCTGCTGCTGCTGCTTCTCCTTCCTCTTTTTTAATATCCTCTTCTTCCTTTCTTTTCCCTCTTGCTCTTCCTCTTTTGCTTCCTCTTCTTTTATCTTTTCTGTGAATCAGCATGGCAAGAGCGGAATGCTTACTCTTTCATCTTTCTCTCTGGAGTCTGGGCATTCTGGATTAATTCTGTACTTTCTCTCCTTTCTTAAGAGAAAGAATTAATTAATTAATTAATCCTATTAATTCTGTAGGATTTGAAAGAAATGTGTCCTCCTTCCTTTAAGGACTCATTGGTGCCTTTAACTGTATAGGCAGCCAGCAGCAATTTGCCAAACTGGTTCCCCACATCTAGATGTTGTCTGTTTGATGACTCTTTTGTGTTAAACATGTTGCCTAGAATCACAAGGGATTCTGAAGATGATATAGGAGCAAGTGGTATATTGCAGTTCTTGGAACATCTTGTATATGTCTTAAGCTTGAGGGTGATTTCCCCAAGTACAGAGCCTTACCTAAGTCTGGACATTCTTACTGCAGATGAAGATCATTGAAAATTAAATGGTTAGAAAGATCCTCTTGGCAGGCACTGCTATCAGGTGGTATTTCTTGTATCCTTTCCATATTTTTGAAGACCATCAAGTCTGTTCCTTGATATGAAGTCCCATGGTGTAAACCATCCTCAAGACCAATTGGTTATTGATAGATTTGCTCTTTGGTCTCACTGTGAATGAAAGCTGACAGCAGCGTGAATTGTGAACTAATATTCTTCCTTAACCAATCTCAGAGGGTTTTTTCCACACCTGGGGTATTTGCAGACACTGACTGTTCTCCTACCTAACGCTCACCAAGCGTTTATGCTAGTTATTTCCCTCATAGCAGGTATACAAAAGGCATTTGGAGCCCATTGGACTCTTTCAGTTCAGTTTAGTCACTCAGTCATGTCCAACTCTTTGCGACCCCATGGACTGCAGCATGCTAGGCTTCCCTGTTCATCAACAACTCCCAGAGCTTACTCAAACTCATGTCCATTGAGTAGGTGATGCCATCCAACCATCTCATCCTCTGTCATCCCCTTCTCCTCTTACCTTCAATCTTTCCCAGCATCAGGGTCTTTTCCAGTGAATCAGTTCTTTGCATCAGGTGGCCAAAGTATTGGAGTTTCAGCTTCAGCATCAGTCCTTCCAATGAATATCCAGGACTGCTTTCCTTTAGGAAAAAGGACTGGTTGATTTCCTTGCAGTCCATGGGACTCTCAAGAGTCTTTTCTAACACCACAGTTCAAAAGCATCAGTTCTTCAGTGCTCAGCTATCTTTATATTCCAACTCTCACATCCATACATGACTGCGGGAAAACCCATAGCTTTGACTAGATGGATGTTTGTTGCTAAAGTAATGTCTCTGCTTTTTAATATGCTGTCTAGGCTTGTCATAGCTTTTCTTCCAAGGAGTAAGCTTGGGGTGACAATTGGAAGCATAATTTAATGATAAGCAGCGAATTCATTAAACATTGGCAGGGTCGTAGAATCTTTTCAGTCTGAAAGCTCTGGGCATTTTCTGTAGAACAATTCAGGTACACATTCAATGTTTGCATTTAATTTTGGGAGCTCCCCTTGCCCCTGACACCTATCCACTGATTCTTTAACTGAATTTACCTGAATTGTTGTCTTCCACTTCAGTATTTGGCATAGTTAGTATCACTAACCTAAATTGATGGGATGAATCTTGAGGCAGGTTACAAAGAGCCATGTCCTCCCCATCTGAGAGATTTGAAATTATAAACTATTTCCCTCACTTATGAGAATTCTTTGCTCTGAAGATTGAGACTAGCTCTGCTCACTGTTAGTTATGTGGCTTTAGGCAAGTGTCTTGATACTCTCTCTGGCTTTGTTTTCTTGACCCTGAAACTGAAATAAGAATACAGTTCCCTCCTGCATAGGATTTTGTGAGTAATTCAGGAGGCCACAAATGGCTTTCTTGGAGCACTCTATTTGTATGTATCAGTTATTTATTGCGACCCAGCCACAGGCCAGCTTGTCTTCTAGCTTCTGTTAGGACAGCAGAGAACAAAGAGAGGTGGTCCCTGCCCTCAGAGAGCATCTTCTCACTTGCTTTGTCATCATCACCTCAGCAGTTTTGCCATCGCCCCTGGGTGAAGGAAGGCTGATCAGAGAGTCAACAGAAACCCTGGGAGAGGAGTGAAGGTGAATCTCAGCTTATTTCCAGTCCCCTCAACTCACCCTGTTAATGGGCCCCGGATTCTTATTGATATTGAGCACACTGGTTTCCAAGTAACCTGAGTTTGACTCCCTAGTCAAAAGGAGCTGAACATGCAGAGCTAGTTCTTCATGTTGAAAACTGTAGTCTATCAGATGTCACTGGGGGAGGAGGGTGGGGTGGATAGTCTCTGCAGACATGCAGGTTGTCTGTGAAGCATGGCCCCTAAGATGGCTATTTGCTCCACTGAGGAGCTTTATGCTATATTTCTTGTATCATGGATTCTTTTTTTTTTTTTTAATGGACAATTGAATGATTGAGCAACCATTTCTTCCATAGCCCTGACAAGATAGGACAGTATTCTGGCATCAAACTCTACAACATGAAGTGGGGATTTTCTTAACCTTTGAAGACTAGGTATGACCTTAAACCAATCTTACAAATCATAGGAACTCATTCCAGTCAGCTATTAAACTTGATTTCCCTCTTCAAAAGACTAAGCATGACTTGACATTACAATTAAGAAACTTGAGAGTTAGGAATTGAAATTTGAGAGTTACAAAGTTTAGACTTGAGTTAAATCTCAAGTTAAATTCAAGAGTGCAAAGTTGGAAGTTTAGCTGAAACTATGTTTGAAGTTAGGTTTTAAAATTGATATGGTTTTGTTCTTTCGTGTGTGTGTGTGTGTGTATTATATATGTATGTATGTTCTTAATGTCCTTACTAGATTTCCTCTGTGGGCTTCCTGGGTGGCTCAGTGGTAAAGAATCTGCCTTCCAATATGGGAGATGCATGTTTGATCCCTGGGTCAGGAAGATCCCCTGCAGAAAGAAATGGCAACCCACTCCAGTATTCTTGCCTAGAAAATCCCATGGACAGAGAAGCCTGCTGGGCTGCATTCTGTGGGGTCACAAAAGAGTCTATTATGACTTAGCAACTAAATATCAACAAAGATCTCCTTTGTAGCTTGATCTTACAGCCATGGGTTTTTGTTATCCTGGACAGCACTGTCAGAAGGAAGAGCAGAGCCCAGTACACTCAGAGCTCAGACTCATGCAACCCTTACATGGTTGGGATGCGTCCCCAGCAAAGTCTGGGATTGATGGCTGTGCTGTGGCCCCCCGAGAGGGCCCCTGCCGCCCGTCCTGTCCCACCCTCAGCAGTCCTTGCAGCCACTTCCACAGGCTGACTCTTGAGAACATTTGTTATGCAAACACTCTGCCATCTGCTGTGCTGTGGGGGCTTCCAGGCTAGTCCAGAAACAGGTGTGGTGTCAAAGCAGCTTAGTGAGTAAACAGGTTGAAGGCAGGATTGGAGAACAGCCCGCTCTGTTTTGAGCTTCATTGTTGACCCATGGAGCCTGGACCAGCCATGCCGTGCCTCGTCAGTGGCTGGCCCTTCGTGTCTCTTTTGGGCTCCAGTTCGGTACCCCGAGGCTTTATGGTAGGATGCTTGGGGCTGGCATTTGACTTGCTGGTGGAAATTGGCATGGTGGTGTGAATCCCTCTGTGGGATTCACGCTGGACTCATGCTTTGCAGTGGAAGCACCTCCCTTAACCTGTTTTTTCAGAGGCTTGGCATTGTCAGAGCTGCAAGAATGTGTTCCTCTTGTCAGATGAAGCATGGATTTCTTTTTCCGTTTTTAAATTCCAGTGAAGAATAAGTTCTTTGGCTGAAATGATGTCAGTGGAAGTTCTTTTGCGATGATGTGTTAATTCATTCTAATTGTTTCCCTTGACAGTAGCTTGTCAGTGTCACTGACAAAAGTGTGTGCACCTTCATTAAGAAAATTGTTGGTTACCGTCACGTTTTAAAAAACATAATGAGCATCATTTGTATTAATAATAATACTTTTTAAAAATAAATTGCAAGTTTTAAAAGTGCTTCACATTGCATGCTTTAATTTTTTTACATGCAGCAGAATAGTGAAGAGGGTAAGGCTTTGTAACCAGAATGCAGAGGTTCAGATTCTGGTTCTCCTCCTTAATAGCTGTGTGACCTTGGGCTAGTTGTTCAACAGCTCTGATCTTCAGTTACCTCATCTGTAAAAAGGTGATAGTGGTAGTGCCTGGCTTTGCAGGCACTATTATAATAGTTTTATATTATAAAACATTTTTATATTTCCAACATTGTGTGAAGTGTGCATTTTATCTTTATTTAAAAGGTGAGGTGACTGAGGCTCGGAGGGAAAAAAAAGTGACCTGCTCAGGGGCTAGAATCCAATCAGAGGGACAGCTGAATGGAAATACAGACCCATGACATCTCATTTACTGAGAAAATGTTGGCCGAGTCCAACTGAATTCACTCACACAGCCTGGTTTCTGTAGCCCCAGCCTCCTCGGAATGTGGCCAATAAGCACAGCTCCCAGCGATAGCTTTTAAACCACAACATTTCATTGTCTGGGTCAGAGCAGAATGGAATCTGGAAGTTTGCTTTACAGAGAAGTCTCTCTCGGGTAGCATTTTCTAAGCTGAGAAGGCAGAGAGGGCTTTGTAAACTGGTATTTGAGATGTCCTAAATCCTCCTCTTCACAGGATGAGTAGGCACCTCTCTTCAGTTACAAACACATTACATGCTCACACTTGGATATTGTTTAAGAATATGCATAACACATTTTTAAAATACAGCCCATGTATAACCAGTTTTATCTTTTTAAAAAAATGATCAACTACTAACCTAAAAGAGTATGTGGTGACCAGTAACATCCTTCGTAGGGTGTTGTTCTAAGCTTCAGATTCAGAAGTTCTGTAAGACTCAGTACCTGTCCTCTAGGCATTTGCAGTTGTGTAGGAAGGATGTGAAACCACAAAAATAGCCAGAAATGCCAAGAGGCATGTCATAAGGACCACATGTTAAGTTTAAGGTCAAAAGTAAAGACGTGGATTCAGATGGTTAGGGAAGTTCCCTGGATGTAAGAGAATTTTCTGTCAGTGAAGCTGTTCTACAAGAAAAAGAGAGGATAATGAATGGCCTGTGCAAAATATTAGAGGCAGCAGCCACTAGAAGGATTAACTGTGGTTGCTTGTTTTCAGGTTTTAGCATGTCATTTCATTAATAACTTGGACATCTTAAAAGTAGAATCATTAAATCCAGTCTTTAAAGAAACACATCAGCATCAATAGAGTTAGTAATTGTGCTGTAGGCTTATCAGCATTGCATCCAGAGACACTCCCAGTCCCATTGTCATGCTCGGGGGCCTGGGTCCTTATTGCTGACACAGTTGCAAAGCTGTGGTGGTGATTCTCACACGTTCTCTCTGTTCTGTGACTAAGCTGCTGTCAATATCACGTGCACAGATAACATCCATTTCTAGTGCCTTTCTTCTGCTGTGCTACATAGAGAGCATCATGAAACCATTTGGAAGATGAATATAGGGAGGCACACGACCTTGTGTGTGTGTGTGTATGTGTGTGTATGTGTGCTCAGTCAGTCGTGTCCAACTCTTTGCAACCCCATGGACTGTAGCCCACCAGGCTCCTCTGTCCATGGGACTTCCCAGGTAAGAATACTGGAGTGGGTTGCCATTTCCTCCTCCAGGGGATCTTTCCCACCCAGGGATGAAACCCTTGTCTCTTGTGTCTCTTGCATTGGCAGCCAGATTCTTTAGCACTAAGCCACCCAGGAAGCCCATATTCTATGTAAAATCTCTAATAAGTGGTTTAATAAAATGCAAGTGCTCTGCATTCAAGGATGAAAGACTAGATTTCACCTTGTGTTTTGATCACTGGCTATTTGATCTAGGCGCTGGAAATACTGCCTTTGTAGCAGCTTCCTAGAAAGTTTGATTGGTCTTGGTACATACTTACAAAGAAGTGTTAGTAGGGAAATAATTTGGTTTTAGTGACAAAGACATCCATCCATCCAACTGAAATATCCTACAAATTGATTTTAGCATTAGTATTTCTTTAAATTAAAACTGGCATCCTCATCCCCCTTGGGAAGTTTAATTATGAAAGCATTCTTAAATGTACACCACCAGGAAAACAGAGCACAAGTCACTCAAGGCTGATGTATGCCTTGTATTTGTGGGGTCTTATCAGCAGGCCAGTTCTCATTTGTTTAGCTTCAAAGTAACTATGTGTAGGAATGAAGAATAGAACCATTTGTGTAGGGGCATAGTAGGGAAAAGAGAGTAAACTCTGGTCTTAATGCTCTGGATTTTTATTCCATACTGGCAAGTCCTATCACCTTGGACAAATCTCTCGTTTCCCTTCTCCTGCCTCCTTTTTCTTCCTCCCCCTTTCCCTCATCTCCTCCTTCTTACATGTGTTAGGACTCTGAGCTTCAAGTGGCAGAATACCCAAACTGGCTAATGGAAGTGGAGGATTTATAGAGCCACAGTTAGAGAGTCCAGGTCAAGTTACTGGCTTCAGGTATGGCTCGATCCAGGAGCCAGTGCCTCAGTGTTTCCCTCTCTTTCTCTGTGTGTTCCTCTCTCTGTGCATCACTTGCAAATCACAGGAACAGGCATTCACCTCGATGCAGAGATGGCAGTGGTGAGTTAAGCATCCTGGCTGATGAATGTCTATGTAAGGAGCAGCAGGGAGATGGGTGTCTCGTTAGCTGGCTTGGAGTCTGTTCATAAAGATATTCGAGAGCCAAGGTGTGTCATCTCAATTTCATTCCAAAAGAATTCAGTACCCACTGAGATACTGAGGAAGAGACTGAGGTGAGAAGAAAGATGCTCCATAGAGAATAACAAGAGAGCCGTGAGCTGGACGAGCCTGAACCTGGTATACTAAAGTACCTATCTTCTTCTCTTTTTCTAAATAATTTTATTTATTTAATTTTTGGTTATGCTGGGTCTTCATTCTTTTGTGCAAGCTTTCTCTAATTGCGATGAGCAGGGGCTACTCCTCCTTGTGGTGCGAGGGCTTCTCATTGTCATGGCATCTCTTGTTGCAGAGCAAGAACTCTAGGCGCACAGGCTTCAGCAGTTGTAGGCTTAGTTGCTCCATGGCCTATGGAATCTTCCCAGACCAGGGGTGGAACCCATGTCCTCCTGCGCTGACAGGAGGATTGTTATTCACTTGGTGAATATTCACTCACTTCCTTGGTTCCACCGAAAAAGTCTACTATCTTCTAGAGATTATAATAGAGCCAGGGTAAGGCAAGTGAATTTATAAGGAAGTGATAAATATGAGTTAAATTCAAGATCCCATTAGCTAAAGCATTTTAGTAGAACCCCACAGAGCCTAGAATTCTATCAGGATCATTTACATTGTAGGCCAAATCAGATCAAGCAGCAGATACTGGGTAATGCATCCTTTTACCTGAAGAAGGTCTTAATCCTCTTTCTAAATACCAAAATACCATTAACAGCCTGTACAGTATTGAGTTTTACCCTGTAAGTTTAAATTCAGAAAGGCTGTGATTTTCTGTTTGCAAAATCAGGCAGTACTAGGAAATCTCATTCATTTGTTTGTTGAGTGTTTCCCAAGCACCTCCTGAGGAGCATTCAGGGTCAAAACACAGCCTAGCATTTTGTACACACATGTTGTAAACAGGACACATGTGACCCCTAACCTCATGAAGCTGATAGTCTGCCAAGGTCTCTCAACCCCCACATTTACCTAAAACAGCTCATCCTGATTCTTATAAAGATGATTTTTAGGAAAGACATCTGGAAAATGTAATCAATAGCCCTATTCTGCTCCAAATTCCTTCTCTCGACCGTACTATATATGTTTGAAATTTTTCATGAAAAATTATTTCCTGAAATCTTTTTTTCTTAATTTATGGCAAAAACCCTATCATATTTTTATAATGACTCAGTAGGTCAGTAATCTTACCTCTGTTCTAGTATGCCAATAGATCACTTAAGTGTCATTTGTTAAAGCATGTTGGTCAATAAAAACCCTTCCAGTGTTTTTCCCCAAGTGGCCATTGAGCCATTTCACACCAACCTAGTTCTTTGCTCACATTGCTCTATCTGCTTCAGGCTGGCGTGGATTATTAGCAACTATTTCTTCACAGAGTATTATCCAAGAGTTATCACGACACGGTCACGGTGAAGGTTCACAAAGACAAAATGCTCTAATTAGGGAGGAAAGTTGAGGGGTAAGCAGTTTTTAAAGTGGATTGAGGCCTGGTAAGTGAGAGCTGATGCCCCTCATGTACTTGCAAATAATCGGAAACACTGACTGCTTGCTTAATATGAAACAATATACTATCTCTAAATGTATTCTAAGATTTCACATGTATTCATTCAATAGCTGATTTAAATGAACTAGCAACAGATGAAATCCACAGGAAACAGAATTAGAAAGCACTTTGACTGAAGCAACCGGCCACGTGGTGCTGAGAGCCTGCACACTTTCCCCCTCTGTCTTGTAATGCCAGATAGTGCCCCCGAGAGCAAGGAGGCAGAGATCTCATTCAGAGGATTTTCTTTCCTGATTGGAGGGAAACTCATGAAGCTTCTTACAGTTTTAATTCTACTTTTAAAAGGTAAAGTCAGATATGTTCTCAAGCTGTGTCTACATTTTTAACGAAGGCAACTTTGGAATATTCAGCGCTGAAGGTGACCTGCAGGGTCTCTGGTTCAGGTTTGAAGACTACCTGTTAATTTCATATTCTCATTTTCCTCCAGATTTCCAGAAATAGAGCCTCACACCATTTTACTTAAAAAGCTCAAATGGGTTCCCTCCAAAGCCCCCAGATGTATGAAATAATTACCATGAGACAAAAGAGCAGGGCTCCTATAGTCAGATATCTGTTCAAGAATCTGTAAGAGGCATTGTTCTGTTTTGGGTCAGATTATGACTTGTTCCTTCTTTCAAAATATATTTCAAGTTGCATTATTAAAATGCACCATAAGGCGTCTTTGTGTAGAAAATCGAAAAATAGAGCTTTAGATGGGGCAGAGTTTCCTAGTACCCCAAGTTTTTTCATTTTCCTTGAAACATTCTTTCACTTTGAAAAATATAACTAGGCCATGGAAAGAAATGCCTGATGTGAATTTCTTCTAATAGCCCCAAACTCTCCTTTCAAATTACTACAAAAGCAATTCAGCATTTTTTGTGCCAGATTGATGGGGGGGAAAGTGCATATTAAGCTTTCCTTATTAATTAAAGGCAGTGAGGAAAGAGTCATCCTAGCTCCAGTTTATGAAAACAAATAACGCCTAAAAGTGAGCTTGCAGTCCAGCACCAGGAGACGCTGTGTGTAAATACAGTTTGTGTTCTTTTTTTTTAATTGAAGGACAATTGCTTTACAGGATTTTGTTGTTTTCTGTCAAACCTCACCATGAATCAGCCTTTGGTTCTGATTGGCTACAATTGCTGTTCAAGTGTTAAAACAACTAATTACTCGTGGAATGCAAGAAAGAGGAAAGTCACAAGATTTTGAATGAGATTTCAAGTTAGACTTGGGAAAAGCATTCAAGAAAACTCTCCAGAGAAACAATTCTGCTTTGCCCCATGAGACAAGCAAGATGAACTAATAGATCATCCTCAGGTCTAATTCTTAACCTTGTTCACAGCCAAGCTCATTTATACCAGGTGAATGATGATCTAGGTCACCACGAAAAGTAGCTGGTGTGAGGAAAACTTCTACAGAGTTTCAGGAAAAAAAAAATACGTATTATACTGCTTTCTCCTACCCACAGTCCCTTGGGCTCTGAGGGAGACCCAGTCACAGCCAGCGGGGCGATAAAGCAGAGGAATGGTTCTTTGGAGAGTACGAGAAAAAAATGAGAACAGTTTGGGAGAATATGGTCTTGGGACTTTTAAACATTTTTTTGTGTATCTAGTCTTGTCCATCCTTCTAAAAGTAGAATGTTACTGAGTTTTATTTGGGCAATTTCTTCATGCTGAGAATTGCTCAGTTATCTTAAGAATGTGGGCATTTTTCATTTTTCTTTCTTTAATTCTGTCAAGACAGAGTGTGTCTGACTTTTTACAAGAAGCTTAGCTTGATACAGTTTTGTGGTGGGTAGTCATAAAGTGTGGTAGGGGGAGAAAGGCTTTTCTTCTACCTTCCTAAATTCTGTGTCTAGGCCTGAAATTTAGCTGAAAAAAGACAGATAAGCAGGAGGAAAACATTAAATTTCACTCGATGGAAATATTTTTAGATGTACAGAGGCATATATGTGTGTGTGTATATATATATAGATATAGATATATGACTCAAGAAGCAGATAGGCTTGAGAGCTTATAGAGCATTTTAATAAAAATAAAAGTGTGGAGACATGATACGACAAAGGAAAATGGGGTTTGTTCTAGGGGAAATAAATTGTGGGAAGATGACCAGGAAATATATGGGGGAAACCAATGAAAGATGATCATGATTTTAGTAGGTTTATTTGAATAGATTGAATTCAGCATCAACTCCTGGTGATAAGAATGTTTTCTCCTTCCTGGTACACGGAGGATAGCTTTCTCACAGAAAATGTATGCTCTGTAAAAGGAGGCAATCAGAGAGACCTTCCTGCATGTGTTATTTTTTAACTGCTTTCAGTGAAAATAATTAATCTGGCAAGAGGCATATTTTGGTGGAGCATGTTCTCATCTCCTCTATTCTGAACCCCTAATTGGTAGTCTTTGCAGGGAACAAAGGAAGAGGTATTTGTTTTAAAAGTGTGTTTCCTTTTCCTCTCCCTCCCTCCTCCCACCTCATTCCCTCCTTCCCATCTTCCCCTCTCTCCTTCTCTTCCTCCCTCCCTCTCCTTCCCTTTCAGTCTTTTCTTCCCAGCCCCGCCCCCTGGTGATGTGATATCAAGGGGATCAGGCTTTTTCAATATCTCATGAATGTCAAATAGGTCTCATCTTGAGGTCCACTTCTGGAAGATCAGTCAATGTTGTCTGGAGGACTGTGTGGGGAGAATGAGTTGTAATCCATGAATGCTGTCTGTCCAAGCCGCATGCCACATTATTTGCTCACCCTGCTGCAGGGCAGTCTAGACTCCTGCCAGATCCCACTGATACTTTGTTTTCTATTTATCTTGTGTGTGTATGCACTTAGTCATGTCCAATTCTTTGTGACCGCACGGACTGTAGTCCGCCAGGCTCCTCTGTCCATGGAATTTTCCAGGCAAGAATACTGGAGTGGGTTGCCATGCCCTTCTCCAGGGGATCTTCCCTATCCAGAGATCAATCTTGCATCTCTGGTATCTCCTGCATTGGCACATGGATTGTTTACCGCTGTACCACCTGGGAAGTCCATTATTCATAGTTCATCTTAACAATATTTAATCCAATATAACTAGAATACTCAGAGCTAAGCAATACCTGTTAAGTTGACCTTATTTCCATGAGATGGGAAATGCCAAATGGGAAAGACCACCAGAATAGGTAAAAATTGACTTTTACCATATTCTAAAGTATGTACATAGGAGGGTACAATAGAAAAATGTTTATTTGTTTATACTTTTTTTTTCAGATTGGTATATTATGTCTTTCACCTGAATCGCACAATTTATTGCTTTCTTTGTAAGTGTAATGGTTTATTTAAAACAACACTTGACGATATTCTAAGGTTTTATAAACAGCTACCCACATCTAGAGTTCTGGCAAATACTTGGTTCTACCTGGCCGGTGTCGATAAAATAGAATTCTGTATCATTTGGAAGGCAGAGTATTTTTTTGTTTGAAATGGAGATCACTTAGTTTCTGCAGGGCATATGTGAAGTTGCCAATGCCAGTATAATCCCCAGGTGGTCAAACTAACATGAGTCCTTTCTATGTCTAGAGGCTACACACCCTGCTCAGCTGTCATAACTATAGCAGGAAGGTCTGCGGTGCTTCTGGGCATAAGCCATTACAGGAAAGATGTCCCCAAAGAGTTCGAAAGCAAAATACACTTCACTGTCCTTTAATGGAAAACTCTACTTCCTTCCAGTACCTATCTGCTTGCTCTAGTTCATTTTTCTTTTATTTCTTTATTCATTGCAGTGCTGGGTCTTCATTGCTGCATGGGCTTTTCTCTAGTTTTGGCTTCTGGTCTGGAAAGCAGAGTTGTGGTGCATGAGCTTAGCTCCCCCCACGGCATGTGGGATCTTCCTGGAGCGGGGATTGGACCCGTGTGTCCTGCATTGGCAGGTGGACTCTTTATCACTGAGCACCAGGGAAGCCCTCTTGCTCCAGTTCTTGATTCAAGGTCATAACTAGATCACAGGCCACAGCACACCTGAACGGTGATGGGAAAGTCCAATAATGATGACCCTGCTACTCCTGTTAAAGTCAATGCTGTGAACTAGATTGTGATATGTAGCCCACAGAATCTGCCTCTGCCCAGCCCAGTTGTGCTGGGTATTAATTAAGACTATAATCTCTGTTTTGCCCCTCAGTGTATTCCCAGTACCTACAAGAGTGTCTGCACATAATAAGAGCTTGCTAAGTAGATGTTGAATCAATGATGCCATGTTTTCATACATGTGTATTACTGGTGGGAGCCAAAGCCGTGTGCCTTGGCCATATCCCCCGTGCCTCACCCTTCATGTTCATGTTGAGGCCGTCCTCTGACACGTTTCTTGTCCTCCCCACTTCAGGGCTTCTTTCTGTCACCACTCTAGGGAGCGGGCATGAAGTTCTGGGGAGCTGATGGCTCCCCAAGAGTGACCCTCTGCCAATGACAGGCAAGAGTGGAAGGATATGTCTTCCAGCCTCCTTGCCCCTTGATGGGCAGTTCTGAGGCCTGTTCCATGCTATGTCCTAGAGTGTCCCAGCAGATTGAGCTCCAGTTTTTGGAAGTAGTAAACTGCATATGGATATACCTTGTAGTAGCTTTCTTCCCTTCTCTTTCCTGTTTCCTCTACTCTCCTAATGGGGCTTTCCAAGAGCATCTCTCAAATAACCTATCGACACTTAATTTCTCATCTCGGGGTCTGTTCTGGAGAATGCAGTCTAAGACACTAGTAAGAAAGCAATAAGGAGCAGAATCAGAAGTTAAGCATATCTACTACTATAACTGGGGAAACATGTTTGGACAGCCTACTCAGCTACCAGTGACTCAGGATTTCATCCTGGTACTTTAAAAACGGCATGCTAGTTATGAGGCAAAAAATTATTCCCGAAGAAGTAAGTACTGATCCTGTAAAGCATTCTCATATGTTGTATACTTGGTTAACCATAATTCATAAAGGTGTATTTGGTACCCAGTTCTTCTGGTCTATGAATGTTATTGTTTTTGGCCTACCAAGCACCCCTTCCTCATCACCAGGCTAGTTTTACTAATTTAATCCCCTTTGGCCAGAGTGGTGATAAAGGAATGGATACTTGACCCAGGTCAGGACCCCCTTTTGCTTATTTGGGGCTTTTCTGGTGCCGATGGGGACATTCGCCCATTCCTCTCTGGTTCCAAGGTTGGGAACTTCCTGAGACCACATTCTGTAATCAGGCTGTCATCTTTATTCTGAGACAATGAAGCCAAAACCCAGAGAGGCAAAGGCCCCTCTGCCAGCTCTGCTTGGTCATTCTAGGGCATGTTCATGTGAATCAATTAAAAACACCCACTGCTTTTGGTCCAGAAGAATCCTGATGAATTTATGATGCATAGGGCTTCATCTGCTCCTTTTCCTTGCCATGATCTCTCATTTACTAAAACTTAGGGTTTGGCAATGATGCCCGTTTTGTGTAGAAGCCACTGCAATGTTCTGGACTCACAGTTTAGAGAGCAGATGTACTGTGGCTGATGTCATTACTGAGTACACTCTCCCTTTCTGTGTGTGCAGTGGCTTCCAATGGACGTGATGCTGTTCAAAGCACTGATTACACTGCTTTCGTATATTGGTGATCGGCCACTGTCACTAACCCTGGCTCAGAGATTCCCCCTGTTCTGTAACAACTGGTCTGCCCTGGATATTGAGCACAGCATCCTTAGGAACAGGTTCTAGAGGGTAAAAACTATTCTAAAATAATCTCAGAACAAAACTGTTATTTTGATAACACACTTTGATTTAGCCAAATTGGTTTGTGATAATTGTATAACCTGCTGAAGTACAACAGGGCCTTCATCCTGTTTCTTCTGAATACTGCTCATGAAACAGTAAATTACATTTTTTGTGTGTGATTTTGTATAACTTCTGAACCTCAAAGGTTTAGTATAGACCTTTTTGTTGCCCCCAAAGTTACAATTAAAAAACAAAATATTATTCTTCCCCTTTAAACCATGATCTTCAGGGAAGTTATTTTGTGTTTGTTTTGAATATTCTAATAGGATTTGTAAAGCCCCATCTTTCTGGCTCTCATCTCTGCAAGCTAAAGTAGCGCTTGAGAAAAGAAACACATACATCACTATTTATTCAGCTAATGGGATGTGAAGAGCTCCCTTTGAATAGTCTATTTATCTCTTCATGCTGTCACGAGGCAGAGGTAAGAAGAGCCAGTGCTCAGAACTTGGAGAGGACCTATTCAGAGAGAAGTGAAGTCAACTGATTTTTAATAGCTGATCAATAGTGTTGTTTTGTTTTTTTTTTTTCCTAACTCTGGCAAGAAGGTAAATGAATGGATACCTTGAGTCCTGTGGGATTGTATTGCTTTCTATCACAAAATATGATTGAAAATTGACCATATCAGGCTTTCCTTGAGTTCCCAAAAGTAATTAATAGTAATTCCAGAACCCAAGGTCTTTCAGATTCATATAAGGCTAATTTGGTATATTTAGGCCATGTCATGTTAAATGTTTTATGTTTGTTTAACTTCTCTATTTAACCATTTATCATACTAGAAACTCCATAAGGACTGTTGATTGTCTATGATGATCATTTAGTAACATTTACACAGAAACACAAAGCTCTGTAGATGCTTGATCTCTAGTCACTCTTTGGTAATAGAACTACCAAGATTTGGGGGAGGCATTAGTGGTATTATTAGAAAAGGGTTGTTCATTATAATTTTAGGTTTATAGTTAGGATTAAACTTAATTTTAGCTCACGCTGGAACTTATGATAAATAGCCATCATTACCCTTTTTGAGACAGAATCAATTCATGTCATCCTTTTTGATTAAAACCCTCTGATCGCTTTCAGTGTTTGTTCGAATAAGATATACCACAGCTCAGCACGGCTTCTCTCTCTGCTGCGGTCACTCTCTCCCTTTTATTATGATGAACTCATCCTGGTGTTTTCTCTCTTCATGAAGCACACAAGTGCATTCCCTTTTCCTTTGTACTAGGGGTTCCCTCTGCCTGGAATTTTCTTGCACCACATTTCTACACAGGGCTCCCCTTTCTGATTAGCCCTTTCTCCCTGTGTCACTTATCAGAGCCTTCTGTTGATCTCTGAGCCCGTCTTACCTACCTGGGTAGCTCTCCAGTTGGTTCCCCTATTATATTATTTTCTTCTGAGCTGCCTTTGCTATCAGAATATTTCCTTTAAAAAAAAAAAAAAAAAGGAAATCGTTTCACCCATCTCTACCCACTACTCCATACACTCACACTCCAGAGTATAAGCTGTCTGAGGGCAGGCACTTGGTTCCCACCCCAGAGTAAGAGCGTGTGGTGGGGGTAAGCATCACAAGACACCACAGGAAGGAAGTGAGAAGAATCACCACCATTATGGGGAGGATCAGGAACTGCTCTTTAAAGGAGGGGTGGAAATCAGAGGCACCTCTGTCGGGCGCAATTCCCCTGCTTCTGAAATCTAAAGTGAAGACTCTGCCAGATCTAGATTCATAGCCTAATTCCACAGCCCATCCAAGTTTCCCCCGGGCCTACTTGAAGCCCTCCTCTGACACCTGTGGGGTGGCTCTTGGTGGGGGTTTGACCACCACCGGCAGTGGTGGAAGGACCTTTGCTACCTTGTGGCAGCAGGCTATACTTGACCATGACTCCTCCACACTGAACTTGATGTCATTTAGTGCTCCTTATACAGCCTGGCATTCCAGAGAGCTCCACCACAGCCCAAAGCCCTTCTCTGCCCTCACCCCGCCCACCTGACATAGGCAAATCCTCTGAAATCCCAAAGGCTAACAGAGCTTGCAGTGTTTCGGCTCCATGTAATCACCTCCAGCCAAAGCAGACGCACCACATCTTTGGGTATCTGATAAACTAGGGTCCCTTTCTTTCCTTCAAGTGAAGAACACAAACACATACTTTTGTGTGTTATTTCTAGGAGTTCAAGGATCCCATTGTCTGTTAGTTAGCTACCCATCACCTGACGCAGAGCTTCATAATAGTTAGCAAAAATGAGGAATACACACTCAGGCCAATGTCAGAATTTGCAATGATCACTGATAGCTGGGAGGTAGTAGGTAGTTCGGTTGCTAAGTCGTGTCCGACTCTTGCGACCCCGTAGAGTGTACCTGCCAGCTCCTCTGTCCTTGGGATTCTCCAGGCAAGGATACTGGAGTGGGTTGCCAGTTCCTTCTCCAGGGGATTTTCCCGACCCAAGAATTGAACCCAGGTATCCTGTATTGTAGGCACATTCTTTACCAACTGAGCTACAAAGGAAGCTGGGAAGATGAGTTAATTTAGTGAGCTGGTTTCAGTTTCTTGAGACAGTGTCAAAGATAATATGTGAGAGGGAGAGTAGGGGAAAAGCGATGGAAGCTTAAGTGGTGCTTTATAACATCTTTTCGCTGGGGAAATAAAATTGACAAAAGAGTCAAATTTGTTAAATTAGGAGGAAGAGTCAATATGGTGTATTTGCCATCTGTCAGACACATTAACTGTTCTTTGTCGAGCAGTGCTGCCAGCTGACCTTCATATGCGGGGAAGGGGCTGGCAGAGAGCTGCTGCTTCACCCCCCTCCCCAACCCCGGGTGACTAGAACGCCCCATGAAGAAGGTGGTGCACTCTCTGTGGGTTTCCCCGGTGGCTCAGATGGTAAAGGATCCACCTGCAATGCAGGAGACCCAGCTTTGACCCAGTCCATCAGGTCTCAAAGACTTAGACATGACTGAGCGACTAGGCATGCGTGCACGCACACACCCATTGCTTTTACCGACGGTCTTTAGGTGGGAGCATGGTGGTACCCATTTTCACAGTTTCTGTCAGGTTGGAAATAAAGTCACTGGACTCAATGACCCGTGAGAGATAAAGTCACTGTCATGGGACCCAGTGACCTGTGAGAGGCCCAGGAGTCAGTAACCCACCTGTTCCTCAGTCATGCAGTAAACCCCCACAGAACAGCCCCTCACATCTTAGTCTGGAGTTTCAGTCTGCCCCCCGTCACCTGAGATGTTCTATGAAGGCATGCAAGTCCTAAGTGGGCTTTATCAGCACTTTCTTAGGCTCACTTGAGATTTTTCTATTTAGGAAGAATTTTTATCTCCATACAAAAGTGATCCCAAGGGATGCTGTGAAATATTGATATTTGATTCCCGTAGCTGGTATTTTGCAAAATACTTCTGTCTCCCAAGACTATCAAGTAATTTATAAGGTCCCCACTGTAAACATTTTCAACTAAACGTCTCATTTTCTATGAATCTTGGAAATAGAAATGTGCAAAATACGTGATAAAAATGCATTGAGGGAAACAGTAACTTATGAATGTGTCTCTGGCTCCAATGAGCTAGGTGTTATTGCATTAAGCACACAAGCAGTCGGTGCGTAGACAGTGCTACCTCATCTCCCTTGTTCTTCAGATCCACAGGAGCAGTGTCAGAGTCGTCCTCAGTACTCGGGTGAGGTGATTTGGAGAAGTCTGGCTTCGGTCCTCACCCTGGGGTATCACAGTGTTGGTGTGACAGTTGTCATAACATAGGTCAAAGTGATCTTCAGATATTTATTGGGAAACCAGAACAAGGTCAGGTGAGAGCAGCTCTCCAGCAGGTCCACAGAATGGTGTGAATGCATCTGTCTGCTGAATTCCCAAGATTCCAAGTGCAGAAGGAGCTGTTCATGGGAGGTGGGGGATGGTTTCAAGTATTAGCTTTACACTTGCTTCTCAATACATTTGCCATAATTTTGAAAAGATGCATTTCTTCCCGAGGAACAGGACCTGGGGAGAAGTAATCTAGTTTGCAGGATATACAGTGTTTCAAGGACTTCTCTGATAGCTCAGATGGTAAAGAATCTGCCTGCAATGCAGTAGACCTGGGTTCAATCCCTGTTTGGGAAGATCCTCTGGAGAAGGGAATGGCTACCCACTCCAGTATTCTTGCCTGGAGAATCCCATGGACAGAGGAGCCTGGTGGGCTATGGTCCATGTGGTCAGAAAGAGTTGGACATGACTGAGCAACCAACACACACATACAGTCTTACACATATCGTGGCATCTGAGTTGAGTTTTTAGCTTTTGTTTTTTAGGCCCCGACCCTTTCAAGAGTAGCTTTGGACTTTGTCCTGAGAAAAATTTACATATGTCTCTCTAGTTGTTTTTCAGTAATTTCTGAGCATGGAATCCCTTCCTGCCCCACCCTCCAAGGTGCATATAAGGACCCTTGGGTTCTAAGCTTCTGCCAAGAGAGTGGTTTTGGTTGTTTTTGAGAACTAAGTTAGAGAAATGATAAGAGGTGAACCGAAGTGCATAGATAGTTAATTAGCTCTTTATTCTAGTCTCTAATATTTATAGAAGGGTTTTTAATGATATTTTAAATATTCAGATCACAGGTATAGCTAATTATACATGAGTGATTTTAGAGGCTTTGACTTCAGCATAGTTATGTTGGAGGTGTCTCATGTTCTATTTCCCTTTTCGGGCAGAAATTAAGTACTTTAAATTTTAAATACACTCTTAATTGGCACACAAGGTGGCCCTATGAGCACAGCTTTAGAGCAGGGCTTCTCCAAATTCACTGGCCGTGATCAGAGAGCGTCGGAAGAGAGGACACGTGGACTTTGCAGTTTGAATCCAGATTTCGATTTATTAGCCGTTCGATTGGAGCAAGTTGTTTAACCTGTTTGGAGGCCTCAGTTTCCTCATCTGTACACTGGAATTAACAATGGTACGAGGGTTATTGTGAGGGTTACCTGAGATGGTACATGAGAAAAACCATACAGCGCGTAGTGTCTGAGACACAGTTAATGCTCGCTAGGTATACTTAATAATACCGTATACTTGCCTGAGGTTCTTAACTTGTAATTTCATGGCTGTCCTTCTAAAACAGTGATGCTGAAAAACAGGCTGGCCAATTGACCATCCACTTATGAATATTCCAGTTACTTCATTCTTTCTCTTCTGCCACTGTGTCTCAATCAATTAATGAGTAGCATAACTAGAGGTATTAGAAATTTGGCCAAAAAGTGTCAATAAACTTTATTTTTATGGTTTCATTTGTGTGTGTATATGTAAGTCTTTTGTCCTGGAGCTACAGATAAATATTTATAAATATATTCACATCTGGCATGAGAAAGTGCTTTCAAATTGTTCACATATCATATTTCTATTTCTAATTGTTAGGTAACACAATGGCTCTGTCTCAGCTACTGTCATCAAAATGTAGAATTGAATCCAGTTTGTTTGTTCAACTTCAGCACAAAGAGAAGACCTGCCATCATATGTAATAATCTCTTTGAAGCTTGGAAACATAAATGTGTTTCTTCTTTGTAGGATCTTTTTGTTTGGCTATTGTTGTGGCTGATGGTGGATTCTTCGGTTCAGATTTCACTTCACTGCTGGTTTGGCAGGCTGGCTTTATTTTAAATAAGTTCTTCAGAGAACCTACTTTTTCTCTAGAAATAAATCAAAATGTTGGGAAAGGAATGTACATTGTAGTTGTCTTTGCAAGGAAAGCCCTCCAAGTAGCTTTCAAAGAAGCCTTGATAGATGAAAGAAATAGCAGGCTGGAGTCTGGGGGGTACTTGCCTAGTGGCAAAGCCATGCCCATTGGCAGATGTGTGATGTTGAGAGAAGCACTTCTGTTCTCTCTGGGCCTCAGTTGTACTCCCTACACAATGAGAGCTGAAACTGCATTTGAAATTCTCCACCTCTTCTGGTTCTTGGAACCCCTCTGCTAAGTTGATGAAAGCTATGCCCCAGCTCTACCAAAAACAAAAACAGAAGAGAATAGAAACCATATTTGCAGACAATTTCACCAGGTTCTCACTTGCCCCACCCCACCCCACTCAGAGATCCCCTGCTGGTGGACAGAGCCTTCATTGAGAGCTCCCTATAAATGGTACCTCTAAGCCATGTTTGGCTCCAAAATATTTCTCCCTGTGCTGGGAAAAATCCCTTTCGTACTTGTTCCCATGCTTAAATGGTTGATCTCTGTGGTCAGGATCTCTTTGTTGTATCTAAGTTTATCAACACAATGGCGGATTTGCTATTTCGCTTGGCATTTTGAAATGACTGGCCTTAAAATCTAAGCTGAAATTTGCTCTTCCTTGTCAGTATTAGTATAGGATCAGTCCAGAAATGAAGATATTTGGAAAGTGCTAAGGCATAGCTAGATTCATTTTAGGCAGATTTCAAGCATCAAGTTTGTTGGTTGATTGTCATATAAGGCTGTTTTGGGGAAGGGAATATGTGCATGCTGCTGCTGCTGCTAAGTTGCTTCAGTCGTGTCTGACTCTGTGCGACCCCCAGAGACGGCAGCCCACCAGGCTCCCCCGTCCCTGGGATTCTCCAGGCAAGAACACTGGAGTGGGTTGCCATTTCCTTCTCCAATGCATGAAAGCAAAAGGTGAAAGTGAAGTCGCTCAGTCATGTCCGACTCTTCGCTACCCCATGGACTGCAGCCTACCAGGCTCCTCTGTCCATGGGGTTTTCCAGGCAAGAGTACTGGAGTGGGGTGCCATCGCCTTCTCCTTATGTGCATGAGGATATTGAATACTAGAATTTGAACCTCCCTTCCTGCTTTCCTAGTTCTCTTTCTTTATGAGCACCCCCATGGCATAATACAGGGTTTGGGTTTGTCTGATTCTTAAGACAAAGTTCCTAAAAAAACTTTCCAACTTTAATTTGTAGAGTACCTAATTCTTTGAGAGTTTTTTGTGTTTGGAAACTGGGCTAATTTGTCCAAGATGTTAAGAAAGATAGCTGCTGACTGTTCACACGATTTTGGAGGCTGGTTTTAGATTTGCAAAAGAGTCAGACACAATCTAGCAACAAAACAATGACAACAAATACCATATATTATTTGTTTTTTTAATACTTGGGGAGCGGAGAAGGCAATGGCAACCCACTCTACTACTCTTGCCTGAAACAGAGAAGCCTGGTAGGCTGCAGTCCATGGGGTCCCTAAGGGTCGTATACGACTGAGCGACTTCACTTTCACTTTTCACTTTCATGCATTGGAGAAGGAAATGGCAACCCACTCCAGTGTTCTTGCCTGGAGAATCCCAGGGACGGGGGAGCCTGGTGAGCTGCCGTCTTTGGGGTCGCACAGAGTCAGACACGACTGAAGTGACTTAGCAGCAGCAGCATACCTGGGGAGTCAAGACAGGGAAGTGAAAACTTGTTGATTTTATGAAAAGCATTTGCTCCACAAAATGGCATGCTGCCTCTGTTTGTGTGATTATGGAAAATTTTCTTTCCGCACACACAGCACAGAACACTGTTCGGGAATCATCTCTTTTTATTTTCATGCCAACCCTGTGGAGAAGATACAGTTAGTACTCCTGTTTTGCACATGAAAGAAAAACCAGAAACCTGAGACTCAGATGGATTAAGTAACTCATCCAAGTTCACTCAACTTATAAGTGATTTAGTTGTGCTTGAACCCAAGTCCATGTGAATACAGAGCTTACACTCTCACTAATATCCATGCAGTCCTGGAACATTCTAATGCTGGAGAGCGAACTGAAGCTCTCAGTCTTTTTTGAGTGTAAAAGGGAATGGAGCCAGGGGATCAGAGTTGCAACTCATGTAGCCTGGATTCCTAGCCCAACCTGTGAGTCCCCACCTCACCATTTGGCCCTCTCCAGAGCATCCCCAGCTCCAAACCTGCTAAGATAGATGTACGTCATCGCTGGCCTTACCCGGCTCACATGTGCTCCAGGGACCAATCCAGACTTCATTGCCCAAGTTTCTTGGCTCTTTGTTTTTACCACCTTGTCCTGATTCCTGAAAAGCAGTAGCCACAGTGCATAGCAAATGGTAAGGACTCGTCATCATTTCAACAGACAATCGTGTAGAGTCTCCTGTGTCCCAACCACTGGCTGATTTAAAAAAAAAAAAAAGCAAGGAGAAAACCTTCCATGATACAGTTTACATCCCGTGGAGGGGGTGGGGCACACAAAAAATAAAATAGGTACAGTTGTTTGTGTCAGATGATGGTAAAGGCAGTGGAGAAAAATAAAGTCAGAACAGAGGCTACCGCATGCCAGAGAATTAGAATATCATGTGTAACTAGAGTCCTTATTTATGAATAGTCATGGTAGTGATGAGACCTGCTCTTGTCCTCATTCTCCCAACCACTGTAAGTTCAGCAGCTGGTAATATACACTTTTCTCTCTTCCCTGTACTGTTTTCACATACCCCTTCCACCTTCGTATATTAGACAACTTTGGAACATGACATTAGAATTCACCCACCCAAAGTCCATTTGGCTTCTAATGGGAGTTTTGAGATACAGCATTTACTGGGCTTGGCCACTGTGCACAGTGCTGGCATTTATATGTATGTAAAGTCAGTCCTCTCTGCCTGCAAGCGTGGTTGCCTTTCACAAAACCATCCTTCACTGTGTTTGCTGATTGCATTAGTGTCACGTAATATGTGGCAGCATCAAGCCTCAGGAAATGCATGATAGATGAGCTAGGAAAGAGTCTGTCTGTTTCTTATACTGGGTAAAGATGTCTTATGTGCACTGGAGCGGCCAGGGGAACTGAAACTGTGTAAGTTAGATTGGTACTTGACTGCATGCGGCTGAGACTTGAACCTTGTCAAAACCCATGGTCTTCTGAGATCATGCACCTGATTTCAGGACTTAATGAAGCTCAGGTTCTTGACGTCTCATCACAGAAAGAATTCAGAGAGAGACAAAGTGATAGATAAGAAGTCAGTTTGTTTAGTTTGGGATCAACATGTACACACTGGTATATTCAAAATGGATAACCAACAAGGACTTACTATATAGCACAAGGGACTCTGCTCAATATTAGGTGGCAATCCCTATGGAAAGGGGGTTTGGGGGAGAATGGAAAGACATATGTATGGCTGAGTCCCTTCACTATTCACCTGAAACTATCAAAACATTGTTAAATAGCTGTACCCCAATACAAAATAAAAGTTTAAACTTTGGAAAAAAAATAGTGGTTTATTTAGAGAAACATCCCATCAGACAGAGCGTACAGATCATCTTAGAAGGTGAAAGTGCCCTTGAAATATGATGTGGTTAGTTTTTATGGGCTGGATAATTTCATATGCTAATAAGTGGGAGGATTATTAGATTACACTATTTTGGGGAAGGGGTGGAAATTTCCAGGAATTGGGCCCCTGCCCACTTGTTGGTCTTTGATGGTTGGCCTTGGAACTGTCATGGCACCTGTGGGTGTGTTACTTAGCTTGCTGATGTGTTACAGTGAGCGTGTGCTGACGCTCTAGGTTTAGTGGAAGTCACTTGCCTTCAATCTTGCTGATGTGTTACAGTGAGCATGTGCTGAGGCTCAAGGTTTAGTGGAAGTCACTTGCCTTCAACCCTGGACTCATCTGGTTTCTAACCAGTTTATTTTGTGCCTTGGGCTATGTCATTCTTTCAAAGGTTGTGCCCTGCCCCCTTCCTCCTGTTTCAGAGCTCAGCCATCATGGCCTACACACCTGAAGTCTTTCTGTAGGTGTTTAACTGCAGAAGGGAAGCCTCTACCCACCACATGGAGGAGCAGGGTTTAAGAGGACAAGTTCACTGTTTTTCCTTTTGGAGAACTTCTAACACAAAAGAGTTTTTATACTTATTATGCAAATGGAGGTAAAACCATGCACAACTTTACTTTTTTGTTACTTGGGCAATTTGTAGAAAACCATCTATCATTTTGAGGTTGGGGTACAACTTGGCAAAACATTGGCAAAGGTAACATGCAGGGGTCATAACAGTTCACACTGGCCTGCCTTTATGGCCAGAATAGATTGCTGTGGCTGTAGCAATTATGAAGCAATCCATATCAGTTGTTGAGAAATGCCATTGTGGCCCAAGAGGACCATATTGTTCCTTTTATATGGCACTGACTAGATTTTTCCCCAAAAGATTTTATACAGGAAGCCTCCACAGTGCCCTGTGAGGTCCTGCTACTGTCGTTCTACTTAATAGCAGTACTAGGAGAGACAGGAAACTTTTAGACATTATACTCATATTTTCATTAATGCAGGTAAGGTATGCAGCCTCCTATGTGCCAGAAAGTGGTGGGATAAGGAGAAAAATAAAACCTCCCTTTTGGCCCAAATAACTCCAGTTACCAGATATTAATTGAGCAACTATTATACATATAATGCAGAACCCTCCTGATGAGATGTTGAATACAAGCTAACATGTTCCACACTCAGAAGGTCTGTAGTCTCATAGGATAGCTGGAAATTAATTAAAAAAATACAAAAACATAAAATTATGCATCTGATATGTGCTTTAAAGAAGGTATATTAGTGCTGGAAGATTTTAACCAAAGAGAAGTTGCCTAACTGGGAAGGCCATAAGAGATCTTGTTTGGAAATTGATGATTGAATTGAGATGTGAAAGATGGATAGGTGTTCACTAAGTTGAATCAGAGATGGGGGAAGTATTGGGTTGACCAAAAAGTTTGCTCAGATTTCCCCATAACATCTTACAGAAAGTGCAAAATAACTTTTTGGCCAACCCAGTAGATGAGGTAGGGGAGCGTGCACAGAGGCCCTGTGGCAAGGGGGGAGGGGTTGACACAGTGAGAGCAAAGGATTAGAGAAGGCCAAAGGTGTCAGATGAGACTGAAGATGAGCAGGGCCAACTGAGGTCTTCTGGATTGTGCTTAGGATCTTCATCTTTATCTCACGGACGGTGGGAAACCACTGAGGGGCCAGGGACAGAGGGAATCAGATTTGTTTCTCGATAAGGTCACTGTACTGTTTGAGTGGATACAGACTGGAGGATATGAGTGGAAAGGAGAGAGTTTAGAAAACAGCCAAGCGTTTAGACCAGATGAACTAAATGGGAGAAATGAAATAGAGTAAGGAAATGACATTGGTGATATATATGATTATATTTTATTACCGTTTAATGTGCCCTTCCTGCATGCTCGACCCTTTGCTATCTCATTTCATCTGCCCAGTGACCCTTGAAGTGGACATGATCTTGCCCTTATAATAGATGAGGGAACTGAACCCTAAGGAGTTGACTTAGCTTGCCCACAGTCATAGAACATATGAATGGGGAAATCTAGGAATGAAAAGCCCAGAGCCAACCAAAGACACTGGGCAGATTCCAAGATCCTTTTCTTAGAATTGGTTGATGCACATGTTATAGAAATAAACGTCAGGGCATTCTCTTTGTCTCTTGGCAAACTCTGTCTCAGCAGATTTCCTGTAAGTGAACCCACCTAGAGGAGTGAACCTCCCCAGGTTCCTCAACTGATCATAGAAGGATGTTAGCCCCAGAGTTTATAAACGCTTCCGTTGTACTGAAATCTACTGAAAGCTACTTCCATAGCTTCCATTGTACTGAAATCACCCCTGGAGTCAGAACCCTTCAGACAGAGCTGTTCATGCCTTAAGTCTCCAAACACAAGATGATTCTGATTAGAAGGCCTTCCCAGCAAAGATACTGATAGTGGTGCCTCCTCCCAGGTGTGTTCACATTTTTAAGAAAAATATCCTTGCTTCTATCGAAGCACCTGCTATCCATAGATTACCTATTCGCTGTAATTCTTTTTTTAATCTTGTAAAGCTGACTGCTTTCAAATAGGCCTCAGATTGCATGACGGAAATTCATCTCCTTGAACTTTATTTAACAGGGCCACAGAATCATTACAGTGTTAAACGGGGAAAAAATTCACTCTAATTCCCAGTTTCAGAATTGCTCAAGACTTCTGTTCTGGGCTGTGACCCCGTGAGTGTGGGCAGCTTAGGTGGCTGAGTTCTCACGTATCCTAAAGTCACATTCCAGCCTTTGACAGCTAATATAAAGGGAGAATCCCCACCCCCTCACTGCCCCACCGCCCCGCCCCGTCGTTCGGTTAGAAATCACTCATTCACCAGTGAACACTGGTTAAATATGGAAAATGTGGAAACAAACAAAAAAAGGCTAGAGTGGAGGTGGAGGTTTTTGTATCGCAAGCGGTAATCCACCCCAAGCTGTGTTAGTTTCAGATGAGACAGCTTGTATGAAAATTTAGGAGTCCCGGAGAACAACAATAACAAAAATTAACAAATGGCAGGATGAGTAGCAGAAGGGAAAATCAAGCATATGCTGCTCGTTTGAAATGTAGCTTCATGAAAAATCTTTCCCATTACACCCTAAAACAATCTGTCCTTGCCAGATAACGCATTGGACATGGAAAGCCTGTTCCCTCCACTTGCTTTCCTAGTTATAAGGCAGTCCTTTAAAAATAAGAGCTCAGCTGCTGGAGACAAAAAAAAAAGTCAACTTGTCTTTGGAAGTAACATAAGGGGGGGTGGTGGTAAGGGGAGCCAGTGCCTCTTCCCACCACTTAACCAGCGGTGGCAAGCGGCACTTGGCTGTTTGTGTTCAGTCAACACTAATCAATAAACATCTGTTGGAATGAGCATTGGTGCCTCTTTACGATTCATTATGCTTCATTAGGAATTGGTTTTGTCTTCAAGGGAAGGAAAAAAAAAACTCATGTAATTAAAGAATAGTATTTTATGCTCACATATTTCCCCCCCTAAAGACCTAAATCCTTTTAAGGCCATTATTTACAGTACATTTATCTGTATTTAAATGTAGCTACTTTTCCTTGAAAAGACCATCTGTTCATAAGGACCATCCTTTTTCCGTCCTGCCAGAGGTACACGTGGCAAAGCAGTGGTGTTCGCTGAGGACTGTGGTTAAATGAAAATGTATGAGGCGTGAATGAGAGGGAGAGCAGGGACCCGGCAAAGTGATGTCTGGCCCTGTCCTGGGTGCGGGGTGTAAAGGAAACGCAAAGTTTGCTGAACGGAGAGGAACATTTGAAATGACGATCTTTGGAAACGGCTTTACCAAAGGGAGGTATAATATTAGAAATTCTCAAGGCTGGTTGACTTCAGTGATCCTTTTGCTGGGTTTGTGATAGACAGTTTAAGTGTCCCCTGCAGTATCTGGCAGGCAGAGCGCTTTGTTATTTTTCTTTTGAGAAAATATCTTGCGGTCAAGGGAGTATTAGCAAAAGCGATGCAGCTATAGTCACTGAAGTCATCTTAAAGGCACCATGAGTTTATCCCCGCTGAGGGCAGTGAGCTCGGGTGAGCTTAACAGAGTTGCATATACTGTACACGAACGTACAATTAAAACCCAAAATCACTGATGATGACCCCACATTATATAGAACACAGTTCCTGTTAGTTTAACATTTATTTAACCAGAGCTCTTGATGAACTAAAAAGCAGTCAAGAACTTTAGAAAGAGTAGAGCACAGCAGAAGTCAGGGTGAAATTCAAGGATTAGTGAAATATTAGCATTTACTTTTCCATTTAACTCATACTGGAGTTCCCAAATATAGAGTTTTGGAGGGCTCTTCCGTATGAGTAAAACCTTTCCTTGAAAAACACTCAAGGAATTTCACTTAAAGCCTGCTACCACATACAAGTGAAGGGAATGAAAGGGTTAGGTGCAATGTGATTAACTGTTTCTTTTATTGAATAATGGAATGAAAATTAGAACTAAAAAATAGCCAGACATTCCCAAGCAGCATCACACCTATGCATACAGCAGGTCATATCCCTGTGAATTTAGGTACAAAGGATTTCTTGTTCACAGAAGTGAAGGATAATTACATAATGCATCTGTGCAAAAAGTTAAATGTGCAAGCAATATGTGAGATAGGAATTTCTCCTCCCATCTAGCAGACCTGTTCTTTGTCTCCATATTTCCCAAAATGCGTTTGACAAAACACTTGTCTGTCAGGATGCTTAGCAAAATGAAAAGGTGATGAGACCCCCGTGAAGCATGTTTGGGCAATGTAGCACTCTTAGACATTCACAGGCTCTATTAGCATCTTAAAGGCGCTGAGAAATCTAGCAATAAATAAACAACTTTAGCTTTGTTAAATTCCAGCATCTCTCAAACTTGTTTGACAAGCAAGTCCTTCTGTTCACAGAGCGTGTTTTCGCATCATTCAGCACAAGTGTTTGTGGAAACACACTTTGGCAAATGGTGACCTACGGTGATGTCTTCTAGGCTGTGTAGCTGATGCGTTTGATGGGGAATATTGGATTAAAAGTGCGGAGGTGCTGTTTCTGTAGTTCTCTAGGAGGACAGAGAACTCTGATAGGAAACTGCAGAGCTATGTAACTGGAGGCATTGTGAGGGTATTGGATCTTTGGAATCAGGAATAGCCTGATTCTTGGTGGAATAGCCTTCCTTATAAAAGATACCTTGATGATGCATCTCTGATTTTGTTTTCCTGTAGCCCATTTCCCTGAGTCTAAAATAGGTTGTAAATGCATCTGGGCTTCCTGAATTGCTTCAGGTTTGTCATAGGTTTCTGCCTTCTCTCTGGGTAGTTCTTCACTTTGTCAAAAACGCGTAGTTTACATTGTGAAATCAGATTGAAACAGTTTGATCTCACCACCTGCAGCTGAGAGTCCTGGACACCTGACCTTTGTAGGAAAGTACACAGTTGAGGTTAGCAGTGGGCACCTTGCCTTTCACAGCCTTCCATATATATTAAAAATGCCTCCTTAGAGAGGGGGTATTTTTCCTGATTTCAGTGTCTCTCCAAATTGATGAAGGACAAAAATTTCCCACCTACCCTTGATCCTTTAGAATAGCTGCTGCTGTTGTTCATTTGTAGGTCGTGTCCAACTCTGTGATCCCATGGACTCCAGTCCCCCTGGGCTTTCTGGCCTTCACTATCTCCCGGAGTTTCCTCAAATTCATGTTCATTGAATCCGTGATGCTATCTAACCATCTCATCCTCTGCCACCCCCTTCTCCTTTTGACTTCAGTCTTTCCCGGCAGCAGGGTCTTTTTGTTGCTTATGTTCTGCCCTGTTCGATTGAAGTGACATTCTTTGCAATGCTGTTGTGAGAGATGGGGTTATAGGTCTTAATTGTTTCTTTGTTTTTTACTCCATTTTCCTTTTTTTATTTTCCTAAGTATCTCATTTTTTCCATTCTATTTCTTCTGTTTTTCTTTTTTGCCCCTCCACCCCTTCCTTCTCCTTTTCTACTCTTTTTCTTATTTTTTTTTTAGTCTTCTCTCCCCTGTCCTTCCCTAATAAAGAATCGTGGTGGCTCTAAACACGTTCCATGATATTATGTCACACTCCTTAGATTTACCAAGTGTATCCAACACATATAGAAACTGAGGTACATCTGGGAACCATGCTCATTCTTAGTGAACATCTTTGCCAAATTCTGCCAAAACTTTGAACATCTTTGCCAAAACACAATTTATAAGCACTGTGTTTTAGAATTTTACATAGCTTTTTTCAGGTTTTTAGGCTGTAGTTGGTTCTTTTAGGTCAAGGTCAACATGTGTGGGTTGCACAGGTTATGTCTTGCCTGACAGTTCCCGGACAAAGTGGAAGTGAGGATGCCGTGCAGTTGAGGCTTCCACTGTAAGCCCCAGACATGGGGGCCAAAAAAGGGCACTTTCCCCCTTCTCTGCCACCTTGGTACTAACCCAGTAGAAGGTTGAGTGCTACAGTCATCCACGTTTGGAGACCTCTGCTTATGACACTGGTTCATCACAGGCTCCCAAAGCAGTTTAGCAATTTTATCTGCCAATTCTAGGGTTTTCCTTTCTTGGACACATTTGCACATGATGACATTTTCTCAGAAACCTCACATCAGTTCAGCAGTTTCATCTACACATTCTTTCCATTCATCCAGTCTAGAAAGGCCTTTAAACATGACATGTTCCCTCGTGGTCTCCTTTCCCAGTCTGGCCATTGGTTCTCTGGGTGACCAGTTTGATTTGCCTTTTCTAGCTTGATAATTCTTTTTGGCAGAGCAGAAAGCAGGAAATTAGAAGCTGATTCAACTTCTTTTCTGATGATCTAGTTGTATTTGTAGATCAAAGGATATTTAATATTTATAGTTTTGAATATCGACTTTAATATAAAGTTAGTTATAATCCTGGATATTGTATTGTGTGTGCTAGAAATTAGATGTACTTAATATTCTTTAAAAAGTTTCTTTAAGAATCACTTAGAGGTATGAATTTGTCTAATAAACTTAAACCCCACTGTTACATTTGACTTGGAAGGTCTACCCCTCTCTTGTTGAGGATGGAAGAAAGTTGATCACTGATCAGTGTGTTAATGTAAACTCTAAGAGTTTACATTATGCTATGCTACCAAGAAGTTTTATTCTCTAGCTCAAAGAGAACACAATTCTGCAAGAGACAAAATAAATAGTAAATACTGTCATCTCTCAAATAATATTCTCTTACAGTAAAGGTATAAAGCAAGCAGGGAGATATTTCTGTAGCTCTGTGATATTTAGTATACCATTATATATATTCTCACATATATGCATGCGTATGTCTCAGATACATCTCCTTAATGGAGTCTGTATTTTCTATGAGCACAGATACCTGCATCCATGTGTTGTATTTCATGGTGTGTTCTGCTGGACAAGTTAAAGCCTTACAAATTTAGGACATAATGTTTAATGAAAATGTACGCTATCAATTTCTGTCATGATGTAAGCGTTGTTTTGCTAACTCTGTGATCTACTTGCCTTAAAACCTTCCTATAATTAGATATTTCCCAGGATATGAGATTAATAGAGCAGTGTCACACAAACCATCTTCCCTGCCCCAACCGCGAGAACATCCTTTTCCCCCGAATAAGACTATTTGCTCTGATAGATTTTATCCTGATGGTAATTTGATTTATGGGACTGATGTTGAATTTCTTCCTTTCAAATTTATGGTCTGGTAGATTTCATGCTGAGTTCAAGATGCTGAGCCTAATGATATTCACATTGGTGGCATTATATTGATTTGTTTTGGTATGATATATAGGGCTTTTAAAAATAATAACACTGAATAATTATACATATACAATACACTTTTTTATGCTTATGCACACTGAAATTAAGATTTATGCTCAATATCATGTGATTCATTTTATAAGTGTCTAAATCCAGAATTCTGAATTGATGACATTTTTAATTGGGAATAGGTAGTGATGTGTGTCTTCTCTTGTTACTTCCTAAAGGTTCAGTATTTGAGTGCTGCTGTTATTTGTTATAATTTATTTTGTGGGCTTTGTGGGGCATTTTATAATTAACACATATGCATGCAAGAGACTTCTGTTCTAGTTAACCAAACCCTAAAGAAAAATTAGATAAATAGCTTTGATATGTGAAGTATAGGATTTCTCAGGTGGGCGCTAATAGTAAAGAACTCCCTGCCAGTGTAGAAAACATAAGAGACACGGGTTTGATACCTGGGTTGGGAAGATCCCCTGGAGAGGGCATGGCAACCCACCCACTCCAGTGTTCTTTTGTGTATATATATATATATTTTTTTAATTTATATTTATCACTCAAGTATTCTTGCCTGAAAATCCCATGGATAGAGGAGCCTGGTGGGCTGCAGTCCATAGGGAAGCAGAATCGGGCACGACTAAAGCAACTTAGCGCGCGCACACACACACACACACACACATGTGAAGTATAAACCCTTATAGTTTTATGTTACACTCTGAAAATGAATTAAATGCCCATCACATAGGATAATGGACGTGAACATACTTTTGTATACTACATGTCAATTGATAAAGTAGTGGCTTAAAGATGATAAACATTTGTCCACACAGCCCATTGTTTGTGGAGAATAGAAGAACATGTGAGCATGAATAGCATGTTATATCTGAAATATACTAAAATCTCAAGCTAATTTCGAATATTCTAGTTTCATACCTCTGTGAAAAGGAATTTTCCTGGGTCTAAAATCGATTTTAGTATACAGTATTTGAGCTTTTACCATGAATAATATATAGTCTATTAGTAAAGACCTTGACCAAAAAATCACTCATTAAATTAAAAAAAAAAGCCAAAACACAAATTATTATGGGTCAGTTTACTTATGGATTGCTTTATTAAAAAAAAAATCGTATAGATACTTGGCGTTAAATGAATTGAAAACTTTAGTTGGTTGACCAGATTTTTTCCTTTTTCAACCAGCTGTGCTGTTGTTGTATGAAAACAGCTTTGCTGAGGTCTTTGCCAACAGACAGCAAACTATTATGATGAAAAATGTGACTTTTTAGTGTCATGCATCTGTTAACCAATTCACATCCAACATTCTAAACTGTTCTCTTCATTTCCTTGCCTATATTCCCATGAAAACTTCATTTATTTATTCACAAGTTATTTTAAGATAAGCCATTTCCCCCAGTTTGTAGTGCAGCTTAATGGAAAGAGACATCATCATGGAGTCTGACAGATCTGTCCTTGAAATAATAATACTCCTTCATGAATAATCTCTGGAAAATCTATTTTTCAAAAACTCAATTTTTTAGGAATAAATAACTTTGTAAAACTGCCGGCAATGCAGGAGACCTGGGTTTGATCGCTGGGTTGGGAAGATCCCCTGGAGGAGGGCGTGACAGCTCAGTTCAGTTCAGTCTCCCAGTTGTGTCCAACTCTTTGTGACCCCATGGACTGCAGCACGCCAGGCCTCCCTGTCCATCACCAACTCCCAGAATTTACCCAAACTCATGTCCATTGAGTTGGTGATGCCATCCAATGGTCTCATCCTCTGTCATCCCCTTCTCCTTTCACATTCAATCTTTCCCATCATCAGGGTCTTTTCAAATGAGTCAGCTCTTCGCATCAGGTGGCCAAAGTATTGGAGTTTCAGCTTCAACATCGTGACACCCAGTCCAATATCCTTGCCTGGGGAATCCCCATGGATAGAGGAGCCTGGCAGGCTACAGTCCATGGAGTTGCAGAGTCCGACACAACTGAGTGACTACGCACAGCACAACCCACACAGCTCAGCACAAGAGTGTAAAGAAGAAAGTTCCTAACGTGGTGCATGTGTGCACGCTCAGGAGTTTCACTCGTGTCTGACTCTTTGTGATGCTATGGACAGTAGCCCATCAGGCTCCTCTGTCCATTGAATTCTCCAAGCAAGAATACTGGAGTGGGTTGCCATGCCCTCCTCAGGGGATCTTCCTGACCCAGTGGTCCAACTCAGTCTCTTATCTCTCCTGCTTTGACAGGAGAGTTCTTCACCACCAGCGCCACCATAAATAAGGTTGTAAAATAGAAACTACTTGGGTATGATAGATGCTCAGTGAAACCTGATAGCTACTCAGTGAAGGTTCGTTCTAATTCTACTAGTATTTAACTCATAGAATATAAATTTGGACTTTGGATGACTGAGCATGAGCTTTAGTTTTTTGATACAAACACCGGTAACACTAGCAATATTTATATGCTTTTTCTATTGTGTACCTGGGTTGTTAGAAATAAAATATTGGCAGTCCTGAGTTCTGTGCATAATGCAAAATGCATACTTAATGTATATTAGAAAAATGTATGCATCAAGCTATTCTTTTGTTATTTTCTATATGTGATTCTCATCCCCCCATGAGATGTTGGTGCTTTTGACCTAGCAAACACACATGTGAATAATTGCTTGAAGTTGGATTTTAATATTTAACTAATAATTTAAAGGAAAATAAAATTGTACTGAGAAAATAGTCACCATTTTCTATCAGTTTGCTTGCAAGGTTAGAAAAGACATTCACGTTTAAATATCTCTTTAATGATGGAAATGAAGAGAGCTCTATAACCTTGTAGTCAATAAGCCTGGGGATTAAACTCTGTAATTTAGGAGCTCATTAGCCATCCTTTCACTTAGAACAATAATAATTTAATACCTTAACACCCCCTCACTCCAATGACATGCGGATCATATTTCCTTTCCAGAGCCTTCTCCTTTCCAGAACTGTTGATTGACACTTGCAATTAGCTGAAATACAGTAAGGTAATCCTATGGAGTATTGGCTTACTGTAAATAGATTATGCTTTCTTTTATTTTGACTAAACTTTGGACAAAGTAGGTCTTAAGAAAAGCGAGCGAGAGAGAACGCGCAACACCAAGTATTTTCTAAAAACCCCATCTCTAGTTGGTGGAGTTTTTGTTCAAAAACAGAAGGCTGACTCTGTTCACTATTTTCATAGTTTTTGGAAACAGTTTGCCATATTAGTTCTGTTTTAAGATGAAAATACTCATCATAGAGTTCCTTTTGTTTGGGATGTGATCAGGGCTGCTGAATTAAACGTTCTGGTTCAAAAAGTGTTAATGGAACATCTCTTATTTGTTTTATTAACAAATTATTTTGTGGTATTTTTCTGCTGTGTATTGAGAACAATCGCTCAACTGGTAGCATTAATTCAGTTGCTGTGTCCCAGACACTGCTGGGCCTGGGAAATTAAAAAAAAAAAAGAAACCACGTCCTGTCTCTCAGAAAACTCATAGCCTAGCTTCAGAAAAATGAAAAAGTGAGCTTTAAGATATTGTGAAAGGCATAATAGAGGGCTATGAGAACAATGAAATTGAGTGATTTTATTCTTGAGGTACCAGGTGTTGATTAAATGTGAGTGCTTAGTATCTAGTAATTAACTGATTAAACTCATTACTTGGTACAGGTATCATGTTTACATGTTTCTAGGATTTTTTTTCCCTCTCCTCTGGGGACTGCTTTATCTCTTCATTTCCATTTCTCTAACTATCAGTTTGAGCTATAAATCAATTAAGCAGTAAGTTCGAAGATGAGGGAAATGGCTGTAATAGTTAGTATGTCCTAACATCTCTGAATTTTCTTTGAAATTTTCTCTGAATTAGTCATGGTGAATTTAATGCACCCAAAAACCAAACATTGAGGAATCACTTAGGCATCAAATTCTGGATCCAGTCCCCCATCTCCACCACTTTCAAACATTTTGGTGTTCATGATAGGAAGGCATCAAAGATCATCTCAAAGACAATTTCTTTGGATGCACTATTAGTGAGGGAATTTAATCTGTTGCTTGCTGTGTTAGCTGTTGGGGTAATCTGACTCTTAGCGTCTCATCTGGATATACTGATGGCTAGTGATTGATCCTTTCTCTCTCTTCTCATTTCTCAAAAGCTGCAGTAGCTATGTGGATCCATAGTATAAAAGGAATGTGCAAAAAAACTATAAACTCAAAATCAATGGGAAAAGTAAATGACAATTGAAAGGTCCGTTAATGTGGAAGTGAAAGAGAGATGCAAGTACTCATAACAAAAGGAAAAGTAATTACAAGAATACAGTTAATTGGAAAGTGCATTTTATCCAGGTTTCCATAAGCATTGTTCTCCACAGTAACCTTCTCTATTCCCAGAGGCCTCAACAACCATCTGTCTCTGTATATAGTGAACTCTCAAGTTAATATGACCATCCCAGACTTCTTTGCTCCCTCCTGACCTCTGTCACCTAACAGCCTATTAACCCTCTCTACTAGGGACCCTAAAACGTACCTCCAAGTCAGTGGGACTGCCTTCTGGAGTTTCTTACCAGTGAATGCTACAACCTAAGTATCAAGTAGAAATCTAGGGATGACCACTGATTCCTCCTGTTTTCTCATCTTCCCCAAACCAATTGATCAAAAGATTCTTTAGATTTTACCTCATCATGTTTCTTAAAACTATCCATTTCTGCTCATTACCACTGCCACCACTTAGTCAAAGCTGCCAGCTTCTCTTATCTGAACCACTGGGTGGCCTATTCATTGATCATCGGAATATGGTCCCTGCCATGCTTCTATATTACTTATGCCCCCTGAGATTTGACTGCATATGAAAATGTTCCATTGCCAACTTCTTTCTCCCTCCCTCTCGATCTCTCATGCTCTAATCTTCCCATTGTTTCCCACTGCAACCCATGCGCCTTAACTTCATCTGACTCGCACTTACTTCAACAGACTTTTCTCTTATCACACTTCCCCACTCATCACTGTTCCCCTCACTGACTTGTTCCAGCCACACAGTTCATCAGCTCCTTGAACACTGCACGGCACTTCCGCCCCTAGGCCTTTGCATATGCTGTTTTCCCCTCTGCAGTGCTCTACTTTTATTCTGTCACCTTTCTTCCATCTAATGAATGCTGACTCACCCTTTACTTCTCATCTTAGGCCTCATTTCTTCAGACCTGACTCCCAGCCTAAGTCTACCTTCTTAGTCATAGGCTCTCACTGAACTGTATTCCTTTCCCTAAAGAAAGAAGTTAATTTGTGATTATACATTCATACCATCAATGAATGTCTGCTCTTTCATTAGACTGGGGCTCTGTGAGGTCAAGGGTCTTGTCTGTTTTACTCAGCACTGTGTCTCAGGGCCAAGTACATGAATAGGTGCATGTGAATATCTCTTGAAGCAATAATGAATGGAGAGATGGATGGATGGATGGATGGTTGAATGAATGAATGGATAAATAACTCAGATTACTTCCTGTGAGACTTTTCACCTCTCTAAGTGCCTTGCCACATATTTTATGCATTGAGATGAGAAATGGTATCCCAAATATTTAGGAATATGGGTTCCAAGTCAGAACACTTCATTAGAATCTTTTACTTGTATGTTACTTACACTGTCTCCCTAGACCTCATTTTTTCTGTAAGATAAAGGCAGTACTGTCTTATAGGTTCAGTGGTTGAGGGATTAAATTAAATAGTCTGTGCTTAGTTCTTGGCATACTGATTATTTATAGTGAAGTCATTAAATAGTATCTATGACAATGATAAGACAGTGTATTAAAAAGCAGAGACCTCACTTTGCCAACAAAGATCTGGATAATCAAAGCTATGATTTTTCCAGTAGTCATGTAAAGATGTGAAAGTTGGACCATAAAGAAGGCTGAGCACTAAAGAATTGATGCTTTCGACTTATGCTGATGAAGAAGACTCTTGAGGGAAAGGAGATCGAGCCAGTCAATCCTAAAGGAAATCAACCCTGAATGTTCATCAGAAGGACTGTTGCTAAAGCTGAAGCTTCAGTACTTTGGACCCCCTGATGAGAAGAACCAACTCATTAGAAAAGACCCTCATGCTGAGAAAGATTGAGGGCAGGAGGACAAGGGTGCGACAGAGGATGAGATGGTTAAATAGCATTACCAATTCAGTGGACATGAATTTGAACGAACTCTGGAAGATAGTGGAGGATAGAGGAGCCTGGTGTGCTACTGTCCATGGAATCACAAAGAGTAAGAAACAACTTAATGACTGAACAACAGCAGTGATAACGATTGAGAGGCATCAGAGAAGTGGGGGAAGAATTCTGTAGCTTTGGTGGTGGTGATGTTCTCTATCAGCTCTCCATCCACAGAGCAGAGCATGGACCCATCCTCACTGAATGCATTATTGTAACTACACGTGACATGCACCATGTACTGTATTCTTGGTGCTTCATCTGCCTGCCTCCTGCCACAGGAGAGGACCCTGGAGGTCATTCACAAATCTGAGTCTCCAGGAGTTACCTCACTTTGTCTAAGATAGGTTAGTCTGATTATTTAAATGATAGTCAACACACTGGTACTGATCTTCAGTGCACATACCAAAGCCACACACGATTAGAATGACACCAAATGGGAGGTAGAGGTTGCTATTTTGAGTCCTGAGGTTGAAGACTGAGCCAGACTTGACTTTACACTGGAGGAGCAAGTTGGGATTCTCAAGAGATTCTGACTTGTTCTTCTCAACTGTACGAGCAAGAGTAAGGAAAGAGCAGAAAAGAGGAGAGGGTCATAGAAAGTTAACACTGGAAAGGACTTAGAGACGTTTGATTCAGGAGAGCAAATATAAACCAGGCGTCTGCTCCTCTCCATTTGACACCCGTGGTAGACATCCTCATTCCTCACAGCTGACTTTTCCTCTCAAGTTCGGACTTCTTGATATAACCCTCTAGGTAGCAGCAGTTCATGCTACGTGGTTGACACTTGGCTTCCAAACCTCTCTGCTACTCCCGATCTTGTTTATCTCTCTTTATTTATATATGAGATACATAGTTATATTAGTTCACTATATTTTTTTCTTCTTCAGTAGAAAATCAGTCTGTAAGAGGAGAGCTTTCTTCATAAGAGAAATCACCCACCTTTCCTCCACAGCCTAAACTATGTCCGTCAGTTCTCACTGTGGAGGGATCACCTTGGTGATTCTTTACAGTTCTTTGAAAGGGATCATGTGTTTTATTTGCAAGATCTAGTTAAAGAATCGGTGTATGTGCTGTTTCTTACTGTGAGCCAGTACCTTGCTGTATTAGACACGTATGGAGCTCTGGTGCAAGGGACCAGCATACAAGAGATGGTGCTTCGGTCAAAAACTGTGCCACGTCTTGCAATTTTGTTATGATTTTTAAATACTTCTTTTTAGTATTTCCTTGTAATAAATACATGTCTCAGATATAGAAGGGCTTTATTTTGAAGGTAGTTTGGTAAATGTAGGTCATATAGTTACCTATGCTGTCTGTCTTGAGAACTTATGATGGCATATAATGTAGTTAGAGTCAATGGGAAAATTATATACACGCATACAAAGAAAGGCAATGCCAAAGAATGCTCAAACTACTGCACAATTGCACTCATCTCACACGCTAGTAAAGTAATGCTCAAAATTCTTCAAGCCAGGCTTCAGCAATACATGAACCGTGAACTTCCTGATGTTCAAGCTGGTTTTAGAAAAGGCAGAGGAACCAGAGATCAAATTGCCAGCATCCACTGGATCATTGAAAAAGCAATGCTTTACTGACTATGCCAAAACCTTTGAATGTGTGGATCACAATAAACTGTGGAAAATTCTGAAAGAGATGGGAATACCAGACCACCTGATCTGCCTCTTGAGAAATTTGTATGCAGGTCAGGAAGCAACAGTTAGAACTGGACATGGAACAACAGACTGGTTCCAAATAGGAAAAGGAGTACGTCAAGGCTGTATATTGTCACCCGGCTTATTTAACTTATATGCAGAGTACATCATGAGAAATGCTGGGCTGGAAGAAGCACAAGCTGGAATCAAGATTGCCGGGAGAAATATCAATAACCTCAGATATGCAGATGACACCACCCTTATGGCAGAAAGTGAAGAGGAACTAAAAAGTCTCTTGATGAAAGTGAAAAAGGAGAGCAAAAAAAAGTTGGCTTAAAACTCAACATCTAGAAAATGAAGATCATGGCATCCGGTCCCATCACTTTATGGCAAATAGATGGGGGAACAATGGAAACAGTGAGAGACTTTATTTTTTTGGCTCCAGAATCACTGCAGATTGTGACTACAGCCATGAAATTAAAAGACATTTGCTCCTTGAAAGAAAAGTTATGCCCAACCTAGACAGCATATTAAAAGGCAGAGATGTTACTTTGCTGATAAAGTTCTGTCTAGTCCAAGTTATGGTTTTTCCAGTATTCATGTATGGATGTGAGAGTTGGACTATCAAGAAAGACGAGCACCAAAAAATTGATGCTTTTGAACTGTGGTGTTGGAGAAGACTCTTGAGAGTCCCTTGGACTGCAAGGAGATCCAACCAGTCCATCCTAAAGGAAATCAGTCCTGAACATTCATTGGAAGGATTGATGCTGAAGCTGAAACTCAAGTAATTTGGCCACCTGATATGAAGAACTGACTCACGTGAGAAGACCCTGATGCTGGGAAACACTGAAGGCAGGAGGAGAAGGGGATTACAGAGGATGAGATAGTTGGATGGCATCACTGACTCAATGGACCTGAGTTTGAGTAAGCTCTGGGAGTTGGTGATGGACAGGGAAGCCTAGCATGCTGCACTCCATGGGGTCTCAAAGAGTTGGACGTGACTGAGTGACTGAACTGAACCTGCATTTAATTTTAGTTTAACTTAAATCTCATTAACATGATATAGGAAACTTCCAAAAGGAAGTTGTGAAACATCTCCACTTCAATGCCATGCTGGCCTTGAGCTCACATTCAACGTGAACATGTTCACCATAAATGCATTTAGTGTAAGTTTCATTGTACATACCTGGAATATGCCAAATCCTCTCCTTTCTAGGTATTTACACAGGCTGTTCCTATACCTGGCATGTCCTTTACTCCTGTCTCCCTTTATCTCAGATCACACCATCTTTCAGAATAAGAGAGTCCCCTCATGCCCTTTAACACTTATCACAGTTGTCCTTAGAGGACGCATGAGTGTGTGAGTGTGCATGTGTGTCCCTATATAGTTTGATGCCAGAGGCAAAGGACCATGATTTCTCCTTGTCAGTTCAATCAGTTCAGTCACTCAGTTGTGTCTGACTCTTTGCCACCCCATGGACTCTGTAGCATGCCAGGCTTCCCTGTCTGCCATGAACTCCTGAAGCTTGCTCAAAGTCATGTCATTGAATCAGTGATGCCATCCAACTATCGCATCTTCTCGTCCCCTTCCTTGCCTGCCTTCAATGTTTCCCAGCATCAGGGTCTTTTCAAATGAGTCAGTTCTTCACATCAGGTGGCCAAAGTATTGGAGTTTCAGCTTCAGCATCAGTCCTTTCAATGAACATTCAGGACTGATTTCCTTTAGGATGGATGGGCTGGTTGGATCTCCTTGCAGTCCAAGGGACTCTCAAGAGTCTTCTCCAACACCACAGTTCAAAAGCATCAATTCTTCAGCACTCAGCTTTCTTTATGGTCTGACTCTCACATCCATACATGACCACTGGAAAAACCATAGCTTTGACTAGATGGACCTTTGTTGGCAAAGTAATGTCTCTGCTTTTGAATATGCTATCTAGGTTGATCATAGCTTTTCTCCCAAGGAGCAAGCATCTTTTAATTTCATGGCCAATGTCACCATCTGCAGTGATTTTGGAGCCCCTCAAAATAAAGATTGTCACTGTTTCCATTGTTTCCCCATCTATTTGCCATGAAGTGATGGAACTGGATGCCATGATCTTAGTTTTTTGAATGCTGAGTTTTAAGTCAGCTTTTTTTCATTTTCCTCTTTCACTTTCATCCAGAGGCTCTTTAGTTCCTCTTCACTTTCTGCCATAAGGGTGGTATCATTTGCATTTCTGAGGTTATTGATATTTCTCCCGGCAATCTTGATTCCAGCTTGTGCTTCATCCAGCTGGTCATTTCATGTGATGTACTCTGCATATAAATTAATTAAGCAGGGTGACAGTATACTGCCTTGACACACTCCTTTCCCAGTTTGGAACCAGTCTGTTGTTCCATGTCCAGTTCTAACTGTTGCTTTCTGACCTGCATACAGGTTTCTTAGGAGGCAGGTCAGGTGCTCTGGTATTGCCATCTCTTTAAGAATTTTCCACTGTTTGTTGTGATCCGCACAGTCAAAGGCTTTAGCATAGTCAATAAAGCAGAAGGAGATGTTTTTCTGGAATTCTCTTGCTTTTTCTATGATCTAATTGATGTTGACAGTTTGATTTCTAGTTCCTCTGCCTCTTCTGAATCCAGCTTGAGCATCTGGAAGTTCTCGATTCATGTACTGTTGAAGCCTACTTCAACAGTACATACTCCTTTCTTGTACATCTACAATAAGCCAAAGCACAATGCTTTTCTCAAATGATCTTTGTTGAATTGGATCATTTGTAAATTATGAAAGCCCTAGGTCTGCGTTCTGAAAGCCCTAGGTCTTTCAGAGGATTCATTCAGGTGAGCTGAAGGAATTAGAATGAATGTGAGCTATATTTTAACAAGGAAGCACAAACACACATTTGGAAAAGCAAAACGCAGCAACAGCAACAACTAAATCCTCTAAAAAATGTTAGGTTCCCTCCCTGAATTACTATCACCAATTGTTGGAGTATCCATGAAGGCTGCTGATTTGCTTCTAGCATTTGGTTTCCTCCTTATTTCTCTCTTCTCCATTCTTCACTTAACTGCTGTTCTCTTGCTCAGGCCATTTCCTAAGCTGAGCATTAAGACCAGAATACAGCCCCCTCACAGAGACTTGCCCCTTGGGCACAAAGAGGGCAAAAGGACAGACAACACTTCTGCAGCTTGGCCGTAAAAGCTGAAGCAGAACACTCATTTCACACACTCACTGGGCTCTTACTACAGGTGCTGGGATCTCTCACCGTGAAGGTGCCTCAGCAAATGGGCAAACACTCAGAGACCAGCATGCCACTGGTTGGCACATGAGCTTGACTCGGGAGCTCTCTGTGTTCTCTGATGCACAGAACAACAAAGGAATTGCAGAGGCTACAGAGGTTCCAGTGGTGGTTTGGGGACTCATTTGGTCTCTGTCTGCAGGGTGTTGAGGGAAGGCCGAGCATGGCTCTGGCCCCACCATCCTCACATGAGTTACCTGCTGCAGTTCACACCCTTCCCTTTTATATGTGAAGATTCCTTCAGTATGAGTTTTTGGGGAAAAGAAGGAAAGTGTACCTTGCTAAAAAAATATATTTGCTAAGCCAGATTGTGCCATCCATGTGGTGATGCAGAATATGGGGCTGGCCCACCTGATGGGGACAGGTTGCAGAGGGCCTGGTGAGTCATGCTAAAGAATTCAACCTGACCCTGCAGCCTGGGGAGCCCTTGAGGCTGTGAGGAAAGAACAGGACTGAGTGTGGCTCAGAATAGTGTGCCGTTAACATTTGTGAAATCAGTCAACTCAAAGTGCTGGGCAGGCACCTTCATCCTGAGAAATGTATGCACAGGGAGACATTCACACAGAGAAAGAGACACATGCACAAACACAGAGAGATGCAGATAAAGACACACAGGTGTGCACACATAGAGACAGACACATGACAGACGTCAGGACGGGAGCCCTGAAGGACAGATGGAGAAGGACAAGGGGAAACAGAGACACACACTTGAAAAACAGAAATGGCGACGAAGAGCCAGATGCAGTGATGATGAATAGAGGCAGACACATAGGGAGAAAGGAAGTGAACCTCTGATGTCAGTCATGGAACACATGCTCCAAGGTGGCCACCGTCACCCTCACTGGCTGCGGTCCCGGTCCCACACACCTCACACGTGAGCATCTTGCTGTGGGTGTGTGATCCTGGTGGTTAAGGGTGTTTTCTTGGCTTCCTCTTGCCCCCTCAGCCCAAACCAGGACTCTAACTGGTGCTCAATTATAGAAGCAGTGTTTGGTTCCAATGAGAGAAAAATGGGAATTTTCAGACTTGTTGAGGGGAAATCCATTCATGGAATGCACGTTGATTTAAGGGATCTTTGGGCTTCCCTGGTAGCTCAGTTGGTAAAGAATCTGTCTGCAGTGCAGTGCAGGGACCCAGGTTGGGTTGGGAAGATCCCCTGGAGAAGGAAATGGCAAACCACTCCAGTATCCTTGCCTGGAAAATCCCATGGACAGAGGAACCTGGTAGGCTGTAGTCCATGGCATCACAAAGAGTTGGGCATGACTGAGTAACTAACACTTTCAGTTTCACACTTAAGGGATCTTTTCAGGGCAGCCTAACCATCCACACTTTTCACCTTGCTGCTACTTTCAGAACCTCATCTTATGCGAGTGAAGAGTAGCTTGAAATAATCACACATATTGGTGAGCATGACTGTGGTCTCTATGGGGTGAAACGAGAAACAGGACGGTCAAAAGGCCATGCCTCTATCTGGTCAGGAAAATCAGCACCTGGAGATGGCCTGTCACACTGGATGTGGCTGAAGGAATGGTCATGAGAAGGAAGATACTCCATGGAGCCTAGTATTTTAGCTGACTGGCTGGGGGAGAGCAGGGATTGATCAGTGTGACCCAAGGGTCTCTAACCTGGTGTGTCTGGAACACTGGCTTTGGTGATGAAATGACAACCTAAGTGTTACGCCTGGTGAACTTAATGTGCAGTCTAGCTGTTCTTATAGAGATACTCAGCAGGTTGTTTCAGAAAGGGCTGTTAAGGAGTTTTCATCCGGGGAGGTAGAGCAGTTTGGATGATGAGAAGAAACCACAGTGTGTCTATAGGTGTTTCCCATGTCTTTTATTTACTTTTTATTGTTATGCTTCTCATGCAATTTACTCGAGGCATTTTTATTAATGCATTTTCTGTGCTTCAGTGCCCTCATCTCAGAAATAAGATAGTAAAGACTTTAGTACCTATTTTGTAGGGGTGTTATAGAAATTGAGTCAGAGCAAAACCCGAGTCCAAGTAAGTGCTCAGTAAACGTCATATTAAGTACATCACTGAAGTCACGTATTAATTATCTACTGGACATAAACATGCAATGAAAGACTCTTCAAGACACAAAGTGAGCACATGTCTTTTAGTTTTTAATGTATTGTATTTCTGATGCTTTAATTCTGGAACTTCAATGACCCTGGAGGGACTGTTCATCCTGGGCAAGCCAGTTTCTAGAGACAGGGAAAGACTAGCCTGTGTATAAGCCTTTCATATTAACATCAACCAATCCAGCGCCCTTTCACCCCAACCACCTTTTTTTATGAGGCTCTCACATGGCTCTTACATCCTAGACCACCATCCACCTGCTCTGGTCACCCTAGAACCAGGCACCAGACAGCTAGGGGCAGCCCCTGCCCTATAGCCTGCTGAAGTTATTCACACCAGCCAATCCTAAACCTGCTTATCCTGCCTTACCCCTATTCCCTTCCATGGAAACCAGAGAAAGGCTCTTACTCTTGGTTCCCCATCCCCCTGCCTCCTGACCAATCTGTTTTTCCCCATCTGGCTGCCATGACATGGCCTGTCCCCTGCCCTCCTTTGGAGTATAATGAACTGTCTTTTTTTTTTTTTCTCCATGTTTTATTATTTTGCTTCTCACCTATATTTTATATTTTCTTTCATTTATTTTTAATTGGATGATGATTGCTTTACAATGTTCTGTTGGTTTCTTCCGTACAACATCAATCAGCTGGAAGTATACATGTGTCCCCTCTCTCTTGAATTGTCTTTTCAGTTCAATGGCAATCATTTTCTGATCTGTTGGTTCCACCACACTTAAATAATAATGAAGCCAATGTTAAAACACCATGAGGATAGTAGCTAAATGAAGGTGTCAGGCAAGTGTATTCTCCTTGGTTCTGTCTTGTCTCAACAAAAATTTGAAGTGATGGACGTTAGAGACCTCAGCATGTCATACCTCTCAGACAGACCATGTTATAGCTCTCAGGTCTTAGACAGACTGTATTATAGCTTTCAGGTCTCGAACAGACCATGTTATAGCTCTTAGACAGATCAGTGCTACAGCTCCGTGTTACAGCTCAATTTTATTTAGAAAATACAGGAAAATACATCTTCGAGGCGTGAGGGCATGCCGACCCAAAGACTTGAAGAGAAGGAAGGGGAGCCCTGGCCCTTTGACTCCTCTTTTGATATGTCTTCCTCCCCCTGGGCCTGCCCTATGTAAATTGGGCCAGCCAGGAGTGCTGTTTGTCCTACCTGAGGTCCTCACTCTGGTCCTCGGACCTTCCTTCGTTCCATTTTCACAGGCTTTTCCCTTCCTTGTCTTTTAGCCACCACCATTCAGGACTCCTTTTTCCTATTCTAACCACCTAACAGAGGGTAGTGAAATCACTGCATATCAAGGAACACAGGAGCTTCTAGGTGATGCTATTAATAGCCACACCGTGGATGCCCTGTATGAGATCCCGGACCAGGCAGAGACGAGGACTGTGGGAGGCCCCATGAGAAGAATCTGGGGAAAGCTATTGGAGGCCAATAGTCACATCAGCAAGACTGAAAAGGGTTCTACAGACCCAACAATGCAAGTTTAAAGGAGGTGACTATTGAGTGAAGATTGTAGATCAGTGTTCTCAGGGACATTAGAGGCAAGAGAAGACCTGTCCCAATTCTTAGCTTTGAGATGCCAAGGTTGTGGTTGGGGAAGGTGAGCCATTTGAAGAACTGGATAAGGAGGGATGGTGGAACTGGCGATTGCTGGGTGCAGGGGCTTTCCAGAGGAATAGTGGTTGCAGATCCAGGGAGGGAGGGAGGCAGAAGGTTAGGAGGTCTGCGTGGGGCTCAGAAACCCTAAAGTTCTGGTGGGAGCTTAGATGCAACATGGGACAGGAAGAGTCACCTTCCCAAGGTGAGAGGCCTTAGGTCTTTCTGCTGGATTGAGGGTGTAGAAGTGACGGAAGAGTTGCGAGTGTTCAAGGCTGCAGAGGTGACTGAGGCGTTGCATGCTAGTATCAGGCTCATCTTCAGAGTTCTTCTCTGTCTTAAGAACCATCAACAAGAAGTGCTAATATATATTTCTATACTATTTTATCAACAGTTTCTGTTCCTTTTGGAAGCAGATTCTGTGGTCATGAAACCTGTTAACTCATATAATTCTGGGGGTCGGTGTAGTTTAGGGGTTCCCACTCTGTAGCCTGATGGTGCCGTATCGTCTCTGGGAAAATCTCTTAACCTCCACAAACCTTGGTGTTCTCTTCCGTAGCATGTGAATGATAGTAATAGGTTATAGGACTGTGGCAAGAAGTGTACAAGCTGAGATGGTGTGGACAGAACGTCTCCTGCCGTATCAGTAAACAAAGGATGTTTGCTGATGTTTAGTGGCTCAAAAGCTACCCGTCGCTGTAGCTTTGCAGCCACACCTGACTGTGGACCGTGACAGGATTCAGGATGGATAAAAACAGGATACTGGCCCTGGATGGTTAAGTTGCATATCAAAGGAATGATTTCAGTGAGCCCAGACTCTTGACTCTTTCCATACAAAGAAAAGTAGTAAATTGATTAACTCAAGTTGTCTACATTTTATGGGCTTCCCGGGTGGTTTAGCAGGAGCCTGCCAATACAGGAGGTGTCAGAGACTTGGGTGCAATCCCTGGGTCACACACGCATGTCTGCTTTGTCTTTAGTTAGCAGAAATCTTTTGATATTCAGCAACCTAGTTTGTTTTGTTTTGTTTTTTTGCAAAACTCCTATACATCCTGACTCCCCCCTTACCTCTTCAGAACAGTCCCTCAGAGCTATCTGAGAGACTGTCTCCTGGACTTAAATCTTCAGCATGTTTGCAGAATAAGACATAATTATCGGCTTTTAGGTTGTGATTTTTTTTTGTCAGCATTGATATCAAACTCTTATTACAAAGCCTGACGCATAGCAAGGGCTCCTGCTGCTATTTTTGTTACCGTGGAACCATATGGACATATTTGGGTCAAAACAGCGAGTCTCATCCATTTCATAGGATTCAAAATAATACTATTACCTTGAGTGCTGCTGTTTACTCCTGTGAAGTTGTCTCATTTATGGGCTGTAAGATTCTTAGATCTATTGAGAACTCAACAGGAGAATAGTGGCTATCAATTATATTTTCCAAAGTCAAGTAGAGTAAAAGGAAGATTTCTGCCCAGTGCCTATAAGGTCTGTCCTGGAGAACAGAATATGCCTTCCCCTTCTGGAGACTCCAGTGAACTCATCTGAGGTCTTAGCATAAAAGTAACACCAAGCCATCAAGTTTGCTCTTGTACAGGCTGGTGGAAGGTGGAGGGTGGGGAGCTGAAAAGAAGGCAAGTAAGCAAAGAAACAAAGTGCTTTTATTATTTTTTTTAAACTAAAAAATCTTTTTTAAATTGCTTTACAGTGTTGTCTTGGTTTCTGCCTTAAAACAATGTGAATCAGTCATAATGCTTTTAGATAGTCATAAGAAATGTGAAGACATTTAAATGGGCAGTGTAAAGGGAGCGGGTGTGATAACTTTGATTAGAGAGTGAGGCAGGGGAAGGTTCCCTGTGGAAGGGCATTTGCAGGTGTGGAACCCCAAGGACAGAGGGTGCTTGGTGTTATGGGGAAGACAGGAAGTAAAGGTGGCCGGACAGGAAGTGAAGGTGGCCGGACGAGGGGAGGAAGAACAGGAGGTGAGGTTGGGAGGGAGTTGAGGGAGTGGGCATGGAGAGCCTCCTTGAATGGCAATTGTTTCTTGTCTGCATGTAAAACAAAAGTAATGCAATTCACGTACCTAATTGCACTGATATCTCTGGTGTTTTGTATTGTGGCTTTCTTTTAACAAAGAAATGTGCCTGTTATTACACTTGATCCTTAGAACACCCACAGCAGAGAAAGGTGGAAAGGATTCTATTTGTGTCTTCATTTTACAAGTAGTGACAACACTGAGACCCAGGGAGGCCAGACAGCAGGCTAGAATCTATCTACTCCAGCCCCATGTTTTCTTACCCGCCTTCTGCAACTCCCCCTGTGACCTGGTCTTCTTTGGAGCTTTAATTCCTTTGGAAGAAAGACTACAAAGCTCAGGTATCTCATTATTTAATTATGTATTGTTGCAATTTGTAAGGAAGATAGCTGTTTATTTAATTCAAAGCCATCCCCTGCATTCCCCTTAGCAACTCTTCCTCATTAAATATAAGAAATGTAATTAAATATAAGGCTTGAAATAGGTTAGAGGTGTGAAGCAACGGCCTGGGTATCGAATGTGGTGTTCATATGTAAACACAGCCCACAGATCACAACTTCTGAAATGCCTGTGTGCTTAATTAGCCAAATGTGAGCTCCAGGTTGGCATAAATAGATACTCCTCAATAAACGGCCGTGTGTCGCCACGTTAGCTAGAAGTGTGGTAGCCGAGAAGAAATTAATCGCTAACACATCTGGGTCTGTGTATTTCTTCTTGTAATTAGTTATCCTTTCCAAGGTATTAAATGATTTACATTCCTCCCAAGCTGTGTATCCATAGTAACCATGATTTTTTTTTTTTTTTTAATTTGGGTTGAAGTCTTATAGTGACTGAATGAAAAGCCAGGTGTGCTTGATTCAGTCACTTGGTGGACGTCAGTGGAAAGCTAGATAGATGCCCAAGTCTTCCCAAAGAGCTGAGGGGAAGACAGCCATGGATTCTGCTGATGGTTTAGTGAGGTAGCTAGGAGTGTTATCTCTGGAAGAGTCAGGGTAGAGAGCAATAAAGATCCTGAGTTAGAGAAAGAAGAGGTTAGCTCAATGGACCAAGGAAGGATTCCTGAAATTTAAAAAGTTACCAATAAGGAACTCCTATTTAGAATATTAAAAGAACTCTTAAAACTGTAGTAGAAAAACATGAAAGACCCAATTAGAAAATAGACAAAAGGTCTAAGGAAACATTTCCCTGATGTGGACACATGATGGCAAATAAGCATATGAAAAGATGCTCAGCGTCACTAGGTCTTGGGGAAATGCAAAGTAAAACTACAGGAGATATCACTACACACAGATTAGAGCACATACAATACAGTGACAACACCAAATGCCAGTGAAGTTGTAGAGAAACTGAATCTCGCAGGTGGGGATTAAAAAAAAAAACACGCTACTCTCAGTCTGAGAGATGGTTTGTAGTTTCTTAAAAAAACAAATGCTAACCATAAGACCCACTAGTTTTACTCCTGGGCATTTATCCAGAGAATTAAAATGTAAGTACACATAAACACATGTATCAGTACATGAGTATTCCTGGTAGAGTGTTTGGAGGAGCCCCAAATTGGACACAACCAGAGAGTCCTTCCATGGGTGAATGGTTTAACACAATATGCTACATCGTTACCTTGGGTGAACTGCATGCAAGGAAAAAGCATGAGCTGTTGGTATAGGCAACAGCTTGGATCTCAAGGGCATTAACATACTAAGTGAAAAAAGCCAGCGTCAACAGGTCAAATAAAGTATGGTTCCAATATAGCATTCTTAAAATGACAAAATTATACTGTTGGAGAATAGATTATTGATTGCCAGCAGTTAGGAACCATGAGGGTAGGGGTGGAAATGTGAATATAAGGGGCATTGGCTTAAAAAATAGACATAACCTAAAGAGTTATGTTTTATTTGGTGGGAGTATTTAGAACTTCAAGCCCAGGAGACAGCATCTTAAGTAACCCTGAGAAAACTGCTCTGAGGATGCTAGAGGAGGAACCAGCTTGTAGAGAAATTTTGCCACAAAGGGCGGGTAGTTTGAATATCAAAAGATTATTGCTAAGATGGTTGGATGGCATCACTGACTTGATGGACATGAGTTTGAGTAAGCTCCAGGAGTTGGTGATGGACAGGGAAGCCTGGTGTGCTACAGTCCATGGGGTCGCAAAGAGTCGGATGCGACTGAGCGAATGAACTGAACTGAATTAAAGAAAACCAGATATACCAAGTTAACGAATTTAGTGCTTTTCTATATATGGGAAGGTACAAGAGCCTGCGCTCCTGAAAGCATTCCCTTCATATGCATGTCAGCTATGCTGGGGCCAGTATCCTGTGTTTTTTAACATCCTGAGCTCCCCTGGGCTTCCCTTTAGGGAGTGGCTAAACAACGTGATGGCTGTTAGACCGCAGGTATTCTTCTCCTGCCCTAGGGCTCAGGAACCCACATTGGAGGGCTGGAATCCCTGAAGACTGTGACATCCTTGCTTACTGCTATGACAGGATATATTCCATTCCTCAGTTCCCAAGGGCCCCTCCTCTCATAGTCACTGTAGAGAAAGGCTGGGAGGACAAGGGCATTTCAAATAAAGTAGGTGTGAGTGGTCTCCTTCCTCTTCCATCCCTGAGATAGAAGTCCTCCAGTTTCCATACTGATTTATTTGCGATGGAACATAGTTCTTTGTCCACTCCCTATCCAGCTGGCCTAATCTCCCTTTCATCCCAGGCTTGAAAAAGAAAATCGTTGACTTCTGTCAACCTGAAAATTCTTGGTGCTTGTCAGCCTTCTCCTTGCCTCCCTCTGATCCCCATGTTCCGCTTTGTTACCTGTGTCATCTATGTGTGTGGGATGCCAGGAGTAAAGCTGAGCAAAGCTGTGTGATTTCCAGTACACACCCAGAAATTTATTGCAATGCCTTGGTTTTTCTTCTCACTGGTGTAATAGGAGAGCAGGTCTGTGCTCAGAGTAGTGGGGCTTAGCTTTCTGGTTGAAACCAGTTCAACTATCATAATCTCTCAGGCGGAACTGCTTAGCTAGAATTCTAACAGAGAGCTGAGTTGCTGAGGGGGAGAGAGGAAAGAGGTCCGCTGTAGGAATGTGCTCCTGAGGCCACCTGGGAAAAGGAGAGTGGCTATTTTGTTCTGTCCAAGGGAAAGCCTTTATTTCTGTCTCATAAGTGAGATTTCTTTGACCACCCCTATTTTTGGTGGGATATTTAGCTAACAATCTGATAGAAAACATCCATAGACATGTTAGGATGTGGAAATGAGATGTGGCTTCATGCCGGGTTTGGAGAGTCAAATTAAGGCACGGGAGTGTTGAGAAGATGGTTCCTGCAAGAGGCACCGGGTACAGGTTCTACAGATCGCTGAAAAGGTGGGGTCTGGGATCGGGTTTGCCTGAGAATTAAGAGGCCCCCTGTAGGAAGGGCCATGTATAAAAGATTCAGGCTGAGACTCTATTGATAAATATGGATGTACAGCATGGAGGCTGAAGCTGGGAGAGCAAGATGGGGGAATTGGGGCTACCAGAGCCAGAATAGAGGCTTAAACAGGACAACTGGAGACCCTCTGTCAGGGGCCTACAGCCTTCCTGATGGTGGTGATGCCAATTCATTTCCCCAGAAGCCATCATCCCTAGTTTCTGAGGCCACTTTGAGGTCATGAGAAGAGTCCAGACCCTAGGATCTTAGGATGATTCATTGACCATATATGGGGCCAGGCAGTTGATGGAAGAGAGTCATTTCCAAGAGTAAGGGCCCCTCAAAGGTAACACGACTTTCCACACATGATCAGACTCCCCATTCCGAACCCTTCCCAGATCAACTGTCCTCTCTGCATTACAACCCTTCTCACCTTAACAAATCATGTGTTTGAGATTGTTGTCAGGAAAGACTGGGGGCATCTGCCCTCACAGGATCTGATGGGGCCATATGCCTTCATCTCCTGGGTATCCTGCAGCCCCTGCAGCAGAACCCGCCTCTCATGGGCCTCAAGATAGCCTGGTGGCTGCCCTGCAGCTCTGGGTCTCATGCAGTCTTTCCAGTGTCTGATAGCATGTTTTGAATCCTAATACATCACAGATTCTCAAAGTAGACATAAAGCCAGTGAAGATTCCCAACTTTAACTGTATACACAGAACCCGCAACAGGCAGCTAGACAATATTTTAGGACAAAATAAAATATGTGACATCACAGGAACCCTTTTGCTTGGACACAATGAAGCCAAGTATGAGTGAAACAGAGAGACAGAGACCAAGAGAGAGAGAGAGAGGTCTCTATCTGTCTCCTGCAATTTTCAGGATAAGAAAAAGGTGAGAGGCTGCTGGAAACAGTGGTGTTCTGTGTCCTTGCTATTTTGACTGGACTCTGATTTTGGCAAACCTCTAAGTTAGTTTGATTTCCCCACTGCCTACACTTCTCCGCAGAGAGCACTGTTAAGCGTAGTTGAGTTTGAACACAATCATCTTTTCCTACTGTATACACAAAAGTGCATGCCATCACATTTATTTCTGCTATTTCTATAAAGAACTGCACCCCCTGGTTTCAAGTCCAAGAGGTGAAGAGATTCATTCCTCTGATCTCTTGAATGCTGAGCGGGAACGCCTCCTTTCTGTTCCTTCTCCTCCTGTTTCACTTCATTGGTTCGTTCTGTGCTTATCTCCTGAGTGTCCTCGGTGTGCCACGCATCACTTCAGGTGCTGGAGTCACCACTATGAATGTGTCAGGAAACTTAAAGAGTAAACAAATGCAGACCGTAATTACAAGAAGGGAAAGGGGATGGTGTCATGGAGACCATTATGATGGGGGACTCTTTCGTATGAAGGAATGAGGGGAGTACTTGTCAGGGAGGTGTCTTAGTTCAGATTACTGTAACAGGACACCATTGGCTGGCTGGGTGTGTTAAACAACAGTGTGTTCCGAGGTTGTGGAGGCTGGGAAGTCTATGATAGAGGCCCCCACAAAGCTGGTGTCGGGTGCGAGCCTGCTTCCTGGTGTGCAGATGACACCCTTCTTGTGTCCTTACGTGTGGGGACAAACTTACTTGTGTCTTTTATAAGATCCCTGATCCTATTCACGAGGGCTCCACTCTCCTGACCTAATTACCTCTCGAAGGCTCTACCTCCCAATACGGTTACGTGAAGGGTTAGGGTTTCAGCATGTGAATTTTAGGGGCACACAAGCTTGCAGCAGGAGGTAAGAGTGGAACAGAGATGTAAGTGACAATAACCAGGAAAGCCGCTCAGATTGGCCGTGCATTTCCTTATGGCCACAGGAGCTGTGCTCAGGGCTCTTTCTGCGTTATCTCATCCTCTCCACAGCGCTTTGAAGAAGGCACATTATTATCTGCATTTTATGTGTGTGGAACCCAAGGCTTACCGGTATCAAACTATCCCCCTGTTCACTCAGACAGTGAGAGTGGGAGTGGGAATGTCATCCTAGGTCATGTGACCTTGGAACTTCATTGTCTTAACCATTAAGCTCCACTGCCTGAGGCTTTGTATCCCTAAGGGAGGGCCCCCAGGTCTCTGCATTCAGCCTCCTTCCCCAGGGAGTTGAAAGCAAAGGTTTTCGCGTGGTGCTTTATGGGAGCCCCAGGGCTTTTAGAGGCCAGGATATGTGTGTGCAGGGGTCTCGAATGTGTTTCTAGGGATACTTCTGTTTGCCTTACAGGTTAGGATTCTAGTGAATACATTTTTTTAAATAATGGGTTGAACTCCTTAAAAGAAAGTTGGAAGATGACTTGTTTCTTGAGTATTTATTTAAAATTTTATTTTAAAATTTAGCGTTTTTGGTGATAAGGCAGCTGTAGTAGAGGTGGGGGCTGCAGCGGCAACAGCAGTGATAGCTGCAAACACTGAGCTTGATGCTGATTCAGCTCCAAGCATGAGATGAGTCTAAGCACTTTGCAGTACTAACCCATTCAGTCCTCTCAGCCACCCCATGGGGTAGGTTCATCTTATAGAAGAGGAATCTGAGGTTCTGAGATGGGTGACATCCCACAGCTTGTAATAACCAGAACCAGGTGTTGAGCTCAGGTGGTCTAGCTGCAGAATCTCTATATTGTGATCCCGTGAAACAGGATTTGGGACCTGTCATAGACTTTACATCCCTCATCACTTGGTTTAAAGTGAATTCTACGCCTGCTGTGCTCTAGACTTGGCCGCTGTGTGTCCGTTGTCAGCACTTGACAACGTGCACTGTATGTGGGACTTCTCACTCATTCAGTGTAACCTGTGATGCTCTCTGTCTAGACTTCTTGATGGTGTATGTATGATGTTCCTTAGAATATGACCCCCAACTTTCACATCCTTGAGCCTGGCATGGCCTGCTCATGCAACTCATTTTAAGAGATGGATTGTTGGTTAATCACTTTCATGAATTAAGCCAATGTGGGCAGTAACCAGGGCCAGACAGTGTCCTAAACCAATGCAAAGAAATGTTTTTGTTTTTGTACAGTAACACACAGTCAGGCATTGGATGGTCCTCTTGACCAAAAATTAATTCCAAAGGTTAAGAGGCACAGGAAAGTCATCATAAACGCTTCCTCTGACCTCACCTCCTGCACAGGCAATCCTGACCTGTGCCATGAGGGAGCATTTATGCTAAATGTTCCTAAAAAAGTCTCCATCACTATAAATCCTGGGTCTGTGGCCAGAGTCCCAGCAAATTTAAGATGTTATTAAAATTCTACTGCAATTCCTTCTGTAAAGGAGGATTCAGACTGTTTCAAGGAGGATTCGGACATGACGCAGCGTGTCTTCCATGAATGGTGAACCAGCGAGACTGAAGTTAGCAAGTGTTCCATTCTGGATGAAAGAATCAAAGAAGTTTAGTCAACAGAAATCCCAGGCCTCAGTTACCAAAATCATTCAGAAAAAGAAACATTATCAATGTCTCATATTATCTAATTTCTGGGCTCTGTCTGTGGAATCATTCTGTCTCACTGAACAGTAAAGTATATTAGGAGAAAAATGAGGGATGGTTCCAGGGCTTCCCCACTGCCTATTTCCTTTTTTATTATTATTGCTTTGGTAGTATCATCGCTGTGCCTCCGAGCTACCAGACAGGGTCCCACAAATCTCCCTGGCTCCATGTGTGGGAGCCAGGCTGAGATGATATGCAGCCCTCTGGATGCTCCCAGCAGCGTTCCTTCTAAACCCAAACTGAGATGTGATTTAGGAGGGCCCTATAAAACTAGGGATCATTGGCCTAATCGGAGTCATTCATCCTGTCTTGAGCTATCAAGTCCATGCTCACGGGTTGCAGGGAGTTGGGTGGGGGCGGTTTTCCTGGTATATTTTACAATGACTACTTTGAAAAGAATCTCATTTATGAAGTTAATGCTCTCTGTAGCATATCTGGGTAGAACCCTTTCAAGAAGTAGCAGCTCCACTTAGCAGTTCTGTAGGCGGAGATTTACTCCATCCTCAAAGAGGATGTCACTTCTAAAGCATGACTCCGAAATAAATACCTGCTCGCTTGAGTGAGGAGGAAAATGTCATGCTCTAAAAGATGGTTCTGCCTAATTCTTTCTAATTCAGGAGCATTAGAGAACAAGACAGCATATGGATCAAGAGAAAAGCAGGATGTGAATAACAAAAAAAGCAATCCAAAGGAGAAATATGATAAAATTTGGATCACGCTAAATTCTATTTATGCTGAATGTCTTATTTCGTTGAAGTCTTATGTGAAAATAGCCGTATTGAAGTGGTGGAAAGCTTGAATTGAACTTGTGTGAAGGAAAGATAATGTTCATTGGAAAAATTTTGCAGTAACAGTGAAAAGAGCATATAGCAAAGGAGCTTAGAGCAAATGATAAAATCTTAGGAGAGGGCACATCTCCTTTTAGGAACTTTTAATTTCTTGCTGTAGTTCCTACTGTAGATAACAACACTGTCTCATGATGTAGCATGCAAGTCCAGCAATAGTTATTCAAAAGTTATTCAAAGCGTGTAAATGAGTGTCTCCTAAGTTTAAATAAATTTTCCTGACCTGCCAAAGCAGGCTAATACGTCCTGAAGTGACAGTTTTTGCTTTAACACATTTCATCACCTCTCAGGAGAGGACCAGTATCTGGATCTCAGCACACTGCCAAGGATCTTTGTTTCTTGATTTTTCCTGGTAACTTTTTTTCTCCTAAACAATCCAGTCTTAACTTTTGGACAAAGAACCAATAAATAGATCTATCATTACGCTTTGGTGATTTTTTAAAGCACCTGCTTTTAAGAACAGTTTACAAAAATCATTTAATTTTTAACCACTTGAAATGATAATACCATTAAATTGTATTGTCATTTTCCTAAATAATAACTCACACTGATAGTAATGTGTGACACCATCAACTTGAAGCCCAACCTGCGATCTTGTCTGGATTCAGTTACGTCAGCGTGACCATTTGATATTCAAGTCCTGTGACTGTTTCCATTTTCAGAAATGTCCAGTCTGTGGTGTCCTGTTATTGTTGTTGTTCAGTCACTAAGTCATGTCTGACCCTTAGTGACCCCATGAACTGCAGCATGCCAGGTTTCCCTGTCCTTTACTATCTCCCAAAATTTGCTCAAACTCATGTCCACTGAGTCGGTGATGCCATCCAACCATCTCATCCTCTGTCGCCCCCTTCTCCTCCTGCCCTCAATCTTTCTCAGCATCAGGGTCCCTTCCAATGAGTCAGCTCTTCGAATCAGGTGGCAAAATTATTGGAGTTTCAGCTTCAGCCTCAGTCCTTCCAATGAGTATTCAGGGTAGATTTCTTGTAAGTTTGACTGGTTTGATCCTTGCCATCCAAGGAACTCTCAAGAGTCTTTGACAGCACCACAATTTGAAAGCATCAGTTCTTTGGTGCCCAGCCTCTTTAAGGTCCAACTGTCACATCCGTACATGACTACTGGAAAAACCATAGATTTAACTATATGGACCTTTGTCAGCAAAGCAACATCTCTGCTTTTTAAGAGGCTGTCTAGGTTTGTCATAGTTTTTCTTCCAAGGAGCAAGGATCTTTTAATTTCATGGCTGCAGTCACTGAACGGTATCCTAGCCTTCCCTCAATTTATAGGTCTACTTCCTGGTCCCTTTTTTAGCAGTAGAAAAGGAATTAGCCCAAGCTTGCCCTTCATGACTGACCTTTCTGAATTTCTCATTCCTTTTATTTAAACCAAATATTAAAGGCAAAAACTGTACCAGTGATACACTTGCCTGGTGAGATAATGAGGAAGCACCATCTCTGTAATTACCGTGTCAGTATCTCTGGAGGGACATGAAAGCTTGTCCTGTCCCTTTAACAGGACAAGTTGCTAATCCCCTTCACATTTCCCCCCTTTGGATGGATAATATTTCATAAAAATTTTGGCTTTGTAAAATATTCCTAAAGGGAGGCTTAAGCAATAATGCACAGATTATGGAAATGATGCTCATTAAGTAGAGGGCGAGATTCTGGAGAGCCACAGAACTGCTTCAAAACATGTAACCTCCATTAGAGGCTTCATTTGAATGTTTATTCATGGAGCAGTAAACGTTTATTATTATACATTTTATTGAAACATAAATTAAAGAACTGTAATTATGTGTACAGCAAACAGTAAAGCAACGTGCATTTGTCATGAAATGAGTAAGACAAGGAAAAATGCCATCACTCTTGCATTTGCATCCAAATCCTTTATTGTGTACCTGACAGAAAGGCACCCAGAGGGAACAGCTCTGCAGATTAATGGTCTGATACGGTGTGGAAATAGAAAGTACATATTCTAGGTATGCTTGCTGGCGAATAATGCATCCTAGAATTAATTTGTGAAGGTCAGAAGGTATCCAAAGAAAGGGTGGGTTTCTGCTTCTCTCTTGAGGCAGTCACAATGACTCTTATCACAGTTAATGCTGAACAAAGAATCTGTCCTCTTGACAGTCAGCTGGGTCCTGATTGTTTTCAGGATAAGCTATTTGCTTCAGACACTCAAGCATATTTGAGCAGTTTTTTAAAAGGAAGTTGGGAAGATAAGGTCTTCAAACTTACATTTTGATAAAAAGAAACTTTTCCATGGGGAAGAAAGGCATATGCCATGCAGTCAGAATGGCTCTGCATAGACCACAGTCTTACATAATGTATTCTCAAAGCTAGGAATCTGGGAGGAGAGGAAAATAAATAATCAGAAGGAAAATATGGTAAAGACTCACCTAGAGGTCCAGATTAATGAAACAGAGAACTATAGTTCTGGATATTTTGTACTGAAAGCAGTTACTGAGATTGATACGAAGAATCACAGGAGCCCTGGAGAGTCTGAACGTCACACAGAAGAGGTGGCATCTGAACTGGCCCTTAAAAAGTGAGAGGAAGATAGGAGAGAAAGGAGCTCCACATGGAGGGAAGACCAATTTCTAATTTTTTCTAGCAAGAATATGTAAATGCAACAGCTACAACGGTAGCTCATAAAACACAAGGATGACAAATCCTGAAATATTCTTGTAGCTCTTGAAAGTTGTTTTGCTGGAAACCTCATTAAGGTGCTTTCCCTGCAAGACAGCAAACAGAATCATTTTCACAGAGAACCTCTGACCTCCTGCCTGTGTGTGTCAATGTGAGTTTGTGCTAAGTCGCTTTCAGTCATGTCTGACTCTTAGCAACCCCATGAACTGTAGCCCACCAGGCTCCTCTGTCCGTGAAATTCTTCAAGCAAGAATAGTGTGGGTCAACAGGAAGACTCTTACCCCGGAAGGGTCTACCTGGATTCCACCTGTCTTATTGCAGGAGCATAACCTAATGTTGTAGAAATGACCTGATTTGAAGAATATCATGGTTTTTCAGATCTTGGGTGAGTTGGTCAACTTTTTTAAGAGTGATAATTACAAGTTCTTTCTTTTTGTTAAATGGTTTTAAGAATTTGAAGCTATTATGCCACTTTGAAAATCAGTCATGAGACAGAAGATAATATGGAATGTTTTACAAGATTGTAAGTTTGTAAGAGAACTAGTCTCTCATGGACCTCCTCACATTCGTGCTCAGAAGCCTGAGATGAGTAGTATTTGGGGTGCCTTCTGCTGGGCTGTGTGTTACTATACCACAGTGCCAATAGAAAATGTTGTATTTGGACTTTGGAGTTGAGAAAATCTATCCACTCTCCCTCCCAAGGCCTCCATTTCTTTATCTATAACTCCCTCCGTTTTGCCTCATCTTTCAAGTGGAGATAAAACCAGTATTCTAATGCATAATGTTGTGTGTGTGTACTGAGTCGCTTCGGTCATGTCCAACTCTTTGCAACCCCATGGAGAGAGGAGCCTGGTGGGCTACAGTCCATGGGATTTCCTGAGCAAGAATACTGGAGTGGGTAGCCATTTCCTCCTCCAGGGGATCTTCCCAACCCAGGGATCAAACTTGGGTCTCCTGCATTGGCAGGCTGATTCTTTACCGTCTGAGCCACCAGGGAAGAAAATGCATAAGGTTATTGTGGATTATATGAAATATATTGATAAAGTATATAGACTAATGCTGGCATATTCCAACTGGCATATATTATTACTATATTATACAGAAGTAGTTTTGAAAATATTTTAGGCAACCTGCTTCTTCTCTCAATCAGAAGGCTTGGTTCTGCAGGGACTTTTGCTAAGAAGATTCCATTCCAGGACATCACCAGCCCCAAAGCTTGTGTTTTCTTCCTGGCTGGATTCTTCCTTACTCGGTTGGGGGAGGCCTCACCTTCTACTGCTAAGCTTAAGGTCAGCATGAAAACACTACCAGCTCCTTAGTTCCAAAATAAATGTCCCTGGAAGTGCTTCTGCTCAAGGGCCTTGCAGACACCTTGACACTGTCAACTCAGGGGTAGAAATAGTCATCTGTCAAAAGGCGTGGGCATGTGATGGTCTCTGGTTGTGCTGGCAGGCTCCTTCCTGTAGCACATGCAGTTGCTGTCCCTGTCGTGAAATGCAGGAAACACACAGTGTTCCTGGTACCCCAGTTGTCCCAGTCAAGCTGAGAAATTTGAAGAAAAAGTAAAAGATAAAGAACAAATCCAGTTTCCAAAAAAAGAAAAATAAAACCCTGAGTTTGTCGAGACCCTGTGGAGTCTCGTGGCTTAACGATTGTGTTTTTCAGCCATACATCACTGGCGGTGTTCCAATTGTGAGATGTAATAATATATCATGAGAGGGATGGCGCTCCAATGATGTACGGGAGCAGTACATCATCTGAGCATCCCGCCTTTGATGATGCATGGCTCCAAACCACAATGAGAGTTTAAAGGAGCTTCTCCTCACTAGATAACTTTAAATTTCAAAAATTTTTTTTTTTTTTTTTTTTTACAAATTAAGGTTTTTTCCAGTCAAATAAAAGCAAGCTGATGAAATCTGATGCTGTAGAGAGGGTCACCGAACTCTGAAAACGTGGGTATGTGACTTTTCCTTTAGCTTTTAAGCTCATGAGGTGGAAATAATTGGCAGGCTCTTCCTCAATTCCTCCTCCACGAGAAGAGAAGCCCAGAGAACTGAACAAACATGAGCCAGTGTCAGTGCATGTATTTTGCCAATCAATTTCCCCCATCTTCCACACTGCAAGCAAGACTAGCTTTATCTTTATCACGAAGAGCTGGATCACTGGAGATGTTGCAATAGGCAGTGGGTAAACCCAGGAGAAGTTTGTTTTCTTTAAGACTTTCCTCCTCTGAAATGTAGAACAAATAGGACAGATAAAAAGTAGATCAACTTCCTTAGCCACTGCTCACAAGTTCAAAACAGGACATAAGGGAAGAAAACAGCTTTTCTATCATGTGTCTTTGTAAAGCAAAAGAAGCACTGATTGCAAGTGAGAAGAAAAAGAAAAGGTGAGTGACATGTGGGCCACTGACCTTGAGCAGGAAATGGGACCTGTTGTCATGGTTCCATCCCCTCTCCTGCTGTAACAATATGTTTATAAGATGGCGATGTCACTTATGAGAATGTATCTGCTTTGTTTAAAAACCACTCACTTTTGGGAGCAAGGAAATCACTGACAATTAAGAAAGCAGGTGCTGAAAGGACTGGTCCTCCTCCTTTTTTTTTTTTTTTAACCTTACTCCAGTAAACAGAACAAAATGAGAAATCTCCGTACTCTTTGCATAATAGCCTCAAACAGGACCAGCGAGAGACAATTACATTTCAAGTGGCTTCTCCCGTTTTCCTTTCCTAAGTGAATTAAAGGGAAGAGTGGTGGATGAGTTACTGCCACGTGAAGAGAAGCATCTGGGCGTGACGCGTTAACACAGGCGCCCTCCCTATTATCTTGCCTCTAGTTTTTTTCACTCCTCTGGCTTCCTCCAGGAGATTCTACATCTCAAATTACTATAGATTCTTGGCATCTTACTCCTACCCCTCCATGACTTCCAAAGGGCAGAACATCCTCTTTTCATCAAATAGAACCACTTACTGTCTCAAAAAGAAGTCCCAAGCGTATTTTCTCCTGTTCTAGAGGCTTAAGTGTATAATCTACGTAATGTAAGCATTCAGCACAGATCTCCCCAGGATGTGCACTTAGGCAAGTGGATTATTTTGATATAAAGGCAGTGGAGACCCCGTGGGCTCAAGAGAGACCACTTCCCCTCCTTTAATTACCTAGAAGAATTTCATTTGGGGACTTTTCCCAGAAAAAGAGTTATTACCAGAGATAAATTTTATCTAAATGCCCGTTCTAGATGGCAAGGAAGACATCTAATTAGCAAACTTTGCTCTTCTTCCTATTGTCCTGTGGATGACCCTCCTGTCCTTGAAATTCTTGATCCCATCCCTTAGCTCATGATAGCACATGTACCTCATTTTACCTTTCTGTTGCTGAGCCTCTCGTATATCTGGGGTTCCCATAGGTACAGTAGTACATTTAATTTTCTTCTATTGATCTATCTGTCTTATGTCCAGTTAATTCTTAGACCAGTCAGAAGAACCTAGGAGGGTGGAAGAAAGTTTTCTTCCTCACTGACAGTAGCACAGAAAATAAATGCATCACCCACTACTCTGAATGAGCAACTGTGCAGAGTTCTGTATATGCATTACCATATCCTCACCAAAATACTAAGATGTAGGAACTCCTGCTGTCTCCCTTGTACTAGATGAGGAAAGTAAGGCTTACAGAGAGCAGGTACATTGTCAAAGGTCACCAAACTGGTCATGGTGGTGGGTCTCGATTCTAAGCCTGGTAGCATGCATCTTGGTGCTTAGTCTCTCGGTCATGTCTGACTCTACAACCCTGTGGACTGTAGCCTGCCAGACTCTTCTGTCCATGGGATTCCCAGGCACAAATACTGAAGTAGGTAGTCATTCCCTTCTCCAGGGGATCTTCTAGATCCAGGGATCGAACCTGGGTCTCCTGCATTGCAAGTGGGTTCTTTACCACTGGTACCACCTGGGAAGCCCCTAAGCCAGGTTGAGAGGATATCAGATCCCAATTTATTTACGCTCTCATCCTTCCCATGTAAGCAACAATATCTGGGTGAGTGTATTCCCTGGTTTATTTGAAGAAGTCTGACTTTGCTGCTGCTGCTGCTAAGTCACTTCAGCTGTGTCCGACTCTGTGCGACCCCATAGACAGCAGCCCACCAGGCTCCCCTGTCCCTGGGATTCTCCAGGCAAGAACACTGGAGTGGGTTGCCATTTCCTTCTCCAATGCATGAAAGTGAAAAGTGAAAGTGAAGTCATTTAGTCGTGTCCGACTCTCAGTGACCCCATGGACTTTAGACCTGTACATATCTTGTTTGATTTATGACACGGTTGCTGCTGCTGCTGCTGCTAAGTCGCTTCAGTCATGTCTGACTCTGTGCGACCCCATAGACGGAAGCCCACCAGGCTCCCCCATCCCTGGGATTCTCAAGGCAAGAACACTGGAGTGGGTTGCCATTTCCTTCTCCAATGCATGAAAGTGAAAAGTGAAAGTGAAGTCGCTCAGTCGTGTCCAACTCTTAGTGACCCCATGGACTGCGGCCCATCAGGCTCCTCCGTCCATGGGATTTTCCAGGCAAGAGTGATGACACGGTTACACCCCAATAAACCCATTGTAAGTTGAAAATATCATTAAGGTGAAAATACATTTAATACACACCTACAGAATATCATAGCTTAGTCAGCCTACCTTAAATATGCTCAGAACACTTACATTCAACTGCAGTTGGGAAGAATCATCTAACATAAAGCCTATTTTATAACAAAGTGTTAGTAGCTCATGGATCTTATTGAATACTATACTGAGAGTGAGAACCAGAATGGCTGTCTAGTACAGATGGTTGCCAATGTATGTACCTCTTGTTTCCCCTTGTGATCGAGTGGCTGCTGTGGGGAATGCCACTGCCCAGCGTCAGGAGAGAATATGGAACCACATATTGATTGCTAGCCCAGGAAAAGATCAAAGTGTGGTTTCTACTGAATGCTTATTGTACTCACACCATCATAAAGTTAGAGAATGGTAAGTAGAACCATTGAAAGTCGGGGCCCATCTGTAGCCATAAACAGGCGAATGCAGTGATGAACAATGCCCCTTTCAGTCTCAGAAGTTCCCCTTTGGACAACAAACTGTATCACCCTTAACCAATAGTATGTTTCACGTTGGGAAACCTGATTTCTACTGGTTTTAAGCAGTCTTACCTGCCTCTTTCCCCCCTCTAAGGGGGGAAACAAGGAAGGGAGGAAGGCAGTTTTGAAGGCATAGCCTTCACATTCTGGTCCTCTGCTTATTGACCATTTTAATGCATCTTCTTTGGAGAAATGCCTGTTCATCCTTTGCTCATTCTTTATAGTTGGGATTTGTGTCTTTACTCCTGAGTTGGAACAGTTATGTACAAGTTGTAGATAAAAGTCTCTTATCAGATGGATGATTTGCAGAATTTTTTTTCTCTCATTCCATGGTTTACCTTTCACTTTCTTAACTGTATCCTTTGAAGCACAAAGTTTTAAATTTTGGTGATGTTCACCTTCTTCCAATTTTAAGGACCCCTATGATTACGCTGGGTTGTTGTTCAGTTGCTAAGTCATTTCCGACTCTTTGTAACCCCAGGGAAGGTAGCCTGCCATGCTCCCCTGTCCTCTGCTGTCTCCTAGAGTTTGTTCATTACACGGGGTACAGATGGATAATTCAGGGTCATTCATACTCTACCTTGGTTTAACATTGGTTGCAATGCTAATCCTTCTGCATCCATAATTCTCCTTTGCTATACAATTTAGTATATTCACCAGCCCTGGGGTTAGGATACTGAAGGGCCCACAGTCTGCCTCCCACAGCAGTTTTTGCTTTGATTCTTTAGAATCAGACTTGCCCTTCTGTGATTATTCATTGATTTGAGGGTGAGGTGTTCACACACTGAGGGGCAATTGGTGGAGATTGCTGGTCTCCAGTTATGAAGAAGGGTATCTCTCTGTCTCTAGTCTTGCCTGCCCTTTCCCCCACCATGATTTTATCCTTTATAACCAAATTAGAATGTATTCTGAAAAGGACAAAAAGCATCCATGTGACTATACTAACCATCCTCAGGTGAGTATGGGGTAAACTAAATTCATTCAAAAGCATGGAAGGAGACACACAGGTTGTACGAAAGAAGCAAAACCTATAAAAATGTCATTAAGGTATTAATTATCAGGGAGAGCCTACATTTGGAGGAAAAGATAACAAAAAGGGCTTTTAAAGTTAAAATTTTCTCAAGCAGATGAGCCAGGAAAGGGTGGGTCTACTGCATGGGGCAAACTATATACAGTTAACAGATTAGGGGCAGAAAACTTGATATTGACCAACTTGGCTAATCTATATTATACCTGGCATGGCTTTGAACTAGGAAGGTGTAAGGTAGAAGTGGAATTTAAGATGTAGCATCCTTGCTTTAAGTGATCTGAAGTCTCAGGGCAAAGGTAGGTTCCATCCCCCAGGGGATGCAAGTCTGAGAGAACTTAGAGATGTGATCAAAGACATGACTGAGAAGTCACAGAGTTGGCAGAGACATCAAGAGCCCATGTTGAAGAGTGGTCCTTATATTTGGAATCAGGAGAGAGGGTGGCCTCCTGAGATAAGGTGTCACGTGTGGTAAGAGCAAATGTTCTGGCCTCTGATGACAGACTCAGAGTCAGATATCAGCTACTGGTCACTCCCTGCAGGGGTGTGACCTCCTTGCTTAACCCCTTTGGTCTACTTTGTCTCTTGGGAATGGTGATGGATTTATTAACAACCTCTGGGCAGCATTGTAAGGATTAATTAAAGTAATGATGTGAATCAACCCAGGGACTGGTATGTAGTGATCTTTCAATAAATATTAACAAAAAAATTACTACTACTAAGGATAATAATAATTGTAGAGACCTAAAGATTCAGGAAACTTAAACCTGTATTTCTTTCCTCCGCTACATCCACCGCCACTGATTTCTTTGCAAAACTCCTTTTCCTTAGAAAAGTCATCCATGCTTACTTATCTCCTTTTCTTCACCTTCTACTCTCTCTTAAACCCACATCAGTTTTTTAAATAACAACTTAATGGGAATAAAATTCACATATCATAAAATGCACTCTCTCTATACAGTTTCGTGTTTTTCTAGTATGTTCACAAAGTTGCACAACCATCACGACTATATAATTTCAGAACATACTCATCCTCCCCAAAACAAACGACGTGTCTATTAGCAGTCACTCCCCATTCCCCCTGACAGCTGCTAATTTTTTCTCTCTCTCTGCAAATGTGCCTGTTTCGGACATTTCATATAAACACAATGATACACTATCTGGCCTTTTGTGTCTGACTTCTTTCACTAGCATAACTCACTTAGTGAATTCTTTCCTGTAGCAGTACTTCATTCCTGTTTATGGCCAAATCATATTCCACCATCTGGCTATACCACATTTCGTTTATACATTCCCTACTTGCTGGACACTTGGGTTCTTTTCCCTGTTTGGCTATGATGAATAATACTACTATAAATATTCATGTACAAGTTTTTCTGTGGACATGTTTTCAGATCTTTGGGGTGGGTACTTAGGAGTGGAATCCTGAATCGTATGGTCAGTCTGTGTTTAACTTTTTGTTGTTGTTCATTCACTAAGTCGTGTCCTACTCTTTGTGACCTCACAGACTTCAACACGCCAGGCTTACCTGTCCTTCACTATTCTTGGAATTTGCCCAAGTTAACTTTTTGAGGAAGTGCCAAACTATTTTCCAAAACAGTGGCGTCATTTTACAGTCCCCAAAACAGCCTATGAATGTTCTAATTGTCCACATTCTCATACACACTTGTTATTTTCTCTCTTTTTTTTTTTTGTATTGCCATGCTGTTGACTGCTAAGTGATATCTCAGTGTGGTTTTATTTTCATTTCACTAATGGCTGGTGATATTGAACATCTTATGTGCTTTTTAGTTAAATTTTTATTTTACCAGTTTCATCGAAATCAACATAGGCTTTCAACAGTGCTGACTCTGTTGATTATATTCTCCATGAAACTCCTCCTTTCATCAATTTTGGAACTTACCCTCTCTTGATTGGCCTCATTCTTTGCTGTATCCTTAGTCTTAGTCCTACTACTTCTCTTCCCAGACTTCAAATGCTGAAGTGTTCCAGTTCTGTAGCTCTGCACACTCCATTTTTTGCATGACATTTATATCCCCCTGAAATTAAGTTGTATATTTATTTACTTGTTTATTTTCTGCATCACCCATTGCAGTATAGTTCTAAGGAGGCAGTGACTTTGTCTTGTTTATTACTATATCCCTGGTTTCCAGAATAACACCTGGTTCTAAATAATTTTTGCATGAATAAATCTATTAAAAAATGTAGACAGATGTTATCTGAATAAAGAACAGAGATCTCCGTAATTAAATAAGCTTCTGGATTGCTAATTGAACAAACGTAACCGTGTGTCTTTTGGGTGCCTCTTCTGTGACAGTGTACTGGTGAGCATTGTGAAATTGTAGTTGACCATGAAAAATTTTTTGGTATGTAGTGCATCATAGATTTTTAAAAATACTCTTATATTGCAACATTTAATTAGAGGTTTTATTAGCACTTAGAAAAGTCAATTGTGATCACCAAAGCTCAACATGAATTCACTAAGAACAACTTAGGTCAAATTATCCCTGTATGTGCTGCTTATCAGAAGGCCATTCTATTGGAAGGCAATGGCAATGGTGTTCCTTCACAACAGCAAGGTTTTGAGCTGGCTTTATCATCACTTCCCTTTTCTGAGAAGTTGAGTGGGTTGTCAGGATCTTGTGATCGATCTGTCACTTAAGAATTTAAGTCAAGCCATCAGGCTGGGTTGAGATCTATGCCCTTGGGGGAAATCACCTGTATGGTGAGCTGTTTGCTTTCATCAATGTCACGGTGAATTTAAAGTGGTTACCAGTCATCAAGAGCAGCATTCCAAGACTGGGTGGTAACTGAGCCTATAGAGATAGCCCTGAACACTAAACCCAGGACAGCAAGGTAAAGGAACAGAGGTGTGGTGTGGGCCTGGACCCAGGAAGTTTCCCTAATGTAAGTTCACAACTACCTATATGTCCTTGGTGAATGAAGATGGGCATATTCCTAAGGACAAGGCACAGAGGGTGACCATTGAGAGGGAAGTCAGGCAAGCATTCAGGAATATGACTCCCAGAATGCAATAGGGCAGGCAAAGTAGTGAGTGACTCGGATGCCCATGTTAGCATGTTTTCAGGAGAGGAGGTCAAGAACCACATGGATAATCTGAACCAGTGGTTCTCAAGGTATGGCCCTGGACCAGCAACATTGATATCACTGGGAGTTTGTTCGAAATGCAAAATTTAAGGGTCTAGTGATCCGTGTTTCACCAAGCCACAGATGCATGCTCAGATTTGAAAACCACTAGTCATAGCAACAGAAATAAGCTTTAGCAACAGGATAACTTTAATATTCCATTCAAGAAGCTTCATAAGTATATTCCCTTCTGGTATGGGAACCAACCCCTGAATGTGATTTCTACTCTATCTGCCAGTTAGAAAAATAATAAACATAAGTAAAAAGTAAGAGTAATACTACTGCAGTTATGTGTGTTGAGTATCACTGCTGCTGCTGCTAAGTCACTTCAGTCATGTCCGACTCTGTGCGACCCCATAGACGGCAGCCCACCAGGCTCCCTCATTCCTGGGATTCTCCAGGCAAGAACACTGGAGTGGGTTGCCATTTCCTTCTCCAATGCATGAAAGTGAAAAGTGAAAGTGAAGTCGCTCAGTCGTGCCTGACTTAGCGACCCCATGGACTGCAGCCTACCAGGCTCCTCTGTCCATGGGATTTTTCCAGGCAAGAGTACTGGAGTGGGGTGCCATTGCCTTCTCCGGTACTGAGCATTACCTATGTACTAAGCAGCAAGCTAAGGACATGGTTAGCTGATTTGGTCCCCTTAACAACTCTGTGCGGTTGAAATGGTTGCAGTCCCCATTATCTGTAATGGTATTGAGATTCAGGACTTATGAGGCAAGACCACACAAGCTAGTAAGTGGAAGTTCCAGAAGTTGCATTAGGCCCTTTGGCTGCAGAACACTGGTCTGGAATACCTGATTATTAGAAAGGCCAAGGTAGATGGTGGGTAGGTGGATAGATGGAAGAAAGGAAGGAAAGAAGGCAAGGAGGACAGGAAGAAAGAAGTAGAGAAGGAAGGAAAGAGGAAAGAAGATGGAAAGGGTAGCTGCAGGCTTAGGAAGTAAAGATGGAATGAAGGATAGGCTCTTTCCATGTACTATGGCATTTTTCCAGTCTTGCTGTTAAGTCAACTAGCCCGTGTGCGTCAGTCAGTTTCAGTGTGGGCTTATCCAGCACTGGTTCTTTCTAAGAGTTTGGCTCCATGGATAGTCAGTGATAGGCTCCCCCCTGTTGTTTCTTCTCCCTGTCTCCCACTGCTCACCTTGTCTTTGTGACGTAGGCATGTGCTCATCCCAGGTGCTAAGGAATCCGTAAATGGCTTTCTCATTAACTGGAGAATATTCTGGGAAAAACATGTGACTCTTTGGGGACCGTGTGCTCAGAGGCTGTTGTGAAGCTCCTGTCTGCTTCATTCACCTTGGACGGTCTTGCTCCCTGCCTCTGCTTTAATAGTGTATCATTTTCTCTTCCTCCTGCAGCAAAGCCACAGGGACGCTTAATCTCACAGTCTCCAGAGGCTGTTGGGAGGCTTGGAGCCTGATCGCTGTAATCAAGAAGGGGTGGGTATGATCAGAGACTGGGTCTGATTCTTTGTCTGCTTCTCCACATTTAGGCTTTTCCTTTTTGCATTCCTCCCCTTGGTTTGTAATAAAGGAGGGGACATAGCTCAAGGGCAGGCATGAGGTTTAACTTCAGTTGAAGTACAGTAGAGGCTATTTGGAAAATAAAACTTTCAAATGGCAAGTTAGCCTTGAAGGATATATTGAATTAGATATGCAGTGTGCTTTGATTCATGATCTCTGCATAATAGCATTGCTAAGTATATTACCTGGGTGCTTTAGTATACTAGAGAAATGGGCTGTTTAAAAGATTAACTTCACAGAATCAGTGTTAACGTACTGATGAAGAATGTGGGAGTAAGAGCCAGATTGGTGGGCTTCCTGCGCTGACCCTACCACTTCCGGTGGGCCCTTGACCTCTCTGAGTATAGATGCTCTCATCTGTAAAATGGAGATCAAAGTAGAACTTTGTAGGGGGTTATTTAGATCATTAAATGAGACAAAAGCCAAGCACAGTGCTTTCTTACAGTAATTCAACACCTAATAAGTGAGAACTATTTACGTTACTATTATATGATTATTATTTGAAGTCCTGGCTCTGTAATTTGGTTCATAGTCCTTTCTACTCTCGCTCATCTGCTCTTTGCTTATGCAGTTCTCTGTTAGCCAGTTCTCATTTCTCAGTTTCAGAGTCGCCATGGTCACCTTTGAAGACGTGCTGTCATTTCAAAGCACTGGCTAAATACAACCAAGACTGACAACTATGAATAATTCCACAGAGCCCCTAAAACACTGGCATTTCACTCAAACTCTCGTATATGCCACCACATTGTCCTGTCTTGTTTTTTTGCCTCTCTCCTCTCTGCAGATTTCAGATATGATTACTGGAGATGATAATCATCTTCCTCTGAAAAATAATCCAGCAGGAACCCATGTGGAGTAATTGGACTTCACGAGAGCATCGCTGTCAAGTCTCGAAATATATGAGGAAATAATCACATTTTATTCTTTCTTTTATTTTTCAGCATGTTCACGTCCACATTCTTCCAAGGAAGGCTGGAGATTTTCACAGGAATGACAGCATCTATGATGCGGTAGGTCTGCTCTCTCTGATCTTACTGTTTGATCACTGGTGCCATCAGAGTGATGAAATCAATCTGATGAATCAGGAACACTGGAGGTGTGGTCTTCAGTGATATTCTACCCAGTAAGACTTGGAAAGGGGCCGTAGAGGCCAAGAAGCCAAGAATGGCCACTGCAGAAACTGAAGGCAAATGAATTACAATGATTTTCTTTTTCAAATGAAATCTGGCAGAAGCCAGGTGTCCTTGTGATTTCTGCCCTGTCATTTACCAGGGCACTGAACATTTGTGTGGAGATACAGCGCAGAGGTTCCATAGGAGGTAATTTAGAGTGCCACCAATGGAAACCGAGCAGATTGATGTATGACTTTTTTTTAGTTGAATACTACATTTAGTTTTAAAACCACTTTGAAATCCAGTTTGTCTTTCCTAATAGCATTTATTCAGAGTGGGACTTTGAATTGTGGCCAGCAGAAACTAGGTTGATTTGAACGATAATGTTGCAGGAAGGGTGACCCCTTCCAGGGCCTGAGAGTGTGCTCTTGTCTCACAAGCAGAAGTGAATTGTCCAAGGAAACACACAGGCTAAAAAGAAAGACACTTTACTGGGAAGAGGCACCTAGTTGGAAAGCAGGAGGGTAAGGGAACCCAGGAGGACTGCTCTGCCACGTGACTCGCAGCCTCGGCTTTTATGGTGATGGGATTAGTTTCCGGGTTGTCTCTGGCCAATCATTCTGACTCACGAGTCCTTTCCGAGTCCCTTACCCTCACCCTCACCCTCACCCTAACCCTCACCCTAACCCCAACCCCTAACCCTAACCCTTCTGGGTGGCCCACGCATGGCTCAGCCAAGATGGATTCCAGCCAGAAGGACTCTGGAAGGTTGGTAAGACATATGGACTGGCATCTCCTCTCTCCTTTGGACCTTTCCTGATTTCTTCGGTTTATGGTGGTTTGTTAGTTCCGAGTCCCTAACCAGGACCTCCTGCTGTAAGGTAACCCATGCAAGTGACTCATTCACGTGTCTTCCTGGCCAGGGCAGGTGGCCTCAGTCAGTGTTTCACCCAACAATAAGAGGGTGACCCCTGTGTCATAAGCACTGAGCAGTTAACTTATTACTTCCCTTCAAAGATGTAAGTGTGGCCCCAGTGTAGAGATGAACAGCAAGAGCCAGGAGATCTGCTCCTAGGACCACACCTACATGAGAACCTGGGCGTGTCTGTCTGTGCTACGTGAACTGTGCAGTCTGTAATAGATGTGTTGGTGTGAAGAAAAAAGAAATGATTTCAGTGTGACTATTTCTTCTAGCTAGGAAAGGGCACATATGTTCCCCACATGTAAGAGCTGATCAGATGGTAGTGGGGGCCTGGGGTGCTTAGTTGGGAAGGGTTCTGAGGCTGTTCTGGATGCGTCTGCCATGGGTATCAAATATGAGAGAGGAGCCATTTATTTGACACTCCTGTTCTATCCCTTTGAGAATAATGTTTCAAACACATTTTATAATTTTAATTGTTTGTCATGGTACTCGACCTCTTTGATGATTCCCATCTGGTTTCCAGCAGTCAGAAACTTTTTTTTTTAATTTATAGGGATTTTTATGCATCTTTTAAAAATATGTTTATATTTATAAGGTTTCTTTGTAGTAACTAAGTATTAAAATGGCTACCCAAACCCTGAAAATTAAGATCAAGAAGTCAACAGTTAGTAATGGGACTTATAAATCATTTATCTGGGAGTCACTGAATTCTCCGAGGTGACAAGTGAGCATGTCTGGGGCATCTCTCACTGTCTTAGGTATCCTGTGTTTTCCAAGGGCTGCAGTCCACCTGTGTAGGGTAGACACAGTCTAATCACTGGTTCCTAAGTGCTGCTCTGTAGACCAATTGCTGCAAATCTCAGTTCTCAAGAGGTCCTATTCCCAGAAATACTGAACCAGTATATTACAGAGCCACATAAGAGTCAGTAATTGTATGTGCATAAGAAAGTCCCCAGGAGATTCTGATGCATGGCTAGGCTTGGGAATGTGCTTTCCTCCCAAATGTATACTTTCTCAAAGTTATGTCCTATAGTATTTTAAACTGAACTCATTTTCATTGGATGTGGAATGTATTTTGGGGGTTAGTAAGGGCTTAGTTTGAGTTGGAAGAAAATTAGAATTATGGAGTAATTATAAAAGAGATGCATTTTGAAAAAATCCAAGTACTGATCTTATTAGCATAAACTGAGGTTAATAAAATGTTGCCAAGTACAGGCCATTTTAATGAATACATTAGCACATGATTTATATACAAGTGAATACTGCTAAAGTGGTATTAAAAGTACTTTAAAACACTGTTTTCTTAGACTGAACTGTCACCTTGAAATCTTGTTTGTATTTCAAATGTGCTTGTGACAAAAGCTGCAGGGCTACCTTTCAGCCCTGGTGGAGACACGGAGCCCAAGGTCAAGGTTGGCACGTGGCCTTTCTCTCCCCTCTCACGCTTTTGCTCTCGTGCGTACCCTCTTCCGGGGTCTCCAGCCCCACAACACGTGTCCCTACCTCCTACCTATTAGGAGAAGCTTCTCAGGAGAGGTAAATGCTAAAAGAGTTGTTGTTTTTTTTTTTTTTTCCTCCCATTACTTGGTGAGTTATAAGTACCCAGTAAGGGAAACTGCTAAGAAACTTGAAGAGATTGAACTTTGGAGACAGCCAGAGTTAGGTTCCAATTCCAGTGCCACCTACTGCTTGTGTGACATTGGACAAGTCACTTAATCCCCTTGCCTTTAAAATGCAGATATATATAAAACATACTCTTCAAAATGTTGTTGCATGTAATATATGATGTGACTGCGGGGGTCCTCAGCCTCCAGACTGTAAACCTGTACCTCCTGTCAGATCAGAAGCAACATTAGATTAGAAATAAAGTGCACGACAAATGGAACATGCTTGAATCATCCGGAAACCATCCCCTCTACCCATGGTCTGTGGAAAAATGGCCTTCCATGAAATTGATCCCTGATCCTGAAAAGGTTGAGGACTGCATGAAAAGCTTACTGCAGAGACTGGTGCATACTAAGCATTTATGAGTAAGTAACTGTTTCTCTTCTTATTAATGCTATTAGTTTTGTTTTGTTTTTCAAAAAAACAAAAACAGCCACAGTGGGTCAATGGAGAACCTGGATTTGAAGCCAGGTTATTGGATGCCCCCACTGAGCACTTTTTTCAAGGGTCAGATATCCAATTTTCCCTCTGTTTTAAATCATGCATTTTGAGATTCATCTTCCTCTTTGTGCAAAAATACATCTCCAGTTTGAGCACATAATAAGATAATGTCTAGAAAGCAGCATGAGAAACATGAGGCATTACACAGGCGTTATTGGTACAAGACGTAACGGACATTAGACTGAGTGATCTTAATCAGGAGTGATGGAGCGATGAGGGGCAGCATTCTTTATCCTGGTGGGAGCACTGGCTCCAGATTATGCATCTCTCCATGAAACACAGCAAACAGGCTGCCTGGGAGGGCCGGGAGTGGAGTAGGGACGGCAGGAGACAGAGCTCCGTAAGGCGTAATTGTATCCCCACTGCTGCAGAAATAGAAGATGATGCCTGCAGAAGCTCTGCATTACAAATGGGCTAGGAATGCTGTGTTCTCCCCAGGCGCTATTTGCAGGATGGTGACAAATCGGAGAAGGTTCACAGAGGTGATGGGGATGACAGAGCCCGGAAACAGTTACCTGGGGAGTCACTGAAGGTGAAGATGTGTTGTCTGAAGAACATGTGTGGTTCGTAGAGGGAAGGCAATAACAGGTTACCATTTCTAAATACCTGAAGGGCTGGCAGGTAGGAAAGGTATTGAAGCTGTTTTAAATGGTTCCAGAGAGCAGATCTGGAACTCTTAGGCGTCCAGGAGGCAGTCACCAGTTCCACAGAAGAGCAGGTCAAATTGATAGAAACTTGTAAACGCTTAGAGTGCCTTGCGAGGAGGTGAGCTTCCCATCACTGGACCTATGCAAGCATGGAGAGGATGGCTGTGTTTCTTCCGGACGACTTGTCAATCCAGTTCTTGGATGGGCCACATGGTTCTGTGACTCCTGTTTTTACCTATCTGGCTATTTCATCTTTAGGTTACATAAGTTCTGTAACAAATAGAGTTAGGGTTAGGGTTTTTGTTGTTAGTATTCCAGCATTTGGGTTGCTTCCTAATAAAAAATAGTCTTTCTTGTTCAGTTCATGGAAATATAAGCAATAACTCTTCCTTGACTTGCATGCGATTACTTGAATGATTAATCTTCTTCCCAGCCTCCTTCCTGGTTTTCCTCTGGCTCTGCATTGCCTTTGATGTTCCACAGGCTTTGTTTGCCTCCTCATGTGTGTTTTATTTTGCTTGTGAAGAGTTTTTTAATGACAGGCTCTATTTTGCCTGCAACACATTTTTAATGAGCCCGGATGCTATTAGGCATGTCACTCACTCTCTGGGTCACAACCACTGTTGGCCTCTTACCTGACTCGCCCCACTTGTTTTCACCTGCTTGGCCCTTGAAGGCATTTGAGTTTGCAATCTCTATGTCATGGCTCACGCTTCAAATATCACTAGTCCCCAGTATCCTCCATCCAGTCTGCATGCCACTTACCTGTAACACCTGCTTCACCTCCTTGCTCCCTTGTTTACAATGCCCTGGGCGAGTCCTTTCACGTCAACAGAGGGTCTGCCCACATCCCCAGTTCCTCTCAGTCTCATTCTCTCTCACCACTTGCTTTAGTCAAATTCTTGTTCTTTGTATAGATTGTTTTCCTCACCTGTGACTTCTTCCGTTTTCTCTTCTCCTTCATGCGGCTCCCATATCTTCTACCAAATCCAAGTACAAATATAACTTCCTCCAAGAGTCCTTTTTACTGATCCTCCTGCACCTCATCTAAGATAGCTAATCCCCTCTCCCCTCTGTGGTAAGACTATTGTATTTCCATGCTTATTTCTTCATAACATCACACTGAAAATAACTTAGTGTGTTATTCACTGCCCACTTCCCCAACTGTGCTATCAAGCCATGAGAACAGGGACCTAATCTGATACAGAACAGGTAAATAAATACTTGTTAAATGAGTGAATACCTGAAAGAACAGGGCGTTGAAATAGAGAAACTTGAAATTCTCTACTAGTCCTTACATAATTTAAAAGAAGAGAACATCTTGCTTTTCAGAAGGTCGATTTATGAATTCATAGCTACATTAGTTGAGATTCTGACATGGCATTATCAGCCATCTGAGGTTAATGTAATGGAGCATTGATGGAATGAAGTCTGTTGACCAGAAATCAGTGTACACAGGGCTACAGATTGCGGCACATCAGAAGGGCTTGGTGAAGTCGTTATAAACTTGTCTGATTGCTAAGCAATGTCAAAGCTGATAAGAAACCCCCTCTCAAACCCAAACTTGCTTGTCTGTAACAAACACATATGTGGGATTTGCTGACAAAAAGCACTAAAGTTTCTCCTCCTTTCTTTCCAACCTTGATTATCGTTTCTGAGTTTATCTTCATCTGCTCTTCCTCCAGCTCTCTGTCCCGAGTTTTCCCTTATGAATTTTGCTCAGTAATTTATACTCCTTATTTCAGAAGATTAGTCTGTCTTGTCTGCCTCAAAACAGTTCAAGCTCCATCCTTTCCAAGGCCAGACCTCTCGTAAAGCCCTGTCTTTGCAGTTCTCCATGCAGATCTTATTTATGTGGTGCTCCTAGACCCTTTCTGGTTATTTAAATTTCCATGAAATACATGAGACTTTCTCTGAAGTCAGTGGACCCTCCATTATCTTGACAAGTTGATGAAGATTATGATAATGACATAAATGTGTCCTTGGATAAGAGATCATGTACAGCTACTGTGGGGAATGGAAACACCCCTTGCTTAATGCCATGCTACATCATCTCATTAACCCAGTAAGGCTTGCCCTAGCTGTGTCCCAAATAAGCAACTCTCATAACTGTATTGGACAATTCATTAAATGTTTATGGGTGACATTGAATGGTTGTGATTGTGCACTGTGTATAAAACCCATTACTGACTAAGCAAGTGACTATTATTAAAGCCAATGTGACTAGCAATCAGCAATTGGAAAAACTCAACCATGAATTTCATAGACAGAGCAACTGTGGGTTCAAGCATATCATGGGAAACGATTGCTTGGCTAAACACAATGCATGAACAAAATCAATTTGCTAAAATGCAGGTCATTTGGCCCTGAGAGCTGCAGAAAACTATTATATTGCTGATAATATTTATTGTTGAACTTGGATCTCTTTCACACACCATTTGACAATGGGCTCAAAGTCCATGGGTCCCCAGTTGACTCTCCAAAAGGGAAGGAATGTTTCATTGAGACAGTTAATTAGCTTTTTTCCTCTGGGTTCAATGATGTCCTCATCATGCGTTTTGCGGTGTTGGAGAATTTCAGCTTGAAAACTTTGTTACCTCTTGGTTTTTTTTTAATTAATTTATTTTTTTGGAGGCTAATTACTTTACAATATTGTATTGGTTCTGTCATACATTGACATGAATCCGCCATGGGTATACATGTGTTCCCCATCCTGAAACCCTCTCCTACCTCCCTCCCAATCCCATCCCTCTGGGTCATCTGAGTGCACCAGCCCCGAGCACCCTGTATCATGCATCGAACCTGGACTGGCTATTCATTTCACATATGATAATATACATGTTTCAATGCCATTCTCCCAAATCATCCCACCCTCCCCCTCTCCCACAGAGTCCAAAAGACTGTTCTATATACATCTGTGTCTCTTTTGCTGTCTTGCAGACAGGGTTATCATTACCATCTTTCTAAATTCCATATATATGCGTTAGTATACTGTATTGGTGTTTTTCTCTCTGGCTTACTTCACTCTGTATAATAGGCTCCAGTTTCATCCACCTCATTAGAACTGATTCACATATATTCTTTTTAATGGCTGAGTAATACTCCATTGTGTATATGTACCACAGCTCTCTTATCCATTCATCTGCTGATGGACATCTAGGTTGCTTCCGTGTCCTGGCTATTATAAACAGTGCTGTGATGAACATTGAGGTACATATGTCTCTTTCAATTCTGGTTTCCTCGGTGTGTATGCCCAGCAGTGGGATTGCTGAGTCATATGGCAGTTCTATTTCCAGTTTTTTAAGGAATCTCCACACTGTTCTCCATAGTGGCTGTACTAGTTTGCATTCCCACCAACAGTGTAAAATGGTTCCCTTTTCTCCACACCCTCTCCAGCATTTATTACTTGTAAACTTCTGGATAGCAGCCATTCTGACTGGCGTGAAATGGTACCTCATTGTGGTTTTGATTTGCATTTCTCTAGTAATGAGTGCCAGTCCCAAAGAAAGGCAATGTCAAAGAATGCTCAAACTACCACACAATTGCACTCATCTCACATGCTAGTAAAATAATGCTCAAAATTCTCCAAGCCAGGCTTCAGCAATATGTGAACCATGAATTTCCAGATGTTCAAGCTGGTTTTGGAAAAGGCAGAGGAACCAGAGATCAAATTGCCAACATTCGCTGGATCATCGAAAAAGCAAGAGAGTTCCAGAATAACATCTGTTTCTGCTTTATTGACTATGCCAAAGCCTTTGACTGTGTGGATCACAATAAACTGTGGAAAATTCTGAAAGAGATGGGAATACCAGGCCATTTGACCTGCCTATATACAGGTCAGGAAAAACCTATATACAGGTCAGGAAGCAACAGTTAGAACTGGACATGGAACAACAGACTGGTTCCCAATAGGAAAAGGAGTACGTCAAGGCTGTATATTGTCACCCTGTTTATTTAACTTATATGCAGAGTACAGCATGAGAAATGCTGGGCTGGAAGAAGCACAAGCTGGAATCAAGATCAATGGGAGAAATATCAATAACCTCAGATATGCAGATGACACCACCCTTATGGCAGAAAGTAAAGAGGAACTAAAGAGCCTCTTGACGAAAGTGAAGAGGAGAGTGAAAAAGTTGGCCTAAAGCTCAACATTCAGAAAACAAAAATCATGGCATCTGGTCCCATCACTTCATGGGAAATAGATGGGGAAACAGTGGAAACAGTGTCAGACTTTATTTTTCTGTGCTCCAAAATCACTGCAGATGGTGACTGCAGTCATGAAATTAAAAGATGCTTACTCCTTGGAAGAAAAGTTATGATCAACCTAGATCGCATATTGAAAAGCAGAGACATTACTTTGCCAACAAAGGTCCACCTAGTCAAGGCTATGGTTTTTCCTGTGGTCATGTATGGATGCGAGAATTGGACTGTGAAGAAAGCTGAACACCAAAGAATTGATGCTTTTGAACTGTGGTGTTGGAGAAGACTCCTGAGAGTCCCTGGGACAGCAAAGAGATCCAACCAGTCCATTCTAAAGGAGATCAGTCCTGGGTGTTCATTGGAAGGACTGATGCTAAAGCTGAAACTCCAGTACTTTGGCCACCTCATGCCAAGAGTTGTCTCATTGGAAAAGACCCTGATGCTGGGAAGGATTGCGGGCAGGAGGAAAAGGGGACGACAGAGGATGAGATGGCTGGATGGCATCACCGACTCGATGGACATGAGTTTGAGTAAACTCCGGGAGTTGGTGATGGACAGGGAGGCCTGGCGTGCTGTGATTCATGGGGTCACAAAGAGTCAGACATGACTGAGCGACTGAACTGAACTGAATAATGAGTGATGTTGAGCATCTTTTCATGTGTTTGTTAGCCATCTGTATGTCTTCTGTGGAGAAATGTCTGTTTAGTTCTTTGGCCCATTTTTTGATTGGGTCATCTATTTTTCTGGAATTGAGCTGCAGGAGTTGCTTGTATATTTTTGAGATTAATTCTTTGTCAGTTGCTTCATTTGCTATTATTTTCTCCCATTCTGAAGGCTGTCTTTTCACCTTGCTTATAGTTTCCTTTGTTGTGCAAAAGCTTTTAATTTTAATTAGGTCCCATTTGTTTATTTTTGCTTTTATTTCCAATATTCTGGAAGGTGGGTCATAGAGGACCTTCTGTGATGTATGTCAGAGAGTGTTTTGTCTATGTTTTCCTCTAGGAGTTTTATAGTTTCTGGCCTTATGTTTAGATCTTTAATCCATTTTGAGTTTATTTTTGTGTATGGTGTTAGAAACTGTTCTAGTTTCATTTTTTTACAAGTCGTTGACCAGTTTTCCCAGCACCACTTGTTAAGGATACACCTTTGCTTCCTCTTCAGCTCATGAGAACTTTTAACTCAAAGAAGCTGGGTATGACATAACCAGCAAATAAATACATAATAGTGGTAATTGAATGATCTCAAATTCTCACTGAGTGGATCTCCGAGGGGTCTTTTGATAGCTATTTTAATGATAAAAGATCTTGGTAGACATCTGGCTTACGCTTACCTGTATCAGATTATTACTGAGTTCAATCTGTATGTCCTTTGGATTAGAGAAACACAGTTAGCAGAGTAGACTTTATCTGGTTAAAAATTATTTCCACCTATTTTTCCTGGTAGAGGTAAGAATTCAGGGAGGATGTAATTCAGATTATTCACATTTGGTGGAGTCTACACATGTGGAATGTTGAGAAGCATGGAAGGGTATGATGGTGGGCTGGGGGCCTCCAGAGCAAATCATGGCATCACTGGTCACTTCAGAGGAGAAAAAGAAGGAAGAAGGCAGAAGAGTAGCTGACGATGAGAGGACAAGGGTCTGCAGGATGAGCTGAAAGGCAAATGATGCCACCTCTATGGTTTTTCCTAGAGTTAGTTTCCAAAGGACTGCTACCCTGGGGTTTTCCCAAAGCTGCTCTTCTCTCTCAGTTGAATATGCTCAGCTACATGTTAGTGAGAAATAAGCAAGAGAAAATGAGTTACATGTTAGTCTTTCCCTAGTACCAAGTAAAACCACGGCGTCAAACTGTCCTACGCGCCCTCCCTCCTTATTTCCTAAATAAGGCTTTGTGTGTGCCCTCCACTGGGAATGCTCTCTACAGACACATTCCAGAAGAAACATATAAGGTACTTGCTAGTTAAGGTGGACGATATCTGCTGTAAGAAGTCTTGTTGCCAGGGTATCTTTCTGTCTGTCTTTTTCTCACAATTCTGTTCTTAGTTACTGTTAATTGTGTCAAACCTCAATTAATATCAAGACTTGAAGACTGAGACATCTTTGTGTTTTTTGTAGTCTTAATTAGGTTTGTAATCATAGTTCTTAGCATAGCAATCAATGAACAGTCTCTTACGAGGAGTGTCTGAAAAAGTTTTGATAACTTTGGAGCTCATGACCCACTAAAGCCAACTATCAAGATCTCCCCTAAGGGGACTCCCTGTTGGTTCAAGGGCTGAACCAACACTGGGGTTCCTTACTCCCAATACTGGGAATCTGGTTTCAGTCCCTGATCAGGGAACTGGTTGCCACATGCCACAACCAAGACGTGAGACAGCCAAATAAATATATAAATACATATTTTTAATAAAGAAGCTTTTTTTTTTATTTTAAATATTTTTTTAAATAAACATCACCCATAAGAAATTTTTTCAAATCCATTTTACTTGGAGAGTTGAGAGTGTGGGGAATGGGGATAGGAAAAAAATTATAGGAGGAATAAGTGCTGAGCAGAAATGGATAAATACAGCAAGAAGAAGAAAGATATGGATTAAACGCTGACACATTTCTATCAATATAAATTACAACGGCCTCAAAGAGGAAAGCCCCTAAATATTTCGCTTGATCTCTCTTTTAAAGAAGAAAAGCAAAATAAGCAAGAATTAGGGTGGAAAGGAAGATAAAAGCACCATTTTAAAGCCCCAAAGCATTTGAAAAGGCCTTTGCTGTTTTTCAGTTCTCATCTGTCATTCATTAAACGAAGAAAGATGAACTTATTCAAATAACCTTTATAAATAAATCCCATTACCCCTTAGCTTGGAGCAGGGCTCAGTCTTTAAAACTATCGTGTCTTGTACACGAGCAGAGATGAACAATAGGCCTCTGAGTTGCCAGCTTCAGAGAATGGCACATAGAACCCTGGAAACATAGCCTGGCATTTGTAATTGCAGCTTGGGTGACCACAGTGTGTGCTTTTGTTACTATCGGGTTACATCTATCTTCAGTGCCCCCAGTCTGAAATTTGCACGTTGCATTCTAAAGCAAGACTGCCCCATATAGATAGACTATGAGTTACGTACACAATTAAAAATGATTAGTAGCCACATTTGCTGTTGTTCAGTTGCTAAGTTGTGTTTAACTCTATGTGACTCCATGGACTACAGCCGGCCAGGCCTCTCTGTCCTTCACTAACTCACGGGTTTGCTCAATTTCATGTCCATTGAGTCGGTGATGCCATCCAACCATCTCATCCTCTGCCACCCTCTTCTTCTGCCCTCAATCTTTTCCAGCATCAGGGTCTTTTCCAGTGAGTTGGCTCTTTGCACCAGGTGGCCAAAGTGTTGGAGCTTCAGCTTCAGCATCAGTCCTTCTAGTGAATATTCAGGGTTGATTTCCTTCAGGATTGACTGTTTTGATCTCCTTGCTGTCCAAGGGACTCTCAAGAGTCTACTCCAGCACCACAGTTCAGAAGCATCAGTTCTTTGGCTCTCGGCCTTCTTTACGGTCCAGCTCTCACATTAAAACAAGAGAAAAGAAATAGGTGAAATTAACTGTAATGATACAATTTTTAATCCAGTATAGCACAAATATTATCATTCAATATGTAACTAATATAAGCCATTGTTAGTGAGATAGTTGCACCTCTTTTTTGTTTAAGTTCTTGAAATCCAGTGTTTTTAGCTTTTCCAGCACAGCTCAACTCAGACTAGCTCCATGTGGTTAGTGTCTCCCAGACTGGGTGGTGCAGTTCCACAATTTATTCAATCCAGTTAGCCTCATTAGTTTTCATAAGGTGTGGTTTGATATAAAACCTCTCAATTTGTTCACCCTTATCCTCCACATCCAGAGGACAGTCATTTCTTTTCCCTGGTCTTGAAAATGATAACATAAGAATTATGTCGTGTAATAATTGGGTTAGGTTCTATCATCCTTGATCAAGACTTTGTTGAAGTTTTAAAGGTTGAAAGGACCTCAAAGATAACCAAATGGATCCTGCTACACAAAGTTTATTTATTATTATTTTTTTATCTTTCTGCTAATAATATCATAAGGGATGCTCCAAGAATAATCCATGAATTTTGGAGGACCATTTAACCACTGTTTCTGAAGGTCATCACTTTTCTAAGGGTGGCCCAGTTAAACATTATTCAGATGGCTGAACTTTCCTGTTCCACTTTTGAAAAGAAACACATTGAATGGCTTTTTGAGTCAGTATCATCATCTAGGGGTTGAGACTGGGGCTCTGACTCCAGATCTCCTGGGGTTCATTCTCAACTCTGTGTTCTTGTACAAGTTGCCCAACTTTTCCTATATCTCAATTCCCTCATCTATAAGATGGGGAGTGTGATGAGGCTGCTGTGATAATTAAGTGTTATTACATGTAAAGCCCTAAAACAATGCCTGGTGGACAGTTAATGCTCAGTAAATATTAGCTTTGATAATTGTTGTAATTATTGATGTTATCATCATCATCACCCTGAGGTCATGTTGGAAGCATTCTAAGAAGCTGCTGGGAGCGATGAGGAGTCTCATGGGACAGAGACCACCTTTGCTGGAGACCCCAGAGATTTTTGAAATCCAAAGAACCCATTAAGGGGAGATCATACAGGTTCAGTGTCATTGCTTATGACTTTTATCATGCATGCCTGTGGGTGAGAAGCCTTCACAGACACAGCAGCTCAGTAATCTGTGAGTACATTAAATTTTTAAGCTGCCCCAAGTATGCAGCCCACACTATCCAGACATTCAGGCACAGTGAGGGACTCCTTTCCAAGAAGAAGAAATTCTGACTTAAGGTTTCATTCTGTCTTTCAATTTGCTTTAGATTTGTGGCAAGCAGTGCTTTATAGAGATTTTTATGACCCCACCCCCAACTTAAAAGAGCAAGTTGAAAGATGCCTAATTTTCTTTCTAATGAAAAATCTCGAAAAGGCTCCTACACATGCATAGGTCTAGATTCTATGCATTGGATCAATACAGTAACTTGTTACAAGTTCTTTAATAGTGAATTGCTATTTAAATCTCAGTGTTTTTCATGTTCCTCATATTGAAATGGGGAGAAAAAAATCTAATAGATTTGGGCTAATGGATAGACAACAGATTAACAGTAATAAATGATTCTAGTTCTTCATCTTTGTTCCTAGGGAGAAGACTAATGAAAAATAATAATAGAATTAGTATTGTTATTTAATGAGAGTCCACAGTGGATTGGAATCTATGCTGGGTGATATGCATATATTACTTTAATCTTTATAAACCTCACTGGATAAGTATCATTAATACCATTATACGGAAGCTAAGTTTCACAGAGGGTGTTTGCCTTACCTTTTAGCCAGCTTGTGGCAAACTTGTTTATACTAAAATTTGTTTGACTACAAAGCCTTTGGTCTGAGGCAAATATTAACTTCCCTTTCATGGAAAACTCGAGGATAATGAAATAAGTGTTTTTCCTAGAGGCTCTACCTTCCAGTGCTAAACTTTGAACAATTTCCAGAACTGTTTTCAACTTTAGAGACATTTGCACATACATGCACACACACATACACCTCACATCCTAGCTTTGCACTCAACCCCAGAGGTCTTGACACATGACTGCTAATCAAGTATGCAAGATTTAAAATGTGAGCAATTGGCATTTTCCAGAATTAGACATTTTCTCTGCTTTTAGTATATAAGCCCCTAGCACCCATTTAGAAACTTTATTATAGTTTTTTTGTTTGTTTGCCTTTTTGTTTAACACGAAGAAGTCATTAACACACTCTAGCCAAGCTTCTACACTTTCCAAGGCCATCCTTTCTGAGTTGGTTTTGCACGCTGAACCTCTTAAATACTTTTGCATGCCTTATAATGTATTCATGTCATGGTAGCACACTAAAATATTTAAAAGGAAATTGTTGCCTTTTTTCACCCCCCTCAAAAAGAAACAGTCGTTGCTTACAACTCTCAATGGACCATAAATATCTTCTAGGCCAGCTGCCCCAGTACCTGTTGTGAATCCTTCTTACATTAGCAGTAACTAAGGAACTCATAGAATATTCCCTTTACACTGAAATGAAGCCTTGATCCAGCATCTTCTTTTTCCTTTCAAAGAATTTTAGTTCTTCTTAGAAAACTCTTCAGGTATTAAAGAGAAATTTGCATGTTTGGGTCAAATTCATGTATGAACTTTGAGCTGGCTTCTCCAGTAGTTTTGACCATACCAGTTTGTTGCAGGAAGGGGAACCCCTTCCAGGGCCCAAGTATGGGCTCTTGTCTAACTTTCCAAAATGAATTGTCCGAGGAGACACGTGTGCTGACAAAGCAAGAGAGTTCATTGAGAAGGGGCATTTGGGCGAAGAGCAGCAGGGTAAGAAACCCAGGAGAACTGCTCTGCCACGTGGCTCACAGTCTCGGGCTTTATGATAATGGAGTTAATTTCTGGGTTATGTCTGGCCGATCGTCTTGCTTGGCCCGTAGTCTCACTCAGAGTCCTTCCTGGTGGCACGTGCATCTCTCAGCCAAGACGGACAGTGAGAAGGAGTCTGGAAAGTTGATGTTCTCCTCCTCCTTTTGGCCTGTCCTCAGTTCTCCCAGTTACTTTCAGTGGCAGCACCCTGTTCCTTACCAGGATCTCCTGCTGTTAGACACCTCAGGCAAGTGGGCCTGGCCAAGGTGGGTGGTTTCTATCTATAGTTCCCTAACACAGCCGCCCTCCACCTCCCATGGTTCAGGCAGTAATGAGAGTGATGGGGAATGGCAGATGAAGCTGAGCTCGCTTGCCAGCCACTCACCTCCTGCTGTGCAGCTCAGTTCTTAACAGGCTGCAGACTGGTTAGGGGGTTGGGGATCCCCACCCTAACAGGCTGTTGTCAAATCGGAGGCTGAATGTTTTTAGCAGCCTGAAATGATGTGATGAGCAATCTGACCTGTCTTCTTAGACCATTTCCCATCCACATAATGTGTCTACTGTTTACCTTCCTTCCTTGTGGCCCTGGAATAGCGGCTTCTTTCAGAACTCATCTCTGAATCAAGAGCTTAAGGAGCTTGAAGGGGTTTCATCTATTGGTGATCTGGTCTAGGGCTGAATGAAACTTGTTCATTTAATTACAGGGTTAGAAGTTAGGTGTCCTTGGTTGGTTCCCCCCGTTCAGTGGAGAGGGAGGATGTGGTGTGATTAGGACTGAGCATGCTGGTGAATTAGTGCATCCAGTAAAATACAGGCGGAGCAGGGAATCACGTTTGCCTCCAACAGATAAGTAATGACAACACCGAGGTGCGTGAAGACCTGGTAATTCTTCCAAAGTCATAGAAAGAATAAGAAACAGACCTGGGATTCATAGTCAGGCTTTCTCTTTCCCGAGTCTGAGTTCTTGTTTACTCTGCTGCCTCTGAGAATGCCCAGAGGCGTTCACTTCTGTCCTTTCTACCTCCTCATACCCGGTAAACCCCACTGCCTAATGGAAGAGGCTCGCGAGGGGTACTTGTTCTGCTGAAGCCCCAGCCCTCTGAATTCAGAGCCCGGACCTCCCATTCCTCAGCTCTATTGCTTTCTTTTATCAGTTGCAGCCTTCCCTCTTTTTTGGGGGGAGGTGGGGGCCGGGGGGAATACCTTCCTATCTATTGAAACCTCCTCTCTACAATGATGTATGTCAATTGTTGCTGAGTAAAACTGAAGGGAAAGAAACAAACCACAGAAAGAGCCTATGCCGTCATAATGAGGACAGCAGTACAAAGTATTACATTTCCTGAGATAAGAAAGTATTTTTCAAACTAGCTAAGCCTGATGGGAAAAGAATGAGATTTTTTAAGCTGAGATCAGGCTCACTAGAAGTAAGGCTTTGCTGGTAGCTCCAGAATCAAATCACAAAGACTGGCTCTAGACCTGGTACTGGTTTCTGGAATCTACTTGAAATTACTTTGCTAAATGGCCAATGAGGGCTCCATTAGCTCTCTAAGATAGACCAACCTAAGACGGAACAGTTCACATGCACCTTCATATTGTGGAAATGTGTAACACCCTGCCAAGAGAATAATAGATATTTATATTTTGTCCTGTCTGGGCTCAAAAATGTTGTTGTCTGTGTCATAGTGTCCATATTACCTTGGGGCATGGGTCCATAAAGCTTGTATAACTTCTCTATTTAATCTGAATAATCATCACCTGGGAAATAATTTAAAGGCCAAATAATAGAAGAGTCTACTTTACTGGTATATGTTCATATATACAAATGAGTGTTTTGAAATATAAAAGATTGGAATATAATATTGAGGGGGGAAAGTGGCATGTAAATCAAGAATAGAGTAGAAGCAGACGTACCTAGTAATTGCAAGCGGTCATGGCTGGCAAATGGAATCGTAGATCACTCCTCTTTCTTTCTTTATGCTGCTGCTGCTAAGTCACTTCAGTTTTGTCTGACTCTGTGCAACCCCATAGACGGCAGCCCACCAGGCTCCCCCGTCCCTGGGATTCTCCAGGCAAGAACACTGGAGTGGGTTGCCATTTCCTTCTCCAATGCATGAAAGTGAAAAGTGACAGTGAAGTCGCTCAGTCGTGCCTGACTCTTAGCGACCCCATGGACTGCAGCCCACCAGGCTCCTCCGTCTGTGGAATTTTCCAGGCAAGAGTACTGGAGTGGGGTGCCATTGCCTTCTCCGTTCTTTCTTCATACTCCTTGGCATTTCCCAAACTTTATATAATAACTGAGTAATGATTCTGTAATGTAAGGAAAACACTGAGCAGCAACCAAGTGGTGAACAGAAAGACACAGACTTTAGTTTTGGAAAGGATCTCATGGGGGATAGTCGTTTGTGACCTACCACTTAATTGACGGATGGCCTTTTGGGGGCTTCCACTCTCAGACTTTTTTGAAAAAAAAAAAAAAAAAAATTTTTTTTTTCAGGATAACATTTTCCCTGACTTCCTGCTCTGAGAGGCAGGGGAAAGGATACCTTAATACAAGCTCTCATACCGCTGTGATGTCCTGTGGTCTCATGTTCCCCATCCATTTGATCTTGTCTTGGATTTCCCCTCCACTGCTGAGTCATCTCTTCTCTTTCTGAGGGTCATTTGAGTGTTCAGTTCAGTTCAGTCATTCAGTTATGTCTGACTCTTTGCGACCCCATGGACTGCAGCACGCCAGGCTTCCCTGTCCATCACCAACTCCCGGAGGGAGCTTACTCAAACTAATGTCCATCGAGTCGGTGATGCCATCCAACCATCTCATCCTCTGTCATCCCCTTCTCCTCCCGCCTTCAATCTTTCCCAGCATCAGGGTCTTTTCCGATGAGTCAGTTCTTTGCGTCAGGTGGCCAAAGAATTGGAGTTTCAGCTTCAGCATCAGTCCTTCCAATGAATATTCAGGATGAATTTCCTTTAGCATGGACTGATTGGCTCTCCTTGCAGTCCAAAGGACTCTCAAGAGTCTTCTCCAACACCATATTTCAAAAGCATCAATTCTTTGATGCTCAGCTTTCTTTATTTTGAGTGTAACAGTCATTAATTTAACAATCACCAGCATGATTACAAAAATGAAACGCTGTTTATTCCTCAAACTTAGTTTACGTCTGAGCTATGACAGCAACCATTTCATCATCCCAGAATCAGGTTTTCCAATGCAGGTTCAGTGGTTTCTCAGTCAGCTCAAGCCTATAATTATGCCCCATTCTGGTGTATAATCTCTGTATTCAGCGTTCTGGTCCAACTGTTGTAAACATTCTGTCACATGAGGTGGACAGGGATTATGTGCTCTTTGGCATTTGGTGTCCAAGTAATCTGCCTTTCCTGGTCCTTGGGTGTATCCCTGGTCAATGACAACACCCATAAAGAGAACAGTCATCTTTTGAGGGTGGCTATTATTGGTCTTTTGCATCCCTAAGGTGTCCATGGTCCTGATATGGCCTCTGGTCTCAGCACATGAAGGACACCTACTTTGTACCCTTGGCCAGATTTTCAGTACTATTCTCATGAGCATATACACACACACACAAAGAAATGTTCTGTTCTTCCAAACTTTCCTGAGGCCTTCAGGAGATCAAGGAATCCCCAGCAGCCACTCATGCTGTCACCATAGTCCTTCATCACTTTCTTTACAGAGCTGTTTACTGTCAGTGTTCTAGATGGGGAGAGCAGAGTCGAGTCCACTCTACTCTTGGATCCCCAAATCCAAAGGGAAGATTTTGTAGGGGGAGCAAAATTTGCCTTCCTGAAACCTGTCTCTTTGGCATGAAGATTAATTTAGGTTGATGATTTTTAACCAACAGAAGACTCAGGATGTCTTTCTTTTTATCTCCCTCTTAGATGCCCAGAGAATTTAGTAAAGGATCAGTTCCTAGAATAGAGCTATCATTGGAGATATCTGCCAAGGTTATGGGCTAGGTGTGGTGAGGGAATCTTGAGGCAGAGCCTAGAGATCAGGGACTCTCCATGTCCAGTTGTCTCTGGCTAAGTCACTTTAGTCATGTCCAACTCTGTGCAGCCCTGCGGACTGTAGCCCACCAAGCCCCTCGGTTCATGGGACTCTCTAGGCAAGAACAGAGTGGGTCGCCGTGCCCCCCTCCAGGAGGTCCTCCAGATCCCAGGATTGAGCCTGCGTCTTCTACATCCACCTGCATCGGCGAGTGGGTTCTTTACCACTAGTGTCGCCTGGGAAGTCTCTCCCTGACCCCAAAAAACATCTCTTTACCAAACACTTGCTTTCCCGTGGTCTTGTGAATTGCCTTCCTCCCTTTTGAAATCCCAAATCATCAGCCCAAATATCCCCTTTTATTTTTAGTTGAAGATGGTATCGAAGGTGGGTATTTGGGCCATTATGGTAAGTTCCTCAGTTTTCTGGGGTCTCTCCCAAGTATACATGTTATTAAACTCTTGTTCAGTATCTTCCTGTTCATCTGTCTCATGTCAGTTTAATTCTTAGACCAGACAAAAGAACCTAGAAGGGCAGAAGAAAATTTCTTTCTTCATGATATTTTCCACTTAGTCACCCAGAAGGCAGAATCTTGGCCTCTCAAGGTTGTCTGCATCCTAATCTCCAAAGCCTGTAAACATGTTACATGAGAAAGAAGAGTTAAGGTAACAGGTTGTGTTAACTTCCATCAGCTGACCTGAAGATAGGAAGATCACCCTGGATTATCCAGTGGACCTAGTATAACCACACAGTGCTTAACTGTGGAAGAGGACAGAAGAGTTGGTATCAGGAGTGATATACCATGAGAAAGAAGCTCCTGGTCATCGCTGGCCTTGAAGATGGAAGAGGCCATGAACCAAGGGATGCAGGAAGTCCCTAGAAACTGGGAAAGGCAAGAAAACAGATTTTCCCCTAGACTTCCAGAGAGGAACACAGACCTGATGATACCTTAATGTTAACTGGTTAAGACCCATTTCAGACTTCTGGCCTCCAAAACTATTAGATGTTACATTGGTGCTGTTTTAAGCCACTAAGTTGGTGGAAATTAGTTACAGTAACAAACAGAAAACTAATGTACAATAAGTGAGTCCCCTACCGATGAACCTTCAAGTTTCGAACTTTCAAAGACAAAAACGTGTGTTCACATGTCCGATCACGTTAGTTAGTTCACGTGTCTGCTGTACATTGTTACATATATGCATCCTCTGCAGGTGCTTGTGCTTTGTGTACTTGACAACCACATTGCATAGAGTGCAGTGGCATAGCATCTTTAATTCAAGCCCAGGATGTCCAAAAGCAAGTGTAAACGCAGCAGTGATGTGGCTGGTACTGCTGTACTTTCCAGAGTACTGTACTGTAAGATCAAAAGTGTCTTCTTTATTTCTGTGCTTGTTTTTTATGTATTATTTGTGCTGAAAATTATTATAAACCTATTACAGCCAACTGTGTTTGTAGGCTACCTAGGCTAACTTTTTTGGATTTATGAACAAATTGGACTTTATGAACACGCTCTCAGAGCTCGTTCGAACATAGGGGACTTATTGTATCAGGAAAACTCAGGATTCAGCCTGGAGTTCGGGGTAAGGGGAAGAGTAGAGTGTGTCGCCCTAGTACATACACTTGCTTTCTCTCTTTCTGGGTTTCTCTCTCTTAACTCTGATCCTGCTCCAGTTTGAAACTTCTGTTGTTGTTGTTGTTTTGTTTTTTTTTTTTTATTCAAGTCTGGGCACAGGCAGGTAGAGCTAATCCCTCTTCCTTAGTCCTGCGTGAATTATTTCTCTCTCACACTGCCTTTTGCACTTAGAATCCAAGTTGGTGAGGGCAGGAGACTACCGTTACCCAGTAGAGATGCTTTCACTCAGCTAGCAGAGAGTCAAGAACTAAAGGACACGTCAGTGAGTGCTTTGAAATACTAACTTGCCTCCTCTGGCTAAGAAATGAGCGACAGCGAGTATGGAGAGAGTAGGAACCCCTGAGTACTGCAGGGCAGTGCGCTGTGACAGAGGTCCAGTTGCAAAATGACCACCTTCCCTCCTGCCTGTAGAGGCTCACGTCCTGGCACTGCTGCTAATGAGACCCTGGTCAGCTCCCTTTGTCTGGGTTCAGTTTCCCTGTCATCAAACTGAGAGGCATTCGTCTCATCCAGGTCACCTCTAAGCATACCTTCTGCTCTGACACTCTGCAATTCCATGACACTAACTAGTTCAACTGAGAAAGAACCACTGGCCCTGAGGACTCCTTCCCTTTGATTTCCGCACGGAGGCCGCATTAGCATAGCGGAAAGGATATTGACACCGCAGTTGACTTTTAAAATTCACTGAGAAGGAGAGATGAAATGAAAACATACCAGATGGAATGTGAGCTCCCTACTATTTCAAAACTTAGACATTTCCACTATATGCTGGCACAAAGGAAAAATTAAATATCATCTTGAATGCTATTTACAGTTTTCAAAGTGACAACAATAGCCTTTCAAAAGGAGGAAAGGCTGTTCTAAGATTGATTCTAAAGCCCTTGGAATGTTATTTTATGGTTGGAAATAAGATAATAATTCACTGGATATGAGAATAATAGGGAGGGAAAATCAAACAAGTGGGGCTTCCCAGGTGGCTCAGTGGGAAAGAACCCACCTGCCAATGCAGGAGATAAAAGAGATGCAAGTTTGATCCCTGGGTTGGGAAGATCCCCTGGAGAAGAGAATGGCAAGCCACTCCAGTATTCTTGCCTGGGAAATCTCATGGACAGAGGAGCTTGACGGGGTTACACGTCATGGGGTCGTAAAGAATTGGACATGACTAAGCAAATGAGCATGTACACACAATCATGGGGGCAGCTGAGACATAGCTGTAACCCGACCACTGAGTGATTGGGACTTCTGGGAACCAATCCCAAGAATCACTCTCAATTTGGCTCTTTGTCTCATGCAGTCACTAAATACATTTTCAGTGTCTTTGATTTTTAGGGCTCCCACTGGCTATGGTTCTCGATCCATTTGAGTACAGACCCCTTTGAGAATGCTGCTGAAGACTGGGGAGTTCTTAGCTAAGAAAAAATTTAAATATTTACACAGATACCTTAAAGAATTGCATTTAATATTAGTATTTTTTTTAAGTCTCAGGTTAATAATACCCAACTTGAGGTAGAGAGAAGAATGTTCTCAAAGTCTAGTAAACGAATAAGATTGATTTTGTGCCAGAAGTTGTATGCACACAGTCACATACACATACATGTATATACACAAGACAGGGAATTGTGTTCACATCCTTGAGGCTCATTGGGTCCACTCAAGATCCACCTCTCTCCACTTAAGAAGGTTCAACTATTTAAATATTCTCTCTTAGAGCAAGTGTCAGAGTATGTGAAGAGAGAATGGGGTCTTTTGAAAAGGAAATATTCCCTAGATGCGGGGTGGTGAGTTCTGTTAGTGAGCCCATGGTTGAACCCACCAACCATCTGATGGTTGGATCTTTCACCTTCTGTTTAATTAAAAATTCAGTTTCAGAATCACACAGTAGCTTCCAAAAAGCAGGCCATACTGTTGCACATAGCATTAATATTTGCACTTTTGAGTTTGTGAATTGACTTGATTTCTGATGTCTGAGGATTATAGAATATAATCTAGGTATAGAAAACAATTATCTTGACACTTACCTATCATAAATCTTCTTGAAATATTGAACAGCCTTTAAATAAGTTGTAAGAATTGGATTTTTTGTCTTTTCTATCAGCGAAGTTCCATACTCAATTTTTTTAAATTCTCTGATATGCTTGTCATGGTTATTTGTTAAGTGCAAGATGACTCAGATTGTGGCTCTGTAATATCTACAATACAGTTTGAAATTTGAAAATTTTTCAGAGTTGTTGAGCTTGTTGATTTCATAGTGGTTGGGGGAAAAAGTAATATAAAATATCTAAGTTTGCAAGTGCCATCTTTTTTCATTTTCAATTAACATTTTCTATATAGTCACCTCATTTCTAAAAGGCTTACTACTTGGGAGGTTCTAGGTTAGTTTCATTCAGGCATTTAAATGCAAGGGAAAAGTTGCTCAAACTTCAAGCATCTGAAAAGAGAATGCAACCCTTTTCCCTTAAAATGCCCCCCTCTTCTGCCCATGCTTACTCTTGGCACCCCCATTCTGAACGATCCAGTTCAGAAAACTTGATGCACCTCCAGCATCAGCTTCATCCTTGAATTTTGTCCTTGAGATAGAACTTGTTGTTCACCAAGTTGTTTGTTCATCAGTGTTTCCTGCCAAACACCTCTCATGGTTCTTCCTATGCATGGCTGGACAGAAGTCTCAGGATTCTACTCTCTGAGGTTTTTCTGGGCCTTTCCCAAGTTTCCCAAATCATGTTCTCAGGCTATTTCTGTCTTGATAATGGGTGAAATTAGAGAAAAATCTCAATTTGTATTCTTTCCCTAATCTATTACTGAAGATTGGGGTAGGAGGTGTCGATGCAAGTCCAAATCACACATTTTCAAGGTTCATAGATTGATGTAACATGAATCCGTACTTCATTTCCTTTTATTGTCAAATGATATTCCGTTGTATGACTCTACCATTTTGTCCTTTATCCATTCATCATTTAGTGGCCATTTGCATTGTTTTTACATCTTTATCAATAACACCATTTGTGAATGATGCTTATGAATCATGATGCTATAAATACCCCTATTCATTTATGCATGTCTATGTGGACCTATGTTTTAATGTCTCTTGGGTATATACCTAGGAGTGGAATTGTTGGATCATATGGTAACTCTATGTATTTGAAGTACCATCAGATTATTTTCCAAAGCATCTCTACTGTTTTACATTCTTACCAGTACTGTGTGAAGGTTCTAATTTCTCTGCATTCTCATCAACACTTGTTATTTTCTTTTTGATTATAGTCATCCTAATGGGTGTGAAGTGGTATTTTATTGCAGTGTGATTGGATTGGCCATCCCAAATGGCTAATAATGTTGAGCATCTTTGCACATGCTTATTAGCCACTTGTGTGACTTCTTTGGTGAAATGTCTGTTCAGATCCTATGCCGATTTAAAAAAATCAGATTGTATGTTCTTGAAAAATCTTCAGAGTTAACTCATTTAACCCTGAAAAGTCTCTCTGGGATTGGCATGTTTACCTTTATTGCTGTAGGTAAAGCAATTGAAGGTGTTCACTCATCAGCCCAGGTTTCCGTAGACTGCACGAACAGACTAGGACCGAAGCTCTGGCTTTCTGACTCTGACACAAGGACATTTCCCAATAGTGTGCCTCCTCTTATATTTACCATCATTGCACTTCAAAAGTAAAACAGTGAAGAATGACAGTAAAACATACGTTAGTGCAATAAAGTTCAAAAGGTAGTGTAGAAACAAGCAGACTTGATACTATAAAGGGAAAGCAGGGTCAAATGAGAACAAAACTAAAAGCGTAAGGACAGTGAGGGACCCGGTTAGCAGACAAAACATGATGTACATTTTTGTTTCTTTGAATCACACTGGCCACACAGTAGGAAGAAAAACAACTGAGCTCAGGGTTGTCACATCAAGGGAGAACTACACAGGCTGCAAACTATTTGGCTTAAGGCAGAAGCCACCCCTGGTCTTGGTGTGTGCCTGGCACATACAGAATGAGCAGTTCAAGCACAGGAGGATGGCTCTTCTCTCACTCAAGAAGAGAAAAGCCATTCAATTTTGCCTAAATCTATAACGCGTCCTAGTGTGGCAACTGCCTGAGTGCTTCTTACGTATCATGTGGCCGAAAGACCGGGTCACCTCACCTGTTTTGCTGTCCAGCCTTCGTAGTTCCTGGGAAAAACCATTCACTGGGAGAAAGACAGAGACAAAGTGCCCTCAGCTCTCTGGGCCTAATCAGGACTGAAAGCCACTAAGGGCCTGTTACTTAAATCGCTGTCACTATCAGGCACCGACCTCAGAGGTTGGAGCTACACAGAGAGATGAGTCCAATAGGCACTGTCTTATATTGTCCCTGTTATTGTGCTCAATGTCAGTGAAGAGCAGGTGAAATGTGTCTACTCTGCCTTCCTGTTGCCTAGCTCAGGGGTTAGCAAACAATGACGAGTGGCCCCTTGGCCTAGTTTTGTAAAGAAAGTTTTATTGGCACACTGCCATGGTTGTTTGTTCACAAATGGGCTGCAAAGCCTAAATTGTTACTTTCTGGATCTTTACTGAAAAAGCTTGCTGATTCCTAGTCTGGCAGAGTGCCGGGCCCACAACAGCTGAAACTTCCATTGATTTGCATCTTTTTAATGTTACTTAATTGGCACAAAGCTACAGGCACCCTTTGGGAAGTCAAATCTTTGTTAGATCCACTGAGATATACTCTCCCTAGTGAGGGTGCCTGCAGAGAAGGCAATGGCGCCCCACTCCACTACTCTTGCCTGGAAAAATCCCATGGACGGAGGAGCCTGGTAGGCTGTAGTCCACGGGGTCGCTAAGAGTCAGACACGACCGAGCAACTTCACTCTCACTTTTCACTTTCCTGCATTGGAGAAAGAAATGGCAACCCACTCCAGTGTTCTTGCCTGGAGAATCCCAGGGACGGGGGAGCCTGGTGGGCTGCCATCTATGGGATCACACAGAGTCGAACACAATTGAAGTGACTTAGCAGTGAGGGTGCCTGATGCTCATGGCTAGGTGCCAGGAGAAGCCACAGTGCCATTGTTTTCTTTAAATGATTTAAACCTCTCCTGTCTGCCTAGACCAGGAATGTCAGCCTCCCCCAGCCATTATCCACCTACTCAGATGAGATCATTTTCCATTTGTTACAGTGTCTAAGAAGTTCACCATTTTACCTGCATCATATCAAGTGCCCACATGTGCCCTTAGTAACCTTAGCTCTTATCTCTGAAGTTCATTGCTGGTAGAGGAGTGAAGCACAGAGGGGTTATGTCACTTGTCCAAGCTCTCTCTTTGAATCACACTCAGGGTGTAATCCAGGGCAGGGAAAAGGTGGAGGGATGTGGCTTTATCATGGAGAAACATCAGCAAGGACCCTGGTGATAGTCAGACCTGGGGACTGAACTTCCTGCTGATGCCCAGTATCACCCATTGGAATCTTGGTCTCCTCATGTATAAAATGAGGCTAAGAGTATTTTCTAGGTCCTGGGGTGGTTTGGAAGATTTCATCTGACAGTGTTTCTTCATTGCCTAATAACAGAATACCTGGCTTGTGATGCTCACTTAATGTTAGCAGCCATTATTATTTTTGCTGTGTTGTTAAGAGTGTTGCTGTTCTTATTCTGAAACTTATTTTATTTCTGTAAGCAAGAGGACAGTGTCTGAGCTTGAGCTTTGTGGCTCTTCATGCAGTGTCTGAAGTTGAAAGGTAAAATGCCCACAGAAGACAGACAGAGTCCACGAGTGATTAGAGTTGGCTAAGAGTAAGAAAAGAGAATCTGTAGGTTGTATTTATTATCTAAAAGACACAGCTGCATATTCTATTCTGTTTCATTGTTGCCAAGCAGGAATGTGGGACTAAAATTGCCAGAGCCAATTATCTTTCCTAGAAATGTTGGAAATCTTTAGTTTTTAACACTGAAAAGCAGTTTCCATTAAAAAAAAATACACATGACAAAATACTGCCAACTCTGAAGGTCATAACTGGTTTGCAACTTCTTGTGTGAAGGCAGCAAAACCTTCTCTGGGGAAGAACTTTCTTGGGAAGCTCTGCTCATATTTGTTCATATCTAAAGATGGTTTCACTGTCTCGCTTGAGCATCTAGCAAATATTTGTCAAAAAATTCTCATGTTCCAAGCACTCAACTAAGTATTTAGAGATGAGCCAGACAGATTCCCCTCCCTCAAGAGATTCTCACCTAGTGGGAGGATCAATGTCATAAAATAACTAATACAGTATGATAAGTATATATTCTGGAGGTCCATACAGCTGCTATAGAGGGAACAGGAAGGGCAGTCTGGAGGAAGGGGCATTTGAGTTGGGTCTTGAAGGATGAGCAGGAGTTTGCTGGACCAGTTAGGAAAGGAAGAAAGGGAGCCATCTAGGCCTGTGTTATGCAACCACCAGCAGCCCCTTGCCACATATGGCTGTTTAAATTTAAATTACATAATAAATCAATAAAATGAAATGCTCAGTTCCCAGGCTACGTAAGCCACGTTTCAGGTGCTCGGTGGCCACATATGGTTAGCAGCTACCATATGAGACACTGCAGAAAATTCTAATGGCCAATCAAGAATTACAGTGTCAAAAAAAGATACAGATACCCCAAGACACTATCAAGTTCAGAACACTGTAAGTTTTGGGGTGTTACTGGAGCAATAATACTTGGAGTCAGGTACGCAGGAGGTAGTAAGGATGTGTGTGGCAGTTCAGCCTTGTTCTTCTGGACCTTGATTCTGCTTAATTCAATATGCAGCCATCTAACCATCCTCCCAACCATTACCAACATACTGGCAGCATTTTTTTCTTATAGCTGCTATATGTTCAAATATATCACACGATTCTAAAAAAAAAAGCAACATTATACTTGTACACGCTCCATGTTTCTGCAAAGGGTGACACACTTACTCTTGCCTCAGATACTGCCTGTGAATATTAACTATTTTAATGATGTTTTTCACAGAAACAAAAATTAAAAAAGGAAAACACCCAATTTTTTTTTTTTCATTCTATACTGGTCCTCATTGCTGAACCGTATTTGGAGACTTGTAAAGTCATTGCTGTGGTTATAGTTAGCATTCTTAAAATCCTTGTACTTTCATTATTTCATTGTCTCTTTGCTTCTTGTTCAATTGCTAAGTTGTGTTCAATTCTTTGTGACCCCATGGACTGCAGCACGCCAGGCTTCCTTGTCCTTCACTATCTCCTGGAGTTTGCTCAAACTCATGTCCATTGAATCAGTGATGCCATCCAACATCTCATCCTCTGTTGCCCCCTTTTCTCCCTGCCCTCAATCTTTTCTAGCATCAGGATCTTTTCCAATGAGTCAACCCTTTGCATCAGGTGCCATAGTATTGGAGCTTCAACTTCAGTAAGAGATTTAAAAATGTAGGATGAATTTTAATTTAGTTCTCATGAAGAGACTGAGAGAGATTTATAATAAAAAATTGTTAATTTTATTTCTGAGTTATATTTGGTATTGATGAACCACTTTTCTTTATTATTTTGATGATCAGTCTTATGTAGGATTGATCTCAGTTAAACAAAGAATGAGATTTGGGGTTTAATTTAGAAATGCTGGGAAACTCTCCTGCAAGTGACAGTTAACACATATTTCCTTCCAGATGATGTCTTTTTTGCTCTTAGTTTACATACCCATTTACATATCCATCCATTCATTCTTCAGAGCTCTGTTCATTCAGCTGGTATCCTTATGTTGTGCCAGGGACTGTGTTTGAGATGCAGCAGAGAGCAAGACAGTCAGATTTCCTGTTGTCACAGAGTGGACATTCTAATGGGGGCGGCATGGCTAATGCACAAGTATAACTGAACAAATAAAAAATAACTCGCTGATTGTGCCTCATAATCTGAAAACAATAAAAGAAAGTGATCTGTCTGATAAAGGCGGGGAGAAGGCAGTTCTCGATTCTGTGTTGTCAGAAAATTTCTCCTGGATGAGTTGACTTTCAGCTCAGTCCTGAATGATGTGCAAGTGCCAGCCATAGAAGCATTTGGAAGAAGAGCATTCCAAGCCATAGCACAGACTCTCAGAGGAGAAGGAACTGGGGCATTGATTCCATAGGAAGATGGCTACTCTGCTTAGAACGTGAAGAGGTCAGCAGGTACCAGACAGTATAAGGCATTTTAAGCTCCAGTAAAGACTTTAGCTGGAGGAGGAAATGGCAGCCCACTCCAGTATCCTTGCCTGGAAGATCCCATGGACAGAGGAGCCTGGCGGGCTACAGTCCATGGGGTCACAGAGAGTTGGAGACGATTGAGTGACTGAGCATACAAGGACTTCAGCACGTCTTAAACACAGGGATGATGTGCCTGATTGGTGACTGTAAAGTGTTATTACCCTGTGTGCAGAATGGAAGTGAGAAGCCAAGATCAAAAGCAGGGTGACCCATTAGACATGTTGATGATGATGGCTTGGGCATGCCTGGTAGCAGTAACAGTGGAGAGAAATGAGTGGATTCTAGAAATAATTGACACAGCTTACTGCTGGGTCTGGATGTGGTACCGGTTACTGCCGTGGAGAACACAGGCGTGTCAGAGAAAGGGACAGATTGATTGAAGGTGTCTAGTGTGCTAGGTGCCCCCAAATCGTGTTTGCCTGTATCTTCTATTTTCACCTTATTTTATGTGGCTTTGCTATGGAAGAAATACTTGTTCTGCTGTGGAGAAATATGATAACTTGCATTGTTTTCTACTGTTATAGTTCATTCACTCCACAAAAATTAATAAAGTCCTTAACAAGCATGAGGTTCCATGCCAAGCACTCTTGATGCAACAGTTCCTGCCTATGCAGAGTTTCCAGTCTAGAGAGGGAAACGGTTAGCAAATGAGTCCACACGGATTTGTGTTCCATACTAGTGCCGAGTTTTACCTCTGCAGTATCAATGTATTGAACCAGATAATTCTTTTTTTTATGTCAATTTATTTTACTTTTAATTATTTTTATTGAAGGATGGATAATGTAAAATGCTTTAGTTTCAGGTGTACGACATAGTGATTCAAAATGTTTATAGATTATATCCTGCTGAAAGTTAATATAAATTAATGACTTTATTTCCCTGTGCTTCCCTGGTGGCTCAGATGGTAAAGAATCTACCTGTAATGCGGGAGACTTCGGTTTGATCCCTGGGTTGGGAAGATCCCCTCGAGGAGAGCATGGCAACCCATTCCAGTATTCTTGCCTGGAGAATCCCCATGCACAGAGGAGCCTGGTGGGCTGCAGTCCATGGGGTCAACTAAGAGTCGGACACGACTGAGTGACTAAGTATACATACATATTTCCCCGTGCTGTATCTGTGTAGCTTATTAATTCTATGCATCGTGGTTTCTACCTCTTTCTCCCCTTACCTTCTCTTGCTACCCTCCCCTTCTCTCTCCTCGCTGGTAACGATTAATTTGTTCTCTTTATCTGTGAGTCTGTTTCTGTTTTGTTATATTCATCCACTTGTTTCATTTTTTAGATTCCACATATAAGCAATAATGTACAGTATTTGTCTTTCTCTGACTTATTTCTCTAAGCATAATGCCCTCTCTGTCTGTCCACATTTTTGCAAATGGCAGGATTTCGTTCTTTTTTTGTTTGGGTAATCTTACACACATGTATACGTTTACCACGTCTTCTTTATCCATTCGTGTGTTGATGGACACTTAGGTTGATTCCATATCTTGGCTGTGGTCAATGGTTCTGCTATGAACACTGCACTTCATGTATACCTTCTAATGAGTTTTCATTTTCTTCAGATATATACCGGAGAAGGCAATGGCATCCCACTGCAGTACTCTTGCCTGGAAAATCCCATGGACCGAGGAGCCTGGTAGGCTGCAGTCCATGGGTTCGCTAAGAGTCAGACACGACTGAGCGACTTCACTTTCACTTTTCAGTTTCATGCATTGGAGCAGGAAATGGCAACCGACTCCAATGTTATTGCCTGGAGAATCCCAGGGATGGGGGAGCCTGGTGGGCTGCCGTCTATGGAGTCCCACAGGGTCGGACACGACTGAAGCGACGCAGCAGCAGCAGATATATACCCAAGTGTGGAATTGCTAGATCATAGGATGGGTATATTCCTAGTTTTTTGAGGAACTTCCCCTACTTTCTTGTACTGTGGCTGCACCAATTTAAATTCCTACCAACAGGGTACTGCTGCTGCTGCTGGTAAGTCGCTTCAGTCGTGTCTGACTCTTCGAGACCCCATGGACTGCAGCCTACCAGGCTCCTCCATCCATGGGACTTTCCAGGCAACAGTACTGGAGTGGGGTGCCATTGCCTTCTCCCAACAGGATACTAGGATTCCCATCTCTCCATACCCTAGTTGGTTATTTGTAGACTTTCTGGTGAGAGTCATTCTGACAGATGTGAGGTAATAGCTCACTGTGGTTTTGACTTGCATTTCTCTGAGAATTAGTGAAACTGAGCATCTGTGTGTGTGCCTGTTGGTGCATCTCTCTGTCTTCTTTGGATAAATGTCTATTCATGTCTTCTGCCCATTTTTTAGTCAGATTGTCTTTTTGATATTGAGCTATATGATTTGTTAATATATTTGAGATATTAACAACCCCTTTTCAGTCATATCATTTGCTGATACTTCTCCCACTCAGTAGGTTGTCTTTTAATTTTAATTTTATCAGTGGTTTTGTTTACTGTGCAAAAACTTTTAAATTTAATTACATTTATTTGTTTATTTTTGCTTTTATTGCCTTTCCCTTAGAGAAATCCAAAAAAGAATTGATGCAATTTATATCAAAGACTGTTCTATGTTTTCTACTAGAAGTTATATGATTTCTACTAAAAGTTATATGATTTCAGATGGTTAAATTCATATTGAGTTTATTTTTATATGATGTGAGAAAAAGTTCTATTTCATTCTTTTACATGTAGTTGTCCAGCTTTTCTAGCTTCAGTTATTGAGGACACTATGCTTTATCCATTGTATATACTTGCCTCATTTGTTGTAGACTGATTGTCCTTAAGTGCACGGGTTTATTTGTGGGCTGACCTAAATAATCCTTAGCTGTAGAAGTGGGGCCGTGCATAGTAGGATGTTTAGAAGCACGTCTGGTTTCTACCAGCTAGGTGCCCCCAGCACCTTCTTCCAAGTTGTGACAACCAGAAATCTGTTCAGACATCATTAAATATACCCAGTATGGCAAATTGAGAAGTCATGCCTTAATTCCAACCCATGTTGCCTGATGACAGAAAGCAGCAGAAGCCCTGATACAGTAAAGTTCAGAAGCCTGTTCTCATCACCTGTCAGGTCTGAGAGTGTCCCCTTGCCTCTTAGTAAAAGCAAACTGTCATGAAGGCAGCTTGTAACACATGAAATGGAACTCATGTCCTTTTGATCCTTTATTCAGTTGGTTGAACATAGGAAATGTGGAATCACATGCTATTAGTAACCTAGAAGTTTAAGTGATTGTTTAAATCAAGATGCGTCAATTTTGAGCACTTTGTAGCACCCTGAAAATATGAATCATTGAAAGACATTTTGAACTCTCACAATCTAAGGGTGTTATAACACCACATTTATAACACATTGCACTTTGGAGATTAGTTCTACAAAGTTCATGTGTTCATTATATCATACAAAGAACTATATGGATTTTATTTATTCCACCCCTCCACTGCCACCTTGACTTCAGAGGATGGTACTTGCCAGTTCTACTCTTTGAGTTGAGGAGCAGATTCTAGAATCTAGTCAGCTTTGGGGGCAAAAGACACATCACAGCGATACTGTGCAATGTCAGTTACAACAGTGGTGATTAGTCCCGCTGGTGATGATGCTAACACTTATTAAATGACAAATATGTGCTAGACATTGTAAAAGTTGCCTAAAGTATAATATGTATTCAATGCTCATAACAATTCTGTAGCGTCATTGTTGCTATTTTTACCATTTTGTGCATGGTAAATGAAGGTTAAATATCTTGCCCTGTGGTAAGTTTTAGGAAAGTGTGTCAGTCATTCAGTCATGTCTGACTCTTTCCGACCCTATGGACTATAGTCTACCAGGCTCCTCTGTCCATGGGATTCTCCAGGCAAGAATACTAGAGTGGATTGCCATGCCCTTCTCCAGGGGATATTCCAAACCCAGGGATCGAACCCAGGTCTCCTACAGTGCAGACAAATTCTTTACATCTGCACCACTGGGGATACCCCAAAGTTTTAGGGCTAGGATTCAAACGTCAGTGTGTCCTCAGCATCCATGCTCTTAACCTCTGGAGGCACTATTAATTGATCAAGTAATTATTTTTCACTGAGTCCAGATATAGCCTTAGAATCATTTGCAAAACAGGCCACTACTGCTTGATTAGACTTGATATTTGAGAACAAACCTACTTGCCCATCAGTACCTTAGTTCTCTCTCCTCAAGTAGTAGGCTTAAATTCTTCTGAGACAGAATGTGGGGTTGCTATAGATACATGTGAGTTGATGGCCAGTTAATTTGTAAGGCCAGGTAAAAACGGTTGACATATTTCTCCTAAGTAACATTTTAGGTTCCTCTGAAATTTAATCAATAGAACTAGTACTTTTCTGCTCTGTTGTCTTATTTCCCTTTTTCATTTTACAAAGGCAGGTAGAATACCTTTTTTACCAAGGTGGCATTCAGCAGACTTGTGATGTTGCTACATTGCAGGTCCCAGCCTTAGACCCTTGAAGATGACCCCAAGTGTCTCCATTGGTGGGGGATACCTTTGAGGATCAATTCCAGTAATGTTTGTTCTAGATGAGAGTCTACAAAATCCAGTTTAGCTTCCTGCACTAATTTAGTATATGTTATATTCTTCTTGAGTTAGAAAGAGCTGTGTACAGCAGTCTAAATCCTGAGGGCTGTGGGGAGACGGCCTTGCTTCTGATTCTTGCCATGTGACCCTTTATTTCACTCCGGGTAGAGCAAGACTGGGCTTGGTCGCCAGCTGGCACTTTGAAGCCTGAGATGGATTCTCTGTGCAACTAGTGAGAACGACACTGGGAGAGTTAGGTGTCTTTCCCTGCGGATGATCCAAGAACATCAAGTAAAACAAGTGGGCCAACACCAGTCACTGCTTCTGTAAACTGGAAGGTCAGAGCTTGGTGGCATGAAGATAATAATGCCACCAACTGGACCTGGACCACACAACTGACTATAAAATTATGAATTTTATAGACGCAGTTTTACAATGTGTTCCGAGAGCCCAGCTTGGCACTCTGTGATGGCCTAGCAGGGTGGGATGGCGGAAGGGAGAGAGGCTCAAGAGGGAGGGGATATATATAAAATTATGATTGATTTGTGTTGTTGCTTAGCAGAAACCAACACAACCTTGTAAAGCAATTTTCCCCAATTAAAAAAAGAAGAAGCCACCAGTTCCGGGTACTGAGACCTTAGGGAATTCTCTAGCTGACTGAGAAAGTGAGTTGGAATCCTGAATTGATCAAAAGAAAAATTGAGGCATTTTATAACTAGACAGAGGTGTTCTGTAACTATACTGATATGTACAAAGTTTTAATGGTTTATTCATGGTGGAAACATTAAAACTGAATATTAAAAAAATGTAGTGAGTTATAATGACTGTGTCTAATGGTGTTTCATCTTTCAAAATATGACTTTAAGACTAGTTTTCCAAGTTTCTATACCTATTTTTATGCAAAATACAAAAAGTACTTTTCAGGGATCAATATTTTCAGGATGTCCGGGCATGAGAAGGGGTCTTTCCTGATGTGGTAAAGAATCCGCCTGCCAGTGCAGGAGATGTGTTTGATCCCTAAGGTGGGAAGATTTCCTGGAGGAGGAAATGGCAACCCACTCCAGTAGGGAAATCCCATGGACAGAGAAGCCTGGAGGACTACAGTCCAGGATGGCACAAAAAGTTGGGCACAACTGAGTGACTGAGCACAAACATGAATATTTTTATGATTCGTGGATCAGTGGTTCATTTTCAGTACAGTCTTGATTTTGCCTGGGTTTGATCTTTAAGGATTTCCAACTCCCGCTAAGTTATACAACTGTGGCATAGGGCCACAGTTCTTTTCCCTTTAAAAAAGTAGTTGAACAGATTTCCTGGCATTAATCATGCCCTATTTGCATGTAGGTCCACAGTACTCTCTGAGAAATAATACTTTGTAACTCTTGGTTTTCACATCTGGCTTAATTTTCCAGCTCTTGACTTTGCCTGAGTCTCATCTGCTCCCTAACCTCTTCAACGCTGGGACTCAAGAAAGTGATGACTTCAAATTTACAGTTGTTAAATAGATTGTTAATGACCAAAGAACCTATCAATCTTGCTGACCAGAATTATATTTAACAAAGAATACCGCTAATTACTGGGCTATTTTGTTGATGGTTATTTTAATTGCATGGACGGCCCTTCTTGGCATGGAGAGCCATTAGGCAGGAGAGGCAAGAGACAAGCCATCATGGCCAAGTGGTGCTGAGGCGGGAAATTGGACTCCGGAGGGCAATTTGTCAGTTTGCTTAAGAGGTTCAAAGCTTACTCTGTTGTGCTTAAACACCACTGCCTGTTTCGCTGTGTCCCTCCCAATGATGTAAAATCTGTTAGTTCCACTCTTACATTCTTCAACTTGCAAATTATGAGGTCATTATTTTGAACTGGCTGAGGCAATTCAAGTGTCCCAGAAGGTATGAACCTTGCTCACTCAATTTATGGATGGGACTATAATTTCACATCAAATCATTGTCAAATGACGTATGTAGCTTCTAAGTTTACTTTTATCTTTTTTTCTCTAGTTTGCAAACAGTGAATTTTTCATGTGTCTACTAAACAGCATTGCTCTAAATTCAATAGTCCCTTAAAAGGAATATGTTCTATTCAGGAAAATCAGAGTGGATGTGATTCCTTGCTTCCCAGGTAATTCAATACAGGAATTCTTTTCATGGGTCATTCTTTATGGATGTGTAAAATGATTTCATGTACGACATCCATGAAGACCCAATCTTTAAGAACCTTTTTGTTTCACAAAGTGTTAGTCACTCAGTCATGTCTGACTCTTTGCAACCCCATGGACTGTAACCTCTGTCCATGGAATTCTCCAGGCAAGAATACTAGAGTGGATAGTTATTCCCTTCTCTAGGGTATCATCCTGACTCAGAGATTGAACCTGGGTCTCCCTCATTGCAGGTAGGTTCTTTACCATCTGAGCCACCAGGGAAGCCCTTTGTTTTATAAGGCAAGACACAAATGCTTATCCATACACTGCTGGGCCTCAGAGAGATGACTCAGATGGAAAGCTTGCTACTGGGTGACAGACATGGAGAGGCTTGGTGGATCAATATGAAGGGAACACAGAGGCTCACTCCATGCCTGCCGTCTAGCAAGATGTAGTCTAGCAAGATGTCCTGTGGTTTCCTGATCTGAAAGTGTTACTTGCTCAGTCATGTATGACTCTTTGTGATCCCATGGGCTGTAGCCCACCAGGCTTCTCTGTCCACTGAATTCTCTGGGCCAGAATACTGGAGTAGATAGCCATTCCCTTCTCCAGGGGGTCTTCCTGACCCCAGGATCGAATCCAGGTCTCCCACATTGCAGGCAGATTCTTTACTGTCTCAGCCACCAAGGGAAGCCCCTTCCTGGCCTGAAGGAATTAGCTAACATTTGTTCACCCATGTTGGAGTGATGATTAACATCTTGGAAGGACCGTCCATTTCACGTCTATAGCTTCTGTACTGCTCACCATGCCACTTACTCATTTGTCATCTTCCATCAAGAAAAATCCTTATGTTGGAGTCTAGTCCACTAGACAGTCACTATCTTTGCCAACTTTCCTCTGTGCTCTTGCAGAATGCACCCCTCCTTTTTTTCTGCATTGTACATCTTATGGTGAGTGGTCTGTGACTGTGTCCCGGTGAACTCCTGAGGGTGGAGGTCACACCATGTTCCTATTCGTCTCCCTGGTTCTTGACATTTCCACCACCATAGAGTTGGCCCTTAACCTCTACTGGGCAGCTGGAAGGTTGGATTAATAGTCTTCAGCTCTAGATGTTGAGGTTTCTGGAAAGTATATAAGCCCTTGGAGGGGCTGGTGTGTGTCACACCAGTTTGGGAACTTACCCTTGAAGAGTGCACTGTCTTCATTCTCACCTTACGTTGGAGGAATGCTGAGTGTGTGTTTGTGTAATTACATCAAAATTGATGGCAGTCACCTAATGCAAGGTGCAGGTGCGAGTTACCTTAGACCATCACTTCCCAAAGTGATATTTTCAGCAGTGAAGCAGAGGAGGGAAAAATGAAGAAAAGTCTGTGGTAAATAACCTTGTAAAATGCACAGCTAAACAAAATTAAATATAATTCTTAATTGCAGAAATTCTCACACCTTAGGATTCTTCCTGAAACTTTAAAAAGAGATAAAATAAGCAGCATTTCCAAGAGTACTCTGAACCATGGTATTTCTTTTTCTCTTTCTCTTTCTTCCTACCTCCCTCCCCCCCTTCCAGTTGCGTGGTAATAGTGTTTCAAACATCATCCTTGGGAACTGCTGATTTAGACTGCTAGGATTCATTAACTGGTTTGGCTGATTTCACAGTAGTAAAGAGAAAGATTGAACTGGTTCTCATTTTGTATTGAACTGGTTCTCATTTTGTATATAAAGTAACCATTTTCCTTGTAAAGCTAACAAATGAGCTTCAGAACAGGAAATGAAGTGAGGCAGCCTTGCTTGTTTGGGGACCCTCAGGCCAGCCTCCCCTTGAGTCCCTCCAGTGAAGTAGGAGGCTCATGGGTTGCCATTCTATCCCAATGGTTGACTCTCTGTTCAATCCAGGAGAGGCCCAGGGTGATTCCCAGGACTGTACTAAAGGCAATCCTAGCTTGACAAATAGGAAAAGTGGAGAACCAGCCTTTAAACCACTAAAAACTCAGGTTTAATTCCCACCGTGGAGTCCCCACAAGGAAATCATCTGCTTGGACCAAATGAAGCCTTCAGAAGCCCTATCAGTCTCCCCCTTCTCAAAAATAAAGTTAATTTTGTGCTTGGAAATAGTGAAATTGATGATGGATCAGGGTGGGCTCTCTGGTATTTAATATTGTCTCCATCTCTGTGCCTTGTGCCAATCCTGTTGATTAGCTGTAATGTGGTATTTTGAGCACCGTTTACATATTAATTATTTTTTAATAACCTCTTCATCGAAAGCCTAAAGCTTTGCCTAAGATTCTAATGAAAGTGTTCATATGAAATAGAGGGATAATGTTAAACAGACACTAATAAATCCTCTGAAGAAAATTCAACAATATCTCTAACAAAAGGAAGGAAGGCCAGAAAGAACAATACATGTTTCCAGCCAATGTGCGTTCTCTCAGTAGGGTTTTACATTCATTACTGCACCGTCGCTGCAAATTATTCTCAGTTATGTTTGCACTTATGAACCCATAAAGAATTAGTGTCTTCTTAATGAGCACCAAAGAATATATGCATTAAAAATCCTTTAACCCTTATGTTAAAGAGAAGTCATTCATTAGCAATTATGGCTTGGGATTAGGAGTGCTTCTCTTCAGACGCATTCAAAGCACATTCCAGTATCTTCCTCTTACCTGACCTTTTACCATCGCTTTGAGGAAAAGCAGGGTCAAAGCTGTTTTTTTATGTAGGAGAACAGGTTTTTCTGGTGAGTGTAAATGGCTTGGCCATGGTTGTCCATTGTGTCAGGGACTACAGTGAGGGCTTCACTTCCATGGTGTAATTCGAGGCTCTGAAGAGTCTTCATGGAGTCAGAATGGTTCTCCTATGGGCCTATGGCACATGTACTAGAGTTATCACCACTGGACATTCATGAATTGTCTTTTTAGGCATCCAGTTAAGAAGACAGGTTCTTGGGAAGGAGCCCACATTATCATCAGAAGCTTTGCACCAGCTGGGTTGGATGGATATACAGGCCATGTGTACTCGGTAGCCGGGACTGGCTGTTGATTTCCTGGCATCTGGTCCCACTCTGACTGGCCAGTGCTCACATATTGTCGAACATTTCTGAACGTCATTCCAAGCAGTAGGGACACATTCAGGCAAAGGGAGCATGATGAGAAATACAAACTCTGAGTCCTCTAAAGGCTCATACTGAGCCGGCCAGACCACTGATTGTACAGACTAGGACTCAGTCCATCCCAGTGATATTTACTCAGGTTTCTGGAGGCAAATAAATAAATATGGGCAATAGTTCTTATTCTAGGGTAGAACTGATGTTTTTTGTTTGTTTTGTTTTTAAAAAGTCTTGATCTTTTCCTCCACATTTTTCAGGGCACAGTGAGTATATACCGTTAAATAATACATATCCCTTATAATTTTGAAAATGGAATGAATGTGAGAGTGGTTATTGCATAGTTCATTTGCCTCATTTTTTTTGCCTTCAGTTTAGCCTTTTTAACTTTTGTGTATTCATAAAAGGAAATCACTAAGCTTCAGTTTCACAGGCAGTGAAGAGCATGCATGGACATACTTATCTCCTTATTAAAAAAAGGTTCACATTCTTTTTAAAAAGGTGGCTCTCCATATGTGCTGTGTATGGTCATTTATGAATTAATTGGTTAGCCTGGAATACATAGTCACTTGGCTAAGGTAGGTATTTGAGTGCTGTGGATTTCCAAATCTGAGTCACTGGGTCTGAATTTATAAAGAGGCAACTAGTTAAAGAAAGCAGACTTCTTTCTTTGTTCTTATGGATTGCTCTAATGGCAACAGAATCCTTGAAATCCTCAGGGAACAAATTGGGGACAAAAGTTAGAAAGCACTCCTGGCTTATTTTCTAAGCTCTGAGAGGACCCAAGAAGAAAGGCTGAATTTAATCAAAAAAGATTTTATTGATGAAGGTATCTCTCCTTCAGGCTACACTTTGGCCTCTGCATACTAATAAAACCATCTCATTTCTCAGAAGTAGCCCTCTGCATATAATCCAGGGGAGCCCATGGACAGGAATACATCTTGGGGACAGGGACTCGAAGACAATCAATCAGAAGTTGGCAAGGTCCCCCAGCGTCCCTTGCTGAGTTCGGAGATGCTTGCCTCTGTCTGGGATGGCTGATTGTTCATTCTGGGGCCGTCATCTGAATGTCTTTGGATTCCTGAGTGCATACAGGTGGTGTGGCTGGAGCTGGCGGCCTCCTCTGGCTCTTGCTGCCTGAATCCTGTGAGATTCCTCTCCGCTATTTTACTTCCATGTTATCTGCACATGTGGCACTTTTAGTGCCCAGCTATGAAGATGAGCAATCTGCAGCTTCGAGTTTTTATGAGCACTAATTAGCACCCTATTTGTACCCTTTTAATCCATTATTATAATAGGGTGGCATGATGTGCCATCTTCTTCTTTTTTTTTTTTTTTGATTTCCTTGCTGCTGCAACCAGAGGGAGCTATATTTTGCACTTTCTCATTGCACCTATGTGCCTGAAGAATATTTATAAAGAGGAGTTTAAAAGGGCAGGCTGTGTTCTGAAACTTTCCAGTGCTCCGCCTTAACTCTGGAATTCAACTCCTTTTCTCACAGCTGTGAAAGAAAGCTCTTGTCCCAAAAATGAGGCTCAGACTCCAGTGCATGAAGTCAGGCCATGCAAAAGGTCCTCAGCTACTGTTCTTTCTCTCATTAATTTTTAAAAATTTATTTATTTTAATTGGAGGCTAATTACTTTATAATATTGTGGTGGTTTTTGCCATGCATTGACATGAATCAGCCACGGGTGTACCTGTGTCCCCATCCTGAACCCCCTCCCACCTCCCTCCCCATCCCATCCCTCTGGGTTGTCCCAGTGCACTGGCTTTGAGTGCCCCGTTTCAAGCATGGAACTTTGGTCATCTATTTCACATATGGTAATATACATGTTTCAATGCTATCCTCTTAAATCCTCCCACCCTTGCCTTCTCCCACAGAGTCCAAAAGTCTGTTCTTTATATCTGTGTCTCTTTTGCCATCTCGCATATAGGATTGAAAGCAAATGGATTGTCTTTACCATCTTTCTAAATTCCATGTATAAGCATTAATAAACTATATCAGTGTTTTTCTTTCTGACTTTCTTCACTCTGTATAATAGGCTCCAATTTCATCCACCTCATTAGAATTCTAGATTCAAATGCATTCTTTTTAATAGCTGAGTAATATTCCATTGTGTATATGTACCACAGTGAAGGTTAGCCAGGAAGGGGCAAGGGTGATGGTCCCTTGGCTATGTGGAAAATGCATAGGCTAGAATATAAAATTGGGGATCTTCAACTTTGCCCCTGGGCACCCTTGGACAGTTGCTTCCCTTTCCTTTGTTTTCTCTCTTTTCTTCCGTTCCTGTACTGCCCCCCATCCTTCCTATCCTGCCTTTCTGTCATTTACCCAGCCAGCCAGAAGTTTCTTAGCTGTGGAGCTCCACTGGGATGTGAATTCTATAAGGTCGGGGCCCCTTCTTTCTCTTCTTTGGAAACCCTGCAGCCAAGTTTCTGGCAAGAGGTCAATGATCCATAAATGTATATTTACTTAGTGAAAGAGTTTACTTTCCTGATCTGTAAACCAGGGATCCAAATGCCACCTCTACAGGGCTGTGGGGTGAATCGCTGAATGAGACAATGCTCACGGAGGGCCTGGTCAGGTCCTTAAATCATGTGCGTGAGGTTCTTTGTTTCCTCTGAGCTCTTTGGGCTGAGATGCTCAGGTGAAAGTGGAGCTAAGGAGAGGGGAGAATGGGATGGGGAGTGCTTTTGTTTTTCTCCGCTTCACGGAAGAGAGAGTTTCCACGCCGTCATATACAATGGGGGTGTGGAGTGCCTTGCTTCTGTTGCTGTCTTCATGTAGCAGAAAATATTAAGTGTAACCACAGACCTAAAGGATGGTGGTGTTCAGAGGTAGAAAAAACTGCCTGAGAACCTCCATATTAGAGGAGTATTGCCCAGTAGAGAGGTCCCCTTGAATGTTCATCCCATGACTCTCCTATCCTTTACAAGTCAGAATGCCTGACAATGCCTTCTCTTGGGGTCTGAGTTCTGAAAACTTCAAGCCAAATTAGGCAATGTCTTCTTGACCAAGACCCCCCTCTGGTGCTTTTACCCATCCTGAATGTGTGGGAGTTCTTAAAAGCCATCACAGGGACCTGGCACATCCTTGTAATTCCCGGTAGAAAGCGGGTATCTTTTGGAAAATGAAGGCCGTCTCATCCTTCTTACATGCAGCTTCCATGGAGGAAAGTCTAAGAGAACCCCACCTGTTGGTAACACAGGCATACGTACTTAAGGGACTGGAAAAGGCAGCATTCAAATAGAAAAGTTTTGCAAGGACGCTGTGCTTAGGAGGTGAAACTGGATCTTAGAAAGAGCACAACACTCTGCTTCCCGGGCGGCACCAGTGGCAAAGAACCCGCTGCCAACGCAGGAGATGTAAGACACGCAGGTTGATTCCCTGGGTCGGAAAAATCCCCTGGAGTATAACCCACTCCGATATTCTCGCTTGGAGAATCCCATGGACAGAGTAGCCTGGTGGGCTACAGTCCATGGGGTCCCAAAGAGTCAGAGACGACCTAGCACACACTCTGCTAAAGCAGACAGATCGCACAGACTGCAGCTCTTGGTGTTCTCCTTCCATTACAGATGCTGAAAGAGCTTGGAGCAAGTCAAATTAGAAAGGTAAATAGTTTAAAAGAAAAAATATAGCACTGTGTTGTTTGCTAGAAGCACTTTGGGTCGCTGTTCCCGAGGGCATTTTTCTTCCTGAGGTTGCTGCATCCTTCAGGCGCTCCTGAGTAGAGGACACACGTGGCAGGCTGCCCTTTACATGTCTTAGGCAATGTTTATGCAGCTGAAGCTTAGCCTCGGCCATGATGGAGCTCTGGTTTGCAGCAGCTGAGCCCAAAACTTGTCCTGTGTCTTCTCAGGGTTGGTAGTTAAATGTACTTCTGGTCCCTCTAAATGACTCTAATTGGTATGTTTCCTTAGGGGACATGAGGATGATAAGGGAAAGAAAGGTTAAATAAAGTCTTTACTTGGAAATATTTTTAAAATTTAGGAAGTATATTTTAGTGTCTCATTTTGTTGCTTTGTTTTTGGTGTGTGGAGGGGGAGGTGTGTGTGTGTGTGTGTTTACTGTTTTCTGAAATATAAAACCACAGGCAATCTGACTTGGGATTTCTCGTCTCCTTGAAATCACATTAATTACAGTTCTAAACTGCTTTGAATATAGTCAAAAGCCAAACAATCTTTTAATAGTATTTCAACACAAAGTACATATTGGCCCAAGGATTGCACATTCATGACCTTTCAGCTCAGTATTTCCCATCACATCCAGTAGCGACTTTTCCACAGTCTACCGGCAGCGGCAAGGCATTGCCCTCTCCTGTTCTTCCCTGCCTGCTAACTGTGAATGTACCCACCATCCCCCAGCCAGACCCCTCTGTGAACCCCCAAAGTAAGAGGAAGAGATTTGGGGTCCGTCACTATCTGTTTGGGGAAGTAGCTGTATAGCTGATATTATGGCCCAATGTAACTAACTTTAGAGTTTTAAGAGGACTTCATTGAACTTTAATCATGGCCCAGTAAACCTCCAAGCTTCTAGTTTCTAACCGTAATAAAATTGTCCCTAGGAAAGTTGAATGATCATCTCTTGCTAAGTATATTTATTGTGTTTGTATCCAGTTGTGTGCTGGTAATTGTTTAACAGCCGTCCCTCAGGAAAAGTAAAATATATGTGAATGTCTATATCTATATCCATCTCCATCCCTGTGTTCACGTTTATCTCAAGTTTGACTGATACAAAGTATGTACAGCACACAGTTTGATTCTCAGAATGCTTCTGTGATGTGTTGCCTGAACTCTTGTATTTGTAGTCAGCCTCTGGTTGCAATTCAGCTTGAGAAATCCAGATGAGGAATATTGCTGGGTCACTATCCAATTCAACAAAACTTTGACAAACATCATTGACAAACAAGTGTGTTTTGGACATGAATGTTAGATGATATTTTGGTTACATTAACACTTAAGACAAAAATGAAACAATGACGATAGATGTCGAAACCTTACTCATACATCAATTAACAGGAGTGACATTTTGCTGAATGAGATAGGTTTTAGATACTGGGAGAATATTTTCCCAATTTGTTGTGCTATTTACAATGTAACAGCTAAAGCTACAACATGCTTTTTAATTTTAATCTGATTATTAATATTTTGTCTATCATTTCCTCAAGGTTAGATAACCAACAAGGCGATAACTCTATAATGTCTGCCAATCACAATGACTGATTTCAAACTACAAATTTGACACTACTGCACAAAGTTGAAAAGAGACAGACAGGAGCACACGATATTACAGTGTTTCCATGTACAGATGCAATAGACATCAATAACCTAAAAGCATAGATAATGGTAAAATGTAGTGAAATAATTAAGAAGTGAGAAATTTCTATTATTATCTTTGTTTTATTATTTAGCTATGTTATAAAATTTGATTCTTAATGATTGTTTAAACAACTAACTTGCAAAATTTCGCAAAATTCTACTAATAGCTCTTTTAAGCCGCCAGTTCAAACCGGTTCCAGCACATTACTGTAGCCTACTGAAGTAAATGACAAAATAAGCAAGAGACTCAGAAAGTTTGGGAAGAATGAAGCTGATTTAGTAAGAATGCTCCCGAGAAAATAATTTCCACTGAAAACTTGATCATCACCCTTTCCTTAGAAGCACATTCGTGACCAGTTTCAATTTCATTTTGTCTTTTATGATCTCAGGAAAATTTGGATCAGCTCTAGCCTCATATTTTCAGTGTTTGGGGATGATGCCTGTTTCTTTAGTGACATAAGACAACCAGGGCTGTAACAGGAAAGGAGGCCCAAAGAGCCAAGATGCCAGGCATTTTAAGGAAGCCATTTTTTGTGACAGCATCTGCCTCTCTCTTCACAGTATGGCTCGGTTTTCTAGACTTTCTTACCCCTGATCTGAAGTTGTTCGGAGAGCCTAACCTCTCAGCACCTCCCTCCTCTCTCCTTTACAGTCTTCTGCAGAAATAGTTTGCTTTGTGGGAAGGTGAGGGTTATCTGTCCCCTTGACTGAGATAGCATCACTAAGGGGAGACTACACTCTGTTGCCAAGTTTGGAGTTCTCCACTAGGTACCAGCAGAGAAATTTCTAAAAAAACACTCAATTACTGGCTGCTCTGCTTATTAGTAAAAAATAATGTGCTATAATAATCCCAGAGGCGTCCCTGTTGGCTCAGTGGTAAAGAATCAACCTGTCAGTGCAGGAGACACAAGAGATTCAGGTTTGATCCCTGGGTCAGCAAGATCCCCTGGAGAAGGAAATGGCAACCCACTCCAGTATTCTTGCCTGGAGAATCCCATGAACAGAGGAGCCTGGTGGGCTGTACAGTTCATGGGGTTGCAAAGAATCAGACACAACTCAGCGACCAAATCACAATGAAGAAGAGGGCTCATTGATCTGATCATGAATGAATTCAGTTAAATATGTTAAATTGCTTCTCTTCTTGCAATCATAACAACTAATGATTTGCAGTAGCTTCCTATGTGTCTGTTACTCTCTGAAGATCTTTACATCAATTATCTCATTTAATCTTCACAGCACTGCTGTTGGTAGGCATCACACTTCTCCCCATTTTATAAGAAAGGAAACAGAGGCAGGCAGAAATTGAGGATTTGCACAGGATTACACATCTGCTATACTCTGGCACCAAGATTCAAAGTCGGGCAGTCTCATCTCCCAGAGCCCAAGATCTGGATCGCGCCTAGTCCCTCTCTGTGGCAGCCAGTGTGCTAGAAGCGTAGACGTGGCCATGATCCAGACAGACACATTCCCTCTGCCTTGGAAGAAGAGGCTGTGAGCAAAACTAAAGGGGCTGGGAGTTAAGGTTGTTCCGAAACAAGTGGACATGGAAGAACCCTGGGAGGGGCTTTAAACCGAAGGAAGGGGAGGAGCCAGGGAAGAGACGCAGGTCCAACAGAGAGAAGCACAAACACAAGGCCCTGGGAAGGAAGAAACCTGGAGTAGTCTGGAAACGGCAGAAGTCCGAATGGCCAAAGAGGAATGGACAAGTAGGGAAGAGTTAGACTGTATCCATGTGAAAATGTCTTACTCTTGAAACCTAAAATGACGTAGGTATGGGGCAGCTCTTGGGCAGTTTGAAGTCTTATTTCTTTGTCTGAGTGACCTAATGTCATGATCTTCTTATAGAATTTTCCTTTCTTGTGGTTCATTTCCTATTTCTTCTTATTTCCAAGTGGATGTTCCCTTCTCTCTGTTTATATCTCTGTTGGGGCACTTGGTCATAATGCTAGTGGGACAAAAATGATTTCATTAGCTAAACTATTGAATTAAAGGATCAGAGACAGTGTGGCCCAGAGAGTCTTAAGGAACATAAAAGTACTGGGGGAAGGTCTATTAAACCAAGCAGTGAGCCAGAGTCATTATTCATGTCCTATGAGGAACCTTCCATGAGTTGGTTACTTATGAACCTACCAATTGCTATGATTATCCCATTCCTTCCAGTGTCTAATGTAATGATTGTATCTGGACTTTGTTATTAACTTTATTTTCCACTTATTTGACCCCATAGAATGTTAACTCATTTGTGTTTTATTTGTTGTTATGTGTTTGTTTGTTTGTTTTTTCCAGGCACTTCAATTTTGTCACAGCATGCATTACACAGTTAAGATTTCATATCTTTGCTTCATCTACCCCATTATGGCAAATGGCAGTTGATTAGGGCTTTCTTTAGATCATTATCAATTGTTTTCTACCTTGCAGATAGTGCTGGTAGGATGAATCTATCATATCCCAGAGATCTTATATAGCTTGTTATTTCCAGGTGATTTATTACTCCCACTGTGGAAATGTTGTTAGTGAACATTGGGGAAGCAGTGGCTGTATGGAGAAATATCAATGTATCCTCATGTTCTGGCTTGCAGTGACAGTCAGAGATCCATCTCACTGACAGTTACCTTGTTAACATTTTGATCAGATGGCAAATTTGTCATTTTTCATGGTAACAAGGATAAGTTTGCACAAGAACCATAGATAGATGGGGAAGATAAAACAGGCCTCTCTTAGTTTTTCTGTGTGCTATAATCAGTAATCTTGGGGAGAAGTGAAATAATTACTCTGTGAAAAGCTCATCCGCTGGAAAATGTGTTTATTGTAGAAAGCTCAAATTTTTCTTCATTTGAAGAAAATGTGCTCTCTCTCTTTCTTTTTTTCTCTTTGCTGACAGTTTGATTAACACACCAAGCCTCTGTGAAATAGTGAGACAGAACAAAAGGGTTTACAGTCAGAATGGTTTGGTTTAATCACAGCATAAGATGTGAGCAAGGTGGGTAAAAATAATCACATGCAGGGTGCTCAGATCTAGAGCATTGGCAACCATGGTCACGGAGCTGGAGTTTTCCCTCCTTCTGCACTAGAAACTTGTACCAAACCACCTCTCATTAGCATCACGTGGTGTATGTTCATCTCCAAACGCCCATCAGAAGCCATGAGGTCAGCCGTCTTGATGCCCCACTTGTGTGAGATCACAGTTGATGCTGTTTTTTAATGTGTTTCTCCTGTGTTCTCCCAAGCTGTGTTCCTGATGCTGTGAAATCTTTAAACCTCTAGCACGTTTGAAAGGTCTGTCTTCTGTCTGGTGCTTCAGGGGTGAACGTGTTTGAGACAGAATTTCACTTTTGGAGGCAACATTTCTTTATACTCCTTGAGAGTCAGCAGTGGGCTTCTAACTTTCCGATGAAGATGACAGTTCTGGGTACAATGGAAAGCTGTCAGTTAGAGCTAGTAAGAATCTCTGACAAACCAATTTTATTGAAACTTGGGTAAGAATAGCATAAGTACACCTGGGAAGCCCCCTGAAGCAGCAAGACAGAGCCCTGGTTGTCAAATATGAGTTTCTCCTCTGAACTGTCAGACTACACACACGCACACATGCCTGGACATCCAAAGGAGAGTTTGTTTTCAAATGCCTCTGTCAGGTAGCCATGGCCTATGGGAAAATTATATTGTGTTTTTATAATCGCAGTGGAATACAACCACAGAGAGAAAAATACGCCAAGTGCAATCAATCATTCCTTTCATTATATTAATAATATTTTTTAACAGGCAGAAAATGCTCCTAGCTGCATTTGTATGATCCAGGAGTTCCAATCACGGTACAGCTATTAACCTGAAATATTCCTTCTCATTCCTTAATAGTTTTGCCTATATGCACACGCTCTAACAAAGAGCTGAAAGTAAACCATTAAAATGAAAACCATGTTTTTGACCATCCAGTTTTATCTTTTCACACTTTTCCCAGGCCTGAGTGAGGGTGTTTACATTCTTGGTATCATCTGCATCACCAACATGGTTACCAAACTCAGTGGGGGAAGGGTCTTCCCTTCCATTTGTTTGAGTGTAACAATTTTGATTTGTCATTCTGTTGATGAATATCATTATAGAAAATACAAAGAGAGATGTAGGAAATCAGATCAGAATCTCTCATTTTCTTGAAAGGCAATATTATGAGATTCTTTCCAGCCAGTATTATCTGAAAGCCTCCAGATTTTCTGCTTCTAGCCTTTACCTTTCTCTTTACTATCTGATGATGGTAACCCTAGTCCCTATTCTGCATGTCTCAGTTCAGTTCAGATGCTCAGTCATGTCTCACTCTTTGCGACCCCGTGGACTGCAGCACGCTGGCCTCCCTGTCCATCACCGACTCCCGGAGCTTACGCAAACTCATGTCCATTGAGTCAGTGATGCCATCTAACCATCTCATCCTCAGTCATTCCTTTCTCCTCCCACTGTCAGCCTTTCCCAGCACCAGGGTCTTTTCAAATGAATCAGTTCTTCGCATCAGGTGGCCAAAGTATTGGAGCTTCAGCTTCAACATCGGTCCTTCCAATGAATATTCAGAACTGATTTCCTTTAGGATGGACTGGTTGGATCTCCTTGCTGTCCAAGGGACTCTCAAGAGTCTTCTCCAAACCATAGTTCAAAAATTTGGTGCTCAGCTTTCTTTATAGTCCAACTTTTACATCCATACATAACGACTGGAAAAACCATAGCTTTGACTAGAGGACCTTTATTGACAAAGTAATGTCTCTGCTTTTTAATCAGCTTTCTAGATTGGTCATGACTTTTCTTCCAAGTAGCAAGTGTCTTTTAATTTCCTGGCTGCAACCACCATCTGCAGTGATTTTGGAGCCCCAAAAATAAAGTCAGCCACTGTTTCCACTGTTTCCCCATCTATTTGCCATGAAGTGATGGGACTGGATGCCATGATTTTATTTTTCTGAATGTTGAATTTTAAGCCAATTTTTCACTCTACTCTTTTACTCTTATCAAGAGGCTCTTTAGTTCTTTGCTTTCTGCCATAAGGGTGGTGCCATCTGCATATCTGAGGTTATTGATATTTCTCCCAGCAATCTTGATTCCAGCTTGTGCTTCCTCCAGCCCAGCATTTCACATGATATACTCTGCATAGAAGTTAAATAAGCAGGGTGACAATATACAGCCTTGACGTACTCCTTTCCTGATTTGGAACCTGTTTGCTGTTCCATACCCAGTTCTAACTGTTGTTCTTAACCTGCATGCAGATTTCTTGGGAGGCAGGTAGGGTGGTCTGGTATTGCTATCTCTTTAAGAATTTTCCAGTTTGTTGTGATCCACACAGTCAAAGGCTTTGGCATAGTCAATAAAGCAGAAGTAGATGTTTTTCTGGAACTCTCTTGCTTTTCGATGATCTAATGGATGTTGGTAATTTGACCTCTGGTTTCTCTGCCTTTTCTAAATCCAGCTTGAACATCTGGATGTTCATGGTTCATTTTTTGTTGAAGCCTGGCTTGGAGAATTTTGAGCATTACTTTCTAGTGTGTGAGATGAGTGCAATTGTGCGGTAGTTTGAGCATTCTTTGGCATTGCTTTTCTTTGGGATTGAAATGAAAACTGACCTTTTCCAGTCCTATGGCCACTGCTGAGTTTTCCAAATTTGTTGGCATATTGAGTGCAGCACTTTCACAGCATCATCTTTCAGGATTTGAAGTAGCTCAACTGGAATTCCATCACCTCCACTAGCTTTGTTCATAGTGATGCTTCCTAAGGCCCTCTTGACTTCACATTCCAGGATGTCTGTCTCTAGGTGAGTGAACACACCATTATGATTATCTGGGTTGTGAAGATCTTTCATGTATAGTTCTTCTGTATATTCTTGCCACCTCTTTTTTTTTTTTAATTTTAATTGGAAGCTAATTACTTTACAACATTGTTGTCATTTTTGCCATACATTCACATGAATCAGCCAAGGGTGTACATGTGTTCCCCATCCTGAACCCCCCTCCCACCTCCCTCCCCATCTCATCCCTCAGGGTCATCCCAGTGCACCAGCCCTGAGCACCCTGTCTCATGCATTGAACCTGGACTGGCGATCTATTTCACATATGATAATATACATGTTTCAATACTATTCTCTCAAATCACCCCACCCTTGCCTTCTTCCACAGAGTCCAGAAGTCTTTTTTTTACATCTATGTCTCATTTGCTGTCTCACATATAGGGTCATTGTTACCATCTGTCTAAATTCCATGCTGCTGCTGCTAAGTCACTTCAGTCGTGTCTGACTCTGTGCGACCCCATAGACAGCAGCCCACCAGGCTTCTCCATCCCTGGGATTCTCCAGGCAAGAACACTGGAGTGGGTTGCCATTTCCTTCTCCAATGCATGAAAGTGAAAAGTGAAAGTGAAGTCGCTCAGTCGTGTCTGACTCTGTGGGACGCCGCCTACCAGGCTCCTCTGTCCATGGGATTTTCCAGGCAAGAGTACTGGAGTGGGGTGCCATTGCCTTCTCCTTCTAAATTCCATATATATGCATTAATATACTGTATTAGTGTTTTTATTTCTGACTTTCCTTGCTTTGTATAATAGGCTCCAGTTTTATCCACCTCATTAGAACTAATTCAAATGCATTCTTTTTAATAGCTAAGTAATATTCCATTGTGTGTATGTACCACAACTTTCTTATCCATTCATCTGCTGATGGACATCTAGGTTGCTTCCATGTCCTGGCTATTATAAACAGTGCTGCGATAAACATTGGGGTACATGTGTCTCTTTCAATTCTGGTTTCCTCGGTGTGTGTGCCCAGCACTGGGATTGCTGGGTCATAAGGCAGTTCTATTTCCAGTTTTTTAAGGAATCTCCACACTGTTCTCCATAGTGGCTGTACTAGTTTGCATTCCCACCAACAGTGTAAGAGGGTTCCCTTTTCTCCACACCATCTCCAGCATTTATTGTTTGTAGACTTTTTGATAGCAGCCATTCTGACAGGTGTGAGGTGGTACCCTATTGTGGTTTTGATTTGCATGAGTGATGAGTGATGTTGAGCATCTTTTTATGTGTTTGTTAGCTGTCTGTATGCCTTCTTTGGAGAAATGTCTGTTTAGTTCTTTGGCTCATTTTTTTTTATTGGGTTGCTTATTTTTCTGGAATTGAGCTGGAGGAGTTGCTTGTATATTTTTGAGATTAATTCTTTGTCAGTTGCTTCTTTTGCTATTATTTTCTCTCATTCTGAAGGCTGTCTTTTCACCTTGCTTACAGTTTCCTTCATTGATTGCCACCTCTTCTTAAGATCTTCCAGTTCTGTTACATCCATACCATTTACTGTATTTTATTGTGCCCATCTTTGCATGAAAAGTTCTCTTGATATCTCTAATTTTCTTGAAGAGATCGCTAGTCTTTCCCATTCTGTTGTTTTCCTCTATTTCTTTGCATTAATCACTGAGGAAGGCTTTCTTAAATCTCCTTGCTATTCTGTATGTCTAAATAAGGTCAAGGTCTTAGGTGAATTCCTCTCTGGTCTTATTTCTGAAGATTCCCAGGGCTTGTTTTCATGTCACACAAGTTCATCTCTGATGTCATTTGTCACTTCAGGCTGTGGGTCACTGCTCTGGGCCTCCCTCATCATCACCTCTTGTTTTCCCAAAGCCACTTCATCCTGTCTGTACTCATCAGCATTATAACATTGTTTTCCCAAAGACACTTATCCCATCTGTACTATCAGCTTTCTCTTAATTTTCCAAAGGCATGGACAACAGTAGCCTGCCATTTCCAACAAAACATTTTTTGGTGACTCAAGGAATACATGAAGGAATCACAATTCTGAATCAATTAGGCAAAATGTTCTTGATTGCACATTATAGTATTCCTAATTCAAAAAATTCAACCAATAAATTCAAAAGTAGGATATTCCATGGTTGGTTATCTCATTGGCACAAACATTGTCATGAGGAATATAATTTCTTCCCTTCTTTCTACTCTGCATTCTCTCAGAGTATGACCCATGAATGCCTTAATAATCCATGTCATGAGCCATCTTTCCATATAGAGTACTTCCTAAACTAGCCCACCCCTGACCTCGCCGCCTTGTGCTGTCAAAACATGGTTAAGTGTCTGTTAATTTAGAGTTAACCCAAAATAACTGTCTCTAAAACACATTTCTAGTTGTAAAGAAAGGCACATTTTCCTTCCCTAAAAACTGAGAGTAAGCAAAACCATCTGGATGCTCCTAATATCGCAAAAAATATATATATAAATAGTTATTTTAAAGGCTTCTCCTTCACTGCACTGGAAGGATTACAAATCACAGGATACTTTCTGTATTACCTGAACAAAGATAGCAGATCCAGAAAGAGCCCAGCATGAGATAAGTGTCTTGATGACTCCAGTGAGAGAGCCTTAGCCTACACTTCCTCTCACCTACCCAAATGATGATGACAAGGTGAGCCAGAGAAATGTCTTCCCTGGGACATGGAAGTTCTTTAAAAGTAAACAGTGAGGAGTCGTTAAGGAGAAACACTGACACCTCTGGCAGTCACCTTAGAGGTCAACGAAAATGTAGATTGCTTTCCCAGAGGCCTTGGTTACAGTGGCAGAAGAAAGGAAACATCGTAAATCAGAGTCTGAATTACTGTTCCTTGGAAACAAGTCTGCACTCCGGACTTGATCCTCAGTGTGGGAACAAAGCACTGCTCTCCTTAGGACCCCAGATAAATGAGGAGTAGACCCATGCCCCTCCTGGCTCCAGAGCGAACTTAAAGGATGTGACTGGTAAGCGCAGTGCTAGTAAGCGTTTTCCACGATATGATCAGAGTCACAGAAAAAGAGAGGCACTTGCTAACATAGGAGACAGATGCTTCTAGAAACTCTTGGTTTTCTGTTTTGTTTTGTTATCCTGGCTTCTTTGGCTTTGATTTTGAAAAATGGGACCTGTCTCATGGGGATCTGGAAAGTGATTGAAGGTTCTGATTAGCAGCTGATAAATAGAACAGAGTGCTGGGAAGAATGGAATGGCAGGGAAATGATGGAACAGCAGCCCATAGCAGGGCTTCCATCTCTAAAAGGGGAACCAGTGGTTGGGTGGGCAGGGGGAAGTCAGTGCATGGAAGAGGTCCTGTCTGTCCTGTTTTCCCCACATCCCCAGGGCCTCACCTGGTGTCTGGCACAGGCATGGATGGGAAAATTTTCTCCTGATTATCTGAAAAGCAAACATTGGGTTGGCCAAAAAAGCTTGTTAGGGTTTTTCTTTAAGATGTTACAGAAACATCTTTTTGGCCAACCCAATACTCAAGCAATCCTAAAGGAAATCAACCCTGAAAATTCACTGGAAGGACTGATGCGGAAGCTGAAGCTCCAGTACTTTAAACCCTGATCCAAAGAGCTGACTCATTGGAAAAGAGCCTGATGCTGGGAAAGACTGAGGGCAGGAGGAGAAGGGGATGACAGAAGATGCGATGGTTGCATGGCGTCACCAAATCAATGGACCTGAGTTTAAGCAAACTCCAGGAGACAGTGAAGGGCAGGAAAGCCTGGTATGCTGCAGTCCATGGGATCACAAAGAGTTGGACATGATTTAGTGACTGAACAACAACAACAAATGCCTGAACGAGCAATCTGATTCCAATTTCTGGCCTCGCTCCACTCTTCCTCGAATCCACCCCATGAAGGGTCTCTCGGTGTGTGAGGAAATAAGCAGAGAGCAGTTGGCATCCTCTAGATCAGTGGACCAGCAGTATCAACCTGGGAACTTGTTATAAATGCTGATTATCTGACCCCTCTGACCTCCTGAAGTCTGAGAGTGAGGCTTTCCAGTCTCTGGCTTAACAAGACCACTATAGGGACCACAAGATAGATCACAGTAAAGCTTGAGCAGCTCTGTACTATTCAAATTTACTGACCCATTTTAAACTTTTTAACAAAGTGCCTTGGCTTCTCTCATGAGTAGCGAATGAGCCTTTGGTATTAATGTGTGGAATGAAATCATTTCTTGCCTAGAAAAGAAGATGGTCAGTGGATTTGAGTGCTTTCAACTTTTTGAGGCATTTGAGGTTAGCATAACACTGAAGGGTATCTATGGGATATACAGCTTCTTGAGAAAAGTTGTAAACATTTATGTGACTGTTTTGAAAGGCAGGGATGGTTTACAATCTTTATATTTTCCTGCAGAAAGGTTTTGGTGGCAGTTTTGCCTCCCAGAACCACATATATGAAGGAAGAAGAATGTCTCGGGAGACAGAAGTTAGGGAGATAACATAACTTGTCTTCCAAACTGGGACATTTTTGAAAGTGAAGGGCAGGACCAGTAAGTAATTTCTCTGGGACAATAGGTATAAACTGGGCCTCACCCTAGACCAGTGGTTCTCAACTGGGTGATTTTGTCATCTCCACCCCTTTACCCTCTATGCCCCCTATTTGCCACTCTCCCTTCCCTGGGGAATTTTGACATTGTCTGCAGGCATCTGTGGTTGCCGCAACTGGTATGGGGAGGTGTGTTGCTAGCATCAAGTCAGTGGAGGCTTAGGACACTGCTCAACATGTTACAATGAACAGGACAGCCCTCCCACAACAGAGTTATCCAGAACCCTGCTTAGGGTTGAACCAGCCTTGTAATTGTGTATTGACACTGCAATTATTTAACACCAAGGCATTCTTGGGTGGTTTAAATTGATTGGTTCTGCTGTGTTTTAACCTTTACTCCATCTTTCTCAAAGATTTATCTTACAAGTATCTATTTACCACCATCCCACTCACCATCCACCCCAGAAGATATAAATTTATTTAAAAAGTGAATACATTTATATAAATATATTAAAAAGTAAATAAATTTATATAAATTTATTTTTAAAAAAAAACGCACTGCCACCCCTTAGTTGTGTTCAACTCCTTGAGATCCCATGGACTGTAGCCTGCCAGGCAACTCTGTCCATGAAATTATCCAGGCAAGAACACTGGAGTGGATTGCCATTCCCTTCTTCAGGGGATCTTCCTGACCCAGGGATTGAATCTGGGTCTCCCACATTGCAGGCAGATTCTTTACCATCTGAGCCTCCATGCTTCCTGCTAATTCTGCAGAAGCAAGTTATCTTTATTTTGTTCTTACTTTCTGTTGCAGATGACTCTATCGTGTTCTGTTTAACTCCCTCATCCCCTAGGATTGTAGGGGATAATGGTGGCTTTTTAAAACGTATTTTGCACAAGTATTTTGCTTACAGTCCTGATTGATGATGAATATTTGCTTGGTGATATCTGCAGAACCTTTGGTTAGAGTCTGTATATAGAGTTAAGTGATTAGGGTCAGACAGTTATTGGGACTAGGCTGTTGAATGCTAGGATGAGCTGTAGATAGTAATTGGCCATGAAGACCAAAGACTAAAGAGCAGAAAAGTGTTGTTAGAAAATACCTTGTTTCCTGTTTCATCTCCACTGCATAGCCTGATGTCAGGCCTATGGTAAAGAATCAGAGAATATGCTATTTGTCCATCCATTCATCAGCCTAACAAATGTAAGCTAAATACCCACCCTGTGCCAGCCAAAGTGCTGACTGCTGAATGTGGAAGTAGGCTTTACAGGAGTAAATTGGGTAGATTGTTTAAAGGGTAGTTTTAAAGGGTAGATTGAAATGAGTAGTCAGTTGAGATGAGGAAACAAGTGGAGGAAAGGCAATGAGCACATAAACAAGGAAATATTCAGAAGATAGAAAGAGGAGAGAGGATATTTCATCAAAAATGAATAATCCAGCTGCAATTGACTCATTTGGGCTGTAAAGGTGATTGGAGGTGTCCAGGACTACTTCTAGATTTTGAATCTAAGAAAGAGCCTGGTGATGTAAAAACAGTACTGTTTGATAAGAAAAAACTGATGTGTTTAACTGTACCTACTGAGTTCAGTGTGCTAGCCAGGTATGGTGTAGTCACCCAACAGGCAACTGGAAATGTGGATTTGAAGCCTAGGAACAACAGGATGCTGGAAGCCCCCCTTAGAAGCCACTTCTGCCTCTGAGCTGAAACTCTGAAGGGTATGGTATCATCACTGCAACAGCTAGGGAATATGGGGTGATCTGCTGAGCCCAGAATCTCTAGTCTTCTTGAGAAGCATCTTGAAATCTACAGGTTTTTGTGGGGTTTTATTTATTTTTGCTATGTATCTATTCTAGATATGTCTCTTGTTGTGTGACCTAGTGGACAACTTTGCATTAAGCCCTGAAACTCTTCTGTTACTGATACATAGACATTATTATTCCCCCAAAAGAACTGTCCCTCTGGAATTTCAAAGATACCTTCATATAGTGAATTTCACCTTCACTTTTTCTCATTCTTAAGTATACACGGATCCACGGCATTTTTGAAGTACTATTGTCTTCGACATTGAGTCACAAGAGTAAAAGCCGGTCTCCTCACCTATGTCCCTGTTCTCCTCACAAGCTTCCATGTGCTGCTGCTGCTGCTTTATGGTCATTTGTTTCTTCCTGTAACTGTCTGAGCTCAGGTGACCTTTTACCTGCTAAGTATGAGGTTGTGTTTGAGTATTATGAACCCCAAGATGACACCAAATTTCCTAACCTCTTTTTCCATTGCCATTTTTCCTCTCCTTCCCTGAACCCTTGGAAGAGCCCCATATATATGTAATCTAAAAAGATGGTACCGATGAACCTATCTGCTGCTGCTAAGTCACTTCAGTCGTGTCCGACTCTGTGCGACCCCATAGATGGCAGCCCACCAGGCTCCTCTGTCCCTGGGATTCTCCAGGCAAGAATGCTGGAGTGGGTTGCCATTTCCTTCTCCAGATGAACCTATCTCCAGGGCAGCAGTGGAGATGCAGACATAGAGAACAGGCTTTTGGATATGGTAGGGGAGGGAGAGAAGTGTGATGATTTGAGAGAGTAGCACTGAAATGTATGCATTACCATATGTAAAGTAAATAGCCAGTGGGAATTTGCTGTATGACTCAGGGAACCCAAAACTGGTACTCTGTGACTACCTAGAGGTGTGGGAAGGGGAGGGAGGTGGGAGGGAGGTTTAATAGGGAGGAGATTATATATATATAAATACACACACACACACACACACACACACACACACCCCCCTATGGCTTCTTCATGTTGATGTATGGCAGAAACCATTACATTATTGCAAAGTAATTATCTTCCAATTAAAAATAAAAATTTTTAAAGACATATAATGATGGCTTACATAGCTTACTTCCTGCTAGGCACAATTTTTGTATTTGACTAATGTAACTGGAGGGTCTTGTCTGAGATAAATCTAAACACTGGAAACTATGTACCACTTTTACTTTCATCTGATAACTTTAGATCAGAGGAAGAATGTACTGTAAGGGGGGGTGGGACAATGACTAGTATATGAAAATACAAGCATTCAGCACTGAACACAACAACTTGATAAAGGGTATGTTTATTTTCCTTAATGTGACATGTAAGTTAAGAAATGTGTCAACTACTGAATACCTTGTGGATGCAGTTATGGAATTTGGCAGAAAAGAAAGATTAACCTGAGAGACTCTTATTCATTGCTTATGCTTCTTGATTCATTTACTAGAAGGAACTGAACTCTTTGAGTTTATTGGCTTATGATAAATGTTTAACTTCTTATTTTGGAATTGAGGGCCCAGATTTTCCTTTCTTAATAAACCCATTGGAAATAGTAGACGACACCTGTTATTTCTATATGACAGGCATAACTTTTAAACATTTCTGGTAATACTACCCCATCTTCCTGGATTACCAATTTTCCCGACATTTCATATGATTTTTTTTTGGGGGGGTGGTGGTCTACTAGTCATAGTATCCCCTTCCCAAGTTGTAGGATGAGAATGTGACCAGACACATGGTGGTAGTAACTTAGTCGTTAAGTCATGTCTGACTCTTTGTGATCCCATGGACTGTAGCCCACCAGGCTCCAGTCTCCTTGGAATTCTCCAGGCAAAAATGTGGATTCCTTACCTCTGAGTCACCAGGGAAGCCCTGACCAGACATATATAATCAAGTTATTCCCTCTCTTGGCCACAGTGATTGTGTCAGGAAGTGTGTAATTTCTTCGGTTCTGTCTCACCACAGCAAAGATCTGAAATGGTGGACCGGTGTTACAGCTTTGTTACAGCTCAGTTTTATTTGGCAAGCAAAGGAGGTGTGAGGGCAGGCCGACGCAGAAGGAGAGACCTCAATCGTCTTGGCTTCCTCCTTTTACACATTTGTCTCCTCCCTGCCTTGAGCCTGCTCTATACCAATTGGGCTGGCCAAGAAGGGGGTGTGTTTTTTTTCACCTGAAGTTCTCACTCCCGTCCATGGATTTTCTTTTGTTCTGTCTTCTCAGGCTTTTCCCTTTCTTTGTCTTTTAGCCACCACCATTTTGGACTTCTTTTTCCTATTCTAACTACCTAACAATTGGACTAAGAAGTGAGCATATGATTCAAACAGAATCATCAGACTATTTTCCTTGAATTTTATATATGAACAGTAAGAAAGAATTTTTCTTCTCTTTCTCTTTCAATCTAGACTCACTGTCCTGGTATAATTTCAACTTAGAAATGGCAAAAACCATCCACTTCCTCCTGCAGGCTCCTCACCCCAACATGAGTAAGAAATTAGCCCAACACCCATAGAAAATCAGATAGAAGAGATAGTGAATCTGAGGGGAATTCTTCTGAGTTGCAAAATATCATGGAGTTCAGGACTAGAGCTTGCACCTGATGTTGGTTGGTTTGGAGGCAAGAGTGATACATGTCTGGGGCTCGAGTTGCTGTTGGAGAAATGCACGGCAAACCAAGTGGTACTGGATGAGGGAGAGGCATAAATTGACTTGACTTGTAGCAAAACAATATTGATAGCAAGAAGGTGTAATTCAAGTCTTCATATGTGTTTTCTCTATCAAGGGATACATGAGCCAATTTTCTTTTCACAATCCATCAATAAGGAACAATTCCTTGTATTAAACATTCTCCATTATCATTTTTTAAGCACATACACTGAAAGTCATACGAAGAAAATAATTTTTTTGTGTGGAAATGGCACAACACTAATCTTATTCCTTCATGTAATACTGTGAGTTGGAAATGGAAGAACATTAATCTCCCTGCTTTCAAATCCAGAACGTGTGTTTGTAGAGAACGGTGTCTTGGTATATAGCTGTGTAGAGAGAAAAGGGGTCACCTTTTGGATATATTGATTCTTTGAGAAGATTAATTTTTTTTAAATATTAAAATTAGCTTTTCCAGTAGGGCCATGTTCTTTACAGTGGTGAAACACAATGCAAAGAGACACAAGTTATTTTCAAAATGTTTCAGTAGCGGTTCATTCACTGAGACTAAAAGAGCATTAACAAGGAGTAAAATAAGTTGGGCCTTGGTTGCCAGATTATTACCAGCCTCTTGTGTGACTTCAGTCCTTACTTTTTCCTTGGACTCGTTTTTGTCAGAACAACAAGAGGTTATTGAAGGAGACACACTTACACTTAGGGTGGCTCAGACCATGAACTCCTTATTGCCAAATTCAGACTTAAATTGAAGGAAGTAGGGAAAACCACTAGACCATTCAGGTATGACCTAAATCAAATCCCTTACGAACATACAGAGGAAGTGACAAATAGATTCAAGGGATTAGACCTGATAGACAGAGTGACTTAAGAACTATGGACGGAGGTTCATGACATGGTACAGGAGCAGTGATCAAGACCATCCCCAAGAAAAAGAAACGCAAAAAGGTGAAATGGCTGTCTGATGAGGCCTTACAAATAGCTGAGTAAAGAAGAGATGCTAAAGGCAAAGGAGAAAAGGAAAGATATACCTATCTGAATGCAGAGTTCCAAAGAATAGCAAGAAGAGATAAGAAAGCCTTCCTCAGTGATCAATGCAAAGAAATGGAAACAATAGAATGGGAAAGACTAGAGATCTCTTCAAGAAAATTGGAGATATAAAGGACAGAAATGGTATGGACCTAACAGAAGCAGAAGATATTAAGAAGAGGTAACAAGAATACATAGAAGAACTATACAAAAAAGATCTTCATACCCAGATAACCATGATGGTGTGATCACTCACCTAGAGCCAGACATCCTAGAATATGAAGTCAAGTGGGTCTTAGGAAGCATCACTACAAACAAAGCTAGTGGAGGTAATGAAATTCCATTTGAGTTATTTCAAATCCTGAAAGACGATGCTGTGAAAGTGCTGCATTCAGTATGTCAGCAAATTTGAAAAACTCAGTAGTGGCCACAGGACTGGAAAAGGTCAGTTTTCATTCCAATCCCAAAGAAAAGCAATGCCAAAGAATGTTCAAACTACCACACAACTGTACTCATCTCACACGCTAGCAAAGTAATACTCAAAATTCTCCAAGCCAGGCTTCAGCAGTATGTGAACCACGAACTTCCAGATGTTCAAGCTGGTTTTAGAAAAGGCAGAGGAACCAGAGATCAAATTGCCAACATCCGTTGGATCATCAAAAAAGCAAGAGATTTCCAGAAAGACATCTACTTCTGCTTTATTGACTATGCCAAAGCCTTTGACTGTGTGGAACCCAATAAGCTGTGGAAAATTCTTCAAGAGATGACAATACCAGAAAATCTTACCTGCCTCCTGAGAAACCTGTATGCAGGTCAAGAAGCAACAGCTAAAACTGGACATGGAACAACAGACTGGTTCCAAATCAGGAAAGGAGTACATCAAGGCTGTATATTGTAACCCTGCTTATTTAACTTCTGTGCAGAGCACATTATGAAAAATGCCAGACTGGATGATGCACAAGCTGGAATCAAGATTGCCTGGAAAAATATCAATAACTTCGGATATACAGATGACACCACCCTTATGGCAGAAAGCAAAGCAGAATTAAGGAGCCTCTTGATGAAGTGAAAGAAGACAGGGAAAAAGCTGGCTTAAAACTCAGCATTAAGAAAACTAAGATCATGGCATCCGGTCCCATCACTTCATGGCAAATAGATGGGGAAACAATGAAAACAGTGACAGCCTTTATTTTTGGAGGCTCCAAAATCACTGCAGATGGTGACTGCAGCCAGGAAATTAAAAGATGCTTGCTCCTTGGAAGAAAAGCTATGACCAACGTAGACAGCATACTAAAGAGCTTAGACATTACTTTGCCAACAAAGGTCTGTCCAGTCAAAGCTATGGTTTTCCCAGTAGTCACATATTGATGTGAAAGTTGGACTCTAAAGAAAGCTGAGTGCTGAAGAATTTATGCTTTTGATCAGTGGTGTTGGGAAAGACTCTTGAGAGTCTCTTGGACTACGAAGAGATCCAACCAGTCAGTCCTAAAGGAAATCAGTTCTGAGTGTTGATTGGAATGACTGCTGTTGAAGCTGAAACTCTAATACCTTGGCCACCTGATGCGAAAAACAGACTCCTTGGAAAAGACCCAGAAGGCAGGAGGAGAAGGGGACGACAGAGGATGAGATGGTTGGATGTCATCACTGATTTGATGGAAATGTGTTTGAGTAAACTCTGGGAGTTGGTTATATAGAGCGAAGCCTGGTGGGCTGCAGTCCATGGGGTCACAAAGAATTGGACAGGACTGAGCAACTGAAATGACCTCATGAGGGAGGGTTTTGTTCTTGAATTTCATGTGAAACTATCAGAGTTTTAGAAAGTGTGTAGTGCGTGATATTTGGTCCTGAATTTTGGACTAATTTTGAATTACACAGTAGTTTTTCTTCAGCTGAGGAGCAGCTGAAAAAGGTGATGGGAATAGATTTCCCTCTGGTTCTAGATAAAAGGATTAAAGCAATCACAAAGCAGAAACGGGAGGGGCGTAAGATAAGGTAATCACGAAATAAAACAACTAGCAGGAAAGCAAAGAAGTCCCCATTTCAGTGGTAGATAGAGGATCAGAAGGAGAATGTCCTTGTTGCCATTTCTCAGTGTGCAGACAATGAGCAGTCTTAAAAGGGGAGGCAGTTTCTGTCTTGAGATTTCATTTATAACTTAATTATGTGTTCTACAATAAATTCCTTTTACAGTAATGTTAATTGAGAATGAATGCGGTTATTACTTACATTTTGATCTTGTATTACTTCAGTAACTTCTTATAAATCAGCCTTTTTAGATGCAAATAGAAAGTGCTTCCAGATTTTAACCTGGAAAGGGCAAACTCCATAGCAAAAAGAGAGAAGGTGAGCAATCTTCATAAATTGCCATATATGACTCATTCTCTTATGAGGTTGAGAATGGTCCTGGTGATTATTAAGATAATTAGAGCCATCAGATTTTGCCATACTTTGCTCTGATGGTATAATTTGTAGAGTCTTTTAACTAATTAGATCCTATTTATATGGAATGGTTGTGAACTTGGGAAAAAAAATTAGTCCCTACATTACTGAAGTTTACAGATCCCTCATTTGTCATAGGAAGAAGAAAGAATGTATTCTGTTTGTGGCCACCTTCAAATGAGGGAAGAGGTAACCGAAATACAAAAAGAGTTCAAGCTGTGGTGCTGTGAAATCATCTTAATTCTTGTTCAGATTGGGAAGGAAGAATGAACTAGGTGAGAAGAGACAAAGGCAGAACACTCCGAGGCTTCCTTGGTAGTCCAGTGGTTAAGAATCTGTCTGCCAAGGCAGGTGACACAGGTTCAATCCCTGCTTCAGGAAGATCCCACATACCTCAGGGCAACAACGCCCATCAACTGCTGAAGCCCCTGTGCCTGGAGCCTGTGCACCAGACAAGAGGAGCCACCACAGTGAGAAGTCCCCACACCACAGTTAGAGAGTAGCCTCCACTCTCCACAACCAGAGAAAGCCCACACAGCGATGAAGACCCAGCACAGCCAAATAAAGAGAAAGATAGAAATCTTTAAGGACAAAAAGAGGCAGAATAGTCCAGCCTCAGCCCAGAGATGATGTCCTGATCCTTAGCAAATCATTTAGCAAGAAGCTATCTACGGAAGTAGGGCTTCCTGGGTGGCTCAGGCCACAAAGAATGTGCCTGCAATGTAGGAGCCCAGGGTTCAATCTCTGGGTTGGGAAGATCCCCTCGAGAAGGGAATGGCAACCCACTCCAGTATTCTTACCTGGAGAATCCCATGGACAGAGGGGCCTGGCGGGCTACAGTCCATAGCATTGCAAAGAGTCAGACACAACTGAGTGACTAATGTATTTATCTATAGAAGTGGCAATTTTTCTATTCTTTCTGAGCAGTATCCGCCCCCTCCTCCTTTCCCACACATAGCATACACCCGGCCCTGCTGAAATTGGAGTCAGTAATTTCAGATTGTCATCACATCCTACCAGAGTTACTGTTACACAAGCAATCTTTACCATCTTCAGTGCTCCTGTCTCTCTCTTCTGGGCCTCATTTTCTCCTGCCTGAATATGTATACATTTTCTTGTTGCTCCAAGAGTCTGCCTGTCTCCAAGAGTCTTCTTACCTGTGGTAGAAGTCTTTAAAACTTAGATCTCGCCATACCCCTTCCTTGCATTGCTTTCCATTCTTCATACAGTGACATCCAAAGTCCTTGTTTGAGTCTACAGGGCCCCGCATGGTCTGTTCTCCTCGTCTTTCCATGTCTCCCTTTGTTCACTGACCCTCTTCCTGTTCCTGCAGACATGGAACCTGTTCCTCCCTGGGGGTCTTTGTACTGGCTGCTTCCTCTGTCTGGAATGTTTCTCTCCTGTATCTCTCACATGGTGGATGATTTCTACTCATTCATTACTTGCTTGCTTGCTAAGTCACTTCAGTCATGTCCTACTCTCTCTGACCCCCTGTACTATAGCCCGCCAGGCTCCTCTGTCCATGGGATTCTCCAGGCAAGAATACTGGAGTGGGCTCCCATGCCCTCCTCCAGGCGATCTTCCCAACCCAGGAATGAACCGTGTCTCTGACGTCTCCTGCATTGGCAGGCGTGTTTTTTGCCTCTGGTGCTACCTGGGAAGCCCCTAGTTATTCATGTCTCCCCTCAAATTCTACCCCTTCAGCTAGGCTTTCTCCACCACCATATATGAAAGTGGTATGTACCCCAGTTCTCCTTGTCCCGTCATCATGATTTCTTGTCTGTGTACCATCTATCACTACCTAAAACGTTCTTACTTTTTAGGGGTTTACTGTCTGTTCCTGGAAATGTTTATTGGACTAGTGAATTATCTTAAAGGTAGAAGTAAATTGCATAGGCCATCATTCACAAAACATTGGTGTCTGAAAAAGATATGAGCAGACCCTTCGTGGCTGCAGTATGTGGAGGAAAAGGCACTGAGCCCACGTGGCCTCTCCCTCCCTCACCCCGCCTTGGACTCCATGAACAGAGTTTGAACAGCATAGCAATAGACCACTGGTCACGGTGGGGAAGGGGCTAGCTGGGACATTTCCATTGTTGTCCACTCAGGTCCAAAACTTAGCTGGTCATCCGCCCATGAGTCAGGTCCGTCTTGCTTGCTTATGCTTTGTAGATGAGCTGTAAGTAGGCGGCATGGGGTAAAAGCATTCTGTTAGCGACTGAATGTGTCTTAACAAGAGACCTGGCTTCTTTCAAGTCCTGCAGAGGCTCCGACCTAGAATCCCATTTGGCATCTCGTTATGTCCCAGGCCCTGCTTCCAAGGGGAGGTCATTATTTCAGCCTGTAATCCGACATAAAGGCTTCCCATTTTTCAGTTACATAAAGTAATGTACCACACATCTCAGCATCAGACATCAGGATTAGCACTGACAAGGCTTCCGCTAAAATGTTCTTCCAGGCAGCATCTCCAAGTGAATAGAATAGCTAACATGCCTGCACAATGATTCTTGCTTCATGGGGAGAAGGATTTATGTTTAAATACTATTAACATTTTAACTATGACAGCCATGGTTTAAAAGAATTGTATTTTAATAAAAGATTGAATGCATTTCTCTAATAGTACTAATCCTGTATTATTAATATTTTTTATGCTTTTACTTTTGATAACCCAACTAACTAGTTTGGAGAATGTCATTTCTTCCTTGCTTTAATTTTTTTTTTTTTTTAAGGAAATTGCACTATTAAGATAAAGTGCAGAGTTTGGAAATGGGGAACTGTCTATTTGACTTAGAGTGTAGGAGGCAGAAATGGGCAGTTTTCAATTTAAGCTGCACATTGAGCATTAATTAGCAGCGATAGTAGTACTAGTACAACTAATGATGAGCCCGCAGCCCTGACCCCCTGGGGAGTGGCAGCCTTGATGGTGTAGCAATTGCTCTGGGGAGGATGGAAGAATCAGGACTCCCTTCTAAATAAAGAGTGTGTAGAATTTTTTTCTCCATCCCATGACTTCAGAAGTGCCTCTCTGAGTGGAAGTTAAGCCCACGCCTCATACCCTGTCTGTCTTCTTCTCCACCTAGAAGAGCAATGCTGGTTAGAGGGTTCTGTTGTTTGCAGAGAGGAGATGAATGAGTGCCTGAGGGTATAGTTCCTGGGAGCAGAGAATGTACTAGTCATATTAATCTATCCAGGGCCATGGAGTATGGGGCTGTAGGTTGTCCACTGTATCAGTCAGAATGGGCTACAGGTGCCGTAGTAGCAAACAGCCTCAGTATATAAATAGTAGAAGGATTATTTCTACTGTATGCCACAAATCCTTTGCAGATTAGTTGGCCATTCATTAATATGTCTCTTTCCCTTTGGGAATGTAGGCAGAATGATGCTCTCCTATCTAGGGAATTGCTGGTGACTGTGGCAAAGGAGGAGAAGGCAATGGCACCCCACTCCAGTACTCTTGCCTGGAAAATCCCATGGACAGAGGAGCCTGGTAGGCTGCAGACCATGGGGTCGTGAAGAGTCGGACACGACTGAGCGACTTCACTTTCACTTTTCACTTTCATGCATTGGAGAAGGAAAAGGCAACCCACTCCAGTGTTCTTGCCTGGAGAATCCCAGGGACGGGGGAGCCTGGTGGGCCGCCGTCTATGGGGTCGCACAGTGTCGGACACGACTGAAGCGACTTAGCAGCAGCAGCAGCAGTGGCAAAGGAAATGACTGTGGTAATGCTTCCTTTTTTGCTGTTGTTAATATTTATTGATTTCGCTGCACTCGGCCTTGGTTGCAGCATGCCAAATCTTCATTGTCACGTGGCATCTTTCGTCGTGGCTCATTGACTCTTCCGTTGTGGCTCGTGGGCCCAATAGTTGCAACGTTCAGGCTTAGTTGTTCCAAGACATGTGGGATCTTAGTTTCCTGAGCAGGGATCAAATCTGCTTGCCCTGCACGGTGTATCCCCTGGAAGGATATCCTTAACCACCGGACTACCAGGGAAGTCCCAGTGATGTTCTCAGGGAAGTCCCGGGAAGTTCCCATTATCAGAAAGTTAATGATAACTCTTGAAGGTCATACCTCTAAGTAGCTCATTTCTGCTTTTGTTCATTGGGCACAGCAAGTCGCAAGGCCTTACCTTTTTTCATGGGAACAGGGAGGTGTGATCCTTTCATTCACAGGAAGAAGGAAAACCTGAAATATCAGTGTATAGCTTTTATGACTATCACTGGCACCCTGCTGATGGGTAGGTACACAAGGGTTGAATTCCAGTCCACATTCCTTTTGATAAGCAGCAAGTCCTGACTTAGAGCTTGATATGCATTGAGTAAGGAACACCTTTGTCTAATTTATAGAAAGTTGCCTCATGGATAGCAGCAGTCCAGCACCTCAGATATATAATCCATTTTTGCCTTATGGATGATGGTGGTAGTCTTCATTTATTCTTATTCTTTATTCATCCCATTCAGAAGAGATGATGGAGTCCTCAGTCTGTGCTGGACACAGGGAATAGAGCTGTGGATAATCAAATGTGGCCTTTGGGCCCTTTGAGTTTGTGGCTTCTCAGAGAAGACAGATAATGAAAAGAGAAATAATTACAAATGTGATGAAGGATAAAGGAAGGAGATGTGTAGGGGGCCATGGGGTCATCCAACAATAAATAAGTTATACGTATAAGCATTCTAACTTCTTATGCAGTGTCTTGACTTTTCAAAATCAACTAACAGTTTTGAGTCCTTTAAGCAGATAATTGGACAAAGGTACAGATAATTGACACTACTTGGTCTTTAAGACATTGATGAGCACCAGAAGAGTCTAAGCAGTAATGTGCATCCCAAAGCAGGTCTTTTTATTTATTTATTTGTAATTGGAGGATAATTGCTTTACAGTGTTGTGTTGGTTTCTGCGTACAACATGAAGCGCCATAAGTATACATTTGTTGCCTCCCTCTTGAACCTCCCTCCCACCTCCCACCCCATGCCACCCCTCTGGGTTGTCACACTGCACTGGATTGAGCTCCCTGTATCATATAGCAACTTCCATGACAAGTTGGGAGCTACCATGCTTTACACGTGGCATATGTTTCAGTTCTACTCTGGCAATTTGATCCACCCTCTCCTTCCCTCACTGTGGCCACCAGTATGCTCTCTATGTCTATGTTTCTTGAAATGGACATCTGATGGTCTCATTGATGCTTGCTTAGACTTTATCCTGGAAAGAGAAAGAGAAAGGGTGGTAGGGGTGGGGAGGAGACAGGCAGACACTGCATTCATTGGCTTAGAATCAAATGTTGACCCAGGCTTCTGAGCATTTCCATATAAAAGGACCCCTGCCCACAGCACCTGGACCTTGACATTCCACTAGACATTGATATTGGGTTCCATCTCGAATCATGCCATTCTGGTTAAGGGCTTTCTGTAGCCACTGGTGTCTACTTCATCTGTGTACAGTACAGAATGGACCGAAAGTGCTGGGAATTCCCCATCACCCCACCTCCCTTTGGTAGCAGCTATCACCCATGACCAGTGGAATTTGGATAAATGCTTAGGTTTCCTCGCTTCCTTGGTGAAATAACTGAAACACGTCTACACTGCCTTCCCCTTGGCCAAAGCGGTAACCTGCTTGATGACACACACTTGAAGGATATAATCCTCCATCTCACTTTCCCTCTCCCCTACTGGTGTTTTCTGGAATCGCCTTCCTACCCAGCTGTTTGCTCTCCATCTCGTTTTAGGATTTGCTTTAGAGGAACTCTAAAGCAGAGACAAGCATATGTAGATGTATAATCAGTAATCCCCAGAGTCAAGGCCTTTGAATTTTTCTTTGGCTGCCCCTTTACAAATGAGATGCCAAGAGGAAAAGAAAAAGAAAGTTGTTTGTGAGAGAAATAGCAAGCAAGTCCTGCTAAGTGACCAGTGGTCCTCAGATGCCGGTCTCTTTTGTGACAGCACTTTTGATAATATGCGTGCACGTGCTAAGTCACTTCAGTCGTGTCCGACTCTTGCGACCCTATAGCCTGCCAGGCTTCTCTGTCCATGGGGTTCTCCCGGCGAGAATACTGGAGTGGGTTGCCATGCAGCACAGCTCCGCTCATTTAGTAGTCGTATCTGCAGCTGACAGCGTACACGGTAGCACCGATTGCAGGTTTTTGCCCAAATGCATCTGTAGTAATCTGGTGTTTTTGTATTCATATTCAGCCTGACTAGGGCAAATTACATCACAAAGTTCTTTTCAGAAAAGCACTGTAAAGCCGAATTAAGGCCATAGAAAATGTATTTGGCTGTTCCAGTTTCTCCCTTCTGAGCAACATATTTCATGTCCTTCCAGTTCATAACTCCCTCCATAACTACACTGTTTACTATTTGACTTTGGGGCATAAAAATATATTGATTAGGGAAATAAATTAGGGTCCAATTTATGAAAATAGACTTCTTGTACTTCAAGGAAATTCATGTGGTGTTATTTGGAAAAGGTGATGAATGTAGTTTTCAGTAGAATATCTGCATAAATTATGATTGATTTGCAATTCATCAACCTTCCTCTCATTGCTTCCCCTCAGTGAAGAGATCTCACTCGTGCATTATCAAGGAAGGAATCTTTTTAGGGATGTGATTATTCCACAAAAGTGCTAATAGTGATGAGGGAAATTTTCAGAAAAAAATCCAAACTGGAAGTTTCTGCAGTTTCAGAAATAGCACCTTGAAAATTTGCACGTTCAGTCTTTCAGTCATTGCTTTCCTTAAATGATGTCTGAAAATTAACATTTCCCTGTGCAATAGTGCTCATGTGGTTTTGACCTGAAGCTTCAGTGTGTGGCAGGGGAGTGCAGAGAAATGTCACCAATGCTGTCTGTTCTACAGCCCCTCAGTCAGCATCACTAGACTCAACATTCCTCGCCACCATCATCCTGTGTTTGGTCTTGTCATCTGTGTTTGCCCCAGAATGGATCATCCTGTATTCTCGCCATCTTTGAAACAGGTTTCAGCAACCCCATCCCCCGACCCAGGCTTCTTTACCTCCATGTGCTTGCACTTACTCCATCTTCTGCCAGGAGTCCATTCTTCTCATCCCGCGAGCCGGTCGAAGGTTACTTTAGATTTCTATTCAGTGCCTCTTCCTCCATGAAGCCTTCCCTCCCTTATCAACCTTCTCCAAGCCCAGGCAGAAGGCAGCCTCCAGGGATGGAATAAAACTGATATTTGTGGTCCTATGGACATGGGAGTCATATCTCGGCCCTGCCATTTACAAGCTGGGGGAGCTTGGTCTGTTACTGAAACTCCATGTCTTCCATTTTATGTATCTAATTTCCATCCCCTAAGAATATTGTGAGGAGTAAATGTGACAGCAGATATAAAAAAGCCCTACTTCAGGTTGGTAGCTCAAGGACTGGAATGTTCCCTTTTATTCCATCCTCTGAAGTCCTCTCACGCTGTCTCTGCCCGTCTCTGGCAGCCTGGTTTTAGTCTTTCCTACCTTGTACTAGGGCATTTATGACTATGTTTCATCTCCCTCTTTATATGAAACTCAAATGTACTTGTGCACTTTGGGTGGCCCTGTGCGTGCTCAACACCTGCCCTCCAGTCAGCCTCATACTAGTCATCGAACCAAACCAGCACACAAAGGTGTAAATTTATGTTCATCCAAATGGTATTGATGAATCATGTGGTTGTTATTGATGGTGTCTTGGAATATTGGAAGGACTATATTATACAACCCTAATGCATTCAAGAATTGATCCTTTTGAACTGCGGTGTTGGAGAAGACTCTTGAGAGTCCCTTGGATAGCAAGGAGATCCAACCAGTCCATCCTAAAGGAGATCAGTCCTGAGTATTCATTGGAAGGACTGATGCTGAAGCTGAAACTCCAATACTTTGGCCACTTGATGTGAAGAACTGACTCATCTGAAAAGACCCTGATGCTGGGAAAGATTGAAGGTGGGAGGATAAGGGGATAACAGAGGATGAGATGGTTAGATGGCATCATCAACTCAATGGACATGAGTTTGAGTAAACTCCAGGAGTTGGTGATGGACAGGGAGACCTGGCGTGCTGCAGCCCATGGGGTTGCAAAGAGTCAGACACGACTGAGCGACTGAAATGAACTGACCTGAACTGAATGCATTCAACTTTAATGTAATCATCTTCTTTTCCCTAAAGTTCCATTCTCTATAGCAGTGTTTTGTGTGTGTTTGTGTGTGTATTTGTCTCTCTATCAGTATCTAGCTAGCAATTTTTTTTTTTATTATCCACACACCCAACCACTCTCCTCTCCTTTCCTTATACTGAGCCTTTCCTTTTCTTAAGTCATCTGGCTCACCTTTAAAAGTTCTCATTAGCATCTTGCTTATCAATTATTCCCAAAAAAGAGTCTTCTTTAGGAGCTGTACTTCTCAGCAAGCCCCGAAGGGATTCTAGCCATATATAATGTAATTTCCCCTGAAACATATATTGTTTTCTTCTTTTTAGAGGTCAGCACTTTTACTAGTTATTTTTATTTTGAAACTGTATAAAGCCTATAGAAGAACTGCAAGAACTATCACATCTCTTTCACCCAGATTATTCAACTTCTGACACAGTAATTCATTTATTTTCTTCCTCTTTCGTCATATAGATACAGATTTTTTTTTCTGGTATGTTGCCTTATTACCCCTAGTTATCAGTGTTTGCCTTGCCCAAACAAGGAGTGTCTTCTCATTTCTACCGTAAAAACCGTCCTGGTTGGGATATCACTGACAGAGCCCTAACATCCAATCCACAGACCCCATTAAGATTTTGCCAACAGTCTCAACAATGACTCCTTTTTTTCTGCTGGTCTAGGATCCTATGCAGGAACATATGTTGCACTGAGTTATTGTTTATCTGTTCCCTTCGATCTTGAACCATCTCTCAGTCTTTCATTGTCTCACATTTCCCTGTAGGATGACCTTGTACATGGATCTTTCAAGATTTCTTCATGATTAGACCCAAGTCATGTACTCTTGCATAAATTCCTAGCAGGAATTGTGCAGTAATGATGCTGTGTAATGATGGTTTTCTCACTGTACAGCATTGGAAGCCAGACTACAATTACCAGTCCCCTCGGTTGATCATCAAGTGTAGTTGGTGTCTGCCAGGTTTCCTCATCATTTCTTAAGCATGTCTTTACTTTCTCGTACCACATGAGAAGTTCCTGGACCATCTTATACTTTCCCTGTCCAGCCTTGGAACACTCATTTCTCCAAGCAGCCTTGGTTCCTTTTAGTGCAAGAGGGTTTTAGAGACCAGAATCTCAGTGCTTAGTGTGCTCATGGCTCCTGGGATGTCATTGCTATAGCACAGAGCTAGAAAATATATGCATATATGTTTACCAATACATGTATCATTATTTATGTATGTGTATGAATATGCATGTGTTTACATGCACTTCTTGTCATGCTTTTATACCAAATCAAATCTCCTTTTCCATTTCCTTGTTTTCAGATTCCTTCTCAGACAGTGAGAAACCTGGCTCTCATTCTCCTCAACAAATATAATCATTTGTTCAGTGTAAGGACTCTCCTAAATGTTCTGCCATCCTTCCCTCTGCTCTCATCCTCTCTACTCCGCTTCCTCAGACGCAGCGCATACCACTGCCCCACTCTATGCGACATCCCCTCCTTACGCTGAGGCTTCGACTACCCATGCTGCCACCGTCACTCACCAAATTCCCCTCCCTCTCCCCACCCAGCTTCTAAGATGCTGTTATCTCTCTCTCTCCAGGATGGAAAGGAGCAGGAAGGTGGGAAGTGAGGGAAGGGAAGATCACTATGCCTTTTCACTGATGGATGGGTTTGAGACTCTCCCAAATGTTTTCCACAACACATATGCATTTGTGTTTAATGAACAAATCTTTCTTCTCTATCCACTTGCTTTCCTTTACTCTCTCAGCATTCCCTACTTCTCTCCAAGGCTGTGTCTCCATCTAGTTGAAAACAGAACTCATTTGAGAATATTCACTGAGCCAACTAGGCATAAAGCTCTTCCCCTAGAGAAAATGAAGAGAGCTGGATGGTTTGGGTGGTGGTGTCAGGGGACTAGCAGCTGGGACCCAGAGGTTTAGCTCAAGATCTTTCTGTCTCCAGGCTTGTTTAATACTGTCATTCACCATGTTGTTTTCTCTATCAAAGCTCTTTGAAAATATGTTAACATTCACAGTTTTCAGTATCACTTTGGACATAAAATGGTGAGAAACTGACTCATTCTTGTTGTTTTCCCTTCCAAGGAACCAGTACTACAAAGGCACACATAAAGCCTCTTAAGATACAAAGAAAGCACCTTGCAGAGCATAGTAATAAACTGTGTCACTGTGTAATCTTTAACAGGGGTCGTGTTTTCCACACTCACAGAGCAAATTGATTCTTGAATCTTTGTTTGTTCACTGCGTCTAATCGATGGGCGAATTTCTCTGGGGGAAGAATAGAGTGGAACACTATATTTCCTTGACTAATTTTTCAAGCCAGCTGAGTCCCCAAGCCTCATAAGTTTCCTGCCATTCATCTTGCCCTTCAATTGAGAACTCTCATTCATTTTCCTAGATTGCTTGTTTATCTAAATAATCTTTTCCTAGGAAAATATGAAATGTATTATTGGCACTGTTCTCGGTAACCTTAATGGAACAAAGTCATAAGCCCTGCCTAAGAGAAGTTATCATAAATCTTATATTTCAGGAATCTGCAGAGTCCCATGTGGGTAAGCAGGTGGCCAGTATGTTGGGTGGAGAAGAAAAAAATCTGACCTAGAATTGTGGTAGGAGTGGAGGGAGCTACCATGACATGTCGGATCTCATGAAAGTCCAAGGTTCCCCATGCAGGGATGGATAAATGACAGCGCATCACTCATACCTGCCCTCTGAAGCCTTTCCAGTAGAAATGTTACAATTTAATCTCACGTGTCACAAATCAAACCCCAACTTGAAACTACCTTTCCCGAAAATGTTGAACACATCCCGTGCTCGTGGAAGGAACTAGAGTGCCTCTCAGAGGAAGTGCTGTCTTAGTAGCAGCCATTGCCTCCAACTGGAAGTGCTCATGGTGCACTGGCGTTCACACTGTACGTGATTGTTGCACTAGCCTGGCTTTTTGCAATTTGTGTGACATTGGGCAAGTTGTTGAAATTCTTCTTGACTCAGTTACTTCATTCCTTAAGTGGGGATAATACTATCTACCTTTCTGGAGACTGTGAGCATTAAAAGGGGTTTAAAACAAAATGCTGAGCTAAGTAACTAAGCGTTTGATAAATAGTAGCTATGACTCATTATTGCTTATTGTTGCTTCCGGACACTGAGCTCAGGGCTTTGTATTATTTACCTCATTAATTGTCACAGAATTAAATAGATATGAAAACACCACTTTTCAGAGAGGGAGACTAAGTACTGGAAAGTTTAGACAACATTCATACATCATACAGCTAGGAAAATGGCATATTCCGAAGTAAGGTGATCTTTCTGTAATGCTAAGCTGTACTGGATCAAGCTGCTTACAAGTTATGACTGAGATCACTGGATATCAGGTATATGGAAGAGCAAGTTGTTATCTTCCGAGTAACCAGGTTCCATGAGGTAGAGAGCTCCCTGTCAGTGGAGAGATTCCAGCAGAGACCACCTGCCCCTTCCAGGGAAGTGCCATTGCATGAGAGACCTGGACCCATGAGCTTCTTAGTCGTCTTCATATTAATACTGAAGGCTCCTGAGCAGTCTGGCTGCCGCCTTGCTCACTTGATATAAATATTATTCAGGGAATAGGGCTGGTATGGCAATAATACAGGCTCTAGAGTTTTCTGAAACCTGGGTTCACATCCTCACCCTCCTTACTAGCTTTGTGCCCTGTGATACACAGCCCTCTGTCCCCGGGTGTTAGTTTTTTTATCTGTACAAATCACAGGATAGTTGTGATGATTATGAATTATGTCCTGATCTGGGCTTGGACTCAGGAAAAGAGTCTGTCATGTGGAAGAGAAGGAAACTTCCCTGGCTGAATGTATGATGCAGGAGCCTGGATTCCCTAAGACAATGAGCTGGTGCTTGCGTGGGGCAATGGTCTAGCTGATGAGGGCTGCCAAGTGGAAATTCACATGGGCAATCTGACCGCTTTGCCTTCCCCTCCCTGTTCTTCCACCCTGCAACGTGAGCACGCTGGAGGAGTTTTCTCGACCCGGCTTCAATTATTTATCAGCTGTATTTGTGTTCAGTGACACGTGTAGCAGATATAAATCCACGGGTTCTTCCCCCTGGAATGCCTCTGGGCAAGTTATACAGTGGGGACCCTTTAAAGCATCAGTGCTGAAGAGCACAGATTGATTTCTTTCTCAGACTTTTCTTCCCCACATTCAGGCTTCTTGGGATTCCCTTGCAGCGCAGGATAATGACTTTTGATACCAATCGATGCAAAGCTAATTAATTTACTTCACAGTTTTCATGTCCTCAAACTACTCAATGGTTCCAACGATTTGTTGTTGTTGGTTCGGTTAGGGGGGAGGAGAGGATTTTTTTTTTAAAGTCTTTTCTTTGGCTTCCCTTTATAAGGGACTAAGTAGCTCCTGATGACGTTATCTATTGATGATTTTTGAATTACGGTGGGACTGTGGAATTGTAGGAAAGAAATGAGGGCATTCCATGCCTCCCATGCTTTTCAACTCCAGAATCTTCATGACAGTTAGGAACTCTATAGTCTAAATAAGTATAGTTTTATTTTGATACTTATGGAAAGTAGCTGAGTTAATTGTGTCTGGAAATTTCCAACATAGGATAAGAGGATAGGGTTTCTTTGTCTCTCTCTTTTACATACACTCACATAATGGAGCATGATGAAAAAAGAAGTATCTCCATGGAAATTATTCTCAATCTGGAAACTATAAATCCCTGTTCCCCATTTAAAACCCTGTTCCCTTATGATGATAGTTAAAGTTTTGTCAATTTAGATTAAGCTTTGAGCTTGCTATTTTTTAAGTAGAGGATATCTGATGGACCAATGATTCCACTTTGTTATATGATGGTGTATTTTAAGTATATCCTACTGCAGTGATGAAATCAACAGACTATGAAATTCACTAAACTTGGTTTCACAGCTTCCCTTTGAAGCATATAGTGACTAATGTGAAATATGCGCATTCTTTGAGTGTCAAATTCCTCAGCTATAGAATGAAGATGGTAATATCCTTTGGGCCTCCTTAAAAAAAATGAATATTCTGCAAAGGATATAACATATCTCTTGGTACTAGTAAGTATGCTATAAATGCTAGCCACTGTGCTAATGGTATACTGTTTGGTGGTTCATCCCCTTGCTCTACTCTCTACTCCAGGAAAAACAATGTCATTTAAGGTTTAAAAAATGAAAAAAAAATTTACGTGGAAGGTCTTTTCCTTGTTTGCCTAAGGAGATGGAAAGTGGCTGTTTGGGGGTGGGGGTGGGGCCCATATACTAGAGACCAGGACTCCATAGTACACTGTCATTCATGTGAGATTTGCAGAAGCTCTTCAGGATAATAGTGTTTTTCTTTTTTTTTTTTTAATTAAAATACTTGGACTAATATCCCCCTTCTGGGTGACTGTTATCTCTGTCTAAGCTGAGATTAATGTAGTGTGTATTGAAACATGATTAAGGTGTAAATTAGAATCAGTTCTACAGGTATGTGTGACTACTCTTTGTCTCTTAATTGGAATATTCCTACTGATTTGTTTAAAAATAATTCCAAAGTAATGCCTGATCTTCATATTGTCAGAAGCTTCTACAAGCTTTAAACTTGCAGTTTAAACATTGTACTTCCATGAAGAAACTAGCTTGACGAGGACTACAGACTCACTAGAGGTCAAGGTGAATCCTGGTGAGAAAGATGACTTTGGATGGTGACACTCTGTGCTGTTTTGGGCAACATATTATTGTCTGTTGAGAACATGGGGCTTCCCCAGTGGCTCAGAGGTAAAGAACTCACCTGCCAGTACAGGAGACACAGAAGATACGGGTTTGATCCCTGGGTCGGAAAGATCCCCTGGAAAAGAAAAGGGCAACTCACTCCAGTATTCTTGCCTGGAGAATCCCATGGAGAGAGGAACCTGGTGGGTAACAATCCATAGGGTTGCCAAGAGTCAGATATGACTGAATGACTGAGCACACACACACACACACACACACACACACTGAGAACACATTATATTTAATATGCCTGATATGGGGAGTGAGAGGAACTTCTCTATGGTGTAGAGGTTTCTGAGAATAAAGCTAAGCATTGCAGAGGCTGGGTATGTATCAAGTGATATCGAATGGCTGTGGACTTGGCCAGACCTGGGTGTGAGCCTCAAGTCTACTGCTCAATAGTTGTTTAACTTCAGATGAGTTACTGAGCCTCTCACACTCAGCTTGTCTATAAAAATAAGGCTAAAAATAAGTCCCTTGCATGGAGGTTGTAAGGATTAAATACAATAATGTATGTAAAATAGTTAGTACAGGGACTGGCATAAGAAATGCTCCATAAATTGCTACTTCTAATCGTCATGATTCATAATTAAATCTTACATTGTAACTGATATTTAACTAATAGCTAATGATCTATGGCAGTTCAGATTTAATAATTAATAAGTTATGCGAGGGATTGGGGGCAGGAGGAGAAGGGGACGACAGAGGATGAGATGGCTGGATGGCATCACTGACTCGATGGACATGAGTTTGGGTGAACTCCAGGAGTTGGTGATGGACAGGGAGGCCTGGCGTGCTGCAATTCATGGGGTCGCAAAGAGTCGGACACAACTGAGCGACTGAACTGAACTGATGCTAGTTTTGGAGCCGTGAGGATTACCACCACTTCTATAACCACGGTCACCTTTAGATGTCACGTGTGAGAAGACGCATCAGCTGAGGGACTCAGCCAGGTTGACCTTGTCCCAGGACCCAAGAAGAGCTATCTGGTCCTGAATCAGAACATCGTAACTTCATCCTGCTCCAGGATGGAGAAGACCTGGCTCCAAGAGCTGGTCTTTGGTTGGTCAACTCTTGTAAAGGAACAATAGTGAAAGACTTAGCGAATACCTTCAGCCCCCATCTGGTCCTTGTCGAAAAGAAGAGCTGTGGTTGGGTTGAAGCTGATTAGTACATCAAATCAGGCTCCTGAAACGCCGTAGCGGCCACCTCCACTTCCCCTGTCGGCTCACCGCCACACGTATGAATGAAGAAAGGCTCTTGCTTATGGCAGGTCACACCTCCAAGCTGCCTGTTCTCAGACTTGCATGAATCCTCCGTCATCGCCCCATATAGCTGGTGTCAAGTGCTGAGTGTGGAAGCCGAGTAGAGAGGTGACACGGTTTTAATTGATATTTTAAAGAAAGTTCCTTAGTGGTGGCCATCTTTTCTGTCCCTCACCTCTCTGGTTAGACCCTGAGCTTGCATCAGCTCATTAACTTTAATAGTTTGGCCTTTAGCTTCTCTGCCTTGTGTGATGTACCAGGTTTCACTTCTGCTGTGTAATTTAAGAGGAGAGACATACTGCTTTCTTTTTTTTTTCCGTCAGAGGGCTTAGGTCTTCCAGGGTTATTCCAAATCAGAGTTTCATTTTAATGAGACAGTGCCGGAAAAGGAACACAGGGTGCCATTCCTTCAAAGAGAAGTACCCAGAGTCATTGGCCCAACATAGTACCTGTGAAGTTGCAAATTAATGGATTAAGGTAGATGCTGATAAAGAAGTAGAGTTGCCAAATCAAAATCTGCCAGGGAATATTGCAAATTCAAACATTTTTCTACTGGTAATGAAAAGTGACAGTTTCCTCCTGCCTCAGTGCTAAATCCAGCATCTTTTCTCTTGCAATTTACATGGAAATAATGAATGTTTTGTGTTAAGACCTTCCCCTTCCAGGGAACAGAGCTTCACCTCTCTAATTTTTATTGAATTAGCTGCCAGCATGCAGGAAATTTCATGTTAGCCTTTGGTCCTAGCAAATCATTTCAAAAGACATTGTAAAACGTATACCTAACGAAAGCTGTGTGAAACAAAACCCAGCATGGCTTATCTTTGAGGCTGTCATATGTACAGTTGGGTATGTATATTTATTGTAAGGAACTACAGTCAAAAGTAGCCTCTGTGTACTTAGTATATTTTCCTGTAATATTGTTGAACTCTGTCCAAAATTGAATGAGACTTTTCCTTTACTGCAGAATTAATACATACCTCAGTCTTTTAGCTACTCATATTTATATGATTATATATAATCCTTTCAGAATAATTCATTTTTATTTCTGAGGACAATGCTCATCATTCATTTGGCTTCCCAGGTGCCTCAGCAGTAAAGAATCCACTTGCTGATACAGGAGACGCAGGTTCAATCCCTGGGTCGGGAAGATCCCCTGGAGAAGGGAATGGCTACCCATTCCAGTATTCTTGCCTGGAGAATCCCATGGACAGAGGAGCCTGGTAGGCTACAGTTCGTGGGGTCGCAAAGAGTCAGACATGACTTAGCGACTAAAGAACAATAATCTTTCTTTTAGAGAACCAGACAGTTTTAGATATTTTGGTCTTATTGGAAAACAAGTAGTTCCTTCCTAGTAAACGGGCCCCTCCTGTCCATCCCTTCCCCACAGTCCCTCGGGTGCATCTGTTGGAAAAGATTTGAGGAAAAGATTCCCAGAAGCCAAGTCTCTTCCACGTCTCATATATTTATTAGTTGGAGGTTGAGGGTAGTTTTCAGATATCACTCATATGCATCTTGATATTTTTGCCTCAATTTGATTGTAGCTTAGACACAGCCCATCTTGCATGCACTGTCGTTTCATCTTTTTCACATGCATTTTACAAAGAGAAAATCTTATTTTTAAACAACCAACTATATATATTAGCTTAAATGGCCTCCAAAAGGATGTGAACCTGACGTTGCTATATGAGAGCACTGTCCTAACATAGGATTTGTGTGATAACACAGTGTCTTCCGTTGAAGATGAGGAGGTATTTGAGCAAAACAGAATATAAAGGCAACAGAGAATAACAGATGCAGCTGTGTGCTCAGGGTGAAGGATGAGACACATGGACTCTGACATGGTATCTTTGTCCTGCAATATTTTATTGTTCTTGGGAATGTGAGAAATTATCTTTGAAATACTACTTTTCTGGTAGAGCTCTTCAATGATATTTATATGGTACCACATTTGCAGAGGCCTTTTAGCCAATCTGAACAGCAACAGGTTATATGGCTTGTTCATTGCATAGTAACAAAGCTGGAACACTTCAGCATAGAATAATTTTTGCATTGCATTACCCCCTTCCCGTAATATTCCCTTAACCATGAATACTTTGGGGATTTCAGAGAGGAAATTATTGAGTGTTAACACAAAGGAGTCATTTATTATTTTTGTATTATTAAAAATAATTTCCCAAACACCAACATTATTTTAGAAGACACAAATATTACTGAAAGTACTCAAAGATCCAGAAATCTGTGGGAAGGCTGTGTTCTTTTTATCTTCTTGGCATTTCCTCTCTGTAAATACAGAGAGATTAAAGTAGAATTGATATTCCTTCCCAACTCTGTAGATATGTCTGACTATAAAGCTTATGGATTTCCATGCAAAACTGGTCTTCCTCGTGACCAACCTTGACTGCTTCCTATTTATTAAAAAGACTCGGTTTTAAAGGCTTTTAGAGCTTTAAGACTGGGTGTGCATGTCTGTGCACATGTGTATGATAGGTGTGAGAGGGAGTCTGGGGTGTAAGGTGTTTGTTTATTAGGCATCAACCCTGAATATTCATTTAAAAATTATAACATTTCATATTTAAATCTGGATTTCTGGCAACACAGGGTATGCTTTCCTGGGAGATGGCAATCTGCTGAAAGTGGGGGTTTTGCCCATCTTTTTTTTTGTTTGGTTTTTTTTTACAATGTTGTGTTGGCTTTTGCTGTATGATAATGCAAATCAGTACATGCATCCCTTCCTTCCTGAGCCTCCCTCCCCTCCCCCGATCCCATCCTTCCAGGTCATCACCAGGCTGGGCTCCCTGGGCTGCACAGCAGCTTCTCACTAGTTACTCATCTTAGGCCCAATGGTGTGTATATGTTGATGCTACTTTCTCCACTCGTCCCACTCTCTCCCTCCCCTACTGTGTCCACAAATTCATTCTTTATATCTGCATCTCATTCCTTCCTTGCAAATAGGTTCATCAATATCATTTTCTAGATTCGTCCACCTCAATAGAACTGACTCAAATTCATTCTTTTCTATGGCTGAGTGATATTCCATTCTATATATGTGACACATTTTCTTTATCCATTCATCTGTCAATGGACATCTAGGTTGCTTCCATGTTCTGGCTCTTTGCCAGTCTTGAGGGGCCCCTTTAGGTATATAAGTTGGTAATCTCAGTAGGGACATGAATGTAAGACTTCCTCATTGTCGTATATAGACATATGTCATTTTACTGCACTTCACAGATGCTGCACTTTTATACACTGAAGGTTTGTGGCCACCTTCCAGTGGGCAACCTTGCATTGGCCAGTTTCCCAGCAGGATTTGCTCACTTAGTGTCTCTGTGCCACATCTTGGTAATTGTCTAGCACTTCAATTATATTCATCATCATTATATTTGATATGGTGATCTGTGATCAGTGATACTGGATATTACCATTGTAATTATTCTGGGGCATCGTGAACTGCACCCATATAACACAGAGAACTTAATCTATAAATGTCGTGTGTGTTCTGGCCTCTCTGACCTGTAGTTCCCTGTCTCTGTCCCTCTCCTTGGGTCTCCCTATTCCCTGAGACACAACACTATTGAAAGTAGAACCATTAGTAACCCTGAAGTGGCCTCTGTGGGATTTCCTGATGGCTCAGTGATAAAGAACCTGCCTGCCAATGCAGGTTCGATCCCTGGGTCAGGGAGATCCCCTGGAGGAGGACATGGCAACCCAGTCCAGTATTCTTGCCTGCAGAATCCCATGGGAGGAGCCTGGCTTGCGTGGTAGTCGTAAAGAGTTGGACACAACATAGCCACTAAACACCAACAAGAGCAACAAAGGGGCCTCTAAGTGTCCAGCTGGAAGGAGCAGTCAGGCATCTCACTTTAGAGCAACAACTTGAAACGATGAAGCTGAGTGAGAAGGCATGTCAAAAGCTGAGACAGGCCAAAAAGCTTGGCCTCCCTCTTGAGCCAAACAGCCAAGTTGTGAATGCAAAGGAAAAGTTCGTGTGGAAATTTACAGTGCTTCTCCAGTGAACACATGAATGATGAGAGTGAAACAGCCTTACTGCTGATATGGAGAAAGTGTGAGTGCTGTGGAGAGAAGATCAAACGAGCCACACCATTCCCTTATGTTAACCCAGAACCAGGCCCAAACTCTCTTCATTTCTCTGAAGCCCGAGAGAGGTGAGGAAGCTACAGAAGCAAGGTCTGAAGTAAACAAAGGTTGATTCATGAAGTTTTAGGAAAGAAACAGTCTCCATACATAGAAATGCAAGGTCAAGCAGAAAGTGCTGATGTAGAAGCTGCAGCGAGTTATCCAGAAGATCTGGCTGGGATGATTCATGAAGGTGGCTCCACTAAACACCAGCTTTGCAGTGTAGACAAGACAACCATATATTGGAAGAATATGCCATCTAGGACTTTCAGAGCTAGAGAGAAGTAGATGCCTGGCCTCAAAGTTTCAAAAATAGGCTGATTCTCTTGTTGGGAGCTGATGCAGCTGGTGACCTTAAGTTGAAGCCATTTACCACTTTCTTTTAAGGGCTTCCCTGGTGGCTCAGAGGTTAAAGTGTCTGCCTGGAATGCTGGAGACCCAGGCTCGATCCCTGGGTCAGGAAGATCCCCTGGAGAAGGAAATGGCAACCCACTCCAGAACTCTTGCCTGGAGAATCCCATGGAGGGAGGAGCCTGGTAGGCTACAGTCCATGGGGTAGCAAAGAGTCGGACACGACTGAGCGATTTCACTCACTCACTCACTCACCATTTTTAAATCCTAGGACCCTTAAGAATCATGCTAAGTCTACTCTGCCCAAGCTCCATAAATGGAACAACAAAGCCGGAATGACAACACATCCTTTACATTTATGGTGTTTATAACATAGTTTACTGAACATTTTAAACCCACTTACCGCTCTACTACTACTACTAAGTCACTTCAGTCGTGTCCGACTCTGTGCGACTCCATAGACAGCAGCCCACCAGGCTCCCCCGTCCCTGGGATTCTTCAGGCAAGAACAATGGAATGGGTTGCCATTTCCTTCTCCAATGCATGAAAGTGAAAAGTGAAAGTGAAGTCACTCAGTCGTGTCCAACTCTCCATGACCCCATGGACTGCAGCCCACCAGGCTCCTCCATCCATGGGACTCTCCAGGCAAGAGTACTGGAGTGGGGTGCCATTGCCTTCTCTGCTAGGGGGGAAAAAAAAAAAGATTCCTTTCAAAATCTTGCTAAGCATTGACAAAGCACTTGATCATCCAAGAGCTCCAGTGGAGATGTACAATGAGACTCAAGTTGTCCTTTTGCCAGCTAACACAGCATCCATTCTGTGGCCTGTGGATCCAGGAGTAACTTCAACTTTAAAGTTATATTATCTGAGAAATATTGGGTTGGCTAAAAATTTCATTCCAGGTGTTCCAGAGCCCAAACTAACTTTTCGACCAACGCAAGGCGCTCCATAACTCTTTTGTTGTTTTGCAATGTAGACATAACTGGTTGTTTTGTCTACATTGCAAAGCTGGATTCATGGGGTCACAAACAGTCGGACACGACTGAGCGACTGATCTGATCTGATCTGAAGGCACTCCATAAGGCTATCAGATCAGATCAGATCAGTCGCTCAGTCGTGTCCGACTCTCTGCGACCCCATGAATCGCAGCATGCCAGGCCTCCCTGTCCATCACCAACTCCCAGAGTTCACTGAGACTCACATCCATCGAGTCAGTGATGCCATCCAGCCATCTCATCCTCTATCGTCCCCTTCTCCTCTTGCCCCCAATCCCTCCCAGCATCAGAGTCTTTTCCAATGAGTCAACTCTTCGCATGAGGTGGCCAAAGTACTGGAGTTTCAGCTTTAGCATCATTCCTTCCAAAGAAATCCCAGGGCTGATCTCCTTCAGAATGGACTGGTTGGATTTCCTTGCAGTCCAAGGGACTCTCAAGAGTCTTCACCAACACCACAGTTCAAAAGCATCAATTCTTCGGCGCTCAGCCTTCTTCACAGTCCAACTCTCACATCCATACATGACCACAGGAAAAACCATAGCCTTGACTAGACAAACCTTTGTTGGCAAAGTCATGTCTCTGCTTTTGAATATGCTATCTAGGTTGGTCATAACTTTCCTTCCAAGGAGTAAGCGTCTTTTAATTTCATGGCTGCAGTCACCATCTGTAGTGGTTTTGGAGCCCAGAAAAATAAAGTCTGACACTGTTTCCACTGTTTCCCCATCTATTTCCCATGAAGTGATGGGACCAGATGCCATGATCTTCGTTTTCTGAATGTTGAACTTTAAGCCAACTTTTTCACTCTCCACTTCACTTTCATCAAGAGACTTTTTAGTTCTTCTTCACTTTCTGCCATAAGGGTGGTGTCATCTGCATATCTGAGGTTATTGATATTTCTCCCAGCAATCTTGATTCCAGCTTGTGCTTCTTCCAGTCCAGCGTTTCTCATGATGTACTCTGCATATAAGTTAAATAAGCAGGGTGACAATATACAGCCTTGACATACTCCTTTTCCTATTTGGAACCAGTCTGTTGTTCCATGCCCAGTTCTAACTGTTGCTTCCTGACCTGCATACAAATTTCTCAAGAGGCAGATCAGGTGGTCTGGTATTCCCATCTCTTTCAGGATTTTCCACAGTTGATTGTGATCCACACAGTCAAAGGCTTTGGCATAGTCAATGAAGCAGAAATATATGCTTTTCTGGAACTCTCTTGCTTTTTCCATGATCCAGCGAACGTTGGCAATTTGATCTCTGGTTCCTCTGCGTTTTCTAAAACCAGCTTGAACATCAGGAAGTTCACAGTTCACGTACTGCTGAAGCCTGGCTTGGAGAATTTTGAGCATTACTTTACTAGCATGTGAGATGCAATTGTGCGGTAGTATGAGCATTCTTTGGCATTGCCTTTCTTTGGGATTGGAATGAAAACTGACCTTTTCCAGTCCTGTGGCCACTGCTGAGTTTTCCAGATTTTCTGGCATATTGAGTGCAGCACTTTCACAGCATCATCTTTCAGGATTCGGAATAGCTCAACTGGAATTCCATCACCTCCACTAGCTTTGTTCATAGTGATGCTTTCTAAGGCCCACTTGACTTCACATTCCAGGATGTCTGGCTCTAGGTCAGTGATCACACCGTCGTGATTATCTGGGTCATGAAGATCTTTTTTGTACAGTTCTTCTGTGTATTCTTGCCATCTTTTCTTAATATCTTTTGCTTCTGTTAGGTCCCTACCATTTCTGTCCTTTATTGAGCCCATCTTTGCATGAAATGTTCCTTTGGTATCTCTGATTTTCTTGAAGAGATCCCTAGTCTTTCCCATTCTGTTGTTTTCCTCTATTTCTTTGCATTGGTCCCTGAAGAAGGCTTTCTTATCTCTCCTTGCTATTCTTTGGAACTCTGCATTCAAATGCTTATATCTTTCCTTTTCTCCTTTGCTTTTCACTTCTCTTCTTTTCACAGGTATTTGTAAGGCCTCCCCAGACAGCCATTTTGCTTTTTTGCATTTCTTTTCCTTGTGGATGGTCTTGATCCCTGTCTCCTGTACAGTGTCAGGAACCTCTGTCCATAGTTCATCAGGCACTCTATCTATCAGATCTAGGCCCTTAAATCTATTTCTCACTTCCACTGTATAATCATAAGGGATTTGATTTAGGTCATACCTGAATGGTCTAGTGGTTTTCCCTACTTTCTTCAATTTAAGTCTGAATTTGGCAATAAGGAGTTCATGGTCTGAGCCATAGTCAGCTCCTGGTCTTGTTTTTGCTGACTGTATAGAGCTTCTCCATCTTTGGCTGCAAAGAATATAATCAATCTGGTTTTGGTGTTGACCATCTGGTGATGTCCATGTATAGGGTCTTCTCTTGTGTTGTTGGAAGAGGGTGTTTGTTATGACCAGTGCATTTTCTTGGCAAAACTCTATTAGTCTTTGCCCTGCTTCATTCCGTATTCCAAGGCCAAATTTGCCTGTTACTTCAGGTATTTCTTGACTTGCTACTTTTGCATTCCAGTCCCCTATAATGAAAAGGACATCTTTTTTGGGTGTTAGTTCTAAAAGGTCTTGTAGGTCTTCATAGAACCGTTCAACTTCAGCTTCTTCAGCATTACTGGTTGGGGCATAGACTTGGATTACTGTGATATTGAATGGTTTGCCTTGGAAATGAACAGAGATCATTCTGTCGTTTTTGAGATTGCATCCAAGTACTGCATTTCGGACTGTTTTGTTGACCATGATGGCCACTCCATTTCTTCTGTGGCATTCCTGCCCACCGTAGTAGATATAATGGTCATCTGAGTTAAATTCACCCATTCCATAGCTGCCATATATAGTGATTTCTCTAATGGGTTTGGGCATTCATCTGAAAACTTACTGGAAAGGATTTGCCATTCTAGGTTCCATGAAGAACATTCATGATTAATGGGAAGAGATTAAAATGCCAGTATTAACAGGAATTTGCCAGAAGTTGATTCAAGCCTTCACAGATGACTTTGAGAGGTTCAAACCTTGGGTGGAGGAAGTAACCACAGACATGATAGAAATAGCAAGAGAACTAGGAGTGGGGCCTGAAGATGTGACTGCACTGCTGCAATCTCATGATAAAACTATGACAAATGAGTACATACTTTGTGTGGATGAGCAAAGAAAGTAGTTTCTTGAGATGGAATCTACTCCTGGTAAAGATGCTGTGAATATGGTTGAAATGACAACACAGGATTTAGTATGTTACATCAGCTTAGTTGATAAACCAGGGGCAGATTTGAGAGGATTGACTCCAGTTTTGAAAGACATGCTCAGGTGGGTAAAATATTATCACACAGCAGCATATGCTGCATCTATCAATGCAGCAGATTTCATTGTCTTCTTTTAAGAAATTGAGATCGCCTCCCTAACTTTGAGCAACCATTCCACCCTGATCAGTCAGCACTCATCAACAGCTCAAAGCAAGACCCTCCACCAGCAAAAAGATGACTGTCTGAAGGTTCATATACTGATTAGCCTTTTTTAGCCATAAAGCATTTTAAAAAATTGAAGAATGGACGTTGTTTCTTCAGACATAATGCTATTGCATGCTTAGGAGATTACGGTACAGTGTTAACGCACTGTTTACAGGCACTACAAAACCAAAACTCATGTGACTCGATTTATTGCATTATTTGCTTTCCTGTGGTGCTCTGGAACTGAACCCACTGTATCTCCGAGGTATGCCTATAATGACAAGATTGCATTTTGGCTCTCTGAATGGAAAAGAGGAGATCTGTAAGACTGAGAGTGTGCCTTTTCTTTAGGATAGAAGTTGCAGCAGGAGGTCAGGATTTCACCTTGCCCGTCCTTTTAATTTCCTGGAGCCAGAGGGCGCACAGCCCACAGAATGACGGCTTTGTCCTCCTCCGACCCCTCCTGTGGCCTTTCTCTAGTCACCTCTCATCACAGCCCATGTAGTGAGAAGGCCTTTAACTAGAAGTGAGAGGTGAGATTCAGTGGTGAAATGGGAGGCTGAAAAGTCAGTCAGAGAAATCATCTTAAATAGTAAGGTTTGACACCAACTTTCTCCCCTGAGGGGCCCTGTCGCTTCAAGCCTTTAATACCAGGCCTGACAAATATTTAGAAAATGTTCAGGCTGGAACCATTTTGCACAAGGAGAGGCTGAGATGTCCTGATGGGTTTTTTTTTTTTTTTCTCCTTCGTCTCTAATATCTGTGATCCTCTGAATCCTGCTAAGGAAATGCGGCGCTAGGCAGCTCTTCTCTGGCTGGCGTTTGGTGCTAGGAGAGAGAGATGGTGGGTCAGAGGCTGAAGGAGATCTTGCCAGAAGGTGGGGAGGAGCAGATATATGGGAGCCTGGGCCTCCTGCTCAGGGGATGGAAAGGGAATCATGTAATGCGCTTGAACTTGAAATGGGTGATTTCTGGTGGAGCAGGTGGGGAGCAAGACATTGGGAAGTGTTTAAGCCCTTACAGAGGAAAGTACATGTTTAGAGGGAACTACATGTTTAGAGGAAACTCAGGCCGTGCTCCTAAGGAACTCAGGAAACACCCAGGGAGATGGGCAGCGTGGTCACGGTTAGAGCAAGTGCTGTGGAAAGCAGTGTATGAGTGGGGCTGCGTGTGCTTCTCATGGTCGGTCCCGATCCACACAGAACGGTGGTTTTCTTCTTTGTTTCTTTGGATTAGCATGCTTTTGTTGCTGTTGTTGTGCTTTGTTTGTTTTCCTACTTAATGGTTCTGTGTGGTTGTTTAGTTGTGAAGTTGTGTCTGACTCCTTGCGACCCCATGGACTGTAGCACCCCAGGTTTCCATGCCCTTTACTATATCCCAGAGCTTGCTCAAACTCATGTCCATTGAGAGTGATGCCATCCAACCATCTCATCCTCTGTCGCCCCCTTCTTCTCCTGTCTTCAATCTTTCCCAGCCTCAGGGTCTTTTTCAATGAGTCAGTTCTTCACGTCAGGTGGCCAAAGTATTGGAGCTTCAGCATCAGTCTTTCCAATGAATATTTAGGGTTGGTTTCCTTTAGAATTGACTGGTTTGATCTCCTTGCTGTCCAAGGGACTTTCAAGAGTCTTCTCCAATACCGCAGTTTGGAAGCATGAATTCTTAATGGTTACCTTGACCCTAAATGCACTAGAGAATTGATCAGGATAGTACAGCTTGGGCAGAAGTGGATGAAGAAGGGAAAGTCAGAACAACTTTCAGAATCTGAATTTGAGAGAACAAGTGAGAGACAGTGAGATGATTTTGGTGATGGTGGGATGGAACGATGGTAAACAATGACCTCTTGCTTCCTGGGTTCCAAGCACTATCTCAACTCTGTTCATACGCTAACTGACTGCCTGACTGAGTCTGCCCAGAATCCTCTGGAGAAAACATTGCAACTATCTTTGTTCCTCACTGGAGAAAACTAGCCATAAAGAGGTTTGGGAATTTGTTCAGGGCCTCAAAACTAATGGATGTGGGGACAGTATTCAAACCCACACAGTGTGGTCCCAAACCTATTCCTGTGAGCCCTGTAAGTATAGCCACATCTCATAGAAGGTGAGCCATGGTGGGAGCAGAGATCTTTGCCAAATTTGCCATGGAAATCCTATTGTCTCTATTTTTGTGTGTTTACTTATATCAGCCAGACTTTCTCAACTAGTAATCTGTGGGACATTTATCATTGCAAATATACATTGGAGTGAGAAAGAATAATTGAATTTGCCATGCTTCTGCAATCCAGGACCTTTCAGGCGCTCTTTAATGGGATGATGAACCCTGAGAATTGCCAGAAGGAGCCCGCACAAAGCAGGGTTTCCCAAGAAAAGATGTAAAACAGAACTCTTTTCTCACAGCAGATTCGCTTGTGCTTCTGCAAACACAAGTGTCATGTGCGGTATAATTTAGGAAACAGTGTCATAAACATTCTGTGAGTTTGGGGCCAGAAATAGCAGTACAAGTAAAACCCAGCCATTTGGAGGTAAGAGAGTGTCTCAATTAGGAGCTGGGGTCCATCCTGCCTTTGCAGGGAGCCTCGTCCATTCATCACTCAGACTCAGCATCATGCTCCTCCTTCTGCTCAGGCTCTGCATCCCTCTTGACGGGCAGCTTCCTGCTGAGTCCACCGTGTGTAACACACATGGTGGGTGTTCTTTCTCACTAGAAGGAAGTGGCTGCCCCCTTTAACAGCCCCGGCCCAATTACTCTTAAAAAATTTGGACTTCAATTGCTACAGTGAAGCAGCAGTCTTTCTAATGACACCCCTACAGAGGGCTCACTCCATATTCTCAGGCAGAGGGAAAACCTGAGGGCCAGCAGGAAGGCCCAAGAAACCCCAAGTGGGTTTCCTGGGTCCTCCTGCCTCTGACATCCTTGCCAGTAGCGACTCACCTACAATGCCTCCTACTGAGTTAGCTTGAGCCTGCTAACAAGCACATCAGACTAGCACTAAGTCCCTTTGAAGAGATATAGTATGGCTCACTTTCTTTCTTGTGCAGCCATCACAAAGGATGAGAAGCCCCAACCTGACAGCACGGGGTGGTGCAAAGGAGCTGAGCTTGTACAGTTTGGAGAGAATCACAAACTATGTGCTCATCCTCTACTTTCTTGCAGTATCTAGTGAGAAACTTGCTCCTCTCAAGGTTGAGTCTCACTGACTTGTGGGTTCTATCCATTTAATTAACTCAGGGGAAGACTCTGTGGAGGGACTGCTGTCTTTGTTGGCATCCATGGATATTCTTGATTTAAGGCATTCTAGGGAGTAAGGGAGAATGGTAAAAATCTGGGTGCCTGTCCAGACAGGGGCCATTTGGGAACCATGTCCTCTTAGATGATTTCTGCCCCCTTGACTGACTCATTCTCAAGCTATCAGGGCAACCTCCGTCCTCTTACTTGTTCCTTTAGTAATGCCTTGCTTGGTCCAAATTTAATCACCCAATATCTCATTCCCTCAAGGCCCTGAAATTTCTTTGTAAGATGGCAAGGAACTAATCCAGTTATTAAGCTAATAGTCTTCAAGTATGAGGGTGTTTCTAACCATCTCATATGGATGCTTTTTAATAGAGTATTTTGATAGAGTAATTCTCATGGCAGGAAGATATGCAGTCCTGACCTAGGTTCCTAAGGAAGACAGAGTAAGAGTAATGTCTTTAAGTCCTCAGACTAGTCCAGGTGTTGCCTCTTGGTAGATCTTTTATGTGTGAGACTTGGTCAGACTCACCCATTGGAACTAGGTTTGCTCCTGGTAATCATGAGTGAGTTATGAGTTATGGTTGGCATCCATAAAAATGTCAACAATTCTAGCTTTAGCATAACCCTCGCCTGTCTTTGTAAGCGTATAAGAAATAATCCACACAAAGACTCTCCTTATTATGGAGGTTAGTGAAGACTGGGAAAGGTTGATACTGAGTGCAAAATTTCATTGGCTAGAAGAGACAGGACAAGAGAGAGAACTCCAATGATGAAAAACAGGAATATTATCAGTCTCACTTTCTTCTGCACCCAAAAGAATGTTCAGATCTTGATTTGACTTCTAAACTATAGCCAGATCCTAAAAGTTGAGTCCATTAAAGAGGGAAAGTGCAAAATCTGTTGCAGTGACTATTTTGGCCCAGGCTGATGTAAGTCAAAGGGCCTCTGATCCATGCAGTCAGTGTGGCAAGAGTCGACTGTAACCATTAGGGAAAGATTGCGTTTGTGAAAACAGTGGAGTGGGATGTTGACAGAACAAGGTGGACATATCTTTATAAACTTGGGTTGATCAAATTCAGTGTAGGAAAAAAAACAGGAAAGCCACCAACAGTACAACGTGTTAATTAATTTAAAACTATTTAGGAACTTGTTAAGGAGGTTCACTGATTACTTGATTTCCAATCATTTTAAATTACATTTTATATAACTACATAGGGATATAGATCTTTATATCTATAGACTTACACATTGGGAAGTCTTTCTAGGTGTGTATATCTCTGTCCATCAATTGTTTGACGCGTGTTCTCTGCCAGGCACAGTGAAAAGCACCTCTAGTGCATTACCTCGTTTAATCTTTATAAAACATCATAAATAGAACACGGATATTCCAGCTGAGTAAATAAGGACATTGGAGTCAGGCCTTGAGCTTGGGTTGTCTTGACCTCTCAGCCAGTACGTGTGACCACACAAGCATGCCGCCTCCTTTACACCTTCTATCTCTGTGTGTTGTGCGGACACCACGTTCTTGCTGTCGAATATTCTGTGTCCTAGACTTAGCTACAGTAATAACCTCCAAATAAATAGGTTTTTATTCCCCTCTCACAAGTCTGTGGTCAGCAATGGCTCAGCTCTGTTTCTGGTTTTCCGAGACCCAGGCTGGAGGAGCCCCCTTCTGGGTCACACTGTTCTCACTGTAGAGAACAGAAAGGCAAAAGAAGGCATTAAGCCCTGGAACTGCACTTAGAGTTTCTGCTTAGACCTGGGGTTTTTTATATCTGCTTACATCCCATTGGCCAAAGAAGGTCATGTGGCCAAGTCTGACAGTGTGGCAGGAAGGCACAGATAACGTGCTAAGTCAGTTCAGTCGTGTCTGAGTGTTTTGGACCCTATGGACTGTAGCCTGCCAGGCTCCTCTGTCCATGGGATTCTTTATGCAAGAATACTAGAGTAAGTGTCCTGCTTTGGCAGGTGGAGTCTTTACTATTAGTGCCACCTGGGAAGCCCAACAGATAATATAAAGATGTATAATTCTCTTGGACCAAGAATAAAAAGTTGGAAAAAAAAAAATACCAGCTACCACTATGAGGTGGGGGTTAAGTTATGGAAGATAAACCTCCCTGTGACTCAATGGTTGAGAAATGACTGGGAAGATGGAAAAGTAACTCATGCCTCTTGTCTTGCCCCCAGGGCTCCAGAAATTGAGGAGAAACAACTCAATATTCTAGAAGAATGTTCTAGTCAATAGACTAGAATGAAGTGAAGCAGGCAGTGTGGTAAAGGATGGGCTAGAAGGCTAGACTTGGACATAGGGGTGGCCAAGGCCTTTTCCCAACGGGGCAGAAGGCATCTTGGCTCTCTCTGTGTGCTCAGAATTTCTGAAGCAAACAGGGGAGCAGGCGGATCGCTGGATGACACTGGGTGAGAGGATAACTGGAGTAAGTCCCTGGTGGAGGGAAGACGAGGTGAAGACAGCTGCTAAGAGGTGGTAGGAGCAGGGGATGAAAGGAGCCATTTGCTTCATTCTCCAAGGCTCCAGTACAAACCCAGTCGTCTCTTGGCCACAGACTGAATCCCGCGCTAGGAACCACAGAGGAACAATCCCCTTGAAGCCCGCCCTGTATTTCTGGCAGTTCTGTTTGGTGCAGCCCCTTCCCTACCCTTTCCCATCGCAAATGTTCTACTTCCAGGCAGAATTCCCATCCCCTATAGCCCCGATTTTCAAGCTCAAATAAGGAGGCAGGACACTCAGACATTGTAGTTCTCTAGCAGGTTCCTGCTACTGGCAGCTGGAGTACATTAAGTAAGTTTTGGCTCCATCCTGTGAAAACTGTCTGATGGTGCCGAGTCAGTGTCAGGATGGCCAACAGCTGTGGCTGCGTTTGGGTCCACAGGGGCGTGTGCACTGGTCACACAGGGCACAGCTCCAGAGCAGCCTGCCTGGCTTCTCTTCTGGCTTCATTATCTCTTTGATTCGAGCTAGCTTCTTAACCTGCCTGAGTCTCAGTGTCTTCATCCGTCAAAAGGAGATAATAACAGTCTAAAGAGTCGCCCCGAGGATTCAATGAGATAATCCACATAAGGTACTTAACAGAGTGCCAAGCACATGGCAAGCACTTAGGAAGTGATTATTATTAATATGACTATCATCATCATCATCATCACCACATCATCACCATCACTGTGGATAATGAAGATGAAAATCATTCTACCCATAATGTGTCGCTGATGTTGCATGTCAGTAATGCTCAGCAACATGCCTGGTTAACAGTTACCAAACGTCTTCCCTGTGCCAGGCAGGCTTCTGAGCTCTTCTCAAGCACATCTTTACAAGAACCACAGAGAGGTAGGTAGGATTATAACCCCCCATTTTACAGAGGAAGCAACTAAGGTTCACAGGTGGTTAACAGCTTGCCAGGGTGACATAATTAGGAAGAGATGGAATAGGTCTTTCAGCCCTAGTGGGCTGGCTCCAGAGTCCGGGCTCTGAGCATTACACATGCTGCTTCTCACAATACCACGGAACTACTGCTCATCTCAGAGTTTCTGCGGGTCCAGGGTGACTGGACAGGTTGTAAATGCAGGCACCCCAATCCTGCTTCATCCTGTGTGGCTGAGGGAAAGCCGACATGCTATTCTGAGAACATCAGCCTGGAGTGCACACTGTATAAATCACCCAGTGAACAAATGGCCCAATTATAAAGGTTGGCTGCTGTGCAAGCTTGGAGCCTCCTGTCGAGCTTGGCTGCGAGGCTCTTTGAGGGCCAGCGCTCTGCCTTTGCCAAAGGCCCTGCTCGGAGGTCAGCTGGGGCTGGCAGTCTGTGTCGTGGTTGACCCAGTCCACAGATAATGAGGGAATTTATATCTGCAGAATTACGATCTTGTGTTTAGGGTTTAGGCTATGGAAGAATGGGAGAGTTGGAAGGTTTGTCTAATGATTCTTTTTAGGCCTGTCGAAGAAAACTGCACACTGTAAACTCCTAGAGATTTCTCAACAACCTTTGCTTTCCGAATTGCAATGTAACATTCTCAGGAAACAGTTTGGACAGGGCACATTTTAAAGTCCCTAACAGTGAACCAGTTATGCATATGCTTAGCATTAAAGGTATCTCTGAGTACCTGAAAATGCCTCGATCAAAGTCATATGCTTATTCCCAACAGCTGTCCCATGAGAGTGAGAAATTCCCTGAAATTCCCTTCTTTCCACCTTGAAATGTCGATCATATAGTTGGTTGTCTTGAGTCCCTCTGTTAGAATAGGTATGAAAACCAATGTTTGGTGTTTAGCGTGTGTGTCCCACTGTAGTACTTTAGATGAATTTGGTTATTTTAATAGATGATATAGATAATCGGGGTAAATTGCTATCAAAGAAATGTTGTTTTTCAGTCGCTAAGTCACGTCCGACTGTTTGCAACTCCATGGACTACAACACGCCAGGTTTCCCTGTCCTTCACTCTCTCCTGGAGTTTGCTCAAACTCATGTCCATTGAGTTGTTAATGCCAGACAACCATCTCATCCTCTGTTGCCCTCTTCTCCTCCTGCCCTCAATCTTTCCCAGCATCAGGGTCTTTTCCACTGAGTCAGCTCTTTGCATCAAAGTATTGATGCGTAGCCAAAGTATTGGAGTTTCAGCTTCAACATTAGTCCTTCCAATGAATATTCAAGGTTGGTTTCCTTTGGGATTGACTGGTTCGATCTCCTTGCAGTCCAAGGGACTCTCAAGAGTCTTCTCCACAGTTCAAAAGCATCAATTCTTTGGCTCTCAGTATTCTTTATGGTCCAACTCTCACATCTATACATGACCACTGGAAAAACCGTAGCTTTGACTCTGCAGATCTCAATGTTAGAAGCAGAACACATACAGCTCATTTCCAAAGTGTGTGGAGGGACTGGTGGCTCTCCAGGGCCAGCTCCCTTATGAGGGATCTAGTCTTCTGCAACTTACAAGTCTGACATCTGCTCATGCATTCTTGGTACCACTGAGGCAGAACAAGAAAGAGCTAGAAGGTCATATCTGGCTCTTAAATTCTCTAGTCCTCAATGTGGTGTTTTCACTCAGAACCCATTGGCCAGAACAGGTCAATGTGGGTCCCTTATCTGCAAGGGGTTTGGGAATGCAGCTGAGCATGTGGATATTCATGGAGCAGTCAGTGCCACTTCTGTACTACTTACTCAAGTCAGCTTTCCAGCAAGGTTACACATGCTCTTGGTGCTGTAACTAAGATAGCATGAGAGAACCAGGAGGCATAGACTTACCTGGCTGAGTTTTGGGGGTTTTCTCCTACAGGTCTGATGGTGAATTTGAGGGCTTCTTGGTCTCTCACATTCTCCTCCTGCTGATGCAGAGATAAGGGAGTGTGGATGACCATGAACTTGGGGAAACACTAGAGAAATCACATATTTTATTTCCCTTGCCCGGGACTTTGACTTGTGGAAATGAATTCTTTAGTTAGATCCATATAGATCCACATAGGACAAAGATAAATTTTCAGAAGCCAAAGCATTCAGTTCAGTTCAGGCACTCAGTCATGTCCAATTCTTTGCGACCCCAAGGACTGCAGCCTGCCAGGCTTCCCTGTCCATCACCAACTCCTGGAGCTTACTCAAACTCATGTCCATCACATTGGTGATGCCATCCAACCTTCTTATCCTCTATCACATACCCTTCTCCTTCTGCCTTCGATCTTTCCCAGCATGAGGGTCTTTTCAAATGAGTCAGTTCTTCTCACCAGGTGGCTAAAGTGTTGGGGTTTCAGCTTCAACATCAGTCCTTCCAATGAATATTCAGGACTGATTTCCTTTAGGATGGACTGGTTGGATCTCCTTGCAGTCCAAGGGACTCTCAAGAGTCTTCTCCAACACCACAGTTCAAAAGCATCAATTCTTCGGTGCTCAACTTTCTTTATAGTCCAACTCTCACATCCATACATGACTACTGGAAAAACCATAGCTTTGATTGGACTGACCTTTGTTGGCATAGTAATGTCTCTGCTTTTTAATGTCTAGGTTGGTCATATCTTTCCTTCCAAGGAGCAAGCCTCTTTCAATTTCATGACTCCAGTCGCCATCTGCAGTGATTTTGGAGCCTGAAAAATAAAGTCTGTCACTGTTCCCATTGTTTCCCCATCTATTTGCCATGAAGTGAGGGGACTGGATGGGAATACCAGACCACCTGATCTGCCTCTTGAGAAATTTGTATGCAGGTCAGGAAACAACAGTTAGAACTGGGCATGGAACAACAGACTGGTTCCAAATAGGAAAAGGAGTACGTCAAGGCTGTATATTGTCACCCTATTCATTTAACCTATATGTAGAGTACATCATGAGAAATGCTGGGCTGGAAGAAACACAAGCTGGAATCAAGATTGCCGGGAGAAATATCAATAACCTCAGATACGCAGATGACACCACCCTTATGGCAGAAAGTGAAGAAGAACTAAAAAGCCTCTTGATGAAAGTGAAAGTGGAGAGTGAAAAAGTTGGCTTAAAGCTCAACATTCAGAAAACGAAGATCATGGCATCCGGTCCCATCACTTCATGGGAAATAGATGGGGAAACAGTGTCAGACTTTATTTTTCTGGGCTCCAAAATCACTGCAGATGGTGACTGCAGCCATGAAATTAAAAGACTCTTACTCCTTGGAAGGAAAGTTATGACCAACCTAGATAGCATATTCAAAAGCAGAGACATTACTTTGCCAACAAAGGTCCGTCTAGTCAAGGCTATGGTTTTTCCTGTGGTCATGTATGGATGTGAGAGTTGGACTGTGAAGAAGGTTGAGCGCCGAAGAATTGATGCTTTTGAACTGTGGTGTTGGAGAAGACTCTTGAGAGTCCCTTGGACTGCAAGGAGATCCAACCAGTCCATTCTGAAGGAGATCAGCCCTGGGATTTCTTTGGAAGGAGTGATGCTAAAGCTGAAACTCCAGTACTTTGGCCACCTCATGCGAAGAGTTGACTCATTGGAAAAGACTCTGATGCTGGGAGGGATTGGGGGCAAGAGGAGAAGGGGACGACAGAGGATGAGATGGCTGGATGGCATCACTGACTCAATGGATGTGAGTCTCAGTGAACTCCGGGGGTTGGTGATGGACAGGGAGGCCTGGCGTGCTGCGATTCATGGGGTCACAGAGAGTCGGACACGACTGAGCGACTGAGCTGATGTGATCTGATCTGATGGGACAGGATGCCATGATCTTAGTTTTCTGAATATTGCGTTTTAAGCCAGCTTTTTAACTCTCTTCTTTCACTTTCATCAAGAGGCTTTTTAGTTCCTCTTCATTTTCTGCCATAAGAGTGGTGTATATCTGAGGTTATTGATATTTCTCCCGGCAATCTTGATTCCAGCTTGTGCTTCATCCAGCCTGGCATTTCAGATGATGTACTCCGCATGTAAGTTAAATAAGCAGGGTGACAATATACAGCCATGGCGTATATTGGGTTCCTTTCCCAATTTGGAACCAGTCTGTTGTTCCATGTCCAGTTCTAACTGTTGCTTCTTGACCTGCATACAGAACAAGATAAATTTTCAGAAGCCAAAGCACTAGAATTATATATATCATTAATTATGCCGTGGTTGCCTCAACTTATTTGGTATCCTTGCCCATGGAAATTCATGTTGTTAGTTCCATGTTTTTTAACTGACCTGGAGTGATTATTACTTCGTGGTATCCAATGGATAACATATACATGTAAAATAAACATAATTCTGTGTCTACTTTCCATCTTTCATGACTATTTACTTTTTATATCTTATATTTTATTTATTTTATGGTATTTATGTTTCACCTTTACATCTTTCATCTTTTATTTCTTTATATTTTATTAAATATTTTGTTTTTATGTTTTATTTTACAGTATTTATCTTTCACTTTTTATTTATTTTCTGGTTGTTTCTTCATAGGCATTGTGATTAAACTAGAGGGGCTTGAAGACTCGATTAAGATTTTCTTTCTTGGAAAGTCTACGTGATACCAAGTGAAGTGAGCAAATTGTTTTACCTGTTAGCTACATGACTTGGTGGTGTGTGTGTGTATGTGTGTAGCTGTTTTAAGAAACCCTCTATTCCTTTAAAGTGCAAAAACTCAACAAACTGCTTACTTTTGAAATATCATAGAGTATTAGAGATTTTCCCATAGAGCTCCCTTACCCAAGGATATGACATCATTAATATATTGTTTTTCAGTGAGTGGCAAGCTAATTGTCTTTGCCCAAAGACTTAATGGAATTTGACCCAAGAAATTAGGCAAGTGCTTGATAAAGTCTGTGGGATATGTCATATCTAGTTATTTGTCTCGGATCTTTGCATCTCTCTTTAGAAAAATGCAAACTTAAAAAAAACCAAAAACCTCCCTTTATATATGTAGGCACATACACTTGGTCAGGATAGAGTGTGAAGAGAGCTGTCAGTGACTAAGAAATCTCATCAAATGTTCCTTCCTTGAGAGTTATAGTAGAAAACCACAATTGTATCGATTTCATAGAAGTTACTGAAGCAACACTGCAACTTTCATTCTAGATTTTCCTACTTATTAGGGTGCACGCCAAGAGGAAAATGTCTTAAATCCTGCAGGCACAGAAAATACAGCTTATTTCTTTTTTTGTTGTTTCTTATTTTTGATGATAATTTTAGAAAAGCTGTGTGAAGATAGAAAGGATCGTGGTCTGACAGTAGAGTTCCAAAATGAAAAAGCAAATGAAACAAGTAAATCTTTGCCTTAAACATCAAATAATTGATTATGCTTCTGCCTCATTCACAGAATTAAACACTTGTGTTATTCGATGATATTGCCAGAGTTTGGCTTTTCATTTTAATTTTAGGAAAGATCAAAAAGATTTCATATAGAACTCCCTTCAAATGGAATAGAGATGGATCTCTAAGTGCTTCTTTAATGTGGGAAGTTGTAATTCATTTCAACATGGGCAATTTATGATCAAATGTCAAATTTGCAGAAACTAACATATTAGAGGTACAGAGATTGACATGATTTGTAAGTTACAGAGCATTCAACACACATTGCTTTTAAAAAGTTAAAATATATGTAACCTATCTCCTTGTGTTTGTTTCAATACAACGAAGGTAAACAAAAACTGACAATTTCAGGCAATAAAAAAGTGCTCATTTGTCACATCATACTTAATTCTTGGGCCTCAAACAAACTGTAACTTAAGTACCAGCCCCACCAATTCCCAGCTGAGTGAGACCTTATTCTTTTATTTCTTTGTGCTCTATTTTCCTCATCTGCAAAACACAGACACTTTGGACTCCTTATGGATGACTCAGCAGGTAAGGAATCAGCCTGCAAAGCAGGGGATGCAGGTTTGACCCCTGGGTCAGGAAGATCCCCAGGAGGAGTAAATGGCAACCTACTCCAGAATTCTTGCCTGAGAAACCCCATGGATAGAGGAACCTGGTGGGATACAGTCCATGGGGTCGCACGGAGTTGGACATGACTGAGCACAGCGTACCCAGCACAGCACGTAGTATCCATGTCAGCAATTAACTGAGATAGAACACATCCAGCATTCCTACAGCTGCTGTCGGTATAGGCATTTCTGAATTTGTATCCATGCACACATTTCATCGTCACCCGGCAGAATGACCTTTGATGCCATGTTGACCACACCTTTGGTGTTCTGTAGCACCATACTTTGTATCTAGTAGACAATCAGTAATTATTTGTTGATGTTCTGTCATAGAAATGTCTATTATTTTTGCCAACCCTGACTTGAGATATCATTCTCTCGGACTGTGTTGTCCAGTTTAACTCATGAGTTTGTCTGTCACGGTTGAATAACTGACCAGCCCAGTGAAAAAAAATCAGTTACTTGTTCTCTGATTGCAGTGTCTGAGATTTCCCTAAAATGTGGGGAAGGATTTGATAAGAGTCCTGCATATGCACAACCTTGGTGGGTAGGGTGTCATTTTTGCTTTAAAATACCCATGGAGTCAGACCCCAAAGCACTTGGTAAATATTGGTGTACTGGCCTGTTAACAACTGACATAGAAAACATGTATGACAGCTGAGTTTTACTGTAAAATATCACTCTCTTTAATTGTGTGAAAGGATCCTGAAGTCTGTTGAGTGAGGTGGGAGAGTATATCATCACCGAGAGGACCCCTAAAATGACATAAAGTGGACAAGTTATCCACTAAGTCCAGTGTGAAAAAAAAAAAAAGATTTGTTCTAAGACTTGCTGTAGTTATCAAGCACAGCCTTACAGAGCCATGAGGGGAATTTGGAAACATACAGGCATGTTTTTAATTGTTGCACTGACCATAGGAGTGGGGATTCTGCTGGCAGTAGGTGTGCAGGGACCAAGCAGGTCACGTGTCTGCAGCAGGTCTGAGACTCGAGCGTGGAGGATCTGTCTCTCCTACGATGCCAGCATAGAGTCGGAAAACATGCTGAGTGTTGGGTGGAAGCACCGGAGGTCCATACCCTCTTAGAGCTTAAGACTTAGTCAAGCATATTTATCAATCCATGTGTCACTTACTTATGGTATATTAGCGAGTAGTCAGCGATCCCTACCTTCGTGGAGTTGACATGCTAGAAACAGGCAAGAAGCCATAAACATCACGAGTACAGTACATATTAGGCTGGGAGGTGATAAGTGTGATAGAGTAACAAATAGTCTATGGAGAATGGGGGTTGCTGGAGAGAGAGTTACACTGCAGGGTTAAAATCGGGGATCAGAGTAGACGAGAATAATTGAGTGCGATGTGGATACACTTGTATTTATTCTGGATATGGAAGCATATTGTGGAATTAAATTGGAAATAGTCAAAGGACTCCTGTTTTGGAAGATGCTCAATAATGTGACAGGATACTGGAATGAGTTTCATTAGGTTAGCTGTTTAGATTCCTTGTGTTAACCGAAAGCAGTTGTAGGGGCATTACCACTAATGATGGATGGATGGCTGGGTAGATGGATGAATGGATGGATGGCTGGCTGGGTAGATGGGTGGATGGGTCAGTGCGTGGGTGTAAAACGGCCATTTAAAATGATCATTAAATGATAAGGAAAGAATATTAAAAATTTTTGTGTTCACCTGTAATCACCCCATTAATTCAGCTCATTCTGGTTGAGAGCTTTCTCAAAACCTGCCCAGGGGACAATGGGAAAATGGTTTTCTGGGACCAACATAGTGCCAGTCCAGTGACCTATCTGCTTCTCCACCGAAGGCCCGCATGGAGGCCATTCGTCATCTCTGGCATGAGGCTCACTGATGTTAAGATACACTGAGGCTTTCTTTCAAAGCCTGTTCCCTAAACTGTCTGTGTGCCTTAGCCATAGTTTCACTCTTCTACAGACCCAAGGAATTAGGTGAGCCTGAGCATTTTTCTGAGTGTTCAACACTCCAGCCTGGGGAGCAAATTGATCACAGAGAACTCTTTGTGGACATATACAGCCAGTGTTCTCAGGTGCTCTCCCTATCTGAGGCCACAGAAGTGAAATAAAATGGCCAGAATTGCCAGAGGATGTATTTCTCCTGTGAACCACAACAGAACTCGACTGCCCCCCACCTAGAAATTGAAGTTGTCTATGAGAATAAATGAAAATGCCATTAACACCCGCTGAGGCCCATAGGAAGCTGTAGTGCCAAAAGAAACATCCATTTTAAAAAGAAGCACATTCGAAAAGAAAACGACAAGATCTGAAATTAAAGATCAAATGAGTAGGGATGATCTTCATAGAAAATCCATCCAGAGAAGAACTATGAACTAAAGCAAACAGTCAACAGTACAGCAGCACATGCACTATTGAAAAAGAATCCAGCTCTCTTCAAGTCAGCAGCAAAGGATGTTCTCGAGGGGACAGTTGGAAGATGGTAGGAGGCTGCAGAGCGGGGCTGAAGTACTTCAAACAGCATGCCGAACCAAACAAACATAACCTTCGCTTCCTTTTACCAAAACATACGTAGAGCTGCTGATTTCAAAAGTTCTTTGAAAGTAGCTTTGCAGAACTAGCTGGAAGATCTTAATAGCAGAGCTTCCCAAAGGGAGAAATTTTCAAAGGCTTAGGAAGTCGACCCCCACCCCAACAACAACAAAATCAGTCTGCCGCAACTGGGATGGGAGGAAGAATGGATAAAAAGAATAAGGAAACAGCAGTGGAAAACAACGGGGAAAGCGAGGGACGCGGTGGGGAGACAGAGCAAAGTTAGCAGCTGGAAACTAGCCTTGGGCATTTAAAGTACTTCCAACATATTGATAAAACACACTGGATCTTCATAGTCTTAATATAGTTGTCATTTCTCTTTATTGATAAAAGAAGGTAGGCTCATGTCTCACTTTAGCAAGTTAGTACTTTAAAAAATTATTGGTGTATAGTTGATTGCAGAGCTGTGTTAGTTTCAAGTGTGCAGCAAAGTGAATCAGCTATGCATGTACGTATTTCCACTCTTTTTTAGATTCTTTTCCCGTATGGGTCATTGCAGAGTACTGAGTAAGGTTCCCTGTGCTATACAGAAGGTCCTTGCGGGTTATCTGCTTTATATACCGTAGTGTGTATCTGTCAATCCCAATCTCCCAGGTTATACCTTCCCTGCTGCTCCCCCTCTGGTAACAACCATGGGTTTGTTTTCTACATCTGTAGCTCTATTTCTGTTTCGTAAAGAAGTTCACTGGTACCATTTTTTTTTTTTTTTTAGATTCCACGTATAAGCGATATCATATGATATCTGTCCTCCATCTGACTTAACTCAGTATGACAATCTCTAGGTCCATCCACGTTGCAGCACATGGCATTATTTCATTCTTTCAAGTTACTACTTTTAAAGTATCAGCTTCCACTCAAGCCAAAAATCTCTTGCCACCGAGAGTGCAAAAATAATGTAGTGTAAGGTAGAATTCCCCCAACTCGTGTAAGATGAGTTTTGCTCCATGGCTGTGTGAAAATTAGCAAACGGTTTCCTGGAGACTCAGCCACATAGTCATAGCAGACACATGCTGAGGCTCAGAATATGTCCAGTATTGTGCCAGAAGCCTTGCCGATGCTGGCACCTTCAAGGTCGCTTGGCTCATCACGTCAACCCCCCAGTGCGAGGTCCCTGGCTCCTCCCCTGGTCAGTTTCCACCCTCTGCCTCTATTCTTTCCCTTCTCCTTCCCTCCTTCTTTCCTGTAGTTCCTTCCCTCCTCCTTTCCCTCTGTCTCTCCTTTGCTCTTTTTGTCTCTGTCTCTCTCCAAATATATGAAGAAGGTAACAGTCTAAGAATTGGGAGCAAAAGGAAGCAGTTCCAGTCTTGGCACTGGACGCTTTGTCGGTTGGTATAAAGCAGGCACAGGCAGGGCTGGCACAGTGGCTACTGGGCGTGAGCACTGGTGCGCCAGCCTCGTCGGCTCTACAGGCGCTGCCAGAACTGCACTGGGGGAGCGCTCTGCTGGGCAGGAGCAGCTCCAGCAGCAGCCCGTCTGCTCCGTGGGAAGATTATATCGCACTTCCCAGGGGGTGGGTGTGAGGAAGCCACATGAAAAGGCAAAACTGCCGCTGCCTCCTTGCAGAAGGTGGGTGGTGGGTGTTTTCCACGGTCATTTCCACAGGAGGCAGGAGGCACCCGCTTGGTTTTCCAGGGTATTCTCCTTTGCGCATGCCTCCTGAGCCCAGCAAAGACAATCTGCCAGAGCCAGTTATCAGTTGCTCTGCTTCCACAAAGACTCAGTTCAGTTCAGTTCACTCACTCAGTCGTGTCCGACTCTTTGAGATGCCTTGGACTGCAGCACACCTGGCTTCCCTGCCCGTCACCAACTCCCAGAGCTTTCTCAAACTCGTATCCATCGAGTCAGTGATGCCATCCAACCATCTCATCCTCTGTTGTCTCCTTCTCCTTCTGTCTTCAATCTTTTGCAGCATAAGAGTCTTTTCCAATGAGTCAGTTCTTCGCAGTAGGTGGCCAAAGTTTTGGAGCTTCAGCTTCAGCATCAGTCCTTCCAGTGAATATTCAGGACTGATCTCCTTTAGGATGGACTGGTTGGATCTCCTTGCAGTCCAAGGGTCTCTCAAGAGTCTTCTCCAACACCACAGTTCAAAAGCATCAATTCTTCAGTGCTCAGCTTTCTTTATAGTTCAACTCTCACATGCATACATGACCACTGGAAAAACCATAGCTTTGACTAGACGGACCTTTGTTGGCAAAGTTATATCTCTGCTTTTTAATATGCTGTCTAGGTTGGTCATAACTTTTTTCCAAGGGGCAAGCGTCTTCTAATTTCATGGCTGCAGCCACCATCTGCAGTGAATTTGGAGCCCAAGAAAATGAAGTCTCTTACTGTTCCATTGTTTCCCCATCTATGGGACTGGATGCCGTGATCTTCATTTTTTGAATGTTGAGTTTTAAGCCAGCTTTTTTGCTCTCCTCTTTCACTTTCATCAAGAGGCTCTTTAGTTCTTCTTCAATTTCTGCCATAAGGGTGGTGTCATCTGCATATCTGAGGTTATTGATATTTCTCCAGCAGTCTTGATTCCAGCTAATGCTATTTATTCCTCTTTATTTTCCCCTACCCTTCTCACTACTGCTCCTTCGGTTTTTTCTTGGCCAGCCCCTTAGCCAGTGGGCTTTCTCAGAATTTCTTCCTGAACTCACTTGCCTCCAGGTGTGGTCTAGTCTGGTCTGGTGTGCTCCATGAATTCTGCTCCCACTCCTTGACAGTAGGGCCTGAGTCTTTATTGTCAGCCCCTACTTCCTTCCTAAAGATTAGGTTCATATTCCCTTTGCTTCCTGGGCATCTTTATCAACACTTTCTTTTTTTTTTTAATTTTTTGACCATGCTGCATGGCATGTGGGATCTTAGTTCTCTGACCAGGGATCGAACTCAGGGCCTCTGCATTGAAAGCACCAAGCCTTAACCGCTAAACTGCCAGGGAAGTCCCTATCTCCACCTTGAATTCAGAAGTTCCCTAACTTGGATTCTACTCACCTTGTCACAAACATCTTTCCTTTCACAATCCTCGTCTTGGTTGGTGGCATTCCCTCATGTTCCAAGTTGGAAATGAGAAACCGTTGACTCTTTGCTTTCTGTTCGTACATTCAGTCAACTAGAAAGGGCTGTGGATTCTGTCCGAGTATGTCACTCACCTTACCCGCTTCTTGCGTACAAGCCAGCTGACTGGAGCGCTACACCCCGTCCAGCAGCTTGTGGGTGGTGGTCTCAGATCCTCCAGGCAGGCTCCTATGTCCTCCCCTTTGCACACTGAGCTGCGTGTTTGTGGGATGTACTTCTGAGCTCTTCTCTAGGTGGGGAGATTCTAGTCATTCCTCTCTGGCTCTGTTCTAATATCATTTCTTCTGAGACTCTCCCCTCATTGACTCTGCTAACTTTCTTTCTCCCCTACTCAGTGCTAATGCTTGGTTCATCACGCTCACGCTTCCCATCTTCTTTTGCTCGGTAACTGCACGCACAGGTGTCTCCCATACTAGATGGACTGTGATTCTCTTCAGGGATAGAAGCATCTCCACGCCGCCGTGCCTGCCAGGCCCCCTGCACCGAGCGGGGATGAACCGGCATTCAAGGCTGTCTGTGCCCAGGCTCTGCTAGCCGGGGTGGGTCTGGGGTGGAAGCCTGGTGAGGGACCCAGGAAACAAACTTGAAAGAAGCACTTTCTCTCAGGGTTGTTTGATGTCAGTTCTGCACCTGATGACCACCCTGAGAGGGAGTGCCTCCCCGAGAATGAGAGGCCCACAGCCTCCCTCACCTCACTCTAGTTGCCACCCCTGCTGCTAAGGTTCCTCTCTGGGAGCTGATTTCTGGTCAGCTACTTGGGTATATTTCAATAAACGAATCCTAGAACTGGCATCTCAAGCTCAGATGCTTCTGGGGTGAGCCAAGAAGGAAACTTAAAGGAGGAGAATGGGCTGCAAAGCTGGTAGCTGTCTTAAGGACAAGTAGCCCATCTAAAGATGGCCACCAGGATCAAGCCCCAGGTTAACGGTGTTTCTCTTCCTTCCATCCATCCTTCCATGTATTTTCTATGAATTCAATAAATCTTTTTTTTTTTTTGAGTGACTGCTATGTACCAGGCCTTCTTAATGTTGAGATTGGAAAATAAATAAGAGGAATAAAAATATTTGCTCTCATGGAGCTACTATTGGAATAATAAGGAGAGAGACACTAGATGGATATGTAAATAAAAGATAAGATGTATCAGATGGCCTGTGGGAATGATGGGAGAAAAATAAAATAGCAAAGGAGGATTAGGAATACTGGGGAAGGCTTAGGGGAGTGGATGGGAGAATTGCTCAGCTCCATACTTGTCTTAATCACTCTGAATCATTCCTTTTTCTTTTATTTTCTGCTTTCCACATTGTCTGGGTCATCACCAAGATCTTTCTAAAGCATGGGATCCCATCTTTCTTAAACAACTAGCAATTTTTCTTTGCCTAGATGTACAAACCTGTTTTGATGAAAGATGATTTTCTCCAAAGAGAAGTAATAGACAGTTTTTTTCTAGGAAATATCCTTATTTTAAAATATTGATAACTAAATCAGTTAAAACCTCTGCATGACTCAGAGAAAAATCTGTCTGTAGACTCCATAATCCATCAAGTTGTTGACCTATGAGTTAGAATGTGGTGCCACCAACCCCTATAAAACCTGCATAATTCTAAGAGCAGAAGCCTTTGAATAATAGAGAACATGGGTACATTTTTCACAAATAAGAAATACGTTTCTTTTCGATTAAGTCACTCACGTTGCAATGTGCAAAGTCTGGCCTTAGTTCTGGAGCTTCCCTCATGGCTCAGAAGGTGAAGAATCTGCCTGCAATGCAGGAGACCCGAGTTTAATCCCTGGGTCGGGAAGATCCCCTGGAGAAGGGAATGGCAATCCATTCAGGTATTCTTGCCTGGGAAACCCTATGGGCAGAGGAGCCTGGTGGGCTACAGTTCCTGGGGTCACAAAGAGTCAGACACGACTGAGCAACTAATACTTTTCACTTTAGTTGGGGGCTAAACTGTGATCAGACAGGCTGATGGCCACTGCGCTCACCCTCCCCCAACCTCCAACAGAGGAGGTTGATCCTAGGGTGACACTGACTCCCCAAGACCACCTGGACATTAGTGACAGTTGGACTAAAGTCCAATCTAGTTCTGTATTCTTTTTTACAACTCCAGCCTGGTTCAAACTGGACCCTAGGACACGACTGAAGCTACTTAGCAGCAGCAGCAGCAGCAGCAGCAGCAGCAGGATTTTAGTGAATTAACAGGCAAAGTATATAACCCATCAGTAGTGGAAAGGGTAAATAAATCATGAAGTGTGCATTCTATGGGTCTGATTCTTTTTCTCTACCAACAATAGCAACAAAAACAAGACACGTGACTATACACATAGATCTGTGCAAATATACAGAAAAATGTGTAAAAGAATTTGAGCCAATTTGGTAATACTATTACCTCCAGGGAGGGAATGAGAAACCAGGACAGGGTAGTGAAAGGGGATTCTAATCTTGCATCTGTTTTAAAGTTGTATTATACAAATATGTGAGTAAATTTACTAAGTTGCATAAGTGAAAACATTTTTTAAGAAAAATAAAACGGTAAAGAAGCACCAGTAATAATCTCCAGAACACAACACGAAACGCAGACAAACGTATTGTCTCATATTCAATAACAGAGACACACTTGCTAAGATGGGGGATTTCTGGGAATTAACTGGGTCCAAACCAGGCAAGAACCCAGAGAAACAAGTATGTCCTTTCAGTTTGTGTTACAGAAATGGACTGGCAAAGAACTTGAGTGTAATGCTTTCCACAATTAAATGTGAGCAGGGGAATCAGGACAATGACTTACCAGCCCTCCCAAACCCAGAGGCTATCAGGGAACACAGTTCCTTTGCTAACCTAGTAGGCCATATTGTTAACAGACGTTGTATCCGATAGAAGATCTATGTTTAAACTGTAAGATGCAATGGGGGAAAAAAAGAAATACAGCATATGGAACTGTTTCTATACCACGTCAAGTCAACAGAGACAATATTTTTAAAATAACCAGGAAAATTCTCCAGGATGCTTCTTTTTATCTCTGTCTTCTCTGCATTGCCATTTTGATTGATTCTGATTCTCATACAAGTGAGTCATTGCAAAAAATATGAGGGCTGCTCTCAGATAGGTGCTGACAAGTTGTCTGATTTCTCTCGTGGGGGGCTTGCTGCGGAGGAGAATGTTTCCTGTGTGTGGCATCCCCCCAACTCTGTCCAGGTGACCAGCTCTGTTTGGTGACCTCATCCCATACTTCCTGAGTCCACGGGAGCCAGAAGTTGGCCCGGCCTTCTGGGACGACCCAGGGAACAAGCCCCAGTTATGTCTGTGGTGCTCACAGCAGATCTGCTTACTTTAATAAAAGCAGATTTTACTTTTCATAAAGGGCTACCATACTGAGCTAGAGACTGAATGGGAAGCACACTCCCATCCCACTCTTACCCCCCTAAAAAACAAACAAACAACTCTAATTTTTGAGATTAAAAAGAAGACTAAAAAAAAAAAAAAAAAGATTTTGAGAAGATCAAATTTCTTCCTCCTGGACTATTATTTTGTTGTTGAGTTGCTCAGTCATATCCGACTCTTTGTGACCCCATGGACTGCAGCACGCCAGGCTTCCCTACCTTCACCATCTCCCAGAGTTTGCTCAAACTTATGTCCATTAAGTCCATAATGCCATCCAGCCATCTCATCCTCTGTCATCCCCTGCTCCTCCTGCCCTCAATCTTTCCCAGCATCAATGAATCAGCTCTTCACATGAGGTGGCCAAAGTTATGGGAGTTTCAGCTTCAGCATCAGTCCTTCGGATGAATATTCAGGGTTGATTTCCTTTAGGATAGATTTGTTTTGATCTCCTTGTTACCCAAGGGACTCTCAGCACCACAGTTTGAAACCATCAGTTCTTCTCTGCTCAGCCTTCTTTATGAGCTATGATTTAGTTACCTGTCACTGTGAGTGACACATGGCGTCAGGGAAACAAAATGCCACTCCTTCTTTTGAATCTTGCAAAGGAGGTTAGTATTTAATGGCAACTGTCATAGGTGGAGATTCCTTCAGCATCAGAGGGGCCAGTGAATTGACCCCATTTAGGACCAGACAGCCTCATGTATTTATATTCTTAAACCTGGCATGTGCTGACTTCTCAGGGAGGCTGAACTAGCCAAATGTCATGTCTGTAGCCGCCACGTGTGTATGTGTGTGGGTGTGTGTGTGTGGTGGGGGCACCAGGTGAGCTGATCCACAGCGAATAATACTCCTTGTACTGAATGCAGGGCAAAGTGCGGGAGATTGTTACTCGGCTTTGAAGTTTTGTGTCTCCCTCTTTGGAGTGGATCAAAGGCCTTTTTTTTCTCCCTTTCCAGAATTCATATAAAGTCTTAATCCAGTGCCCTCCTCATGATGTGTTTCTTCTGGTCCCACAACGCCCCTCTCCACCAGCCCAGAATCCTGGGGGTGCCAACACTCTCATCATCAGGGTTTCTCCCCCTCCTTCCTGCTCCTTCTGGTGGTCTTTTTTGGAATCCCCCTGGAGGTTGTCAACCTCAGCCTCTGGTACTGGCTCTTTGCAGTGCTCTGCAGCCTCCTTTTTAGATAGTAAAACAAGGACTATTAGATTTCTTTTTCTTTTTCTTGGAGCTCACCTCCAGAAAAGGGAAAAGAAAAAGAAAGGGGAGTTTGGATTTGGAGAGAAAAAAACTGTTGTGAGTAAAACCAATGAAACTGGCATCCCAAGTTGCTGTGAAAGCTATTGTGAGTGTGAACAAAGCTTTTTAGTGCCTCCCCAAAGCTGGAGGACAGTTTCTGGGACCACTCGTGTCGTAGCTCCAGAAGTTGTCTGTTTCTGACACTGATGCTGTAGTAGCCACGATGCAGGAGACCATGCTACCGCGGCTGTTCTCAGGCTCAACTCAGAGGCTGGTCCCCCACCTGCTTGGCAGGCAGTGCAGTGAGAACCAAGGCTACAGCTTTACAGGCTGGGTTCTGCTGCCAACCCACCCTCCTCAGATCCCCCCACAGCCCCTTGTGTACCTGTTTTGCACAACAGAAAACTTGCAAAATAGGTATGCTGCCATTCCACACAAACATTTGAGTTAAATTCAAACCTTAAAGGCTTAAGGCAACTAGTTTTTAGAAAACAGAGGATCTTATAGATGGTAATTTAGACAATTAATGCAGAAACACCATCTGCTAAACCTCCGATCTGCGAAAACTCTGAGGTCTGCGGGGAGTGCAGGCGGCGTGTGGAGCTGACTCCATCTGTTTCAGCTGGATCCCTGGGAATCTTTCTCATGGAAAGATCGGTGATCGGGGTCACTCTGGTCCACTTCCTGTAGGTCCATCCCAGCCTTGAACAAATGCTTTTCAAGAGACCTTCGCTCCCACCCCGGTTTTCTCACTCGAATCCCTGTTGTCGCCCTGGGAACGGCGGTCGTGGTTGGTGCTGATTGTCTGCAGACCCTCAGATTATTTACTTAGCAAACATTTCCTGAGTATAAACCAGTTGTCAATCCTTGAAGGGGTATAAATGTGAACATTAGGGTGACCTGCTCTTTAAACAGGAATGTAGTTCAGGAGAGGGATAAGGTTGGCATGTTAAGAAGGGTATGACAGCCATGGCACTTTGGAGAAGACAGTTTTCTTATCCTGTGTTTATATAGCAAATAATTATCTCTGCCCCTACCTTCTGGTACTTCCCTGGTGGTGCTAGTGGTAAAGAATCCGCTTGCCAATGCAGGAGATGCAGGAAACTCAGGTTTGATCCTTGGGTTGAGAAGATCCCCTGTAGGAGGACATGGCAACCCACTCCAGTATTCTTGCCTGGAGAATCCCGCGGACAGAGGAGCCTAGTAGGCTATATTCCACAGGGTCACAAAGAGTTGGCCACGCCTGAGCGACTTAGTACGCAGGCATGCCTACATTCTGTGGTCGACCAGTGATCTACTTTCCAGCTCTTATTACCGCATTTAGGTCGCTCCAGTGGCTCTTCTTGTTCCCACTGGAGTGGGATGAGGCTGACAGCAGAATTCTCTGTCATATCTTCCCCAGGACCTCAGAGCACCATCGGGCTGTCCCTCCCTCCTGTTCAAATCACACCAAGGGGGGAGCCCACAGACTTACAAACCTAAGTCCGTTGTGACTGCTGCTGTCCTTGCTGTTGTTTACATTTTTAATGGAAGCAGAAGGGCTACATCACATCTCATTGAACATGGCAGTATGGTAACAGTTGAGTGTTAACCATGGGTCAGCTTCGGCATTCACGTCTTTTTACGCTCATGATTTCATGTCATCATCCCAGCAAACCTGGAGTCTAGGCCTTGCTGTCCCTGTTTTACATGGAAGGAAACTGAGGCACGGGGGTCGGTGGGAGCAGGGAGGACCAGCTGACTTGCAGCCAAGTCTGTGCTGTCAGTCTCCGTGAGACACGGACAGGGCCCACACAAGGGCTGGTCAGGACTTCGCTGTTTTTTGGTTCAGCAAGACCTGCTCAGCAGGCAAGCGGATTCTCCTTTGTGAGAACAGCAGGAAATGGCGGCATGTTTTCTCTCCTCCCCTGAGAGGATGCCATGCTTTTTTCTGGAGTCGATTTGTCTTACTCTTTCTGCTCGACTCGGGCCAAGGCATCTGTGAGGCCATGTTCCTTTTCTCCCCACAGTGGTCTGGACCTCAGTTCCAGTCAGAGTTTAACAAGCAGGAGCTCCCCTCCAGGTAGTTAGCGAAGCACAGGACAGACCTGGCCATGCTTGGAATGGGCCTGCTGCCAGTTTTCACTGCACTCGGCTTCTCCAAAGCCGACTAAGCCCAGTGACCCATGTGGGGTACTCAGCACAGTACCCACGCCTGGGGCATGTGCAGCAGGCCACATCTGTTTGTATCGATGATCCTGCTCTAACCTCACAAACAGGAACCTGTGGGCATAACGATCTTAGTGGCTTTTTCGTATTTATTCCCCACCATCACAGTAGCCTTTGTGAGACCTGGATGATACGCAGAGAGGCAGCAAAGGGAGCTAGAAAAGAAAAGGTGATGGCCAGTGGCAGGAAACCAGAGGGGACTGGCTCCAGACTGGGAGCTTCCTGAGGGAGGGGCTCCATTCCCCAGCTCCGGGAACAAGCCGGGCGCTGAATGCAAACTGAGCGGACGGGTAAGGGAAACGTATTATCTCAACGTCGCCTTGAAAAGAAAGAGAATCTGCGTGGAGACAAGGTCGGAGGTCTAGTTGGCCCCCGTCCCCATTCACCAAGCGTCTCTCATTAGGACTTTTGATGCTATTTCATACGAGTTGTCATATGGTTTCTGTGTGCTGAAGCACTAACTTATGCACAGATATTCAGAAAAGATGAAAAAAATTAAGCTTTCCTCTGATATGTGTTCATTTTGTAAAATGAAGACGACCAGTGGGAAGGCCCTCTCTGGATCGCAGAGCCTGTCTTTCTGTCACCTCAGGCCACAACTGTACATACTCTGATACTCGGGCCGAGGCCAAGCTCTTGGCCACCATTTCCTTCTTAACATATGTTTGGAAGTTTCTTACTGCCTTGCCTGACATACGTAACAGACACGGAGCATTCTCCAGCCAGCCTGGTGTTGTAGCTCAGCTTCCCTTGGAAGTTGCGAGTTCTTCCTTGAGATATCAGCAGAACATCCTTCGTTGGTTCAAACCCTCCTGTGTAATTTTCTCAGGATAGCAGATTTTCCTTCCCTGAATAATTCTTTGTGTTCAGTGTGTGGTAGGTGTTTATGTGGCGTGTGTGTGTTGGTGGGGGCGTGGGGGTGGGGGGCAGTGTGTACATACAGACAGTGTATACACACACACACACATTAAGATATATTTTGCATAGAGGCCATTAAGATGCATCTGTCTTCACTGAGGATTCCCAGAGACAGCTCTGACCCCAGGTCATTCATGAGCATGCCAGTCTACCAGTTTGCTAACCCTTAGCATCCAACAACTCACTCCCATCAGAAAACCACAGCTGCATTTGTTACATCTGGCACCTCGCCCTCTCCACGGCCCAACCACATGCCACCCTGGAAGAGTTACTCCCACGTCTGGTTGTTGAGTGGTGTGTATCCTGGGTTCTGCTCTAGGAGGCAGAATGCAGTCGGGTACAAGGCATATGGGGGTACCTGTACTTCGGCGTTTACATTTTCATGGAGAAGACAGGCTTTTCCCCTCCCCTCAAAAAAAAAAAAAATCCAAGTAAATAAGAATATCAATGATATTGCGAAAGGATCAACAAAAATCCTGCCTCATATGAAATTCTTGACATCTCTCAGTTTATTCTTAATTCTGTAAGCTCTAAAATCAACCTTCATGCTCTAAAGAGTACCTCCAAATCCTTGCTCTATCCTCTCTCAGAAATCCATGAATTTGGATCCCACATTTGTTATTAACGAAGGGTTCCAAGAACTGCTTTTCTCTTCACACGCTGTGCTCACTGGGAACGTGATGACTTGCCTTCTTAAGTTGGCAGAGCCGTGTGCGAGGGTGAGTCTTCGTGCAGACCTTATCGAGAGCCAGAAACCACACATCTCCTAAGTGTAAATATGCAGGCGAGGTCACGGGCCTGAGCTGCAGAGCCATGTGAAAGTGTTAAAATAAAATAAGTTTGACAGCACCACTTCATCAGAAAGAGGCAGTGAATTCGATGTTACGAAATGCTTGTAAGCCCAGGGAGTGAGGTGCTTAAAGACAATTACCGACTAAACATTTCATTAATGAAATAATGATTAATTATAATTACTAATTAAAATGCAGGATTATGCTGCTGGTTTTGAGCATTAACAGGAGTAATGACATTACCATTTTTAATGGAATTTCAGGAACGAAAATTATAACAAGTCACTGAAAAGATAGGGCTTGCAAGTGCGATTAGGAGTTACTGTGAAACCCAGGGGCATGGAATTTTCCCTGCTGGTGAACTTAAGTTAAGTAAGTTTAATGCGGTGTAATTTAATTACTAAGCAGAATTTTCTTCTCAGTGGGAAGAGATACCAGGTTTATGCTTTAAAGAACAAAAGGAAGAACGTAAACAGCTACGGGTGATGATTGGCTACTAGCAGGAAAAAATCAAAGAGCATTTAGCCGTCTTTTTTGCATAATATTTGAGGGTACATGCATCCTGGCTCAGTTGTAAATTTTATTTAATTAATGCTTGGAGGATTAACAACAAAGTAGCTGGCGCAGACAGGGAATGGTAGGGCTGTGTCAAGTGCATCAGGAGAGGGAATTTCCATAGGAAGGACGTCTCCGCTGAATAATTAATGCACGGGGCTTTTCATAAATGTCAGATTCCCACAGGAAGCGGGAACTTGACCCTCAGTAATCAACCACTTAGGAGTCATTAAATGAAAGCATCGTTCTTAAACCGTTCGCCATGGCACGCGAGCTCATCCATGATGCAAGATGTCCATCTAAGCTGCAGCGGGGAAGATGCCCCACATCCCACACCAGGACTACCCTGGTGTGTCTGCTGCTTCCCGCCGGGCTCAGCTCCAGTCCTTCCAGGGGCTCTCACGCTTAGTTGCTTCAGTCATGTCTAACTTTGCCACGCTAAGGACTCTAGCCCACCAGGCTCCTCTGTCCACGGGAGATTCTCTAGGACCAAACCCACGCCTCTTACATCTTCTACATTAGCAGGCAGATTCTTTACCACCAATGCCACCCGGGAGGCCCAACTGTTAGAAGGCCACAGTCAGTCCACCATCGAGCAAGAAGGCTCATGTTTGACTCTTACACAGTGAATGTCAGGAGGGTCAGATCCTCTGTAGACCTTCCGTATGAGGGTGCCTCCATTTCTGCACTATTGGCTCTTGAGGCCAGATCACCTTCATTGTCGGGGTTTGTCCTGCACATTGTTGGATGTTTAGCAACATCCTGGGTCGCCACCTGCTTGATGTCCATAGGAACTCTCACTAAACCCATGGAGTTGTGACAATCACTAATCTCTCCAGACATTGCAAGATGTTCCCTGGGGGCAGGATTACCCCTGGCTGAGGTCCACTGTTTATGGGACTTACTTACTTGTGTCTTGGCATGGGCATCAGTCAATGGGAGACAAGGCCCCCCCACTAAACTGGACCAGGAGGCTATGGAAACCCATAGTCCTGGTCATGATCACGTTGCAGCCATACATGGGACCAGATGTCTTTGCTCCTAAATAATATCACTACCCCTATGGGTCCAAATAAGCCATGGTAACAATGCCATTAAAATCAGAACCATTCACTCGGGTGACCCAGGGCTGCCTTGTAGTTCACGCAGAAATGACTGTTGCCTTCCCTTTATGCTTCAAAATGACTGGTGCTATGAGCAACCACCACTATTGTGGATTTACAAGGACTCCAGTAAATCATTGTTCTATTTTTTTCTTTTTTGCACCTAAGATTTGTATTGAGGGGAGGGGGAAGGCACAAGGAGATCACCCATGGAAGATTTTTCTCAAACTGTTTCTAAAGTCTGAAAACAAATCACAGAGGTTTTTTTTTTTTTCCTCTTTTAATAGAATATAGATTAGATTTCTTGATTAAAACACACACACACACACACACACTCACACACACTTAATTCTCTCTGGGCCTGCAGGATGCCCACACGCTGACTAAAAAAAGACCCATGAAGCTATGTGAAGAATCACTTTGTCTACACAAGAGCAGAAGCTGATTTGACTTAACGATTCTTCTCCTCTTTGACTTTTGTTTGAAACAAAATGAGCAGTTATTTCTTGGCACCCCAAGCCGTCGCCTCTGCATTTTACTAAAGAAGGTCTGATGTGTTCAGCATGGCTGGCAGTGGTTGACACAGTGAAGCAGGGGGTTCTGGAGATGGGTTGAGTGCAAGTGACATAGTAATTGGACACAACCATTGCACATCCAGAGGCTGAGATTAATCAGTTCCCAGAGACGCTAAAAGGCTCTGATCTTATGCGGGGGCAATAATTCGACTTTGCCTCTTGCTAACTCACACTTTGTCTTGAGGATAGGCCCCAAAAGGAATAGTTTTCCCAGTATTCCAGTTTTGACATACTCAGTCCTCTCCAACTCTTTGCAACCCCATGAACTGTAGCCCGCCAGGCTCCTCTGTCCATGGGATTTTTCCGGCAAGCATACTGGAGTGAGTTGCCATTTCTTCCTCCAAGAGATCTTCCTGACCCAGGGAAACACTTTAAATTAACCAACCACACGCAGCTCAGGACTCAGAACCCGGGACTAAAAAGTCTATGTGGCTCAAAACCTCAGTAAGTCTTACTAATTCAGAGAGTGGAGAGCTTACATGTGCTAATTACCAAAAGTACTAATTAGCTTTAATTATAAGCTTGGAAGGAAGTTGAAGTGTGTTGCATGTGAGAGTGCCATTGACCTTTTCAGTGTGCTTTGAGGCGGGGAGGGTGGAGAAGCAGAGAGGAGGTGTTACGCAATTCATCAGAGAGCAATTAACTTAGGTCCTCTGATGAATATGCTATAAATGAACACATCTATACATCTGAGGACATAAAGGCATCTTCATAAAGCCTTCCCAGCATCAACTCAGAGTGCCCAGCCGGTCAAGAAAATGCACTCATTTCGTAAGTGATTTCTCATTCTGTCACTGTGACAGACCAAGGGACAGGCCGGGTCCCACCAGATGGATGTTTTATACTGAAGCCGTAAGTAAGAAAGGGGGCTGGCCTTGACTGACTTCAGAGGGTCAGTAGCAGGAGTAGTTTGTGTAGACGTCTGACGAGATGCTTAGAAACATGCCCCATGCCAACACGCATTCCCATGGACATCACCTCGATCTTTCTTTGTCACAGCCTCTGAGCCCCTGCAGCCAGAAACCACTCAGATGTGACTAGGATCCTCTGTGCTGTTTTTCTTATGGCCAGACAGCTCTGCATCCACTGTTCCCAGTAACACAATGGTGATGGTTTTCAAGCGTCACCCATGCAACCTGTCATACCCCAGATAAATGGAACCCTGTGGGCCCAGGAGCTTTCCCACAGACCCAGGGAGGTGCCCCGAGCAGTCGAGCATCTGTTTGCCTCGCAGGGACTTGTAAAGCCCATGTCCTTTAGCCTCTGGATTTGAAGACTCTGTCCTTTGCCTCTAATCTCTCCAAACTGACGTGTCTCTTAGTAACCACCAGAGGGATCCCATATAATGTGATAAAAAGTAAAATCAAAATGGAGGAATCGCAGCTCAGCCAGCCCAGTGTGGGCTTGCCTCTGAGGCCTGGGTGTGTCTCTCTGGAAAAAGAGAAGTCAGCACAGAGGATGAGCAGCCATGGGTAAGACTGTCTGGTGGCTCAAGGAATTGGATCCCGGAGAGGGAGGAGCAGTTGTGCAGACAAAGGGGTCTGAGGACCAGTCCTTGCCTTCACCGGCTAACAAGCCAAACAACCAGACAAATAAATAAGATGAGTCCCGCTCTGTAGGAAGAAAGCCCTTCTTGAGTCAGAAGAATTAGACGCTGCACTCGTTTCTGAAGCTGTGTTCAGAGGTCGAACTCCAAATGTAACACATAAGGGCTAACGTCTTTTCCATCGGTTTTAAAATAGGTTTGAACAGTTGTTTAAAAAAGAGAATCGGGAGTATTCTCTATAGTCTGCTAGGGCTACTGGAACACATCACCACATGCTGAGTGGTTTGAAACAGCAGGAAGTGATTCTCTTTAAATTTTGGAGGCTAGAAGTCCAAAATCAGGGCATCAGCAGGGCCACACTCCCCCTGCTCTTGTCGGGGAGGAGTTCTTGCTCTTTTGCCCCTAGCCTCCAGAGGTGGCTGGTGCTACCTGGCCTCTCTTGCCTTACAGCTGCATCACTGCAATTTCTGCCTCCTTCCCTCTGCGGGTGTCTGTGCGGCTTCAAATCCCCCTCTCTTTATGAGGACACTGGACTCAGGGCCCAGTCTAACCCAGTATGACTTCACATAACTAAATACATATCCAAACACCCTATTTCCATATCAAGTCACATGCTGAGGTTTCAGGGAGACATGAGTTTTTGGAGACTCTATTGAACCCAATTACATGTTCCTTAGCTAATTTTTTTTTTAACATTGATCTTTTCTTCTGTTACATGGATACAAAAGACACAAGACTCAGTGGATTAGTTGCATGTGCAACATAGCCTCATTTATTTGTTTATAGTATTTTTGGCTGCACTGGGTCTTCATTGGTGTGGTTGGGCTTTCCCTAGTCACAGAGAGTAGAGCTAACTCTTTGTCATGGTGTGTGGGCTTCCAGTGGCCATGGTTTCTCTCGTTGCAGCCCCTGGGCTCTAGAGCACACGCTTAGTAGCTCCAAGGCACATGGGACATTCCTGGACCAGGAATCAAACCAGTGTCTCTTGCTTTGGCAGGCAGATTCTTAACCACTGGACCACCAGGGAAGTCCCCTTAGCTACTGTTTTTTTTAAAGAGCTTTTGACCTTGTGATCCTGAACACAAAGCAGGGCTGATGTTCTTGATCTAGAATGATTTCCAGGTCATGGATGAAATCTGTTATCACCACCTGGAAAGTGACCCTTCTGTGATCCCCCTAGATCCTCTCGGACGTTTTAATCCAGCTTCTCAAACATGTTGCCTGTCCTCCCAGCTGTTGGAAGACTTGCATCAGCGTTTCTAGTGGCTCTTGTGTGTGATGGGGTGTTGGCTCTGAGCAGTTGAAGACAACGCTGCTACCCTGCGGTCCCTCTGCAGCTCATTTTATTGCCCTTGCTGTCGGGATTTATAGATGATCTCTGAGCTTATTGGGCCAAATCAGGACACCCAGAAGCCCCTTTTCTGTACCTGGCTGCACCCACAGCTAGCTGAAACTGCAGATCAGCTCCGCGGAAAGCTATGCATTCAGCTCAAACACTTGAGTGAGAAGATGTTCTATGATGTGTCAAGCAAATCTGCAGGCAAGTGTCAACAGGACAGGAGGTGGGAGGAGAGCATCAGGAGACGGGGCAGGGGACGATTGGGGTGTTGGGGTGTACAGCCAAGGGTGGCCGCAGGGGCAGGCTCAGCGTGGTGAGGAAGGAGGTGATAACAAGCACAGGGGAGGGAGGGGCTTGTCCAGAAGCCCTGACTAGCCATCCTTTCTCACCCATTTGTTGGACCTGAGCCCCCATCATGCAGGCTTCTAGCCCTGGCCTGAAATCAAGGATCATAGAACTCAGACTGACTACGCAGAACCCTCCCAGAGTACACGATTCTTCTGCCATTCTAGGTATAAGGCACACCAGTTTCCCCAGACACTAACGGCCACGTACCGTGTGATTCTTCTATGTGAAATACCCCCCAGGCAGATGGACAAACAGAAGCAGAGTAGTGGTTTCCAGGGACTGGAGGCAAGGGCCAGTGGAGGGACTGCTGCTTACGGGCGAAGGGCTTGCCCTTTGGGGCATGGAAGCCTTCTGGAACTAGATGGTGGTGATTGTTTCACGACACTGTGACTGTGCTAAACATCGCTGAAGTACACACTTTAAATCGGATAAAATGGTGAATTTTATGTTATGTCTGCCTGCATGCTCAGTCGCTTCAGTCGTGTCCAACTCTTTGTGACCACATGGACTGCAACCTGCCGGCTTCCTCTGTCCACAGGGATTCTCCAGGCATGAATATTGGAGTGGGCTGCCATTCCCTCCTCCAGGGGATCTTCCCGACCTAGGGATCCAACCCTCGACCCCTTCATCTCCTGCACTGCAGGTGGATTCTTGACTGCTGAGCCCCCAGGGAAACCGTATGTTATGTGCATATTTCCCCACAATATAAAAACAAAACAGAACCTTCCTTCCAGTCCACCCACTGGTTCTCTATTTGCCCCATGAAACCAAACTGAGCTCTGCCTGCTTGTCCATGGGGCCACCTTTTAAAGGGCCAGCTTTTGTTCCTCTACCTCTGCAGGCATCGTCACACCCCCGTATCTCTGCTTTTCCAGACTAGTCACCCTGTTTCCTTCAGCTGTTCATCTTTGAAGTCCCTTATCCAGGATGGGTAACTTCCACTAGATGCGCCCCCTTTTCCACTGCTTTTCTGAGATGACACTGCCCCTGGAGTTTACTGCTGCTGTGACATGTGGCTGGCATATGCTATGATGGAATAATCACCTGCTTTGGCCTGGGACTTGTGACATCTGGGTGTCAGCCTGGGTCCTAAATTGAATTCACTGTGCATCCTTCAAAAAGTCAGTCAGCCTCTCTGAGGCTCAGTTTCTTCACTTGTAAATTGAAAGGACCGCTGATGTCTTTTCTACTCTCAAACTTTATAAACTGCTGCCTTGCTCTGGACCTTATTCTAGCTGATGGCACCCAAGAGTGAATTCCTGTTTAGCACTCCTGACCTCCCCGCCACTGCAACTCCAGCTTTTTTGCAACTCTCATTACCCTTAAGGGAGATCTTCCCTCCCTCACCCAGCCCACCCCAAATGAATGGTATCTGCTTTGGGAGGACAGATGAAAGCTTCCCTGGGATTTTGATTAAATCCCATATAATTAGATATGGTACAACATTCCAAAATAAAATTTTAGAAGTTGATTGCAATATCTAACCTATTTATATTGCTCTGATTTAGCTGAGATCCAGAAATCTCTGCATGTCCTCAAACAGGTCCCTGTAGAGTTTTGAATGGAAGGAGGCAGAGCCAGAGCCTACGACGGTCCAGGGGAGACCCCCGTCCAGGTGTCCTTCGCGTCCCCCCAGCCCTGTTTGTGACTATGCCACGGACTTTGCCGAAGGTCTCTCTCCCTTGCGTTTATCTTGAGGTGGCCTAGGCTTGTGATCTGCGGTCTGTATTAGGTTTTTGTTGTTGTTGCTCCAGCAGTGAGTGGGGCCAGGTCACCAGGAGGACTACTTCATGTTCCACAGCCACGTCAGGGCCTGCCCGCGGGGACGTGTGTTGTTTGTTGGCCTGCGGTGCTCGAATGACGCAGCAGTGACTGCGGGTGATGGGAGGGGGCCCGTGACAAAGGTCACCTTGGTAGGAAATGCCCCCGGGGATCAGGAAGTTCCACGTTGAAAGTTCTGATGTAGCCATGACCAGTCCAAACAGAGAAAGAACATGGAGGGGGGATGAATTGGGAGGTGGGGATTGACGCAGATACACTATGGATACTACGTGTAAGACATAACCAGTGAGAACCTGCTGTGTGGCACAGGGCCCTCGACTCAGTGCTGAGGGGAACTAAATGGGAAGGAAACCCAAAAACGTGGGGTCGATTCACTGTGCTGTACAGTAGAAATAAACACAACACTATAAAGCAAGTGCACTCCAATAAAAATTAATTTAAAATATATATATGTATAAAGGATTTGCCTTACTGTTCCTGGGAAAGAGAGTCAGCAAAGAGTTGCTCGGTGAGACCAAGATGGCTGTGCCTTCTTCCTCAAGGGAAAACCCAGCCAGGTGGGATGAGAAGACAGACAGATATCACCCCTACATTGCTGTGGTGTAGCAAACGTATGGCCTGTTTTCTACATTTGAACATTTCTTCTAACTTGACCAACCCACAGCATCTCTGGCTGGATTTGCATGTGAGAAGTTGTGAGTCCCCTCTTGTGGTTTCTATGATTCCTTTCCTTCCCCAAAAGCATCAAAGGCAAGGGTATCACCTGCTGTGATGGTCACTATGCAAGATGCTTTTGAGGTCCTTCCCCACTCAAGGACGCAGAATCTTCCAGGAATATAGTCACTCCAGTGAAGAACATCCACATCTTGCTGGATGCCAGGCTGCTTGTTAGAAATGCTAGGAGACCTCACCCTGACAATCAGTCCCCGGGTACATACATCACTACTCAGGATCTGTGTGTCATGAATCGTCAGATTCCTTGTTCCTCCTTTCATTCTGATATTCTTTTTCTTCTTTAAAAAAAAAAAAAATCTTTTCTTTGAGCTGCTCTTTGCTGAAGCAAATAGGGGGTTATTATGTGGCGGTCTCCCAGAGGCTGTTTTGTTCAGGCTTGGTTGTCGGAGGCAACCGGTGAAAAGAAACTTGGGGAACAAAGCCCCCTGAGCTTTATTGGGTCACCTTTGATAGCTTGAAAAGGTCACAAAGTTCTTTCCTTAGCGGGGTCTCCAGAGGACTTCGCCAAGTGATGAGTGAGATCCAGATGGTCTGTAAAAGCCCAACATCCGTCCACCTTTGTTCACATGCAAAGTGTTTTCTTAGAAAGGGGAGGCCGTCTGCCTTCGCGCACGCCCTTCCACTCTAATGAGACCTGTACCGCTGCCAAATCACATTCGGGGACTATTAATGCGACGGGAGGCAGCTCACATCCCTATCAGTGAAGACGCTCCTGTTCACCCAGATGAAGAGCATCGCTAATGAGCTCGTGAGATGACAGGGAAACTGACACCCGGACTGCCCTATGCCCGCCTTTAAGGTCGTCATTCTTTGGTCTTCTTTCTGTCCCAACAACTTGGGGAAAAATTGGGCCAGTCCCCATCCACAAAGTGGAAGGAATAGCCTAGGCTCTTGACTGTAGCTGTCAGTTGAATGAGTGGGAGGGAAGGATGTGTGTTTTGTTGGTTTTTAAATGTAGCGGAATGGGGCTTCCCTGGTGGCTTAGTGGTAAAGAATCCACTTGCACCCAAGTTCGATCCCTGGGTTGGGAAGATCCCCTGGAGAAGGAAATGCCTACACACTCCAGTATTCCTAGGAAATTCCATGGCCAGAGGAGCCTGGCAGGGTAGAGTCTGTGGTGCTGGAAGAGTCGGTAGCAACTTAGCAACTAAACATCAACAACAAAATGTCGTGGAAACATTAAGTGCTAGGTTTCAGGATTAAAGTTTATGATAATGTCCATCTAGTACCTAGTATGTATGCACCATGCCTCTGGGCTGCACTAGGAGTGTCACAGGGCAAAAACCGCACTCACAATGCTTTATGGAGGGTTCAGGCTCATAGAATAGGTGAGATATGCGTCCCTATTATCACAGCCCAAGGTAGAAAGTGTTCAAAGAAATGGATAAAAGCTGTCATTTCCAAAGAGCCATTCTTTTTCTTTTTATCTCTCATGTCACTGTTCTCTGTCCCTGGGATTACAGCAATCATGATTTCAGGGTTTTCTGGTCTTCACTGAGCGCCTACTTTGTGCTGGGCCGAGGAGGGCAGGAACACCGGATATATACCAGGTTTGTCTCCAGGTAGAGAGGAGGAGATAAAGTATCTCGGAAACAATAATCCCTGGCAAGCTGTGCTCAAGCGCCTAAGACATACCTGTTCAGAGGGGTCAGGCAGTAGCAGTGAGTGATGAGACATGGGCCAAGGATAAGCAGAATTAAGAGAAGATTATTAGAACGGGAGCCAACACTTCTTATCTAAACAGAGCCATGGTCACTTAGCTACAAGTCATGATTGTCAAACTAGGGGGCTTGGGCCACTAGATATATAGAGGTTTTGTGTAAAATCTCTCAATTTGTGAGTATTGATCACTATTTTTAAGTTCTCCAAATGCTAGATAAGCCGTCTGAGGCATCCCGAGGGCCTGACCTGGCTGGGAGCCTGCTGCTTGGCACACGCTGGTGTGTACCTTGGGGAATGTCGGGGAGGGGTGCGTTCAGGACAGCCAGGTGTCTCGGGGAAATCTTCTGGAAGGAGGAACATTTGATGTGGGTCTGGAGGAATGGACGGAGGCAGGACAGAGGTTTTCCAAGAGCAGAGTGAGCAGACGTGTGGACCTGGGAACTTGGAGGTTGTGGGCATACAAGGCCAAGAACTCTGGTCATGGGAGCCCAGGGTCTGACAAGGGTCAGGGGAGAAGCCATGGAACCTCAGGCCAGAGAAATCAATGGAGGCCGCATCTCAGTGACCCCGTGCAGGCGACTGACCTGCTTGAAACCTCCACATCCTCCTCTGTACAATGAGAACACCAATATCCATGTATACCTGAGCTTGTCCTGAAATGTGTGTAGCAAGCAGGTAGTTCATGATAAAATTTTGTAGCACATGCACTGTGCCGAACTCAGAGGAAACTCATATTCAGTGATTGTTGAGATTCAGTTGCAGAGCTGACCTCATCCCGCCCTTCCAGTGTCCACAGGACCCAGAATTCTGCCCAGTCTTCTGGGACGACCCATGAAACAAACCCTAGTTATGTCTGTAGTACTCACATAAGTATATCTGCTTGCTTTAATAAAAGCAAATTTTACTTTTCATAAAGGACTACCAGGCTGAGCTAGAGACTGAATGGGAAGCATGCTCCCATACCACTCTCCAGTTCAGTTCAGTCGCTCAGTCGTGTCCGACTCTTTGTGACCCCATGAATTGCAGCACGCCAGGCCTCCCTGTCCATCACCAACTCCCGGAGTTCACCCAGACTCATGTCCATCGAGTCAGTGATGCCATCCAGCCATCTCGTCCTCTGTCGTCCCCTTCTCCTCCTGCCCCCAATCCCTCCCAGCATCAGAGTCTTTTCCAATGAGTCAACTCTTCGCATGAAGTGGCCAAAGTACTAGAGTTTCAGCTTTAGCATCATTCCTTCCAAAGAAACCCCAGGGCTGATCTCCTTCAGAATGGGCTGGTTGGATCTCCTTGCAGTCCAAGGGACTCAAGAGTCTTCTCCAACACCACAGTTCAAAAGCATCAATTCTTCGGTGCTCAACCTTCTTCACAGTCCAACTCTCACATCCATACATGACCACTTGGAAAAACCATAGCCTTGACTAGACAAACCTTTGTTGGCAAAGGAATGTCTCTGCTTTTGAATATGCTATCTAGGTTGTTCATAACTTTCCTTCCAAGGAGTAAGCATCTTTTAATTTCATGGCTGCAGTCACCATCTGCAGTGATTTTGGAGCCCAGAAAAATAAAGTCTGACACTGTTTCCACTGTTTTCCCATCTATTTCCCATGAAGTGATGGGACCGGATGCCTTGATCTTCGTTTTCTGAATGTTGAGCTTTAAGCCAACTTTTTCACTCTCCACTTTCACTTTCATCAAGAGGCTTTTTAGTTCCTCTTCACTTTCTTCCATAAGGGTGGTGTCATCTGCATATCTGAGGTTATTGATATGTCTCCCGGCAATCTTGATTCCAGCTTGTGTTTCTTCCAGTCCAGCGTTTCTTATGATGGACTCTGCATATAAGTTAAATAAGCAGGGTGACAATATACAGCCTTGATGTACTCCTTTTCCTATTTGGAACCAGTCTGTTGTTCCATGTCCAGTTCTAACTGTTGCTTCCTGACCTGCATACAAATTTCTCAAGAGGCAGATCAGGTGGTCTGGTATTCCCATCTCTTTCAGAATTTTCCACAGTTTATTGTGATCCACATAGTCAAAGGCTTTGGCATAGTCAATAAAGCAGAAATGGATGTTTTTCTGGAACTCTCTTGCTTTTTCCATGATCCAGCAGATGTTGGCAATTTGACCTCTGGTTCCTCTGACTTTTCTAAAACCAGCTTGAACATCAGGAAGTTCATGGTTCACATATTGCTGAAGCCTGGCTTGGAGAATTTTGAGCATTACTTTACTAGCGTGTGAGATGAGTGCAATTGTGCAGTAGTTTAAGCATTCTTTGGCATTGCCTTTCTTTGGGATTGGAATGAAAACTAACCTTTTCCAGTCCTGTGGCTACTGCTGAGTTTTCCACATTTGCTGGCATATTGAGTGCAGCACTTTCACAGCATCATCTTTCAGGATTTGAAATAGCTCAACTGGAATTCCATCACCTCCACTAGCTTTGTTCGTAGTGATGCTTTCTAAGGCCCACTTGACTTCACATTCCAGGATGTCTGCCTCTAGGTCAGTGATCACACCATCGTGATTATCTGGGTCGTGAAGATCTTTTTTGTACAGTTCTTCTGTGTATTCTTGCCATCTTTTCTTAATATCTTCTGCTTCTGTTAGGTCCATACCATTTCTGTCCTTTATCGAGCCCATCTTTGCATGAAATGTTCCTTTGGTATCTCTAATTTTCTTGAAGAGATCCCTAGTCTTTCCCATTCTGTTGTTTTCCTCTATTTCTTTGCATTGATCGCTGAAGAAGGCTTTCTTATCTCTTCTTGTTATTCTTTGAAACTCTGCATTCAGATGCAGCGGCTGCGCTTTGCTGGAGTAGCCGTGAAGAGATACCCCACGCCCAAGGTAAGAGAAACCCAAGTAAGAGGGTAGGTGTTGCAAGAGGGCATCAGAGGGCAGATACACTGAAACCATACTCACAGAAAACTAGTGAATCTAATCACACTAGGACCACAGCCTTGTCTAACTCAGTGAAACTAAGCCATGCCCGTGGGGCAACCCAAAATGGGCGGATCATGGTGGAGAGATCTGACAGAATGTGGTCCACTGGAGAAGGGAATGGCAAACCACTTCAGTATTCTTGCCTTGAGAACTCCATGAACAGTATGAAAAGGCAAAATGATAGGATACTGAAAGAGGAACTCCCCAGGTCAGTAGGTGCCCAATATGCTACTGGAGATCAGCAGAGAAATAACTCCCACTCCCCACCTCCAAAAAAAAAAAAACTCTAATTTTTGAGATCAGAAAGATTTGGAGGTCAAATTTCTTCCTCCTAGTCTATTATTTTGTTGCTGTTCAGTCGTGTCCGACCCTTTGAGACCCCATGGACTGCAGCACACCAGGCTTCCCTGTCCATCACCAACTCCTGGAGCTTACTCAAACTCATGTCCATTGAATCAGTGTTGCCATTCAACCATCTCCACTTCTGTCGTCCCCTTCTCCTCCTGCCTTCATCTTTCCAAGCATTGGGGTCTTTTCCAATGAGTTGACTCTTCACATCAGGTGGCCAAAGTATTGGAGCTTCAGCATCAGTCCTTCTAATATTCAGAGTTGATTCAGTGATTTATAATGCCCCAAAGTTAAAGCAACAAGTCACTGTTCAAATAACAGGGTGCTATTTCTCTTTTGTGGCCATGTAGACATTAGTTGCCCTAAAGTTCCAGTTTATTGGAAACCCAGTTTTCTTTCTTGACAAGGTGTTTTTTTCCCCTACTTTAAGCAGTTTTAAAATAAAATTCTGTATTTCAAGACTAAAAAAAAAAGTCTTTTTTAAAGATTGCTTTCACTTATTTATGAAGGATAAATATTGTGAAATGTACAAAGAAGAAAATGATCATTTACTTTCTTTCTCGGGCTTCCCTGGTGGCTCAGACAGTAAGGAATCTGCCTGCAATGCAGGAGACTGGGTTCGATCCCTGGGTTGGGAAGATCTCCTGGAAAAGGTCATGGCAACCCACTCTAGTATTCCTGCCTGGAGAATTCCATGGACAGAGGAGCCTGGTGGGCTATAGTCCCGGGGGTTGCAAAGAGTCAGACAGGACTGAGAGATTAATACACAAATACATGTTCTTTCCTACCAAGCAGAATTAGCCACAGTTAAGCTCTTTGTAGATTTGCATTTGCATCCAGTCTTTTACAAATAAGAAATTATTCTTGATTCTGTGAAAAATGATACATATCCACAATAAAAATTTAAAAATAATAAGGTACCAAAAATTGAAGACAAACATTTATGTTTTAACTTAATTAATTATGGGCTTCCCTGGTGGCTCAGACAGTAAGAAATCTGCCTGCAATGCAGGAAACTAGGTTTGATCCCTGGGGCAGGAAGATCCCCTGGAGAAGGTCATAGCGACCCACTCCAGTATTCTTGCCTGGAGAATTCCATGGACAGGGGAGCCTGGTGGGCTACAGTCCATAAGATCACAAAGAATTAACTTAACCACAGTTAAGCTCTTGGCAGATCTGTATTTACATCCAGTCTTTTGTGAAAAAGAAATTATTCTTGATTTTGTGAAAAATGATACATATCCATAAAAAATTTGTTTAAAAATAATACAGTACAAAAATTAAAGGCAAACATTTATGTCCTAAGATAATTAATTATATTGGATATTTATGTCCTAACATTAATTATATTGGATGTGTATCATTTTAGACAGCCTTATGTGCATTTTATAAGAATGGATGTTTCCTATAAGCTTACGGGGTTGCTTTGGGCATTAAATAAGAATCTAAGTTTCACAGGGCCTGGCAAAGGGTACTCAGTCAGAGTTAGATCCTAGCATTGGGTTGTCCAAAAAGTTCATCTGGGTTTTTCCATAAGATGTTACAGAAAACCCCAAGCAAACTTTTTGGCCAGTCCAATAGTTAGCAGTGAACTACAAATTAGTAGGTACAATTGTATGATTCTAGAGATAAGTTCCATACAGCACTTGGTAGAAGTCTAATATGCAAGTTGGACCCTAGACTTCAAGGTCTCCTCTTCATCCCCAGTTGGCAAAGAGTCAGCACCTGTTTGTGGTGAACTGGGGATGGAGAGAGGACCTTGACTCATGATGTAGCTCTGGCATTTCTGAATGGCGTGCTGCGAGATGAGTCCCTCTGAGCCTCTCTTTTCCCTTCTGCAAGACGTGAATGGTTCTACCAGCCTCCCAGGATCCTTGGGAATTTCATGAGCACATGCCAGGAGAGTTCTGGGGACAGAGGAAGTCAGCAAATGTTGTTCTCTCATCTCCCCACCTCTCTCCCCGCTCCGCTTTCTCTCCCAGGACCTCTCCACTCCTCTCCTGTGTGGGCTTACCCCTCAGCTACTGGAGTATTCAGACCACACTCACACAGTCCTCCCAGTTATATTTTAGACCCCACCTCTTTTCCTGAGTACCACTCGGATCCTGATCCTGGAGTTGATGAGTATTGATGGTGACGTTTGTGTTCATCTGTGGCCCAAGAACGGGTGCACGTGTTGCCTGCCTCTGGTTAACAGCTCTGTTGAAGACAGGAAGCAAATTAGCTGCTCGAAGGTGGTCCTTTGCACCTGAAATTCAATATAGATTTAAACCCATTTTGAAAATGCATCTGGTAAGTCTATGAGCCAGAGTGAAAAGCCGGGGCCTCTTGGTGAGAAACCCATTTTGCTTAGTGATGAAGTCTGGCACTGCCCAGTTCTTGGAGCTTTACTGGAATCTGCTATCACTGCTTTTTGCCATAAAGCAGGTGTCAAGTGAAGACCGTGTGTGTGTTTATGATCATTATGTTGTATTAAGAGTCTCGTCGAGTTCCAGAATGAGAACAAGAATGCTGTGTATTCGTCTACCTGCAAAGCAATTAAATTATTGTCTGACATGTTTATAGCTCCAGAACCAGTAATCAGCTTTTAGTCTGCATAGGGAATGTGGTGTTATAATCCAGTGCTTTGCTGAGACGTTCATATTTAGCATTTGCATTTGATAATTTAATTTAAATAATACTGAGCAAGCACAGTCACACTTCTCAGCAACCGGTGGAGTAACAGGAAAGAATGCAATGTGCAAACTGGGTGTTTTTGGTAAATAATTCTGTATTCCTGAATGGTTTTTACTTCTTTGTTATTAACTTCTGCTGCCCCCCGCCCCCCAAATAAACGAAAAAATGGTAGTAACCTCTAAAGTCACAAGTATTATGTCTCCCTCTGTCCCTTTTTTCCTCCTTCCATGGAAACAATATCTGAGCAATCTCCAAATTTCCATAAGATTGTGAAAGGCCTGCAGTGAACCATTAAAAAAAAAATCCCCCCAAAGGATTTTTTTTCTTGCAAAGATGGCTTTATGTATTAGAGATCAATTTTCTGATAAGATTCTCTGTTCCACAGAATATTTGGTAATTTTTAGCAAAAGTAAGTACTTGCCACAGGAATAGTGAATCCCACGTTAATGCCCAGTGCTATCACAAATGAAAGGAAATAAATTGTAGAAACGGTCTCTTCTCTGCAACATCCCTCTCCAAAATAAAGTTTATTGGATGATTCCAGAACTTTCTTTCATGGGACTTTGCAGCTATGAGGTTTCTTCACAGGAATTGGTTGCTTCAGGGCAACATGTCCCAGTTGGTTTCCAAATATGAGACTTCACATTGTTGCTATTTCAACTTTTTCTACTTTTTCTCTTCTACTTCCCCTGCACAAAAAACATAGATGATTCCTATTTCTTGGTGCCCTGACGATTATAGGCCTTGAGAAAGAAACTGCGTGAGTTCTACCGTTAGTTGTTTTGTTTGTTTTCCTTAAGATATTTTTCTCTCCACTTTGCACAGTTTTATAACCTGGCAACCCACTCCAGTATTCTTGCCTGGGAAATCCCGTGGACGGAGGAGCCCAGAAGGCTCCAATCCATGGGGCTGCAGAAGAGTCGGACACGACTGAGCGACTGAACAACAACAACCATAACAACCTTACCCCAGATGACCTGTCCGCGTCCTCCCAGGCACCGACTCTTGACCAGAAGTCAGGAAAACCAAATGCAGTTGTTCATTTGCACTGGGCCTCCCAGTTCACAAGACCTGCCTTGTCACCGGAAATGCTGACTGGCTGCAAATGTCGCCCACACATCAGCCTGTGTGCCCTGTGCTGTGCCGTCACTCAGAGGCATCTGACTCTTTGTGACCTCGCGCACTGTAGCCCACCAGCCTCCTCAGTCCATGAGATTCTCCAGGCAAGAATACTGGGTTGCCATTTCCATCTCCAGAGGATCTTCCTGACCCAGGGATTGAACCCGTATCTCCTGTGTCTCCTGCATCACAGGCAGATACTTTACCACTGAGCCCCCAGGGAAGTTCCTGTATCAGCCTATACACACTTTCAAAGGAAGACCTTTTAACTATAAGATGGGATTTTCTGACAGATGTTGTTTAAAAGCAAATAAAAATAAATAAAAATATTTTGGTAGGATTCACATTCTGCTGAAAATCTTTCCAGGGAAAGAGATGGAGTGATGGTAGAGACATCCATCTTCCCTTGGGTTGATGTGGTTCCAGCGTGACTGGCCATGCATACGCTATCCAAGCACACACCAATATAGCTGGGGATCAGCTGGAGCTTTTTTCCCATCTGTCCCATTCATATTTGAAATGTGTCCTGAGAAATAAGGCCTGGAATCTGTGCAAGTACCCTTTTAGAGGGCTCCCTTTCCACAAGAAAACACGGCTTATTCTCTGCCGGCCACAGTTCTAGATATTTTTCGTCAGCAGTCTCTTACGAATCTCCCAACCATCACAGACTCTCTATCCCCATTTTCCAGGTGCTTCAGTTGAAGGGTAGAGAGGTGAGATGACTTTCCATGGTCACACTGTTGGGAGCAGAGGAGCAGAAATTAAATGCAGCTTCTTCCATCCCAGTGTTCCGTGCTCGTCGTGTGCCCACCCATGCTCCAGCCACGACCTCTCTGTGTGTATCAGCGCATGTCCCGTCGATGTAGAAAGGTGTTATGGGTCTCTGCGACCTTGGCCTTTGATCAGTTTCAATCACCCCTGAATCCACGCAGTGCTGTTGCATGCATCCAAGTCACGTCAGTCGTGTCTGACTCTTTGCAACCCTGCGGACTGTATCCGGCCAGGCTGCTCTGTCTATGGGATTCTCCAGGCAAGAATACTGGAGTGGGTTGCCATTTCCTTTTCCAGGGGAACTTCCTGACCTACAGATCGAACTCACGTCTCCTACATCTCCTGCACTGGCAAGCGGATTCTTCACCACTAACACCACCTCGGAAGCCATAATGTGTGGTTATGAAAAATGAAAGCAGTTACCAATACCCCAGAAGCAGTGCTGCTGCCATACACAGACTCCTGTGTTTCGGTAACTCATAGAATCGTGGGCTTCATGTGGTGAGAGAGTGAGCTGTTGGTCTGCTTTTTTTCCCTCCTAGGATCTGGCTCAGAATTGACCCAAATCACAGAATACTGTACTGCAGTCTACTTCATCATGTTCTTTACCTTTAGTGACTATGCTCGTGAATACAGCATCTCTGGGTAGGGTTGACTTCATTCTGTGTCTTGGCTTTCTTGGAGCTGTTTCAGATGTCCTAGCTATCATAGGTGGGGTTCAATATTACCAACCAGAGAGAGGACCTGAGAAAAGGATTTGATTTGAGGTGGCCATGATTCTGGAACATCTCCCAGCAGAGAAGCTCTGAGAAACAAGAGCCATAGCGTTCACAGGGTGATCACCCAAACACAATGGGCACCCTCCGGGGGCCGTGAGCAGCCATCCAGGCAAGGTTAATAGACTGCTCTTGCAGTGGTAAATGTTCAGGTTCTTCACAGGAACAGGCCTGATAAAAATCCTGAGAACATGGATACTTTATCATAGCAAATGTAATGATTTTCATTTTTTTAAATCCATGATTAGTTCCGTTAATAAAAATGTCTATTGAAGCTATTTAAGACACCCACTAAAATTTGCTAATATTAATTTCATGGAGAAATTCCAGCAGAACTATATTAGTTTTTCCCCCATTAAGGTAACATTATGGGCTTTTAATGGAGCTCTCAGCTATAATGGTTTTTATTGACCTAATTATGAAATGAATTAAAATCTGTCTGGATGTCTTCACAATTATGTAACAGTGGCGTCAGAGGGAATGCTGTGATTGGTTGCTGTCGGATAAAAGAGGAGAAACCCTTTAAAACATCTCCCTTATCCATTTGTGCTTCATTTGAAAGGGAAGATAAATAACACTCGGCTGCCTTTGACTATTCAGGAAATTCATTATATCAAAATGAGACTTTGCGGTGAGTTACACTGTCACACAGGGAAAATTTCTGTCTTCTCTTCCTTGACTGTCTCCTGTGTGTTTTCTCTTCCGATGATTTGCTAAAGCAATGTTAGAATTTTAGCAGTGATATTGCATGTAGGATGGAATCATTGAAGAGCTTTTTTATCATTTGTTTGCAGTACAAAAGTAGTACAGTGAGCGGAGTAAACTGCAATTGTGTGGAGGGAAGAGGGTAAACTAGCAAACCCTACTTTCCAGCATGGTCCTTGTTATAAGCTTGAGAAAACTGTTTGTAAATGATCAGTTTTCGCATTTTCATATTTGAAGTTTGTTTGGCACAGATAACACATGTGTGACACATGCACCTCTAATCCCCTCTCCCTGTCTCACAGCAGACATGACTAAGCAATTGCTGCACCGTTCTCACTGAGAACAGTGCAGCCTTGGGGTCTCTTATAGGCCTGTGCTTCATGTAAACCTATCTTATAGGATTCAATGGGGGAATTGTAACCTACTTTGCATCCCTGTGGGCTTCCCTGGTGGCTCAGATGGTAAAGAATTTGCCTGCAATGTGGGAGACTTGGGTTTGATCCTTGGGTGGGTTGGGAAGAGCCCCTGGAGAAGGGAACAGCTACCCACTCCAGTATTCTGTCTTGGAGAATTCCATGGATTGTATAGTCCACGGGATCACAAAGAGTCAGACACGACTGAGCGACTTTAACTTTCACATTCCTGCTAATCACTCACAATTTATAAAATATTTTCATAGACCTATACATTTGAATTCCATTTGCTAATCAAAGACATTTTGTGAGAAAAGGATGAGCATCATCAGTCCTGTTTAGCAAGACTCAGTAAGGGAGGGACTGAATCAGGGCCCAGAGCTGGTAACAAGTCATTTAGGATGAAAAGACAGAGCTCCTGACTCCTGGTCTTTCCATCATTCTGTCTGGTTTTCATTCATTTGTTTTCTAGAAGTATCCATTGAGCACTTTCTATGTTTTAGGCACAGGATATTCAGGCATGATCTCTTCCCTCAGGGAATCTCCATTCTGAAGGAGGAGACAGACAATAAACTCACAGATAAATAAGATGATTTTGTGCTTACCTTGGCACAAATACTTAGCACATATACCAGTAAGATGGTTTCAGGTAGCAGTGGATCCCATGAGGAAAAGAATAAAGAAAATTGTGGTGGTTTGCAGGGTTGCAAGGAAGGTCTCTTTGAAGATGGACTTTTGAGCTAAGGTCCAGAAGAAGGAGCCATGATGAGAAATCTTGGGACAGGGAGTCAAGCAGAGACAGAGGGAGAGGGGCTGTTGTAAAGAGCTTAGGAAGGAAGGAGCCCTTGTGTTTAGGAGAAACTCATGAATGGGTCTTGGAGGAAGGAGAGAGGCAGGATGGGGAGGACTGTGGAAAAGGGTTTGGAGTTTTGTTTCTCTCTCTCTCTCTCTATACTGAACACCCATCAGAGAGCATTAAGCAAGGAGTTCAAAGCATTAAGCAAGGAGTTCAATTCAGTTCAGTTGAGTCACTCAGTTGTGTTTGACTCTTTGCAACCCCATGGACTGCAGCACGCCAGGCTTCCCTGTCCATCACCAGCTTCTGGAGCTTGCTCAAACTCATGTCCATTGAGTCAGTGATGCTCTCCAACCATCTCATCCTCTGTCGTCCCCTTCTCCTCCCGCCTTCAGTCTTTCCCAGCATCAGGGCCTTTTCAAATGAGTCAGTTCTTCACATCAGGTGGCCAAAGTACTGGAGCTTAGCACAAGTCCTTCCAATGAACACCCAGGACTGACCTCCTTTAGGATGGACTGGTTGGACCTCCTTGCAGTCCAAGGGACTCAAGAGTCCTCTCCAGCACCACAGTTCAAAAACATCAATTCTTTGGCACTCAGCTTTCTGTATAGTCCAACTCTCACATCCATACATGACTACTGGAAAAACCATAGCCTTGACTAGACGGACCTTTGTTGGCAAAGTAATGTCTCTGTTTAATGTGCTATCTAGGTTGGTCATAACTTTTCTTCCAAGGAGCAAGTGTCTTTTAATTTCATGGCTGCAATCACCACCTGCAGTGATTTTGAAGCCCAAGAAAATAAAAGTCAGCCACTGTTTCCACTGTTTCCCCATCTATTTGCCATGAAGTGATGGGACCAGATGCCACGATCTTAGTTTTCTGAATGCTGAGTTTTAAGCCAACTTCTTCACTCTCCTCTTTCACTTTTATCAAGAGGCTCTTTAGTTCCTCTTCACTTTCTGCCATAAGTGTGGTGTCATCTGCATAAGCGAGGAGTGACCTCATCCAGTAAATTTGGGCACAGAGAGAAGGTGCCACATCTCGCCCGACAACAGTGTGAATGCGTCCAGTCAGCGGCCATGGTTTTGTCTTCAGTGTAGACTGTAGTGAAACATGTCTTGCTGCCAGTACACACTTCTGCCCTCTTGAACTCAGAGATGATGTTTCCTGTTGCCATCTCTTCCCTAGAGCCAGGAACTAGAATGTATCCAAGTACCAGAGTTGGGACCACAGGGAAGGATACTCAGTAGAGATTCTGGTAGAGATGAAAATGCAGAGAGGCTTCTTGTGTGTTACAGCAACCCCTGAGCAACATATGAGATCCTGAAAGGAGGCAGATACAGGAGCCTGTTTGAGCTAGTGAGAGAAGGCGCCTTTACAGCCACCGCTCCTCACTGAACGTAGCACCATTCTGCTTTGTGAAGCATCTCTTTACACACAAAGCCACGCTTAGCCATCAACACAAAGATTGACACTGACTGTCCTGTTTTGGTTTATTTTAGTCCCCATACGCTTTAGGAGGTAGCTTTATTTCACATGAAAATAAGAAGAGCTATTACTGCCATTATCATTATGTAGCATCATAGTAACAATTTGTTGAGTAATTACTATGTGCTAGACACTTGGATTTGCAGGGCATCCTCTGAACCCTGTGAGGCAGGTGCTGTTATTTTGTTGCTTTGCAGATGAGGAAACGTAGCCACAGAAAGGTGAACCGGTGCGTGCCCACATCCATGCAGTCAACAAGGGCGGAGTCCAAGTGGTTGGCCTACAGGTCCTTACCCTTAACCAACCAGTGACCTTCCCACTTCGTGTCAAGGGGGCAGTGTGCCTGAACTTCGGAGTAAATCGGGACTGGGTTTGAGACCTATCTTGGTTTCTTCAACTGTAAATTCATGCTGGCACTGACCTCACAGGGTTTTGGTGAGATTAAGTGCGAGTTAAATAAGACTCACAGCAGAGTGCCCAGCACACAGCAAGTTCTCTACAAACACGTCACTTGGCCGCCGGTCCTCGGGGACCTGGGAGGGAAGATAGCAGCCATGCCATCATCATCGTATGGGGCTGCTGAGGGGATTAGGAAGGCTCAGTGTGTAAAGCGCTTAGCACATAGCCTGGGGTTTTCCCAGACTCTCTGTAAAAAGTGATGGCTACTCTTGTTAACCTAAGAACAAATGATGGCTTGAATCTATAACACCCTTTGCAAATCAGAGTAACAACTGGGGGAAAGTCATTCATCTCTCTTCTACATTTTCAATTCTGAAACAGGAATGAGCACCGTTATTGATAACGTGAGTGTATCCGAGATGGAGTCGTGGTAATGCTAATGGGCTGGCACATTTCTAATTCTGTCTGATACTGTTTCAAAGAACCCATTTGTGCTGTAATGGGGAAATTTAGTGCAAGACCTTTGAAGGAAAGTCTGATGTGTAATACTTACTTTAAGTCAACTTCTGACAACAGTATGTTCTAGAGAAATGCAGATGTTCTCAAATCACATAATATTTCTCTCAAAAAAAAAAAAAAACTGTGATATTTATCTGATACAGCATCTGGTATGATGAGGGGTGTAAAGTTTCTTTTTTTCTCTGTTTGAAAAAAAAAAAAAATTCTGCCTAAGTTTATGCAAAGCACCCAGCATATGGGGCAGTGGGATTCATGGGTTCTGAAAACGTGGACCATGTAAGAAAGTTCCCTGAGGGTTCACATGAGGGGGAAGCCCAGTTGAGAAGTGCTGTGGGGGTGCTGTAGGGGGCAGGCTGACAGTCCCGCTGGACCTGAAGGAGGAGAAAAGGACGATCGCTGACTTTACTGGGCTTGCTCTCAAGCGCTACGTCTTCTGCCCTCTGAAGTCACATTCCCACCGGTGAAAAATAGAGAATGGTATCATCTTTCAAATGAGGCAGTAAGGCAAGCACTTTACTCCTGAGATTTTCATAAATTTGAATCAGCTCTTTCTTGTAAAGTCCTGTCCCCTGATGAGACCGAGGTCTTGCAAATCCTGCATTTCCTCAAATTATCCTCTGGCAATGCTCTGAAGGGAAGCTATATTGAATTATTGCAGAGATTGCACTTTGGGGAAGGTGGCAAGGGGTGGGAGAGGTGAGGGTTTGATGAGACTGGTCTGGAAGCCAGGAGGCTTGGGGCCGCACTGCCACCAGTCACATGACCTTGGGGCAGCCTTGGCTCTCATTGTCACCTAGAATAAAATGAGGGATCTGGATGAAGGTTTCCTACATCTATTACACTGTGTCAGCGCCATCTTTGCCCTTCCTTTCTTGAGACTGATGCTTGATTTGCCCTCTTTTTTTTTTTTTGGTTTATAATAAAGAAAGTCTGCTTCTTTATTCGTCTTGCAAACTGCCCTACTTCATTTTTAATGATCACCTAAAATAGAGGTCCTTACCCTGGAGTCCCCAGACAGACCCTGAAATTAGCTGCTAAAGCTTGAGTATAGGTGAATATTTAAGGGGTAAGGGGAATTTTTATGATTTTCATTTATTCACTCAGTGAATATTGAACACCTATTCTCTGCCAGATACTGAGCTCAGCATCGGAAATAAAATGGAGATCTGAGTAAAGACAGTACATGACCCCTCAGAGCCTCCATTTTATTGTATTTTTAAAAGTATTTATTTATTTTCATTTATTTAACTTTTGGCTGCACTGGGTCTTCGTTGCTTTGCAAGGGCTTTCTCTGCTTGCGGTGAGCAGGGCTGCTCTTTGTTGTGGGTGCGCCGCCTGGTGGCTTCTCTTGTTGCGAAGCACTGGCTCCAGGAACGCGGGCTTCAGTAGTTGGGGTTCATGGGCTTCGTTGCTCCACGTCATGTGGCATCTTCCCGAATCAGGGATTGAACCCGTGTCCCCTGCATTGGCAGGTGGATTCTTATGCACTGTGCCAACAGGGAAGTCCCCAAAACCTCCATTTTAATCAGGAAAATGCTCAGTTCAGTTCAGTTCATTTCAGTCGCTCAGTCATGTCTGACTCTTTGCGACCCCATGAATCGCAGCATGCCAGGCCTCCCTGTCCATCACCAACTCCCGGAGTTCACCCAGACTCACGTCCATCGAGTCAGTGATGCCATCCAGCCATCTTGTCCTCTGTCGTCCCCTTCTCTTCCTGCCCCCAATCCCTCCCAGCATCAGAGTCTTTTCCAGTGAGTTAGCTCTTCGCATGAGGTGGCCAAAGTACTGGAGTTTCAGTTTTAGCATCATTCCTTCCAAAGAAACCCCAGGGCTGATCTCCTTCAGAATGGGCTGGTTGGATCTCCTTGCAGTCCAAGGGACTCTCAAGAGTCTTCTCCAACACCACAGTTCAAAAGCATCCATTCTTCGGATGCTAGAAGCAAGTAAGTCGGCATCATGGGGCAGTAGTTGAGAGGTGTGGTGGGTTCAGGTGGAGCAAGCAAGGTGCTTTTGGAGCTTGAGAGAGGGAGCTCCTCTCTCAGCCTCTGTCAGAAGCTCGAGAGTTCATGACCTTAAACAGAGGATAAGAACAAAAGGAATGGGAATCTGACGTGCATGGTGCTGGTGTGGGCCGTGCCTGGAGAAACGGTGGCAGGTGGAAAACACACAGGGTGTTCAGCCATCACTAGTGCGTTCAGCACTGCAAAGTCTGGCTTAAAGTTTCGAAATGATGTTGATCATTGTCACCACAGTCATTGCTGCTGTACATAGAGCTCTTATTGTGGACTTACTGTCTTGCTGAGCATTTAACATCAGCAGTCTCATGTAGTCTTTGTAAAATATCTGCAAGGAAGTGCTGCAGTCCTGTTTTACACATGAGACCACCAGGGCACATGGGCATTAAGTTATCTGTTTAAGGCCTTTCAGCCCCCAAATCCAGGGTTGAAACCCAAACCTGGGAGAAGCTTTGCTATAGTGTAGATTTTTGGATCATGGTGAAGGGATACCTAGCACCCTCACCTTCCAAACAGGTTGGAAAGTCATGTTTTCTTGACTTCTTTTGCTAGATATGGCCAGGCTTTAGATTTAAAAACAAGAATCAAATATCAGTACCATCTGTGTCTCCCCACAGTGGAAGGGACTCTCTCCTAGGCATCATCGAGAAGCCCTGAGTTACCAGTTCAAAGTGAGATGGTTTAACACACCTATGTTTGGCCCTGAACCAGTACTGGAGTTCAAAGAAGAAGCCAAGCTCTAAGGGATTTATTAACAATTTAACATTTCCAAAGCACGCGGGGTTGTTAATTCCATTTGCCGCAGAAATACTGTCATAATGATTAAGACTTAGTCACTGTAGGAATGCAGAAATGCGAAATCCACCTGGTGGCTGCCCAGCTCCTACTGTCTTATTCTAAGCTCCTCTAAGATCCTCCTTGTCTGGCTCAATGCCCTTCTCCTTCTCTTCCGGTTGACCTGGACACTTCCAATGCTGAGTGTCCGTGTGATTGCTTCCTTATTATATGAGCGTTTGATCCAAAATATATAAAGCCCCACTCCCAGGCAGCTCCTGTTGATAACCCACCCCTCCACCCCCGCAGCCTGACTGCATGGAAATGTCCTTGCCCTGGAAGGGTGTGGTCTGGAAGTGTGTTCATTGAGCAGGCTTTCACGAGGGCGGGGCATGTACCAGGCTCTGGTGCTACGGGAAAGAGCCAGGCCAGCTCTCAAGAAGCCATGGTCAGCAGACTACAGCCTTAGGAAATGAAGAGCTCCTTCGATTACACGTGACCAAAACCAGCTCAGGCTGTTAAAAGGGCAAGAGAAAGAATGGATTAGCTCATGTAGCAGGAAGTCTAATGGAGGAGTTGATAGAGCACGGCTGGATCTAGGGGCACAGAATGTCACCCGGGCTTTGTGCCTCTGCATCTTTCAGGGGGCCTCTCCCCAAGGAAGGTGTTGTAAATGCCAGCAGCTTGAGGCTTATATGCTCAGTCATGTCCCACACTCTGTGACCTCATGGGCTGTAGCCTGCCAGGCTCCTCTGTCCATGGGATGTTCCAGGCAAGAATACTGGAGTGGGTTGCCATTTCCTCCTCCAAGGGATCTTCTGGCCCAGGGATTGAACCCATCTCACTCACTTACAGTAGAAAGACTGCTTTTCTCAGATATGCTCAGAGAACTCTGGCCTAACTTGAATCACAGGCCCATTGCTGAACCAAGAACCATTGCCAGAGGGATGGGGTGCCCTGTGAAATGAGATATGGATCCTGAATGTACCCTGCAGCCAGGCAGAAATGGAATCGTCCCCATGTAAAGCACAAGGCTTCCCTTGTGCTCAGATGGTCAAGAATCTGCCTGCAATGCAAGAGACCTGGGTTCAGTCCCTGAATTGGGAGGATCCCCTGGAGGAGGGCATGGCAACCCACTCCAGTATTCTTGCCTGGAGAATTCCATGGACAGAGGAGCCTGGCGGGCTACAGTCCATGGGGTCGCAAAGAGTGGGACACGACTAAGCGACTAAGCACAAGAAATAGAATAGTTCCCCAGAAAAAAAAAAAGAGAGAGAGGGGGGATCTTGAGAAAGAAGGTGGCAGAGGGAAAGCTGGGCATGCCGAGGGCTGGGCAAAAAGCATTAAAGGCGCTCCAGAAAAGCAGTGGGAAAGAAAGCTCAGAAATGCTTCACAGAGGGGGTGGCATTTGAACAGAATCCTGAAGGGCAAATAAAAAGTCAACAATACTACAGGAAGATGACCTGGGGTCTAGTCCTGCTGTGCTAATGATCCAAGAGGAATGCCCTGGGAAAATAATATTCAGTTATTCAAAAAGAATGTGCTTAGCATCTACCAGCTGTGTGCCAGGGACCATGTTAGTGCCGGGACAGTTGGGACGAACAAGACAGGCACTGCTCTGGCTCTGATGGATCTTAAATCTGTGGGAGATCAGGGGGAGAAACGTGAAACCAGTAATTGCACAAAGGATAGGATGATCACTTTTCCAGAAGTGCTGAGAAGGAGCAGTCGCTGCGGCAGGGTTAAAGCACACGGGTGCCTGTGTCACAGTCATAAAGTGGGAAAGAACATGGCGTTCTCCCACAACCACCAATAATACAATAACTCACAGAGAAACATTGGCTTAATTCATTTACTCACACTCAAGGGCATGGGCTCACACAAGAGAAGCAGACAACACCTTGAAACAGAGTAAAAAATAGGGAAACGTGTCCCTGTACTTAGATGGCTGCCTCTTTGAAAGCTACCATTTCACACAACCCAAATGGTTAATCTGTCCTCACCCTCTTGGCGGTTCAGATAAAGTACTTTCTTCTGTTATTACACCCTGCATCCTTAAACCACTGTGTTTCTGTTCGGTATAAACACTGTCATCTGCCTTTTTTCATTTCCTCTCATCAAGCATTTGGGGTTCAGAACACATTCTTTGATAGGGAGGCAATGAAAATCTGGAGATGCTGCTTTTAAACTCCTGACTCAGTTATTCAGGAATTTAAATTGATTATACTGTTTCATAATCACTCCGGTCACGAAAAGTTTCCTCTGTAGAATCTGCCTTTGTTGGTACTTCCAGGCTGAGGAACTGACTTGCCCACTTACACAGCGCTGTGCATAGGGACGGGGAGCAGGGAGGAGCCCATGGCTGTGGCCCACACCTCCAATGAAGCGGCGTTTCCAAGGGGAATCTTTGTGATTGAGGGGAGAGGTGCGCTGTGTGTGCGAGGCTTCTCCTATACACTGTGGCTGCACTTCTTGCTTAAATGAAAGCCAGATGCTTACAGTTAACATTTTTAATAGGTTCATTCTCCCAGGTAGCTCATAAAATCCCAAGAATAAATCAAAGAGCCCTTCTTATCAGACTTTCAAGGGATGCTCTGATGTTGCTGATGTATTAATGAATTAGGGGCACTCAAGGCTAGATTCATCATTTTTTCTCAGGTCTGCCCTGTCTCCCCTCCATATACATGCCCCCCTCCCCAAACTCAAAAAAGAAAGATTGGAAAAGGAAGTTGGGGATAAATGTCTCAGTGTCACTACTAGCAATGTGTCCTCCAGAAGACGAAGTGAGTTACCAAGAGAAAAATTTCAAAGTGATTTAAAAGATACCATTTAAACTCTATTAGAATTTGGGGGGAATAAAAGGCAATGAGTTAAGTGAGAATAAGATGTAAACCTTCCTGCAATATTTGATTGCTAATGAACAAAAAGTATTCATCTTCGCAACCTAGAAGAGAAAAACGCATAGTGCTTTTCATTAAATCAACTAAATGATTAAATGAGTCAGTAGAAACCATTTCAATTTTCTGAATGTGAAATGTGCAGCTTATAACAAATAAATTCAAAGCACCTTTCTAAGCAAGTTTTGAGCATAAAAAATGTGGGTTATAAAGATGTTCAGTATTTTCTTCTTTATGGACAGTCAATATTTTAATGCGGTGACATTAATTGTGCAGAATGAAATGCCCCTACTATCGGGGCTTAAAAAATTTTGGCATCTAGTGCGACGTCCCTAATGGATCTTCAACACTATTACGAAATGATTGATTGTTGTTGTAGTCATTTTACCAGCTTTCAGAGCTGTTATATTTTTAATTAAATTGGCTGTGAATTTTGTAAGTGGCAAAGGTTGATAAACTAGCACTCGGCACAGTATTACTATTCTTCTTAGCGTGGCTGTCATAGTTGGTACATTTATGTGCATAATCTTCTTAACATTCCATAAGTCTCTGGTCTCAGGCATTGATTGGCAAGATCACTTGCTGTTTGGAGATGGGAGAAAAAAGCATGAAAATTAACTCAGCAGAGAGCATGGTTCTGGGCCATCTCTTGGTGGTTGGAGAGGAGACCTGGTCTTGTGACCCCACTGGAAATGGGTTTACCATCCTCTCTCTCACCCCTCGTCAGCATGGGAAAGGAGGTGTGGGTAGTGATCAGTGTGCAAGTTCTTCCACCAACAGGTTTTGAGAGGCTCCCCTGAGTTAGAATATGGGCTAGGTGCTTGGGGACACAAAAGTGGGTCTAGTGGGAGACCCAAGCACTGATCCATCTGAACAAAGAGGAGCCGGTTCAAGAAACTGTTACCATAGAAAGGGTCAATCCATGATGATGGAGACCTGTGGTATTAGTCACGGGGTCAGACAAGGCATCCTGCAGCTGAGACATGAAGGCGGCAAAGCAGCCGGCCTCAGCAGGAGGGAAGGGAAGCGTGGTCCCGGCGGGTGGCAGCGTGTGCATGGGTTCCGAGGTGGCAGGGAGCCCTGTGGAGACCTGAATGAAGGTCGGGGGCCTGGAGCCTGGGCAGGAGTGAGGTAACTAGGGAAGTAATTTCAGCTCTGGACACACTGTGTGCCCAGGAAGCCCTTGGGATTGACGGACATCATTGGGAGAGCTGGACGAATCCGACCTCTCTGCCCAACCTTGCCAAGACATTCAGGCTCTGAGCCTCAGTTCCCACATTTGCCCAGTGGGGCTGACAGCAGGGCCTCCATCTCTGGGTCATAAGGGTTATGTCAGCCTTCATGTAGAGTGCTCTGTGTGGTTCCTGGCATAAGGAAGTGCCTGAGCCACAGTAACGATCGTTACCTTGTTGTTGTTTGGCCACTAGGTCATATCTGACTCTTTTTCAACCCCCCACACTATGGCACACTCAGCTTTTCTGTCCATGGATTTCTCCAGGAAAGAATACTGGAGTGGGGAGCCATTTCCTGCTCCAGGGGATCTTCCTGACCCAGGGATCAAACCTCTGTCTCCTGCATTGGCAGGTGGATTCTTTACTGCTGAGCCACCAGGGGAGCTCATTATTACCTTAGCAGAATTGAACTACTTAGTCACTAACTTCATTTTTCGATTTTTCTAATTTCCATTTGTAGAAAAAGGAAAAGAGGTTTCCCTTTTCATGAAAAATTTAGATGGATGTCCTTGAAATATGCTGAGAAATCTTTTTCTTCTACTGCTTGTTCATACTTTGTACATGAGAAAGTACCTAGGCTACTGGCTCTTCATGAATAAGTGACTTCTCCCTGGTCCATGTATCCTGCTAGTCATGGGTACAGGACAACCAGCAAATAATGTTTAAGATCCACAGATAATGAAGGTTTAAGCACAACTCAGGAAAGGAGAGGAGTTGGCTTTAGTTGAACAAATGCTCTTTATGAAAAGAATTCAAGCTTTGGAGACAGACAGACCTGGAGTAAATCCTGACTGGAACACAAGTTATCAAGTGAAAACTTGAGCAAACCAGTTATCCCTTCTATGCATTCTCAATGCTAAAATGGAGACATTTCTACATATCATGTAGTATGTCATGAGAGTCACCTAAAACAGGGCACAGTGCCTGACTCATAAAAGTAAGGACCCCATAATGTTGGCTCTGGAGATGATGCTGCTCACCCAGCTGATGTATCCCACTGAATTCACTGTCGTGTGTGTGGAGGGAGAGGAAGGGAAGATAGGAAGTGGGGACCAAATCCCACTGAGTTATACAGCCTCTGTTTCTAAGATGGGCACAGTGGGTGTTATTTGCATCCCTGCAAAAGTGACCTCCACCCCCTCCCACAAAGCATTTGTGTTTAGCGCTGTGATTATTTCAATGAGCCATTCGGGGCAGCATCCGTGGGAAGAGCTTGGCATACCGAGGGACCCTCACAAGACCGATGACTACACGGGGAGGTCGTATTCGTTAGGAAAATCTGTGTGTGGAGTAAACACCGCCATTACTTTCAGTGGCATCATCGCCGTAGTTTCCGACGAGAGGCAGCGCAGAATTACAGAGGAGGGAGAATAACATCTCAGTTTTCCTACGTCGAGGTTATAGATGAGCCACAGAGCTACCATTTGTATTTGTGGGCGGTCTCAATCATTCTGCATGCATGCTCACCCTGGCAACATTTCAAAGCATTATTCCACATTACCATGGTATTTCATCACGCATCGCAAGCCTGACACGGTTCTCTCCTTGGCAGGAAAGTGCTCCAGGCTAAGTTTCAGATTTTGTCAGTAGGAAAAAAGGAATTGTTACAATTCAGAACTGGCTGGGGAAACATACCTTCAAGTGTTACAAATCTGTAAAGGTTAAAGCTCCAGGTAGAAAGCAAGACGGGAAAGAAGCAGGCTTATGTCTGGCTGGTTTCCACGTGTTCTTTGTGGTATTCCCTGCTTGGGCACAAGACGCAACTGGGCCAAGGTACAGGCATATTTCAGTGGCCCAGAGAGGTCGAGTTCTGCAGCTCCACGTAGAAAGAGAAGCAGAAGCAGCACCCATTTGGTTCCCGTCAACCCCTCTGTCTCCATTCCCAAGGAAATGGGTTAACGTCTTCACTGACACCAATTCTCTGGTTACCTCATTTTGCCTTTCTCTTGGTGTGGTCCAGACCTGGCTAAAAGAGGTTGCATGTTTCTCTCCATTTCTTTCATCCAACCAAGATATATCTTTCTGGCATCTTGTTTCTGCCACGATCTTACCAGGCACTGTAGAAATCACAATAGCGTTGACAGTCATGAATCCACAAACCACAGGTCAATGATGGGGATGTCCAGCGTGGTGTCCAGCACGTGGCGGGGGACTTACTCAGATTTCAATGGAGTGATGTCTACATCAAACTCCTAAGAATACATGAGAGATTACCAGACACAGCCCTGTCCCTCTGCTCTTGCCCACTCCACCTTCTTAGAGAGTCAGAGTGACAGGAAAGACAGAGATGTGGAAGTTGTTGTTCCACTCCGTTGCGTCCGACTCTTTGTGACCCCATGGACTGTAGCACACCAGGCCTCCCTGTTCGTCATCAACTCCCAGAGTTTACTCAAACTCATATCCATTCAGTTGGTGATGCCATCCAGCCATCTCATCCTCTGTCGTCCCCTTCTCCTCCTGCCTTCAATCTTTCCCAGCATCAGGGTCTTTTCCAGTGAGTCAGCTCTTCACATCAGAGGGCTGAAGTATTGGAGCAACAGCTTCAGCATCAGTCCTTCCAATATTCAAGATGGATTTCCTTAACAATTGACTGGCTTGATCTCCTTGCTGTCCAAGGGTCTCTCAAGAGTTTTCTCCAACACCACAGTTCAAAAGCATCTTTCTTCAGCACTCAGCCTTCTTTATGGTCCAACTCTCACATCTGTACATGACTACTGGAGAAACTATACCTCTGACCATTCTCACCTTTGTCAGCAAAGTGATGTCTCTAACTTTTAAATTCGCTGTTTGTCATAGCTTTTCTTCTAAGGAGCAAGCGTCTTTTAATTTCATGGCTGCAGTCAGCATCTGCAGTGATTTCGGAGCCCAAGAAAATAAAGTCTGTCACTGTTTCTGTTGTTTCCCCATCTATTTACCATGAAGTGATGGGACTGAATGCCATGGTCTTAGTTTTCTGAATGTTGTAGGTTTTTTTTTTTTTTTTTTTTTACATCTTTATTGAATTTATTGCTTTCCTTGTTTTTCTTTTTTTGTGTTTTGGTTTTTTGGCCATGAGGCAGGTGGGATCTTAGCTTCCTGACCAGAGATTTAACCCAAACCCTCTGCACTTGAAGGTGGAGGAGTCTAACTGCTGGACCACCAGGGACTCCCAGTTTCAAGCCAGCTTTTTCACTCTCCTTTTTCACCTTCATCAAGAGGTTTTTAGTTCCTCTTCACTTTCTGCTATTAAGGTGGTGTCATCTGCATATCTGAGGTTGTTGATATTTCTCCAGGTAATCTTGATTCCAGCTTGTGCTTCATCCAGCTTGGCATTTCCCATGATGTTCTCTGCATGTAAGTTAATAAGCAGGGTGACAATATACAGCCCTGATGTACTCCTTTTCCAATTTTGAACTACTCTGTATGTCAAGTGGGCCTTAGAAAGTATCACTATGAACAGAGCTAGTGGAGGTGATGGAATTCCAGTTGAGCTATTTCAAATCCTGAAAGATGAGGCCATGAAAGTGCTGCACTCAATATGCCAGCAAATTTGGAAAACTCAGCAGTGGCCACAGGACTGGAAAAGGTCAGTTTTCATTCCAATCCCAAAGAAAGGCAATGCCAAAGAATGCTCAAACTACCGCACAATTGCACTCATCTCACATGCTAATAAAGTAATGCTCAAAATTCTCCAAGCCAGGCTTCAACAATACTTGAACCATGAAATTCCAGATGTTCAAACTGGTTTCAGAAAAGACAGAGGAACCAGAGTTCAAATTGCCAACATCCGATGGATGTTCAAAAAAATCAAGAGAGTTCCAGAAAAATATCTATTTCTGCTTTATTGACTATGCCAAAGCCTTTGACTGTGTGAATCACAATAAACTGTGGAAAATTCTGAAAGAGATGGAAATACCAGACCACCTGACCTGCCTCTTGAGAAACCTATATGCAGGTCAGGAAGCAACAGTTAGAACTGGACATGGAACAACAGACTGGTTCCAAATAGGAAAAGGAGTACGTCAAGGCTGTATATTGTCACTCTGCTTATTTAACTTATATGCATAGTACATCATGAGAAACACTGGGCTGGAAGAAGCACAAGCTGGAATCAAGATTACTGGGAGAAATATCAATAACCTCAGATATACAGATGACACCACCCTTATGGCAGAAAGTGAAGAGGAACTAAAAAGCCTCTTGATGAAAGTGAAAGAAGAGAGTGAAAAAGTTGGCTTCAAGCTCAACATTCAGAAAACAAAGATCATGGCATCCGGTCCCATCACTCATGGCAAATAGATGGGGAAACAGTGGAAACAGTGGCAGACCTTATTTTTGGGGGCTCCAAAATCACTGCAGATGGCGACTGCAGCCATGAAGTTAAAAGACACTTACTCCTTGGAAGGAAAGTTATGACCAACCTAGACAGCATATTAAAAAGCAGAGACGTTACTTTGCCAACAAAGGTCTGTCTAGTCAAGGCTATGGTTTTTCCTGTGGTCATGTATGGATGTGAGAGTTAGACTATAAAGAAAGCTAAGCGCCAAAGAATTGATGCTTTTGAACTGTGGTGTTGGAGAAGACTCTTGAGAGTCCCTTGGACTGCAAGGAGATCCAACCAGTCCATCCTAAAGGAAATCAGTCCTGAGGGTTCATTGGAAGGACTGATGTTGAAGCTGAAACTCCAATACTTTGGCAATCTGATGCAAAGAGCTGACTCATTTAAAAAGACCCTGATGCTGGGAAAGATTGAAGGTGGGAGAAGAAGGGGATGACAGAGGATGAGATGGTTGGATGGCATCACTGACTCAATGGACATGAGTCTGGGTAAACTCCGGGAGTTGGTGATGGACAGGGAGGCCTGGTGTGCTGCAGTCCATGGGGTTGCAAAGAGTCGGACATGACTGAGCAACTGAACTGAACTGAACTGTAGTTCCATGTCTAATTCTAACTGTTGCTTCTTGACCTGCATACAGATTTCTCAGAAAGCAGGTAAGGTGGTCTGGTATTCCCATCTCTTTAAGATTTTTTCACAGTTTGTTGTGATCCACACAGTCAAAGGCTTTAGCATAATCAGTGAATGAGAAGTATATATTTTTGTGTGTTTCCCTTGCTTTTTCTATGATCCAATGGATGTTGGCACTTTCATTTCTGGTTACTCTGCCTTTTTAAAATCCATCTTGGACATCTGAAGGTTCTCAGTTCATGTACTGTTAAAGTCTGAATTGAAGGATTTTGAGCATTACCTTGCTAGCATGTGAGATAAGTACAGTTGGATGGTAGTTTAAACATTCTTTGGTATTGCCTTTCTTTGGGATTCTAGTCCTGTGGCCACTCCTGAGTTTTCCAACTTGGTATATTGAGTGCAACACTTTAACAGCATCATCTTTTAGGATATAAAATAACTCAACTGGAATTCCATCACCTCCACTAGCTTTGCTTGTAGTAATGCCTCCTAAGGTCCACTTGACTTCACATTCAGGATGTCTGGCTCAAGGTGAGTGATCACACCTCTGTGGTTATATGGGTCATTATGACCTTTTTTTGGAGAAGGAAATGGCAACCCACTCCAGTACTCTTGCCTGGAAACTCCCCTGGGTGGAGGAGCCTGGTACGCTACAGTGTACGGGGTCACGGAGAGACCGACAGGACTGAGCAACTTCACTTTCATGCATTGGAGAAGGAAATGGCAACCCACTCCAGTGTTCTTGCCTGGAGAATCCCAGGGACGGGGAGCCTGGTGGGCTGCCGTCTATGGGGTCGCACAGAGTCGGACACGACTGAAGCAACTTAGCAGCAGCATGACCTTTTTTGTGTAGTTCTTCTGTGTATTCCTGCCACCTCTTCTTGGTATCTTCTGCTTCTGTTAGGTCCATACCGTTTCTGTCCTTTATTGTGCCCATCTTTGTGTGAAATGTTCCCTTGGTATCTCTAATTTTCTTGAAGAGATTTCTCATCTTTCCCATTCTATTGTTTTCCTCTATTTCTTTGCATTGATCACTGAGAAAGGCTTTCTTATGTCTCCTTACTATTCTTTGGAACTCTGCATTCAGATGGATATATCTTTCCTTTTCTCCTTTGCCTTTCACTTCTCTTCTTTTCTCAGCTATTTGTAAGGCCTCAGCAGACAACCATTTTGCCTTTTTGCATTTCTTTTTCTTGGGGATGGTTTTGATGACCACTTCCTGTATGATGTTACAAACCTCCTTCCATAGTTCTTCAGGCACTCTGTCTATCAGATTTAATCCCTTGAATCTATTTGTCACTTTCACTGTATAATCATAAGGGATTTGATTTAGGTCATACCTGAATGGCTTAGTGGTTTCCCTACTTTCTTCAATTTAAGCCTGCATTTTGCAATAGGGAGTTCATGATCAGAGCCACAGGCAGCTCCTGGTCTTGTTTTTGCTGACTGTATAGAGCTTCTCCATCTTTGGCTGCAAAGAATATAATCAATCTGATTTCGGTGCGGTGATGTCCGTGTGTAGAGTCGTCTCTTGTGTTGTTGGAAGAGGCTGTTTGCTGTGACCAGTGTGTTCTCTTGGCAAAACTCTGTTAATCTTTGTCCTGCCTCGTTTTGTACTCCAAGGCCAAACTTGGCCTGTTACTCCAGGTATCTCTTGACTTCCTACTTTTGCGTTCCAGTCCCCCATGATGAAAAGGTTATTTTTGTGGTGTTAGTTCTGGAAGGTCTTGTAGGTCTTCATAGAACCTTTCAACTTCAGCTTCTTCAGCATTAGTGGTTGGGGCGTAGACTTGGATTACTGTGATATTGAATGGTTTGCCTTGGAAATTAACCAAGATCATTCAGTCATTTTGGGGATTGCACCCAAGTACTGCATTTCGGATTCTTTTGTTGACTATGAGGGCCACTCCATTTCTTCTAAGGGATTCTTGCCCACAGTAGTAGGTATAATGGTCATCTGAATTAAATTTGCCCATCCCCATCCATTTTAGTTCACTGATTCCTAAAATGTCAATGTTCACTCTTGCCGTTTCCTGTTTGACCACTTCCAATTTACCTTGATTCATGGACTGAACATTCCAGGTTCCTATGCAATATTGTTCTTTCCAACATCAATGTGGACGAACCTGATGTGAATGCAGGTAACTCCTTATTTCCCCAAAATCAATCATTTAGCACAGTTTCTGCAACAGTTAGGAACTGCTTCTACTACTATTAAGGTTTTTTCAAATCAACTTCCTTTACCTGCCTTTTCAATTGATTGAAAAAGGAAAGATCCTGTCATTCTTGTAACAGGAAAGCAGTGTGACATGCCATAAGCAGAAGGCGACTACAAAAGGAAATACAATGAACAATAAAATGATGTTATTAAGTTTCTTCTGGATCCTGTGGTTTGCTCTGAAGAGTGTGCTTTTTTTTTTTTTTTTTCTGGTACAAAATGGGAGTCCATTGAGCATTATAGCCACATGAATGACAGAGAAACACCAAACTCAATATTCTCGGAATGATTTTTCTAGATCCCACATATATGCATTAGAAGAGTGGGACAGGTGAACCTATGTGCAGGGTAGGAGTAGAGATGCCGAAGTAGAGAATGGACATGTGGAAACAGGAGGGGAAGGGTGTCCAGGATTAGAATCACAGTAGGGCCGAGTGGCCCATCAGAGAGGCAGAAGCTCTGAGTAAGCCCCACACTCACTCTCAGATACCTTGGGCTCTGCTGCAGCAACTCTCATGAGGATGGAAGAGGCCTTGGGGTGACTCTATCGGCAGTTCAGGTACATCCACAGGGGCGGCTCGCTCAGCCCAGCACTCCAGCAGGTGTGTTGAGATTTCAGGAATTTCTTGGCTAGTTTGCAGGCCCTCCCAGGAAACAAGCATCTCTGTTTTCAGAGGATGGTAGCAGTGATTACTTTTTCCTGGGCTTAAAAAAAAAAAAAAAAAAAAGCCAGGAAGATAAACACTTTGTAAATCCCTGCGTGTCTCCTGCCTTCAAGCTTTGAGTCTATTTGTGAGACATTTATCTCTTTGTATACTCACCCCCCCAAAAAAAAAATTATCATGCAATTAATAAATGTAATAGCCTGAGGTATGCCAATCAGGAAGAAAAAGAATGCAGGAAGCTGAATCTGACACATCATGGCACTGAACTCTCCGCAGAAAGCTAGGAACCTTTCCTCTAAAATGAGCATCCTCCTGTCCCTGGAGATGCTGGGGGCGGGAGGGAGCACTGTGGCAGGTGCAGACACCCTGTTCTTTATTTTTTCAATTCTCTATTGAAGTATAGTTGATTTACGATGTTCCATTAGTTTCTGGTGTATAAAGCAAAGTGGTTCAGTTATAAATTTATACATTCTTTCATAGGATTTTCCATTATGGTTTATTTTAGAATATTTAATATAGTTCCCTGTAGGAAACTCTACAACGGGACCTTGTTATATACAGTGGTTTGCTTGGTTTCCAGGTCAGGGCTTTGGCCTTCGTTGCTTTGTGCGGGCTTTCCCTAGTTGTGGGGAGTGGGGGCTCCTCTCTAGTTCTGGCGTGAGGGCTTGCCATTGTGCTGGCTTCTCTTGTTGCAGAGCACAGGCTCTGGGCTTGTGGGCTGTAGTAGCTGCGGCACATGGGCTTAGCTGCCCCACGGTATGTGGAATCTTAGTTCCTGGGCCAGGGATCAAACCCATGTCCGTTGAACTCTAAGGGGGATTCTTAACCAGTGGACCACTGGAGAAGTCCCTATGGATAATGTTTTTATATAGTAGTGGTTTGTATCTGATAATCTCAAACTTGTGATTTATCCTTCCCCAACTCCCTTTGCCCTTTGGTAACCATACCTTTCTTTTCTATGTCTGTGAGCAGACATCCTGTTGTGATTCCTGAGTGAGCTGGACATTGGATGCAATCTGTGGATAGGAACGGATCGCCTTTCGTGCAGACTGGGAGTGGGAACACCGGTGGTGCTGTCTCCATGGTGTACGTGCAGCGCCTACTAGCTAATGGCGTGCGTGCTAAGTCACTTCACTCATGTCTGACTCTTTGTGACCCCATGGACTTTAACCCACCGGGCTCCTCTGTCCATGGGATTCTCCAGGCAAGAATACTGGAGTGGGTTGCCAGTTCCTTCTCCATACTTGGTAACTACGTAATCACAAATATGTGAGGTAGGCGGGGGGAGAAACAACTCTAATTAAATTTATACACATACTGAGAAACTTTTACATACTTCCTGAAGAATCAGGCAGATCTAGTAGACAAAATAAGTCCGGATAGATGAGAAGGAAACACCTTGAGAGTTCCACTCTCCACTTTAAATCAGAAGAGCCTGCTTCTTGCTCCACCACCCTCCTCCACATCTCCTGAGTGTGGCTGAGAAGTTTTGACAACTAGATGTTAGAGAAATGCAGGTCTAAAGTATATCTGCTTACAGCAAAGACACCCTACTTAGTTTGGGCATCAAGGTCCAAGTCCAGTGATGGGTTTAACATTCCCACAGTAACTTTGGGAGTTAATGACAGCTTCCAAAGGCATCAGGGCCAGTGGGGCCATCTTCTTTCTAGGGCCCTGAGAGAACCCTCCTTTGGAACCAGGGGAAGGTAAAGAAACGCCCTAGGTTCAATGTCTAGCAGATGTACCCAGGCTGACTTCAGGGATCGATGTTACACAATGAAAATACCACTCAGATTCATTAGCAGGGATAAACTCATAACTTTTGCCATCCCTAAGCCTACCAGGAGTCCTTCCTTTGTGAACTCTTAGGCCAGGGATTATCTTTTCATTGAATTATAGTGAAATCTGTCTTAAGTGATCACTCAGGGACCATCCAAACTCGGTAACTTGGTAGAGCTTGAACTTTAGCTAAAAAGGTCAAACAGAATTCTTCTGGAAACCTTAGGGGTTGCTTAAAGGTGAAATAAAATGCCGAAATGAAAATTGACTTAATCCCTGGCTTATGAACCAAGTAACACCACTAAGCAGGCCAAGGGACACAGTCAGCTAGCAAATGCACCTCGACTTCCCTTTGCAAACTGCCTCATCCGTCCGGCAAATGCAATGGCCTTTCAGGCTCGTTAGTCATATGGCCAGCAAGGCTTTCATTTTCCAAGGATGTCTGCACATCTTTAAGACCTTTGGCTGCGTGTTTGGGACCCATTTCACTAGTGCTCTTACGTATCATTCCAGGTCAGGCCCTATTCATGGGATGCAGCCCTGTAGCGCCCTTAAGATTCCAAGGGTCTTCACCTGCGAAGAAGGAAGCTGGCTTAGCTGACATCGGCACACACACTCGGTGTAGGAAGGGTTCGTATTCTAGTCTGTTACGCAAAGAATTACCTTTGAGTTCTGTTTATGCTTCTGCTGCTAAGTCACTTTAGTCAAATCCAATTCTTTGTGACCCTATGGACTGTAGTCCTGCAGACTCCTCTGTCCGTGGGATTCTCCAGGCAAGAATACTGGAGTGGATTGCCCTTTCCTCCTCCAGGGGCTCTTCCTGACCCTGGAATCAAACATGTGTCTCTTGGGGCTCCTACACTGCAGGCAGTTTCCTTACTGCTGAGCCACATCTTTGAGTTCTAATTATATATACTCATAAATATATATTCTATTTAAATATATTATATATTAGGTATCATAGAAGTCTAGCGTGTACAATATAATGGATGTATAATCTATTTTCTAACCTTCTGTGTAGCACTTAGAGCAGAATTTATGGCCATCCTGAGAAAGCTCTGGGACTCCTGGGGCTAAAGCTGAAAAGGCAGAGAGCAGAGGAGGGTGGAGCCACTATACTGTCCTTATCCCTTCCTGTAACTAGAGAAGGAATGAGACATATTGGGTCCAGTCCCAACTGGGACACATTCTGTAGCTTGGACTGGCCACTGTCAACCATGGAGCCTTTATTTCTTCATCTGTAACAAGGACGAAGCCATCATGACAGCAGCTGCCATTCATTGAACCCTTATGTGTCAAACCCGAGGCTGACTAAAGACTTAACATGCAGCATATCTTGTTGAGTTCCCTCCACAGCATTTCAGTGTGGGCAGTGTGTCTTCATTTGAGGAGATAAGAGCGTCTATAAAATTACAGACTAGAAATACCGACTTTGCTGGGATGATGAGAACATTCAGTAACATGGCAGGTGAAAGCCATGAGCACAGTACGCCTCCTGCCTGGAAGTACGTCCACAAGATCGGTTTCAGTCTTCTTCCCATCGAGCCGGGCACTAACTCTATCCCTGCACATTCGTGACCATGCCTTTCAGCGTCCTGGCGCTCTGATGGTTTGGGAGTTTCCCTATCATTTCTTTGTTGCTTACGTGTTTCTGTGAACGCTGCTGAGTGCTGGGAGTACAGTAAGGCTCTAAGCGCGTGTGTTCTCTGCTGCCTGAGCGGAGGGTCCCAGGCCCTGTTATACACTTGTGGTCCGGCTGAAATGGAGATGGAGGGAGAGGAACTGGGGAGATGGCCCAGTGGGGAGAGGCGCTTGAGGACTTCTTGGTATGGGAGCAAGACTGACTCGGTGTGTCCAGAGCAGAGGATCTAGGCCTTTTATTGCTCAGTATTAAGATGTCTTTGGCAATCTCAGTTAGTCAATACACAGAAGAAACTGCTGTTTTGAAAAAAAAAAAAAAAGTGCTGTTTTTATGAGGTGAAGGCACACACACTCTCTATGCCTCCCTCATATAACTGAGGACTTATTTGTCTAAACGGTGACACCCAGGGATGAACTAGCTCTGTATTCTAATTGAAGGCTCCCTGGAGACGAAGCAGATACCACCACAAAGGCAAGGCGGGGTGGGAGGCCAGGGACACAGTGATGAGCAGCCAGATCAGGCATAGGCCTTTAAGAGAGGACTCTCGTAGGAGAGACAGACAAAAATGAGTGAACACACAGCCAGCCAGCCATCATTTCAGGGAGCGAGAAGGAACAGGGTAATCAGATAAAAGCGTGCCTTCAAACAGACGTCAGAAGAGGCTTCACCAGGGAAGTAATGTCTTAACTGAAGAGTAATGGCCAAGAGGCAAATCTGGAGAACCCGAGGGCAGAGAGCTTTCCAGTAGAGTGAGTAGCAATTGCAAAAGCCCCAGGTTCAGAATGAGCCTGGCATGTCTGGGAAATAGCATGAAGACCCATGGCCTGGAACCCTGGTGAGTGGGCAGAGGCGATATGGTTATGGAGGCAGGCGGTGGCCTGAATTCTCGCAGACCTCAAATGAGGCTGGAATCGGGGGGTGTTAGACAAGGAAACAGCGTGACCTAAGGCTTACAGGGGTCCCTCTGGCTGGGCTGAGAGCAGTTGAAAGCTCAAGAGAGGAGACCAATTAGGAAGTTGTCACAGCGGTTACCGTAGAGATAATGGTGCAGTGGCGGTGGAGAGAAGCAGGCTATTGTGCAATGTGTTTGAAACACAGAGGTAGGTTTTGTTGATAGAGTTGAATGGCGGCCCTCAGAGACTAGGAATGCCTAGTATTGGGCTTGAGCAACCAGCTGAATACGGGGCTTCCCCAGAGGCTCAGAAGTAAAGAATCTATCTGCCAATGCAGGAAATGTGGGTTTGATCTCTGAGTTGGGAAGATCTGTTGCAGAAGGGCATGGCAACCCACTCCAGTATTCTTGCCTGGGAAACCCCATGGACAGTGGAGCCTGGTGGGCTATAGTCCATGGGGTCGCAAAGAGTCAGACATGACTCAGCCACTAAGCAACCACAATCTGCCTGAATGGTTAGTGATATTTCCTGGAAAGGTTGAACTAGGATGGCAGCTACAAGTCACATGTTCTCTCTTGATTATAAGAAATACGAGGTGCCCACTACCCACGCAAGTGGAACGTATGTGACTGGAACTCATTGGAGAGCCCAGACTAGAAACACATTTGGGAGTCATGTAGATGGCATGCAAAGCCATGGCCGTGAGATTGCTGGAGTGGGAAAGGACATAGGGAAAGGTCAAGGGCTGAGAACCTGGGCTGATCTGATGTTTCCAGGTCACATATGAGAGAGTGGGCAAACTGTCCAGGCAGACAGATGGCCCTACAGGTGCAAAGGACCAGAGAGGACCTAGCGTGGAGTCCTGGCTAGAATGCAGCGAGAGTGGAAGAACATGAAGCACAGTGAGGTCAGGAGGAGTGTAGATTTTATTCCATGTGTGATGGGAGGGTGGGGACCAAAAAATAGGAGTTATAGGACTTGATAATCTGAGTTCTGGAGGCTGGATGCCTGAGTGTGTCTATGAATTCTGCTACTACTGTAGAAGAACGGAGACATTTAGGTGGTCCTCTCGGGAGAAATGGGGGAGCCCACCTTTTTCCATGCCCCCCCCCAATGGGCCACCACTGTTTCCACTCTGTTCTTGGAGCCTTGGAGCCGTCTTGCACCAGCTGTGAAACGTCGTATGCTGTTGCTTATCTCACGTGTTTGTGACTGAGCCATGAGACTCTCAACAGAAGGGCACTCTCTTGCTACTTTTCTTCCTCAGAACCTGCCCTTACATCCCTGATCAGCATGCGGTAGTGATAATGTGCAGCCGTCACGCCCGCCCATGAAAAGAACAACAGTGATCCATCCACACCTCATCACATCAGAATGAACACACAGCGCAGCACACTTCCTAGGACAGCGGTCCCCAACCTCCGGGCCAGGCACCAATACCTCCTGTCAGATCAGTGGTGGCATTAGATTAGGAATAAAGTGCATGATAAATGTAAATGCTCTTGAATCACCTCAGAACCATCTTCCACCCCCTAGTCTTTGGAAAAATTGTCTTCCACAAAACCGGTCCCTGGTGCCAAAAAGGTTGGGGACCACTGATATGGGAAAGCCAAGTTGTAGAGCAGTGGGAACAGAAAGGCTGGGGGGCCTCTGCTTGAGTGCCTTCAGAAGCTAGCTGGGAGGAAGGTGGTCCCTAGTGGGGTTTGCAGCCCCTGCTGTAGAGAGGCCTCCACGAAAGGCACACAGAGCCTTCAGCCTCATTTAAATCCCATGGACATGTGTAAAGAGCTGGACGGGCAATTCAGATTCATTTTCGAGGTCACTGCGCCAAACTTTGTGTTAGCTCAGAGGACCATTAATGGGGTAATATGCCTATCATTGCAAGAGAGAATCAAAAAGACTTTAATAGGGCTTCAATAGATCCATCTGTCCATCCATCACTTCTTCTTCATCGCTCACCACTTGACTCCAGAAATAGGAACACCCCCAACTAATTAGATTTACCTTAATCTCCTTTATGCGCCATCAGTCCTCTCAGAGGCCATCTGAGTTGAGAGTTCAGGCTTTTAGGAATTATGCTAATCAGTCTTTTTCTAATTTAAAGTGTCTGGCTGGTGACCACAATTGGAAACTTCTTGCTGTGACAAACGGGAATGCAGTGGAAGATGCTGTGCTAACCTGAAGCGCTCTGGTCCTCTGATGTACTGTGGAATGGGTCATCTCTAAGAAAATAGTTAGGCAAAGAACATAGAACCTCTGAGCCAGGCAGCGAGTAAGACAGGATTCCATGGGGAGAGAATTTTAGTTGGTTTGTAGGATGAGTAGATGACTTGCTTTCATCTGTAGAATCAGAAAGGACGGTGCCTGAGCTATTCCATGGAGGAATGGATGTGTGGATTTGGTGGTGCAGAGCCACTGTTGTGTAAAACACAGAGGAGAACCCGTACACAGAGGTAGGCGCCCAGAGGAAAATGACTTAGGAGTGGATTTTTGATCTTCTGCGTCCTCCAGGCCTGTGGCCGGGCCTCTAGAAGCTGGCATAGAATGTGAAGCGGTTTCTGGGCAGAGAAGTCATTCCTGTGTTGCAGCAGTTTGAACCTAGCAGGAGAAGGGCCCTTTCAGACACAGCACCGTACTCTTTACTGCAGAACCTCAACACCCCCAGGCCCTTAATGGGGAGAATGGAAATAATTGGCTCTTGTATTAGGGGGTCGAAGAGAGTGCTCGGGGGAAAGACTGATGTTACATTAATTACTTGTTGAGTGAATAAGCAGAGTCTTAACTAGGAATTATAGCCCAGAGCAGTACTTCCCAAACTTAAACGTGCCCATGAATCTCTTGGAGGTCTTGTTAAAGTACAGGGTCTTTGATGCAGTGGTTCTGGGTGCTACCCAAGATTCTGCATTTCTAACGAGCTCCCAGATGCTGCTGCTGGTCAGAGACCACACGTGGTAAATAGCAGGAAAAGCTGCGGGTTTGGGGAAACGGAAAGAACTGGGCTCAAGTCCTGGCCGCTTACTGGTTCTGTGCCTCATTCCTTCACTCAGCAAAATTTTTTTTTTTTTTTTGAATTTCTATTGTGTGCTCAGTTAAATAGCTGGAACAACAGAGAAAATGTCCCTGCTCTCCTGGGGTTTGTACTGTGGTAGGGCAACCCATAAGGAAAAAGGTAACAATGCCAAACTGTTTACTCATGATTTGTGAAGATTGCTAGCAAAAGTACCACGCTCAGTCGCTTCAGAAGTGTCCGACTCTTTGCTACCCTGTGGACGGTAGCCCGCCAGGCTCCTCTGCCCATGGGGTTTCCCAGACAAGACTACTAGAGTGGGTTGCCATTTCCTTCTCTAGGGGATCTTCCCGACCCAGGGATCAAACTTATCTATCTCCCGCACTGTGGGCAGATTCTTTACCATTGAGCCTCCGGGGAATCCCTGGGGGCCAATGTTTATTGAGAACCTACTAAGGTCAAGGCAAGAAGGAAATGGCAACCCACTCCAGTGTTCTTGCCTGGAGAATCCCAGGGACGGGGGAGCCTGGTGGGCTGCCGTCTATGGGGTCGCACAGAGTCGGACATGACTGAAGCGACTTAGCAGCAGCAGCAAGGTCAAGGCACAATTGAGAAATTGACTTAATCTTTATAATACCTTGGTCACATAGCTACTCTTATCCCTGTTCTCAGATACAGAAGTTTAGAAACAGACAGGAAGTCTCTTGCCCAACCTCATGTACCAGAGGAGACAGGAGTTGGGGCCAGGCATCCACCTCTGGAACCCATGCTCCGACTTGGGGTCAGCAAGCTCTTCCTGTGAAGGGCCAGCTGGTCAATAGCTTAGGCTATGCGGGCCATTCAGTTTCTATCGTACCTGCTTAATTGTGCTCTTGGAGCACGAAGGCAGTCACAGACAATATGTAATGAGTGAATGTGACCCTGTTGTGATGAAAGTTTGTTTAGCAGAACTGGCCCTGAGCCACTTTGGACCCTCAGGGCATCATGTGCCAAGAACATTGGCTTCCGACCATTATCCTAAACCAGCGTTTCTCACATTTTAAAGCAGCTTTGTCCAGTGTTGATACAAGGTGAGCCACACATGCGATTTTAAACTCTATAGTAGCCATGTTTTTAAAAAGAACAGATAGCCTGGTGGGCTCTAGTCCATGGGGTCACAAAGAGTCGGCCGTGACTTAGTGACGAAACAGCAACAAAGGAAAAAGAATATATAGGATTAATTTTACCAATAGTTTTATTTACCACAGAATACCCAATATATGATCATTTCAATAATGATCAATATGAAAATGATTACTCTGCTACTTCATATTCTAGATCTGGTGTGTATTTTATGCTCACAGCGCATCTCAGCCCCGACTAGCCATGTTTCAAGTGGGGCTGGTGGCTGCCGCTGCTGGGCAAGGCAACTTTACAGTCCTTAACCCTCACCCGGGCTGGAGTCACAAACAGTGCGTTCCTACCACGCCCCCAGACGGTGCTGGGCTGTGGCCCACACGGGAGTCTAAGGCTGCCGATAGCCACCCTCTGCTGGGAACATACCATGATGGTACTGGAGGCGGGTAGCCAGTTAGGGGGTGCAAGGCAGGCTCTTTAAAACGGGGTTACATTCAAGTTGAAACCCAGAGGATCAGGAGGAGCTGACTAAGAGAAGGACAGGGGAGAAAGCGCTCAAAGCTGAATTCGAAATGTCCTGGGGGAGGGAGGTCAGATTGCAGACACTCAGCATTGAGCTCAGTCTGGTATCTCGGGGGTGGGTTTTGTTATAAAGCAGAGATACACAGCTTGTGGACCCCTCCCACGCAGGCTCGAATATGCTCCCTGATTCTGCAATTCTGCGCCCCACAGTTGCCCACGCTGTCCTCCTCACAGCACTTGCCACACTTTCTGTGGGGTGGATTATTTTCAGGCTCCTGACCTCTGTGAAGGCAGGCGTGACGGGTGTTGTCATGGCTCTGTCCACAGCCTGCCCCATTTGACTGCCTGGGAGCCAAGAGGGGCCTTTCACTTGGAATTCCATCCAAGGTACATCCGGGCTGTGGATGCACTGAAAACTTTACAGTGGGGAGACCTCAGACACAAGCTGGACGAGGAACGTGGGAAAGAAGGGCAGTGTGTGTGCCGCCATCGCAGGCAGAGGCGACACTGGCTGGGGAGCCTGCAGGTGTGTTCATTTTGGTGGCACAGTTGTTGTTCACAGTCGTGTTGTTGCTGTTCACAGTCACTCAGTTGCGTCCAGCTCTTTGCGACCCCATGGACTGCAGCACGCCAGGCTTCCCTGTCCTTCACTGTCTCCTGGGGTTTGCTCAAACTCATGTCCTTTGGGTCAGTGACACCATCCCACCATCTCATCCTCTGTTGCACACTTCTCCTGCAGCCTTCAATCTTTCCCAGAATCAGGGTCTTCTCCAATGAGTCCGCTCTTCGCTCTTTCGGTGGCCAAAGTATTGGAGCTTCAGCTTCAGCATCAGTCCTTCCAATGAGTATTCAGGGTTGATTTCCTTTAGGATTAGTTGGCTTGATCTCTTTGCTGTCCATGAGACTCTCAAGAGTCCTCTCCAACACCACAGTTCGAAAGCATCAGTGTGCTCGAAAGCATCAGTGCTCAGCCTCCTTTATGGTCCAACTCTCACATCAGTACGACTACTGGAAAAAGCATAGCTTTGACTCTACAGACCTTTGTCGGCAAAGTGACGTCTCTGCTTTTTAGTATGCAGTCTAGGTTTGTCATAACTTCTCTTCCAAGGAGCAAGCGTCTTTTAATTTTGTGGTTGTAGTCACTGTCCACAGTGATTTTTGAGCCCAAGAATTTATCATTCCATAATTCAACCAGAAGCTGATCTTTCTTGCCTGCAAGTCTTGCAGATTTTCTGTCTCTTTTGTTTTTTTTTTTTTCTTCCTCCTATTTTTCATCAACCCAAAAAAGTGAGAAAAGTGAAAGTTTCTCAGTCTTGTCCAGCTCTTCATGACCCCATGGACTGTGGCCCACCAGACTCCTCGTCCATGGGATTCTCCAGGCAAGAATACTGGTGTGGGTCACCATTCTCTTCTCCAGGGAATCTTCCCAACCCAGGGATCAAACCCAGGTGTCCTGCATTGGGGATAGTTTCTGTACCATCTGAGTAAGTCTTGAAGGTTTTCTGTTTCTTTTTTCTTTTTTTCCCCTCTTACTTTTCATCAACCCAAAAGCAAGTATAAATGGAAAAGGCAAAACACAGACCAGTCCAAACATGGAAGGTTCTGTCATCTGACCATCAGGATTCTTTGTATTTTACTATTTCATCAGCTTGTGCTGCGGAGAAGGTAATGGCAACCCACTCCAGTACTCTTGCCTGGAAAATCCCATGGACGGAGGAGCCTGGTGGGCTGCAGTCCATGGGGTTGCTAAGAGTCGGACACGACTGAGCGACGTCACTTTCACTTTTCACTTTCCTGCATTGGAGAAGGAAATGGCAACCCACTCCAGTGTTCTTGCCTGGAGAATCCCAGGGGCGGAGGAGCCTGGTGGGCTGCTGTCTATGGGGTCGCACAGAGTCGGACACGACTGAAGCGACTTAGCAGTAGTAGCAGCTTGTGCTGATATTAGTTTTAAAAAGCGTGTGTGTAAAAATGCACAGAAATTATAATTTCAGTGCAGTCTGTGTTAATTATTTGAGAAGTTATCTTAAATTGCCAAATGATTTTTTTGAGGGCAAACTTTGAAACCTAAGTAATTATCAGATGGTCATTAAAAAAAAAATCAAAGCTAACCCACTGCCTGAGAAGACATGTTACTGGAATCAAATAAACTGGTGGTGTAATCTGTAAATTCTGTGTGTACTGCTGTGGTATCCAAAATATAATCATCAAGCTTAAGTTAATTAGACTAATGCTCAGAAAATCTGGCCTGGCAGTTTGTGGTAAGTAATTATATATCCTGATTAAAACTGCAATATGCTGTGAGCAAAGGCAAAGGAAACTCCTGTGGACATAGCCTGTGCATGTGTACAAATAGGAATCCACAGAGGAGCGTGCCCACAAGGAGAAGGAAGGTTGTCGAAACAGGCGGGCATCGTGCCAGGTCTTTTCAGGATGGCCTGCTAATGCCACTCCACGCAACACAAGATGAGAGGGCGTCAGGACAGGGTCAGCGCAGCAGGACGACTGGGCCTGGGCTGTCCATGGCCCGCGGAAGCACACCCCCACCGCAGCCTGGGGCCACCCTAGTGTTTATTTTCCCTCAAGCTTCTCCTTCCAAGTATGATTAGCCATGAGACGGCTGAAGTCAGCTGCCTTGGTTTTTCTCCAGACTCTGAAAACGTGAAATGCCTGTTACTTGTGGATCACAAATAAGGGTGGGGCGCTGGCCTCTAAGTGGCACAAACGTATCTTTCATTTGCCCGTCTACATTTTCTCTCCAGTTCTTGAAAGAGGGGAGATGCCACTGGGGGTCCACTGAGGCAAAGACTGGGGACACCCAACGTTTGGCTCTTCACTCAGATTCTTCCTAAGTTTATCTACCACAGAAATGCCATCAGGCAAAGAAAGATACATCTCAGGTTGATGAGGGCTATACAGAAATCTTGTTCTCAATCCTCTTTTGCAGGCTGTACCCCTGTTCCTGCATTAGTCTTTCAACATTTGGCTCAAGAGAACAGACTCAAACCCTTCTCTGAGGACTGAGGATGGTTATAGCCATGTCACCCTTCTAAATGCCTGTTATAGTTGGCTCATTTGGGCAAGAAGCATTTAGTGAACTTCTGTGTGTCTAGCTGTGGTTTGGTAAGGTCATTGGCTAAGATACTAGACTGACCCACGTGGCAGTAATGCTTTGAAGATTAAGGGAAGAATCAGCGTTGCTCATGGACATGGTTTTGCCTTTAATTTTAGTGGGGAAGATACTTTGAATAAGTGTCTTCAAACAGAACCCTACTGAGGAGTCACCTACTCTAACCTTGGTAGAAGAGGGGAAATGTATTCTGTGCAGACAGAAGAGTACATGCAAGGGGCTGGTGGTGAAAGAGGAGACAGGCTGTTTAAAGAACCACTGCTACTCAGACAGGGTGGAAAGAGTGCAAAGGGTTGAGAGAGGAGGGTGACATGGTAAATGGGGGGCCTACCGTGCCAAGAAAGCTGTGTCAAGGACCAGGATCTCAGGGCCGGAGCGTAGATGGCGAGGGTTGAAAGACTGAGCTGAAACAGCCCTGGCCCATGGCCTAGTTCACCTTCTGTTTCCTCATAAGAGACACCCCAATACATACTTCAGTTGTGGTGTTGCAGTTCAGAAATTATAGGCAGGCCACCCTGTTATTTTTTTTAAGTGAGGGTCCTTTTCAGTAGAGAAACACATTGGCTTTCAGTCGAAGACTGCAGGAGACCCAACAATTCACTTCATCTCTCTGGGCCTTGTTTCCCTCTCTGTAAAATGGAAATAATAGCACTGTGCCTCTCCCTACCCCAAAGCTCATCCAAGGAGGTTCCATAGGTGAAAGTACTTTGATGGCAACACCTTAGCCCAGCCCTGCTGCTCAGCAGATGCTCAGCACCGTTTTATGAGACAGGGAACGCTGGCTGAAGGAGCGGCGCGGTCCCACCACCCCTGGGCTGTAGGAGCATGTCTCTGAGCCCTAGTCCCCTCATCTGAAAAGGGGATTGGCAGCACCACGTGGTTGGTGCTCTTGAGAGGGTTTAATGAGATATCCTCTCTGTATACTCAGCAAGCACTCAAGAGCCTTCCATCAATGGTAACAAAACTAGCAGAACAACATCACAGTTATGCCATCTTTACTGTGGGCTCGCATGTTGGATGTTTCCATGTCCCCAGAACAGAAGGGTCCCCAGTACTGGACCAAGAGCATCTCTGCCCCCAGCCACGGGCAGGGATTCCCCTGCCATAGAGCAGTGTTTGTTCCTCGTGATTCAGCTGCGTTTTGGCGGAAGAATCAAGGCCCGACTTTGACCCCTTTTATAGGTGGATGAGTCGCCACTCCACCCAAAGCTAAGGTAGCTTTTGCGGAGTGCAGGAACTAGTCCATCAGCACGTTGTTTTGCCTCTTGGGTACAAAAACAGTTTGCTTCGTTTAAAAAAATGTTTAATTTTGGTGTCTGAGAACCAATTAGGACCACTTGCAGATCTTGGACAGATAACTTACTCTGCTTCAGTCCAGTGTCAGTGACTTGGAATCAAAATCAAAAAGTAAAGAGGGAGAGGAACAAAACAGCTTGGATATTTTAATGGCTTTTCCAACATCATGTCTGTGCGCCCTACCTAAACAGCCATCAGCATATGGTGTGTTGCCCCCGGTGGTGGGCAGCAGAAATGGAGACAGAGCGGCTACAGACCTTTTAAAATATGGTCCAGGCGTGGCAATCAGCGTAGAGAAAGGGACCAAGAGATATTATGAAATGTAGAAAGCATGTGCAATTTATATTACTACTGCAGACATGTTTATTAAAATCCAGGCAAGTATTACTTTTGCTTCAGAAATAGGACATCGGAGCAAATTTATGGTGAGGAAGTGTTTGGATAACTCTCGCAGACATAAAGCTCTTATGGCAGAGCCGTGTTAATTAAGAACAGCATCCTGTGTGAGGTGTTACACCCAAAATAGATCCTGAGGGGGGCACTCGGTGAAGGGATACATCAATTTCAGACATCTGGAATCCAATTAATAACTTCCGTGCTTGTATACGGCAAATGCTACTATGTTGTAATTCTTACAGAGGCTCTCAGAGTGGAAGCTGGATTTCCACAGTGAGGGGAATTGCTGCCATCCAGAGTCGTAACCCTCAGTGCTGGCCAAGGCTGGTCCTCTTGTTTGCCTTCATTCATGACCTGCTGCCCTATAGTTACTTAAGTAGTTGTGCTTGAAGACTGAGAAGTGTCTTCACGCCCATCACCCAAAACAAAAGCTCCGACTTTTTTTCTTTCTTGTTTTAAAAACATGTTATTGAACTTGATTTACACTTCTGTGCTGGTTTCTGCTATACAGCAAAGTGGATCCGTTATACATATATCTACTTTCTTTAGATTCTTTTCCCACATAGGCCATTCCAGAGCACTGAGTACAGTTCCCTGTTCTAGAGAGTAGGTCCTTGTGGGTTATCTATTTCACATGTATTACAGTTGCATAGGAATCCCAACCTCCTGGTTCATCTCTCCCTCCACCCCACCTTGAACCTTTGGTAACCAGAACTTTTTCTTCCTAGTCTGTGAGTCTGTTTCTGTTTTATAGATGAGTTCTTTTGCACCGACTTTTCTATTTGACCCACAAGTGATACCCTAGGTTTTTTGTCCTCCTCTGTCTGACCTCCTCCACTTAGTGTGAACATCTCCAGGAGCATCGATGTCACTGACAACGGCATTAGTTCTTTCTGTTTTAGGGTGGAGTCATATTCTGTTATATAGACACACCACAGCTTCTTGATCCATCTGTCTTCTGTGGACACTTGGCGTGCTCTCTTTTTTTTTTTTTTGCTAATGTAATTAGTGCTGCAGGGATGTTGGGGTGCTTGTGGGTTTGCATTGCAAGGTTCCCCCTGACCTGTAGAGGTCCAGGAGCGAGAAGGCTGGATCATGTGGTCACTCTAGTCTTAGTTATTTAAGGAACCTCTGTACTATTGTCTGTCGTGACTATGACCAATGTACACTCCCCCCCAAAGCACAGGCGGTCTCTCTTTTCTCCATGCCGTCTCCCCCACTTACTCTCTGTAGTCGTCTTTTCGTTCCTTTTGACTCTGTACTTTATACTTGACTGTAACCACTGAACAATGTTGTGAGAGTTTCAGGTGCGGACAGAGAGACTCAACCATACACTTCCAGGTGTCGGTTCCCCCAAAACTCCAGTGGTCTTTGGAGGGATGGGCATTCCGGCTGGCGTGAGGTCCTACCTCGCTGCAGTTGCCATTTCAGTTCTCCCATAATAAGTGATGTCAAGCATCATTCAGGTGGCTCAAAAAAAAAAAAAGCAAAAACAGTGTTAGTTAACGTCCTCTTGCGATTGGCTTCTTGAAGGTCTCCCGTGTTTTGAATTGTGTTTCAGTTACCTGTGGGCAGGACTGCTTGGGGTCAGGGGTTCTTTACCGTCTGGCACGGTTTGTGCATGTGAAATGACCTCTGTTATTGTTCAGGCGCTTAGTCGTGTCCGACTCTTTGCGACCCCATGGACTGCAGCACGCCGGGCTTCCCTGTCCATCACTATCTCTCAGAGTTTGCTCAGACTCTTGTCCATTGAGTCTGTGATGCCATCCAACCATCTCATCTTCTGTCGTCCCCTTCTCCTCCTGCCTTCAATCTTTCCCAGAAGCTGGGTCTTTTCCAATGAGTCGGCTCTTCTCATCAGGTGGCCAAAGTATTGGAGCTTCAGTTTCAGTACCAGTCCTTCCAATGAATATTCAGGGTTGATTTCCTTTAGGATTGACTGGTTTTATCTCCTTGCAGTCCAAGGGACTCTTAAAAGTCTTCTCCAGCACTGTATTCACAAATATCAATTCTTTGGTGCTCAGCCTTCTTTATGGTCCAGCTCTCATATCAATACATGACTATTGGAAAAATCATAGCTTTCACTACATAACCTTTGTCAGCAAAGTGATGTCTCTACTTTTTAATATGCTGTCTAGGTTTATCATAGCTTTTCTTCCAAGTGGCAAGCATCTTTTAATTTCATGGCTGCAGTCACCATCTGCAGTGATTTTGGAGTCCAAGAAAATAAAATCTATCACTGTTTCCACTTCTATTTCCCATGAAGTAATGGGACCAGATGCCGTGATCTTAGTTTTTTGAATGTCGAGTTTTCAGGCAGCTTTTTCACTTTGCTCTTTCACCTTCATCAAGAGGCTATTTCCTCTTTACTTTCTGCCATAAGGGTTGTGTCATCAGCATATCTGAGGTTATTGATATTTCTCCTGGCAATCTCGATTCCAGCTTGAGCTTCATCCAGCCTGGCATTGCCAGTGATGTACTCTGCATTTAAGTTAAATAAGCAGGGTGACAATATACAGCCCTGAGGTACTCCTTCCTAGTTTGGAACCAGTCCATTGTTCCATGTCTGGTTCTAATTGTTTCTTCCTAACCTGCATACAGGTTTCTCAGAAGACAAGGTGGTCTGGTATTCTGATCTGTTTAAGAATTTTGCCTGGTTTGTTGTGATCCACATAGTCTAAGGCTTTGGCATAGTCAGTGAAGCAGAAGTAGATGTTTTTCTGTAATTCTTTTGCTTTTTATATGATCCAATAGCTGTTGACAATTTGATGTGTTGTTCCTCTGCCTTTCCTAAATCTAGCTTGGACATCTGGAAGTTCTCAGTTCAACAGTTCTCAGCTGTTGAAGCCTAGCTTGAAGGATTTTGAGCATTACCTTGCTAGCTTGTGAAATGAGTGCAATTGGATGGTAGTTTGAACATTCTTTGGCATTGCCTTTCTTTGAGACTGGAATGAAAACTGACCTTTTCAGTATTTTGGCCACTGCTGAGTTTTCCAAATTTCCTAGCATGTTGAGTGCAGCACTTTCACAGCATCATCTTTTAGGACTTGAAATAGCTCAGCTGGAATTTCATCACCTCCACTAGGTTTGTTCATAGTGATGCTTCCTAAGGCCCACTTGACTTCGGACTCCAGGATGTCTGGCTCTAGGTGAGTGATCACACCATCGTGGTTATCTGGTCATTAAGTCCTTTTTTGTACAGGTCTTCTGTGTATTCTTGCCACTTCTTAATCTCTTCTGCTTCTGTTAGGTTCCTGCCATTTCTGCCCTTTATGGTATCCATCTTTGCATGAAATATTCCCTTGGTATCTTCAGTTTTCTTGAAGCAGTTTCTAGTCTTTCCCATTCTATTATTTTCTTCTATTTCTTTGCATTGTTCACTTAAGAACACTTTTATCTTTCCTTGCTATTCTCTGGAACTCTACATTCAGTTTGGTATATCTTTCCCTTTCTCCTTTGCCTTTTACTTCTTTTCTCAACTATTTGTAAGGCCCCCTCAGAAAACCATTTTGCCTTCTTGCATTTCTTTTTCTTGGATATGGTTTTGGTCACCGTCTCCTGTACAGTGTTACAAACCTCTTTCCGTAGTTCTTCAGGCACTCCATCAGGTCTAATCCCTTGAGCGCGGTTTTTCAAGTTGTTGTTACTGGAAATGTCCACAAGGCGGCAGCACTTCCTCATGCCCCACGAGGGGCATGTTCCTATGGCAACAGGAGCCTTCGAGAAACTCACGCCTCCATCTTGGAGATTATAGCGTGGGAATTGCCAGGGCTCCACTGTCGTTACTTTTTCCCCCTTCCCCTACACTGCCGGACAAATCCCAAGTCCTGCTGAAACAGTGATGTTGAGGGTGTTGTACACCTTAGGTGGGGGCACTTTTCAAAGCTTGTGCAGTCCAGAGAGTCTGCAGATCATTAAGTGCACTAGGCTGCTTGAGCCATAGGCCGGCCCCACTGGATCTGGAGATTGGGGTTCCATTCACAGAGACCAATCACTCCAGGTCCAAGAGGGACTCCTTTGCTGGTACATCCTCCCCAGCTTCCTCAGCTCTGCCCCACTCCAGTCCAACCTTGAGACCCAAGGCTGCTCAGGCTCCAGGGATGTGACACCAGCCCAGGTTACCCAGGCCCGAGAGGAACACTCTTGGCATTTCTTTTCTGTTGTTTTCTCTAAATTTAATTTTTATGTGTGTTGGAGTAGAGTTGATTTACCAGTGGTGTTTGTTTTGGGTGTTGAGCAACCCGATTCATTCATACAGACACATGTATGTATCTGTATCATTGTATCTTTGGACTCTTCTCATCTAGGGTATTACAGAGTGTTGAGTAGACTTCCCTGTGTTACACAGTCGGTCCTTGTGGGTTATATTTTACATATATTTCTGTGTATATGTTAACCCCAGCCCTCACTTATCCCTCCCTCCACCATACCTTTCCCCTTTGGTGACCAGAAGTTACTTTTCTAAGTCTGTGAGTCTGAGTTCATTTGTACTGATTTTTCTATTCGACCCATAAGTGGTATCCTAGGCTCTTTGTCCTTCTCTATCTGACATCCTTCTCTTAGTATGATCATCTCCAGGTCCATTGATGTTGTTGACAAAGGCATTATTAGCTCATTGTGTTTTATGGCCAAGTCACATTCCATACATATGTGTGTGTGTATAGATATAATAGAGTTGTTATCGTTCAGTTTCCCAGTTGTGTCAGACTCTTTGCGACCCCATGGACTGTGACCCACCAGGCCTCTCTGTCCTGGCAAATGGATAAAGAAGATGTGGCATATATACCACAGGAGAAAGACTAGGCAGCGTGTGTGTGTGTGTATATATACACCACATCGTCTGTATCCGTCTGCTGATGGACGTTTTGGCTGCGTCCAAGCCTTGGCTAACGCAGATAGTGCTGCAGTGAACATCGGGGTGCCTGTGCCTTTTAGAAGCGCAGTTTCTCCGTGTAGAGGCCCAGGAGTGAGAACACCACATCCTGTAGGAGCTCCGTTTTTACATTTTAACAAAGCTCCCTAGTGTTCTCTGTCGTAGCGGTTACCAATTTACAGTCCCCAAAACAGAGTAGGAGGGTTCCCTTTTTTCCGCACCCTCTTCCACTTTTACTGTCTGTGGTCTTTTTGAGAATGGCCATTCTGACCGGTGTGTGTTGATACATCTTTGTAGTTTGGATTTGCAGTTCTCTAATATTTAGCGATGTGAAACATCTTTTCATGTGTCTCCAAGAACAAAAAGAAAAAAAAAAAAAAAAACAGTGTGAGTTAAATTGACCTCTTGAGATTGGCCTCTTGAAGGTCAGTCCTCTTTTGGATTGCTTTTTGATTACCGGGGGATTACCTCGTGGCTCATCAGTAAAGAATCAGCCTACAATGCAAGAGACCGGGGTTCAATCCCTGGGTCGGGAAGGTCCCCTGGAAAAGGGCATGGCAACCCACTCCAGTATTCTTGCCTGGAGAATTTCACAGACAGAGGAGCCCGCGGTCTACAGTCCATGGTCCATGGGATCGCAAAGAGTCGACACACTGAGCTACTAACACTTTCATTTTCGCCCGTTTTCAAGTTGTAGTTACAGGAAATGTCCACAAGGTGGCAGCCCTTTTCATACCCCACTTGGGTTCCTTAGGCACTGGAGCCCCAGACAAAGTCCTCTTGGAGGGTTGTATAAGAGAGTGGAATGTGCCAGGGCTTGTATCTAATGCTTTCTTGCCCTTCCCCTGCACCCCAGAGAAATCCCAAGTCCTCCCCAAACTTCGCTGCTGAGGGTGCTGTGGTACTTAGGTGGGGAGACTCTGGAAGGAGACTGCCGCTGGGAACCCCACCCCCAGGAGACTTGGAGACCAGGGGCCGTGTCAAAGCCCTTCCTGCCCAGCAGGCCCACTGTTGTTTGGGTGCCCTAGGCTTAGGTGAGCTCCAGGAGGGCCCGCCTGGATTTGGAGATTGGGGTCGTATCCACAGGGGACCAATCAGCCCAGGTCCAAGGGTCGGGGGGGCTCCTTTTCTGGCACATCCTCCCCGGCTCCCTCAGCCCACCTTAGCACCCAAGGCTGCTCAGGCTCCAGGGATGTACAAGCAGCCCAGGTCACCCAGGTCTGAGGGGAATATCGTTGGCCTTTCTTTTATTTTTAAATTAAAATTTTATCTTATACTTGACTAGAGTTGATTTACCAAGGGGAGTGTGTTTCGGGTGTTCAGCAACCTGGTTCAGCGATAGATACATGTCAGGCTCTTTCCCCACATGAGTTATTACAGACTGCTGAGTAGAGTCCCCTGTGCTATCCAGTAGGTCCTTGTGGGTTATCTCTTGTACATGTGTTACTGTGACTATGATAAACCTGACCTCCTAACTTACCCTCCCTGCACCCCACCTTTCCCCTTTGGTGACCAGAAGTTACCTTTCTGAGTCTGTGAGCCTGTTTCTGTTTTATAAATGAGTTCGTTGATACCGATTTTTCTATCTAACCCCTAAGTGATATCCTAGGCTGTTTCTCTTTCTCTATCTGACTTCCTTCAATTACGATGATCATCGCCAGGTCTATGCATGTCGCTGGCAAAGGCATTATTTCATTCTTTTTCATTCATATGCCATTGTGTATCTGTGTACCGTATCTTCTTTATCCATCCATCTGCCTGTGGACATTTTGGTTGCTTCTGGCTTGTGATGCAGTAAAATGCAGCATAGTTTTTGAGGCATACAGTATTTTTTTTTCAGTTGGGGTATTCTTGATTTACAACTTTATGTGAGTTTCAGGTTTTTAGCTAAGTGAATCACTTACAATACATCCACTCTTTTTTAGATTCTGTTCCCATACAGGTCATTATAGAATGCTTAATAAGAGTTCCCTATGCTATACACTAGGTTCTTATTAGTTATCTATTTTATATATAGTAGTGTGTATGTCAATTCCAGTTTCCCAATTTATCCCTCCCCTCTCCCATTCAGTTCAGTTCAGTTCAGTCGCTCAGTCGTGTCCGACTCTTTGCGACCCCATGAATCACAGCACGTCAGGCCTCCCTGTCCATCACCAACTCCCGGAGTTCACTCAGACTCACATCCATCAAGTCGGTGATGCCATCCAGCCATCTCATCCTCTGTTGTCCCCTTCTCCTCCTGCCCCCAATCCCTCCCAGCATCAGAGTCTTTTCGAATGAGTCAACTCTTCGCATGAGGTGGCCAAAGTACTGGAGTTTCAGCTTTAGCATCATTCCTTCCAAAGAAATCCCAGGGCTGATCTCCTTCAGAATGGACTGGTTGGATCTCCTTGCAGTCCAAGGGACTCTCAAGAGTCTTCTCCAACACCACAGTTCAAAAGCATCAATTCTTCGGCGCTCAGCCTTCTTCACAGTCCAACTCTCACATCCATACATGACCACAGGAAAAACCATAGCCTTGACTAGACGAACCTTTGTTGGCAAAGTCATGTCTCTGCTTTTGAATATGCTATCTAGGTTGGTCATAACTTTCCTTCCAAGGAGTAAGTGTCTTTTAATTTCATGGCTGCAATCAGTCACCATCTGCAATGATTTTGGAGCCCAGAAAAATAAAGTCTGCCACTGTTTCCACTGTTTCCCCATCTATTTCCCAGGAAGTGATGGGACCAGATGCCATCATCTTAGTTTTCTGAATGTTGAGCTTTAAGCCAACTTTTTCACTCTCCTCTTTCACTTTCATCAAGAGGCTCTTTAGTTCCTCTTTACTTTCTGCCATAAGGGTGGTATCATCTGCATAACTGAGTTTATTGATATTTCTCCTGGCAATCTTGATTCCAGCTTGTGCTTCTTCCAGCCCAGCATTTCTCATGATGGACTCTGCATATGAGTTAAATAAGCAGGGTGACAATATACAGCCTTAACGTACTCCTTTTCCTATTTAGAACCAGTCTGTTGTTCCATGTCCAGTTCTAACTGTTGCTTCCTGACCTGCATATAGGTTTCTCAAGAGGCAGGTCAGGTGGTCTGGTATTCCCATCTCTTTCAGAATTTTCCACAGTTGATTGTGATCCACACAGTCAAAGGTTTTGGCATAGTTAATAAAGCAGAAATATATGTTCTTCTCGAACTCTCTTGCTTTTTCGATGATCCAGCAGATGTTGGCAATTTGATCTCTGGTTCCTCTGACTTTTCTAAAACCAGCCTGAACATCTGGAAGTTCATGGTTCACGTATTGCTGAAGCCTGCCTTGGAGAATTTTGAGTATTACTTTACTAGCATGTGAGATGAGTGCAATTGTGCGGTAGTTTGAGCATTCTTTGGCATTGCCTTTCTATGGGATTGGAATGAAAACTGACCTTTTCCAGTCCTGTGGCCACTGCTGAGTTTTCCACATTTGCTGGCATGTTGAGTGCAGCACTTTCACAGCATCATCTTTAAGGATTTGAAATAGCTCAACTGAAATTCCATCACCTCCACTAGCTTTGTTCGTAGTGATGCTTTCTAAGGCCCACTTCACATTCCAGGATGTCTGGCTCTAGGTGAATGATCACACCATCATGATTATCTGGGTCGTGAAGATCTTTTTTGTACAGTTTTTCTGTGTATCCTTGCCACCTCTTAATATCTTCTGCTTCTGTTAGGTCCATACCATTTCTGTCCTTTATTGAGCCAATCTTTGCATGAAATGTTCCCTTGGTATCTCTAATTTTCTTGAAGAGATCTCTAGTCTTTCCCATTCTGTTGTTTTCCTCTATTTCTTTGCTTTGATCACTGAGGAAGGCTTTCTTATCTCTCCTTGCTATTCTTTGGAACTCTGCATTCAGATGCTTATATCTTTCCTTTTCTCCTTTGCTTTTTGCTTCTCTTCTTTCCACAGCTATTTGTAAGGCCTCCTCAGACAGCCATTTTGCTTTTTTGCATTTCTTTTCCATGGGGATGGTCTTGATCCCTGTCTCCTGCACAATGTCATGAACCTCAGTCCATAGTTCATCGAGCACTCTGTCTATCAGATCTAGTCCTTTAAATCTATTTCTCACTTTCACTGTATAATCATAAGGGATTTGATTTAGGTCATACCTGAATGGTCTACTGGTTTTCTCCACTTTCTTCAATTTCAGTCTGAATTTGGCAATAGGAGTTCATGATCTGAGCCACAGTGATCTCCTGGTCTTGTTTTTGCTGACTGTATAGAGCTTCTCCATCTTTGGCTGCAAAGAATATAATCAGTCTGATATCGGTGTTGACCGTCTGGTGATGTCCATGTGTAGAGTCTTCTTTTGTGTTGTTGGAAGAGGGTGTTTGCTATGACTAGTGTGTTCTCTTGGCAAAACTCTATTAGCCTTTGGCCTGCTTCATTCTGTACTCCAAGGCCAAATTTGCCTGTTACTCCAGGTGTTTCTTAACTTTCTACTTTTGCATTCCAGTCCCCCATAATGAAAAGGACATCTTTTGGGGGTGTTAGTTCTAAAACGTCTTGTAGGTCTTCATAGAACCGTTCAACTTCAGCTTCTTCAGCATACTGGTTGGGGCATAGGCTTGAATTACTGTGATATTGAATGGTTTGCCTTGGAAATGAACAGAGATCATTCTGTCATTTTTGAGACTGCATCCAAGTACTGCATTTCGGACTCTCTTGTTGACCGTGATGGCTACTCCATTTCTTCTGAGGGATTCCTGCCCGCAGTAGTAGATATAATAGTAACATAAATTTGTTTTCTTGTTTTCTACATCTGTGACTCTATTTGTACCATTTTTTTAGATTCCACATATAAGCGACATCGTATTTGTCTTTGTCTTTCTTCATGTAGTTCCACAATCCCTAGGTCCATCCACACTGCCGCACATTGGTATCGTGTTGTTCTTTTTTTATGACTGAACAACATTCCATTGTCAATATCTACCACATCCTTTGTCTAACCGCGTGATATATCTATACCCCACACTTGCTCTCCTACACTAATCCGTCCATCACCCTGAATCATATGGTCCCCACCCCTTCACTTCTTATTACATCATTTTAGGCATCTCTATGCATTCCTAAAGAACAACTAAATATACATACTTTTAAGTTTATAAAAAAGTATCATACTGCATCTTATCTTTGGGGAATTACCTCTGTTCCTTATGAAGCTCAGTCCCTATGGGCTAGTTGTCTCCATCAAGCAGTTATTTTGGTCACTGAGCAATATTCCATCATATGAGTATATCGAATTTTACTCCCATACTTTCTGAATGGCAGTGGTCATGTCCAGGCTTTCACTATTTTAATCAGAGCTACTTGGAAGATTCTTATGCATGTGGATAAGAATTTCTCTCAAGTACACACCTGGGTACATAGTATTGCCAGATTTTGGGGAATCATGGATGTCAACTTTTGGAGACAAAAACAAATGGTTTTCCAAAGATGTTGCTCTGATCTGTTCTCTCACTGTTAATACTGGAGCCCTCCTGAAGGCTTATATCCTCTCCCGTCCACCATATTGCCAGATTTAGGTATAGCTCAAAGTTGTCAGTACTTAGAAGTAGTATCTTTACGGTAACTTGATCTTGTGTGGTGAAAAGCTGAAGTTAGGACTCATGAGTAGAAGTTGCTCAGGCTGAGAAAGAGTGGTCTCCTAGTACACCTTGTCAACCGGAGTCAGACTGTCTAAGGAGCATTAGACAGACTATCTAAGCTGTCCATCCCCGGAACATTCAGCCCAGGGCATTCCTGCCCCTGGGACGCAATGTGGCTGAAGGGATACAGGTGTCACGTGGGCGTTCAGACTGGAGAGCTTTAAAATGTGTTTCAGACCCTGATTCTAGCATCAAACTGTTTTCAAATATTTGTTTCTGGACCTTTAAATAGATACCTGAAATTATAAGATGCTATTTTAAAGCATTTTGATCTTTTATCGTTTAAAACCAACCAAATAAATTCCTTTAAACCCTTGAGCAGTACTGAGGTGAGATTAATTAAAAGATTAGGACTCTCGAAAGATTTTATGTTTTTTTTAATACATAAAGTTATAACTCCCAACAATAATATTTTCAGCTTTAATGGGAACATCAAAGATACTAATATTTTAAAATCAGGTCGTATGTGTGTGTGTATGCCAAGCCCAGGATTTTTGTATATATATGTGCCCGTGTATAGTGCCTATTGATTATCTCAGTAATAAATAATTGCGGGATACACAAGAAGAACCTGAAAAGGTGCAGATATCTCTTTTTTACTCTGTAGTAGCTTCAAAGTAGTCCCAAGCCTGGCATTGTGTTTTAATTTTTCACTCTGGCGAAGCTGTGTGTATGTGTTTGGAGTCACCTCATATCTCCATTGTCTGTGCTGATTTCTGAGTTATGGCCACTTATAGAGTGTAGAAAATGAACAAGTGAGCCCCCATCTCAATTTCTTTCATTTTAAGTATTCTTTTTTTTTTTTTAATGCATGTGAAATCCTCTGTGACAAAGATCTGTTGTCATGCCTGTTAAGCTTAGCATTTCAGCCACATCCAAGGCTTTATGTCTTCATTAAAGAAGGCTTTTAAATGAAATAGAGGCGTTTGGGAGAGGCTGGCTCCTCATTTGTTTGTGCAACACACACGGACCAGGTTCTTTGAAGGGCACTGGGACCGGTCCATTAGAAAGGAGCGGGTTCCTTAGTCACAGAGGGTAGGTGACTTCCGAGGGGTGCAGAGCAGCGTCAGAGGGTGGCAGAACGATCGTCTTATAAAGAGAAAGAAGCATGAGCAATCCAGGGGAGTGGTGAGCATCCCCGGAATGTAGATTTTCCATTCGTCCCTTCTCATCGGCTAATGTGTAGTCTCGGGGCCAGGCACCTGGCCTCCGGTGCTAGGGAAGTTCTTTCGGCTCTGCCGGACAGAGGCTGGGCGTTTGGAGAGGAGTTTCTGAGGTCAGCCTGCGTGCTTGCTGTTCCCGCTAGCCACCACTTATGCAAATAACTTCCATCTCACCTACTTTTCCATGGAAGGTTTCCAGTTAGCAAGACCTGATGCTAAGGGGACGGGAGAGCCTCTGAGCAGACCTCAAGGCAGAACTCAAGACCACTGCCCGGGCTCAGAGGAGAGGCTGGCCACCCCTCCTCCACCTCTCTGCATCTGAACTTGCTGCGCCTTCACCCGATAACTACTCTTCTGAGGCTAGAAGAAGTAGGTGCTGAACAAGGGTGAGGGGACCAGTGAGTCATCCAGTCCCTCTTCTCTCCCAGCACTTGTACGACTGGTCCCACAGGGAGGGACAAGCGCCTGCCTCTGTTACCCTCTCTGTGGGCGCTTCCTTACGTGGCTTCAGTAACTGGCCTTCAGCCAGTGCAGAGACCATGCAGACACCTCTGGCCTTCCCTGGGGATCTGTACTTGCTGCTCACTCTCAGCCTCCCTGCCTCCTCCAGGCAGTCTTCCTTGACCATCCCATCACTCATGGTTCTAACAGCTTTGATTCCTTGCTATTTGCCTGCCTGCTCTCCTGCAATGTAAACCTCCTGAATGCTCACAGCCTTGCCCAGCCCGCTCACCAGTGCTGGCTCCATGTACCGTGCCAGCAAGCAGAAGACACAGTACTATTTGTTGAATAATTGAATGAGTTCTATAGACAAATGAACTTCCAGTGTTTGGAAGACCCACAATCCCTTCACCTAGTTCGGCTTCTCAAATGGGTTTTATTTTGAGGTCCCAGGTACTGCCCCCAGATACACTGTGTTAAGGAGGATTCTGAAGCTGCGTGTATGGTGGTGTGGTTCTGGTTGTGTGTTGGCTTAGCCTGTGTGTTGTGTCCTGGCTCAGCACCCTCCTTGGGGATGGTTGTCTTGCCTGGACCTCGCTGCTAAAGGTTTTCTAAGGTGCCTTTGGAAAAAGAAGCCATACTATAGCAGGAGCAAAGAGAGAATGAAGTGCTCAGGAGATTCAAACAAAACCAGAAACTAACCCTTTGCCTTTTCCCTTTCCTCATCCTGAGCACCTCAGGTTGACATCACTCTAGGAATAAGGGAGAACACTCCTGCTCCAACGCCAATATCCTCAACACAGGGCGGGGTGGTGGGGAGGCTTATAGAACATGACCGGCTGAGGAAATTGCTTTTTGAATAAATGCTTCTGTCTCTGCAGTTTGCTTCATCACAAAACTCCCATATAGAGGGCTTTTCATTTCTTGGTGAGCATGTTTCTAGAAACAGAAGGCCTGAGGCAATCAAACTGGTAGACGTTTCTGGTCCCCGGGGCTTGACTAATTTCCTGCATCCTTGCACTCAGTCACTCAGTCATGTCTGACTCTTCGCAACCCCGTGGACTGTAGCTCGCCAGCAGCTCCTCTGTCCATGGGATTCTCCAGGCAAGAATACTGGAGTGGGTTGCCATTTCCTTCTCTAATTTCCCCACAAAAAAGCCAGGAAAGCACGCACAGCAAGGAGCCTGGGGTGAGGCCCTGGTGATTATTTACTGCAAACCGTGCCCCCTGGGAGACAACTCCACCCAGGAGGAGGCCCCTCCAGGTGGATCCTGACCCCAGCTCAGAGGCTGATCTCTGTCTGTGACTTTGGCTTTCTTTTGGACTGCTTAAAACCCATGTTTGCAACAGTGTTAAAGGAGTATTTCCAGAAATTTAGAGACTTTCTTCAGTCTGTCTAAGCTGATGATTCTCAAATGTAGTGACCCCCTGTAGCAACCCCCAAGCTCCCTTGCAGCCCCGTGGCTGAGTCCTGTTACTCAGTGGCCCTGATGTCACATTGTCAGGAAGCTCTAGGCGGGCGGCCAGCCGAGATTCAGCGCAAATAGATCCAGGTCAGCCACCCCTTCTCAGATGCCCACCTGGGGTTGGCCTCACTGCTCCCTCCCCTGACAGGAAGTGATCCCACTGATGTTTTCAGCGAAACCAACTCTGCATAGGGCCTGGAGCCACAGCTGCTTTTTGCTGGACTGTTCCTAACAATCGTCTTACGGAAACGTGCCAACTGTAATGTCTTGCCGATTGGAGTGATGGTGTGGCGGTAGGTGGGTGTGCACTCTCGCAAACCGGAACTGCCTGCCCAGTTAGTGCAAGTTTAGCGGCTCGAGGGATGCTGTAACGACCACTCACAGTTCAGTTGGTTGATGGTATCCCATCCCCAGTGTGATGCAGGCAGCCTCATTTGCTGCTTTGGCAATCAGCTTGACAACGTGATACTTTAATGTATAATTGGATAAGCAATTGGATTCTGTTATAGTACAGTGGTTTGGCATAATTATTTTCCACTGCTGTGATTTTCTAGTTCATAAATACTTTGGGGGGTTACAAATTCTTAAACGTCAACACTCTATACGCCTTAAAGTAGGATGCCATTAATTAATGTAATAGCTTATTTCAGCATTTTGGCCCCATTGGCAGCACTAAAGCAACTTTTGCTTTTACTCAAGCACGTTAACACTCAAGTCAAAGCTCTGGCAACTAATCAGATGATGAATGCTCCATCGATTACTAGAATTTCTCTCCAGAAAGAGCAAAGACCTGGGCTTTGAAACTCGGCAGTGAACACAGGGAATCAGAGGTAATGTGGTTGCCATTATCTAGTGTGTAGTCCACAGTTACAGGATCCCTCCCATTAAGAGAAAAAAGGGATTAAATTAACGTAGTTTTGCACAAGTAGATATTTGAAGAATCTTAGGGTTCTAAGTACAAGTTGCAGTAAGAGTTTGATGACACAAGACTGATTTTTTTTTTTTTTTTTTTTGCCTCAAATGAAAGCAAGAGGTGATTCATTTGGACACCAAGAAAGCCCAGAGCGGTGACAGTCTGCTCAATAAGCAGCACTGGTTATTCAGTGTTCGGGCACTGACTGTATGTGTATGAGGGCTACAGAGAGAGTGAAACAGCATCCAGGTCTGAACTGTCACCTGGTGCCCGTCTGGATGGGGAGGGAAGGGTTCTTGGAGACCTCAGGGAGTGTATGCTTAAAGAGAGATGTGCAGAAACAGAGTGATTTTCACACTGGTTCCAGGAAGCCATGAGCAGGGGAGCCAGGATCAATGTGTGCCTCACAGAGTGCCCAGAGGAAGGAAGCCCCAGAGGGAAATGTCAGTGTCCACGTGCAGGGAGAGGCCGAGCGCACACACACTGCACACGCCGCTTCCTCACCGCTTCCTCCCGGCTCCCGCCCTCCCTTCTCTGAATGCTGCACTAGCTTGTCTCCCTCTACGGCCCCAGCCAGGCTACTCTTGATGAAAAGGTACTTCGGTGCTTTTACTTCTCTGCTTCTACACCTTTAACTCTTCTCATCAATTTCCCAGCGGCACAGACGGTAAACAATCCACCTGTATTGCAGGAGACCGGGTTTGATCCCAGGGTCAGGAAGACCCCCTGGAGAAGGAAATGGCAACCCACTCCAGTATTCTGTCCTGGAGAATTCCATGGACAGAGGAGCCTGGCAGGCTACAGTCCATGGTGTTGCAAAGAATCGGACAGGACTGAGTGACTGGTATCACACCAAAAATAAAATGCACACCCCCAGCCATTCCCACCAGCCGTAAATGGTCAGCTATCTCCTGCACTCACTCTTCTAGCCAGTTACCCAAATGCCAAGCTTCCTTTTCCCTCAAGGCTCTGCACTTGCTGTCTGCCCAGCCTCTTGCTTCATGGACATCTAACCATTGCTCATGTCGCAGCTGAAGTATCACCTCTGCATGAGACCTCGCTCCAAACCCCTGCCCAACGCTCCAGCACCCCTGCACACCACTGTGCTCTGATTCTCCTCAGACCTCTTATACTACGACATCATTCTGACTTCTAAGCATCTGTCATTAAAAAACACACATTCTGATGCCTTCTGCACAACTCAGTAGACACAGCCACCTCATGTGTCCAGTTCATGTTCTCAAAGGCCCAGGCTTCCTGATGTCGAGCACATCTCCCACCTCTGGACCATCTCCCAAGGTTAGTGCCGTGTTTTATGGCATATTTCCCATGTTTTTACCTAATACATTGTCCAAATCGACTCATTTGTAACTTAAATTTACTTTAAAGGGAAATTTGAGATGACATCATAAATGGGAGATAAGCCTCAAATAAGTAAGATCCACACAAAGCAGTCTTGTATTCTAGCTAGAGTCTGGATGGCACCTCTCATTCTGGTAGAAGTCACACTGGTACCATCTTCAGGGCAAGCTGGTACTGACAGAAACTTAGATTACTCAGCAGACAGAAAGGTGATTAGGAATGGAGCATCTGTCTCAGTGGGGCTTCCCAGGTGATGCTAAGTGGTAAATGCAGGAGACGTAAGAGACATGGGTTCGATCCCTGGGTTGGGAAGATCCCCTGGAGAAGGGAATGGCAACTACTCCAGGATCCTGGCCTGGGAAATCCCACGGACGGAGGAGCCTGTTGGGCTACAGTCCATGGGGTCGCACAGAGTCGGACACAACTAAAGCAACTAGCATGCACGCACATACACATCTGTCTTGATAGGGTACTAACCTGTGTGCAGCTCTGAACTGCAGGACTGGAGGCCGTCTTCTGGGCCACTGGGCTGTGGGTCCCATCTTTTAACCATGGAATGCTAAGGCTTCACAAAATGGCAACTGAGTACACGACCTCTCAACAGCTTTGACAGATGGGTGAGCATGGCTAGGATGCCAAGGCAGGATCGTCAGGAAGTAAAGAGCAGTACAAGTGGATGGTGAAGCTGGCAATGGGCACAAGTTACAAGAGATCTGGCAAATGCCTCATGCATTTCTGAAGCTATTCCCATTCCGCAAAACAACTTTGTCCTTAAAATCCTATCACCATCTTTGAAGCCAGGGCAAATCCTGATTTTTTAGAGTTAACTATAGACCCTACCCCAGTAAGAATTACTCTCCTTTATATATCCTGAGAGCACTATGGGAGAACTTCTGGTCCAGTGTTTATACCATACTGCCTTGGACTAAGTGATGTGTGTATGAATCTCTCTGCCCTGTTGGGTGGCAAGACTCCAGCAGGCAAAGATTTTTGTCTCCTGCATCTTTATAACGTTCAGAAGACCTAGAACAGTGCCTGGAATATATTATGTAGTCAGGAAATGCTTGTTGTCTAAACTGAAAGCAGTAATAGAGAATCAGATCTAAAAAATAAACAAAGATTTACTTCCCACTGAAATTATTTTCCTTGCAATGTTTATATAAATATAAACACCTGTCTAAACAGAACCACCAACCATAAGAAACGGTTTCTCTGCTCTTTACATTGTTTTATAAAACTAACAACAAGGAAAGATACTAATGAATTTTAGAACACCACCCAAGTTTGTATCCAACCACTGGCTTCTTTAAGGAGTGGTTTTAAATTGTTTGCTCTCTGAAGACACTACTACAGATTAGTTCTAAATTCTGAGAAAACATTTAAATTATTGTGAATCATTCCACCTACTGTATTCCATTATGGACCTGTAAAGATGTCAATAGTCAAGGCAGTTTGAGCATTACATTGCAGAATTAAGCACTGCCCCTCACGCCTCAGGAGAATACACTTAGAGGACAGGAAGCAGCCCAGTGTCAAAGTTGACACGTATCCACACTTCAATCAGGAATCCTGTTAACACTACCTTCCCCAGAAATCCTTTCAGGCAGATAAAGCAGGATGACTGCAGATACATTGTTTTGTTTTGTTTTGTTTTTTCTTGAACCTCTTTTAAAAGTTGCATAGAAATAGAATTCACTTTGCAGAGCCCTCATAGACTCGCCTCTGTAGAATGTGAATAAAGACTTTGGTTCAAGTTTCTGCAAACTTTGGCATGAGCCTTCCTCCAAAGAACCATGCTTCTGAAAAGAGTTTCAAGTCTCGCTGTTGCATAAAGATAAGGGAAGGCATAAGTGTTACAGGAGCCTAGGTGCTGAGTGTATTGTATTAATCATTTGGTGCTGTGGCCCCATTGCAGAGGGGCAAGACGGGAACTCTAGGACGTTGAATCCCAGACACTGTTTTTGAAAGAAGTTAATTCAAACTGTTATTTTATGTACTAATAAGAAAAAAAAAACACTGCCAATGAAATTATGTCAGACCATTGATCAGAGAAGGCAATGGCTACCCACTCCAGTACTCTTGCCTGGAGAATCCCAGGGACAGATGAGCCTAGTAGGCTGCCGTCTATGGGGTCACACAGAGTCAGACACGACTGAAGCGACTTAGCAGCTTAGCAGCATTGATGGTAGGACATGCTGTGATTTAACATCTGAGAACAGATGAACTTTGCCATTTAAACAGTGCTGGTAATTTCCTCTGCATTTCATGCAAAGATAATAATAAGCCCCAGAGTACATAAAATGCTAGCCTTGAATCTGACCTTCCTTCACACAGTCTTCTCTATCTTTTCCTGGATTTACAGCTAGGTAGTTTAGGGAACAACTGAAATAAAACCAAGCATTTCCTATTCCAAGTGTACCTTTCCAAGGGGTCTCTGAGACCCTGAGTTGCCATATAAAATACATGAGCTGCCAGATAAAATACAGGATGTCCAGTTAAACTTGATTTCAGATAAACTCTGAATATTTTTTAGTATAAGTATGTCCCAAATAGTGCATGAGATATACTAAAAACAAATGATCTGGATGCCCTGTACTTTTAGTTGCTGAATCCGGCATCTACCTTCCCAGGGTAATTGTGACTGCGTTTGACCTTCTCCACATGCTTTCACTCCAGGGTCTTAACCTTTACCAGTCAGGAGCCTCCATTAATACTTCATTCGCTTCTTACAACCACTCTGAGAAGAAGGGGTTATTGCCGGTATTTCATGACTGAAGGGGCTGAGTTTCCTCCTCAGACCTGAATGTCTCATTAGATGAGTTGGTTCAGTTTTAATTCTGATGATGACTGCTAATCCTTCCACACAGTAGTTAAGATTTAAAAGATAAAGGTCCCTGGAAAACCATGAAGATAGTAAAGGTACTCTTATGCCTAGATACAACCTCTGTCGGTTGATCATTGATTGCTGTCAGGGGACAGTGTATCCAGCCTATAACAACAACAACTATAATGATAGTAATAGTAGCAGCAGCCGCAAACACCCAACACCCCTTACTATCATGCATATCAGCATAAAGACCTCTTCCCTCCTTTTACGGAGGGGGAAGCTGAGGCAGAGAGAGGGTAGAGAGCTTGCACTTCTCATCTTCTTGGAGAGCCCTTGCTGGAAGTTCCTTAGGGTAATTGCCACTCCCCGCCACCACCATCGCTCTTTATTCTAACAGTCTCTTTCTTTCCTTGTGAAACTAAGTCACTTCTTAGAAGCCTTTCAGGCTAGGTGAGCCCCGCCCAGCACTGTTCTCGCGTGGTAAGGCCCATCTCATCTGTAAGCAACTGTTTGGTGTTACCTTCCCCACCTGGGTGGTGCATGAGGGCAGTAGAGGAGTCAGTCTGGTAGGTGCATTCGTGCGAGGGCTGTGCCCTGGCATTGCAAGGACACCATAAGTATCTGGTGGATGAATAAGTAGTCACTGCCTTTCCCTATGGATGGTCTAAGGTAATCTGGAAAGTTCTTCTAAGTGAAACCCCTCCATTAAAGCTCATGGGTACATGCGTGCTCAGTCATGTCTGACTCTTTGCAACCCCATGGACTATAACCCGCCGGGCTCCTCCAGTCAAGAATACTTGAATGGGTTGCCATCCCCTCCTCCACCATTGAAGGTCACTTGAGGCAAATAGTGCCTTTGGATAAGGCGCTGTTTAGAGTCATGATTAGGGCTTATCTGTTAGTTAGCTAGGCAGTGGTTTCCAGCCAGCAGGTTCTTGGGCTGCTTGGGGAAACAGAACCTTACTCTGACCCACAGCACAATTCATTTCTAAGTCACCCAGGCAGCTCTTCCAGGACATGAGGCTTGCTCACCAGGCCTCTCCCAGGCTCCCTATTCCTGCAGACTCTACATGAATTCAAAAGCTCCTGCACCAGACCAGCATCCTGATGTAGCTGGGAAAAGAGCCTTGTGGCTCAGACGATCCTTGGATAGAGAAAAAGGGCAGTTCCAGAGCAGAGGTTGCCAAGGAAAGCCACCATACTGTTGAGTCGCAAACAATGGGCTTAAAGGCCAATGTATAATATTCTTTCTGTAATATATGTGGGTTCTATCTGTGCACACAAACTTCTCCCAAACACACTGTTTCTTGACTGCAAGTGCACCTGAGAATTGCCTGAGAGGTTTGAAAACAGTCCCCACCCGCCAGGCTGCCCCCCTGGACCAATTAAACCTGAACCCCTGGGGCGGAGCCACCATCTGTAGTTTTTAAAGTTCTCTCTGTGATTCCTGTGGGCAGCCAGGGTTGAGCATGGCTGTTCTGAAGAAAGCCACATGCTTCCATTGGGGACTTTTAGGACTAGAAACCCCTAGGTTTTAAAAACCATATACCATAGAGCTCTGCAAATACCATTCGTTTTTGTTTTACTTATTTCCTATTTCCCATAAACAACTTTCTAAGCATTGGCATGATGCTGCCATCTGGGAGGCATATGACTATAACAGACGGTAGCCTGATAACCAAGGAGGCATTACCGTTTGCAGGCTCTAAATTATTTGGATTCATCTGGTGCGATCTGCCTTGATGAGGCCACTTAATGCTTGATTTCTCCGTCTTCCGACGGCAGTACCAGAAGTGGGGAGGCCATATTTTCCGGGCTTTGCATTGTTCTCTGTCATCCTACTGAAATAGTTACAAGATGGATTTATAACAGACCTAAAGCTAGTATCAAAATGAAAATTAGTTCTTGAGGAGAAAAATAGCAATCCCGTTTGACTCGCCTGTAGCCATTGCGTCATCTCTGCCTCTGCAGAGGAAGGAAATGACTTCTTAATGTGGTTTTCTTCCACTAAGGGAAATTAAATCTATGTGGCAAAGTGTAAAACCAGCGTGCTGGCAGCCAGATATGGAGCAGAAGATCCATGACCCTCATAAACATTCGTGGCTGGGGTACATGCTAATGAACCTCATTTAGGCTCACACTCACCCCACCAGTGTCTAGGTCCCCCCACTGTTTTTCCTTCTGTATCAAAGTTGGCTCTGAAACACTGGGGACATTTCTCCATTTGCTGCAAGTTGCTGGGGTGGGGGTCTCTGGGTTAGGGTGGGAGTGACTGGGGCCTTAGATTGCAAACTCCGCTATTTTAATTGTGCAACTTGCCCGAGTCGCTAAGATTCTTTGTCGGAGGATCTGACCTTTGGGTCATGGTACCTGGGGGGCAGGAGCTGTGGAACTGTTGGCTCTCTGGTGGCGCTGCACTTCCTCAGGAGAGATTTTAAAAAGGCAAAAACTGTGGGGAACACCCCCAGCACTACTGCTCCTGGCTGGGTGATCTCTGATAGGTGACTGAACTTCCTCAGACTTCAGTTTCTTCCTTGGTAAGAAGGAGTCAGCATCACCGACTCGATGGACATGAGTCTGAGCAAGCTCCAGGAGTTGGTGATGGACAGGGAAGCCTGGTGTGCTGCAGTCCATGGGGTCGCAGAGTCGGACATGACCAAGAGACTGAACTGAACTGAAGAAGGAGCGAGGTAGTGCCTGCCTCGTGTATCGGCTATTGTAAGAATGAAGTGAAATGATGCACGAGGAAATAATACATGAAGAGGAAGAAATGGCCCTTCGCATTGTAAATACGAGCCATCATTGGTGCTGTTAAATAGCTGGCCCCAGTCTCCTCAGATGACTTACTGTGAAATACTGCACTGTGCCTCCTGTGGAGAAATGTATACCCTCAGCATTGTACAGTGTCTACAGCTACAGACAGGAATAACAAATTTAGTTAATAAAACTAAACCGCATAGGAGATTAAGGGGGAATTGAGCTCTTCTAATGAAGAACATTCTGACAGCATCCCCTCTCTCTCTCTGATAGAACTGAAATTTTACTCACTCAGTATGTCAACCTGAGACATACACAAAATACATATTTTTTAATAAATATGGGTATATGAAGAGGATTTTAAAAGGGTTCTTTTGACTAAGACTGTTTTTTGATGCCTCCTCATTTAATTCCTTTCCTCAGTGGGTTTTTTTTTTTTGTTTTTTTTTTTTAACCATTTGCAGGCTTGAAGCTTCTTTAATGTACATACTCTTATTTCTTCAGAATTCCCAGGTCACTCACTGGTAAAGAATCTAGGAAGATCCTCTGAGGTAGGAAATGGCAACCCATTCCAGTACTCTTGCCTGGAGAATCCAATGGACAGAGGACTCTGGTGGGCTACAGTCCGTGGGTGGCAAGAGAGCCAGACACAACTTAGCCACTACACAGCAGCACCAACTCTTATCTCTTACTCAGTATGCACGGCGCTTCTATTATTATCATCAATTAGCCTGCGCCATTTTGGTTCAGTGAGCAAAACTGCTCAGAGCTCATATAAGAGAGGCGAAGCTGAAGAGAAGGTAGGTTAACCACAGGCGAGCTTGGGAAATGATCGTGGGTAGGTGGCCAACACAGTGTCTTCAGGGGCTGGGAAGTGAAAAGAACGGATGATCCTGGTCAAGCATAATTTTAGAAGGTGGTGGGGGTTTTGGTAAATGTCAGGATGCCCCCCAGTCTGTGACCACCACTCCCAACCTCAGTGCATCATTACAAGGCGGTGAACTGCCCCCAGTGTAGAGTAATCTAATTATTGTGTTACAGGAGTTAGAAATGTGGATTTTTACACAAAACCCTTCCCTATTTTTGGATTTCGGCAAGTAATTGTGCTTAGTCCCTTGGTCCTGTCCGACTCTTGGCAACCACATGAACTGTAGCCCACCAGGCTCCTCTGTCCATGGGGTTCTCCAAACAAGAATACTGGCGTGGGTTGCCATGCCCTTCTCCAGAGGATCTTCCCGACCCAGGGATCGAACCTGGGTCTCCTGCATTGCAGGGGGATTCTTAGCCAAGTAATACAATGAAAAGATATGTGCCCCAGCCGATGATTTGGAAATGCTGTTTTGATCCCCCACAATAAATGTTCCAAAGGAAGATCACACAAGAGTCTTTTTTCTTTTTTTTTTCTTCCTCCAAAGCTCGAGAAACACGACAGAGAGGATAAAGACTCCCCAGCCTTGTGGCGGTCAGAGGAGGAAATGGCAGCTGAGGCTGCAGCGCTGAGGGTCTACTTTCAGTGACACAGGTAAGACTGCAGTTTACTTCAGCATCGCGCAGACCCTGCTGGCGCCTCCCGGGAATCGGGAATCGGGGCTCATTGCCCAGCATGGGTGGGGGCGGGGAAGCAGCCCCGCGTACTCCCCTGGCACCAGTGGTGGCTGCACAAACTTTAAAGCCAGAGTGCGGGGGACTCTGACCCTTGAGCCACTTAGTCCAACCTGGGGGTCTCACTTCCACACCACCTCTCTGTACCTCTCCCCTCTGTTCCTGTCCTTCCTGCCCAGGCCCTTGTCCCCTCTGTCCTCTCCAATCTAGTCTCTACAAAGCAACTGGAGATAGTCTCTAAGGCAAACCTCTTAAAAAACTATGAATTAAACTACCATATGACTCAGCCATCCCACTACAGCGCGTAAGAGGGTGGGACAAATTGAGAGAGTAGCATTGAAGTACATACATTACCATGTGTAAATAGATAGCTACTGAGAAGTTGCAGGTGCTCTGTGACAATCTAGAGCAGTGGGAGGGAGGTTCAAGAGGGAAGGGACCATATGTATCCCTATGACTGATTCATGTTGATGTATGGCAGAAACCATCACAATATTGTAAAGCAATTATTCACCAATTAAGAGAAGAATAAAAAATCCAAACCCTCCCAGGAAGTCACACTGCCCTTAGGCTCAGATTTCTGTTTCAAGCTTGCAGCTTAGAGCTCACAACCAGCTCAGCCATGCTCAGGCAGACTCTGCTTTCACTGGGTCTCCTCTGGTGGTTCACAAGGTAAAGAATCCGCCTGTGATGCGGGAGACCTGGATTCGACCCCTGGAGGAGGGCACGGCAGCCCACTCCAGTATTCTGGCCTGGAGAATCCCATGGACAGAGGAGCCTCGCAGGCTACAGCCCATGGGGTCGCAAAGAGTTGGACAGGACTGAGGGACATTACTGAAAGACTAAGCGCACACATACCTCTCCTGGCAGCTGTTTGGTAAAGTATCTTTCTGTTTCCCTTCAGCCTTGGCTGTCAGGAAGATCAGGCCACAGGGAAAGAGAGTTACCTCTTCACATTAATGATGTTTAACTACTGGGAGATCACAGATTTGAGACTGATAGAAAGCGATAGCTAATCTCCTTTTCACGTCTGTACGCAATGTTAAGGAGTTCAGGCATCTTCTGAAAGGTATCAATATTAATAAACAGTACTGGGGCCTACTTTGAGTAAGAGAATTATTCGTTATCTAAAATTCAAATTAAACTGGGTCTTTTATCTGACAACCCTGTTAATAAATCTCTGCAGGGATCATGGACCCCAAATAAAGAGCCTCTTCTCTACATTGTTTTTCTGTTTTAAAACTGTCTGTTTCATCTGGTCTTGTGTAAATGTGTTTATATTATAAGCAGCTGAAGTAGATCAGGTACAAATTAAAAATGCAATTAGTGAACAAATATTGGTAGCAATTGCATTATATAAAATTGTATCAAGCACTTAATGAGCATGGTTTTTAGCTACAAAACATTGGTTGTGGTATTAGGTTTTCATTTGGAGATGTAAGTCTGTTTTAGTTTAAAATAAATGTGCATTTCCTGGTCTTTCTCCCTGCCACACTCTTTAATATTCTAACTCCTTAGAGACCCAGTATCAAACACACACCCCCTCACACCCCCAGGGATTGCTCACATCGATGCTGCCTCCGGCCTCGGCATTATAGAAAGCCACTGCCTTCTCCACGTCAGTGGCTTGTCAGCTCTTCACCCACTTGCCTGAAGGGATACAGCGTGGTGGGAGCGGAAGCTGACTTTTTAAAATTTTATTTAATTGGAGGATAATCACTTTACAATATTGTGATGGTTTTTGCTATGCATCAGTATGAATTGATATTTTCTTTTTAATCTTCTCCACCGCCGTTCACCTTCTCATTTCTCCCTTTCTTCCCTTGTCTCCGCACCGTAGGACCAAGCTAGTTTACCTAAGAACACAGGCCTATGGCCATGACTACAGACGTCTTTCTATTCCTCTTCTGCAAGCTCTGTCCTCTTCAAATGGTGTCACCACTTTCTAGTCTGAGTTGTTTTTTTTTTTCCCCCCTTTCTGGCTTTCTTATGTAACAGGCACTTTCAGGGCCAGGCGGGAACACTGCAGGCTCTCCCTGAGGCTTGCTCAGTTGTAGGATTCTGTCTTACAGTGTGTTTTCTGGACTGTTTAAGAGAATTGAAATTTCATAGCTGAGTTTCTGGAATGCTTTGCTTTGTCAGCTTTTGCTTCTGTCTTGCCTTGGGGCCTAACATCGCCTGTCTTCCATGTGAATCAACTTGCCTTGTAAGTCTTTTCAGAAAGATATTCCCCTTAACTTGTTACACAAACTATTGCCAGAGAGCCTATGGGCTTCTGAATGAACTCACAGTAATATCTCTCTTTAAGGATGTTTGGCTACAGACCAAACAAATCACCTTCAGTTTTCCCTGCAGCCAGCTGTGGGAAGTGGAAATGGGAGGGAGGCCAAAGAGCACAGGATGAGTAACTTGGAGGCGAGGGACTAAACATAGGCCTAAGATTTCACCACCTGGAGAAGGGAATGGCAAACCACTTCCATGTTCTTGCCTTGAGAACCCCATGAACAGTATGAAAAAGCAAAAAGATATGACACCAGAAGGTGAGCCCCGTGGCTAGGGAGGTGTCCAGAATGCTACTGGGAAAAAGCAGAGCTACACAGGGTGACATGGTTTGGATGGCATCATGGACTCAATGGACATGAGTTTGAGCAAGCTCCAGGAGATAGTGATGGACAGGGAGGCCTGGCGTGCTGCAGTCCACGGGGTTGCAAAGAGTCAGACATGACTGAGTGAACAGCAACACAGATTTTGCCAAGGGCATCACCTCCTATAGTAAGAGAGAGAGACCCGGTGTCGTTCTCTTTAGAGACAAAGGGGAAAGGAAACGTTCCTTTCAGGAAACCTGATCATGGGGTTGGTTAATCTGGTTCTTTGATACCCACTCTCCTCCCTTTTCAAAATGCATTGACGCACCAAATGTTCATACAGTGTTAAGAGGTTCATGGAACTTTCTGAGGTTGGTTAATAAATAGGGCTGTCCTGCAAGACATGGACATACCTAGACTTCACGACAGTATCTGAAATCCAGATATCCTTGTCCTCTCCAGGCTTTCCTGAGTATTCCCTCATCAGCAAGTCAGTGTCAGGCAGAGCCAGTCTGAAGACCCTGGTGCTGCTCACTCTGCACGACCGCACACTTCACAGCACGCAGGGAGGCAGGGACGGCAGGGCTCAGCTCCAAAATGGATGATTACCGCCACCATTACTGAGACTTGATAGACAACATAGGTTCTCTTATTATCCCTCCTTGCAGGTGATGACAAGACTCAGTGATGCTAAGCGCTATTGCAGGGTAATGGCTAGTAAGCGGTGGAGCTCAGATCTGCACGCAGACAGCCCCACCTCCAAGGGCTTTCCCTTCATCTCTTACTGTTCACCTTGGGTAGAAGACCCTGTGGCTCCAGTCAGCACTGCCACCCTCCCCCAGCTCTCCTATATCTTCCACGTTGTGTCTTAAGCCTCTTCTCCTGGTCCGTTGGCCTCCCTGGTTCCTCCGTGAGGACGTCCCTCCCCTGCTGGACTTTGTTACCATTACTGTCAATCCCAGCCACTCGGGTACCTGCCTCCCTGGTCACGCTGCAGCCAGGCCACAGGAGATGCCCCAGCTAGGAAACGGGACTGTGACAGACAACCACCCTCCGCGTAGTGTCTGGTGTGGGAAAACCTAGCAAGCCCTCAGTAAGTAACCAACCCTGTTCTACAGCGTCCTTATGCAGAGGCCTGGATTAATCCTCAGCCTGACCACCACACGACCACAGAGACAAACATTCCCAAACCAGAAACTGTGTCCTCTGCCTCTTGAAACCACCACAGTGCCAACATGGGCTTAGTTGTGCAGAAGACTTTTCCTGATCTTTCCATATACCCCTGAGGGATGCCTTGGTGTTTTGGCCACTCTGAATCCTTGGCTGAGCAGAAGAGTGGCTGCGAGTTGGCAGTTGCTTAAGCAATAGTACAAAGCAGATGCTGCCTTCAGCACTCAGAGGAAGAGCCAGCAGCAGCCTAGGGGTTGTGGATGAAGCCGTGGTGGCCTCACCGTCCACATGACAGATCCCTGGTGAGGTCAGCAATCCTCTGGCTCCCGAATTCAGCATGTGCCCTCTGCTTAGGTGAATTTATGCATCGCCTCCCCGCACAGGGCTGAGTTCCTGGGAAGGTGTTCTGTGACGGCTTTTAGTCTTTGTTCTAAATCACATTAGATGGCAGTGGATCTGCATTTTTTTCTAACTTTGCATTCCTTCCTGAAGTGAAGTGAAAGTCACTCAGTCATGTCTGAGACTGTTTGCGACCCCATGGACTATACGGTCCATGGAACTCTCCAGGCCAGAATACTGGAGTAGGTAGCCTTTCCCTTCTCCAGGGGATCTTCCCAGCCCAGGGATCAAACCCAGGTCTCCCGCATTGCAGGCAGATTCTTTACCAGCTGAGCCACCAGTGAAGCCCTTCCTGGAACACAGTTTCACAGTTTTTTTTCTTTTTAAATTTCCCTCTAGGTATTTAATTCTTGGGTTGGCTGCCTCTCCACACCATTGTATATTATCACTTCCTGTCCCCACTCCCACCCCGGGATGGAATTTAGTGGGGTGTGTTGTTTGTAAAATCTGCAAGCATCGCCCCTGACTGTTAGCAAGTCATAGTGGAGCGGGTCTCCACACCCTGTTGTGTCAGCAGAGATCTTCTGTAATTCATCAAACCCTCCTCTGTGCACACCATTATTTTGTAGATAATTGGCTGCCTCTCATTTACTCAGAACAGAGCACTGCAATTGCAAAGCAACTGAGTCAGCCCAAAACGGCATGATTAGTAGCTACAGATGCACTGTCAAAGCAAAATCTGGACACTAGAATTTTTGAAAAATCACCATAATTTCAGCCACTGGACCACACATATCATATCATATACTCATGGACAGTCGAGGTGGACAAGAAAGGACAGGTTTACTTACTGAGTACATGTTCTGATCACTCAATTGTACCTTTTGAAATCGACCCCATCCACTTAGAAAAAATCTCAGCCTCCTCCACGAGGGTGTCCTCAGCTCTCCAGCCTCCCATGAAAAAGACCCAAGGAGCAGGTCAGACCACTCCTATTTCCTTGTGGAGGAGGAAGAGTAACTTCAGCTCCTTGGCCAATTCAGTGCTAAACCTACGAGGTAAGGCCCATGTTGGGGCATCATCAATACCAGCAAAAGTCGTTGCCATCACTCTTTCAGCCCATCCCCAAATTGATACTTGAAGAGAGTAAGAGATGCCGCCTTGCCCTACTGATACTTTAGTATGATGTTCTAAATCTCTTTAGATAAAGGATCCATCACCTTAAGTAAAGCAAGAAAAGATAGTTTAGTTTGCTTTTTCTTTCTCTGCTGTGCATCTTTCTACTGAATTATGCTGACTCTCCCTTCCTTCTGTGTAGAGTATGTTTACAGAACCAGATTTCAGTAGCAAGGATTTTAAAATTCAGTTATTTGGATTAGCTAAATATAAATCAAGTCCCTATGGTCTAAACTGGGAGTAATAAACCATAGAATCATAGAGACTTTAGAAATAGTAAAATCTACTATCCCATTAAAGAACACTGAGCACCAGAAATTGATGCTTTCAAACTGTGGTGCTAGAGAAGACTCTTGAGTCCCTTGGACTGCAAAGAGATCAAACCAGTAAGTCCTAAAGGAAATCAGTCCTGAATATTCACTGGAAGGACTGATGCTGAAGCTGAAGATCCAATACTTCGGCCACCTGATGCACAGAGCTGACTCAACATAAAAGATCCTGATGCCAGGAAAGAGTGAGGGTAAGAGGAGAAGGGGGAAACAGAGGATGAGATGGTTGGATAGCACCACTGATTCAATGGACATGAGTTTGAGCAAGTTCCAGGAGATGGTGAAGGACAGGGAAGCCTGGCGTGCTGCAGTCCATTGGGTCACAAATAGCTGGACATGACTGAGTGACCGAGCAACAACATCCCATTAAATAATTTTATCATAACTCCAAGGAAAAACCATTTAGTTATACTTTAACCCTCCCTTTTAGAAACAGTTTTTGAAATAAGTCCACCTCATAGTTCCAAAATGGGTTTTTAGTTCAGTTTCATTATTTTTAAAATGTTTTACCAAGATCTAGCTTTCTATAAAATATACCCAATAGTTCAGGCAGAAGCTTTCCAGGCCTCTAAGGGCTAAAGAATCTACAGAACTGTTCATCTGAGGTTTAATTTAACTGTTCATAGAAATGACTCCTGTCCATAGTCAATTTTAACCCTTCTGAATCTTGGAACTACACCATCCATCAGCACAGAGTCCTTTTCAGAACACTGCAGTCCAAATGCCAAAAGGAACTTTTTCAAGTTTCAAGCTTTACTTGTATCTTGTGAGATGATAAAGTCTATCATCACCATCATCCTTATCCTCATCTCATTTCCAGAAATGGATGATTTATCACATGTCAATCTGCATAGTCCCATAAGGCCAAAACCTTCTACAAATATCTACCCACTCCCAAGACTCTTCTTTGTCTACTTGCTTCTCTCTTTCCTACTTTTCGCATTTTGTCTTTGTCTCTGCTGTAAAGGAAGGTGGGGGAGCACAGAAGACCCTCCAAGAGGTCATGGGGGGTTAATATGAAGAAAAGCTATGAAAATTCACCTGAATCATCTTTGACTCATCATTTAATAATAGCTAATATTTACACAATTCACTCCATCCTATGCCTAAAATGTGCCTCAGCCACGTCTTCTATAGGAAGGGCTCCATTATTCTGACATCCCACCGGCACTAACTAAGTTATCATGTGGGCTCGCAACCAATTAATTCAGGATATGCTAGCAAAAGCAGCTCTAAATTGTGCTCCTTCTGGATTTATTTCTTCTCTGAGGATCCAAAAGACACTGCAGTATGTTCTACTATCTCCAGTTTATAATGAGTGGTGAGCCATGAAAACTGCAAGGACCCATCGGCTATGCCAATGCGTAGATGCGTTATGTTGCCTCTGATTTCTATTACACTTTAGAGATAATAAATTATGGAAATGTTTGGTAAGAAATTAGTTCAAGAAGTAATTAAAGAATAAGACCTGTAGGGCAGGCTGTTTTGAGAACACCAGGAAAGAAGTGTGACTTCCATTTCTATTACTAAACAGACCAGACCCAGACACTGAATTAATGGGATTCTGATGTGCTAGTCCCATTCAATTCCTGGAAGAAGCAAAGAAAAAACCACCTCTGGAAGAAAATAATACCATCCAAAATCTTAAATTATTTCTATAAATGTTTTCAAATGAAATGTCCAATACCAGTATACATACGCACACACAACTTATGAGGAGGCAATTTAATATAAACAAGGTTAGAATCACCAGGCAGCCATTAAAATAAATCTGTTTACTTTCTTTTGGAATGAAAAGGACTAGATTATGCCCCCCTCAAAAAAAAATCCGCAGAAAGCTAGAATCTATTAAAAATACAGAGATGATGTGAAAAAGAACCAAATAGAAATTCTGTAACTGAAAAATACAGTAACTCGGTGAATGAATTTAGCAGCCTGAGTTTGGCAGGCAAGAAGAGATTTAGTGAACTTACAGATGAGCCATGAAAATACAGCATCTGGTCCCATCATTTCATCTCAAATAGGGGAAAAAGTGGAAAAACGGTGACAGATTTCATTTTCTTGGACTCTAAAATCACTGCAAATGATGACTGCGGCCATGAAATTAAAAGATGCTTCCTCCTTAGAAGAAAAGCTATGACAAACCTAGACAGCATATTAAAAAGCAGAGACGTCACTTTGCCAACAAAGGTCCATATAGTCAAAACTATGGTTTTTCCAGTAGTCATGTATGGGTGTAAGAGTTGGACCATAAAGAAGGCCAAGCATCAAAGAATTGATGCTTTCTTCTACCTGTGGTGTTGGAGAAGACTGTTGAGAGTCACTTGAACAGCAAGGAGACCAAACCATGTAATCCTAAAGGAAATCAACCCTGAATATTCATTGGAAGGTGCTGAAGCTCCAATATTTGGCCACCTGATGTGAAGAGCTGACTTGTTGGAAAAGGCCTTGATGCTGGGAAAGATTGAGGGTAGGAGGAGAAGGGGATGACAGAGGATGAGATAGTTGGATGGCATCAGCAACTCAGTGATCATGAGTTTGGGCAAGCTTCAGGAGATGGTGAAGGACAGAGAAGCCTGGAATGCTGCAGCCCATGGGGTTGCACAGAGTCAGACACAACTTAGCAACTGGACAACAACAAAATGAAAATATCCCTAAAGAACCATGAAGAGATGAAAGGAGAGTGGCAAAAATATGAGAGGTCAGAAGTATAGAATATACTGAGAAAGTCTAATGGATATGCACAATTCCAAAATAGAATTCTAGTGGAAGGTATACTTAAATAGATAGTAGCTGAGAATTTTTCAAGTCACCAGTCCAAAAATTCAAGAACACTCCAAACCCAGAGTGGGGGTGTAGGCACATCATGATACAACTGCAGAAAATCAAATAGTAGTTTGTTAGATTTAATAGTAAGAAGGAAAAAAAAAAGCTTACTTTCCAAGGAGCAATAATTAGACAAAGGCAACAGCTTTTGTCTAGTGGTAAAGAACCTGCCTGCCAATGCAGAAGATGTAAGAGACGGGGGTTTGATCTCTGGGTCAGGAAGATCCCTTGGAGGCAGGCGTGGCAACCCACTCCATATTCCTGCTTGGAAAGTATACTTAAATATGTAAGTATGTCCCCTCTGGGTCGTCACGGAGCGCCGAGCAGAACTCCCTGTGCTGCACAGCAGCTCCCCACCAGCTGCTTTACACACAGAAGCACATATATGTCAGTGCTACTGCCCCAGTCCGCCTCCCACTCCCCTTCCCCCTGCTGTGTCCATATGTCCGCTCTCTACTTCTGTCTCTATTTTTGCCTTACAAATAGTCATCTGTACCCTTTTTAAAATATTCCGTATGTATGTGTTAATGTACATATCTGTTTTTCTGACTGACTTTTCTCTGATTTTCTGGTCACTACAAATGACCCAGTTTCATTCCTTTTAGTGGCCAAGTACTATTCTATTGTGTATATGCACCACATCTTCTTTATCCAGTCCACTGTTGATGGACATTTAGGTTGCTTTCATGTCCTGGCTATTGTAAATAGAGCTGCAACGAACACTGTGGTGCATGTATCTCTTTGAATTATAGTTTCCTCAGAGTATATGCCCAGTGGTGGGGTTGCTGGGTCGTATGGTACTTCTACTTTTAGTTTTTAAGGCGCCTCCATAGTGTTCCCCATAGTAGCTGCATCAGTTTACATTCCCACTGCCAGTGCAAGAGGGTTCTCTTTTTCCCATATCTAGAGGGGATAATTTACTTTTTGATTATGACTCTTATGCACTTATTGGGAAAAAAGCTAAAAGCTAAACATCTTCCTGGTTATTGCACACATTAAAAAGGAGAAGAGCATATAATGAATGATCTTAGGCCAATAAACTTGAAGGTTGGATTTAAATTCATATTTCTATCTTACCCAAAGTGACACAAAGTGAAAAATAAAATATGAATAGTTTGATAACTATTACAGAACTCGATAGTCAGAAAAGACCCTAATGCTGGGAAAGACTGAAAGCAGGAGAAGGGGACGACAGAGGATGAGATGGTTGGATGGCATCTCTGACTCAAGGGGCAGGAGTTTGAGCAAGCTCTGGGAGTTGGTGATGGACAGGGAAGCCTGGGTTCTGCAGTCCATGGGGTCGCAAAGAGTCAGACACGACTGAGCGACTGGACTGGAAGAACCCAAACCTGAACTAAAACCCATCTCACAAAGACAGCGTTAGGCCCAGACAACTGTGCTGGTGAATTCTACCACACAATGAAGACAGAAGAATCTGAGTAGGATTTTCAGTGAGAATCTTATGACTGCTGGAACAAATTCTGGCAGAGAAAAGGGAAAAAAAAAAAAAGAAAATCTCTCCCAATTCTCAATTTGTTATATGAGTTGCCTTACACACGAACCTGACAAGAACATAACAGAAAGCAGTTGTAGGCTAATTGCACGTGGAAACATGGATGTTAATCTAATGGCTTAGATTAACCTCAGAAACCAAATACCAAACAGATACCTTATGGGTAGATAGACAGGCATACAGATAAACTGCATGTGTGTGTGCACAGTCTATGAAAAGGATGAGACATTATGACCAATGCAACGTGTTTCATGTCTTATGCCTTTCACCAGGCTAATAAAGAATAAACAATACAAGCATCTCAGTAGATGCTGGGAAAGAAAAGACAGAAGCCAACCTCAAACTTAATAAATATAAAAGTTCTAGAAAAACTTGATCTAGGAAGGGATTTATAGTTAAGGATGAAATGTTGAACACTATTCATCTGAGATTACAAATGGGATAAAAATATTCGCCATTAGCTCTGCTGTTTCACAGACTACACAAGGTCTCAGCTAGTGCAGTAAAGCAAGAGCCATAAGTAAAAACTTAGAAGGATTAAAAAGGAAAGAATAAAACTGCTGTTGCTCATAGACAAAATGATACATGCAGAACGTTCCAAAGAATGTACTGAGAGATGATTAAAATTAACCAGAAAGCTTAGCCAGGCCTCTGACTATTAAGTTCTGAATTTCTCAGCTACTGTTGTAGCTCAGCCTGCCATAACAAAATGCCGTAGACTGGGTAGCTTAAATGAAAGATAATTATTCCTCACAGTGCTAGAGGCTGGAAGTCTAAGATAAGGGTGCCAATCCATCTGGGTTCTGGCAAGAGCCCTCCTCCTGGTCTGCAGCCGGCCACCTGCTGACTGTGTCCTCATGTGAGGAAGAGAAGTACACAAAGCCCATCATGGGGCCTCTACCTCATCCACACCCCATCACCTCCTAAAGGCCCTGTGTCCTGTTACATTGGGAGTTAGAGCTTCAACCTGTGAATTTTGGAAGGACACAATCCATAACAGCCACACAGAAAACGAAAAAGATTAAAGTTGGCTTAGATTAACCTCAGAAACCAAATACCAAAAAATAAGAAAATTTATGGAAGTTTCTAGGTAGAAAACGGTAAAATGTTACTAAGAACCATTACTGAGGAATTAAATAAATGGAGATAAGAGTGACTCAATTTTATAAAGACTCAAGTCTTCTCAGATTTACCTATAAATTCAGTGCTACTCACATCAAAATTCCTGTAATTTTTGTTGGTGGTAATGGGTTTCTTTTTTTTTTCTTTTTTTGTAAAGATTTAAAAGTTAATTCTAAAATGCTTATGGAAATGTAGCCTGAGACTATTAAAAAAAAAAAAAGACAGAAGCACAGGAGGGCTTACTCTAAAGGATACTGACTTGTTATAGGGCTACAAAAGCTAAGACAGCATGATGTTGGAAAAAGGATAGACAGACTGATGAAATAAGACAGAAAGCCCAGAAACAGATCCAGGCATATGTGAATGCTTGATATAAGATAAAACTGACACCCAAGAACTATGGGGAAAGGAAAATCTTTCCAATAAATCATTCTGGAAAAATTGGATATCCATGTAGAAAACCCATCAACTATATCCCACCTCACACCATTTACAAAAGTCAATTCCAGGTGGATTATAGTTCAAAGTCTGAAGTGCAGCTTTAGAAGGGAATATAGGAAAATATTGTCATGGTCATGCTATAGGGAAAGACTTTTTAAATATGATACAAAAGCATTATTATAAAAAAGATGGATAAACTAGACTACATTCAAATTAATTTTGTTTATGAAAAACACCATTAAGAGAGTAAGAATGAAAAATGCAAGATACAGAGTGGGAGAAGGTGTTTGCCACATTATGAACAATGAAGGGCCAGTATCCATAAGACAGTATTATTTAAGAAAAAGAAAAAAATGTATAAGCCACTTAGAGAAAGTCAACAGCCCAGTAGAAACTATAAAACCATTTGAATATGCACTTTGTAGAAAATTGGTTTTGGACTGGCCAATAATCTTTAGTCATCAGGGAAACATAGTTTAAACACAATGAAATACCACTGTATACCCACAATAGCCAAAATGTTAAATGACTGACAATATCAAGTGTCTGCAAGAATGTAGAACAGAAACACAAAAGAAGACATACTGCGTGACTGTGTTCAAATCAAGTTCACAAACAGGCAAAACTCAATTATAGTGTTTAGAGATACATTTATTTAGGAAGTAAAATTATAAAGGAAAGCTAAGATTCCATCACCATAAAAATCAGCCCAGTGGTTATCTTTGTGGAGGAGGCAAGAAGGAGCCTGTGAAGAGGAGTGTGGGCTGGGAGGGTAGAAGGGCTGGCAGTGTTCTGTTCCTTGTCACGGTGGTGGCAAAACACGTTTGCTTTATATTAATTCTATAAGCTATATAAGTATATATAGTGTGTATATGTGTGTGTGTGTGTGTATAAACACTTTTCTGCATATGTTATATTTCACAGTTATTGTTAGTCGTTAAGTCGTGTCTGACTCTTTGGGACCCCATGGACTACAGCCCACCAGGCTCCTCTGTCCATGGGATTCTCCAGACAAGGATACTGGAGTGGATTGCCATTCCCTTCTCCAGGGATCTTCCCAACTCAGGGGTTGAACCCGAGTCTCCTGCATTGCAGGTGGATTCTTTACCATCTGAGTCACCAGGGAAGCCCATATTTCAACGGTAAAAAAAGGGCTATATATAAATCAGATACATGAAAAATTTTGAGTTAAGGAGAAAAGGCAGGAAGAGATTGACTCTAATGTATGGTCTAACTGCTGGCTGGATATTCAGCTATTCCAGAATAAGTTTAAACAGAAAAGAACAGTTGTCGCATATAATCTTCACAGACACTTTGCTCCTGAAACAGAGCAGGGTTATATGTTCCACCCCGCCCCCCTCAACCACATATCCTCAGCCTGCCTTTTGTCTGTGAAGAAAACTTTAGCCAAAGAATAAGTTTAATCAGAGAAATGAGAAAATACCAAAACAAAGGAAAACAGTCAAACAGGTCAAAACAATAATAGTTTAGTCTGTAAACAGTCAGGAGCCTTTAGTTCCTCCAGTGCTATAGATAAAATTCTGTGAGCTGTCTTACAGATATTGAAACCCTCACCAGGGGGAAGAAGTTAACTACACGATGACCGGACTGTAGCCATGACATAAGCTGCCACAGTTCCAAGAACTGGCCTCAAGGAAATGGAAACAAACTGACCCTGGAACTGAAGATTAATGGTACTTAAGACAATCGAGATGACACTGATCAGACCACCCATGACCAGCGTCAACACGACTGCCAGAGCTAACTGTGCTGTTTCTGCATGTAGCCCCCTCCCTCTGTCTGTAAAAGCTGTTGTCCACTGCTCGTCATTGAGGGTTGCAGGGGGCGGGGAGTCAGCCTTTGGATAGGAGCCCGCCCCCAGGTTGCCAGCCTCCAAAATAAAGCAAACTTTCCTTTCCACCAGCCTGGCCTCTTTATTGGCTTTTGAGCAGCGAGCAGCCAGACCCTACATTCAGTTACATTACTGCATCTGAGTCCATTCTCCTCTCGGCCACCCTCCCAGACTTGAAGGGACCACACTGGCCTAGAAGATCATCATTTCAGGAGCTGAGCAGGAAAAACCAGCACTGACGCTGCTTCATTTTTCATGATCCTTGATGATACCACTTATGGTGATCTCATTATGGGCAAGTTATACGAAGCACTTCACAGGTTTTATCTCAGTGAAATCCCACAGCCATCGTCTAGTATCGTCCCAGTGTTCAGATGTAGAAACTGAAGCTTAAGATTGCTCTGGGACTTTTCCCAGGACTCCCAGATTATACATGGAGAGTTAGGGCCACCCAGACTGTCTGACTCTGGAGCCCACACTTACCTTTACACTAAAATTGGTGGTTCAGGAAACCACCTGGAACCTACTTGTCCTGGAACTTCAGGAAAAGTACCAGTATTCGGTGATTTCTGTGCTGGGGGCTTTGTGTAGGTTACTTTATCCACTTATCACAACCACCCTGCCAAAGAGACAGTGCTGCCCTGGTCCCCTTGGCAACAACAATTATGGACTGAATATTTGCCTGGAAGATACAACTGCATTTGAGGAAGAGGAGTGGATCACCGTTACTCAGCCCTGGACCACTTGGGATCAGTGAGGACTCCCAAGGGCTCCATTCAAGACCTTCAGTTTTGAGTTTTCTTTAGAGATAGGGGGTTTTCACCAAGGGTCTGTAATTAGCCCTTGGATTTCAAAACATTTAGAAAACTGTTGAGAGGGTCAAGCAGAAAATAGGACAGGTGTAGCAGACATGGGACTTGGTAACTGCCAGTCTCATCCAGAAAGCACAGCTGTAGGTGTTGTGTCGACCAGTTAGCCAAGGCAACTTCTCCGCCATGTGGTGTGTGGACTCAAGGGTGATATGGACTAGACTTCAGGCTTCTGGCAGTCATCTTGCTCCTCATTTGGAAAAGCAATGCAGGAGAAGCCTCCAGAGGAAAGGGAGACAAAAGATAAACCGAGGAGAGGAATTCTCACAGCAACTGAGAATGCATGTGACTGCACTCTGAGCAAGTCGGCAGTGCAGTGTCAACCCTACCTGGGGTCAAATCCATTTCCCTCCCTTATCCCATTGTGATGTAGTTGACTTGGTGTCAATTCTGTCTCACCTCCCATGCCCACAGACAATTACATGCCCTCCGAGAGCCACCCCCATGGTGTAGGATTAGCCAATCAATTTTAATGCATCTTTAAGAGATTTTTCCAAGTGTGCAAGTCAGTGCATAAGATGATAGATCACGTAATAATTAAAGCATTAAAAGAGCCCAATTGAGGATTCTCTTTCCGCTAGCAGATATCTTTAGGTCAAGAAGGGCTATAAAAACCGGCAGATCATTTTCATTCCTTTAAGACAGGCAAAAAAAATGACTTAGAATGTAATTAGATGTTCTTAGCAAATTTCCTCTGCTAGCGCTCCATACCATATTCCAGTGAGGCTCCAAAAAAAATAGTACAGAACTGTGGACATTTTGAGCTGCAAGCTGATGGGGTGGTATTGTTTTGGAGAAATGAAAGCCCATGATATTGCAAGAGTCATTTTTTTAATTAGAAATGATAAGCCAGAGTCACGGAGAGCTATGGGAAAGGGGAGCATTCTACCAGGCAGAATGCCAGTCTGGGCTGCTCAGGGCTCCTCTCAGAACTCTGCCCCCTCTCTTATCTCTCTGTGACTCCTGCAAATTCCAGAGTTATCAATTTGAACAAGGAATATGTGCAATGAAGTGCATCAGCATTTATCTGTGACACCCCTATCAAGAACTTGCTTTATTACTCTCTTTTTAAGGGTCTCTTATCTATTGGGGCAGTTCATTGGGTTTTTTTTTTCCTTTAAGTTTGAAGATATTGTTTATGGTTAATTTTTATTTCTTTAATCTTTCAAAAGAATGATACTTAATGGAAATGAAAAGTCGTGTAAGAGTTTAACAGAAAATTATTTTCAGTAAAGCCTAAGAACTCCTCTCATTATGGATGAGGTTTCATGATACTGCAGTTAAAAATATACCTTCTTTATACAGACTATTTTAACTGTTGACTGTGACTCTTAAAATGCACGTCTATACCCTCAATCAGGGTTCCCATGGTGGCTCAGCGATAAAGAATCCACCTGCCAATGTAGCCTGAGCCAGGAAGATCCCCTGGAGAAGGAAATGGCAACTCACTCCAGTATTCTTGCCTGGGAAATCCCATGGACAGCGGAGCTTGGCAGATGGTGGTCCATGGGGACACAAAGGAATCAGACATGACTTAGCAACTAAAATTACAGCAACATACCCTCAAACTCACCCAAGGTCATAAAAAAAGAACGAACATATTAAAATAGTAAATCTGTTAAGATTGCAATCCTTTTAATGGGCCATCAGGTCATGTTCCTTCCCCATACTTTGTAAAGCCAGCCAGCCAGGCCTAATCACAGTGGGTCGTATAGGCCATAGCCAGTGACTTAGGATAAAATCCAGCCTCATGGGCCCAACTCTCCCCCATACGCTTGCTTCCAGCTTTCCTGCTTCCTTGCTCTTACGAGGTTCTATCACAGAAGCTCCCACCTCAGGGCCCTGGCATTTTTTGGCCCCCATGCCTGGAATTCTTTTTTTTCCTTCTTCCATTCAGTATTCAACTCAAACGTCCACCCACTCAGAAAGGCCTTCCTCAAGTGCCCAATCTCAAGCAGAGCCCCATTTCCTCCTTAAACTTGCCTCATTTTTCTTCACAGTGCTCAGCGTCACCTGTCATCATATTATAGACTCATTGGTTTGTCTGTATCTTCCACTAGCAAGCAAGTGTCTGAGGACAGGGCCATTGTCTTTGGCATTTAGAACAGCCCCTGGCATCTCATGGGTGCTCAGAAACACTGAGTGAATGCATGAGCGACTATAGTTCTGTAGCATCTAGACCTTTCTCTGGACCAGGTACTATGCTAAGTGCATCACCTGTATCGTCTTCAATCCTTAGAACAATTCTGTGACATAGATGCTGTTTTCCTGTTTTGTAGATGATGGAACTGAGGCCCAGATAGGCAATTTGATAAAGATAACACATAAGTCAGAGGCCTAACTTGAGTTAGCACAGCTGCTTAAATACTAAATCAACTCTGTAGACATTCCCAGGGCTCCCCTTGCCCCCTGACCAGCTTCCCTGTGTTTCCAGAGCCTGGGCCCTGGGCTGCTGTCTCAGAGCCATGTTGACCAACAGGATGAGAATGTGAGCTACACATGTCCTTTGACATTTTCCAGAAGCTAGATTAAGGACTGCTGCTGCTGCTGCTGCTGCTAAGTTGCTTCAGTCGTGTCCAACTCTGTGCGACCCCATAGACGGCAGCCCACCAGGCTCCCCCGTCCCTGGGATTCTCCAGGGAAGAACACTGGAGTGGGTTGCCATTTCCTTCTCCAGTGCACGCATGCATGCTAAGTCACTTCAGTCGTGTCCAACTCTGTGCAATCCTATGGACAGCAGCCCACCAGGCTCCTCCATCCACAGGATTCTCCAGGCAAGAATACTGTAGTGGGGTGCCATTTCCTTCTCTGAGATTAAGGACAAATTAGTGTTAATACATTTACCCCATATATCCAAATATTCTCATTTCACTATCTTAATAATATAAAAAATCATAATATAAAAATTACATAAGCATAAAAAAAAATGTGGTGCTTTATGTCCTTTGTTTAGAGTCAGTCTCTGAAGGCCAGTAGATACCTGTTTCCCCAGCCTCCATTCAGACAAGCCACGTCTGTCAGGGCTTGCTACCCACGTGTGCCTGCTGGCTGCCACCACGTTGGACACTGCAGTGTTGAGAAGGGGCTGATCTCTGCAGTTAGGCGGGTCTGGGTCCAGTCCCACTTACTGTGTGACCTCGTTCCAGCTGTAAACTGGGGCTCTGATATCCACCCCACGGGACTTATGGGAAGATTAAAGGAGTTTTCCACACGTAGGCCTGCACACCCCTGAGCACAGCAGCTGGCCAACTGACACCCTGGATGGATGGGTTTCCCTCCCACCTAGGAAAGAGCAGCCTTGGGGCCCCTCACCTCACTCCAGTTGAGCCTCCTGAGCCTCTGTCCCCACTGTCTGCCAGGGTGGGGAGGTCTGCAGTGGGAGGGACATAGTCGGGGAGAAAGGCCCCAGGCCGAGGCCTCGTCTCCTGGACCATCCCGCTGAGCTCTGGAGTAGAGCTGAGCCTTCTAGCCCTCGTGTAAGGGGCCCTGCATATGCCCTCCCACCCTCAGGGGCTCTTGTCCTAGACTAAATGGCCCTTAAATCCCCAAAGTGAGTGATCAGCTCTATCAGAGGCGCAGAAAGCTTCCATCTCTCTACTGAGAAAAATCAGAGACTACATTTTTGGGCTGGAAGGGACTTTAAAGAACATATAATTCAACCTGTTGTTTTACAAAGGAAGAGACCGTGGCCTGGAGATCGGCTGTCAGCTGCCCGGGTGCACACAGTGACGCACAGGATTACAAGCCGACCCTCTGTACTTACAGTCCATCTGAACATACACAGCGGAGGAGCCACACAGATGCGCCCGTGCGGGCGGCCGGTGCCCTGTCTGGGCCGCGTCATCTTTGTCATTTCATCGTCTGCATTCTGCTCTGAGCACTAGATCCTCAGGAGGCGCGGGGTAGTGGACAACAGCCTCTGTTCCCTACACCCTGCAGTGGTGTCTTCGTCAAGGGTTTGAACCCTTGCTCTTTGGGTGCCATACACAGCTTGCAAGCAATGCACTTCTTTGTGAGTAACAGGTAAACCATAACCTATTTGACCATCAGTTTCTCAGCAATACAACATTAAACACATCATCTCTGTTTTTGGTGAGAGGCTCTGCTTCAGGTTATAGACTTTTATCCATTTGCCTAAGGATTTTTTTTTCTTTTTCTGGATTGTAATCTCAGCTCACACACAAGGCAAAGGCAACAGAGTTCTGTCAACCTCAGTACCTTTTAAAGGGTGGAAAGGAAAAAAAATAATAATAACCCCATTAGTCTGTTAAATGTGCTGAACCCCGACAGAGTCTCACTGTGACAATTCTTGAGTGTTTGTCTGTAATCCCTCAGCAAATACACCTTTTATTCAACTATGGAGTCGTAGACACTCCAGACGCAAGTGCCACTAATTAAATAACACACTCAGCAAACCCTCAGAGCCATTCATTACCCAAGGTGTCCTGCTCCATGCTCGGCTGGAAAATTCTCTTCTAACGGGAGCGCACAACTAGAGTGGAGGAGAGTGCTGAAGGAAGGTGACCCTCAAAAGCACGATAAGAAGCAGTCCCTGCCAGACAGAGTAAATGAAACAGCACGCAGGCCTCCTAGCCTCGCCTCTGCCCCTCAGAGGGTTTCAAGGGAGGGAATGTGTTTCACATTGTAGGGACTTTCTTTCTCAAAATTAGTTTCTTTCATGAAAGATGGAAGTAAATATAAAGTAATCCTTTTTCATTTCAACTTGAGTCTTGGGGAAAGGTAATATCAAGCTGCAGATTTAGAGACAAATAAAGAAGCCAGTTCTTCATAAACTCTGTCTGGATGAGAAAGCCTTTTAGGGAGAGCCTTTTCAAGGCACAGATACAAGGAGGTGATGTCAATGGACCAAAGAAGGGAGAGAAAAGCCTTACTACCTTCAAGCGGGACATGAGAACCTGCCCAGAGAGCAGCAAGCGTTGCCTAGGGCTGGGTTCACCAAGCCTGGAAGTGGGTGTAGTCACGTTTGCCAGGACAGGATGGGATCAAAGTGGTGACCAGCCGTGCGGGGCTGCACAGTCACTCACAGCCACGAGCGCTGGCATTGTGTTTCTTGCATAGTCACTATCCTTGGCGTTTGACTTATCCCTTCAGAGAGCAAAGTGACAATGCTGAGCCTGTGGCCACTCAGCCTGGGGATGGGCCTGGCCTCGCCGCAGGGCAGAGAGAGGTCTGCGCCTCCCCTCCTGAGGGGGCTGGCCACATGGTGCCCGGGCTGCTTTCTGTACCCACTTCGAGATGACAAACACACAGGACTGGGAAACAGACCTCCCCGTACCTTGTTTAAAGGGAAGTTAATTAACACCCTCTAGTAGTTGGAAGCTGTTATTAATCCGCAGAGGGACAATTTTGAGTGAGAAAACATGCTGGAATCACCCTGCTCTCTCGAGTCCGTCCCCACATCTCTGGGTTTCCGGCGCCTGCACTTGGGTGGAGTAACCCCTTCCTGCCTCCAGGCAGAAGGACAATTGCATCACCTCGGTTACTAATCAGAGCTGCTCTCTGATCCTTGTCCCTTCTCCCCCAGCTTCTTTACCTACACGCTGTAAGAGATTGCCACCAGCGGCTCTTGTGGTCCAATTTCTCAGACCAAGTTTATTAAGAAAAAATCTGAGAAGCAGGGGTCAGGGTGCCTTCTCTTAGAAAGTTGCTCACCTTGTTTTCAGTGTGAGTGGGATGACTGTCCATGCCTGTCTGCCCCGTACACAGGCCTGCTACAAACCAAGAGCTACTTTTATAACAGAGAACTGTCACAGAGGAATTTTATGTTAGTGTCTCATGGCTTTGTTTTGTGCGTGAGTGTAGTTATTTTGTTGTTGTTGTTTTTTATTGCAAGATATTTGCTTTACAATATTGTGCTGGTTTCTGCCATACATCAACATGAATCCGCCACAGGTATATATGTCCCCTGCCTCTTAAACCTCCCTCCCATTTCCCACCCCATCCCACCCCTCTAGGGAGTCACAGAGCTCCGGGTTGAGCTCCCTGTGTCACAGAGCAGCATTCCCACTGGCGATCTGTGTTGCACAGGATAAAGAACGCTTCCACGCTGCTCTCTCCACTCGTCCCAGCCTCTCCTTCCCCACTGTGTCTGCAAGTCTGTCCTCTATGTCTGTCTCTCCACTGCTGCCCTGCAATTAGGCTCATCAGGACTATTTTTCTAGATTCCACACACGTGTTAATATACAATATTTGTCTTTGTTTTAAAACCATTTCTGCGTCAGCTTTGGGAAGGAAGGAAAATGAGTTTGTTCATTCACTCTTTGAGGCAAGAGGCATTACTTTTGATGGACAATACTTGCCCTGCACATGTGGCTCTGCTAAGAAAGCAGAGGACAGACAACCAGAGTAGAGGCTGAGTATTTGCCACGGAAGCCTCCTGAAACCTGTCTCCAGTACCTACATGGCTTTGGGGCTTTCAGAGCATTCTATTGGGAGCACACTTTGGAACTGGCCTGAAGGCTTCATGCCCAGTAATTCCCCACCAGAGAACTAGGCCACACTCTAGATAGTTAGATCAGAGTCTCTGAGGGTGGAGGGGAGGCCTGGCTGTGTTTAGACCTCCCTAGGGCATTCCCACAGAGCAGCACAGGATAGAAACAGTATCCTAAAGAAAGATGACAGCGGATTGCATGTTTATGGTCCCAAGTGTTCCCTTCACACTCTACCCAGTTAGAACGAAATTAAAAGGCTCTTGCTCCTTGGAAGAAAAGCTATGACAAACTTACACCACATATTATTGTAAAGTAATTAGCCTCTAATTTAAAAAAAAACAAAAACAAAAAAAACCCAGAGACATCATCTTGCCTAAAAAGGTCCATAGAGTCAAAGCCAAAATGGCAACCCACTCCAGTATTCTTGCCTGGAGAATCCCATGGACAAAGGAGCCTGGCAGGCAACAGTCCATGGGGTCACAAGAGTAGGACATGACTTAGCAACTAAACCTAAATCACCACGGTTTTTCCAGTAGTCATGTATGGATATAAGGGTTGGACCATAAAGAAGGCTGAGTGCCGAAGAATTGATGGTTTCAAACTGTGGTGCTGGAGAAGACTCTTGAGAGTCCCGTGGATAGCACAGAGATCAAACTGGTCAATCCTAAAGGAGATCAACCCTGAATATTCATTGGAAGGACTGAAGCTGAAGGTTCAATACTTTGGCCACCTGATGTGAAGAGCCAACTCACTGGAAAAGACCCTGATGCTGGGAAAGACTGAAGGCAGGAGAAGGGGACGACAGAGGACGAGATGGTTGGATGGCATCACCGACTCAATGCACATGAGTTTGAGCAAACTCCAGGAGATGGTGAAGGACAGGGAGGCCTGCCTTGCTGCAGTTCACCGGGTCACAAAGAGTATGACACAACTTAGTGACTGAACAGCGAACAAAGACAACCAGTTAGGTCACCTGGGGGCAGCTCCCATCCAGGTTCCTCTCTAGAAAGAGAGTGATCTGTTCTCTTAGTTTCAAAGCAGAAGGCCCGTCTCCCTTGGCCCTCTAGGATGCAGGAGGGATGGGGTCAAGAGGAGGAGCCTCCTTTACTGACACAGTAAGACGAGGTTGACTTGAACACACACACAGAGGTTGGATCTGTTTAAAACAAAGGATTCTGCCCTTTTTTTGTGTGTGTGAAGAGAGACTTTATGGAGCCTGGTGACTCCCACATATTAAGGGGAAGTCGGGAGTGATTCATTCAGACCCCAGCTGGGATCCCTTGACCCCCTGCACTCACCCTGCACTCACTCAGTCACGACAACAAACTGAAGATGGATTCTAGAGACTCTCCTGAAGCTTTTAGGGAGAGATGGGTGAAGAGCCCACAGCAGGTCTTAACTCAGAACCTAACTGAGGGCTTCCCTGGTAGCTTGGTGGTGAAGAATCCGCCTGCCAATGCAGGAGACTTGGCTTCGATCCCTTATCTGGGAAGATTTCACACACCATATAGCAGCTAAGCCCATGCACCACAGCTACTGAGCCTGTGTTCTAAAGCCTGTGCTTCACAGCAAGAGAAGCCACAGCAACGAGAAGCCCACGAACCACAAGTAAAGAAAAACCCTTGCAGCAACGAAGACCCAGCAAAGCCAAAAATAAATAAATAAATAAAATTATATATATATAAACTTATTTAAATTTTCTCCATCAGACTAGTTTACTTCCCTTCCTAATTCAAAGGTCCCCTCCCCAAAGATCTCTTCTACCAGCCAGGGCCACGGGGCCTCCCTTCTGCTGTCACTCCCTGCTTTGCAAAACCAAGCCCTGCTCTGACCTTGGTGATGTCACCGCTTCCTCCTCCTCGTGGGGGAGGGGATATTCTCAGCTCATCTGCCCTGTGCTTCTTAGGAACACAGAAATATTTGAAAGGCACGTGTTCAGCGGGGAGATCAGTCAAACTTCAGACATTCTGGGCTCCTGTTCTCGGAAACTCCAGAAGCCCCCGTTTTCTGGACTGCTCACCTGGCACCTGATGACCTCCTGTCTTGCCTCCCCCCCGGGTGAGGTGGTTCCCCAAAGGAGCCGGGAGCACTCTGAGGATCTCATTATTCACATCTGCACCCTCCTGAGAACCTCCCTCGCGCTTCAGTATACACCTTTGTTGATATGCCCATATAAACACGGAAAATACTACCGTCTAAAGGTGAGATCAAAAGGGAAGTGGAGACACACAGGGTGCTGATGTGTGAGGTCCGACCAGAGGATGGCGCGGGGCGAGTACGTCGCCCGCACGCACCCTCTTCGACAATGAGGCTGACTCTCCCTGTGTATCTGAGCGCTGACTTCCACTTGCTTTGGCGTTTCCTGGGTCCCTGCTGCCTGGTGGCCCTGACCGGCAGCTCCATCCAGAGCATGCACAGCGGTGAGGACGACCGAGGCTCACAGCGGCGGGCCCATCCGACGTGCCAGCACGGCGCTGAGCCCCTGTGTGTGTTCCCCCTCATTCCTCCCCATCACCCCACCACGCACGCGTCATGCCGCCTGGAGACACACAGCCAGGAAATGACACGCCCCACGTCTCAAAGTTCAGCCTGTTCACTCGCTGTCTCTGGCATGAGAAGTGGACCCTGTGCCCCACGAGCTTCCGGACGAGTAGGAGACAAGGAGCTGCTGAAGACAGAGCCTCAGCGGCCAGGCGGACTGTGTGAGTGCCACGTTTGTGAACAGGATACGTGCAGGAGGCGTCGGAAGTGCACGGACAGGAAGCCTGCTCGGGAAGGGACACGGGCATCCAGGGAGGGGCAGCAGTCCCAGGGCTGGCGCTGGGAAGGGCGGGCGAAGGAAATAACCCGGGGCCGCGCTGTTCCAGAGACCAAAAATAAAACCGAGGGAAACTTCTAGGACATAAATTTTCCCTGGACAGGCGAGGCGGAGGAAGAGAAAGGGTACATCCATTTCCAGGCCTGCACAGGTGCCTCTGACTCTAAGTCAGTAATTGTTCAAAGACCAGGGTGATGATGAATGACTGGGAGATGACCCATGTGTCCCGGGGAGATGGGCGGTGCTGGGAACCACTGGGGAGGATCCAAGTGTCAGACGACAGGGAGACAGGCCCCCTTCTGCGGGGTCAGGAAGAGTGCAATACCCGCCTCACTCACAGACATCGGGACCTGGGGAGGCAGTGAGTGTACCCTGAGCTAAAACATGAAGGCTGAAGCGGAAGTGACTGTGCTGCTGTGTTCTGGATCCCAGAAGGGAGCCGATGTAATTCCAAAGGAAGGCCCTGCCTGCCCTTTGCTTTCTGCCTCTCTCACGAACTTGCAGAAAATGTATAGCGCTGGACCCACTAACAACTCACTCCATGAGGCTGAAGTGGGTGCTGGTGTGTCATTTCCGGTGGGTTGAATGGGCCTGTATTGAGCATATCCTTGAAGTACACACTGGAGTTGGCCGGCAGCAGGGCTTTGCACGTAGGCCTCCCACGTGTTGTACTCAAAGCCATAAGTAGCAAACAGGAAATGAAAAGCTATGTAAATCTTCACTCAGGTCTCTGGAAAACCCCAAGGGGATGTCTCTTTGCACTTCTGAAAAATGTTTCTCAAAATCTCTTCATCTATCACATCTGTGGTAGCTGCCCCAACATGTCCTAAGAGCCCCTTTCTTTCAGCTTCCCTCAAACTATGGAATCTAGGCTGTAGAATTCTCCTCTTTCTTCCCTTCTTACTTAAATTTCTGTTTCCTGAAATGGTCTGCCCTTTCCAATTCCTTCAAGCAAGCAGTCCCAGCTAGTCTGACTCCTGACCACACCCATGTTGATTTCAGTCGCTCAGTCGTGTCTGACTCTTTGCGACCCCATGAATCGCAGCACGCCAGGCCTCCCGGTCCATCACCAACTCCCAGAGTTCCCTCAAACTCATGTCCATTGAGTCGGTGATACCATCCAATCATCTCATCCTCTGTCGTCCCCTTCTCCTCCTGCCCTCAATCTTTCCCAGCATCAGGGTCTTTTCAAATGAGTCAGCTCTTCGCATCAGGTGGGCAAAGTATTGGAGTTTCAGCTTCAACATCAGTCCTTCCATGTAATAACCATGTAACTAATCGCAGTAACTAAGGCCCAGGAGCCGAGGCTCCAACAAGTTCTCCTCCAGGGTGAAGAGGGTGTCAGAGCTGTGAAATGCATTTCTGTGACCTAGGAATAAGATGAGAGGGCTTCCTCCAACTTTCCTTCTTTATAAGTGTTACTCATTTGCATGAGGCCCAGCCTAAATCCTTCAGGTAGCTCGCCTTGCAGCAAAGCTGATTCCGCACACTACAGACGTACGAGCTCAAGAATTCCCCAGTCCGGGGGCAGGTGCCTTGGACTCATATGGAAAACTTGTTAACAAGCACAGATTCTTGGCCTTCTCTCCACACCTGCTAATTCAGAATGTGGACAGACTGGGGAAATCTGTGTTTTTAACAAGCTTCCTGGGTACTCGTGATAAAGGCTCTGCTTGGGAGTCTCTTCTGACCTAATTCAAGGTCTGAATTTAGTTCATTTGCTATGTAAGATGTGTGTCCAGAAAACAAATTAAGAGACTGTGCAGCTGACCCCTGGGGCCTGGGCTGTGGACAGAAAGCATAGAGCAGGGATCCAGGGAGCATGGCATTAGCAGGGCTGGAGTCCGCCCACACCCCGTCATATACCTGCATCTATGTGGCTTCAAGTAGCATGTTAATGGCCATCTGAGAGATCGGCAGTGAGCAAACTTACCTTGTGTTTATTGCCATGATTTTAAAAATGCTATTTGTTCTCACTAAATGTCTGGTTTTATGTCCTGTCATTTCCAGGCACGGAAGGAACAGGAACAAATCCCCAGGCATAAGGAAACGGGCCTCATGCTTCAGGGCCCTGTGGCCTTGGAAATGCAGCTAAGCAAACTTTATTACATCCTACAATTCGACAGCCTTTTGCAAAGCATTTTATTATGCTTGTGGAAGCCAAAGGGGTTATGTTTCAATCACCGTGACTGACAGGCTGCCTTCAAGATCACAGCACCCACTTGCCCTTCCATACTTGCTCAGATACGTACTTAGAATAGAACTTTTCTAACTTGTCCCTTGGCCTGGATGGGAAATAAAAATGCTCGTTAAAATATTTATCTTGCGTGTTGGCTAACTGAAAAATCTGACGTTTGGGGACCTCACAAATGAGCATATTGATCGCTCAGACCCGCCGTGCTTCTTGTAAACCAAAGGTCTGCTAAGGCTGAGAGAAGATTTAGAGAGTTTCCGCAGAGGTAAGTAAGATAGGAGGAGGAGGAATGTACACCCTTCCCTTGGTTATATTCTCTTCTCGCCTTGGGTGCCGAGAGACAGAGCTGACAGAGCCTAAGGAGGCAAAATCAGCTTCAGGACACTGATCAATACGGTATGTGCAGATCGGACTCCTTGGTCTGGGCGCTGGAGTGGCGGGAACACAAGGATAAGAATGGGAAGGTTCTCAGTGTTGGTGTAGGAAGCACGCCCCTTGCCCATGACAGTCAGTTTCTTCAAGGAAGGACGACAGAAGCAGGCCCTTTCTTTCCTCTGGCAGATTAATAAAATGGGATTAGAGTTTATAGAGGAAAATAAAACATACCAGTAGCATTCTACAAGGAACCAAAGGCAGGATTTTTCTTCTTCACAAAAAGCCTCCTTGAGAATCTCTTGGCTTACGGACTGCTCTGACCGTGACGCCATCCCCAGTGCGGTGTGAGTGTTTCCTGTGACTGCTGTGACAAATTCACCCCAAACTAGGCAGCTTAGAACAGCAGAAGTGTGCCCCGTCCCAGTTGTGGAGGCCAGACGTCCACAGTCCTGCCAGGCTGGGCTCCCCCGGAGGCTCTGGGAGTCTCTCTGCAGAGGTTCCGCTGGCAGCCTCGGAGTTCCTTGGCCTCCCCCTCGTCTCACCTCTCTCTCACACCCGCTGCTGTTCTCTGTGTGTCTCCCCGTGTGCCTCTCTTATAAGGACACTTGACATTGGACTCAGAGCCCACTTGGATAATCCAGAATGGTGCCCTTAAGATCTTAACAGCCTTACCTCCATTACGTCTGCAAAGCCTCCTTTTCAAAATCAGGTGACATTTACAGATTCCAGGGGTGTGGCATGGACATAGCTTTTAGGCGTCTACCATTCAACCCACTGCTTTGACTGTTTCTGACACAGTGTAAGCCAGCAGACTGAGCATGACGGAAACGCATCTTGTTTCCAGTCTCCTTGAACGTCCTCGCCAAAGCCTGAATTATTCATCATTGGCAGTGACTTCTTGAGACCTGGGAGCCTTTGGTTCCCAAGCCTAGCTGAAAGTAGAAAGCCCTGCTGTCTGAACAGGATGTGTTCAGAAGATAAAATGCCAGCGAGGGCAGATGGCCAATGCTGGTCATCTCCCCCTGCTCTAGGCTTGCCACTTTGTGGTCCAAAGCAGAACCCTAAAAAATACCAATTAATTTTATCCCTAGCAGGTCAAACATGGATTCCACCTCAGTTTCAATAGCAAATGTCCCCAGAAGCCCTGGTCCCTGCCTTCCAGGTTAATTCCACATTTTACTCGCTGGCTTTTGGTCAAAGACATGAATAGACACTTAGTCACTGATGCAACAGATAGTTGAGTTGTACTGGAAGCCTACCTGCAGTTTTCCTTTCCATGTTGCAGTTAAAACCCTACAAGAGCCTTGTTTCTGCCTGTGCTCCCATGCATCTTCTCAGTTCGTGTCTTCCTGCAACCCTGCCGTGGTTGGGAGGCCGTGGAGGCTGAGAGTGAGAAGGGAAGCCCTGAAGGCCCCCGAGCCCATGCTTAGCTGGGAAGCACGATGACCCAACAGGGACTGTTCAGGGTGACTTTATAATAGATGTTTCAAGAACTTATAAAGCCTACAGATACTAATAGGGGAAAACCAGCTATTACTCCATTTGCTAAGGCAGGTCTGGTCTGCATAGAGACCCTACAAAAGGCGATGGAAAACCATGCTGAGGCCAGAAAGTGTCCCCAGGAGTGATTCCTTATTTGTGATTTCTCCTTGGGCACAAATACCCACGAGGTTGTTGCTGTTTTGCTCAAGAGCTGGAGAGCTGCTTATTTTATGGTAAACAGTGGGTAACTGTATGTGTGTGTGGGGGGGGGGGTTCCATTGTCAATGCTGTGCTTGTCACGCAAAACAGCACAGCGGTGGCTATGTTAACAGCATCAAAGGAAGCTGTGTCTTCTGATGAGCTCTGACTACTCACTTTTAAAACGCTAAGCCCATTTCTTATCTTCACTGTCCACCTGCCATCAGAATGCAAAATGCAGAAGAGAACAATACTCTATTTTTGGCAAGGAGCCTGAAAGGACCTTTCCCCATTGAGTGTCTTTGCCACAGCTGATCCCAGATTACAGAATAATACTTCTCAGACCCCAACAGTTCTTTCAGATGGTGAGAACGAGCTGCATGTCTCATGGAACATAAACTTCTCCCATGCACCCTTCTCTGTGACCTAGCTTGAAACTGAGGTCTGGGCAATGACCTACTTTGCCAGTGGTCAATATTTGTTGAGTATACTCGCACGACTTGCTGGTGAAAGAAGGAAACTAACTTTTGGTGTGTATTGATTGTAGATACATTTGCAAATGTTATTTATTTAATCCACATAAAATCTATATAGAATACAGATGCAAATTTAGGCTCAGAGAGGTTAGAGAACTTGCTCAAGGTCACAAAGTTAATAGTAGGTGGATTTGGGATCCACTCAGGCCTGATTCCCAAAACCTATGTATGCTCTTTGGAGAAAAACTGAAAACCAAGGACTTTCAGCAAATGTAATAAATACCACTTCCAATTTCTTTCCTGTATTGGGTTTGACAGGTTGGTCCTTTGTGCTGATGTTCAAAGGGGAAGCAGGAGGGGGTAGTTAAGGGAAGGCAGGGAATATTCAAAAATTTCAAGATGAGAACATCCTTTTAATTATATAAATGAAAGCAACTAATGGCATTTCTATAACTTTTCACATATGGGAAGGATGTTAGTAAAAATGCTTACTATGACTGTGAGGCAAATGTATTAGCCAAATGGTTAATGAGTACCTGTTTTAGAAATAAGACAAGGTAAAATAACATGTAATTCATTAGTTATAGAGACTGAAAATATGTCAGTCTCACTTGGAACAACCACCACCAAGAACCTCAAGTGAACTTGCAGTCCATTTCAGTTCTGTGATCATTTGAACACCTACTACGCATTGAACTTGAAGGCCGTGAACTCAATTCCAAGAGTGAGGGGGCCCCAAAGTTAAAGCTGGAGAATGGACTGCAGAGAAAGAGGAATGGGAGGAGCAGGGCTACATTCTCAGCAAGAGTACAGACTCAATTCTAGGCACCTAGAAGGCTTTCTTTCTTTCTGCTTATCCTCATCATGATAGATACCACTTCCAGCGCATCATTGTATCAAGAATTACACCATGCATTTTCAAAGCAGTATTTCATACAAGTCTTACAAAAAGCAACCGATTCTCCTTCTTTCCTCCTTTTCTTTTTCTTTTACTTAATAAATACTTACTCAATAGCTGTGTGTGCCAGGTACTGTGTGTGAAGGTAGGTGTCCCTGCTACAATGCTGAGCACAAACATCCCACAGCGACCCTTCTCCTCCTTCTGTAGAGGAGGAGCCTGAAGTTAGTGTGTGACTTGTTAAGGTCACACACTAGTAAGAGTGGGGGTCCCTGTACTGAATGAAGCCTGAGGCTCTTTCCCCTGAGTCGAGCTGGGTCGCAGAAGGCAGGGGGAGGGGGCACAGCAGAAGCCCAATGGCCACCCCCTGCCTTCCCCTACAGACCAGGCCCAGTGAACCCACCTACTTTCTCCAGATCCAGACGAGCTGGGGGAACTCAGTCTAGGCCTCGAAGGTTCGGTCTCCATCAAGTCAAAGAGCATTTACTAAGTATCCTGTGTGAGTCCCCCCTGAGAACCACTGGGGCTTTCCCCCGCTGTTTACTCACGCTGCAAACACCCCACTGTCCTCTCACACACGGTTGACAATAGAGCAGCATTTTGGTCACTCTCTGTGCCCTGTCCACTCACTGTGGTCGAGGATGACTATCTTCCTCTCACATGCTGTCTTTATGGCTCTGGAATAATAGTCCCAGGTCTTAAATGAGCCACCCGCTGCTACTCAAGGTCAAACTTTGGTAAACGGACTTCCCGTCCATATTGCTCAGGTCTCGTTTGCCCATCTTTCTGATTTCCTCTCCTGCCCCTCCTCTCTCTTTCTCTTTTCCATCCTTTCCGTTTTCCCTTCTCTCTGCCAGAAGACGGAACGAGTCTGTAATCTGAAGAGACAGTAGAAAGCGCTGATTTTCAAGCTTTTGCCTCCGTGAGTGTCACTGGGAGGGCTTCAGGAACTGATGGCAAGGCCTTGCCTGCAGAGTGTCTGATTCAGTGGGTCTAGAGTGGGGCCTGACACATTCCCAGATGCTGCTGATGCTGGTGGCTCAGGGCCCGCTCTTTGAAAGCCACTGATCTAAAGCGACGATTTTGTTTTTCCTATAAACAAACAGAATTTGATGTCAGTGCAGATTCCAGCTTGTCCTCCAGACCCTGCACGGAACATCTCTTTGTAGAAGTAATGAACTTCAGGTCACAGCCAATAAGGCAACTCAAACATCGCCAGCAGATACTGAGAGCTATTTAACACCGCAGAAGACTTCCTGTCTGGGCTAATTAACTGATTAGTTTAGATCAATAGTAGATGAACAAAGGGAATATGGGCAGCTCACTACCGACTTACAGGAGTAGGTTGGGGTTAAACCTGGGCTTAGCTGCTGAAGACACTGACGTTGTTAGTGTTTCTATCTCAAAGATCTTAAGAGAAGAGGAGGTCACTCCTGCTAGAGCTGGAATGTGCTTTTACAAAAGGACTCTTACAGTTGGGTGGCCTGGCTTGGCTTGCTTGGTCAGAGAGCTCCATCATAAGGCATGGGTACCATTCTCAATGAGTGACATTCAATCTACCTCCCAGAACTGTGTACACCCAACATCCCCGTGGCCTGGCGCATGGGAGGCAGCTGCGCTGAGCTCATGCCACTGCTCGAGCTACCAAAGCCACATATATCTGTAGCTGTGCAAGACTGCACCAGCCTTCCGGTCTATCATTCGCAGAAGCAGGGAACGGCAGGGAGTCAGCATTTATTGTGTATCCGCCATGGACCACTGATCTTTTGAGGCAGCTGATATCCGGCCGATGCTGCAACCAAGGAGAGACAATGACGACGATGACAATAGTAACTATGTGGCACCAGATTGATGAAGCACTTACCATGAGACTATGTTCTTTTTAGTAGGTACTCTGTATTCTTAACTCAACTTTCACAACAACCCTACCAGTAAGCTCTATTAGTAGCCCATTTTACAGATGGGAAAACTGCAGCCCAAAGATGGGCAACCTGCCGGTGGTTACCCAGTTTAATAAGTGCCGGAGCACAGCTTTGGATTTGAACCCGAGGGGTGTGAATCCAGAATCCATGGTGATACTTCCCTGGCTGAGATAGAAACCCAAGGTGACCAAACTCTGACTTCCCATCTCCCTGCTGCTCTGACTCTCATCCCAGGTAAAGAGCCTCCTGGGACTATTTCATTCCCAACCGAGGACCAACACAAAGATATTCCCCAGCACCGTGCCTTTGCCCCTCTGAGAGCTGGGCTTTGTGAGTTTGTAAAGACTCTCACCAGCTGATGCATGGAGCCAACTGGTTTCAAGAGATGCTGGCTCCACGTTGGAAGTGAACCCCAAGGAGGGAAGAGATGTCACGGCACCAAGCTCAGTTTCCCCAAACTTCCATCCTTCACAACCTCCCTAGTAGCCAACATTTTTGACGAACCTACATGACGCCTATGTTATTTGCTTAAATCTTTTCTTTTACTCAGTTCTCTGTGACTTACAAGTGTTCAAGGAACCTAAAAATCACTGTGGCAAATGGAAAACCAGTATCTCGTGCCATAAATAGAAGCTAACCACAAGGAGGGATATATAAAGTTATTAAATTCTAACTGCATACGGTCAACTGCTGAGAGGCCTGCCTCCTCATTTCATTTAAAGGGACATGAGGGAGTGTTCGGGAGCTGAGAAAACACCCCAGCGGCAGATAGAGTCCTGCTCCTTGAGGACCGACAGGAAAGTGGGAGGAGAGCAACTTCTCACCTTGGGACTGGGAGGAGGGGGTTAGATCTTTTGTTCACTGACCCCTGATATACCTCTACTGCCCCACTGGGGGCCACATGGAACCAGTGGTGTGTGGCCTGGCTGAGCATCTGGTGGCCAAAATGCGGCTCCCCCGAGGCTTCCGACGCGATGGGCACGTCTTGAGTGGGTGGGAGGGGGAACCATCTCAGGTTCAGGGGCCTCAGGGAAAACCAGCAAAAAAAAAAAAAAAAAAAAAACTCAAGGTGAGAAAAACCATTACACCAGAGAATCATTTCAGATTACAGAATCATTTCAGAATCATCTCATTACACAGTCAGAGAAGCAGAAGAAACTTCCAACGGTAACAGTGATCATTGAGGAGCTTTTCCCTTGAACAGAAATGCCTTTGATAGTGCTTCCCTCTGTTCTCTGTTATTCTGTGGTGAGAATGAATACACAGGAAGAAACACTTCTGTGTTTTGCCAGAATCTAAAGTGATGGCCCAATCTCAGGGGGGAAAAAAATCTCTAAATCTCCATATTCATCTAAAGAAAGAAAAGGGAAGAGAAGGGAAGGACAAGAAATGGGGAGGAGAGAAATACATCTCCCAGGAGGGCCTAGTAACATGCCTCATCACCCACTCCTCTTCCCCACATCCAAAGGTCAGTCCTGGAACAACCTGAGAAATTCACTCCATCCCCCTCCTCCCCTTCTTCTCACCCAAGCTTCTCTTCTCTGGCTGGTAGAGTGTCTTTCTGGTAATGTAAAGAGTGTTGATAGGGGATTCCCTGGGTGGTCCAGTGGCTAAGACTCCACACTCCCCATGCCGGGTTCGATCCCTGGTCAGGGAACTAGATCCCACATGCCAAAAGTAAGAGTTCACACGCCCCAGCTAAAGAACCCGCGCGCCACAGTGAAGACTGAAGAGTCCATGGGCCACAACTAACATTTGGCGCAGTCAAAAAATATATATATAGTTAGTAAAAATACTATTTAGAAAAGGCAGAGGAACCAGAGATCAAATTGCCAACATCTGCTGGATCATCGAAAAAGCAAGAGAGTTCCAGAAAAACATCTATTTCTGCTTTATTGACTATGCCAAAACCTTTGAATGTGTGGATCACAATAAACTGGAAAATTCTGAAAGATATGGGAATACCAGACCACCTGACCTGCCTCTTGAGAAATCTGTATGCAAATCAGGAAGCAACAGTTAGAACTGGACATGGAACAACAGACTGGTTCCAAATAGGAAAAGGAGTACGTTAGGGCTGTATATTGTCACCCTGCTTATTTAACTTCTATGCAGAGTACATCATGAGAAACGCTGGGCTGGAAGAAACACAAGCTGGAATCAAGATTGCCGGGAGAAATATCAATCACCTCAGATATGCAGATGACACCACCCTTATTGCAGAAAGTGAAGAGGAACTAAAAAGCCTCTTGATGAAAGTGAAAGAGGAGAGTGAAAAAGTTGGCTTAAAGCTCAACATTCAGAAAACGAAGATCATGGCATCTGGTCCCATCACTTTATGGGAAATAGATGGGAAACAGTGTCAGACTTTATCTTTTTGGGCTCCAAAATCACTGCAGATGGTGACTGCAGCCATGAAATTAAAAGACGCTTACTCCTTGGAAGAAAAGTTATGACCAACCTAGATTGCATATTGAAAAGCAGAGACATTACTTTGCCAACAAAGGTTCATCTAGTCAAGGCTATGGTTTTTCCTGTGGTCATGTATGGATGTGAGAGTTGGACTGTGAAGAAAGCTGAGCGCCGAAGAATTGATACTTTTGAACTGTGTTGTTGGAGAAGACCCTTGAGAGTCCCTTGGACTGCAAGGAGATCCAACCAGTCCATTCTGAAGGAGATCAGCCCTGGGATTTCTTTGGAAGGAATGATGCTAAAGCTGAAACTCCAGTACTTTGGCCACCTCATGTGAAGAGTTGACTCACTAGAAAATACTCTGATGCTGGGAAGGATTGGGGGCAGGAGGAAAAGGGGACGACAGAGGATGAGATGGCTGGATGGCAACACCGACTCGATGGACATGAGTCTGGGTGAACTCCGGGAGTTGGTGATGGACAGGGAGGCCTGGCGTGCTGCGATTCATGGGGTCGCAAAGAGTCGGACACGACTGAGTGACTGAACTGAACTGAAGCTTTAAAAACTTACTCCATAACCATTTTGAAATACGAAAAATATTAAACCCAACTAAAGTCACTTTCCATACAGTACATGGAACACACAGACAGACACCCCAGTTGACAGTCTTTGAAGACGGTGGTAGAGGTTGGTGGTGGAGACGGTAAAGTACTTTCTATGGAGCAAGTAGGTGATTTACTTCCAGCAACCAGTAAATCCTCACAACGAGCCGAAGAGAAGAATCCTATTATTCTCCCCATTGTATGGACTAGAAAACTGAGAGAGGTTCAGTAACTTGCCCGAGGTCACAGAGTTAGTAAGTGACAGAATCAGGCTCACACGTGTATCTGTTTTGCACCAAAACTTTTGTTCTTCACCACCATGCTCTGTTGAGTCCCAGATGGAAATGAACTAAATATTCATTATCATTTCTGTATGATTATCCACAATTAATTTTACATAACTAAGGCCAGCAGAGAAGCTAATAGAAGCCCAATCTTTCCCTAAGGTTCTACTGACCCTATGGTAGTTTGCAGAAGAGGTAGAAGTGTGGTAGCTTTCTCAGATTAAAATCTTATTTCTCCTCTCTGGGCAGAAATAGATCAAGTACTGATAAGAACAATGAAATCACAGTGGTTGAGGTGTACTGAGCACCTATTAGATGTCAGACAGCATGCTAAATGCCTCCAAAGATTCATCTCTTAATCCTCACCCACCATCTGGGGGACAAGTCTTGCCCATGAGAAAACTGAGACTCAGATGTTAATCACTTTCTCAAGATCACTCAGACTATACATAAGGGGCAGAGCAGGAATTGTGAATCTAGCCACCTCCCTTCAGAGCCCACACTAGGATCTCGTAGAGCAAGAAGATACATGAGTTAGGGACATTACACTTTCCTTCTCCAAAATTGCAATGATAGTTGAAAGGAACTCATGGAAACTTCCTGTGCATTTCATATCTACTATGCCTACCTAGAGTGGGCTCTTCACAAGATACCCATGCTTTCTGCACTGCTGCATGAAAAAGAGGAGGCCATAATTTAGGGCCTCAGGGAGGCTGTCTGCCTTCAGCACAACTCACTGCCAAGTCAGGGTGGTCTGTGTACACGACTCAGGAAGGTTGCTTTTAACTGGAACACACACAACATCCAGATGGAACACGCTGAAGGAAGGCATAGCAGGGCCTCGCCCCTCCAGGTATCTCATTCTGCTGGTCTGGGACGAGGCCCAGGAAACTGCAGCATGACCAACAAGCACAGCAGATGGGTGTTGTGGGTGGGTGTTCAGAGACCACAGGTTGAACAATACCTCTTTAGATCACTCTCCTCCCTGGGGGTTACAGTCGCAAACTCAGATACTTCCTCCTTCAGCATATCTTCTTTGACTAACCCCCACCTAGCTCTGTACCTCAGTGTGGGATGTTATTGTCATTGAGACCTTTTAATTTTTAACTTCTTCATGAATAAATAAGCGAGAGATACAGGTAGAAAGGTGGGGGGTGGGGAGGAAACAGACACACACAGACTAAACTCTAATGGCGTAGTTTGAATTTCCTGGATCTAGCCCTACCTGAAACCAAAAGACCCCTGACTTTTAAACTATGTGAGCTTAATAAATGCACTTAAACAACGACAAGACAGGTGATAGAAGAGGAAGGAACAAATAGATCCGTGCGCACGACACCATTTTTCCGTTGTTAAACGAGATGACCCACCCCATTTACCCTGCCTCTGTGAGCTCAGCCAGGACCCCAGTCCCCCCAGGCCTCTGTGTTCTCATCACCACCATTACCATTATTTCAATCTGATTCTACGGTTTAATTTTCCAGAGCTCTGTACCGAAGGGAGCTGTGAGTACACAGTTGATGGCCATGGTGCTCTAGGACGATCGCATCAGAAGACAAAGAAATCAAAAACAAACTGTGTCATGTCGCCACCTTTATGTTTCGTCTCAGCAGCTGATTGACAGAGAAGTCCCTGCTGAAGCCAATTCTAAGGCGCCTCTCTGGTTTGAGTTTTCCTGCCAGAGGCTCTGGTGAAACAAGAAAGCAAGTCAAGGGAACAAGAAGCCCTGTGGCTTTTTACTGCAGATTAGAATTGGGAGTCCAGCAGGGGTCTCCTTACAAGTGTAAAGCAGTGAGGGGCTCTTTGTGTCTCTTACCTGCTCTAAAAAGCATTTTTAAAACGCCTTGCTTTCCTCATATTTTTTAGTATCGGACCCCATGTTCCCTGGGATCTTAGCGGCATGAATTCCTATTGTAAGTTTCTGACTTTTGTTCCCTGATGCCAAATTGCTCTTTTGGAGACAGAGACTGGATTGAAAGCTGGTCCATGGACCTGGAACATTCCCTGCTTACTCTGAACACGCATCGGTGGTGGACAACAAGCCTCTTTTGTTTCAATTGCTCAGTTATGTCCAACTCTTTGGACCCTATGGACTATAGCTATTTTTTTATTTCTCCAACATGACAAAGCAAGCAAGTGGCGGAGTCTAAGTGTGAGCCCAGCTCTATGGGACTCCAAAGCCTGAGGTCCTCACTGAAAAGCCTGGAGGAGCAAAAAACAGCAAGCATTTAGGGACAGGGGTCAGCAAACTCTGGATGACTGGCTGAACCTGGCTACCCACTTTTTTTAGGAAAAATTTTAGCAGAATGTGACCATATCCGTCATTTACATATTGTCGATGGTGCCTTCCCTCCACAAGGACAGAAGTGGGTTGTGACAAAGAACTTGTGGTTAGCAGAGCCAAACTCATGTGCTATGTGCCTTAAAAGAAAAGACTGATGATCTGAGCTTGGCAATCAGTCTGACTGCAGTCACTTTCCCCTGTCATGTGTGTTCTCCAGGTGTTCTCATCTGAGATTTGGGGACACCAGGCTTGCTGGTCTTAGGGAAGCCCCGGTGAGGATTGAGCGAAACTCTGCATTTCAAGGACCTAGCATGGTGGTTGTTCTTTAGCAGGTACATAAGGAAAGACCGCCTCTTATTTGACTATGGGCGGTAGGAGCCTTTGCCAGTCCCATTAGAGGACGAAGAGCAAGACTGAAGCCCTGGGTGGGGATAAAGGATGGGGACTCAGGCAGACTATCAAACCAGCCTTCCCAGAAGGCGTGAGGCTCCAGTAACTGGCCCCATCAACTCAACACCCCCCCTACCAGACCCTCCTGGGTGCCCAGTCTCTGGAGCTGGGCTCTGAGAAAGAATACCTAAGACTCAAGGTCAGTCTAAGTTGTTCTTTATACAGGACATCCAGTTTTTAAATTTTTTTTCTACTTTCTTTCAGCTCAACATTAAAAAAAAAAATATATATATATATATATATGTATAGTTGTAAAAAAATTAAATGGCTCCCCCAGGAGTCTGTAATCTCATTGATGTATTAGGGATTCACAAGTGTAACTTCTCTTAACACCAGTGAGAGCAGAGCAAATAGATGACTTTCTTTACTGCAAAGGTCAAAAGTAAGTTTGTGTATCCTCTGTATTTGCAAGTCATCAGCGAGGATTAAACTTACGAAAGTGCTGAGGGGGACACGCTGAATGCGTTTGCACGCCACTTTCCTTTTCTTTCTCTTAAAACACAAAGGCTGTCTTGACAGAAACCACAGAAAGGAAGGGCTCCAGTTGACTTTGCTGGAGGGCCACATGGGGGCTCTTTGTGATTATGCTGAGAAGTAATCACAACAACCCCATACTACTCTTTTAACACAGCCCAGGGTTTTATCCCAATGAAAATAATCTCACATCAATACGGTGCAAGCGCAAGGCTACATGGGAGACGGCCCAGAGTTACGGGAAGAAACTCACTCTGTGCACTCCCAACACCATCAGCCCTGTTTCCCACGGCAAGCTGTTTCAACCTAGAGGAGAGACTGTGAACCCAGTGATACACTTCATTGTTGGTGTTTAGTGGCTAAATCGTGTCCAATTCTTTGACAGCCCATGGACTGTAGCCCACCAGGCTCCACTGTCCATGGGATTTCCCAGGCAAGAATCCTGGAGTAGGTTGCCATTCCCTTCTTCAGGGGATCTTCCCAACCCAGGGATCTGAGGTGGAGTTGATATAATAATAATAGAAATAAAGTGCCCAATAAATGTCACGCACTCGAATCATCCTGAAACCATCCCGTGGCCTACGGAAGAACTGCCTTCCGTGAAACTGCCAAAAGTTGGCATATAATGCAAAACTTACAGTGGTCCCTTTTCAAGAACAGCTTACTGATATAACAGCTGATAGCCAGGGTTACAAAACTACAAAGTCCAGGCAAACAAAGGGAGGGTGGGATGCCTAGGATTTTCACACGGGTTCATTCTATTGGTGAATTCAAAACAGAGGAACGGGACTAGGTGTGCAGGAAAGGAGGAAACAAGATGTCAGGGAGGGGCCAGCCCATAAAGAGGGAGGGAACACACCTAGGCGACCTCTGGGAAGATCGTCTGCCCCACAGTACTCAGCTATGAGGAACGGGGGGGACTTGCATCCCAGGGATAACTTGCTCCATGCAATGACTTTGGATGGGCCTGCCCACCAGACACTCCATCTTGCAAGAGTGTCATTAAGCCCTCACCTCCCACTGCACCTCAAGTCTCCAAGTCCATTCTTTGAGTCTGGGCTGGTGAGCGTGTTCCTCGCACTCAGCGCCCATGACCTGGAGACACTGGTGCAGCTGGATTGTGAGGTTGGGCATTAACTGAAGCTAAATGCTAATACGGTGCGAGCGTCCAGCACCCGTTAGCATCCCTAATAAAGCATATGATCAGCCATGCACCCAAATGCTCTCCATGACGGATGAGCCCCCAAAGCCCCCAGGGCGCCCCTTGATTTTCTTGAGATGGGGCTGTGGAAGCAGCCTGGTTCCATCAGCCAAGTGAGCATCTGAGTTGACAAGGTTCTGGGCAGATTCCTCCAAAGTCAGTGATGGAAGGTCAAGGAGAATCACCTGCTTTCCTGCTGTAGAAAGGTCCCATGGGGAGTTAAGCTCAAAATCAGGGTTAGAGGTGGAAATAAAATGCAGAGTTTCCCCAGTTACCTGCAGTTAAGCCTTGGTCACTGAGCTCCAAGAGCCCCTGGTAGAATCAGTACATGCACAGATGTCTCCAGAAACATCCATCCCCTGCGTCTGGGTGGCTGGCCACTTACGAAGGACTTGCAGACCCACTATCCCCTCACTGAGAGAGGTAAGAGGGTCTGCCCTGCGGGGTAGCAGAAGGTGTAACCCCAAAATATGTAATTCAGGCACATGGAACTGAAGGCAATCAGACCCAGTGCGGCTCAGCAGTAAAGAATCCGCCTGCAATGAGGAGACCCACTATGGTTTGATCCTTGGGTCAGGAAGATCCCTGGAGGAGGGCATGGCAACCCCTCCTATATTCTGGCCTGGAGAATCCCATGGACAGAGGAGCCTGGTGGGCTACAGTTCATGGGGTCGCAGAGTCGTACACGACTGAGCACTCATACACAGACTCAGGGAAAAAAAGGTCTCATTTCCCTTTTAACTGCCTAAAGGATGCATATGGGGGCCTGTATCAGGAAGAGAGCTCTTACCAGACAGGACTTTTCTGCCTGGGACACTGACATGCCTGGCAGGAGGACCTTGGTTTACCAAGCGTCTCCTCCTCTCACCTTCCTGTGAACTGCCTGCCCTCCTCTGCAGCCCAAGCCCCCCTCCCTTTCTTTCCCTCAGGATGCTGCATCAACCTCCACTGTCTAGCTGCCTTTGAGTCTCATATCTTTGTGAGGCTCCTATTGGTACATATGTAATTCTATTTTTTTTTCTCACGTTGATCTGCCTTTTCATTACAGGTGGGTCTCAGCCAATAACCCGGAAGGATGGAGGGAACATCATTTTTCCTTTCCTACAGCACAAAGGTGCATCAGAGACGAACATTGAATTTGAGCCTAAAACTCCAGCAGTGGGTTCACTGCAGATGAAACCGTGATTGAGCACCTACTGCATACCACCCCCTATGGGGCATGTGGGGGCTCCTCCCGTGCAAATCCGTCACCTCCCCTCTATCACTGCCCTAGGCCAGACCACTGTCACCTCTGGCCTGACTTCGGTGACAGCCTCAGCCCCTTCTCCCAGCTTCTGATCTTCTCCTAGTTTATTCTCCACAAAGGAGCCAGAGTCTCACTAGATGGTGTCAACTGGAGTCCATCATTTTCTACTTGAAACCCTATAGGGGCCCCTACCGCACAGACTGAAACCGGAACGCCGGCCCCTGGTCCCTGGTCTCCAAGCCTCCCTAGGACCCCGCCCCTGCCCACCTCTCTGACAGTTCTCTTCCTTTTCCTCCGCAAGTCCCCCTTTTATTAGATGGCTTTTCCTATAATCTCAAATATACCGAAATGTCTTCTGCCCAAGTGCCTTGACACCTGCTATTTTCCTTTGGTTGGAATGTTCTTTTCCTGGCTTGAGTCAGGTGGTTTTCCCCCAAGATTCGAGACTCAACATGAATACTGCCTCCTAGAGATCTTCTCTGCCCATGCTCTGCTGGGGGTCCTCTCCAGTACTCGCCATGTCCTCCTCCTGTCTATTTCATCCCTCCCGCCATATAACATGCCAGAAACATCATGTATATTTGCTTACCGCCTCCCTCACTAAGCTTCCCTGGGGGCTCGGATGGTAAAGAATCTACCTGCAGTGCATAATACCTGGGCTCAATCCCTGGGTTGGGGCAATCCCCTGGAGAAAGGAGTGGGTACCCACTCCAGCATTCTTGCCTGGAGAATTCCATGGACAGAAGACACAGTCCATGGGGTTGCAAAGAGCTGGACACGATTGAGCAACTAACACTTTCACTAGACTGCAAGCTTCATGATGGCAATGAACTGACCTTCTTATTCATGCTGCGTCCATACCACCTAACAAAGGGACACACAGGAAATTCTGAATAAGAATATGCAGATTGGATAAACGAGTAAGTGAAGAGCTGACAATCTCACAGCAGCACAGCCTTCCCATCCATTACCCCACAGCTGCCTTCATAGCTGAGCGGGACCCAAACTCTGAGCACAGGACTTTTCCTACAGGACAGAGCAAATGCTCAGTGGAATGGGGAAAAAAAAAATGTCTTTAGAATAGCAAGTATTGCCTTGCTTTCCCCAGGGACTGAATTTCATCACACCAATGTGTCCGAAGTCAGCAGGACATCCATAGGTGGATAAACTCCTGGGCAATGGGAGACATCCCCTCAGCCATTCTTTCCTTGCTAAGGAAACCTCAGGCACCCCCAGTGCAATGGGCAGAGCAAGGGGTGAGGCTGACAGAGGGAGAACGTGAGGGTATAGGAAGGTGCAATCTTTATGGTGAAGGTGGGTCTCAGGTTTCTCGCTGGGCTCCTCTAGAGGACAAGCCATGTGAGTATCCAGATCTACTCAAAAGGTTTCCCCAGACGTCCTATTCATGGCCTCTTCACTGAACCGAATCCTTTCTAACCTGAAAGGAACCTGTAGAAAAGGCTCCTGTTAATTTCCCTGCCCTGAAAGCATTGCCTTTTCTTTAGCTGAGAGCACAGACTTGAAAAGCTCGTCATCCCAGCCTCTGGGCCCAAGTAGCTACAACCCTTCACAGCAGGACACAAAGTCAAACCCAGAGCTGTGCTTTCGGGACTTCCATTGCAGCCGTACCCATCAATGGTATGCATTTGACCCAACTGAGAGGTCAAGCCCAAGCCCTGTCCCTCATCCTTTTGTACCACTTGGGCCAGTTTTATAGAAGCTATGTGAAAAAAAAAAAATCCCCCGAGTCCAAAGTAGGATGCACTGTTCAGTGTTTTCTGTGGTCAGACTTCCCTAAACTCTGACAAGCTCCCAGTGAGCAAAGGTTCTTCTGTTTAGGACTTCTCAGAGGAGCTCTGGCCGGCTCATAGTCCGTGGCAGGGAAGTGGGGCAACTCAGCCAGTGAAAGGAAGATTCTGGTAAACATGCTTTATTGCTTCGACAGTGAGAGCAGTGGCTCTGACAGGGGTCTGAGAAACCTGACATGATGGTTTGGGTTCTGAGATTTTCAGAAGAGTTTCCATACGATATAGTTATTGAATTGTGTATGTGTGTGTGAGAGAGAGAGAGAGACGTGCTGTGGTCTTGTTAGAGCTGCTTATGTTAAGCCTGCTTCCCCTCACATTGCAAATAAACACATAAGACCAGTTTCTGAGTATCGGGAGGGCTCCATGGACACTGAGTTATTGATCTCTTTGTATAGGGATGTTCTGGAGAACAAGGCTGCGAAATGAACCTCTGCTTGCTTAGAGATTTGAATACAGCCTTCCGGACAGCCCCAAAGGCAAGAAGGTAAGCCTGTGTTTTCTTTTTCTTTTTTTCAATAAATTATTTGGCTACTGTGCAATAAGAACTTTAAAGCTCCCATGCCTCCTCTTGTAGTGAGCTGATTTTCCATAGGCAGTTGGTCTCCTGTGTATGATAAGTAGGTCTGAGGAAAGTGCTGAATATATTCATTTAAAATAGACTCTCTGTGCTGATGGCTGAGAATTTCCAAGGGACTATTGCACTAGAGTGCTCTGCATAATTGAACGCTGTGTCTGCAAATAAGACTAATAACCATAGTTGTTCAAATGATTACCGTATCATAGCTCTTAATTGTCTACCGGAAGTGCTTCTGATGGGAAGCGTTTTTCACCATCAGTCAACCTTGCACTGACAGCCAACCATACAATGGGGATGGCCACCCGCTTCTCTCTTGGTTGATTGTCTACTCACCTCTGCCCTTGGCCAGATTTCTCCACCTACAAAATGTGGAAACAGGACCAGATGATCTCTGAGGTTCTTGAAAAATCTGACCTTCTTTTTGGTTTGGAAGAATGAGAGCGTCCCCTTTCAGACCCTCCATGTATGACAGGGATAGGTTACCTGCCACGATTACCTAGCTTGTGGGAAGCGGAGCTGATGTTCTGATTGTCCCTAAAGTCCTTAATACTAACCAGTTTGCCCTGATCTTTGGGCAAAGGGAAAATAGAGAACAGAGCCACTCTGTGTGATGCGGAGGAGCCATCCAGAAGGCAGAGAGAAACATGTGCGTTCCCTGCTGTTAACTGGGCAAGCACTATCCTACGCTCAGTTGAGATAAATGTGGAGCTCAGTAAGCCAATGTCACGGGCTTGGCTCGTATATTAGTTGCTGGAATTCTCTGCACAGACTGGTTGTTCTGTTTTCTGACTGCCCATTTGGTAAATAAAGATGCGTCTGATAGAAAGAGTCGCAAAGGTAGGGGGAGACAGAGCCAGTAGCTTGGTGGAATTCTCTCACTCACACAGCCAGACACACATGCTCGTGTGCACACACCACAACTGACAGCAACAGCCTCACGTTGTCGTGCAGGACAACCAGGGAGACTTAGATTTTTAGTGGACTGAGTTAACACACGTTTGTGAAATGCAATGCCCAGTGGGCACATGTGAAATATTTCCATGGCCCAGAAGCAAGTCTCCAGTCCCCAAAGCTATTACAGCAACCCCGCGGTCCTCATCTCTGCCTCACAGCCCCGCATCCTGGAGGCCGGGCTGTGAGCGCCACAGGCTGGACGTGCCGACTCTGAGGCCAGCACGTGCCCGTGGGGACAGACCACGACCTCTGCAGCTCTGCCCCTCCCATCCAGGGGTGGCAGCAAGGGACAAAGGCCTGGAGCTCTGGCGTCTGGGCTCCAATCACGGCTGCTCCACTTCAGTGGTGGGGGATGTGGGGGGCCAAGGGGTGTAGGCAGACCTGTCTGAGCTTCACTTTCCTCATTTACAGAATGACTGTAATACTGACACCGGCCTCAGTCTCAGGACAGTTGGGAAGACACACTGAGATGAGGCAGAGCACTCGGCTGTAATTCTAGCAAGTGATACACCCTGTCTGATCCTCCTATTGCTGCTGTTACCAGGGACCACAGACCGGCTAGCTCACACATGAATTTATTATGATGCAGTTCTGGGGGTCAGAAGACTGATGCCAGTCTCTCTAGGCTAATGTCAAGGTGGTGGTGGGGGGCAGCGATCCTTCTGGAGGTTCCAGGGGAGAAAGTGCTTGCCTGGTTTTCCCCAGCTTCTAGAGGCTGCCGGTATTCTTAGCCTTTCAGCCCCTTCCTTCCTCTGTCCACAGAGCGCACCCCTCTGACCTCCGCTTCTGTCCTCCCATCTCCTCCTGCCGACTCCTCCTAACAGCCTCTGTGATGACATCAGCCCACCAGGACAATCCACGGCCATCTCTCTATTTCACAACCTCAATTTAATCACAGTCGGTAGAGTCTCTCATATCAGGAAACATCACCTAAGCACAGGCTCCAGGGATCAGCATGTGGACATCTTTCAGGGGCTGTTATTCACGCATGCACCTATGTGTGATTTTTACTATGATGCTCTTTTTTTGTTTTTTTTCCCTGTCCTTCTATTCCTTTTCATTTAGGTAAAGTGCACGTAGAGCAAAGTGAAACATCTGAAATGCTCGATTTCTGAACGCTTACACATTTGTCCCTCAGTACCCACCTCTTGGGGCCCACCCAAGTGGCTCAGTGGTAAAGAGTTCACCCGCCAAGCAGGAGATGCAGGTTCGATCCCTGGGTCAGAAAAATCCCCTGGAGAAGGAAATGGCAACCCACTCCAGTATTCTTGCCTGGGAATTCCCAGGGACAGAGGAGCCTTGTGAACTATAGTCCACAGCATTGCAAAATAGTTGGACACGACTTAAGCGACTAAGCAGCAGCTGCAACCCAACTCTCTCAAGTCAAGATGAGAATATTTACGCCCTCCTCCCCGCCCCCAGGCTCTCCCCTGCCCCCTTCCATTTCATCATCTCTCTTAGAGAAATACCCCATCATGAGATGGCAGATGGCATGTTTAAACCTGTCTTACATTCCTTTGGCAGGGGCTTGAGGGCCAGACTGTTACCTCTCCTAAAACCAGACTTAAGGTAACTTCAGAAACAGGAAGAGGCTTTGAAATTTTGATCTTCATCTAAAACTTTAGTTAAGAGTCTGAACAAATAAGAGTCCCGCGTGGCTTCACTTCTATTAACTTATCAAGAAAAGTCAACACAGCAGAGAGACCTCTGAGTAACAGATTGTGGATCTGACACACAAACGTCAGTCTAAGACTTTCTAGGGCACATCACAAAGTTCATTTTCTCCATGGCTTCTGTGAAATGTCCCCAGGGCCAGCTTTTATTTCCCTCCCAAAACATCTTTCATTTCCATCTGTGGGGAGGGCTGACCACGTGGCTGATGGAGGTGGAAATGGGTCATTTCGTCATACAACTGGGTGTTGAAATGTTGTAAATACTCTAAGCTCATAAAATAACTTGATTAAATATAATTCCCAACAACCATCTTTATCCTATTCTGGTCAAGGAGGAGAATAACTGTTGTCACATGTACATCTGAGACTGGAAGAAATAGCTATGTTTCTAAGTTGGTGAGCCTGAGAGGCTCAGGGGGTCTACTCATCACTGAACTTCAGCCCCACTGCCTCCCTTCATGATGTAGGAAATCTCTGGAGGGGAATTTGCAGGGGATGATAGCGGGATAGCAGTGGGTATTTTTGTGTTATATGTTGCTTGTTCAAATATTGAGAGTGAATATCTCAGAAAGGTCAGCTGCCTTTATATGTGCACAGCAAAGTTCTCTTGAGAATTGTTTTTGCCGAAATTTAAAGGATATTATTTCGAGACTTTAAACGTCAGTGTAAGGCAAGGTGAAAACGGCCATGTTTGATTTGCTTTATGTTAAAGTCCTTGGGCTTTCACTGCCATGTAAAGTGACTGAACTAGCAAATGGGAACATCCGTGATGTTGCTTAAAATCAAATTTCATTTATGCTAAATCACTCTCTGTAAGATGATGGAATTTTGGATTTACTTAAATTTTTAAATTGCTATTTTTTAAATGTATTTATTTTTAATTGGAGGATAATTGTTTCACAATACTGTGCTCATTTCTGCCATATATCAACATGAATCAGCCATAGGTGTACGGATTTCCCCTCCCTCTTGAGCCATCTTCCCACCTCCCACCCCATCCCATCCCTCTAAGTTGTCACAGAGTAGATTTGCTTAAAATTTTACTTTGGATTTCACCTGCAATGAATTGAAGCACACAGAAGGTACCAAGCTGAGATGATTTTTTGGTAATAAAATGGTAGCCAAATATGAGGCAAGCTACTTTTAGGTGAGAAAGGAGAATGGCATTACTGTATTTGAAACAGTAATACACTAATTTATTTGCTTTCTTTTTAAAGGGTATTTATTTGTTTCCCCTTCTCTGGAATATTCTTCATTTTGCTAAATAGTCCTCTATCAGGGCAAAAGAGAGGGGGAGGTTAGGAAACGAAGCAAGTCAAAGGTAATTAAACATCCTATTTAAAATGTTGCAATCACAGATCTTACTGCAGGAGTCCTGTTATTGCATTCACATCCCGTGGGCTCAGTTCCATTTAATATGCTCCTATCACTCACGTGAAGCTGCACAAGACAGCTCACTGTAATTTACTGTGTGATTTAACACTGTCAAGGGATTCTTTACCCTGATCCAAATCTCTTTAGTTAAACAGAAACACACACACACACACACACACACACGTCTCTACATATTCAGTATCGGTCCTGAAGCACTCATTTGGAAAAGTTCCCTTTTGATTTAATTATACTCTTCATTAGTCCAGAGACCATAAAGGCACATATATGTCATTGCCTGCCATGGTTTTTGTGGGTCAAGTTAACAGAATGATCAATCATCTCTATTCTTAGAGAATGGCATGATCAAAGGTATTATAGAGGCAACCGAAGTCATTCTCAGAAAGTGGCTGAACAATTACAGTGATGGCCAATTGTTAACTGTTTCTGATAAGTATGTAATAACCTCAAGTATTTCTCTAACACCATGGAGATTAAAATCATCTCTCTTAGTTGAGTCTTCTATACTAAAAAGGAAGAGAACTTTTTAGAGCCCAAGACTAGCTTGGGCTTCCAATTGCTTTCTACAGAGATATCAAAATAAAATTAAGTCCAAACCTGAAAAATACTGGTTTAAATAAAGATATCCATCCACTAGCTCATGTATTATACATCAACCACCCTGCTATAACTACACAGTGGGTATAGGTGCTGAAATTATAGTTGATTCCAAGGGTTAGGGCACTTCTGTTTAGTTTCAAAGAAGAGAGGGAAATGGACAATTCATTATTCAAATTTTCATTCTGCTTCTATACCTAGCAGGACTTCCCCCTGACTTTGTGGGAACATGGTAGTTCCTAGAGGAGTAAAGAGATTCCCACAGGGGTCCTCCTCTGGGGAGAGACCTCGGGTTCTTTCTCAGAGGTCCACCCAGGGAAGCCACAGCACAAGGCATCTCAGCACTACATTAGCGTCTCTTTTCTTCTGCTAGTTTCTTTACAAAGACGTTGGGATGACCCTCTGTGTTAGCACACCTTGAAGATACCATTAGGGACAGAACTCCCAACTTTCCTCTTGGGTTAGGAGATTATGTGTTATTTACCTCATATCCCCAGCATTCAATAAAATGTCTATCAAGTGGCAGATGCTTTGTTTATCTGGTACATAAACTAACAAATGGATGAAAGACATCTGATCTCCGTAGCTCCTTACTCTCAAGTTAATTTCTTTTAGTGCCCCCAACTCTTCTGTTTGCCAGTATTTGCTTGAGTCTCTAAAGAATTCTTGAAACTTTATCTTCAGGTATGTTTGACACCTAGATTGTTGCTTTGTCCCTCCACTGCGCTCCAAGTGACTTTTCGTTTGATAAATCACATCTGTGCTCACTGTTGTTCATGGATATTGATCAGGTCCTTCTCCTTTCAGATGCATCACAAACCACAGCTTGCAAACAACTTTCAAGAACATTCCATTCTTTCCTCCTTCCTGTAGGTGGTACAGGAAATGACCATTCCCATTTCACAGAGCAGAAAACAGACTCAGAAAGGAGAGAGGCAGACTTTCTGGCTCAAAATACAAGATTCCTTCTCTTTAGTCTACCCTGTCCTGTAGATGGTGTTTCCTTGTTTGTTTCTCTATTTATTTTTTGTATTGGAGTACAGTTGCTTTATAATGTCTTTATAATGTTGTTTTTTTCTGCTGTACAACAAAGTGAATCAGTCATATGTATACATATATACCCTCCTTTCTGGATTCCCTTCCCACTGAGCTCACCACAAAGCATTCAGTATAGTTCCCAATGCTGGGCTGTTCTGTGCTTAGTCACTCTGCTGTGTCCAACTCTTTGCAACCCCATGGGCTGGGGCCTGCCAAGTTCCTCTGTCCATGGGGATTCTCCAGGCAAGAATACTGGAGTGGGTTGCCATGCCCTTCTCCAAGGGGATCTTCCCAACCCAGGGATTGAACCCAGGTCTCCTGCAAATAGCTTCTTTACCAACTGAGCTACCAGGGAAGCCCCATAGTTCCCTATGAAGACCTAAATAGGAAACTTTTCTTATCTCCTGAAAAGATGCTCAGCACCACTGATTATTAGAGAAATGCAAATCAAAGCTACAAGGACGTATCACTTCACACCAGTCAGAATGGCATTATCAAAGAAGTCTAGGTCATGCTTTATAAGAAAGATTTTATTCAGCAGCTAAAGAGGTTGAGGTTAGGCAGAAAGAAATTAACAAAGTTTCAGTCCAGCTAGGCATGCAGGAGAGACTGTGGAAGGTGAGGTGGTTTAGATGTGCCCTTTGAACCCAGCTCTTGGCAGAGTCTTCAGAATAGGTGGGTCATTACCTTCTCTAGGGGATGGCAGCACTGAAAAGATTCCTCTGCTTGTGCTGGTTGACCTGGTCTGAAGGACCGATGCTGAAAGGGGCCCGTGGGTCTCGAGGCAGGGCCGGCTGCAGACCTACCATGGACACTACCGCCTGGCAGCCTTCTGCTGCCTCTGTGGTTCAAGTACTTGGACTTCCTGGGGGGAACTGCTCCACTTTCTACTGGGCCTGGGGCCATGCGGGTCAGGCAGCCTTATCTTCAGGAAATCTGGATTACGTGCAGCATGGGGTGGGGGAGATAAGCCCCAGCAGGGGCCCTTCTGCTAACCCAGGCCCCTGCATGCTCCCGTCTGTCCTTTCTGAGGCTGGGCTGTCCATCTTCTCGATTCCGTGAGCTACCCATCTTTCCTTCAAAGCAAAGCTAATGTCTGCACAGGTCAGCCAGACTTGGGCTCTGTTGCTTACAACCAAATTCCAACACTCAAATGATACAGAAAAGATTAAAGGAAGACACTTCCAGTGAGCCTGATGGGCCTGGTCTCTGTCACCTGGGGGTTGGACCTGTCTGGGGTCTGTATGCATTCATGACAGCTCCCTCTTCTGCTATGACCTACGCTGCCAGGAAAATGTCCTTGTCATTTCCCATTGTCATGGCCTGGAACCAAGTACTGCTGTCAGACACCGACCCAGAAAATGCACAAGGGCAAAGCCTTTCACATTGTCAGTTCAACTGAGGAGAGAGCACGTCCTGAGAGGCCGGCAACAAACTCATAGGCCTTGGGTCCAGTTTGTGTTTGCTTTTCAGAAAGACTAAAAGATAATGGCAAGAGGTGACGCCGTTCTGTGTCAAGCATCAGCCACTGAACTACGACGGGAATCCCCAAAGTCACGGATGAGGCAGAAGATGTCCATTTCTCGTAAACACGGGTGATGTGTCAGAGCATGCGAGGTGCAGCCAGTCCTGGGGTGAAGGGGGTGTTTGCTCTTTGGGGTTTGTGGGGTCAGCTCTGCTCCCCTTTCCCTTAAGCTCTGCTAAACCTCCTTCAAGATGGAGAGAGGCCGCAAGTTGGGAGAAAGAGAGGGAATCTTGGCCTTGAGCCATATTCTACACAGAGTGGACACCACTGTGTTGCTTTCCCTGCCCTCAGGGATTTGATATCATTAATATAGGAGGAATTGGACCCTTAACTGGGGAGCTTCATCCTCCTGTGACTCACTCTCCCTTCCCGGCAAATCCCACCAGATGAAGTGGCAACTGCGACAACTTCCATTGATTAGACGCTTAATATATCCCAGAGACCGTGCCAAATGCTTTATATTCACGGCTTCAGTTAGCGTTCACACCAACCTTTGGAGTGAGTGTAAAGATTCTACAGGCTTCAGATCAACAGGAAGAGATGCGCCATCTACACACATGCACACACACACTCTCACATACATAGTCACACACACACTCTCACACACACACTCACACAAATGCACACACACACTCATATACACATGCACACATTTACACACACGCACACACACACGCACACAAACACACACACACACTCATACACACACACTAACACATACACACACACACCTGCACACACACCCTGCAAGGTTAGGCATAGGGACAGCTGTCTCCCTCAAGGTCCAGGCTGGATTCCAGGTGCTCAACCTTGCTCTGCCTCAGCCTCCTAAACTCAGTGCTTCTGTCGTCATTTCTGAAAGTGTTTAACATTCCCTGCACTCCCATTTGCGGGAATGTGTATAAACATCAAACTCAGCTGGCTCTCGAACTAAATTCTATTTCAGAGAAGCCTCCCCTTCATCCTGAATGGGATTCCTGGCTCAAACTTCTGCAGAATGCTGAAAAGCTTGCTGCAAGCCTCGTCTCCCCACCCCAGGCTCATGCTCTCAGTCACCTCTCTACATGACAGCGCCAGGAAGAAGGGCCGGGACTTTCACCCACATGAGAAGACCTGCCAAGGCATTGCCTAGAGCCTGCGGGGACTGACTGACTCCCTTGATCTGGCCCGAGTGTCCCGAGCTGGGGGCCTGGCTGCTGAGCCCCCTACAGGGACTGCCCTTGAGGGCCCGCTCAGGTGCTCCTTCCTACAGAGCTGCTGGCTGAGGTCCCCCTCTGACACGTGACCTGGCCCATCCGTCAGATGCCCGGGAGCCATGCATCCAGGTTTTGGATTAGATTCTCTCCCACACTCCCTATCCCTCCACTTTCTTAACCCTCTGGCGCTAGGAAAGAAGAAAAGAATCTTCCACTGGCCCAGCCCTCTGCTACCTGAGGCAGCACCTAGCCCTTTCCCACCATCCCAGGTCTGCTCTGCAGGCTGACAGCCCACCTCCCTCCACTGTGCATCCTGCATCAGGGTCTTCAAAGGCAGCCCTACCCAGGTCACTGTCCCTTCCTCGCTGCAGAGCTGGGGTGCAGCTCAGGTGCTGCAGAAACATCTGTGGTACAACCTGCCCCTGGGCCGTTCCAGCAACTCACATTCCTAGGAGACGGTTTGGGAGGTGACCTATTTTGATTTTCAGTGTCTTACTCTAAAACAGCCACTGCCATTACCTTTATTTTCTGGGCAAGGAAGAAACAGCAGAAATTATCTGGTTCAGTGTGTTGTTTGTTTCATTGTGGGGCCCTGTGCTATGGAGGCTACAATCTAAAGCAAGAGGAAAATTGTACAACACATGGGCAAAATACTGTTAAAAATCCCTTAAATACCCACGAAGTAGAAAATGCTTATTTTATGTCACCAGGCATGTATAGCAAATCTGAAATACGCTACAGTCTGAGGACCACTAAGCTAGAGTAAAGATAAAAACGAAAAGTCTATATGCGGATGTGGGAGATATCAAACAATTTCACCTTTAGGATAACTCTCAGTTCTCCAGAGGCACAGGAAGGATGGACGGAAAATTCAAGTGTTCTTGCTTGCTGCCGGTGCTGAATCCTATTTTAATAGAGTTCCTCTTTAATATCTTTAATCATATGTATGTAATGTTTAATCCTGTTAAAACCTCAGTGATAGTAATATATGTTATATATCTGTTTATTACAAACATTGATTCAGATGGTGAATCTGCATCTAATAAAAGGGAGTCTGGGTCCATGGTATTCTAAGGCTGCTTCAGAATAAAACTTCTTGCGACACAGCTTTCATGCACACGAAAGAAACCCAGGCTCCAAGGGGAAGGGAGCTCCCAAAGCCACAGAGTGGTCACATTCATCTGGTACCCCAGCCCCTGGGCTGTGGCTCTTGCTATACTGTGTCCGTGTGTTATGTGAATCGCTAAGCTGACATAGTTGAAACTGTAGCTGAATTGGTTGGTGTGGAAGTGACTGGGGGCCTGACTGAATCCTGTCTGCCCCACAGGGATTCTTTGCCCCAAGAGCACCCTCCTGGAGGCTATGTCAAGGACGTTAGCCGTCAGAGAAACGTCTGCATCTGTCTTGTGTCTGTTTCATGTCTATTTTATGGGACATACAAGCAACCATTCATTTTGGATATGGGAGGGGATCCTTAAATCAGGTATTAAAGCTCATCTGAACAAATGTGATTATGAGAGCTGGGCTCTGGCAACGTGCCAGGCATGTATGTTATTACATGCTTGATGTGCATTATCATGTTTAATCCTTACTCGTGGAATCATAATTGTTTTCATCCAGTTTTAGAGCTGGAGAAACTGAGGCTCAGAAAGGTCAGCTACCTTCCTCAGGGGCACGCAGGTAGCCATCAGCCAAGCCTGATTTCCTAAACCCAGGTCTGTCATGCTCCAGCTCTGAAATGCTCAGAGTACTGAGAACATGACCCACACACCGTCAGGTCAGCGGGCTTGGTGGGAAGAAGCTGCCTAAGCACTAGCAGCATAGGACGACTAGTTGCTTTCCCGTCCTGGAGGGAAGTCTTGGAGAGTGCCCGTCCCACTCCCGCAGTGTTCGCAGGGCCCACCGACCTGGATAAAACCGTGGTCCCCAACTTGTTGCCTACACAAACCTACACAGTGAAAGCAGCTGGTGAACCTGGCCACGGGTCCAGCCCCTCACCCCTCACTTGTCAGGGTCCACCCTCCTCTGTCTCAGGCCCCCGATGCCAGGCCGTGGTCCCCCTAGGGCTGCATATTTAGTCTATAACGTGCCAACATGCTGTCAGATGGGATCCAGGAAGGTGACAGCGTCCTGCCACACGCTTAAGTGAGAGTATTTCTCGCCGACTCGAATTATTTATGGCCTAACAGTTAACCAGTCACTCCGATTGAGGATTTTGGCACCGGAGGACTGTTTTATTACCCTCAGCATAAAGATGCCTTGTACATAAACAACGTTTACTATGACAGTCTGCTAGCCGGCTTGTTAAAACCGTGTTGTGTCAGGATTGTTATAACTGAAGCAGAAAGCACCTCGCCGGTTTTGTTCCCCGCTGTATGAGTACATGTGGCTCACGGGAGGTACGCATGCATTTTGGAGAACACAGCCACCCAGCGATTGTTACTGAGTGCCTACGAGGTGCCAGGTTCTTCTACAGGCATTGGGGACCTAGGGAAGATAGTCCCCATTATTGTGACGCTTACATTCTAACTGGATGAGACAGACAAAGCCAGATAGATGCCAGTGCTTCAAAGGAGAATGCGCAGAACAAAGAAGATTGAAATGATGGCCACTGGTGCTGCTGTCGAGGATGGCTTTTCTCTCTGGGTGACAGGTGAGCAGACACGTGAATGAAATGGCAGGTGAGAAGAGTATTTTAGAAAGAGCCGACAGCCAGAGCAAAGGCCCTGAGGCAAGAGCATGTTGAATGTATTTAAGGAACAGTGAGGAGGCCCATAGGGCCAAAGTGGACGAGTAAGAAGCAGGAAAGGGTGGGAGGTAAGGCAGTTGACAGGAAGACTGAGAGTGTGTGGCCTGACTGTACAGGACACACTAGGCACCGTAAGGCCTTTGGATACTTACTGAATGGATGAACGAATGAACAAACACATGTGTGAATTACTGAGTGAAAGTGCTAGTTCTGAGCTGTGTATTAGGACAGACAGAAGCCATCTACGTCTGGCTCCAGGATGAAACAGAGCAGTTGCCATTTACTGGAAGCCTGCAAATGCCAAGCTCTGGATAGGGCATCTTCTTCAGAGGGAAACGTGTGTGTGTGTGTAATTTTCTTCTTTTCTCATATTTTTAAAGATTATTACTCTGAAACTCATTTCTCTTTAACCCAACAATATAACATGGACACCTTTCCACATGGATAAGTATGTTTCCACCACATTCTTTTAATAGTTGCTTAACATTCCATGACATAGATATATGTAGGTATGCGTGCATGCATGCTTGCTCAGTCACTTCAGTCGTGTCTGACTCTTTCTAACCCCATGGACTGTAGCCCGCCAGGCTCCTACGTCCATGAGATTCTCCAGACAAGAATGCTGTAGTGGGTTGCCATGCCCTCCTCTAGGGGATCTTTCTAACCCAGGGATAGAACCTGCATGTCTTACATCTCCTGCATTGTAGGTAGATTCTTTACCCACGCAGCCACCTGGGAAGCCTCATATGTAGGTATAGATTTACTTAACTGTTCACTGGTGGATGTTCAGACAGTCTCTTGTTATTGTATTAACAATAATGCTATAATAAAAATTATAATTACGGTTACATTCTTCTTCTTGGAGTAGATTTTCAAGAAGAGAATTGCTGTGTTAAAGGAGTACACATCTAAATTTGTATAGATCCTATGACATTATTTTCCAAGCGTGTTTTGACCTGTCACACCTCTGTCAGCATGCCCTTTCCTTACATCATCAAAAACAATTCAATTTTTGCCATATTGATGGGCAAAGCTTCTGTTCTTCTTTTGTTTCTCCTTGGCTACTAACGAAATATCTTTTGAAGTGTTTGTCATTTACATGCCACTTTCTGTGAACTGCTTACTTGTATTATTTTCCATTGTTTTTTCCTCTGAGCTTGTCTTTTTCCTTATAAGTTTGAAGGAATTTTTTTATGTCACCATATTGTACCTTTTTTGGTCTCCTGGAACTTTCTTCGGATTTACTGTTGGTCTTCTTACACTGATTAAGGTATCTTTTGCTATACACATGCTTCTAATTCACATGTGGAAATAGGTTCCTTTTCTGCTTGATGGCTTTGAGGTCTCTGCCTTACTTAAGAAGCCACCCTCTCCCACCATTAAAGATGATACAAATATTACACTATATATTTTAATGTCCTTAAACTTTTATAACATAAACCAGTCATTGCATATTTTTAAACGCACCACTGAGTGACATGTAGAACATTCACAACCCTCCACAACCATTACTTCTTTTTAATTGCTAAACACTTTCTTCACCCCAAAGAAGACCCAAACCCATTAGCAGTCACTCCCTTTTTTCTCCCATCCCAGCCCTCGGAACCCACTCATCTCGTTTCTATTCTTGTAGATTTGCCTCCTCTTGATATTCCATGTGAGTGGAATTATAAATATATGTGTGGCCTTAGGGGTCTGGCTTCTCTTATTTAGCATAATGTTTTCAAGGTTCATCTAGGTTGTAGGGCGTATCCGTACACTTTTCCTTTTTATTGTGGAAAAGTATTTCATTGTATTGATTACATACTTTTATTTTGCTTTGTTTTACAATTGGAATCTATTTTTGTATATGATGTGAGATAGGCATCTAAGTCTATAAAACCATAGACATTCAAGGGTTATTTTATTGTATTGTAGAGACCAATACTGGGATGCGGTAGGGGGAATGAAAAAGAATTCTGCAAATATATGTGTATTTCATCACCCACTTCAGCCAGAGATGTAAGTACTTTCAACACATTTTATGGTGACACGTGCCAAGGATGAGGTGAGACCAACAGATGACCAACCTTTACGTTAGCAGTCCAAGCAGTCACACTGAATCACGGGCCTGCTCGCGGTTACCCTCTGCCTTGGGCATTAGCAGGTTTGGAGTGACATTTATTCAAACAGTGTATGAATATTATATAGCTCCTCTTTAAAGACACTTAAAAGATACAGCATTCTATTTCAAACCCATGTGAGCTGGGAGTTCAGAAATAGCACTGGTATTCTGGTTAATTTATTTTCTAAATGTTCATTCCGGAGTGGTGGAAACTTTTGACCTTGATGCTGATTATGATTAGCATAGCAATCACTCTTCTATAATTAAAAGGCAGACAAGAATTTTCTTTGGCTTGTTTATTAATTCCCTTATGAATCTTTTTTTTTTCCCCCAGCAAAGAAGGCAAAGTGTTTTGTGTTAGTCACTGGGGGATGTGGGTGCATTTACCCCAGAGATAGAGGCCATGACCCCCCCGCCTTAAGGAACAACCACTGCCTCCTGGGTGACCCTGAAAGCAGTCTCTGTTCCCTGCCCCATCCCCTTTTCTCCCTCCCATGCACCCACACAGCGCTCATGGTGTTAGGAGATCATCATGTGATAGGAGTTGCATTCATTTTAGCTACTGATAATTTGACAGCCCAGAGGGGTGGCCGAGACCCTTCAGCAGGAGAGTCAATGGATGGAAACCTCTGCAGCGTGGGACGGCCCTTTCCAAATCTCACCTCGTGTGAGTCTGACTCTGCAGCTAACTCCATGCCTCTGCCCTTCCCCCTGGAGTTCAGCTGGGAGTCATGTTTTGGGTCTCAGTTTTTATAAGGATTATTATTTATGGGTCACTTGATAGCCATCGGATCTGTGCTACAGGCTTTTCATGCTCCCTGTCATTTAATCCTCTCAATAGGGTGAGGCAAGTAGGATTATAACCCCCATTGTTCAGATTATTCTCCCATAGGGCATCTCCCTCCACTAGGGGTGCTGGGAATGGAGAGAAGGGGATGAGACAGGGTCTCCAATTTGGGCATGAGAACCCGTGAGGCACAGACCTGGGTGCTCCTTCCTGCTGCAAATGCTCCTCTTATTTCCTATCAACCTGGTTACTTTGATTGGGGCAAATTAACAGACTTTTAAGAAGAGATGTGAGAAATCATTTGTTGAGTTTGAGATGCTGAATGTTATGATCATCCTTCTTGAAGTACTCTTAAGGTGACCTCAAATCCTAACTAAATAAAATTTCCATTGTGTCTTGCTTTAAAATGGCTACCTATCTAGTAATGATGAAAATGATCAAATTGCAAAACAATCTTTGTTGAGAAGTTTAATTCTTGGGAAGGAAATGCTATTATTTGCCCCACTTACAGGTGGGGACACTGGAAGATTAAGTTCAGTGTTCAGGTCACCCTGCTGTAAGAAGTAGGCAAATAGATGGGGGGAATGTGGAAACAATGGAAGGTTTTATTTTCTTGGGCTCCAAAATCACTGCAGATGGTGACTGCAGCCACAAAATTAAAAGATACCTGTTCCTTGGAAGAAAAGCAATGACAAACCTAGATGGTGTATTAAAAAGCAGAGATATCACTTGGCTGACAAAGGACATGAGGCTGACCAAACTCCAGGAGATAGTGAAGGGCAGGGAAGCCTGGCATGCTGCAGTCCATGGGGTTGCAAAGAGTCAGACACGACTTAGCGACTCAAGAACAACAAGAGGTCTGTTTTAATCAAGGACTTCCAGAGACAGAGTTCAATACCATGATGAGGAAGATGGGTTTTAACTCATAATGGCCAACATCTATTTCTTTGTACCCTGCTAGTTCCAGGACCTTTTATACAGATCATCTCATTGAATCCTCATAACCATGCTCTGAGGAACACGCTATCATCCCACTTTAAAGAAGTAGACACTGAAACTTAACATAGTGAAGATATTTTTAAGATCAAGCAGCTGGTGATAGCAGGGTCATCACCTGACCTCAAGCCCTAACTGATTCTAAATCCAGTTTTTTAAGGATGCAGTATTCTGTGCCCTTTCATAGTAGGCTAATTTAGAACGAAGAAGAGATAGTTTTGTTTTGTTTTGTTTTTCCATTTAAGATAGTGAGTTTCTCACTGAGAATCTAGATTAATGACTTTCCTTGCTATTTCATGAATTTGAATGTAACTTTATACCAAAGTAAGTAAACAACTGTGGCATTGAACTTGAGGGACTAATCAGGCTTTCACTCCTATTGAACAACTTTATTATTTGAAAACCTAGAAATATTACAGTCATTCTGTTTTGCCATTCCTGGAAAATTTTTCCATTTTTCACATCTTACCTTTTAACATAGTTTTCATCCTGGGATCACTTTTCTTTCTATATCTCAGCATGTAATCCAGTCTTAGCTGTAATGTTTTTACCCTGATAGTTTATTCCTGACTCATAGACCCAGCCCAGATCACTCTCCCAAGCTCCAGATGTCATTTCTAGCTGCCCCCGGACACTGCTGGTGGCCACACTGGACTTCCATCTTCTCTGACACCTGACAAGCCAGGCCCTTCACCTGACTTCCCAATTCCCAATTATGACACACCCGTCCCTGCCCCTCGGGCCTCAAACTCAAGGATCATCTTTGCTGCTTCTTTCTTCTACAAAATCTGATCTACGAAATCTGATCTACTCATTCTCTTATTCAGTGATTTACTCACTATGCTTGAAGGGGTTAGAACACAAATAATATTCATCATTCATTCAGGTATCATGCTTCTGCTGTTGGACTGTGGATATGGACCGACCAGAAAGGAACCAGCAGTTAGAGGGCTTCTCATATTAGTGAATGGTAGAAAGTAGACAACAAGATGTGTACAGAGGAATGTGTGGGTTTTCAGAAGAAGGGGAGATTGCTCTGAGCTTAAGAGTAGCTGGAGACGATACACTGTATCACATCCCGTCCCTCCCTTCCATGCCCACCATCATCACAGATCCCAAGCACAGGGATGTAAGGCCACGTGTAGTGATACACTCTGAAATCAAGACTGTGAATCAATATGGGAGTAGAATCTACAAAAGAGTGAACATACGTGTATGTATGACTGATCCACTGTGCTGAACAGCAGAAAGTAGCACAACAAACTACACTCCAATAAAAATTAAAAAAAAAAAAAAAAAAGCTGTGAATCAATGGCTACAAATTCCTGTCCCATCTAGCCCAAGCCTGACCCTGCTTTACAGTTTGATCTAGGTTTAACAGGAAGCTTCCAGAGAGGTTTAATTAGAGAAGAGTATCATCATATAATTTAGGACTTTCAAACATTTGCTCTGGATATTCTGCAGGGGATGAATTGTAGGAGAGTAAGAGTGGAAGCTGGAAGGCTAGCTTGGAGCCTACAAAGGTAGTCCAAGAAACAGACTGACATTTTTCTCCATTGTCTACATGAGGGGTTGCAAACTGTGGCCTCTGGATCAAATCTGGTCCATTGCTTGTCTTTGTAAATAAAGTTTTATTGGAACACCACCATGGTCATTTGTTTGCATGTTGTCTTTGGCTGCTTTTATGCTATTAATATATCAGTAGAGTTGAATGATTGCAACACAGACCTGGTCTGTGGTCTGCAAAGCCTGAGATACTTTCTTTGACCCTTTACAGAAGTTTGCTGACCTGTGCTCTAAACAAACCCACTCTCCAGTATCCTTGTCTGGAGAATCCCATGGACAGAGGAGCCTGGCAGGCTACAGTCCATAGCGTCGCACAGAGTCAGACATGACTGAAATGACTTAGCACAGCATGGCTCTAGACACACTGTTTCATTTAAAAATCTCAGAATATGTAGAGTGTTTCCTCTCCTCAGGGAATAGTATATCTCATTCTATCTGCTCAGAATAATCTTCCCTTACTTTTTACATTGCATCTTCATTAGCCTTCAGGTCTCAGATTAAATGACAGACAAGCTTTTGGAACTGAAAAGAAGTCTTTCCAATCTACAATCCCCACCCTCAACCCTATTTGAATCCTTCATGGTACTTTTGTAATAGGCCACAACTCTCAGTGACGTACGTATTTGTTTAATGGTCTTTCCTTCCCATCGGATAGTAAGTGCCATATGAGTGAGGACCACATTCATTTTATTCACCACTGTATACCTAATAGCTAGTATTGTCCTTGCAAAGAAAGGGTGCTCAATAAATGCCCTGCCCTGATAGCCGATAATTAATGAAATAACATGAGGACTGAGAGATATTTAAAAGATTTTATATTAAAAAATGAACATTAAAACTAAAAAAAAAAAAAAATGCCCACTGAAGAAATAGGCACAGCAAACTGGCAAACTACTCCCTACAAACCAATGGGAAACAGATACTAACCCAAATTAAAAAATAAGCAAAATATTTGAATAAGTACATGCCCACAAAAAAGGATGTCTAAAGGGCCAATATAAATATGAAAAATTGTTTTAATTTCATTACTCATCATGAAAATGCAAATGAAAAGCAACAATACAAGCTGCAAATTAAAAGTATGCACCTCCACTAAAATGGCAAAAATTAGAGAGATAGAAAACACCAAATATCAGCAAGTATGGGGCTATACATCAGTACACTGGCTTCAGAAAGCTGTGAGCAGTGTCTACTAAAGCTGACACTCATGCATTCTCTGTGACCAGAAAGAATTACACATATGTGTAATTTAAAGATCAGTAATAGAATATCAATAACAGTGCTTTTAAGAATTGTCCCAAACCGGAGATCACTCAAATACCCACAAATAGAATAGATTGTGATAGACATACACACACACACACACACAGAGGAATACTATGCAACAATAAAAAAAATGCTTCATCTATCACTCCACAAAACAAATTTATCTTGCAAATGCAGTGTTGAAGAAAGGACACTAGACAGAAAATGAGTTCATGTAGATGGACTCGAGAAGCAAACAAAACATATTTATGCTGTTAGAAGTCAGGTTGAGCTTATCCTTAGGAGGGCTTTAGCAAGTGACCACAGAGTATGCTTGAGGCCACGGAGTGTACTTCTGGGGACTACTTGATGTCCTCTTTCTTGCACTGGGTGCTGGATATGCAGATGTGCTCAGTTATGAAAACTCATCAAGAGTGTACTTAAAACATATGCACTCTTCTGTATGTTATACTATAGGAGGAAAGTGAACAGAAAGTTGAAGTGGTCGATCACTGTTTACAGTCACTCGTGTGCTTTCGGTATAAGGAAGATAAAATGTGCTTCCTGGAATATATACCATTGGAAGCGGCATATCTTTTTTAAAAAATCTATAAACTTCTTGCTCATCATGGAGTAAGACAGACCTTCATTGATCTGCACAATCATATGAAAAATATGGACAAACACATTTTTGCATTGGGGGCCATTAGTGGTTTCCAGAACACATTAAGAGCAATATCCTTGAACATGGAATCAAATCAAAGTATCAACAATAATATTTTACAAGTTTAAAAACACTTGATAGCATTTCTGTTATACTTCCACCTCTACACAAGAGCCTTACTATAACCTTAAGTAGACAGGAGAGTTTATGCCCATACTACTGGTCAGGAAACTGAGGCCCGAGGAACACTAAGTCACTAGGAAAAATGGTAGAGATGAGCTCCTAGTCCTATTTCAGAGGGCCTTTCATTATTTCAATATTTTAGGAGTTCCTAAGCAATTTGGACTTCCTGGTGGCTCAGACGGTGAAGCGTCTGTCTACAGTGTGGTAGACCCGGGTTCGATCCCTGGGTTGGGAAGATCCCCTGGAGAAGGAAATGGCAACCCACTCCAGGACTATCGCCTGGAAAATCCCATGGACAGAGGAGCCTGGTAGGCTACAGTCCGTGGGGTCGCAAAGAGCTGGACACGACTGAGCAACTTCACCTTCTTTCTTTCACTAAGCAATTTGAATAAGAAGACTTCCTTTTAGAGATGAAATGTTTCTAGAAATCCTGAACAGGATAATACCTAAACATTTTCTGTATATTAAGAACAACACATAATGACCAAAACCCATTGTAGATTCAGTGATGTTTTAAGGTCGATTTATATTTTACCAATCATAGCTATATGCATTAATTCAGAGGAAAATACTGAATGAACAATGAATTCAAGGTTATCCAGATAATCTAATGGTCGAGTACTTTAAGGGTCAGGGACCAGAGAGCACAGTGGTTTCTAGTCTTCTTCAGGTTTCCTGCGGAGGCTTGCAGAGGCTACCTTCCACGAGGAGTGCCGGCTCACTACTTATTGGCACTCCAACTCGGTACAGTAGAAAGTGGCTGCTCCTGCCTGCCTCCTGTTCATGCCGTTTTGGCAAACAGCACCAAATCTCACTTTGAAGAACTCCTTTGCCCTCTTCCTAGTTCACATAACACCACGGGGCTGACCTCACCCCACCTAAGGGCTGTTATGCAGAATGTTCCATTTCCTGGGCACAGAGACAGGTACCAGTCTGGACAGAAGAACCAAAGACGGGTCAAGTAACAGTCTTAGGAATTTGTATATAATAGTTGGGAACTATTTCTGCTGGGGTTGCTGAGCTGGTAGGACACAGACTGGCATTGTAGTGGCCACTCCAAACTGTATGGAAAGAGTCTGCTGGAATCAAAGCTAACAGAGAGGAAAGAGAGCCCAGACATGGAGGGCAAGCGTGACAGTGCCACCCGGGCACCTGGGTTCTTCTGCGCCTGAAACTAGCACTACTCTTGGACTTACACAAGTTTATAAATTCCCTTTTTTGCTTTTGGATTTGCAACGAAAGGAGTCCTGATCAATACCCTTGAGCACAAAACTTAGCTTCTGTGTGTTTCAGTTTCCTGACCTGGAAAATGGCAGGGATTATAATACCTGACTCAGAGAGTGATTATAAGGATCAGATGAGGTGATGGATGCAAAAGCATATGGTAAATTGGTAGAGAAAAGCTCATTACTGCTTGTTGTTGCCCTTAATTATGAACCCACAAAAGAGAACATGACAGAGGTGTGACAGCTCCAAAAGAAAAGCATTGCCCCTTCCTTGTTCTGGCATAAACAGATTCTGGCAAAGCCTAGGAAGGGCTGAACACATGACTGTTCATGTAATTCCTTTTCTAATTCTGAATTTGAGGATCTGAAATCCTCAAAGTTCAATGGACCATGTGGAGGGAAGATTATATTAAGCTCCAGGCTACAGAATGAATCACTGATATAAGGAGCAGTGGCCAGCTCTCTAATGAGCTTTCCTCATCCCACCTGTATGGTGAAGATACTGAAATCAAGATTTCAGCCACTGTGAAGGAATTATCGCAGGACAAGGGTTTATTTGGACTACAAGAAGCAGCATGGCACTTATCAGACCATAAATGCGTGTGCTAAGGAAATTGCCAGTGACCATAACATAAGTCCTTCTTTTAAACTCAGATGATAAGCCTCCCACAACTAGGGGGGATAAACACCATTGTGTCAGCACTAAGGTTGAGTTTCTCAGGCGTCTGCTGAGGGTAACTCTCTCCCCAGGCAGAGTAGAAAGCAGGGAGTTATTTATTTCCAGGTTTCCTGGGGGGAAAACATGACCACTCCCTCAAGAAAGCCATTACTTAGGGAATTCTAAAGACCAGTGTGCACTCTGGACTCTAGGCTAACAAGAAGTTGCAGTACAGATGGCTTCTAGGGTATCTGGTCAGGGAGACCCAGGGCCATGCATTTTCTTTCTAAGATGGACATCACCTTTTTCCTTCTAATTTTAAAAGTAATGTGTGCTTTTTAAAAGGCATTTTTAAGACTATAGGAAAGAAGAAAAGGGTAGTCACATATCTATGTATTTATATCCACCTCTATCACTATTTATAGTAAGAGTGAGTCCTGTTTTTGTTAATTGGAATGGCATCACACTGAATACGCTGTTTGATCATCTGTTTCTGTCACTTAACAGTAGAACACGGACTTTTTTCAATGTCATTAAATATAAGCCAACATTTTCTTTTATGATATACCATAATTTATGGTAGCCCATACTAATAGTTACTAAAGAGTTTCCTCTTCAATTTTCTATTCTTTTAAACGAGTGGGCCAAGTTCATATCTCTGGTTAAATCTTTAACACAAAGATTTATCTAAGAGACATTCCTAGAACTAGCATCACCTTGCCCCCATGGTATTCAACAGCAAGTGATGAGAATATGGCTAAATTATAGTCAGGAGAGTTGTGCCAATTTTACTCCCACCAGCATTACAGGCGTATCTCAGAGATCTTGTAGGTTTGGTTCAAGATCACAAGAAAGTGAATGTTGGAATGAAGCGAGTCACACATTTTTTTTGTTTCCCGGCGCATATAAAAGCTATATTTACATGAAATTGTGGTCTATTAAATATGCAATAGCATTATATCTTAAAAACAATGTACATATCTTAATTTAAAATATTTTATTGCTAACAATGGCTAACCATCCTCTGAGCCTATAGGGAGTTGTAGTCCTTTTGCTGGTGGACGGTCTTACCTCCGTGTTGATGGCTGCTGACTGATCAGGGTGGTGGCTGCTGAAGATGGGGGTGGCTGTGGCAATCTCTTAAAAAAAGGTAACACTGGAGTGTGCCACATCGATTGACTCTCCCTTTCACGAACAGTTTCTCTAGCATGCAGTGCTGCTGGACAGCACTTTACCTGCCTTAGCACTCCTTTCACAATTGGAGTGGATCCTCTCAAACTTGCCTCTGCTTTATCAACTAAGTTGATGTCATATTCTAAATCCTTTATTGCCCTTTCAACCACCTTCACAGTATCCCCATCAGGAACAGATTCCCTCTCAAAAAATCACTTTCTTTGCTCATCAGTAAGAAGCAGCTCTTCATCCATTCAAGTTTTATGACAAGTACAAGAATCTGAAAAACTATGAGAATCATCAAAATGTGACAGCGAGTGAAGGGATGCGGTTGGAATAATGGCTCCAACAGACTTGCTACAGGCAGGGTTATCCTAAACCTTCCTTTTTTTTTTTTTCTTTTTTTCTTAAATAACATCAGTGAAGCTCATTATCAGAAGGGTGACCACATGGGTTGAAAAGGAAATCACAGGGAGTACACTTGTCTGGAAAATCCCATGGATGGAGGAGCCTGGTAGGCTGCAGTCCATGGGGTCGCTAAGAGTCGGACACGACTGAGCGACTTCACTTTCACTTTTCACTTTCATGCATTGGAGAAGGAAATGGCAACCCACTCCAGTGTTCTTGCCTGGAGAATCCCAGGGACGGGGGAGCCTAGTCGGCTGCCATCTATGGGGTCGCACAGAGTCGGACATGACTGAAGCGACTTAGCAGCAGCAGCAGCAGCAGCAGCAGCTGGAAAGTTGGGCTGGAAAGGATGGGAGTGAGAGGAGGAACAGAGGACAAAGCAGCAGATGTGAGAATCCACGTGACTGCTCTGGATCGCTGGCCAGTGCTGGAATTTTATAATGTGACTGAACCTTCTGATAAACACACACATTACCAATTAAAAAGTAAGTTAAACCTACTGAGAAGATGAAAAGGTTTTAATGTATCTCATATTCCAACTCATACTGACAGGTCTTTAGAGTCCAGTTCAAAATGTCAAAAAGAAATGGTCTCATCAAAGAACGAACCGGGGATCTTTCAGAAGTGGTTCAGTTCCTACGGGAAACTTCCCAGCTATCACTGTCGGTCACTGTAAACCTCTGTGAGTATATTTGCCTTCTGGAAGGATAGGAAATCAATAAGGACAAGGACTTCAGGAATTGAGTGTGGCATACGTTGTCATGTGGGATCTTGAACTGACTCTCTAATGACGAATGTGTCCAATAGTCTGACGTGGTACAGTCTATCCTTCAGCAGTTTCTGGGCAATGGGGAACCTAAGGTTGGAGCACCTGCCTTCCCAGAAGCACTCCAGTTCTGGGCTAGCCTCTGCATTCGATTTTCCTCCACACAGAACATTCTCGCAGCCTTCCCTCCCTTTTCTGCTGATTCCTACTCATCCTCTGAGGCCTGAATGTAAATTCTGACCCTTCTGTGACTCCACCCTCAGTCTCCTCTCCCCCAGAATGCTGCAATTACTTTGAGCTCCCTCATGACCCAGAACCGACCTTCCTCAATCACTGCGCTCAGCTCACTCTGTCACCACCTGGAGTGTGCACGCTGGTCTTCCCACTGAACCAAGCGTGAACACAACATGTGAAGTGAAGGCTGTCCTACTTATATTTCTAGTATCCCTTGCATATGGCTTCACACCTGCCACGGATGAACTGCAATGTCTGGTTGTGTGAAACTACACACAAAAATGGTAGCCACTGATAAACACTGAGTGGATATTGATGGAACGTCTATGTATCCATATTGCATCTCTTTCCACAGAACATCCAAAGCACAACAAAAAGATAAGTGCCAAACACATCCATGATATTCCATTATTGTCCACCTATTATGATGGAGGAAAAACAAATGATGGATAACAAAATAGGTACTCAGCAAGGTTCTGTAACATGCCCAAGAGCACAGTGGTACAGAACCAATATTTGAACTTGGATCTGCCTGACTGCAAAAGCTGTGCTGTTAATCATGACATTATCCTGTCTCCAACTCTCTGACCATATGAGGAGACTAAAGCTTTAAGATCTGGAATCTGTTCTGAAAGAGACTCCAAGCTGAGGGGGGCAAAAACACTCACAGCCAACTCATCCATTTTTTAAAAGTGCCCTATTGTAAATGGGTTCTCTTTGATGGCTTACAGGGGGGAAGAAGAAACTTAGCAGGGAGATTCTAAATGCGATGAACCATTCCAATCTGCCGTGTCTCTTTATGTTCCAAGAGGGTCTTTATGGAGACAGGTGGGAGTAATAGTTTTAAAAGGAGGATAAATATGCCATGCTTTGAATGGAAACAAAGCACAAACAAACTCTTTGATCATCAAATCAGCACACATGAAATTAAAATAAATTAGACTTGGAAAAGATAAACTGATGATTATGCAAATGCTAATTAAATTGATATTGACAGTGTTCTAGGATAAAGTCAAAGGGAAGCTGGCCCCTGATCCCTGGCAGAAGGTAAGACCACCTCGAGCAGCATGACATTTGGGAGGAGAAAGAGCCAATGGGTGACACATGCCAAGACGGTCAAGTAGGTCCTGGCAGCTCTTGTGCCCTTGCTGTTGCTGAAGGGCAAGCACACCTGTCCTCATGCACAAGCTCAGAGGCCTCACGCCCCCTGCAGCTTTTACAGGGACTTTCTGACCCACCCCTCACTTTACTGCCCACTGCCAGACCCGAACTGAAGTCTTTCTTCTTCCTTAAATTTCCTGCCCTTCCTGTCCCATGGCTCAAGGCCCCATTTGTTCCCATGGACTGGAGTTGAATCCTTCATTCATTGATTAAATAATTTATGGAGCACCATGCTGGGCCAGTCTCTGTTCTAGGTACTGAGAATACGTCTGGTTGGCTGAAAGTCCTGGGCCTTGTGTAACATATGTCCTAGTGTAGGAGAAGGAATAAAAGATACAGAACATAATGTCAGGTTACATTGAATGCTATGAAGGAAAATTAAGCAGAGTAAGGGGACAGAAAAGGATGAGATCTACTAGTTTGTAGAGAGAAGTCAGGAAACACTTCTGTGATGAGCAGACACCAGGATGAGGTAAGGCAATGAGCCACAAGGATCTCAAGAGAAAATCTGTCCCAGGGAGAGGCCAGAGCATATGAAAAAGACCTTGAGGCAGGAAAAGAGCTATAGACGTCCCAGAAGCAGAAAAGAGGCTCACACTGGAACTGAGTAAGCAGGGCTGAGGATAAGAGATGGGGTCAGAGCCTCAGCTAGTGAGCAGAGAAGTAAACACTGTAGGGAAAGGGAAAAAGAGAAGGAACAGGAAATCCAGATGAGGACTCATGTTGGCTCTGACCAGACGGTGAGGGGAGGGGTAGACATCAGAGATGAGATATATTTTCAAATAGAACCCACAGGATTTTCTGATACACTGGATGTAGGGTGTGAGGGAAAGAGATGTCTAAGACAATTCTAAGACCAACTGAAGTTGATCTGAGATCCTCCCTGAGAACGAAGAGGTCCAGCTAGGATTTTCATTTTTCTAGCGGTCTTTAAAAAATCTTAAGAGGTCAAAGGGAAGAGTGGCTCATTCCTTTATTCATCCATTTGCTGGTTCTATCATTCCCTTCTTCTCTCATAGAAGGTCCTATGACAGGGGCTAGAGAGATGAATAATATAGGATTCAGTAACAAATGTTTCACGGCTCCCCTGGGACCTCAGTGGTAAAGAATCCACCTGCCAGTGCAGAAGACACAGGTTTGATCCATGGGTTGGGAGGATCCCCTGGAATAGGAAATGCAACCCACTCCAGTATTCTTGCTTGGAAAATTCCATGGACAGAGGAGTCTGGTGGGCTACAGTCGATGGTGCTTTGGACACAGTTTAGCGACTAAATTGTGTCCAATTGGTGTCACAAATATTTGGACACAATTAGTGACTAAACAATAACAACAAACATTTGAGTAACTATTAACATAAAGTTGTTGATACAGGTAAGCAGCCTATAGTGGGAAAGACATTGAAACTGGCTAAGTCTCTGAAAGGTACTATAGAGACCAGGGACATTAGTTCCTAACTGGTGATCCTATGACCTGCTGAAGTCATTGGGCCAAGTTTCCTACTCTAGGAAAGGCTGACATTTTGGGTCCAGTAACTTTGTTGTAGGGAGATATCCTCTGCCTTATAGAATGCTTAGCAGCATCCCTGGCCTCTACCCACTAAATGGCTTTAAAGACACCTGCACTTTCATGCATTGGAGAAGGAAATGGCAACCCACTCCAGCGTTCTTGCCTGGAGAATCCCAAGGACGGGGGAACCTGGTGGGCTGCCGTCTATGGGGTCGCACAGAGTTGGCCACGACTGAAGTGACTTAGCAGCAGCAGCCCCCACCCCCCAGATGTAACAACCAAAAATGCCTTCAGCTCTGGCCCAGTGTCTCCTGGGGAGAAAGCTGACCCTGTGGAGAACTGCTGCTGTAGGGTACTGTGAGATTGTTCCGGGTGCCAAACCCATACACAGAGGAAGCACACCCAAATGTCTCAGGTAGCAGGGCTAACAGGTGGGCACAGCCCCCTCACACTTGGTGCAATCGAGGCCCCTTTCAAGGCCCCTTTGGCAGCAGAATTTCACATCCCATCCAGACTGGAAGAGAAGGTTCCCTCTTCTGAATCCCAGAGTATTCATCATGTTCTATTTTGTCACTTTCAGCACATCTATATCTCTCCAGCTGCTACTTGATACCTGCAAGCCCACAAACTACTGAGTGCTTTGCTCATCATCTTCCCTGGCCATTGCATCATTTGCATCCCAGCTTAACTACATTCCAAGCATCCATGAAGCTCCAATCCTGTCTCACACTCCTTTTTTATAACACCTTCCTCATTTATAATTTTCTTTCTTTGATAAATCATTTGACTGTTAGTTTCCTTTCCAGAAATGTGATCTCCTTGAAGGTGGAACTCTGGCTATTTTTGCACACTATTAAATCCCAGTAGCTAGCGCAATACTCAGATTATAAAAAACTCAAAGCTTGTTTCACAAATAAATGATTAGATTAATTAATGCTTGTGAGGCACCCTCCAAAATTGAGTCAGCACTCAATAAATGGTGGTTGTGATATGCTTTTACTAGCATTAGGATTTGTAATGAGGACAGGGCTTCCCAGGTGGCTCAGTGGTAAAGAATCTTCCTGCTAACACAGGAGACACAGTAGACTTGGGTTAGATCCCTGCATAGGGAAGATCTTCTGGAGGAGGAAATGGCAAGCCACTCTCATATCCTTGCCTGGAGAATTCCATGGACAGAGGAGCCTGGCAGCCTACAGTCCATGGGGTCTCAGAGAGTCAGACACGACTGAGGGCACACACATACATGGTGAGAACAGGGAGACACACACTCTCAAGAGCTGCGAACTCACAGCCACGAATCAGTTTCCTGCTTTGTCTTTTATTCTCTTTTTTCCTCCTTCCACTTTTTCTTCTTGGTCTAAAATAGCCTAAAGGTATGAAAGTAAGCCTTCCCATATTCAAGATTTAATAAGAGAGTAAGTCTAAAAGCCCTGTAAAAGCCTAAGGAATTATTACACATGAGTCATTGTGAAACTGAAACTGTTAGTTGCTCAGTCGTGTCCGACTCTTCCTGACCCCATGGACTGTAGCCCACCAGGCTCCTCTCTCCATGGAATTCTCCAGGCAAGAATACTGGAGTGGGTTGCTATTTCCCTCTCCAGGGGATCTCCCCGACCCAGGGATTGAACTCGAGTCTCCCACACTGCAGGCAGACTCTTTACCAACTGAGTCACCAAGATTATTGTGTGATTTACCAGGTGCAATTGAGAAAGCTCCAGCTCCACCTGGGTAGTCCAAGGACAGCTTCTACATGGGCCAATCTGGGCCAAAAACCAGCCTTCCTCTCCCAGCTTCTCGTCAGGCTTGTCCCCAGGAGACAAGTAGGCTGATGACTCAGCCCAAGGTGGATGCCCCACAGCTGAGCGGGTCAGAGAGCATACCCACTGGAGCTCAGTCTCTTTTTCAGGGACAGTCACATGTCATCAGCAATTGGACTGGGTGCTCAGAACTGGAAGTGCGATTCAATTGTCTGTGGAAACAAAGCCCAATTGAGTTGTCCTCTGGGCTCCAAAAGCAGCTCTGTTATTCCAGGAGTGACCTAAGCCCCCTACTCTATCTGTGGACTTCTTGGAGCAAACTGGTTGTCTGGGACACGTGCCATCTGAAGACAAGCAAACACGCATGAGGTTCCACTTCCCAGCCCTTGGGATAGTTAGCGCTGACGACACTTTAGCATGTGGCATGGCAGCGCACCTCACACATGTAGCAATGAGCAGTGGAGTCAGTCCATCCCTGAATCACAGGCTTGATAACTCTGGCACGGCTCCTTCTTGCTCACAGTCAGGTCCACTGGATGAGCAATAGGTGGGGGACCAGCTGCCATCGACACTCAAGCCTCCAAACCCCCTCAGGATGCGCACAACTCTGGAGCATCCAGAAACTCTTCTCTTCCTCCCCACCTGGAAACACCTAGAAATATCTGGAAACTTGCCAGTGATCATCACAACCAGAAAATAAGATGGTAAACAATCTGCTCTGTACCTATGCTCAGCGTAAGTGGTAAGGACACACAGCCTTTTCCAGAAGGTTCCCACTGACTAGACAGCTGGATCTGAAGTACAGACTAGATTATGTTCAATCTGTTGTTAGTAGCCACAGGATCCCTTCCCCCTCACCACTTTTATCCCAGAGCTCAATGTTGTGCTGGTCATAAAGCTTGAACTGATGAAAAAGACATGTTCTTGACCCCCTACCTCATTCTTTGTATCAGCCCCTGCGGCTCCTCTTTGGAATGTGAAAGGGTCTTCAAAGGCCAGTTTGAACTCCACTGTACTGCTCAAGGGACTCGCCAGGTGGCACAGTGGTAAAGAACCTGCCTGCCAATGCAGGAGACACAGGAGACTTGCGTTCGATCCCTGGGTCAGAAGATCCCTGCAGGAGGAAATGGCAATCCAATCCAGTATTCTTGCCTGGAGAATCCCATGGACAGAGGAGCCTGGCAAGCTACAGTCCATGAGGTTGCAAAGAGTCAGACATCACTGAGCAACTCAAGAATCTACATATCTACATAACTGAAGAACCTACTTGAGAATCCAGTATTGTCAGCGGAAAATGTGGGCTCTTGGGCCCCATCCTTGTTCAGTTCTATTGGGCTTTTAATGAACCAAGACAGGGGTTCATGCCTGGTTGCCCCTGAACAAGGGTGCCTACTGAGACTGGCCAGGGGCTGTAGCCACATCCCCCTCCTCTGTTCCTCAAGACAGGGATCCTGGCATAAGGCTTCCTGCATCTCAGGACAGGGACACACTTTCTGAGTTTGCACAAAACCACACAGCAATCACTCTAGCTCATCTGTTAGGCTTTTTCTTTTTCTTTTTTTGCTATATTCTGGAAGATATCTCCTTGATTAAGAATAAGCAAGCTCAAATATAGCACACACACACACACAGACAGCAGGAGCAGCAGATAGGAACAGCATCCTACGGAGAGCTGAAATCAGATAAGGAGCAAGAGCAACTTCCCAAGCTTAGAAACCTTTCGACAGAAACATGAATTGTGATTGTTGTTGATTTTCAAGCAACTGTTTGTTGGGCTTATTTTGTTCACAAACCTGCTGCAGTAACTGAGTTTCCTATGAGTGGAGAGAGAAATGAATTGATCTGAGTAAAAGTGAAGTGAAGTCGCTTAGTCGTGTCCGACTCTTCGCGATCCTATGGAGTGCACCTACCACGCTCCTCCGTCCATGGGATTTTCCAGGCAAGAGTACTGGAGTGGGGTGCCATTGCGTTCTCCAGGGGATCTTCCTGACCCAGGGATCAAACCTGGGTCTCCTGCACTGTAGGCAGACGCTTTACCGTCTGAGCCACCAGGAAAGTCATTTGAAAATGGCCTGGTAGGGGACGCAACTTATTTCTCCAAGGCTCGCCCCTCCCCACCCACCATGAGGGCCTGTTGGGCCTGCATGGAGGGGGCCGTGCATGTGACTGGACAGGCTCTGCTCACTCAGGTGTCATTGCCCCCTCTCTCCACCCACCCCTTCCCCAGCAGTGCTGTTTACTCTCCAGTCAGGGCAGGTCTCCCTACTCTGCTCTGGGGAGTTCAGCAAGCAGAGGTGAAGAAATGATTCAACAGTGTTTTAATTATTCTTTAATTATGCTCCATGTCACTGCCTCAGCAAAGACTCTCTTGGGCTTGTCTGGTTATCAGGGGAAATGCCAGAGGGGACATTAAAAAACTTCTCTCCTCACGTTGTCTGCAGTCGTGTTCCTGGTTTGCAAAGTTTTCCCATCTGTCCAGTTAGGCATGAAAAGACATGTGGATGCCCTGCCCTCAAAAGACCATTGGAGTGGAGGTAGCAAGATAAAGGAGACTTTGAAAGTGATAATTAAAAGGCAAAATCTACCCAGGCCTTTCAGTTTCTCCTGGGCTCAAGAGTCCTTTCACTTTCCTCCAGCATCTCCGGCTGCCACCTGGGTTGGAAGAGAAAGCCTCTGGGGGCTGCTTTAATGCCCTGCAGCAGCTCAGGCCAGTGGCTTAGCCAGGAAGGCAAGCGACCTTCTCAGGGATGGTCTAAACATCCTAGGGTTATGGAAGAATCACCCCTCATGTTAGCACACAGACAGAAGAGAAGGTGGCATCTTGTGGAGATTAGATTCAAGGAATGTGAACCTAGAAGGGGGTTAGAATTCCTCTAGCTCATCCGTCATGATCCTGCCATGCCTTTGAAATACCATTCAGCCTCTGTGTGGGGTGAGGGGAGGGATCACAATCTGAAAGCCGACCACACAGCTCATGCACCTGTTTCCTTCAGCAGGATATTTTCACTTCGAAAACCCATCATTTAAACACTTGCTTCAAAAGTAGATCTGAATCTTAGCTCTGTCACTTGTCAGCTCTATGATCACAAGAACGTAGGTTCATTTATCTGAATCTCAGTTTCTGCATCTGTAAAATGGGGGTTAATAGTACTTAACTCATCATTTAAGATCTTAATATAGGGCTTTACAACAAATTAAACACATTCCATCATACAGCACGAAGGCAAAGGGCAAATCAAAACTCAGGAAGAACTGAGGCAACTTGACCGAAGTCACATAGAATCTCAGAGGCAGAGCCAGAGTCTAACTCAGATCGCTCAGATGCCAAAACCTACGCTCTTCACCGCTTCTGTGGTGTGTCTGAATGTGAGCTCTGAAGACTGCAAGCCTGACAAATACAGCAGTGCTGGAAAAAGCCAATGTGAGCTCCACAAGGGCAGGACTTGTCTGCCCTGGTCACTGATGTGTCCCCAGAGCCCCGGGAACACTCAGTGTGTGGGTACGAAGGGGTCGGGGGAGGGAGGGAAGGAGGGAGGCAAGCAGAGAAGTGAGAGGAGGAGGGAAGGAAGGAGGGAGGGAAAGGGAAGGAAGGGAAAGAGAAAGAGGAAGGAAGAGAAGGCGGGATGGACGGAGTAAAAGAGGGTGGGGAAAATACTCTTTGGGAAGATGGAAGTTAGTGTATTCTGGTTATGAAAGCAAAGGCCAGGGGAAGCTGGAGTAAATGCAGCTGCTACTGTCACTGCCGCAAAACCGACTGGAAGGCGAGGTTTAACCCCTGACAGGTCAGTCCACCGCGGCGGGCTCGGGCTTGTTCTCTGCGAGGGCAGGAAGACAAGCTGCCAGGAGTGCCCTGTGGAGGAAGGAGGGGATGGCATGCGAGAAACAGCACACTCCCACTGACAAGAGATCTTCAGAAACATCAGTCATGACGCCTATTGTGAATCCCTGTACCATTATTTTGACGCCAACAATAATATACATAAATATAAGCTGGTTGTAGAAAAGGCAGAAGAACCAGAGACCAAATTGCCAACATCTGAGGGATCATGGAAAAAGCAAGAGAGTTCCAGAAAAACATCTATTTCTGCTTTATTGACTATGCCAAAGCCTTTGACTGTGTGGATCACAATAAACTGTGGCAAAAAAGAGATGGGAATACCAGACACCTGACCTGCCTCTTGAGAAATTTGTATGCAGGTCAGGAATCAACAGTTAGAACTCGACATGGAACAACAGATTGGTTCCAAATAGGAAAAGGAGTTCGTCAAAGCTGTATATTGTCACCCTGGTTATTTAACTCCTATGCAGAGTACATCATGAGAAACGCTGGGCTGGAAGAAGCACAAGCTGGAATCAAGATTGCCAGGAGAAATATCAATCACCTCAGATATGCAGATGACACCACCCTTATGGCAGAAAGTGAAGAGGAACTAAAAAGCCTCTTGATGAAGGTGAAAGAGGAGAGTGAAAAAGTTGGCTTAAAACTCAACAGTCAGAAAACGAAGATCATGGCATCTGGTCCCATCACTTCATGGGAAATAGATGGGGAAAAAGTGGAAACAGTGTCAGACTTTATTTTGGGGGGTTAAAATCACTGCAGATGGTGACTGCAACCATGAAATTAAAAGATGCTTACTCCTTGGAAGAAAAGTTATGACCAACCTAGATAACATATTGAAAAGCAGAGACATTACTTTGAGAACAAAGTTCTGTCTAGTCAAGGCTATGGTTTTTCCTGTGGTCATGTATGGATGTGAGAGTTGGACTGTGAAGAAGGCTGAGTGCCAAAGAATTGATGCTTTTGAACTGTGGTGCTGGAGAAGACTCTTGAGAGTCCCTTGGACTGCAAGGAGATCCAACCAGTCCATTCTAAAGGAGATCAGCCCTGGGATTTCTTTGGAAGGAATGATGCTAAAGCTGAAACTCCGGTACTTTGGCCACCTCATGCGAAGAGTTGACTCATTGGAAAAAACTCTGATGCTGGGAGAGATTGGGGCAGGAGGAGAAGGGGACGACAGAGGATGAGATGGCTGGATGGCATCACTGACTCGATGGATGTGAGTCTGAGTGAACTCTGGGAGTTGGTGATGGACAGGGAGGCCTGGCATGCTGCGATTCATGGGGTTGCAAAGAGTCAGACAGGACTGAGCAACCGAACTGAACTGAACTGAAGAATATTTACATTTCAGAACCATAGAATCAAAAGTCTGGGAGGATTATTGCAAAATAATCTTAAACTAAGAACCAACAAAGAAATAGGTAAAGATTAAAGATTTCTATGTGGCAAAGTATACCATAAAGTTAAAAAAATATATACATATACTGGAAAAAATTATGCAAGGTATTTGAAAGACAAAGGACACCATTAATGTCCAGACTTTGACCAGTGCTCCTGTCAATCAGTAAGGAATAGACAAATAACTCCCTAGAAACACATGAAGAGAACATCTCATAGAAAATGCAGAAGTGCAAATCATATTTGAAAAGATCCCAAGCTCTCCAGAAGTTAGGGAATTATAAAATACAACCTTAAGGTTAGAAAATTTTTCTAAAAAGACCGTTAGTGTGTTAGTTCTTTGTGTAGAGATGGGCCTTTTCATATACTGTTTAAGAGCATAAATGCATGGGGCTTTTGTAATTTTGAAGGTAATTTAGCAGTATTCATCAAAAGTAAAAATGCCAGATCTTTTGACTTAGAATTTCCATTTCTTGAACTTTATCTCTTGAAATATACATGCACATAAAAAATGAGATCCCGGGGGTATTCATCAGATCAGATCAGATCAGATCAGTCGCTCAGTCGTGTCCGACTCTCTGCGACCCCATGAATCGCAGCATGCCAGGCCTCCCTGTCCATCACCAACTCCCAGAGTTCACTCAGACTCACATCCATCGAGTCAGTGATGCCATCCAGCCATCTCATCCTCTGTCGTCCCCTTCTCCTCCTGCCCCCAATCTCTCCCAGCATCAGAGTCTTTTCCAATGAGTCAACTCTTCGCATGAGGTGGCCAAAGTAGTGGAGTTTCAGCTTTAGCATCATTCCTTCCAAAGAAACCCCAGGGCTGATCTCCTTCAGAATGGACTGGTTGGATCTCCTTGCAGTCCAAGGGACTCTCAAGAGTCTTCTCCAACACCACAGTTCAAAAGCATCAATTCTTCGGCACTCAGCCTTCTTCACAGTCCAACTCTCACATCCATACATGACCACAGGAAAAACCATAGCCTTGACTAGACGGAACTTTGTTCGCAAAGTAATGTCTCTGCTTTTCAATATGCTATCTAGGTTGGTCATAACTTTTCTTCCAAGGAGTAAGCATCTTTTAATTTCATGGCTGCAGTCACCATCTGTAGTGATTTTGGAGCCCCCCAAAATAAAGTCTGACACTGTTTCCACTGTTTCCCCATCTATTTCCCATGAAGTGATGGGACCAGATGCCATGATCTTCGTTTTCTGAATGTTGAGCTTTAAGCCAACTTTTTCACTCTCCACTTTCACTTTCATTGCAACCTTATAACAGGAAAAAACTGGAAGCAACCTAAATACTCATCAGTTAGGAGAATGTTTAAATAAATTATTGTACATAGTTATTTACCAGGGTCTTTGAGAAGACCCTGATGCTGGGAAAGATTGAGGGCAGGAGGAGAAGGGGATGACAGAGGATGAGATGGTTGGATGGCATCACTGACTCAATGGACAGGAGTTTGGCTGGGCTCCAGGAGTTGGTGATGTACAGGGAGGCCTGGTATGCTGCAGCTCATGGGGTCACAAAGAGTCAGACAGGACTGAGTGACTGAACTGACAGTAATTCTATGGAATCTGTTCAAAAGGATGAAGTTGACCTATATATACTGACAAAAAAAATCTCTAAAGACATATTATTGGTGGGAAGAAAAAAAAAAAAAAAAACACTTTCCAGGATAGCACATATTATATGCTGCCACATATATTAAAAATAAGAATGTATGTAGAGTTCCTAAATATACAGTCAAGTGCATAGAAAGGGATTGAAAAAATGCACACTTAACCAGTGACAATAGTTACCTCTCGGAAGCTGAGTTGGAGTAAGAAAAGGTGAAGGAAACTTTTCATTGTTTTCCATATATATTTCTACATAGGTTGAATCAGAGTTATACATATGTTACTAACATAAATTTTTCAAAGGACCAAAAAAGAGAATTTTAGTTATTTCTGAGTCCCCGTGAACCTACATCATTGACTAAGCTGAACTGTTCACCTTTTGTTTAACTGCTCTTTGCTCATATCAGGAGCTAACACTTCCCCTATTTTGCTACACACACATTCGCATGCCCACATCTACTAACACAATTCCCTTGGAATCACAGAATCAGATAATGGAGACACCAGAGACCTTGGAGGTGATCCCATTCAATCCTCCTGTTTTTGAGATAAGGCACTTTGTGATGGTTAGTTTTGTGTGTCTGTTTGATTAGGCTGAGGACTCCCAGGTATCTGATTAAGCATTACTTTGAGGAGTGTCTGTGAAGGTGTTTCTGGAAGACATTAGCATTTGAATAGCTGAACTGGGCAGAAAGCAGATGGTGGCCCTCCCCAAGGTGGGTCCTCTGAGGGCCTGAACAGAACAAAAAGGCAGAGAAAGGTTGAATTCACTTTCTGCCTGAATGCTGAGCTGAGGCATAGATCCTCTCCTGCCCTCAATGCTCCAGACAGCATTGATTCTCAGGCCTTCAGACTGGAGTCCACATCCCTGGCTCTCCAGCTCTCAGACCTTCAAAACACACTGCTGCTCCCTCTGTGCCTCCAGCCTGCGAACAGCAGACTATGGGCTTCTCAGCCTCTTTATTCACAGGACCCAATCCCTTATGATAAATCTCTAGCTCAAGAACACTGACAAAGACAGCACTTAAAATGGAGAAAACTGCAATGGCTTGTTTCACTCTCACAGTAAGACTGGCGGCAGTCAAGAGCTTTGTCCTAGCTCCTCTGGCTCAAAGTCCAGGATCTTACCTGTGTGATGGGGGAATGTCCACTGCGTCACGAGAATCTGGGGGCCACCACTGGTTTCAAGGGCTTCACGTCCCCATTCATCACGTAGACACTGTCTGCTACTCATCCACCAGGCAGCTAGGGGTTTGAGGCCACTGGGCATTAAGAGTTTTCCCAGCCCGTGACAATTTACACAACTTCTGCACAAACAACCCTGCCCACTCCACTGTGAAAATTCTCTAAGTGTTCAACAGCCCTTGAAGTTTCTCATTTCTGGCTTAAAGTGGCTGAAGTGCCACTGACAGGCTGCCCATTAAACACCAGAGAGGACATGGTTCCAGACCCTTCTCACACACATGCTGCAAAGATTCTGAACTCTCCCCCTACCTGGAGGCCCTTGCTGTTAAAAATGCTGTTTCACCACCAGCAAAGTGTTTACTGGGTGTGGTCTATAACTTCTGAACCTTGTTTAAAATACTTAAATTTTCCTTCAGAAGTGATTTGGTTATCAGTAATCCACACTAAAGATGAGCTTTTAACTCCATTCCATAATATTTCACTTTAAAGTTTACTTTCTTCTATTAAATGGAGTCATTCTTAAAGGGCTCTAATGTAAATTTCACCTTTGTGACTTGAAATTCATTTTAAATGTTCCGAAACAGCACTTGATTTAGAAGGATCTTATGATGAATAATTGATCAAATGCCATGAGCTACTACAGCTACACTGACTCATGGGGTACCCACTGCCCACAGGTGCCCACTGAGGACTTGACATGCAACTGGTCCAGACTGAGATGGCTTTTAAGAATAAAATATATACAGGAAAGCATAAAATATCTTATTAAATTTTTATAATGATTATATGTTGAATAACGATATCTGAGATATAGTGAGTTGAATAAATATATTATTAAAATCAGTTTTCCCTGGTTATTTTTCTCACTTTTTCTAATGTGCCTGTTACTAAAATATCTAAAATTCAACATGTGGCTTGGCACATATTTGGACAGCATTGTCTAATAATTAGTCTAAATAAGTGGTTTTAAAACTTGAATTTTTTTCCAGCTAGTTTTCTTAAGGAGAATCTCATCTAATCTCAGAGCATGCCATAACTTGCAATTTTAGGTAAAGCTGGACTTCTAAATAAAGGGATTTTTTAATTTAACATTTGATCAATTAAGTGTTTATTTAACTTATTTAACTGGGATGCAGTGCCCTATGGATTGACTCTTGACCCCAAGGGGGTTCACAGTCAAGAAGATGGATTAGGCCATCATGCATATGATTAATTAAAAGTGTAAGCCATCTCCACTGTCCCCAAACCTCATAAGTAACAGAACAGTTCAAACGTCTAAAAACCTGTTCTAGTAGAAAAATGCCAAAACTTCGGGTTGAGATCACAAGGGTCTGTGTGAGATCTAGAAGATAACCAGGGTAGCTGGAAGATAACCAGGATGGCTGTGCAATTCATGGCCCCTCAAATCCAAACTATAATGAAATATAAAACATTTTTTAAAAGCATGGGAGAAAATAATAGCAAATGAAGCAACTGACAAACAACTAATCTCAAAAATATACAAGCACCTCCTACAGTTCAACTCCAGAAAAATAAATGACCCAATCAAAAAATGGGCCAAAGAACTAAATAGACGTTTCTCCAAAGAAGACATACAGAAGGCTAACAAACACATGAAAAGATGCTCAACATCACTCATTATCAGAGAAATGCAAATCAAAACCACTATGAGGTACCATTTCACACCAGTCAGAATGGCTGCAATCCAAAAGTCTACAAGCAATAAATGCTGGAGAAGGTGTGGAGAAAAGGGAACCCTCTTACACTGTTGGTGGGAATGCAAACTAGTACAGCCACTATGGAGAACAGTGTGAGATTCCTAAAAACTGGAAATAGAACTGCCTTATGATCCAGCAATCCCACTGCTGGGCATACACACTGAGGAAACCAGAAGGGAAAGAGACACGTGTACCCCAATGTTCATCGCAGCACTGTTTATAATAGCCAGGACATGGAAGCAACCTAGATGTCCATCAGCAGATGAATGGATAAGAAAGCAGTGGTACGTATACACAATGGAGTATTACTCAGCCATTAAAAAGAAAACATTTGAATCAGTTCTAATGAGGTGGATGAAACTGGAGCCTATTATACAGAGTGAAGTAAGCCAGAAAGAAAAACACCAATATAGTATACTAACGCATATATGGAATTTAGAAAGATGGTAACAATAACCCTGTATACGAGACAGCAAAAGAGACACAGATGTATATAGAACAGTCCTTTGGACTCTGTGGGAAAGGGAGAGGGTGGGATGATTTGGGAGAATGGCATTGAAATACGTTAAATATCATATATGGAACAAGTTGCCAGTCCAGGTTCAATGCACGATACTGGATGCTTGGGGCTGGTGCTCTGGGACGACCCAGAGGGATGGTATGGGGAGGGAGGAGGGAGGAGGGTTCAGGATGGGGAACACATGTATACCTGTGGTGGATTCATTTCGATAGTTGGCAAAACCAATACAATATTGTAAAGTTTAAAAATAAAATAAAATTAAAACAAACAAACAAACATATGTTTATGCCTTTTTTAAGAGAGGAAGAAGTCTCCCCCGCCTTTTTTTTTTTTTTTTAATTGTGACTTGTATGGGGGAAAGGGGTAGGTTGGCCCAAGTCCATACCAAAGATTATAGGTAATTAACTGGAATTCAAGCATGCTGTCAAGAAGGCCTATGGATATTAATCTGACTGGCAAGATTGGCAAGTTTTGAAAAATGGAGTGCCTAATTTCTGACCCTTTCTAGCTAGATGCTGAGGTAGAGTAATATTTTATACACAGAGGGACACACACATATACACCTGACTTGGGTCCCTAGAAGCTAGGTTTATGCTACATGATCGCTGGCCTGGACCTCAGCTGACTGCCATGAGGTGGGTCAATCTAATGATCTCTTGTATCATATTTGGCATTGGATCAATAGATCATAACCTCAGCCTGACCTGACTATTTGAAGGGGGAAAAGCAAACTCAAGATTGACGGAATAACGAAGGAAGCCAGGAGGTCAAAACTGAGAACACACAAGAAGTAAACAGAGATGAGAGACTATATAATTTTAAAGATAAAGAGAGGGTCAGTCTCAGATCCAAAGGCCTTCCCACAACTTAATTCAAATCCGTCTCAGCTCCGAGGTTCCCAGAGACACCCTGTTTTCTTAAGCTAAACCTCTCTTTTCATCTACATTATTCTGCAGTGGTTTCCACCCAGAGTCTTAACCAAGGTAGGTGCAATATAGAGTGGGCATGGGATATGTACCTATATGTGGGGAGGGATATGAGGAAGCTATTCATGATGTGGAGCCCCAGATCCTCTGGTTCTGAGACAGGCAGCTGGATGTTCCAACATCTGCTGTCCATCCTCCCAGCAGACGGTGACTTCCACAAGCAGAGGGGCTCAGACCATGGGGCATGAACTGTGCCACCCGCAGTGGGGAGGTGCCCTGGTACTGATGGGTCACACTGTCCCTGATTCATGCTCTGCTCCCTCGTCAGAAAACGTAACTCTCAAGGGCAGTTCAGAGGGTCTGTCCTCACCAGGGATGCCCCAGAGCACACGGGCTAGGTCCCTCATATTCCCAAAACCTCTCCTTTATGTCTGTCCTCCAAACCTTACCTGAAGGTTACTGACAGAGTAGCTACAGTGAGGAAACCTTTGTTTTCACAGATAAAAGAGGATCAGGATGGCATGATACCTTCTCGCCTATTTCTGACTTTATGGAACCCTGTATGAGCGTGTGTCTTTCTCCCCCTCCAGATGGTGAGCACCTTCAGGGAAGACAGCACGTTGTATTCACCCTCTGTCTTTCCCCGACACATTCTGGAGTAGCTCTGGCAGCACCTGGTGGTTACTCAATAAATGTTCATTGCCTGTTGCACTGAAAAAATCTCTCCCCAAGATAGATTATTCTTTGTTCACCCTTCAGAAATGAACCTTCTTCTACTCTTGTTAGTGTCTACTCTTCAGCTCTCTAGAACTCGTCTGTTTAGCAAGCTTTTTGGCAAATGTTTTCCGTGCAAGGCCAGATAGCACATGTTTTATGCTTCACTAGTCTCTGTCACCAGAGAAGGCAATGGCACCCCACTCCAGCACTCTTGCCTAGAAAATCCCATGGACGGAGGAGCCTAGTAGGCTGCAGTCCATGGGGTCACTGAGGGTCGGGAATGACTGAGCGACTTCACTTTCACTTTTCACTTTCATGCATTGGAGAAGGAAGTGGCAACCCACTCCAGTGTTCTTGCCTGGAGAATCCCAGGGACGGCGGAGCCTGGTGGGCTGCCGTCTATGGGGTCGCGCAGAGTCGGACACGACTGAAGCGACTTAGCAGCAGCAGCAGCAGTCTCTGTCACAACTTCTCAGCTCTACCACCAGAGTGTGAAAGCGGCTATAGACAATGCTTAAATGAGTGGGCAGGGCTGGGTTCTCATGGAAGTTCATTTACAGAAAAAAATAGGAGATTAGATTTGGCCCATGGGCTGCAATTTGCTAGCTCTTGTTCAAGAATAAAGCAGACCATTAAATTTTCAAGTCATCAAAATACCTGATGAGAAAAAGTTTCTTCTTCTACACAAATCACTTAAAAGATAGCTACTGTGAACAGTTTCCTACTCATTCTTCCAGGAAATTTTCATATATATACACAAGCATGTACATGTGTTTAAGTATTTATGCACAAACTTGTATGTCTATTTTAAGTTCTATTGTGCACTCTGTACATTGGATAGCTTATACATTGAATTCATCACTTAATAATATGCCTTGGAGGTCTTTTTATATTGTCATATAAAGAGCTACCTCACTCATTTAAAAAGCTACATGAGTTCCCACTGTGTAGATGTATCACACTTTATCTAACTAGCCCCCTATTAATGGATATTTAAGTTCTTTACAGATTTATTTTTCAATATAAACAGTGCTGCAATGAACACTCTTGAGTACGTGTACAAATATTTGTGTCAGATAAATTTCTCAAATGGGAACTTTGAGTTAAATCGTACATGTGTTTTAAATTTTGACATGGACTACCAAATTGTCCACCTGAGAGGGCTTACAATTTATATTCTCATCAACAATGTCTGGAAGAAGGGAAGCACTTTATGTAAGGTGCATGTATGTGTGTCAGATAAAGAGGTAGTTTTATACAGAGTATAAATAACATATAGAAAAATCAATACAAGGCTACATTAAATAGAAAGCTGCTGAATTTAGTGTAACTGTTTCACTTGTCTCCTAAATTTTGTAATAGGGAATTTAAAACTATGAAATAAATACCATTAAAATAAAAATATCTTTTTATTTAAGAGAAGATATAAAAGTGCTAAGATGATAGAAGAAAATGCTAATAAAACTCAAGAAAAGCACATTAATGCAAGAGGGACAGAGAAAAAGAGAAAAGACACAGAAAGATGTCATACAAGGAGACTGACGTGGGAGAAAGAGAACGCCAGGCACAGCAAAATGCAGGAGATGAGCCTTTTGTACCCGGCACAGTGCTATTTGTGTGCTTTTCTTTCTTTCTTTTTTTTTTTTTTTTTGTATTACGCATGTGTGATTGTTCTGTATCTCTGGGTGTGGTGGGTGGCATTACTGGCTCCTGTTCTTCTGCCTTCCCTCCATCCACAACTATGCCATAGCTTCATCATGGGCAACATGTACCTTCCCACCCCTTGATTTGGACACAGTCATCTGTCTTGTTTAAATGAATGGCAATGCGTGCAAGAGTGCCAGTGGGCACTCCGAGCCTGGCGTTAAGAGGCCTCAGAGATTGCTCTCTTGTGCCTCTGCCATTACATTGAGAAACACACGTCCCAGGCAGCCCGCTTGTCCAAAAAGGTTGGGAGACTTGTGCAACCGACCTGGACCCTCAGACTTACAGTGTCAAGTACAGCCCCAGCTTATTGGGACCTCACCTCAGTAAATCAACCCTAGGGACCTACCCCAGCCAAGCCCAGCCTAGACCAGACCACTCTCACTCAGCCTGCACTCTGCACGATGAATGATCAATGGCTGCTACCCTAAGCCACTGATTTTCAGGGAGCATGTTACAAATTAATAACTCAATAGTTAACACATTGGGCAGGGGCTTCCCTGGTGGCTCAGTGGTAAAGAATCTGCCTGCCAGTGCAGGAGATGCAGGAGACACGGGTTTGATCCCTGGTCCAAGAAGATCTCACACACCACTGAGCAATTAAGCCCATGAGCCACAACTACTGAGTCAGTGCTCTAGAGCCCGAGAGCCAAACTACGAGCCTGCACGCCCTAGAAGCCGTGCCCCGCAACCAGAGACGCCACTGCAATGAGAAGCTCATGAACCTCTAGAGAGCAGGTCCTGCTCACCGCAACTAAAGAAAAACCTGCACACTGATGAAGATCCAGCACAGCCAAAAATAAATACATAAAACTATTTAAAAAAAAAACCACATTGGGCAATCAAAGAGGATGGATTTGGCTTATTTCCTCAAGGTCCTCCCTTCATTCAACATTAACTGACAGGCATATAGTGAGGTTCTGGGGATACAGCAAAGAGCAGTCAAAGGCCCTTTCTCATGGATCTTTGTCTAATCGCACAAAGACGAGGAGCGAAGACACAGACATGAACATAACCGACAAACACTACTGTATCATGGTAGGATTTTAAACATGACTGGCTCTCTGCTCTGGACAGTGAAGTTCTCTTTGGGGTGACATTTCAGTCCAGCTTTGGGTAGAGTCTGTTTTAAATTCCAGGTGGAGAATGTTCCAGGCAGAGAGAGCATCTGAATAGAAGGAACTTAATCCCCTCAGAAAGCATGGAGGAGGCCCGAGGGTCTGAAGATATCCTACTCCTTTAGGATACTTCGTGCCTCTTTGTAACTAGAAAACTGTGCTCGCCTAACTTGGCAAAAGGCCTGTGTCAATTGTAATTTCACAATTCCAAAGACCTAATTATCTTTAATAAACTCGCCTCGGACTTCAAATAAAAATGAAAACCTAACCTCACTCTGTTCTCATTTGAAACAGACACCCGCTGCTGACTCCAATCTTCGCTAATAAATGAGCACAAATGAAGTAGAGCGACAAACAGTTAGCTAACGGCCAAGAGGGAACACAGGCAGGGCGTCCATACCCAGGTTCAATGCCGAGAGAAGCAACATGTAACCACAGATTTGCCATTTCTGTAGCCCTGCTCTTTCAAATTCACTTTTAATTTGGTGGAAGAGTTCTGTGTCCAAAGGACGTAGAACTCCCTAAATACTGAGGCACAAACAGATCTAAGTGGGTCACAGAAGAAGCAGAATTCCAGGTTGGGCTAGAGTTTGAGGATAAAGTGAGTAAGGCGTGTTTCCCCCCACCCCCCAGAAACTAGCTTCCCATTCAGATACTGGAAATGAGGACACAGTTTAGTCGACAGCACTCCACTTATTCTGTTACCCTTATTGGAAGATTTAACCCGTGTGAGCTTCAGATTCACTTATGAAATGAAGTGAATGAATGAATGAAATGAAGGTGACAACTAACCAGCCACAGGTTGCCATGGGGGATAAATAAAACAATACCGTTCTAAGTCCTGTATAAAACCACAAAGGGCCACATGGTTGAGAGCCATCCTAATTATTAAAGATGTTAAGTTCTCCTGAGAGACTAGATCACTCTCTATGCCCACTGGGCAAGAAACCCACAGTATAATGTTTTGATACATAAACATTACATTTTGAAATAATTGTGGCATGTGTTCCTGTTATCTAAGTGATAATCAACACCATTTTATGACTGTTAAAAAATTCTCCAAAGATTCCTGGGGGTAAGTTGTTACCTTGTCTTTCCCAAGATTTTTCTGTGGGCTGAAGTGGAAACAGCAAAAATGGTTCCTTTCCTAAATATTCCTGTATGGAAATTCTGATTACACTTCATTATACATCAGCAACGAGAAATCTAAAATGTGCAACACTAAAGACAAATAGGTATTTATCTTTAGACTATGTTTATATTTTGTTTATGTGATGTTCTAACTTATGAGCCCAAAATACTTATTTTAGACATCTCCTCGATGTTTCAAAATCCCTTAACTGCTCCTTTCCCCAGCTAGTCACTTTCTCCAGTATTTGAAACCTGAGTTACCTTTGAAAACCTGAGTTACGATTAGCCACACACACACACACACACACACCCTCCCCCAAAGTTTAGTCTTAGCAGCACCCACACAGGTCCTGGCTGCTGCTGGAATCAGAAGTTGTGAACCAGTGAACTACACTTCATCCTTGCTGGTTGTGGTACCACACGGACCAAATTATTAATACATTTCCCAGCTTTTAGTGTCCAGATTTCTAAAACTACAATGAACCACATTAATGTCCTTCATTGGTTCGCTCTAAGGAACTAGCTCCGATGTTGCCAACCAAATTAAAAAGGCATGATACAAATATCAAAATCCCATTCTAAATGATGTTTCCTTGTAGAAGTATGTTTTTCCCCTGCTTGGCACAGCACACCATTTGGCGGAACATGTGTCTCGGCATACCTTGGGTGAGAGGAGAGACTGGATCCGATATTTAGGTTTATCAACAAATAAATGCAAGACTGATGACATCTCATATCATGTAAGGATTTTCTACTTCATCAGAAGGTCTGTCATAGAATTTTTGTAGAAAGCTTTCCTGGGCCATCTGAAAGCTTGACCGTTTGATCCAATTTATGAAAAACCAACTGACAGGTTACCTTTTGAAAGTGCATCTAATGCAGGAGGTACTGGACCTTAGAAATTGCGCCTTCTGGTTTTTCAAATAAGGTCTGTCTGGAGTGCATCAGGGCGGGAGTTTGTAGAGGTTATATTGTGTACTCAAGAGATATGTGGAAAATATGAGCTGAACACATGAAAAAAAAAGAATCGGGTGGCTGGGTGCATAGGTAGGTAGGTAGTCAGGTCCCACTGATTCGTCTGCCCAAGGTGACTTCATATGCCTTCCCTTCCTAGGGAAACTGTATTCATTCTCTAAGATCTGAAATTAATACTTCTTTATCCCGAAGCTTTGTAAGAATCCTCTTCCCACCCTCCAGGCTCTCTCCCCTACTTAGCCTCTGCCTCTGTGCAGCAGGAGTGAAATACTAGAAGCAATCAGAACAATTTCAGGAGGGATGGGAACAGTACTAGGCATAATAAAAGGAGGAGGAAGAGAAGAAGATAGATGTATTTAGCATTTGCTATTTCTAGAAACTGGGCTAAAAAATTATTTTATGTTCATTATTTTTACTGAGTCCTTACCACGGCAGTTATCTTCATCACTCTACACATGGTGATGGAGAAGACTCTTGAGAGTCCCTTGGACAATAAGGAGATCAAACCAGTCCATCCTAAAGGAAATCAACCGTGAATATTCATTGGAAGGACTGATGCTGAAGCTGCAGTACTTTGGCCACCTGATGCAAAGAGCCAACTCACTGGAAGAGACCCTGACTCTGGGAAGATTGAGGGAAGGAGAAGGGGGTGACAGAGGACGAGACGGTTGGATGGCATCACCCATTCAATGGACATGAGCTTGAGCAAGCTCCAGGAGATAGTGAAGGACAGGGAAGCCTGGTGTGCTGCAGTCCGTGGGGTTGCAAAGAGTGGGATGCAAGCTAGCCGCTGAGCAATAACAGCCACCACACGGGGTGGGCCTGAGGCTTCTAGAGGTCATTTAAATTACCTGGAATCACCTAGCTAGTAAGTAGTAGAAGGCCTAACTCAGGCCTAACTCAGTCCAGAGTTAAAAGGCAAAACCACCACGCACAGCTGCCCCAGCACAGCTCATTAGCCCTGGCTGTGTGTCCGCCTCCCCACCACCATCTTGAAGGCCGGCAAGGCTCCCTGCAGTTCTAATGCTTGGCTAGCACTTGGTGTATAGCATGCATTTCTTAACTGAGTAAATAAGGTCGGCATATCTCCTGGAGCAAGAATAGGCTAGTGGTGGTCTCAGCTGAGCCTTTTGAACAGTTTTGGAGGTGGCCAGTGGAAACCACGTTGGGCTCTGACCTAACTAGACTTGTTGATCCCGATACAGGGATGGGGACCTGGCAGGAGCCAGTTTAGTGTGAAATTAGACTGAATCCAGGGCCAAGAGGCCCTTCCTCCCTGGGCATTTCACAATTTCTTGGCCATCCTTGCAGGTGCCTGATGCATTTAACTGGATGTTTACATAGCAGAGTTTACTCTTGCAGAGGAAGAGTGAGCGTGTCCTTTCTGTGGGGAGCAGGGGAGCTTATTGAGACTGACACCAGTCAGATTTGATCTCCGTAGCTCTTTCATCTACTGGTGGCACCTTGAAAAGCTTTATCTACTCAAGATGAACCCTGGCTTTCAACAGCTATCAGAGAACATCTCTCAATTCACTCTCAATGAACCCCGGGGGAAGGCTCAGTCCACACTCTGCTTCTGCCATACTTCTCCACTTGTCAAAGTCTACTCAAGTAGACTGCCACCACCATCCATTCACTGCATCTATGGGTTCTGTATACATCCTCTGATCTGCTTATCTCCTAAAAGGTCAGAACTATACACACATTGGTCAGGTCACATGTATATAAGGATGATTCTTATTGCAAAACTGTGCACTGTAGGTCTTGCAACTTATCATACATCCTTCTATTCTGTTAACTCATCTCTTTCACATGGGTTTGGCTCAGTTGGTAAAGAGTCTGTCTGCAATGCGGGAGACCTGGGTTCAATCCCTGGGTCAGGAACATCCTCTGGATAAGAACATGGCAATCCACTCCAGTATTCTTGCCTGGAGAGTTCCATGGACAGAGGAGCCTGGCAGGGTGACAGAGTCAGACACAACCGAGTGACTAACACACAATCATATGCGTTTACCACATTTTGTCTCAGAAAAACTCTTAAGTCAACTTAAATCTTTCGATTTAGAAGATAGGAAACATGTAGAATGTCCTTAAAATCTTTTTATTTTTAACTGAAGGTACTAACCGTCTACTTATGCATGCATGCAGTTGTGCCTGACTCTTCTGTGACCCCATGGACTGCAGGCCTCCAGGCTTCTCTCTCCGTGGGATTCTCCAGGCAAGAATACTGGAGTGGCTTGCCATGTCCTCCTCCAGGGGATCTTCTGGATCCAGGGATCGAACCTGTGTCTCCTATAGCTCCTGCATTGCTGGCAGATTCTTTACTACTGAGCTTCCTGCGAAGCCACTTAGCATCTACTAAATAGCACTTAATGCACTGAGCACAGGACTGCAGAGATGACTGGGACAATTCTCCTGCTCCCAGAGCCTGCTGTTTTATAGGAGAGTCACAAAAGTAAGTAATCACAAATGAGGAGAAAAGTGCTGTTTAAAGAGGCAAGTACCTGAGAAAAGGGACTTGAGCAGCTCACTGCTAGTGACCAGGAGTTGGTGAATCATGAAGGAGTTTTCCAGGTGAACATACCAGGAAGGGATTTTTTTTTTTTTTTTGTCCAGCAAAGACGTATTGACTACATACCATGGTCCAGGCACAGGGGGTTCAACATTGAATGAGGTGCTGTCACGACCCTCAAGAAGCTTGTGGTCTAGTAAACAGAAAGCCTGGCAAACAGCTCATGGCAATTCAGCCCCATAGGAGCTGCAAAAAGCTGTGATCCTTTGATATGTGTACCACTGAACTGTAACACCCTCTTGCTCTACCACCCCGCCACCCCCGTCACTGTCATATACTGGCCATTCCTCCTCACACATCAGACATTTGGGTATCTAAATCAGGGACTTGCACTCCATCCAACCCCTGCTTTTTTTGTGACAATCCATCTACACTGTGACATCTCAGGGTCTACCATCTTCATCTCTAATGAGTCACTCCTCCATGTGCCAGTGATCTGTTACCTACCCACAGGTCGTATCTTGAATCTTATGAGCAGAAGAGGATATATTTTTATATTTTTGTCTTTCCAACCACTGCAGGGCAAATGGCCTTGCCATCATTTCCTGCCAAGCTACTTAATACAACAGATGCACAGGAGAAATCCATTCATTCTCAGTAGGCATTTATTGAGCATCTATGAAGTGCTAGGGACAGTGATGGCCCAGATGGGTAGAGTCACTGGAGCTCTAACCTTCCAGCTTATGGGTGACCAAACATTCAGATGTCCATCATCCAGAAGTCGTCTCTGAAATACTCATTCATAAGAAACCACTCTCATTGTTGGGAGTTAAATCCACTTGCCTTCCACACAATTCTCTCCAGGCTCCGAAGAGAGAAAAATCATGACCTGGACTACTGTGAGTCTGCATTTGTTCGACTCCTTTCTACTAAGACCACTAGATGGAACTAGCTGAGAAATGCCTTTGCAGGCACTATCTATCTTACGTAGACCTTTTCTTTACTGCTTGTATCAGTTTTCTCCACTTGATGCATTGCAAAAGTACTCCTCAAATCCCCACTGGAAATAAAGGGTTTACCCCCTCCTCCCCAACCAGGGTGACTTTTAAATAACAGAAATCAAATATACTCCTAAACCTAAGCCAAAGCCAGCAGCTTTGGAAGCATAAGAACACGGTCCTTACAGTGACTGCGTAATATCAGGGCTGCTGCTGCTGCTGCTAAGTCGCTTCAGTCGTGTCTGACTCTGTGTGACCCCAGAGACTGCAGCCCACCAGGCTCCCCCATCCCTGGGATTCTCCAGGCAAGAACACTGGAGTGGGTTGCCATTTCCTTCTCCAATGCATGAAAGTGAAAAGTGAAAGTGAAGTCGCTCAGTAATGTCTGACTCTTAGCGACCCCTGGTAGGCCCACTGCAGCCCACCAGGCTCCTCTGTCCATGGGATTTTCCAGGCAAGAGTGCTGGAGTGGGGTGCCATTGCCTTCTCTGAATATCAGGGCACCAAATAATTATTTCAAAGTAAGAGGAAAAGTGAGGGGCTTCCCTGGTGGTTCAGATGGTAAAGCCTCTACCTGCAATGTGGGAGACCTGGGTTAGATCCCTGGGTTGGGAAGAACCCCTGGAGAAGGAAATGGCAACCCAGTACTCTTGCCTGGAAAATTCCATGGATGGAGGAGCCTGGTAGGCTACAGTCCATGGGATCGCAAAGTGTCAGACATGACTGAGCAACTTCACTGGTACTGGTAAGAGGAAAAGTAGCTCATTTTTATGTCAGTCTTCAGAATAGGATCGCAGATGGAAAAACAGATCTGAATGTGTGCAGGAACCCCTGTTGTCAGGATACCACAGCATCCAGGGTGGTCTGTTACAGAGTTCAGAGAGGTCATGTTGTATCCCTATTCAAAACTCACAATACTGCCCCTACCTTCAGGATTGATACCCAACTTCTGAACAGTATCTACTAGGCTCCACCTGACCTAGCTCTTTCCTGCCTCCCTCTTGTTCACCAGACATCAGCCACCCAGGTAGGCTCCTAACCTCTCTCACAGGACCAAGTTCTTTTTATGTCTTCAAGGCCTTTGAACTTGCTCTTCCCCTGCATGGAAGCCTCTTTCCCCAGATCCTCCTAACCCTGGCTCCTTTCTACCATAGAGGTCTCACCGCCTATGTAGTTGCTCCTGTCGTTGTTGCTCAGTCGCTCAGTCATATCCAACTCTTTGCAGCCCCATGGACTGCTGCATGCCAGCCTCCTCCATCCTTCACTGTCTCCCAGTTTGCTCAAAATTCATGTCCGTTGAGTCAGTGATGCTATCTAACCTCATCTTCTGTCACCCCGCCTTCTCCTCCTGTCTTCAATCTTTCCCAGCATCAGGGTCTTTTCCAACGAGTTGGCTTTTCCCATCAGTTGGACAAAGTACTGGAACTTCAGCTTCAGCATCAGTCCTTCCAGTAATATTCAGGGTTGATTTCCTTTAGGATTGACTGGTTTGATCTCCTTGCAATCCAAAAGACTCTCAAGAGTCATCTCTAGCACTGCAATTACTTGCTCCTAACTGCAGCAACACCCCATTGTGCCATCCAGCCTCTTTAAATGCTTCACATGTACCACACCTGAAATTATCTTTTTGCTTATTTATTTCACTTAGTTGATTTATCATCTACATCCCTGCTTAGAGTGTAAACTGCTTAGGAGCAGAGATCTGGCTTATCTTGTTCATCACGGAGTAATCAGAGACTAGATCAGTCCCTAGGATGTAGCTGAGACTCAATACATATTTTTGTAATCAGTGAGCTTGGAAACATTGAGTAATTTCTCCATCAGAATGCCTGCCTACACCACAGTATTTAATCCATACATAAATGGGGCTATGGAGCAATTAATCAAAAACTTTGCTTATCACGCACTGCCCACGCAAGCCAACATGCAATGAGCATTAGTCTTCCAGGCACCGTCCAATGAACATTAGTCTTCCAGGCACCATCCAGACACTCTTTTGGCTCCAGTAACTCAGAGGTGCAATTAGTCAGTGGGAATACCATGAGCCACCCTCCATCCAAAGTCCAAAGAAACACAGTGCTGGCAGGTTCCTGGGAGGCCGAGGCTAGAAGGGCCCCTCCTCTTCAGGCTGCACACAGGTCATTAGCAGACTGGGTACATTAGGCTATTCTCTCTAGAAAATGGAGATGGTGGTGAAGGAGCAATGGAGAAAAATTTCCACTGCTAATAGGCTGAAGTCTATTGAGCAAATTCCAGGAGTCAGTGAAGGGCCAGGAAGCTTGGTGTGCTGCAGCCCATGGGGTCGCAAAGAGCTGGACATGATTTAGTGACTGAACAGCAACAGTAGGCAGAAGAACTGTTGATATTGGCAGGAAAAAAAAAACAAACACCTTTTCATAGTGGGACACAGTTTGAAATATCAATCTTTAGCCAAATGTCCAGGCAGATCATGCTTCAGTGGGCTTCGCTGTGCAACCTTGGAAAGCAAAGTGTGGTCTGAGGACATACGCATGCATTTCAATGATGCCCTCGAGGCACCAGGCACGTTCACCTGGATGGGCTGAATTTTTATTTGCATGCTCCAGGCGGCTGCAGACACCAAAGCCTGCCTCTCCAAATCACTGTGCACATTTTACATTTTTTCCAGGAGCTACTGTAAACATACCTTAAGGGATCATAAACGCTTGGGTTAACATCAACCAAGCTATCCTGAACACACATAAATTTAAATGGCTCTGTTAATTACATTTCCACTCAGCTAGAGTCAGGAATCTGACACATTAAATGAGACCAGGATTCAGAAATGTCAGATTTTTTTTTCTTTTTTCTGTCCCTGGGATTTGATTATGAGTGTTTGAAAAAATAATACCTGAAGTAAAAAAAAATCACTAGCATTTATAGAGGACATAGTATATGCTTTGTATACAAATACTTCTTTTTTCTTCACAATGATCCCAGGAAGCTTTTTGTCAATGAGAACATAGTAAAAGCATAGATTTTGACCAAGATTTTGACCACACAGCTAATGAGGCTGGCAATAATTCCAGCCCAGGCAGTCTGCTTGAAGAGCTCACACTCTTAGTTATTCCACCTGACTACCTTCTTGAGTCCAAGACCACCTTTCTGTCCCCTGCAGGTTCAGGGGCACCAGCGTGTACCACTGTGTCTCCAAGCCATCACTAGTGTCTGTCCCTAATGCCAAAACGACTTTATTGTTAACACTCATCCTTGCAAAAAATCAGAGTGGATTTAAGCTTGGCTCCATGACAACCCAATTCTCATTCTTAGATAAGAAGGAGAGAGGCTGGCTCAAGGGAAGGGTACATTCTTCATATATTCACTCACTCACTCTCCATTCATTCCACAAACACCCAGCAAAGGCCATATACTAAAATGCTGAGGATATAATGGTGAAGAAGCAAGTTGGCATTCTAACAAGGACTCTGGGACAATCCCTTGACAAGTTAAAACATGAAAACTGTGATAAATGGGATAAAGGGAAATATATGAAATGAGGGGTGGGGTGGTGTGCCTGATCTTGTCCAGGAGTTTATGAAAAACCTCCCTGGTGATGTAGGAGCTGAGAGCTGGAGGCAGAAGTGAAGTCACAAGTCGGCGGACAGTTGCTGTAGGCAGAAGGGACAGTCTGGGGAAAAACCCTCAGGCAGGAGAAAGCCCAGGCTGTTCAAGACTGAAAGGAGGCAGGAGTAGCCAGAGTGAAGGGAGAAAGGTCGAGAGAGAGAGGGCGGGACTAGGCTGGGAGGAGGGGCCTAGCCCTGCCCATCAGCAGCCATTCATTCTCAGCACTCCCCCGTATTAGCTCATCCCAGGCTCCCAGACACCCTATCACAGTCACCTTCTTCCAGATGAAAAAATGCCACCCAGGACAAGGTAAATTTTGCCCATAGTCACACAGCCAGCAAGTGGAGGATTCAAACCCAGGCAGCCTGGCTCTGAGCCTTCACTATTAACTACCTGGCTAACTGTCATGCCAGAAGGAAATCAAGGCACTGAGAGTTAGGTAACTTGCCCCAAGTCCCTGTGCAAGGGGCCAGTGGAGCCAGGCAAGCCCAGGCAGTTCAGCTCTGGAGCCTGGTCCACCACCCCCAGTCCTGGGCTGCCCCATGGCCAATTCTCGACACGGCTACAGGGATCAGTGCTCTTCATAGTGCAGGGCAGCCACCAACCTTACTAAGTGAACACCGCTTCCCCAGGGCTGGGGGCACGCGCAGCTGACACACCGCCTGGAGAGAAGGACATGGAGGGCTCTCCACGCCCGGCCCACTTTCTGCTCCCTACAGATGGAGATCAGGTCTGAGCACACTGACCTTTCCTCTCCCTGGCTCTCAGCCTGTTCTCCCTCATGCAGGAAGCAGATCTTGCTATCCCTGTTTTTCCAGTAGAAAGAAAAGCGCCTCAAATGGTTTCCAATTGGAAACACACAGTAGAAAGGTTTTTCCAGAGACAATAAAAACAATATGGCTTAAGTTGAGATTTTTTTTCCTCCAAAAGTATACATTTTTGCCATGCTTCTTTTTCCACTCTCTGGCCTGCCAACATTTTGTTTATGTAACGAGGGGACTGGGTCCCTCCTTAGAGCCCGGCGCTTGAGATGGCAGAGATTTCTGCCAACAACCCTTGCCAGAATTACCCTGTTAGTCTTGATTGTTGACGGGCTAGGGGAGAGCTTCCTTCACAGGCATTTGGCAAGGCAAAGGGTTACAAAGAATACAGCAGAATGCTTCTGCTGCTGCCTGGCATGAGAGCCTGTTGTACAGCCTGGTGTCATGTTTGGACAAAGAGATGGGCATCCATTAGCCAGCGGACTGACGGATAGTCAATGCTTCTCTTCCATTACCATTTCTCCTATCTATCTCTCCCTCTCTTTGTCTCTCCGTCTTTTTTTTTTTTTTTTTTTTTGCATTTAACAGCTCACCAAATGTGCTCTTAGGTGACTGCTTAATTTTCTTCTATTGTTTCAACAGATAGCAAATAACAATTTTCTACTGCAAGTGGCCTCTGGCCTTTTCTGGCAGGAAGCGTCCTCCACCTACAGACATCTCAAAGCACCAGCCCACATCCATGCTAACCTGAACCTCCTCTTTAGCAATTAGTGGAGAAATTCTTGAATTAGCCTCTAAGACTCCAATGTCTAGCTCTCCTCAGCCAGGTGCTGTGAAGTTCCGTAACGAGAGGGTTTATCCTTCCCTCTGTACCACAAAACCCCTACCTGGCTGCAAAGATGCCAAATCAGAGGATTTTTCTCTGTTGCTTTGAGAGGAAGTGCTCTGCCCTCCCTTGAGCCAGGGCTGTCACCATGATCATCAGGCACCCAGGAGACCCAGCCTCACCATTCTCCTGATCACTGAACTGATCGTACCCCGTGCTTCTGCTCCCAACTCTGCCAGTCACACTGCCTCACTGTAAGGCTGATGAACGTGTGTGTGTGCGTTTTCAATTTCTTACTTGTTCTTCTCCTCCTCCTAAGTTGGAGCATTTTCCTTCTAGGTACCTAGAAGGAGTGCGATGCAGGAGACAGGTAGGGACAACTCCCTCCCTTCCAGTCTGTGAGCTTCTGCTTTTCACCCTCAGACATTTCCCAGGGGTTCCTGGGCCCACTGCCTCTCCCCAGAGTCAAGACCCAGGAACTCTCCTTTAAGCTGACTCCTAGAATTACCGAAAGACCCAGGACTTCCATCCCTGTGTCCAGATTCAAAATAACTGAAAGCAGAGATGCAGATACTTGTAAACCAGTGTTCAATGCAGTACTATTCCTAACAGCCAAAATATAAAAACAAACTCAAAATGTCCTAAACAATTCAAAGGATAAACAAAACGTGGAATGTACATACAATGTTATATTATTCAGCCACAAAAGGAATGACGTTCTGAATCGTGATGTTACATGGATGAACCTTACAAACATTATGCTAAGTGAAGTAAACCAGACACACAGAACAAGTATTATATGATCCCACATATATAAAATATCTAGAATAGGTACATTCATAGCGACAGAAAATAGCTTAGAGGTATTGGGGCTGGGGGAAACAGAGAGCTGTTGCTCTGGATATAGAGTTTCTATTTGGGGTGATTAAGTTTTAGAAGGAGATAGTGATGATGGTTGTACTGTACAATACTGTGAATGTACTTTATGCCACTAAATTATATACCTAGAATTATTAAAATGGTAAATATTACATTTTTACTTTTTGCCAAATTAAAAAAAAATCATCAGAATACAATAAAAAAAAAACTAAATAAAATTTTTCAAAACCAAATTTCTTCTACAGTTCCCTCAGTTCAATTTTAGAGTCAGAGCTCAAAACCAGATCTTCTGACTTTGGGTTAAGAGCTGAATTCATTACAATATTTAGCCCAATTTCTCAGTGTATTTAAATTACGTATTCACTGATTTGTCAAACCACTTCAGTGTTCTTGCCTTGAGAACCCCATGAACAGGATGAAAAGGCAAAAAGGCATGACACTGAAAGATGAAGTCCCCAGGTTGGTAGGTGCCCAATATGCTACTGGAGATCAGTGGAGAAATAACTCCAGAAAGAATGAAGAGATGGAGCCCAAGTGAAAACAACACCCAGTTGGGTATGTGATTAGTGATGAAAATAAAGTCTGATGCTGTAAAGAACAATATTGCATAGGAAACTGGAATGTCAGGCCCATGAATCAAGGCATATTGGAAGTGGTCAAACAGGAGATGGCCAGAATGAACATTGACATTTCGGGAATCAGTGAACTAAAATGGACTGAAATGGGCAAATTTATTTCAGATGACCATTATATCTACTACTGTGGGCAAGAATCCCTTAGAAGGATGGAGTAGCCCTCATAGTCAGCAAAAGAGTTTGAAATGCAATACTTGGGTGCAATCTCAAAAATGGCAGAATGATCTCTGTTAGTTTCCAAGGCAAACCATTCAATATCACAGTGATCCAACTCTATACCCCAATCAGTAATGCTGAAGAAGCTGAAGTTGAATGGTTCTATGAAGACCTTCAAGACCTTCTAGAACTAACATGCCAAAAAAGATGCCCTTTTCATTATAGGGGACTCGAATGCAAAAGTAGGAAGTCAAGAGATACCTGGAGTAATAGTCAAGTTTGGCCTTGGAGTACAGAATGAAGCAGGGCAAAGGCTAACAGGGTTTTGCCAAGAGAATGCATTAGTCATAGCAAACACTCTCTTCCAACAACGCAAGAGAAGACTCTACACATGGACATCACCAGATGGTCAATACCAAAATCAGATTGATGACATTTTTTTGCAGCCAAAGATGCAGAAGCTCTATACAATCAGCAAAAACAAGACCGGGAGCTGACCGTGGCCCAGATCATGAACTCCTTATTTCAAAATTCAGACTTAAATTGAGGAAAGTAGGGTAAACCACTAGACCATTCAGGTATGACCTGAATCAAACCCCTTGTGATCACACAGTGGACGTGACAAATAGAATCAAGGGATTAGATCTGATAGACAGAGTGCCTAAAGAACTATGGACAGAGGTTCATGACATTGTACAGGAGGCAGTGATCAAGGCCATTCCCAAGAAAAAAAAATGCAAAAAGACAAAAAGGCCTTACAGATAGCTGAAAAAAGAAGAGAAGCTAAAGGCAAAGGAGAAAAGGAAAGATAGACCCATTTGAATGCAAAAGAATAGCAAGGAGAGATAAGAAAGCCTTCCTAAATGAACAATGCAAAGAAACAGAAGAAAACAATAGAATGGGAAAGACTAGAGATCTCTTTAAGAAAATTAGACATACCAAGGGAACATTTCATGCAAAGATGAGCACAATAAAAGACAGAAATGGTATGGACCTAACAGAAGCAGAAGAGATTAAGAGGTGGCAAGAATACACAGAAGAACTATATTAAAAAGATCGTCATGATCCAGATAACCACGATGGTGTGATCACTCACCTAGAGCCAGGCATCCTGGAATGTGAAGTCAAGTGGGCCTTAGGAAGCATCACTATGAACAAAGCTAGTGGAGGTGATGGAATTCCAGTTGAGCTATTTCAAATCCTAAAAGATGATGCTGTGAAAGTGCTGTACTCAATATCCCAGCAAATTTGGAAAACTCAGCAGTGACCACCGGACTGCAAAATGTCAGTTTTCATTCCAATGCCAAAGAAAGGCAATGACAACGAATGCTCAAACTACCACACAATTGCACTCATCTCACACGCTAGCAAAGTAATGCTCAAAATTCTCTAAAACAGGCCTCAATAGTGCATGAACCATGAATTTCCAGATGTTCAAGCTGGATTTAGAAAAGGCAGAGGAACCAGAGATCAAATTGCCAACATCTGTTGGATCATCGAAAAAGCAAAACAGTTCCAGAAAAGCTTCTACTTCTGCTTTACTGACTATGCCAAAGTTTTTGACTGTGTGGATAAAAACAAACTGTGGAAAATTCTTAAAAAGATGGGAATACCAGACCACCTGACCTGCCTCTTGAGAAATCTGTATGCAGATCAAGAAGCAGCAGTTAGAATCCGACATGGGAAGACTGGTTCCAAACAGGGAAAGGAGTACGTCAAGGCTGTATATTGTCACCCTGTTTATGTAACTTATATGCACAGTACATCATATGAAATGCCCAGCTGGATGAAGCATAAGCCAGAATCAAAATTGTGGGGAGAAATATCAATAACCTCAGATATGCAGATGACACCACCCTTATGGCAGAAAGTGAAGAGGAACTAAAGAGCCTCTTGATGAAAGTGAAAGAGGAGAGTGAAAAAGTTGGCTTAAAACTCAACATTCAGAAAACTAAGATCATGGCATCTGGTCCCATCACTTCATGGCAAATAGATGGGGGAACAATGGAGACAGTGACCGACATTATTTATTGGAGGAGCTGCAAAATCACTTACTGATGGTGACTGTAGCCATGAAATTAAAAGACGCTTGCACCTTGGAAGAAAAGCTATGGCCAAACTAGACAGCATACAAAAAGCAAAGACATTACTTGCTAACAATGGTCCATCTAGTCAAGGCTATGGTTTTTCCAGTAGTCATGTATGGATGTGAGAGTTGGACTGTAAAGAAATCTGAGTGCTAAGGAATTGATGCTTTTGAACTGTGGTGTTGGAGAAGACTCTTGAGTCCCTTGGACTGCAAGGAGATCCAATCAGTCAATCCTAAATGAAATCAGTCCTGAATATTCATTTGAAGGACTGATGCTGAAGCTGAAACTCCATGATTTGGCCACTGGTGTGAAGAACTGACTCATTGGAAAAGACCCTGATGCTGGGAAAGTTTGAGGGCAGGAGGAGGAGGGGACGACAGAGGATGAGATGGTTGGATGGCATCACCAACTCGATGGACATGAGTTTGAGTGATGGAAAGGGAAGCCTGATGTGCTGCAGTCCAAGGGGTCGCAAAGAATCAGACACGACTGAGTGCTTGAACTGAACTCATCTGATGGCTGCTCATGTTCTTGATGGGAATAAGGCTCAGATCTTACAACAGCTGTTCTGCAGCTGGAGAATAAGTAACCCCAGGAGTTTGTCTGTAAAGAAGGTGACTTGACAGCACTGGGTACAGCAAATAAAAAGGCAGCCATTATGGGTGAAGGGGGGCGACAGAAGCCAGGCAGGCAGCAGCTGTGCCCTCTGCTTTCCACAGACCGCTGGAAGGGGTCAGCAGGGGGTTCTGCCAGAGGCTCACCTCCCGCTGTCAGCAGGCCATGCCTGAGACTCTGCAAGCTCATTCTGGAGGGTTCAAGGGGCCATAGAGGGGCCCTGGAGGCCAGACCCAGACAATTGCAGGCCTGCCTGGCTCAGTGAGCTGGTGGGGCCGGGATGCTGCTGCTGCTGCTAAGTCGCTTCAGTCGTGTCCGACTCTGTGCGACCCATTAGATGGCAGTCCAGCAGGCTCCACCGTCCCTGGGATTCTCCAGGCAAGAACACTGGAGTGGGTTGCCATTTCCTTCTCCAATGTATGAAAGTGCAAAGTGAAAGTGAAGTCGCTGAGTCGTGTCCGACTCTTCGTGACCCCGTGGACTGCAGCCTACCAGGCTCCTCCATCCATGGGATTTTCCAGGCAAGAGTACTGGAGTGGGGTGCCATTGCCTTAGCAGGGAGCAAGACTGGAGAAGGAAAAGTTGGATCCTTCCTGCTTCCTGGCTTCATGTCCAGGGCCAGGGGTGAATCTCTGCTTGGCTTCTGCTCAGATGCACTATTCTATCCCCAGATTCTATCCCTCTGTGGCTTCTTTGGAGATCACAGTGAAGAGTTCCTATTTTCCCTACAAGCCTACAGGCCTGTCTCTGCATTCATGAGAGTTTTATTCACTCTGCATTTGGGGAACCAATGCATTTCCAAATAAGCGAAGAGGATGGGCCACCCAGGAAATGAATAGTCCTTCCCCCTTCCACCTACCAGTGAATTTTGGGGTCATTATGAAATGTTACACTCTGCCTTCGCTTATTCGCATGAGGGCTCTAGGCACCTCACAGGCCTCTGCTCACTAATACAGCTAAAGGAGCATTTACAGGGTATTTAAAATCGGCCTGCTCTCTCCCCCACCCCTCTCTGCTAAGTCCCCATGGTGCAGTCCAGTTTCTGGGATGAAACTTGATCAAAAATAAACACGTTCTCTCTCTCTGTTGAGACCTTCTGTCTTCCAATTAGAAGAGAGGAGGGAAATGTGCCGCTTTATTATATGGAGGCAGCCGTCAATTTGGGCTCGATGCTGAGCAGGAAATGCTGATTTTTCAGATGTTTGTGTAACAGAAACAACAAAGCATCCACTTGGAAGGCAACAGGATATTTCTTAGCCAAACTACACACGAATGGGCTCTTCTAGAAGCCCAAGGAGAGAGGAGGAGAGCAGGCGTGTGGGCCCCAGGGAACAGCAGCTCTCCCAGATGGGATGGGATGTTAAATAGCAGCACAAAAGCCTGTAAGGTGGCTTCTGTGTTCCCGGGTTATTAAGTCAGCGTGGCCCAAGCAAGGTGTCAAATCCCCAGGTGGTCTGGGTCCTCTGCCTGCGGAGACTGATGCTGAGATGCGCACACCACCATGAGCCTGCTCTCCGCGAGCCTCTCCGCTGAAAAGCGAGGCCAGTCTTCTGGCATCATCATTGTCTAAGCACCGCACACAGGCCTTCTTGTTCCCCAAAGACACTGCTCGGGACTCTGGGACTAAAACCTTTCAGCTACAGGTTCGGAAGCAGGTTAGGAAATGTCTCCTGCTTGCGGTTCACTGCCGACGTTATTGCCTGCAGAGTGAGAAACAGGGAGAGGGGACGAGGGGAGAGGAAGGGGAGAGGAAACGGGGGTGATGGAGGGAGGGAAGCAGAGAAGCCACTGGTCTGAGGGTCAGGAAACCTGGCCTTAGTCTACAGCCTGCCGATCATGAACTCAAAGACACAGCACAAGGCTTGCTACCCCCTTATTTGGATGGCAAACAATTTAAAACAAAAGCCTGTTAAGTTTTTGTCTAAGCTATGTGATATGAAGGTCAGAGTAAAAGATGAGCATGAAGACACCTTATCATCAATGGAACCTAAATAAAACTGGGCCACTTTGAGGCCAATTTCAGTACAAAGTTATTAAACACACACCCCACAATTCCAAAAAGTGCTGAAAAGCAATGTCCATTTATACTGAATGGCCCTTGGGGTGGCAAAGAGGATTTATATCACACACCCTGAAAAATCCTCCTAAAACAGCTTCTTAGATATCTCTTTCCCCAATACCTCTTTCTTCCTGGTGTTAATAGCTGTTCAATGATCTCTCCTGTCTTCAAGTAGTCTAGCCCATGCTGACCACACCTCTTACTTTCCCCTTCTCTTCAACCCCTCCTCCAGACTTCTAGGTAATTTCTACCCTCTCCCCATGTCTTGCTCCACATGCTGACTTGTGTCGAGAAATCTGCGTCCCATTCTGTAAGTTTCTTCCCCTCAGCCTCTCTACCCATTACCCTGATCTGACTGACAGAGAGCTGACAGCCGGTAGTGATCCACTCGTGTCAACACGGCACTCTCCTAAAAGCCCAGGAGCATAAGAAAATCGAAGTCACGTGCTTTGCATTGTTGTATCTTTAATAAGGGATTGCTATCTAAGGAAATCTGATAACATATGTCACAACAGCACGCGATCAATGACACGACAATGCAAGTCTGTTAGATCATTTACTGAGAACCTGTCATGTCCAAGATTCTCTATAAGGTGGGTGCTGTGGCCTTTCTCACTATATCACAGAAAACCCAAAGTAAGGATGTCACCCTGGACCCTCAACCAACAGATCTTGCTTTAGAATCCCCAGCAGACAAGGTCTTATATATTGCTGTGGCCACAACTCTATTAATACCACTCAGCAGATGAGGAAATAAGGCTCAGGGAGGTTAGATGACCTTACCCATATCATCATATTCAGAGCTGAATCAAAATGTCAGACTCCAAAGCCCTTGATGTTTCATGCACGTGTGCTCAGTCATGTCTGACCCTTTGCAGCCTCATGGACTGTAGCCTGCAGGATCCTCTGTTCACGGAATTCTCCAGGCAACAGTACTGGAGTGGGTTGTTTCCTTCTCCAGGGGATCTTCCTGACCCAGGGGTTGAACCGTTGTCTCGTGTGTCTCCGGCATTGGCAGGTGGGTTCTTTGTCACTGCATCACTGGGGCAGTCCCTTGATGCCTCACTGGTGGTTAAATCACAGTCCTCACTCTGGTCTCTGTCCCTCCACATGTCCCTCTTTCAGAGATGGGCCTGTATCCACTGCAGGATGCCTCTTACATAAAGATGGGTGTGACTTTTGACATGTGATTTGATGGGTTGCCCTAGCTTCAATTAACCTCCTGTGACTTACTAAAGTCTCTGAAATCGTCATAACTCATGTCTGCTTTGGATTGGGTAGGGTCATAAAATACATGGAACTCTTGCCCCAACTTCTCACACAGATATCACCAAAGGATCATAGCAGGCTTTCCTGCCAAGCTCAGGTAAGACACCAGAATATTCATCATCCCAGAACTCTAGAGAGTCACTACCAGTTATATGACATGACAGTTGAGGAGAAACCTATTGGCCTGAAACCTAAGACACTAATTCCCCAGTGAAAACGTATGTAAGTTACCAGGCAAGAAGAACTCATTTTGACATGGTTGATGACTCCCTCTTTAGAGAAACTCTTCCGTCTCTTGGCTTCTGAGATTTCACACTCCACTTGTTTCCTTCTTGCTGTGTCTGCCAGTCTGCCTGCTCCCCTGTCTGTTTCCTCATCATCCTGGTCTCTTCAGGTTGGTACCTCAGGGCCCTATTCTGGTCCCTTTCTCTCTCTGTCTATACTTTCTCTCCACACAATCTCACCAAGTCCCATAGTACAGATGTCTGTCAGTGGATACCAAATCTACATCTACAAAACAAATTCAGCTTTTAATCCCAAACTCAGAAGCCCATGTGTGTGTTCTAAGTTGCTTCAGTCGTGTCTGGCTCTTTGCAACACTATGGACCATAGCCAGCCAGGCTCCTCTGTCCATGGGATTCTCCAGGCAAGAATAGCGGAGTGGGTTGCCATGCCCTTCTCCAGGGGATCTTCCCAACCCAGGGATTGAACTCACATCTCTTACGTCTCCTGCACTGGCTGGCAGGTTCTTTACCACTAGTGCCACCTGAGAAGCCTGTCCCGTACAACGAAGGGTAGATCTCTTGATTTCTTTCCCAACTTGCTCTTTCTCCATCTCAGTGAGCAACACCATTCTCTCTCCAGTTCAGTTCAGTCGCTCGGTTGTGTCCGACTCTTTGCGACCCTGTGAACAGCAGCAAGCCAGGTCTCCCTGTCCATCACCAACTCCTGGAGTCCACCCAAACCCAAGTCCAGCAAGGCGGTTATGCCATCCAGCCACCTCACCCTCTGTTGTCCCCTTCTCCTCCTGCCCTCAATCTTTCCCAGCATCAGGGTCTTTTCAAATGAGGCAGCTCTTTGCATCAGGTGGCCAAAGTATTGGAGTTTCAGCTTCAGCATCAGTCCTTCCAGTGAACACCCAGGACTGATCTCCTTTAGGATGGACTGGTTGGATCTCCTTGCAGTTCAAGCCAAATCTTATTTTCCCCACAACATCCTATCTATTCCAGAAACAATTCCCATTGACTTTATTCCATGACCTAACATTTACTTCTGCTTCATTGACTCCGCTAAAGACTTTGACTGTGTGGATCACAACAAACTGTGGAAAATTATTAAAGAGATGGGAATACCAGACCACCTCATTTGCCTCCTGCAAAACCTCTATGCAGGTCAAGAAGCAACAGTTAGAACTGGACATGGAACAACAAACTGGGTTCAAAATTGGGAAAGGAGCATGTCAAGGCTGTTTATTGTCACCCTGCTTATTTAACTTATATTCAGAGTACATCATGAAAAAGGCTGGACTGGATGAAGCACATGCCAGAATCAAAATTGTGGGGAGAAATATCAATAACCTCAGATATGCAGATGATACCACTCTTATGGCAGAAAGTGAAGAGGAACAAAAGAGCCTCTTGATGAAAATGAAAGAGGAGAGTGAAAAAGCTGGCTTAAAACTCAACATTCAAAAAATAAAAATCATGACATCCATTCCATCATTTCATGTCAAATAGATGGGGAAACAATGGAGACAGTGACAGACTTTATTTTCCTGGGCTTCAAAATCACTGCAGATGGTGACTGCAGCCATGAAATTAAAAGAAGCTTGCTCCTTGGAAGAAAAGCAATGACAAACCTATAAACCTATAAACCAAAAGCAATAACAAAAGCGTTATTAAAAAGTGGCTGGAGAAGACTCCTGAAAATCCCCTGGACAGCAATGAGATCAAACCAGTCAATCCTAAAGGAAATCAACCCTGAATACTCATTGGAAGGACTGATGATGAGGCTGAAACTCCAATACTTTGGGCCCCTGATGCGAAGAGCTGACTCACTGGAAAAGACTCTGATGATGGGAAAGACTGAAGGTACGAGGAAAGGGGATGATGAAGGATGAGATGGTTGGATAGCATTACCAACTCGATGGACATGAGTTTGAGCAAGCTCTGGGAGCTGGTGATGGACAAGGAAGTCTGGCGTGCTTCAGTCCATGGGGTCGCAAAGAGTTGGACATAACTGAGCGACTGAACAAGAACAGTAATTCCAAATCCGTTTACTTTTCCCTTCTCAGTGACCACTTTATCTCGAGAGAGGCACAACCCTGTAAAAGAGTTCTACTAGCCTCCCTGCTCAAAACTTTGCCTCTTTCAGTCTAATCTCCACACAGCAGCCAGTAACCTTTTAAAAATGTAAAGTGAACACACCAACCTCTTCTATAAAACCTTCACTGGATCTCCCTCACACTTAGAATAACATCCACACTCCTTCTTCCAGCTTAATGAAACTTCTTGTAATCTGTTTCCTCCCTTCATCTCCAACATCACTTCCTGCATGCCTTTTCTTTACATGTGATATTCCAACTACACTGTTCTTTCTCTGAGTTCATGGAACAGCCAATCTCATTCCTGCCTTAGGGCCTTTGCGCTGACTGCTTCTGCCATCTGAACGTCCTTCCCCCAGATCTTCATAGTAATCTTTCTCGTAATTGATATAGTAGCTCATGTGTTATCTCTTCTGAGAAGGTTTTCGTGACCACTCAGTCTAAAGCAGCCATGTATATGGCTGATCCTACGAATTACCTGGTGCTGATGTAACATACGACCACAAAATGGATAGCTTAAAGTGACAGATATCTTTCTCTGTCAGTTCTGGAAGTCAGAGAGCAAATAATTAGTATATGAGCACCATCCATGTCCCTCTGAAGGTTCTAGAGAAGAATACTTCCTGAGACAATTCCAGCTCCAGGGGGTCCAGGCATTCCTTGATTGGTGACTGCATCATTCCAGTCTTTGCCTCTGTGGTTTCTCTGCTTCTCTTCTGTCTTAAAACCCGCTCTGCCTCTTTCTTATATGAAGACATGTGACTGCATTTATACCTCACCTGGATAATCCGGGATAAGCTCCTTCTCTCAAGATTCTTAACTTTATTATATCTTTCCCATAGAAGGGAATATTGTAAGTCCCAGGGATTAGGACTCAGACATATATTTTTATTTAACTGCACCATGGCAAGTCATTGGTTTTTAGCCTTCCGTTTAACCCTGTTAGTGTTCTTGTTTATTTCCATATCAAATTGTTTGTTAGTTAAATTTGTATCTCTCCACCATACGGCCTCTTGTTCCCCTCTAATGTTGACAACAGTGCCAAGCACAGGGAGTGCACCCCAAAATATTTCTAAATGATTGAACTAACGATTACAGTAAGCCAACAGTATTTAAAGTTTTTCATGTCCTTGCTTACTCCTTAAAATCCTTTCTTTACATGCAGAAGCCAAAGGACAGGACTGAGGTGAGTTAGAAGCTGAGCCCTTTTGTTTGAAGCAAGGGTGGGAGGCTGGGAGCTCTGGCCCTCGGTTCTCCAGTCCCTTCTGGTGATACGCACTAGAGATTGGAGAAACTGTCTGAAACAACAGTTTAATAACTTGGCTCAAATTAGCTACTTGGGATAACTAGGGCACAGAGAAACTTGGAAGAAATGGGGCGCTGAACAAACATATTTTGATACATGAGCTGTGGCTGGGGGTAGAGACATGCGGCTGTGCGTCTGGCTCCACAAAGAGAGAACTTGGTTGCTGCAGGGAGGAGGCACTACACAGGCCAGAGGACCGGAAAATGAACTTGGACTCTCAATGTCACATGGTCTGTCATTCCCAAAATGCATCCTTATGTCCTGGAAAGAATGAGGCCGAAGCCTTTTTCAATCTTGAGTTGGGAAAGGGAAAGGCTAGAGAGGCTTAGAAGTACAGGCTCTGCAATCAGAGTCAGGAACCAACCCAGGACTCACCACTTCACGGACACATGATCTTGAATAGGCTGCTTAAGCTTTCCAAATCTTATTTTTCTTCATCTGTAAAATGGGGATGACAATAATGCATACCTGTTGAGTATTGTGAGATAACTCACATTGAGCACTTAGTATTAATGAAGGCAATTAATAAGACTTAGTAATTGTTGCAATTTATGGCAAGCTATGCCCATGTACTGATGACATGAGTGAAGTGAAAGTGAAAGTCAATCAGTCATGTCCGACTTTGCGACCCCATGGACTGTAGTCCATGGAATTCACTGGGCCAGAATACTGGAGTGGGTAGCCTTCCCTTTTCCAGGGGATCTTCCCAACCCAGGGATCAAACCCACGTCTCCCACATAATGCTACCCACTTCTTAAGTAATTTGTCATTTCCATTTCCTGATTCTCTAGCAAAGTGATCTCTGCACCAGGCCAGAGGATAATCCATTCATTCACTCCCTCATTCACTCAGGAAGTATTAAGTACCTACAATGGCTGAGAATCTGTTCTAGCAGAAAAGAATTAAGAAGACATAAGACGAAGTTCCTTTTCTCACAAAGCTTGCCTTTTGGTGGTGGAGAGAAATAAATAAGCAATTCAGCTCTCTGGGGAAGCCCTGCAAATGCCCATGCCCTTCTGTGTTTCTTCCTCACCTTGGGTTCACTGCTGTGGTATAAAGTGTACCCTCGGAGCTTAACCTGAGTGCTGCTCTGCTGGAGCTAGGGTTGACTGCTTCGACAGCCCTCCAGCACCACGGAGGGGCCACCCCACCCCTCCCACTGCATGTCTGTGGCGATTTCCTGAAAGAGTGTCAAAGGCCTGTTCCCATGAGGTCTTTGATGATGATGATCGATAATGACGAAGATGATACGGTTAGAAGAAACTACCCTTTTAGGGGCCCTCCTCAGTGGTGGGCACTGTGTGTGCTATTTCATACTGATCACCTTATTTAAAACCTCACTTGAACCTGTGAACTGAATTCTGTTATGATTCTCACTTTAGACACAAAGAAAGGAAGAATCAGAGAGATTGTGAAACCTGTGCCAAGACGCTGCTTCTAAAGGGCCCAGTTGGGACTTGATTTGATTACAAGCCTTGGCCTCAAACCTGTGCTGTGCTCCCTGCTCTGTGGGTTCCCAGGAGGCCTCCAGTGAGCATGGGTGACACCTCCGGCAGACGCTGCAAGGAGAGCCCAGTGTGCGAGGAGCTGGGCTGGGCTGCCTACAGCTGGCTGATGCCCAGGGCAAGACGTGCCCTTCCCTGGACTCAGCACTGCTGTGCCCAGACGAACTGACTGCCGACTCCGCTCACATGAGAAGGAGGCCTGCTCTTCCTCAGGATTCTCTGTGTGAGTGAGAACCTGCCACCCACCACCAAGTTTATATGGCCTCAGGGGGAGAGAGGATGTGGTTCTCAGCCTCCTGGCTGGGAGACCTTGGGCAAGACACTTAGCCTCTCTGAGCCTCACTCCCCTTCCCCGGGGACGTGCACTCGAGATAAAACATACCTCACAGGTGACTGGCAGGAATGAGTGGAGATAACACAGAAAAGTACCCGCCACAATGTCTGATATGGAAAGAGAATCAAACCGCTAGGAAGGAAGGGAGGAGACAGACTTCAAATCTAGGCTAACGATCATGTCTCCTTGGCTAAGTTCCTTCTCTTGTCCCTGTTTGCCAAACGTGTGGACCTCTGCAAAGAACTGACCTGTTAGGTTCTTCAGTTCCCAGCCTGTAGAAGTCAGTGGGTCTCCGAGGAACAGAGAGACTCCATTAAACAAGCAGAGACAAGCCCTTTCTTCATTGTAAGTCTGTAAAGCTCACAGCTCAGGGCCAGCACTCGGTCAGTGCTCAGAAATGGGTCATGGAGGAGTCAGGTCCTCTTCAGGCTCCTCATACACTCAAAAGCCCTCTGCCTGCCCTTTCCACGGGCTGTTCCTTCTGTCTCAGACTCTTCCTGCTCCTCATGAGCATATTAACCGCTTCTGACCTTCCTATCACTGCTGGGTCACATGTTCTCCCAAGATGGTGTCCCTGGCCTTGACTAAGTCAACCCTCCACCTCCCATCATACACACTCATAATAATGTGGAGTTGCCTTCCTAAGGAGGCACTACTGGTAAAGAACCTGTCTGCCAATGCAGGAGACATAAGAGATGAGGGTTTGCTCCCTGCGTCGGGAAGATGCCCTGGAGAAGGGAACGGCAACCCACTCCAATATGCTCGCCGGGAAATCCCATGGACAGAGGAGCCTAGTGGGCTACAGTCCACGTGTTGCCAAGATTTGGACATGAATGAAGCAATTTAGCACGCGTGCACGCCTTCCTAATCATTAAGATTCCCCCAGATACTCAGCAGTATGTAGCTCCCAACAGATACTCAGAAAATATTTATTACAACTCAATGTATGAATGAGTGGAAACTTCAGACAATAAAATATGACCCCGATTCTCAAAGTGGGGCCCAGCATCTGCCCAGACAGTCAGTGCTGCTCCACACCCCTCTTGCAGTCCTCCCCAGTCTCCAGCCAGCATCTCACCTTCTCCACTCTCAGCTCTGCATCCTTGCAGGCCCTCAATCTTCCAAGTGGAGCCTGCCGTGCAAGCAGGAGGGGAGAAACTATAAGCCCTTGCTAAGGTTTAAAGATGCGCTCACCTGAAATTGCACAATTCATCCCGTGGGCTCAGCAGGAATGTGGCATTTGGAGAAATCACACCTCTGAGCTGCCAGGATACAGACAAACAGCCAGGAACAGAAGTTGGCCCAACTGGGACCCATCCAGAGAGCAGCAAATGTGCACAGCGAGCTCACCGGCAAGGCGTTACTATTTCTCAAGGGGAACGTTCGAGAATTTCTGCCTATCTGAGGGTTCCTTCTCCTTGATTCCTGGGTAATTCTTGTCAAACAGAGGAGCAGTCCACGTAATTTACTGCTCTGGCTGTCATAGTCCAAGCTGTTCCTAGCTGGGCTTGGCAAGTAAAGGGTGATGAGAGCAGAGATCTAGGATCTGCAGGCCACAGAAGGGCCAGTCTTCGCCCCACCCCACTTCCAAGTGCTAACCTTGAACCTGACCCTGGCTGGGCTTCCGCCGTCCCCATGACTCAGCTCACCTGCATCCTCTCCTGGCTCTGACACTCACTAGCACTCAAACGCTGGGCAAGTTTCCTCACTTCAGTTGTCTCACCTATCAAATGGGGATGATCATGTGCCCGTCTTCACAGCGTCAGTGTAAAGATGCAAAAAGTGACTCATCGCCACCAGCCTGAAGTCTGACTCAGATCTGCAGATGTGAGACCTTCTTTCTGTCCACCCAGTTTTGCAGGGGGGTGGGGGTGGGGCGGAGGCGGGGACAACAAAAAGAGACTGAATTATAACCAGTATTGAAACATATGAAGATGTCACAAGCTAAATTTGCATCATCTCCTGAATGCTAGAGATGCTGGTGTGATCCCTGGGTTGGGAAGATCCCCTGGAGAAGGGAATGGCAACCCACTTCAGTATTCTTGCCTGGAGTATTCCATGGACAGAGGAGCCTAGTGGGCTACAGTCCATAGGGTCGCAAAGAGTTGGACTTGACTGAGCACACATAGCACTTGAAAAAAAAAGAATACATCAGATCATATAAAGGCACTGATGCTCTTTGTCTGGAAACGACCAGCTGGGACTGTACACACGCCTTGTGTCACCTCTCCATCAGAGTCCCACAGACCCTGCAGTAACATGCGCTGCCCCTTCCCTGTGGTCCCCCGCAGACACTGCTCTTGTGACCCCGCGTGCACTGCCCAGCCGCACCTCTTTGATGATCCCAGCATCTCACCAGGGCCGCAGCCCCCTTAGCTGAGACCTATGTTACAACATCAACTGTTCAGCTGATAGAGGCAGAGCCTACAGCCTTGTGGCTTAAATGAGAGGGAAGAGTGGGTCTAACATGACAGAGATTATGAGACATGTGCTCACATTCAGATGGAGGGTGGAGACATTGGTTTAAGAATCCTGGAGCAAGGTTTTTAAAATTAGCATGTGCGTGCTAAGTTGCTTCAGTCATGTCCAACTCTGTGCGAACCTACGGACTGCAGCCCACCAAGCTCCTCTGTCCATGGGGATTCTCTGGGCAAGAATACTGGAGTGGGTTGCCATGCCCTCCCTCTGGGGGTCTTCCCAGGGATCGAACCTGTGTCTCTTGGGTCTCCTGCATAGGCAGGCAGGTTCTTCACCGCTAGCACCACCTGGGAAGCCCCTTTTAAAACCAGACCTTAAACTAAAAAAATAGGGATCACTTTTAAGAGCATGTGACAGAGGACCGGGCAGCAGATAAACTTGCATCCCTTTAGAGACACGGCAACTGGGTTAAGAACTGCTGAGTGATGAAAGAAGTCAAGTCAAAAGAGTGATGACCTGTCACAACCAGGAAGAGTGGCTGTTAATAGAAATCTTCCTTCTCAGTGGGAGGGGTCCCTGCAAGGAGCCTGGGCTCAACTGAAAGCATATGAAATATCACTGGTGAAGCAGCTCAAACATTTCTGCATTGATTCATTGGTAGGATTGTTTGGAAACTATTTGATCTCCTGAATCTGGGACATCATAGCATTTTTGAGCTGCAGCAAGGCCCTGGAGCCCTTTGACAAACATTCTATAATTTCAGAATCCAGGGCTTACACAGAGGAGAGTTCCCATTTATTTGAACCCACAGTTCTAAGAACAATTTTCAAAGTGAAAATCAAAATTCTACAGACCAGTGTATATGAGAAACTTGGGGCCTTGCTACACGATAAATTCTAATTGAGTAGATCTGGGGCACGGCCCAAGGTGATGCTTTTCTAGCAAGCTCCCAAGTGATGCCAGGACTGCTGGGCCAAGGACCACGCTTCACCAAAAGCACATGGGAAATTCAGATTGAACACAGCAAACCTGATGGTAGTCTTAAAACTAAGCCTTTCTAGGTCAAGGGAAGCAAACCCTTGGGGAACCCAGGGAGAAAGCTTGATTCCTATAACACTGAAAGCAAACCACCATGATGAAACTCTTAAAAAGTCCCTCAGTGAAGGATTGCATAGGCCTCCATTCTCCTGCAGTTGCTTCCTATAAAGTCACAGACTGTTTCCTAAGGACCCCCACTTAGAAAGCTTCTCATATGGAAGATTTCCAGGGCAGGGGTGGGGGGACAGGCAGGCAAGGAATTCTTGTTCCCTACCATGTGGTCTTGAGATTCCAAACCCAGGTCCCCTGCGATGACTTAGGCAAAAAGCCAACAGATCCCTGCCAAGCTCAGCCAGAAGCCAAGCAGAAGTCATTCAGAAGAACCTCGCTCCCTGCATCATAGAACTCAGAAGTGGGGCGGCCTGGCCGGCCAGTGGGGATTTGGGCTATTCACAGCATGAACATTTGACCTTGAGTTTTATATCTGGTGCTCAGCTTCGGCCATCCTGCTCGGCACCAGCAGTGTGAGATGTGACATATCCAGGGCAGAGGCCCTTAGCCTCAGCTCTCAGGATGTTTGTGTATGTGTTAGTCGCTTAGTCGTATCTGACTCTCTGCAACCCCATGGACTGCAGCCTGCCAGGCTCCTCTGTCCATGAACTTCTTCAGGCAAGAATACTGGAGTGGGTTGCTACTTCCTTCTCCAGGGGATCTTCCCAACCCAGGGATCAAACCCAGGTCTCTTGCATTGCAGGCAGATGCTTTACCATCTGAGGTACTTGGGAAACCCAGGACATTTAGGGATGTTAAATGGGGTATTTAGCAGCATCCCGCACTTCTTTCCACTAGATGCCAGTAACAGTCCTCCACCAAGTTAAAAATGTCTCACAATCCCATGGGAGGCAAAAAACTGCCCCCAACTGGAAAACCACTCATCTATAGTTGGAGGCAGAGATTCAAATTCCCGCACTCATACTTTTATCTGTGAGGTCTTGGGCAAATTACGTACATATCAGACATCAGGCTCCCCACCTGCAAAAAGGACATAAAGCAACACTAATAATAATGTTATAACCTCAAGAGACAGTCGGGAGAGTTAGACGACTAAGCCTGCAGAGCTCTCAGAGCACCACCTGGAAGGGAGTGAAGGCGAGAGAAGGGTCTGCTGCGTGCGTTGCCTGCTGGACTCCCTCCCATCATCACCAAGCCCGACGCAGGCTCGTCACTCTGGCTCCAAACCTCGAGAAGCCAGCTTGCCCAGCTTTACCAATCTTGATATTTAAGCCCCTTCGTTCTTTCTCTTTATTATCTGAGAGCTAGGGAAGCGAGCAGCATAGGAAATGTTTTCCCCTGAAGTTCAAAAGAGACATGGAGAAAGAAAGCAGAGAAAGGTGTGAACTGAATCCCCAGAGTCCACATATGGGGGGTCCCTTTATGTGCAGGAAAAGTTGTACTCAGCGTTTCCTGGAGGCGTGCACACCAACTCTCCCTATAAAGGCAGAAGCCACGCTGGCTCCTTCCGACTCGCCCCTCCCCAACCCTGTGTCCCTGTGGTTTGTCTGTTTGTCTGTCAGTCTCTTATACACACACACACACTTACGAGCAGCAGGAAGAGGAGATGTAGACACTTCTTCTGCTTTAGCAAATCTACCACTGATCTAAGAAGCTGAAGACTTCTGTTGGTTTTAAAACCCCAGTCAGAAAGGAACCCTAAATCATTCATTTGTGTTTCATGAATTCTCTTTTATTCTGCTTTTAGAATCAGTCAGGGACAGCAGACATGTGGCTCTGATCTGCAGGGCAGTTCTGTATCTAGGAGACTTTTATAGCATCAGCACTGACTGCCATCCCCAGCCAAGAAGGAGCAACCTGTGTCTTCCTATGAGGATCCTGGGTTCCAGACCGTCTCTGGAATCCCACAGGCTGGGGAGGGGGTTGCTGAGTGCACTGTGACACCCACCACAGCTCAGCGCAGGGATCCGGGGCTGAGAAACGAGATGGCAAACACTACCCTGACAGCATTTCCATCAGAGCAAGAGAGAGAAGGCCGAGGGAATCTCACGGGAGCCTGGGAAAAATCAACATGCTATCTGGGCATATTTGCGAGATGGGAAGAATAAAACACACACACATACAAAGGTTTAAGGAAGATAATGACCCAAGAAACAATATCAGCACCATAAACAAGAGATCGCCGAACAGCAACTGTAGGTTGGAGGTTAGGCAAATGCTTACATATAACAAACAAGCAATTTAAATGACTCCTGGACAGTCTCCAAGGCATCGTCTGAAGTACCACCTTGAATTTATTTTGCAGCAGTTGCCATGCCAACAGGAAGACTGGATTCCAAAGGGTAAATGGACGCTCCACCCCCAAGCTGCCTTGCACCTCATGCTTCAACTGGGTTTCTCACTGTTTCCCTGGCCTGCCTGCTCCCTCCTGTCTCCCCAACACCTTCAAAAGTTGTATTAGAGGTGAAGTCTTCCATCCTCTGAATCCCTGCCTCTGCTTAGCACTCAGAAGTCTCTGTTCGCACCCTGCAGATGCCACATGCTGGCTCTTGAGGAGCCCTCCCCCAGACATAGCTAGGAGTGCATCTGGGTCACCCTGGAGCCAAGCTTGGTACCTGCAATACAACAGGTGATCCAAAAGCTTAGATTGGTGGATGCTGAAAAGATGCCTCAGAAATCCTATCTCCTGCCCACTGTGATTTTCAGATTGCATTAAAAAAAAAATACTACACATAAAAAACTGAAGAAAATGTCTCACAGCAGAGTAGATGATTAATAAATATTTGTTGAATGGATGAACAGAGGAGCAAATAATGAGTGAATCAACGTCAGATGAATTCAAGTTTTTATAATAATTCTCTCTGTAGTCACATCTAATGTTTACTGGTTGAAGTTTGGGCAGTATTTCACAACAGAGCTAGTCATCCAAGTCAGTGACTAATTACTGTCAGCTACCTGCCAGGCCCTATTTGAAGCTCTTCCCTCACATTCTCTGCCATCCTCAGGATACCTGGAGAGGTTGGTTTCTATTTGCTGTGGAGGAAATTGAGGCTAGGGAAGGAAACCTAAGTCTGTTTTCCCATCCCCACCGCCAACATTAATGTAGGAGGAGACAGAGAGGGCTTTGAATCCAGGTCTGGGTGGTCTCTGGGCCCCCGCCTCATGGAGGCCAAGTGCCAAGCCTCCAAACCAGATGACTTGGGTTTGAATTGCAGCCTCGCCTCATCACCATCTCCGTAAGAGTGAACAAACAGCACAAGCTCCCTCCACCTCCCCTTCCTGCAATGTGAGATGATTGCTGCCCCCTCCTCTGGGTATGGTGGGCAGAGGACACAGGTCAGCCCACGTACTGGAAGCTCTTCCCCTGAGCCTGGCACACAGACGATTGTTGGTGAGCAGGAAAACATGCACCATTGGAGATGCTAGGCTTTGCACGAACCAGCATGTATTTCCCAGTTTGGGAAATGTAGGCTGCAGACCGCTCAAGGACAAGGACCAGCTCTGTATTTATATAGATTCAAAACACAGGGCAGATCCACACAGACGTTTAGATAGTGGGTTCTCCCATTTGTGAATGGCCCTTTCTTTTTCTCTTGAGAAAAAGAAAAGAATAAATGCCATTACATTATATGTGGGCCTGCTCCAACTTTTATATAAGTCAATATATATGTTTGTTTATCTTTGGTCTATTTATACTGTTAATGTTTCAGAATCTTTATGTCTCCATCACTGGTGCACAGAAGGATCGCTTTTCTATCTTTAGCAGACCTTGTTTCTGTCTTGCTTCTGTTTGCATCACAGATATGCATCAACATGATTTCTGACTCCTCTCTTAATTAGTGGTCTAGTTTCAAAGCACACAGTGAGGGGAATGTCTTGGTAAGTGGAGAGAGGGAGAGAGGAAACACAGAGCAAGGACCAGAATCTTGAGGCGTTTGTAAACTCAGGCTGCTTTGGAATAGCAGGGGAAAGGGATGTTCAGGAAGACCCAGTACTGAAAACTTCCTCTACCATGTCCCTAGTTCTAAGCCTCCAATGTTAAATGATCTCTGTACTGATCCACTTGGGAAATGACGGTGCTCGGTGGCCCTTGAAATGTCTTGTGGACGCATCTCAGGTAGAGGAGCCGAGAGCACGCACAGCGGCACACGGCTTTGATAGACGGCCTGTAACTGAAGATAATTGTGCCACCGTGTGGACCTCCTGGCTGCAGGCACCTACTGCTTCACTTCTGCATCAGTGTGCACTGAGAGGCAGATCTTCGAGGGAGATTCAGGAGGCAAGCAGAAGGGATGTAAGAAATGAATGTCTCCACCTTGGAGCAGATGGAATCGGACTGGAATCAGCCTGTGAGGAGAGTGCAGCTTGTTTGGGAAGAGCTTTCTCTGACTGCAAAGCTGCAGCAGCTGCTGAAGACCTGGGGCCACTTGGTCATGTAAGCACTGGGGAGCAGGACGAACTCCTGGGAGTCAGAAGACGCTTCAGAGACTTTTCATGTCAATTTCCTGGCGCCCAGCACTGCACCTGGGGCATAGTGAGTGATCGCTCACTGTTGCCAAATATATCTATTTGTAAGTAGACACTTTTTTTTTTTTTTGCAGGCAATATAGTAGAAAAGGCATCAGAAGCAAATGATCAGAAAGAACCAGAAAGGTCTGCATTCAAATCTCTCCCTCACTACTTACTACCTAGACAATGTAGGAGAATAAAGCTACCTTGGTCTTTCTGTCTATAAAATGGAACACTGGAAACTTGAAGAGGCAAGTGAGAGCTGAAATGTGAATAAGCCACACTGCATAGTACCTGGTGTACTGGTGCTCAAAGAACACTGACTTTTGCTGGAGGTAAGAGGAAAACAAGTAAGATGCTGAAATAGTGTGGCCGCCTGGAGAAAAATAATTTCAGTGTTGATTAGGTAGAGGATGTGTCTGGTTTTTCATTTTTACTGGAGAACAAGTCATTTGTCCTTTGGAAAGACAGGCTTAAGGTTGAGAGAATGATTAACTCACGTTATGCAAATAAATCTCTTTATCAGATTAGATTATGGTTAGCAGTGTGCTGGTAAATGTCCAACAACTGACTTGCCAAAAATAATTATGCATAAATAAAGATAATCTCATTTTAAGTTTTACTGTACAATTACTTATTGTAAGTTTAACATAAGGGAGATGGTGAGGGACAAGGAGGCCTGGCATGCTGTAGTCCATGGGGTCGCGTACAGTCGGACATGACTGGGTGACTAAAGAACAACAATACATTTTACTGACACAAAGTATATCTGTTGTTGTTCAATTGCTAAGTTGAAGGTGATTCTTTTGTGACCCCATGGACTATAAAGCACTAAGCTCCTCTGTTCAGGGGGTTTTCTAGGCACAAATACTAGAATGGGTTGCCATTTCCTTCTCCAGGGGGACTTGGCAATCCAGGGATCGAACCCACATCTCCTTCATTGGCAGGCCGATTTTTTTACCACTAAGCCACCAGGGAAGCCCACAAAGTATATGCAGAGCACAATTTACAAGTAATAGTAAAACATACAATGTTCTATATTTTAAATTTCAATTGATTGTTATAGAATGGCTTTTTATTTTTGCTGAACTCTTCTATTCATAGCCATTCAACCTCGATTTAAGATATATTTCTAGGATAATGGCTACTGACACAACACATCCCTAAGTGTAATCAGCATTATTAACTTTTTCTATCACATTCTTAGATCTTAGACAGTCAATGTAAAAATGAATCCAGTCCCAATTTGTAGCTTGCTAATTTCCTGGTGTAAATACTCTCACCAAGGTCAGTTTCCAGCTACTAACAGAATGTCAATGAAAGTGGAATTGTGAAAAGATGTTCCATGACATACTCTTATATAGTATTTTACTATACAGTTATTAATAGAATAGATCAAATAACCTCAAGAGCAGTGATCATACTAAAAGTAGTGAGATAATTAGGAAGTGATAGGTATGGAATCTTTATAACCTTTGTTCCTTATGTAATTTATTTAATTTTAAATGTATATTTAATTTTTAATTAAGGTTGCGTTTAACAAGTGGCTCATAAAATTCCTAAAAATTGAAGAAGTGGCTCCACCAGCAGGAGCTGATGACAGTAGCCGCACTGGTAGCCAGGCACGTCTATAACTCACAGCTCTACTGTCTCTAAGCCTAAGGGAGCTTTACGATGAGCTGTATCTTCCTTGCAGACCTCACTCACTCATCTGATCCCTCCTGCCCTTCCCTGCTTGTCTCGTGACACCCGCCTGCCTCTTTCTCTGCCCTTTCTTACTACTCCTGCTGTCACTTTCGGCAATGCCCTGGCTCTTTCACACCTGGACCCCTGCAGAGCCCTCCTAACGGTGCCCTGTTTCCTCTTCTTTCTTCCTCTACATCACTGGCAGGTCTCTTCCCAGATTCATCTTCCCCACCTGTTCCCTTAGCCCAGTTTTCCTGCTCCAAAGCCTTTGATGGTCCTTTCAAGCTTGTGGGATAGAGTTCACACCCTTTAGAGGTTCTGGAGATGGCTACAGAATAATGGGAATGTACTTAATGCCGCAGAACTGTATGCGAAAATATGGTTAAAATGGTAAATCTTATGTTATATATGTTTGACCCCTAATAAAAAAAGGTCCTTAGACAACTGAGGCCCTAAACAAACCGAGGCCTTTGTTTAGAAATTACTCAACTTACCTTCCCTGTTCTGTATTACTGCTGTTCCACTCACTGGGCCCATGTGCTTGGCACTGTGCTGAGCAGCCTACCCTACCCCTCAGTGTGATCCTGTAAAGGAAGTGCTGTTAGTGCCACCACTTTGCAGATGACAAAACTGAGGATGAGACACCTCAAAGTTCATACCTCCCAGAGTGTTGGCTTGGCGCTGTTATCAGCAGCTACGCAAATATAACTGCTTAACCATCACCGCTGGAATATCACCAATTCTGTGATAGTTTTCCAAGTAAGGGCCAGGCCCACAGAGACATAAATAAAGACGCTCCCCTTGAATAATATATAAAAGGGGTAATGAAAATAAATAATATTTTAAGGCACTATCTTAAAAATCATTAATGAAAAAAAAATGGTGGGCATCATATTAACATTTAAATAAGAACAGTATCTGACCCTGCACTTAGCTATATCTTCCTCACTACAGCCTAATCCTGCACCTGATTGAGGATTTGGTAAAATAAAATGTTATTTACCAAAGCAGGCCATGCCCTGGGGCTTACGGTTTGCCAAATTTTTAAATATACTATATAAAAATTATAATGTACAGTAATTACTGAGTGTCTTGGAGTCTCTCTAAATTTTGTGCCAAGGTAAACACCTCACTTGCCTGACCTCATCCTAGACCTATTGTCTCAGCACCTAGAAAGAAAGGTCCTTATCATTCTTGCTCTACTCTTCCCCAACTTCCCAAGTCTTAGGTCCTGATTTTTCATCTTCCGCTTGTTCTACTCCAGGGAAACGTGGCTATTTTATACCATAGGAATTTTTTTCTAAGACAAAAGAGAAAAGTCTATAAGAATAAACTATTTTATTATTGTTGTTAACAACAGAATATTTCTAGGACTCAAACTATATTTCTACAGAATAAGAACTAGGGAGATGCCTGGGTCAATAAAACATGTCAATAAGAAAGGGTGTTGACCTTTGTAGACAAAGTTTTCATAAAGATTTCATACCTTACATACCACGTGGACACTGTTTGAAAACTAACTCACCAGTGACGGGGTCTATTTACTGCTGAAAACGCAAATACTGACTAGCAGTGCTAGGGGTAAAAAAAACTGCCTTCATTTAATCTTTTAGATTTTGAGACAATCTGGAGCTGGTGTATAGCTGCATTTCTAGTCCACTCTTTAGGTAAGGAAGCATCCTCATGAGAAAATGCTCTTTGTATTTTTTTAATGATTACATGCCTAGGGCATTTTTACACATACATGCACTCTCACACAATAGCTTTCAAGACAACTAATTAAAGAAAACAGTGGCACAGCTTTAGCAAAGGGTCCGAAGCTGCCATCAAAGCACTGGATTAGTTCTGAGCTGCAGGCTTTGAGTGGGCAGCTTCCGTGAGTTACGCCAGGCCTGAGCAGTGCTCTCTAAGAAAAGGTTCTGCGGTGACCCGGAACACCAAATGCGCCCAGGAGAGAATCCTATTAAAAACACAAGGAATGGAGGGGAAAACATGAAAAGAACAAAACAAGCAAGTACTTACATATCAGAGCTTGTGAGCAAGACGTAATCCCCAGAAACAAGGAGGGCCACAGAATCTGAATAGACCTGGTGCATGGGGACCGTTCTGGATAATGAGAGGCTGGGGACTCGACTTGAGCCCACAACAAAAATGCTGAAGTTTTTAAATACTTTTCTTTCTCTGAGAGGAAGACTAGAAACCTGCTCTATTTGCCTAGAGTTACAGCATATCAGGCTTCAATCTGCCCGAGTTACGGGCGGGAGAAATAGTTACACACAAAGACATCAAAACCTGCAGCCTACATCACATGATGATCAGGGGTAGTTCCAACTGCCATGTGACGTGGGAACCCCCAGCTTAGAAATAAACCTAAAAATAAGTATAGGAGATCCCATGTGTAACTGCTCTGTGGTGGTATTTCTATAATCCAGGACATGAAGGACTTGCTGAGAAGTTTCCACCCTACCTCACCCCAGCACCAATGATAAGTTTAATGATTTTTTAAAAAGATGATCTTCACAAGAAAATAATAGAAAAAAATTAAACCCATGAGGGAGAATCAGCTGATACAATAAGTTGGAGAATTCACATCTCAAGAACTGAAGATTATCATCTGACTGAAACTATAAAGTACATACGTTCAAAATAAAAAATACAAAGAAGTAGAGGAACTCTAGAGAAAGAACATTATTTTTAAAGGATCATGAAGAGTCAAAAGAGAACCAAATATAGTATTTGCAACAGAACCTATTATAATCATTAACTTTAAGACCATAATCAGCAAGTTTCACAGCATATCAGATACACCAGGAAAAAAAAAAGAATTAAATTGGAATTGAGGAAACCACTCAGAATACCATTCAGAATACATTACAAATATAGAGACAACAGGGACTGGTTCCAAATCAATGTTTCAGAGAAGCTTCAGAAGAAGAATATACAGAGGGCTAAGAATTGTCTATAATTGAAGAGACACTAATATTCAGCTGAAGAATGTACAGATAACTTTTTTTCTTTTTGGCTTTGCAGACTTTTTTAATTATTAGGAAAAAAAATCCTTTTTGCACTTGATTAAGTCCCTAAGACTCAATCCAAGGCCAGTACGTAGAAGTGGCAATTTTCTTCAGAACATCATGACTGCCCAGTAGGTCAGGGCCCTGGAGGAAGTAGGCCCAGTTGCAGTCTAATTGTCTTAACATGGGCTTCAGAATCCAGCCCAGATAAATCATCTATGCTATTAAAATCAAATGGCAGTAGGGATGTTAATGTGGATAAATTGTTTTCCAGATGCTGTTCAAGACAGTAAACAAATGCAAAGCTATTTATAAATGCCAATAATGTTATCTAGTCATTGGCTTAGCAACTAACAGTTATGAATATGTGCAGTTCTGTGCTAAGCACTTTACAAGCATCTTCTCATTTAATCCTTACAATAGCCTTTTAAGAGTGTGTATAAACATATATTTAATACCTATTTTAAAACAGAAGAGTAACCTGCCTTAGAGAAGTTAAGTATCTCAAAGAATAGTGGAATTGGAATTCACCACAGATCTGCTGGGTGCTAACGGATTTTATTACTGAATGTGTAGAACCCAGAGGAAGTAGATCCCTACAAGAAGCCAAGGACACACAGAGTGTCCACTAGGAACATGGAAACCGAAGGGAGTTTCTTAGATTAGTGCTGAAGCACTGCCATCCTGAATCCAGGTCACCTGGAGGTCAGCCTTCCTGACGGCCAGTGACCCCTGCACCTTGGGTGGTCAGGGCAGAACCGAGTTCTTTCAAAGGATACGGCCAAGCATTTACACAGCCAGGTCAGGTATACTGACAGTGGAAAGTGTACTGACAGTGGAAAATACGTTAGCAATCTCATCCTGGAGGTTTATAAATATCGTTTGGTGGGGAAAGAGAAAGACAACTTGTTTATTTTGAGTGTGGAGTTGCGTTACACTCACTTCTCAACATGTCAGGCATATGCACCCAAAATGTGCCCAGCAAGATGCTTTCTCCACAGAACACTGAATTAAAAATAAATTGCTAATGGAGACACGAATGAACGAATCAGAAAGTGAGTCCAAGCAAAATACCAACACTGTCTCTAGCTGAGTACATCTCTAGGGCTTTTTCCAGAAGATCACAGCTGCCTAATGTAAGCCAAAGTGGGCTTCTCGGTACAGGCAGCACCAGGCACGGGTTTTGCAATATGCTCTTCCCAAATGTACCATAAGCACTATTTTGAAGTCAATGCTTTTAGCAAGCCTTCTATTTTCCACCGCAAAGAAACCCAATTTATTTTTTGTTCAAAGGAAAAGTGGAATCACAGCCATCTCCGCAGGAACTGATGAAAACATTGGCAAAACTTTCAGATAAAAGAGATCAAATTGCTTACCAGTCCCTCATAAGAAAAGAAGAATATAAATACATTTTTCATCTTATTTTCTCTCAGAGATGTTCTGAAAAAGTGAGCAGGTTTAAGGGAGTGGCCCTGACATTCTTCCTTCTAGTGGAAAAACCTTTAGAAGAAGCAATTCAGCATTTTAGTAATTATACCAGGTCATCTGAAAAAAAAAGAAAAAAAAAGAGTATATAACTTTCACTTTGATTTTCATTTCTTTCCTAGTTCCATAATGGTTTATCCTGTGCTGACAGAAACAGATTTCTGGCCCTCCAAAGAAACCTCATACACATAAGGCTAGCTTCCTGCTCACTCTTTCCTGGGGTAACAATCAATTTTAAGAGGTCTTTCTCTTTGTCTGAGGTACCCGTGTGCTTGGGTGAAGATTATAGGTTAAACTCCACTGAAAGTAATTGAATTAGTTTGCCCTGATATTTCTGGTCAATACCTCTGTCTGGGTTTCAGGTTTCCTACTGAAAATTCTGCTTTCTCAATGCTACTTACAAGCACAGCTCTATACTCAGATATATAATTGCTGTTTGGAGGTAAACAGGAGTGGTGAAAATTTTAAATGCTACTGTTTGTTTTTTTTTTAACTTAAATGTCTAAATAAAGGTCAAGGGAAACTCCGTAGTTATCATAATCCCATGTCTCTCAGTTCAGCCTGTCCACTGTTTCCTTGCCAGAGAAAGTTTTTGTACACTGGGCTTGAAACTTTTTTCACGGCCAGTGTCTGCTTGTAAGGAAAAAAATCATAAGCTGATGAGTGGGACAGGAAGGAGATGGACAATTTCTTTCAGTTCCCAGAACTAGTGCAATTCTGTTCTTTTTTAAAAGGCATTTGACCTGGCACTTATAGACACAAAGAATGTGGAGCTCAGCTCCACGCTATGAAGACAAGCAGCCTAAATTCACCTAAAAGCCACAAAGGCAGGACTACTTCATAGCAAAAAGCATGGCACAAGTGACTTAACTCCCAGTCAAGTACTCATGGAAGAAATCATAAATCAATCACTACATCAGGAAGATATTTCAAATCCTAAAATAAGATGCTGGTAAGCTTTCATTCTAATCCCAAAGAAGGCAATGCCAAAGAATGTTCCAAATACTGTACAATTGCACTCATTTCACATGCTAGCAAGGTAACGCTCAAAATCCTTCGAGCTAGACCTCAGCAGTATGAGGATCAAGAACTTCTAGATGTATAAGCTGAATTTCGAAAAGGCACAGGAACCAGAGATCAAATTGCCAACATTCATAGGATCATAGAAAAAGTAAGGGAATTCCAGAAAAACATCTACTTCTGCTTCACTGACTACACTAAAGCTTTTGACTGTGTGGATCACAACAAACTGTGGAAAATTCTTAGAGATGGGAATACCAGACCGCCTTACCTTCCTCCTGAGAAATCTGTATGCAGGTCAAGCAGCAATGGTTAGAACTGGACATGGGACAACAGACTAGTTCAAAATTTGGAAAGGAGTATATCAAGGCTGCAGATCGTCACCCTGCTTATTTAACTTATATAAAGAGTACATCATGCAAAATGACAGGCTAGATGAATCACAAGCTGGAATCAAGATTGCTGGGAGAAATATCAACAAGCTCCCTCCAATATGCAGATGATACCACCCTAATGGCAGAAAGCAAAAAGGAACTAAAAAGCTTCTTGATGAAGGTGAAAGAGGAGAGTGAGAAAGCTGGCTTGAAACTCAACATTCAAAACAGTAAGATCATGGCATCTGGTCCTATCACTTCATGGCAAATAGATGGGGAGACTTCATGTTCTTGTGCTCCAAAATCACTGTGGTCAGTGACTGCAGCCATGAAATTAAAAGATGCTTGCTCCTGGGAAGAAAATCTATGGCAAACCTCGACAGCATATTAAAAAGCAGAGACATCACTTTGCTGACAACGTTTTGTATAGTCAAAGCTATGGTTTTTCCAGTAGTCATGTACAGATGTAAGAGTTGGACCATAAAGAAGCCTGAGCACTGAATAATTGATGCTTTTGAACTGTGGTGTTGGAGAAGACTCTTGAGAGTCCTTTAGACTGCAAGGAGATCAAATCAGTCAGTCCTAAAGGAAATCAACCCAGAATATTCATTGGAAGGACTGATGTTGAAGCTCCAATACTTTGGCCACCTGATGCAAAGAGCCAAAAAGACTCTGATGCTGGGGAAGATTAAGGGTAGGAGGAGAAGCAGATGACAGGGGATGAGATGGTTGAATGACATCAACTCAATGGATACAAGTTTGAGCAAACTCTGGGAGATAGTGAAGGACAGGGAATCCTGGTGCACTACATTTTATGTGATCCCAAAGAGTCAGACATGACTGAGCAACGGAACAACAACACTTTTCTCCAGAGAATTCAGATAGGGCCTCTGGATCCTACTCTCCAATACTCTCCAGGCAACATCTACCAACAGGATTTTCAACTCTCCTGGAGAGGCTCATTTATTCACCATTCTTTTCTAAGGTCTTAAGCAGATGACCTATTTCCCTTACAAGGGAACGAGGCACAGTAGTAAAAAATTTGAATAGAAAGATGGAAGGCCCACTGTGTGATCAGCAAGTGCTTTGCCCTTGGCCAAATCACTGGCCCCCTTTAAATTTTAATTTTCTAAAATTACTTCAAGTAATTTGGGCTTGGTTTGATAAGAAGATGTCAATCTTCACCATAAGACCCCTGGGAGGAGCATGATAATTGCAAGAGGATCTCAAATCCTTGACATTCTAAACACAATTAAAATATTATGTGAATGTCATTGTAACTAATTTTCCAAAGTAGAAAAATGTCGCTGAAATGAATGAGACACAAACTTATCCAAAACCACTGTTGAATTTATGGCAGTTTTGTTGGTATATATTTTCTTAATCAGTGGATAACCAAAGGTTACTCTTTATCTGTTGAAGGCTCAACACCCCCATCTGTTAACAGTATAAAACATGAAGTCTATCTCATGGGATTTTTGTGAACATTAAGGTGAGATAATGCACAAAAGGGATCAGTGCAGGCCCTGCTGGCCTGGGGTAAGTGATATAGGGCACAGAGCAGGAACAGGCTTTCCAGGATACAGCACAAAATGAGAGGAAGACCTACCCCATTTGACCACACACTGTGCCTTCTCTCCCTGGATCAGTTCAGTTCAGTCACTCAGTTGTGTCCGAGTCTTTGCGACCCTATGAACCGCAGCACGCCAGGCCTCCCTGTCTCTCTCTCTCTCTCTCTCTCTCTCTCTATATATATATATATATTCTTGCCTGGAGAATTCTATGGACAGAAAAGCCTGGCAGACTACAGTCCCTGGGGTCACAAACAGTGGGGCATGACTGAGCAAGTAACACTTCATGTAAAAGGTACTTTTAAGGGAGAGTCTGGGAACAGAAACACGTCAGCACTAAATGGGAAGGCCCTGTTCAGTTCCTCTTATCACTCAACGTTGCACAATCAGTGAAAGACTAGTGGACATGCAAAGCCAAGACAGTGTTAGAGTGGGAAGAGAGATCTCCATTCCATTTCCGATATCACCAGTGATACCAGAAGTCCATCAGTTTCTCAAACCCCAAATCTGGGAATGATCTTCGATGCCTCCATTTTCTTCTTGTTCTAATATCCAATCCACCAGTCAGTTCCATCATTTTCCCAAACTCATTGTTCAAATCCATCCCCAACATTTATGTCCCAGCTCAGACTCTGACTTCAACATCACCACTTCCCTTTCACTCATCGCCACAGCAGCCTCCTGACCGTTGTCCCCGCTCTTTCTCCTGTCCTCTCGGAGTCACCCTCCACTCTGCAGTCAGAATAAACTTTTGCATCATATCTTGTTGATGTCAGTCTCCTATGTGAAATCCTCCCGAGACTTTCCAGTGCATCTTAACAGAGTATAGAGCCATGTATGTTTTGCCTCCTGCCTTATATCACCGATACCATCTGTTCCTCTCTCTTCTTCACTGATCATGCCCTTCACCTTCATTTAGTTTCTCACTTGCCTCAAGCTCTTCCGCCCTGCTTGGGATGTCATTGTAGCATATCTGCTCTGCTTGGAACAATCTTTCCCTCGCACTTCTCTTTCCACTAAAGCTTTCATCCCACCTCTCAAAGAGACCTCCCCCGATCAGCATAAAGGACCTCAGTATCTATCTCACCACTTGTGTGCTTCTTGAAAACACTGATTATTATTTGTAACCATTCATTCATTTGCTTCTTCCCTTTCAGTTTTATTTTGCTTCTATAAATTCCTTAAGAGCAAGGAGGGATCTTGCCAAATTTTTTTGTTTGTTTGCATTTTTCTGTTTGTTTGTGTGTGTGCGTGTGTTTTTCACTGAGGTATCTCCAGAGTCTGAAGGAGGGCCTGGCATTCAGAAATCCCACAATGAATATTTGCTGAATGGCCAGGAGAGATCATCATGATTATTTCTACTGATAATTTTTCATTGTCGTATACAAATGAACTTTGATGTGGGTTACCAAAAAGTTGTTGAATTTTTCTCACTTAAGAACCTCTAGTGCCCCATTACACAATATGGTAGCCACCAGCTGCATGCAATTTCTATGCTACAGGACACTTACAATATCACAAAAAATCCATTAGACAGTGCCCATCTAGCATTAGCTTGAGCCGAGTCAAAGTCTTTCAGAGGAACTGACATGATGAACTGACTCCTCAGTTGCTTCTTAGTTCTAACAAGAACTAGTTATCACCTGAGGTCTTACAAAGCTATCCTCAAACATGAAACTATTTCATTTATAATCCTTAGTCACCTTGGTTTACCAAGTATGAAAAATGTGATTGACAATGGAGAGCAAGCCTCTTGCTGAGAAATATGAAAACCAGGAGGAACTCCTGCTACTCCATTCAAAGGGTTTCTTTTCACTTCAGCTACAAAAGCCCTGTGGAAAATGCTAGTCTTTTATTACTAGACTATTGTTTAATATTTACCCAGCACCAAAAACTCTGCTGAGAGCATGAACTGGAGCTCCTGCTGGTCTCTGCCTTTTGGGACTTACATTTAATTAGATAGATGTGGAAAAATACCCAAGTGTGGTTCCCAATCACATTTACGAATAATAAGCTGGATTGCTCCTTCTGGCAGGATGTCACACTGCCAGGGAGATGCTGTGTGAGGCGCCCCTTCCTGTGCTGGGCAGTGAACCTTGCCCCTCTGCTCTGTGGTGCTATATCAGGATATAAGCACTGCTTGTAATACAACTGTCTCCGGCTTGCGCTCAATTTGGGCTCTTGACTCTTGCTGAATTCCTCTTTTATCTGGGGATTGTGTCTCCCCTGATCCAGTTTTCCTTTTTTTTTTTCCTGGTGTTGTTACTGCCTCTTTGCCCCACCATGAGGATGGGTCCCATCCAGTTTCATTGTGTTCCTCTCTCCCTTGAGCTGGGGCATCTGTCTCCGTGCATATACTGACTCATGTTTTGATGCCAGCTGGCCAACTTTGAGAGAAACTGGTCCTATCTTTGCCAGACAGTGAAGGGTGCTGTTATAACCAGGAGGAACGGAATCTTTGGTTCAGCCAGTGCCCCACTTTATTATCCTTCTAGGAAGTTTCAAAACTTCTTTCAGTACCTTGGCTCTAAAGAAATCTTCTAGTTGCATCTAGCAAAAGTCATCCTCCCCTTTTTTTTTTCATTTTAATAGCTTTATTAGGCTATCATTTACATGCCATAAAAGTCCTCCATTTTAAGTGCACAAATTCAATAATCTTTTATTAAATTCACAGAGTTCTGCAACCGTCACCACAATTTGATTTTAGACTATTTCAACCACCGAAAGAAGAGACCTCAGTGCCTGCGAGCAGTCACTCCTTGTTTCCATCCCCAGCCTTAGGCAGCCGCTAATCTACTTTCTGTCTCTGTGGATTTGCCTATTCTGGACATCTGCGCAAATGGAATCATTCAGTATTTGCCCTTTTGTGCCTGGCTTTTTTCATTTGGCATAATCCTTCTGAGATTTATCCACATTGTAGCATGTATGGGCACAGCACTCTCTTTTGTCATGGGAGACTATTCCAGTTTATGGATATACCATGATTTGGGTATTTATTCACACTCACAATTTTACACAGAAATATAAATTACATCAAGGTCTTCATTTAGAGCCTTTTTTTGCCTTTTCCGTACCTCAGTAAAGCTCAGTAAGTGATTTCCTCTCTAATGTTGCTGTTTAGTGGCCCATTCTTGTCCGATTCTCTGCCACCCTATGGACTGCAGCACACCAGGCTTCCCTGTCCTTCATAGTCTCCTGGAGTTTGCCCAAACTCATGTCCACTGAGTCGATGATGCCATTCAACCATCTCATCCTCATCATCCCCTTCTCTTCCTGCCCTCCATCTTTCCCAGCACTGGGGGTTTTTCCAATGAGTCGACTCTTCTCCATTTACTGTATGCTAGAAGATAAGCCTTTCCCTTACTATATGCACATAGCAGTACATCTTTCGGAAATCACTTTAAGGCAAACACACCCATCAGTCTCCAGGGTTTGCCAGTAGGAGGCAAACATTTTCTTGGGAGAAATTATCAGGCCAGTTGCTGATAACCAGGAATGATCACTGGTGATATAACCAAATACTGTTAATCTCAATAAATGGCTCATTTCAGTGGAGGGCAATGGTAAAACTGGCAACAATAATGTATTTAGATTTACAGTGAATGTGTGAAATATGGCCTCTGCTCATATGTGCCCATATAAAATATTTACGATGATGATACAGGTTGTTCATATCTAGTAGGCTCCGTGTTCCCCAAGTCCCCTGCTTCCAGCTTGAGCTGATGGATGCTGCCTGGTTGCTGATGTTGGCTCTTGTTCAAATTGAACAAACTCACGATCCACATTTCACTCATGATCATGCTCAGAAGACCCCTGAGAAGAGCTCAGCTACCTCCAGACTCATTTCTGTGTATGGTGGGTGCTGACTCTCAGATGCCTCCCCAGGGTGGTCTTCACCTTGCTCTGCCCTTCTCCCCCATCCAAGTGGCTAGAAATCCTTCTTCCTCTCCATTTCCCATTGCCCGGGGCTGGAAGAACCCTGTCTTTCAGCATCACTGATTTATTTATTTACTCACCTTCCCAAACTTGAAAAACACAAATCCACACATGATTCTCCTCGATGGCCCAGACTCTCCTACTTGCTCTCTTCCTTCCATGAAATAGACTAACTGGTAAACACCAGGGAGATAGTGTCATTTGCTTGTAACACATTACTCTAGAGGATTACCCACAGCGTACACTTAAGTAGCTATGACGTCAGTTTGAACACCATAAGACACAATCTGAAGCCGTGGGTCCTTAGCCTGTTTCAGCTCATTGTGGATTCTGACCACAAACATGGCTGTTTGGATTCTGCTTTCTTGTTGGTTTGATTATTTAACATAGATTGAGAGGATTAACTAAATGGCAACTTTGGCAGACACTCCGCCGTGTCTGACACACACTGTCTCTCAGCCTCACCAAGGTGGCATGGTTTCTCCCCAGACTGCAGATGTGGAAGTTGAGGCTCAGAGGCTGAGGAACTTAGCCACAGTCATGGAGCTAGTAAACAGAGGACCTGGGTTTGAGTTGAAGTTCACTCTGATTTCTAAGGCCATGATCTTCTCAAAACTGCCCCACCCAACTCAGCTTTTGGGTGACTTGATGTCCAGTTACCTCACTTATTTTAAGGTTGAACATCCTTCACAAACAACCAACCGAGTCACTGGGGTTCAGCCATACTGGCTGCCGCATGACCCAAGGAAGTCAGCCAACTATCCATGCACAGCTCACCCTCAGAGAAATGGTCATCAATGGAGACTGCAAGGAACTCAAAAGGAGAACACTGTGCCTTTTGAGAGGTCAGTGTCCTGTTTCTGCAGGTCTCTCCCAACCAGAGGAGAATGCTTGCCTTGCTATCTAGCAGCAGGGTATGTATTTCTTTGCAATATTCTCGAGCAGCCAAAAGCCCACGCTTCCTCTCAGCTGCCTCTAGGATTCTGAACCTGTCCCGAAGACCCAGCCAGGGGTACACACCTTGGGGGGAAGGACCATCCTCTCTCCTGCTTCCCTGGGTGCTCTGTGAATCCACTTGCATCCTTTGTGTCTGCTACAGATGACAACAGCCAGGCGGCCAGCTTGCTGCCCAGTGGTCGTGCTAATGAGCTCCTTCATGTCCACAGCAGGTCTGGGACGGGCAGCTGTCCTCACAGCCTCTGGGATTTACTGTATTGCTTCCCATTTGCCCCTTTTGTGCTGAACTCCCTTGGGCTCAAGCCCCTGGTGACTGTCACAGCCCTCAGTGCGAGCTGACCCGGCCAGGCTGACCTGAGCCCTGCAGGCACACTTGGTGACATATGATGTCACCACTGCTATTTAATATTCATCAAGGGCACTCCGCACACTGGCACTCCTCCGACAGGCAATGTTCCCAGCCTCTCCCCCTTCCTTCCTTGCCACAGAGCATCTCACCCTGGGGGACTTAACTTGCTCGGAGATTCTGTCCTTGCTGATTTCTTTAACCTTGGAGCTCTGTTCCCCGCAGGTGTCCAGGGACTGTCTGGGTGGTGTCAGGCTTCTGACACTAACCATCACAACCGGGGCTGTGATCTCAAACACAGACCTCCCGCCACCTCGAATTAGCCTGAACAGGCACCAGCCAGCTGGCCCTGTGGGAATGTCACCGACCCTGGATTTCTTTCCCTGCGTCTGCCCTTGGCGCTTGCAGTCTGAGCTCAGGAGTCCTGCTATTTGTGAGAAGTCGCACATTCAGCCTGAGCCTCTGTGCCTGGCTGCCTTCATGCTCTCAGGTTCTTTCAAGCATTGTTTCTTTAAATCTCCAAGCGAGTGTCACCGAGGCCATCTTTTAAAACTTTGTTGGCCAACTTGCTTGACACTCCACCCAAACTGCCTTCTGCCTCTAACACGGAAGGTAAACTCTGTTCTAATCACCTACTCAGCTGCTCGGCTGCCTCTGTGCTTTCAGAGTTTCTTGCTTTTAACAGCTTGTTTAAGATCCCTTGAACAAGCTGTCGGCCTCCAAAGGAGGGATGGTGCTAGAAACACTGTGAAGAGCTAAAAATAAACACCTTCTTCAGGTAGGGACAGACGCTGTACAAAGAGATGACCTGGCACCCTCTAGACCTGAATGCCTCGGGAGCCTGGTTGTTCCCCATCCAGAGCCAGTCAAGTGTTTGCACAGGGACCTCTGCGTTGCAGAGGTGCTAGAAACCAAGTTCAAACTGCCCATCAGCTGGGCAGTGACAGGCAAACGCCTGCTGTTGGTGGAATGGGTACAGGCTGTCCAAGTGACTCCTTTGAAGTTCATCACCACCAAGGACAAGACCTCCTATTCTTAAAATAAAGATGAGGATGTGACTGAAAAAAATAGTAGGGGTTAATTTTTTATGGTACATATTTATTTTTGCCTGTGTAAAAGCTAAGAGGTTTTGAAGTCAGCAAATACATTTGTCTGAGAATATTAATAATATTATTCAATAAATAGGGTGGCCTTTGTCCTTTATCTAGGACAAAGTTGGTCAAAATAGCTGTTAGATTAATAGGAACAATGGCATCTACAATAAACATTCTCTGTTGCAGAACACAATGGAATCCATTCATCACTGCAGCAAGGGGAAGCCAGTGGCTTCCACCTGTGGGATACATACTATACTGTAGTTCTGTTTCTTACAAGAGTCCCTCAAAGTCATTTTTACAGTGAAGAAAGGGGAATGTGGAACAATCAAAGGACCTGGCCCAGCCCAGCAGCAGAGCAGTGGAGCCAGCTGTACTCAGGGCCGTTATGTACGTGGTGACAGAGCACAAAGCCACTGGGGACCCGGGCTCAGCCACCTTTGAACACTTTCAGCACCTGTCTCCCCCTCCTTGGGCAGGGCTGGATGGGGGCAGGGGGATAGGTTCCGTGCTCTTGCAGGGAAGGGTCAGAGGCCCAAGTCCAAGAGGAGAGGTAAGAAAACCCACTTTATCTTTCAGGCTTGACCGGGCTGCACACTGTGATTTTCCACATAGCCCAAGGCTTACAGACCTCTGATGGTAGAGCCACTGTTAAGAATCCTGACCTCAAAAAGGGCTGATACGGAGATTCTGCTATAACAAAAAGTTACTCCATCGCATGGACAGTTCTGAGTGATGAAGTTCCCACCCGCAGCAGGAGAGACAGCAATGGGGATCCAGCGTGCAAGGAAGATGGGCTGGCTCTTTCTCCTGTGCCTGATTTCGTAACTTCACTGCAATTTCCACCATAAAACTGGATTAACTCGGAGGTGCTTTCCATCCTGATTAAACATTTTCTGTCTGCAGTGGTGCCGAGACTGTAAAACACCTAATAGAGCAGTTAATTGTAACCCCATGAACAACTGTAACCTTTACAATTATTTCTGTTTTCAGAGGCTGCCCACTTCCTGCTCTCACGGCAGGTTAGCCATGCTTGGAGCAGGGTGGGGTTGGGCTGCCCGGTGCAGAAACCAAGGGAACGCTGGAGAGGTCAGATATGGGCTGATCTCTACAGGCACTAGATACATGAAGTCAGTTTTCATCACTGACTGAAGCTACTAACTGGTTTAGCTCATGCCTAAAGGAAAAGAGAATATTTCTAGAATCACAGAGGTAGCTATAACAAATATCTCATCCGAATGAACAAAGAAAAATGCAGTGGAATAGCCCTCTTCCCATCACTGGGTTTATCACTTTGTCCAGGGAGGGGTGATAAAGTAGCAGGGATGGGGCTTCTAGCCCGCACTGGGCTGAAGGGCTTTCTGGATGTTACTCTCATGTAGTCCTTATGACAAGTCCATGAAGCTGGCAATTGATTGCTCATTGTATAGAAGAGTAACCAAGGTCAAACAGGTTTTAAAGAAACGTGTCTACAGCCATGCAGTTAGTAGGCTGTGGAGTGAACTCTCAGCTGAAGACCTTCTGATGCCTAATAAAGCCCTGTGGGTGGAATGGACTAAAGTTTATTAGCTACCTAAGAGTCCTATAGGGCTTCCTAGGTGGTGCTAGTGGTAAAGAATCTGCCTGCCGATGCAGGAGATATAAGAGACACGCATTGGATCCCTTGGTCAGGAAGATCCCCTGGGGGAGGGCATGGCAACTCACTCCGGTATTCTTGTCTGAAGAATTCCATGGACAGAGGAACCTGGCAGGCTACAGTCCACGGGATCACAAAAAGTCTGACACAACTGAAGAGACTTAGCATGCAGGCAAGGGTCCTAAAGAGTCTCTGAAATAAGCCTTTGCCAGTTTCTGACCTCTTTCTGCAACTGCACACCTGGACGGATTTTGTGGCCCACAAAATGAGCCACAATAGCCCTTCTTGTCCTTTATTATTACTTCCTAGGGGCTCCAAGGACAGAGCCTTAAATAGTACCAGAGCTTCTGTGGCCTCTACCAGCCAAGGGGAAATGCTCCTTCTAGAGTGGGAGGTGAAGGCCACTGGGTTGCCTCCCAAAGGGCCATTTGCTTCATTTTCTCCACTAAGGAGCTATGATTAGATGCTGAGACCCATGAGCAGGGAGGGTGCCAGGTAGGGTCACTGAAGGATTTAAGTAGAGAAATCACAGGGAAAGAGTCTGTATTAGAAAGACCGTGTCCATTCTGGTTAATGAATGGCAATTAGAATGAATGAGCCAAAACTCCTCAAGTACTGACCAGGTGCCAAGCACCCTGAAGCATGTTTCACCTTGATCTCATTTAACTCACTCCAAAATTAGATGATTAGCCACTAAGATTACTATTCCCATTTTATAGACAAAGACACTGAAGTACTCTGCACAGAACGCTATTGCCCAAAATCACCCAAGTGGAGGCAGAGAAGAGTCAGTGGCTCTGCTGTCAAATCTTTCATGATCAACTGGATGTGGGTGGTGGGGGCGGGGGGTGGGGGTGGGCGGCGGGCGGGAAGGTGGGGAGGGAAGAAAGAGGGAGGCTCGGGCAGCAGCCCTGGTTTATAGAACTTGCTGATTTCCAAGGTAATGGTGTTCAGTCGCTCAGTCATGTCCACCTCTTTACGACCCTATGGACTGCAGCACACCAGGCTTCCCTGTCCTTCACCATCTCAAAGAGTTTGCTCATACTCATGTCCATTGAGTCAGTGATGCTCACATTATGGCCAACTCCAAGCTCCATCCTAACACTGTCAGGGCAAAGCCATTTCCAAGAAGCTGGCACCACGGTCTTTCTTCTATTCGATCTCACCTCTAAAATCAATGAGTTAAAAAAAAAAAAAAAAGTATGTCCATTCTATGGATGCTTCAGGTAGGGCTGTCACAGAGTAACTGGTAGGAGTATCACAGAGTAATCTTACCACACATTACTAGATGATGCTACTAACATTTTTTTTTTTCTCAAATATTTTTAAGGGAGGAAGTATACCTCACCAAATCTGTTTTCTAACTCAGTCTGGGTTTCATATCACCTACTAATTTTTGCTTTGGGGCCATCCTGCCTTGGTCACCTAGTAAGGAACAGGAGAGCTTATATTCACAGAATGGTTCGTTAGTAGTTACAACTCTATGGTTCATCTCTCGGAAGGGTACCTGAGAACCTGCTGTGAAGTCTGTGCCATGGCCTCGGAGTGGCACGTGAGCTAGCAAATGAATGGCTGCACACCATAGCCTACTCCCTGCCCCACCTTGTCTTGATCTCCTAGTTTCAGGAAGCTTCCTGCTGATAACACCCAAGTCAATTAACTATAGACCCTCATTCAATTAGAGAAGGGCTCCCAGGCTTCTCAGACTTAAGAACCATATTTTTTTAAACACTGATTAAAAAAAATAATAACTAGCCAGAAATGTCTTTAAGTAAAATTTAATCTAGGAAGGCAGCAGGGTCTAGAGGTAAATTCACAGGTTGTCAGCTGCTCTGGGCTTGAGTCCTGGCTCTTTCAACATCCACGTAATCTTAGTCCAGCTCCTTAATCTCTGGGTCTCACCCCTGATCTGTCAACTAGAGATAAAAATAACACCCACATCATTTCAAGGATTAAATGAGGAAGTCTAGTTGAGAGTTTGATATGGCGACCTTCTACCATACAATGCTATTAATTACTATTAAAATATGTAGGCCAGACATAATTCTTTTTTGACTATTAAGATAATGCCTGGTGGGGACAAGTGTTGGTAAAATCCAATATTAATTCCAAGCCCCTCAGTAGTCCATGACCTGTGAATCACCAAAGGAGAAAGGGTATCCAACACCAGACCCCTGTCTTAAACACACACCCCATGGTCACAAATTTAAAATATAAAGTTTATATCTGAGTTTCATGTAATATTTGGTTGGCTGGGTTTTTAGGGTGCATATTTTTTAAATGTAAATAGAACCCACCCTTCCCTATGACAAGAAAATGCATATTTTTAAAAGCCTTGTCTGAAATAATAAATCAGAAGATCCAACTTGTTTCTTATTAGATGTGAGTATCTTTAGGTAGTGGTTGAAATGAAGAATTTGCATTTAAATGGAATGATTAATGACTAATACACAAAGCCCATATTTAATCACCACTTCCTTAACACAGATAATTTATATTTGTATACAGATCATTCACCTTAAGTCAGCAATCGAAAATGATAGGTGTAGTATTTTATAAAGCAATTCCTGTGCCACCAATCACGTGGCTCAGTTATAAATATTTCTGAGGCTGCTGGTTTCACACTGTTACTTGGGAATGATCTAAATGTTGGTACAGTAATTTAGGTGTAAATATATTTGAGAATGTGTGACTCTCACCACATAGAAATATCTTAAGCTGAAGGAAAAGAATCATCTGGGAATTATTTTTCCATGTGTCTGTTCAAGGGCCCTTTTCCTTCAAATGTGAACAAAGCATGATTTGCCCCTAACTCCAATTTTAGACAATTTTTTTTTTTTTTAATAACCTGACCACCCCCCTCCTTCTTCTGGAATATCTAATAGCAAAAACACAAAAGGGATATATGTTCCTCCAAACTGAAATGTGAAGAATATTCTGAAAAACCAAATGTTTCCTCCCCTGCCCCCAGGGGTCCCTTTACCGGCATATTTCCCATCAATGGGGATAGCGCACTTTGGTTTACCAACTGGCAGATCAAGAGTCATCATGCATACCCTGTACTGTTCTCCTTCAGCGTTAGATTCCCCACCACCATTTATTCCACATCCAGGGCGCACCATATAAATAGAGAAGATGCTCCATGGGTCTGGGGCCTCTTTCCTAAAGCCTCATCAGTAAAACAGCAAAACTGGACAACTCTGTTCAGAGAAAGGGGCCTGCAGGAGGAGAAATTGCCCCAGGCATTGAACTGTATCTGTTCTCTGTCTGTGGCTTTAGGCTCAAGGTTGAAAAAAATCTTGAAATTTGATTTACACTAACTGGAGAATTGTAATGAAATGACGAATTTGCATTAAATGATCTTTCTCAGTGAGGACCAGCCATTAAGACAGTCAGCAATGCATACGCTGCCAGACAATTTAAAGTTGCTAGCTGGTATTATGTCATCCTCTGGGCCCTGATCATTTATGGGACTTTCCCAGTTCCTTGCATGACCCCTCTGCCCCTTCATCTTTCTTTTCCTTCCTTCCCACAACCCTTCCCCTTTGGAAACAGCGAGAGCAAATTATATTAGCAAACAAAACAATGATAATATAGTGAAAAGAAGAAAGAAGAAAAAGTCATGAAACCTGGTTTACCCATTCTTGGCTCTTAAAAGTTCAAGGTAATTCTGGAGTCTGGCGTGCTATTTAAGAAATAACACTTCTCCTACAAATTGGCAGTTCTGCTCTCTTATTCATCTCTGCTGATTGCTGACCAGTAAAGTTAGTGCCACTTCCTTTGCCATTAGAGAACAGGGCGAAATGCAAGAGAAAATGTAAGCACTTTACTCAGATAAGTATGCCAACAGTCATCCTCTTGGGGTTGGGATTTTTTAGCTTCCAGGATCCCTGACTGGTGCCAACAATGGATGTATCAGGAAAGGTGGTGGGATTTTGTGGGTGGTGGTGTCAGGATGGGGTTCCCTCTGGTGGCAGTTTGGGTCCGTCTCTGAGAAGACGTTGCTTGTTTTAGGGACATAGTGATATAGTGTTAGTTGATCAGTTGTGTCTGACTCTTTGAGACCCCATGGACTGTATCCACCAGGCTCCTTTGTCCATGGGATTGTCCAGGCAAGAACACTAGAGTGGGTTGCCATTTCCTACTCCAGAGGATCTGCCTGACCTAGGGATCAAACTCGTGTCTCTTACATCCCCTGCATCGGCAGGCAGGTTCTTTATCACTAATGCCACGTGGTAAGTCCAGTTCAAAACCCCTTCTGCAGTTCTAAGCAGAAGCAGGTCATCTCTGCAGAGACAATCCAGCCACATTATACTTACTGTGTCAGAGCTGACCTATATGAAAAAAGTGGCACCCAGCAAAGGTTAACTAAAATATATATAATGACTCATTTCTGCAAGATGTGACTTTACATGGAAAGAAGAAAGTCTAAGAAACAGTGTCCAATGGGCCTTCTAGACTCTGCCGGTGGTTGCATTCACCACCCTTCTATATAACGATCCCTGGTGTGTAATAGAAAAAGATGTGGTCCAGTGGCTAATGAAACCAGAACAGTACAAAGAACACATACACTTTAATTTATTGTCCCTCTGGTGCATCTGGATTCTTATCCAAAAAACCTTTTTAATTAGAGTGCTCTCAGGTGGGAATGTGTCTGCCTCTTCAGTAGCACATGGATAATAAGAAAAAGGCAAACAACCTCTTTGTTTCTTACCAGCACTCTATTCTCTAATCATCTTTCCTAAATTCAGCTCAGGCTTCCGCCTGAGTTCATTTCATCTTCATCAGCATTGCCATTTTCTATCTCATATTTCAAAGAGTGATTGGAAAGCAGATATTTAATCAGAAAAGTTTGAGATTCATTTTTTGGACACCCAATCTGTCTTCAGAGGCTTTGAGACAGACAAAATTGCTGTTGACTACAAAAGCAACCCAAGTCTGTGTCCTTGAGAAACACTGAAACCTGAAGGCTTTAGAGATAGCCAGATCTGGTTCAAATTCCAACTTAATCATTTATTAGCTGTTTGATCTTGGGTGACTTGCCCAACTCTGCAGAGCTTCAGTTTTCTCTTCTGCAAGATGGCGGTAACTCCCTAAAATGTATATTTGTTCAGGCTGCTTCATGCATTGGTCCTTATATATGCATTGGCCCTTACGTATATAAGAGAAACCAGCTTGAGCTAACTTGGGCAAAAGGGGGTTCTCTTACAAGGAGAAAATTAAGGCCTCAGAGAAATAGGGTTAACTGTGGACTGTCTGAACGATGGAAGGGAGCTCCAGAATATGCTGTCACCCTCCATGGAGACCAAGGCCAAGAGGGTATCCAGGCCTCAGGAAAGGTTGACACTGGGCATGGGATGCTGCCAGGAACTCATCCAGTGCTCTTTCCCCATCTCTTGACTGTTTCTCTCTGTGAATCTACATCATCTTTCCCCACTTTTTTGGCTTCTCATTTAGCTCCAGGCTGCTAGCAGAAGCCGGCATTACCAGAGTTTCTGAACGTAGCTGCTCCCTGTCCAGCCACATGAAGAAGATTCCCCACTGATTTCTGTTGATCTCAATTCCCAGTCACAAGGAAGGAATTCTGATTGGTCCAGCTGGGGTAATATGGTACCCAAGTTTGCTCTGATCTGATGAGGTTGGGACAGAGGGTCATTCTGTACAGGATGGCTCCTGTGGAGGAGATCTACTGCTTTTGATAGCAAGGTTAGTTTAAGGGGAACCAGTGACCTTGAAGGACACCCCTAAAATGTATTCACTACCTTTTGTAAGAATATATGAGCTGACACAGTACCTGGAAAGGAATAGGCATTGAATAAAGATAGCTAGAATGTCCTAGTCAATAAGAGTTTTTATGAGATGAATTTAAATTGACCTTCCAGTTTTCATCCACATAAGTTTCTTGTTTTCTGAGTGGGATAATGCAATTGGTAATTTGAATCCCAAAATTTACCACTGAGATCTTGACATTCAAAAAAAAAAAAAAAATTCTATTCAGCAGCCCAACCCCAGAGACTTACAGTGAGGACTTCTGCTCTGCCCTCCAGACCGGGTACAGTGGGGGCTGCTCTGCCAGTCCTGGAGGGTGGACCGTGGCTGCTCACCATCACCCTAGTGAGAATGGGGACTCTGTGGCCTTTCCTGGGACCACAGTGTACGTACCCCAGAATGCATCTTACTACAGACACAAGATGACTCTGCTTTGTCCAGATGCTTTCTGATTAGAAGGCCCCAAATATCATGCACATGAAAGAGAAAAGCAAAAATTGGGAAGTAAAACTACAAATGCTTTCCAATTGCAGAGTTGAGCATCAGGCCTGATATTAAGCCTTTTGGTCTTCAGTGAGGTGATTTATGTGTGTGTGTCTCTTCAGTTGCATCTGACTCTTTGCAACCTTAGGGATCTTAACCCTTCAGGCTCCTCTCTTTATGGGATTCTTCAGGCAAGAATACTGGAGTGGGTTGCCATACCTTCCTCCAGGGGATTTTCCTGACCCGGAGATGGAACCCATGTCTCTTATGTCTCCTGCATTGTCAGGAGATTTCTTTACCATTAGCGCCACCTGGGAAGGTTTATAATGTAATATAGAGTCCTTTGGGGATGGAGGAAGCTAATGGTCTGTCTGACTGCTGAGGAATCCTAAGTGAGACTTTTTCTTACAAACCCAAAGGCTCTTTTATAAGCTATGCGTTCTCAGGAATCCCTGGGATGCTTCCCTAAAACTAAAACAACACTCTAGGCTACAGACTAAGGCTCCAACTAAGCCTATCTATTTGATCAGTTATGACTTCTAGCCAGAGAAATGACTCGTCTCCTGAAAGAGTGTTTCTCAAAAGATCCATTGAAAGTGCATTTTGCTATGATTTCTTCCTTCTCTGTTTCATTCGTCTCCCTCCTTCAAGCTCTTCCTAACTTCTGCCAGTGAATCCCTCTCTGTCCCATACCCATTTTTCATAAGCAAGGAGCATGAGAAACACCACTTTCCTTTTTGCCCAGTCCTTCCCAACATGCTGCACTGAGCTTGTAAGTCTACATAATAGAATATTGTGCTTCCCAGGTGGCTCAGTGGTAAAGAATCTGCCTGCAATGAAGGAGATGCGGTTTTGATCCCTGGGTCAGGAAGATCCCCTGGAGGAGGAAATGGCAACCCACTCGAGTCAGTATTCTTGCCTGGAGAATTTCATGGACAGAGGAGCCTGGTGGGCTACAATCTGGGGTCACAAAAGACTTAGACACTCCTTAGCGACTAAACATCCCTTCCCAGACTGCAGCTTTGAATGGAGTGGCAAGTTGTTCCCCCAGAGACTGAAACATTTGACTTAAGCCACTAAATTTATTTGTGAAATTTTTAAGTGATTACAGTGCTTAGAGAGATCAGAAAATTGTGAGAACAGCTGAACTTTCAACTAGCAACACTGGAAGAATGCCTTCCACTCAATGAATCTTAAGCGGTCTGAGTCAGACAAAAGTAAAGTTGCTCCAGTGATCATGTCCCACAAATCCTGCTTGTTCAACTTTCTGATTGTCTCTTGAGATATTGCCATGGAAATGAAAATTCTGAGAAGCATTCATAGGGCAAACACAACATGACTGATTCCTCTGGTGAGCTGAGGTCACAAGACAAAAATGAAAACACCTGTTATGTTTAATTTCTTGGGACTTCTGCCTCTTACAGTTACCCAAAAAAAAAGAGAGAGAGTTTCTGCAACCAAGGCAAGCATGTAGGTTGTCTTGTAAGTTCAATTGACCAGTGGCTCTGGATTTAATTCAACCACTTGGATCTTCGGAACATTCAAGCTAAAATGCGTGTGTGACTTTCCTTGCTCTCCCACCACTCTTCAATTCTTTCAAATCAAAAGCCCTCTAACAAGGCTTGTAAGACCTTTCATGATCAGACCACCAACTTGCCAAGCTCCCTGTCCTACAGCCCAAGGCCCCAGTTTGACCAGTCATGTTTGGTCAGCAGAGCACCATGCATTTCTTAACTCTGGGTCTTTGTACAGGCGGCCCCTCAACCTTGAACATCATCCATCCACTCACCCTTCACCCAGCTCATTCCAACACAGCTTCAGTGCAGGCTGCTTCTGCTAGAGAGCCTTCTAAGATATTCTGTGTCTCTCAGAGGGGCACCCTCTAGGGTGCTCAGACAGCCCAATATGGCAGTCATCACCCTCCGTGGTATACTCACATGTTTTCCTCTTTGTCTCTTCCATACGCCATCAACACCACGAAGGCAGGGACCTATCCCTAGCTCCTTCTCCAGGGCCTTCAGAAATGTCCTGGAATGACTCTGAAGACCAGAAATGGCCCAGCTAAGAGTAGTCAAGAATGCAGTTAGAAACTTTGGAGGAAAACTTTCAGAAGATGACACAGGTCAGAAGTTAAGTGGGTGAAGTAAATAAGTAAGTAAGTGAAGTCACTCAGTCATGTCCGACTCTTTGCGACCCCATGGACTGTAGCCCACCAGGCTTCTCTGTCCATAGGATTCTCCAGGCAAGAATTCTGGAGTGGGTTGTCATTTCCTTCTCCAGGGGATCTTCCCGCCCCAGGGGTCAAACCTGGGTCTCCCATATTGCAGGCAGACACTTTAACCTCTGAGCCACCAGGGAAGTGCATCAAGGGTTTACCAGTACAGGTGAGGCCATTCTGGAAACCCTAGTTGTAGTGGGAAGGAGAGGTGGCTCTCCAACACTTCCCTATGACCTCTGCCTTGCCCAGGAGCTCCTTATACAGACTAGCACATTTTACAAAGAAGTAGTAGTACTCAAACCAGAAAGCTAGTCTTGGTATCAAAAGGGCTAAGGAGAGGAGAGAATAGGAAGCAAAGTGGTAATTAATGGCCAGTCCTAATAGTATCCTTTAGTAATGCCTAGGCCATTACTGGCAATGATGCTGAATCAGATGTAAAACATCACCTGGGAATTCCTTCTGATTCATGATATAAAATTTCAAGACTCTGTCTGAGAACAGAAAAGAAGGATAAAGTTTAGGTTTTCCTTAGTTCCTTGAAGTATGACTTTGCCAGTTCTTAATTTTCAAGACATCCTTATCTATCCATGCTCTCAATGAATTTTATCAGGACAAAGTCCTCATTCTACAAAGAACAGCATTAAGAGTGGCGAGCTTTACCACCACGTATGGACTATGCCAAGAATTTCCATTTTCAAGTCCACATCTCTCATCATGGCTCTGGGCTCTCTTGCTCTGGTCAGTTCATCTCTGTGTGTGTCTCTCAATGCATATTTTTCTTATCTTTGTTTGTCTCCTGCAAATGTATTGTGGCTCCCTCCCCACTTTTGTAGTCTGGTCTCCCTTGGCTCCATCTAAATGGCACCAAAATAGTCTAATCTCTCCAAGTTCAAGAGGTAGATGTCAGCCACATTAAAAAAAAAAAAAAACTGATGAGAAGATTCTGAACTTTAGTTAAGTCACAGGAGAATGAACCTGAATGGCCCTACTTAGAACAGATGCTCCAGTGTGGCTGTAAGTAACCCACCTCCACAGGGGTGTCAAGGGAGGTAACTGTGGGAGAGAGGCAGTAATTGTGACCTAGGCAGACCCTCTAAAATGTGTCTACTAACATCTGGTACCTCCTAAAAGTGTGTTATATGGAATGGAAATCAGAATTGGGATGAATAACTTATATTTAATTATAAATCGTACTTTCTTCTTAAGGGCACCTAAATTTAAGAAACCGAATAATTATAGCAACATTTTCATAAATTAAGTAGTACTAGGCTTAACCCAAGTCACGGCTGGGTGCCCAGCACAGCAGGGGTTTAATAAAGACTTGTTAACTGTCTAGAACTCTGTTGAATTTAATTTAGTTTGATTTAGCATTTCCTATATGCATTGCACTTGACAACAATTGTATTTCCTGATATTTGCAATCTTCCTGGGGACCTGGAATGCTATAATGCTAATTCTCTGTGTTATAAATGAGAAGATATTTTTGCCCAGAGAGGTTCATTTCTTGGGGGGAGGAGGAGAATTGGTGGCAATAGTGGTTAAGGACTCCAGATTAGGTCCAGATCTTGGCTCCTTCACTCATTAGCTCTGTGTTCTTGGTCAAGATACAAAATTTCTTTGAACTTCACTTTCCTGGGTCTTAAATTGATGTAATAGAATTTACCATGTCAATGTTTTATGATAATTAAATTAAGAGCCTAGGACATAGAAGCACTTAGTACGTTCAGTTCAGTCGCTCAGTCGTGTCCAACTCTTTGCGACCCCATGAATTGCAGCACGCCAGGCCTCCCTGTCGATCACCAACTCCCGGAGTTCACTCAGACTCACGTCCATTGAGTCAGTGATGCCATCCAGCCATCTCATCCTCTGTCGTCCCCTTCTCCTCCTGCCCCCAATCCCTCCCAGCATCAGGGTCTTTTCCAGTGAGTCAACTCTTCGCATGAGGTGGCCAAAGTACTGGAGTTTCAGCTTCAGCATCAGTCCTTCCAAAGAACACCCAGGACTGAACTCCTTTAGGATGGACTGGTTGAATCTCCTTGCAGTCCAAGGGACTCTCAAGAGTCTTCTCCAACACCACAGTTCAAAAGCATCAATTCTTCGGCTCTCAGCTTTCTTCACAGTGCAACTCTCACATCCAAACATGACCACTGGAAAAACCATAGCCTTGACTAGATGGACCTTTGTTGGCAAAGTAATGTCTCTGCTTTTGAATATGCTACCTAGGTTGGTCGTAACTTTCCTTCCAAGAAGTCGTTAGCATTTAGTAATTGTAATAGTTATTATTATACAAGATTTTATAGTGTGTTAGCAAACAGTGCCTTTCCTAAAGAAGAGTCCCAGAAACACCATGACACAGATGGCTGAAGCACTCTCAATGCTGTTTGCATGTCAGCTCTGGGTAGCTTGTACTCTCTGATTATTAGTTCAAGTCTATGGTTCTTTCCTGGAATCACGGTCATCTTCTCCCTTGAGTGTGGGCTTTTTGGATGTTACTCTTTAAGGGATAAGCTAAGCTCTGGAATATAGACTTGAAGGGCTAGAAGAGAAATTGTTATTGTTGTTTAGTTGCTTGGTCATGTCTGACTCTTATGCAACCCCGTGGACTGTAGCCCACCAGGCTCCTCTGTCCATAGGATTTCTCAGGCAAGAATACTTGGATTATTATTTCCTTCTCCAGAGGATCTTCCCAATCTGGGGATCCAACCCCAGTCTCCTGCACTGACAGGTGGGTTCTTTATAACTGAGCCAGCAGAGAAGCCTTGGAGGAGTAATTATCACTGCTAATAACCTCACTGATCTTATCTGAAGAGCAGCAAAGCTAAGGGCCGCACAAGCTGTCAAGGTAGCATACAGGAGTATTGTGTAAACACTGGAACAGGTGCAAAGGAAGCCTGAGCAAGGGGAGAGGGCCCAGCGTCCAGAACAACACTGGCTCCCTGGAGCATGGTGTGTACTCTCCAGAGTCAGCAGTCAGGAGTTCAGAGTGGGAGGCTGGGGGGAGAGGAGCTAGAGTTAAAGGCAGAGTGGAGGGGCCATTATGCAAACATGCTGCTTACCTGAACCAGGAAGCCATTTACATGTGACCATAATAATCATAAGCTAGTTATTTTAACAGTGGTTTTCTGTTGATAGGCTCTTTCACCACCAATTGGAAGAACTCAAGGCTGTTGTCCTATTAATGTAGTTCATGATGTTATCTTCAAAGAAGGTAGGTTAGATCAGACTAGAGGGTCAGAGTTGGTGCATCCACATTGGGTAAAAGTCCTTAACGTCAACAATAATTATGAGTGCAAAACCACCTTTAATTCATTTGAATACTATTTATTCATTCATCTATCACTTCATTTATTCCACCAGTATTGTTGGACAGAACCCCATAAGACCGGAATCATTTTGGCCCTATAGTCTAAAGACAGAAACAGCTAAGTGCACCAAGTATGCAAATAGTGGATGCTTTATGCAGCTTAAACTTGCTGCTCACTGACTTGGGAAGTGAAAAAAGTAAAAAACACAGGGAAGAGTGCAAAAAACACAGGCGAGCTGGCAGATGCAACCCATGTCTCTTTTATCTATGCTGCCAGGCCTAAAAACTCTTTCCTGAGCTGCAGAAGGTCAATTGATGGCCAACGAACCAACCAGAAGAGCAAGTTCAGCTTGAATTCAGCTCATTAGGATTCTAGGTCAGCCTTTAGGCAGGAAGCGTGAGCCCACAGGTCACTGGAAACAGAGGCTGATGTGACTGCCCTCAACATTAAGACCCCATGGCTCCTGCTTCAGACTGGCAACGGGCAAGGAAAAGCAATGGTGCACCTTAGAGCTGGAAATTGTGGAAATGCAGCCGATGGTCACAGTCTCAAGTCAGAAAGAACAAGTGTGTCCTACAAGACTCTGGTGTTCACAGGGACTTGGAAGACAGTTCCTGAGCTAAGTGTTCACGGCCACAGGCACCCTTTGCAGAATAAAAATCACCTTTTCAGGGAATGAACAGCACTGGACAATGGCCTCATGATTCTCGCCATTGAAGAAATGATCACTGAAGCCAAACACTTCGGTTCTACAACTTCTCTACTCATTTATCCAATCTCAGGGACCTAGCATGTAAGGGATGACTAAGAAGTTCTCAACTACAGCAATTCAAGGAAATGGCCTCACTTCAACAAGAAGAGAAACAGCAGAGGAGATTATCGGTGTGTGCCATGTTCCATGGCATTAAGCTGTGTAGCCTGGGTACTATATGAAGTGAGGACTTGGCCCTGACAAAATCTGTTAAGAGAATGAATAAACAAGAATGCTCTTATAATTAAGAGCTGGCAAAATGATATTGTGAGGGATCCACCTGTACTTCTTTATTCTAGGAGAAGGCTTTATAACTGTAGAATGTAGGCTATGTTATTAGAAATCCCAAGTATTCTTCACTTCTTATTTAGTATCATTGCCAATAATGCCCTCTGACTCTGTCTACTTGTAGGGAAATGGGAAGCGCTAGTCACTCAGGTGTGTCTAACTCTTTGTGACCGCATGGACTATAGCCCACCAGTCTCCTCTGTCCATGGGATTTTCCAGGCAAGAATACTGGAGTGGGTTGCCATTTCTTTCTCCAGGGGATCTTCCCTACCCAGGAATCGAACCTGGGTCTTGTCTCCAGCATTGCAGGCTGATTCTTTACCATCTGAGCCACTGGAGGGAAGGGCAATAATGTCCTGGATGTTGCTAATCACCTAAACACAAAGAAGATTTCAGATTTGCTTTGCCAGACACCTGATCTGCATGCACTCCATGAAGCATACTGCCTCTCTCCCCTCAATTCATACCTTAGAAAGATTCCTTCAATATTCCAAATCCTCAGGAAAGGTTACAGAGAGATGTCTTAGAAAAGCTAAACAAATTGGCCCCAGTTTGCTTCACAGAAAGAATGTGGACTTGGTAATCTGCATATGGGTGTTTCTTTTCATGTGGTGAAAGCATACGTCATCTTCTGTTTAATTAATTATGCTCCATTTAAAACACACTGCCCATAAAGCAGAGTGTTGTGTACTAGTGGGAAAAGAAATGAGATGGAAAAAAAAATGCCTGTCCCATTATTCATTTGTATTGATCTAGATGTACAACCCTATGCATCACAATTTGACAGAAGGTTAAATATTAACAGAAGAATCATTAATCTAACAAAACAAATTAACACAACAAGAGCTCTTCTGGTGGGTTTTATGTATACTGTGGGGCTGTAGATGGACTGAGGAACCCTTCAGACTAGTGTTTAGTACCTCTCTTTACAGATCAGGCAATGAACTGATCTGGCAATGAACTGATTATGGGCTGGGTCATAAGACAAATACTAAGAGGTGGTTAACTGCAAAGATCATGTTCTAATGATGGAGGATTCTCACTATGAAGTGCCAGTCACAAAAACCACAGGGGCTTCCTACAAATGAAAACATACGAAACATCTAGCATGGGGATTGGCACAAATAAATTTTTTTTAAATTTTTTAAGTATTTCAGGCACTATAGTATCTTTGGGGATGGAAGACACAGTTAAATGAATTTTAGTGTTTCCTCCACCTGTATTTCAGCACATTTTACTTCTGAATTCATTTTCATAAAAATATTTCATTTTCTGGGTCCTATCCTTTCTTCCCAGTTCAGTTCAGTTCAGTTGCTCAGTCGTGTCTGACTCTTTACAACCCCATGAATTGCAGCACGCCAGGCCTCCCTGTCCATCACCAACTCCCGGAGTTCACCCAAACTCTTGTCCATCGAGTTGGTGATGCCATCCAGCCATCTCATCCTCTGTCATCCCCTTCTCCTCCTGCCCCCAATCCCTCCCAGCATCAGAGTCTTTTCCAATGAGTCAACTCTTGGCATGAGGTGGCCAAAGTACTGGAGTTTCAGCTTTAGCATCATTCCTTCCAAAGAACACCCAGGGCTGATCTCCTTCAGAATGGACTGGTTGGATCTCCTTGCAGTCCAAGGGACTCTAAAGAATCTTCTCCAATACCACAGTTCAAAAGTATCAATTCTTTGGCACTCAGCTTTCTTCACAGTCCAACTCTCACATCCATACATGACCACAGGAAAAACCATAGCCTTGACTAGACGAACCTTTGTTGGCAAAGTAATGTCTCTGCTTTTCAATATGCTATCTAGGTTGGTCATAACTTTCCTTCCAAGGAGTAAGCGTCTTTTAATTTCATGGCTGCAGTCACCATCTGCAGTGATTTTGGAGCCCCCAAAAATAGTCTGACACTGTTTCCACTGTTTCCCCATCTATTTCCCATGAAGAGATGGGACCAGATGCCATGATCTTAATTTTCTGAATGTTGAGCTTCCTTCCCACTCTCCTTTAATTCATGGATCCACTCATGCACTCATCAACCTGTATTCATCTGTGCACTCACCCACACATCCAGCCATGTATCCATCTACACACTCAAACACACATCTGTCCATGTACTCAACCATGCATTCGTTCGTTCTCCCATTCATTCATCCATCCATGAATCACCCATGCATCTTATTCATATATCTATCCATTTGGGAGAATAAGTTTTGGGTGGAAGATATGTTGGATTTTGCACAAAGGGGAAGATTGAAGCCTGAGGATAAGTGACTTACCAAAAGAACTCAAACAATGTTTTGTCTAAAATTAGAAACTTTGATTAAATCTTTCAGGGGTTTCTGTTGTTTTTCTTACTTATAGCTTATGAATTAATGAACCACTGAGATTAAGGGTATTTACTAAAGATGATAAGGTTTTGATACTGATAACTTCTTAAGAATTGAAAGAAGAAGTCAAATTTTCTAATAAAACATAATTAGGGAGACCTGGCCATTATAAAAGTTACAGTCTGAAAGTTTATACTAGAAAAGCATATGATCATTGTCCATAAAAATCTTTCACTGAGATAACTAAACTCATTTTTTCTGAAGAGAAGAGAGCTGACACTCGCCTTTACTAAGCCATGCAAAATAGCCCTCGTCAGTCCCAAAGACACTTCACTCTGCAAATTCATTACATTTTCCAAAGATCCTATGGAATTATTTTATATCATCCTTAAAATTATTCCCTGTATCAACCAAAATTGGATACTCCACACACACAGTCACAAACACACGGACATTCAGAAGAGGAATTAGATAATCTAAATAGGTGGGTGATCAAATTTAAAGGACCACTTCTAACCTAGATCTGGCTGTGTATTTGTGTAGTACTCTCCTCACAATACCTAAGTGATTTGAAGCTATTTTATTCACCAATACCGAATCCTTATGAAGTTAGTGGTCTCTCATCCATCATTTAAACAGTTCCTAAAAAATCCCCTTCCTCTACAAAATCTCCTAAGGAGAAGAGGGTGGTTTTTTCCCTCTGGCTTCATCTTTCCTGGACCTGAAAAAAATCTGTGGCTAATTGTTTATCTCTATATTCCTAAATATGCACTGACCTTCAATGTGAAATGCTGCATTGTGGCTCTCCATATTTCTGGGCGGGGTTCATCTACATCTTTTCTGGAGGATGCAAAAGCCATCGCGACAGGGACTAAATCAACAACACGCAGATGATGGGGAAATATGGGATTCTGGTAAATCTGTAAAGCAGCGAAAGTTACCACCTCTGCTTTTAAATCGAATATAAAGAAACTAAGGTAGTACGAGCCATGGACACACAGGGTCTCACAAACAAATACAAAGGAGAGTTTTAAATTCATTGAGGCATTTTAGAACAGAAAACCAGTTCAGTTTTCAATCCCTGTATTTTCGAGGGGAAAGTTTCTTCAGAACCTGAGTGTTCTAATGAATACTTGCCAATCTCTAATTTTCAGGGGCCTGTTTTTGCTTGCCTTTTTACTCTATGCAGTCCTGGCCAGCTTCAAAGATTGATGAAATCTGAGCGTGGTATTAGATTTAACACCATTTCAAGATGGGCTTTAAGTTCAGTGTGAATGAGTTGGATAGGAAAAGAAATAGGAAGGAAGAGGAAGGTTCTATAGTTGAAACTCCTGGCCTTACAGCAAATTGAAATATTATTATTGCAATCTCCTCCAGAAATCTCTGGGGTGGTCCATGATGCTCTCAGATCATGCTGTTTCTCATGGTGGCATCTGAATGAAGATATTATAGGGTAGAATAAATTGTAAATTTATATGCCACCCAACCAGGGTGAGAAATTTCTTGAAACCAGTGCCATTTTCTGAGACTGCTCCCTGCTTACTCCACATGGGATGTTTGGCCTGTGCTAAGCAGAGAACCAGTTACACGGGGTCAGCGTCTCAGCAGTTCTTTTCCTCAAGCTTAGTTCCCTTGTACAAGGGATGGGTTATAGAATACTGATCACTGTTTAAAGATTTCTCACTTTGCCTTCAGGGGCATCATCAAAATCTTCTTGTTCTGATTCTATCAGAAACCAAGATTTTAAGCAAGTAGTTAAACAAAATCTCCATGAAATGAAACATGCAAAATAAGATTGATAGTGATAAAATGTTTAGAAGCTGTCGTTGACAATTCTCAAAGCACAGAATAAGAGTTAAAAAATATGACGTTTCAAGTGAGCTGAAAATTAATATCCAAAATAAATTCTTTCTGGTACACTGGCAATTCAATCCCAGTACCGTTTGGTTAAGACTCAAGTATTTATTAATAATAATCCCACACCAGTCTTTAGCTTTATGTCTGGATAGTAACAAAAGATATTAACACAAATAGCCTTTTAAAATTCCTAAATGATAGCATTAAGGTTACAAGGTAGGTTTCTCAATATGGATTTTTAAATATAATTTTTACATGATGTAGTTGAACATTATGGCAATGGAGAGTCCGTAGACCTGAGTTAAATATGTGTCAGCTCAGCTAAACATTAGTTAAGCACTTGCACAATTTATTAAACCTGTCAGTGTCTCTATTTTCTCAGCTATAAAATGGGGATAGTAGTCACTATTTCACAGTACTTTTGAAGATTGGGAATAATACATCTATGGTTCTAAATTACAGAACAGTCACATGCTACACTTTCCATAAATAACAGCTATTTCTATCACTGTCAAACTGAATCCTCACATCTTTCCTAAGTTCTCTTATCCTGCTACCAAAGTTTAAAATAATTCCAGAAGTGTTCGTTCTTAGATACTCCTACTATTTTTTCCAATACATAAGCGAGATGGAGAAGGTCTCTGAGTTGAGATCATTGCCTCCATCCATTTCTTTCCTTCAGTATGTACCTGCTGGAGAGTCTGTGCATTTGACTTGTGGAATTTCCTATGGTTTGGAGTTCTGCTGGTTGTACACTCAGGGCAATTTGATATATTCCTCTGTCCTCGGTATTTCTTAAAAAATAACAGTCAAGCCCAGAGGCTTGGTCAGATCAGGTTTAATTCCTTTAGCAAAGTTGATAGTGGTAGCGTGCAATTTTTCCTGGAGACATGTGCTGCTGTTTTTACTCTTTCTTGAAGTTGGCAGTCATTAATGCTCAATGCCCGAGTACCTCATGAGTGTGTAATAATTTGGGACAACAAAACTCAAATTCAGGACTACAGGAATTTTACTCAGTTTTTCTAGATTGCACCTATATACACACCTAAGTCTCAGAACAGTAATATTAACACCACCAATTATTATTCCTGAAAATAGTTAAAATGCTTCTTTTACATACTTCTTAAAATCACCTCCCCCCACCCCCATCTTAGGGTTGTACTACATCTGCATTGTCAGGTCATAGAGCCACTATTTAGCATCATCTTCTCCCTTTTTAGTTAAAGATATACAAGTTACAGTTCATCTAATGTCCTCTGCTGGTTTGTATAATGATGCTTATAGTCATTTTAGTGACATAAAGGTGACATTCTAGGAGATTCATTTAAATGGGATGATATTCCCTGAATTTTCTATTCCCTGAATTTTCACATGTTATAACTGTCTGTGCCCTTTACACTGGAAGATTATTTTTGGTAGACATTAACTCTCCCCTATGTCTACCAAGACTGGAAAAGGTCAGTTTTCATTCCAATCCCAAAGAAAGGCAATGCCAAAGAATGCTCAAACTACAGCACAATTGCACTCATCTCACTCGCTAGTAAAGTAATGCTCAAAATTCTCCAAGCCAGGCTTCAGCAATATGTGAACCGTGAACTTCCTGATGTTCAAGCTGGTTTTAGAAAAGGCAGAGGAACCAGAGATCAAATTGCCAACACCCACTGGATCATGGAAAAAGCAAGAGAGTTCCAGAAAAACATCTATTTCTGCTTTATTGACTATGCCAAAGCCTTTGACTGTGTGGATCACAATCAACTGTGGAAAATTCTGAAAGAGATGGGAATACCAGACCACCTGATCTGCCTCTTGAGAAATTTGTATGCAGGTCAGGAAGCAACAGTTAGAACTGGACATGGAACAACAGACTGGTTCCAAATAGGAAAAGGAGTTCGTCAAGGCTGTATATTGTCACCCTGTTTATTTAACTTACATGCAGAGTATATCATGAGAAACGCTGGACTCGAAGAAACACAAACTGGAATCAAGATTGCCAGAAGAAATATCAATAACCTCAGATATGCAGATGACACCACCCTTATGGCACAAAGTGAAGAGGAACTCAAAAGTCTCTTGATGAAAGTGAAAGTGGAGAGTGAAAAAGTTGGCTTAAAGCTCAACATTCAGAAAACGAAGATCATGGCATCCGGTCCCACCACTTCATGGGAAATAGATGGGGAAACAGTGGAAACAGTGTCAGACTTTATTTCTGGGCTCCAAAATCACTGCAGATGGTGACTGCAGTCATGAAATTAAAAGATGCTTACTCCTTGGAAGGAAAGTTATGACCAACCTAGATAGCATATTCAAAAGCAGAGACATTACTTTGCCAACAAAGGTCCATCTAGTCAAGGTTATGGTTTTTCCTGTGGTCATGAATGGATGTGAGAGTTGGACTGTGAAGAAGGCTGAGCACCGAAGAATTGATGCTTTTGAACTGTGGTGTTGGAGAAGACTCTTGAGATCCCTTGGACTGCAAGGATATCCAACCAGTCCATTCTGAAGGAGATCAGCCCTGGGTGTTCTTTGGAAGGAATGATGCTAAAGCTGAAACTCCGGTACTTTGGCCACCTCATGCGAAGAGTTGACTCATTGGAAAAGACTCTGATGCTGGGAGGGATTGGGGGCAGGAGGAGAAGGGGATGACAGAGGATGAGATGGCTGGATGGCATCACTGACTCGATGGACATGAGTCTGAGTGAACTCTGGGAGTTGGTGATGGACAGGAAGGCCTGGCGCGCTGTGATTCATGGGGTCGAAAAAGGTCAGACACAATTGAGCGACTGATCTCATATGATCTGATCTGATGCCTTTTCAATATGCATTTAAATTTTCTTTTTTTAAATCCATAAAAATCTCATTTACAGTTTTTGGCATTTGCTCTGGTCCTTTGCTTCAGTTTTCTTTTTTAGGAACTCTCATTATTCGTACATTGAAGCTTCTTTGCCTATCTTCGGTATTTCTCAATTCCATGCAAATCTTCTTGGTTGGTTGTTGTTTTTTTTTTAAAAAAAAAGCCTTCCTTTTCTTATTCTCTTATGACACTATTTTATTAACTCTTTTGGTTCTTCTAGTTTAGCCAGTAACTGTATTTCTAAAATCTTTTTTTATCTTTTTATTTCTAATCCTTTCTTGAGTTCTGTCATGTAATTTGAATTTTTCTAATTTTGATTTTTGTTATTTTTCATATCTTATATAATTTTTTAATGTGTTAACTTGTTTTGAAATAGAATGTCACAATTTTGATCTGTTTTCTGATCATACATTTTTGTCACACTTTCATACTTAAAAAAGGATATATTTTACTACGTATTCTCTCTTTCTTTTAACAACTTTGTATGAGATTTAATCTGGATATTTTCAATTGGTCTTTTTCTATGTGAAATTAGTCTCCTTAAACTTTTAGAAGGAAGCCTGGTTGGGGCAAACTGTTTTTATTTTTTTTGTTGTTAAGTTCAGAACTGGAAAGTCAACTGAACTACTACTTATGCATTAAGTAGTATTAAGTACTTCCAACCACTATCGAATGTAGTATTAAAACTGGTGGCCTGCTCTTTTGGGATTTTTTATCTCTATTCCCATCTCACATGTTTATCTGGACCTTCCCTTTCTTTTGTATCTACTGACCCTCTCCTGTTCAGTTTGATTCCACTGCCAGCAGTTTTCCTTGGCCTAGTACCCTGTCCTGAAAAAAGAACAAAACTGTGTGGGTCCGTTTTGATACAGGAAAGATTGTTCCAGCTCCTTCACAGCTAGCAGAATTCTCCCTGTGATGGGATACAAGACCACTCCCAGTGTTAGCTGCCACTGTAAACTGGCCTGGCAAGCCTTCACGCATCCAGTGTCTGCTGCGTCTTTCAGGGGCTCTTGCTCCTGTTCTCAGGTCTTCCTGAGGCCGCACTGCTTGCCTCTGTCCCCTCCCCAACTCCTGACACTTACTGCCGCCTACTTGTCTTCTGAGGACTGTGGATACCTTGTCATTTGGTTTTCCTTCAGGCTTATTCCATGGATTCTGATTTTGCTAGTTTCTCTGTCTGATTTTACCTGATGATTCAAGAAGATCCAAACATTTCACAGCCACTGCATATCTTGCCTAATCCTCTGATTCAGTAGCTTCAACAAGCAAAAATGATCATCTGATTTGACTTACCATGAAGGGTTTTAAAGGAAGAAAGTGTATCTGGACAAGTGAATCTGGGTGTTTTTCTGGGTACTTTTAAATTTGTTTTTCAGGAGGGCAATGCTAGTTCCTGAATTTTAATGTTATCAAAACTATACTGGGAGAACACAGGTGTGGAGTCAATAAAAAAAAAATAAGGAAATATCTTTAATCATGCAGTGATATTTGCAATTGATCCCCTAGGTCTCTCTGTTTTCTCAACTCTACTTTCCACCTAAACCTCAGTGGATGGAATGTTCTAAAGCACTTAGAAAGTTGAGGCTGATCACTGACGATCTGACTCTAAATGGACCACAGCCAGCAAATTACCAAACCAGGGCAGGGCCTGCTGGCAGTGTCTGTGCTCTGGGCACTCCATTCTTGCTTTCAGTTAGGAGCAGAGGCTTTCTTAAATGCAAATCTTCCTATAATTATGTGTTGACCTTCAAAGTACAGGTAGGGTGAATTACTTTATTGGAGAAAAAAAAATTGACTTATGGGAAAATAATACTACCAGATATTTCTGTCCATTCCACTGTGGTACAACATCAGACTAGCACACAAGGGATGGTATTGATAAAAAATATCCTACTTATTTCAAAAGTAATAATTATAACTTTAAGGTATTATTCTCAGGACTTCCAAAAATGAAAGATGTACAATATGTAGAGTAATTAGCATCAACTAATAAATACACTGTCAATAATTTTAAATAGCTCTATATGGCTAAATGGGCTTCCCTGGTGGCTCAGAAGGTAAAGCATCTGCCTGCAATGTGGGAGACCCAGGTTTGATCCCTGGGTGGGTCAGGAAGATTCCCTGGAGAAGGAAATAGCAAACCCTTCCAGTACTCTTGCCTGGAAAGTTCCATGCATGGAGGAGTCTAGTAGGCTACAGTCCATGGAGGTCGCAAAGAGTCGGACACGACTGAGTGACTTCACTTGATTTTCTTTATGTGCCTAAACAATACGAGTCCATTCCAGAGGATCTTTGGAGTTTGGCATCAGCTTCCAGGATTCAACATTTTTTCTGTCTCACCTGAGAATTTCCAGGCCATACTGTCAGGAAGAAAGCACATGATTTGCCTTATCTTTCGTGTCTGTCTCTTCCAGTCCTATTGGCCATTCAGCATACTTTGAATGCTGTCCAGCAAGGAACTGAGTTTTGATGGTGCCAAACAGAAGCAAAAGCAATCCCCTTTGTCTGATTTCTTAAAAAAAAAAAATCCACCCTGATAATAACTAAATCTTGATACTTATGGATAATAATTTTCATTGTTACAACAGTCAGGTGCTGAAGTCTTCTCAGATAGAAAGCCGAGAGAGAGAGACAGAGGGACAGACTTAGAGAAACAGATACAGCCATATAGATGCAGACGTTTACACTTAAATCCTACCTATAGCTAACCATGAGGGCTTCTCCACTGGTTCAGTGGTAAAGAATCTGCCTGCAATGCAGGAGACATGGGTTTGATCCCTGGGTCATGAAGATCCTCTGGAGGAGGGCATAGCAACCCACGCCAGTATTCTTGCCTGGAGAGTCCCATGGACAGAAGAGCCTGCTACTGCTACTGCTAAGTCACTTCAGTCGTGTCCGACTCTGTGCGACCCCATAGATGGCAGGCAACTAGGCTCCCCCGTCCCTGGGATTCTCCAGGCAAGAACACTGGAGTGGGTTGTCATTTCCTTCTCCAATGCATGAAAGTGAAAAGTGGAAAGTAAAGTCATTCAGTTGTTCCCAACTCTTAGCGACCCCATGGACTGCAGCCCACCAGGCCTCTCCGTCCATGGGATTTTCCAGGCAAGAGTCCTGAAGAGCCTAGCGGTCTTCAGTCTATGAGGTCACAGAGTCCCGCAGGACTTAGGAACTAAACAACACCTTAGCTATTTCTTATTACTTACAATGTATCATTTACTGAAAATCTGTGATCATCTGGATCTGTAAGCAAAGCTTCAAGAGCAAGAGAATTCTAAAACCCTCTACCCTGAAACCACCTTCTGTGCGCTCTCCTTTTAACACAAAGCACCTCCAGGAAGAGACCCCCTCTCTCCTTCACCCACCTCCTGCTTTGTTCAGAGCACAATGAATAGGAATATACTACAATTAAAGTGACCAAACTGTACCCAATATGAGATGAGAAAACCCAGCCAGACAGGTTTTGTCTGCACATCTTCTCATCTAAGATGAGTCCAGTTTGAGCTCATTTAAATGCTAAACAAAATCTCACAAACTTTCGTATTTCAACTGCTGCAAAGGTCACAGAAACTACATTCGTTTCCCACTCAACATCTGCTGTGCTGCCATTTCTGCTTTTTCCAGGTGAGGGAATGAGGTGTGCCAAGGCACCGTGATGGAGAGGTCATTTAATTTCCCTTTGTAAAGCCAAATCCTCTGTGCTCTCTATTATCACCGATCAATTTTACATAAATAGCAAAATTAAGCCCCATTATTCTCATTTACCACAAAATTAGAGGAATTAATTAAACATGGAAAAAGTGCCCACGTCTGCCAAATCACTACTTCCAGTAGGTAGGAACAAGTTCAGGAATTTCACACGGGCAGGAAGAAAAATCAACACAGCATCCGGAAACACAGAGGAGAGGTGCCACTGAGGAGGTTTTGTAAGAGGACCAGTCTGAACGCACCAGCAGGCTTCCGAGCTCCTCCCCTGAAGCCGGGACGGGGGCACACTCTTCCTTAGAGGGGTGGAATCTAGCACTTTACACCGCCCAGTGTGGCTTCTCTGTTGTTGTTTTGGGAAGCTGTGGTTTATGTTTGGTTTGAGTTTGAACAAATCCAAAAGAAAGGGCGAATGTAAAGTCCTGTTTTTCAAACCCAGATTTGTCAGAGAGTTTCCTTCATGCGCCCGTTTCTAATGAGCTCCACTAAACTCCAGGAACCAAACCACTGCAGCAACGTGACCTTTCTTAAGTTGTGTTTAAGACCAAATTTCTGAAATAGAAACAGAAAGGGTGAGAGGTCCACTCTCACAGTTTTTTACATTGAGTTCAGCAATGCTCAGATATGTTAGAAAGTTCAGAAATTACAAGACCAAGAACACTGAAGTATTTTCATAAACTGAAAAGGAGAGATTCAAAAATAAGATTAAAGGGTTCTTCAAAGATTGCCTAAGAGTCCCCTGCAACTCCTATTATGAAATAATGAAATATATACTATTCCTTAAATAAACCCACCGGAATGATACCCTTTTTAGGCTGTTGCACTGCAGTAAAAAAAATCTTCACATCTTTCTTAATGAGATTTTTATTGCTCATGTAAATTTGTCTTGTGCTAAATTTTTGTCTTGGGAACCCTGAATTATGTTACCTTGAGTTGTTCCCGGTAAGCATGCATGCATCCACCCAATTTTTGCTGTGAAAACGGCTCCTTCTGGCAAAGTGAAAGCAATTGGAACTCAGTTTAATTAGCTGCCTTCTGTAAATACGCCATTACTCTTCTAGCTCTGTGCTCGAGTTATATTTACAGAGGGAACAGATAGCAATAATTATTTTCAGTTGCAGTTAGTCAGTATTAGTTAATGTCTGAGAATAATTGAGAGGAAATTAAGACAAGTGTAGATCATGGGGACAAAACGGAGGATGAATGAGTGTCTGTCAGCAGAATTTCACCTGTATTTTCCTGCATGGATTCAGAACTCAACTAGATCGAGAAGCAACAGGTTTCTCACCTGAAACCCATTTGGCAACCCACATGAAATCTGCACCATCTGCTTTCAAATAATTACATGGTAGGTTATCTATTTTAGATGGTCAACTCCCAGGCCAACTTTTCTTGGGGTCTCAATGTACTTTTGAGCTATTCATGTTTCTTTGGATTCACTGGCACCCAGGGAAGACAAACTCAGTTTAATATCAGCCAGAGCCAAGGAGATAAAGGAAGAGAGTCTGCTGTTCCACAAAACCTTAATGTAACCCAAAGTCAAATATAAAAGGTGGATATATTAGGAGTTGCGCTGGTTTCTATTAGATTATTCAGATGACATCACCCTTATGGCAGAAAGTGAAGAGGAACTAAAAAGCCTCTTGATGAAAGTGAAAGAGGAGAGTGAAAAAGTTGGCTTAAAGCTCAACATTAAGAAAACTAAGATTATGGCATCTGGTCCCATCACTTCATGGGAAATAGATGGGGAAACAGTGGAAACAGTGTCAGACTTTATTTTTCTGGGCTCCAAAATCACTGCAGATGATGATTGCAGCCATGAAATTAAACGATGCTTACTCCTTGGAAGGAAAGTTATGACCAACCTAGATAGCATATTCAAAAGCAGAGACATTACTTTGCCAACAAAAGTCATCTAGTCAAGGCTATGGTTTTTCCAGTAGTCATGTATGGATGTGAGAGTTGGACTGTGAAGAAACCTGAGTGCCAAAGAATTGATGCTTTTGAACTGTGGTGTTGGAGAAGACTCTTGAGAGTCCCTTGGACTGCAAGGAGATCCAAGCAGTCCATTCTGAAGGAGATCAGTCCTGGGTGTTCTTTGGAAGGAATGATGCTAAAGCTGAAACTCCAGTACTTTGGCCACCTCATGTGAAGAGTTGACTCACTGGAAAAGACTCTGATGCTGGGAGGGATTGGGGGCAGGAGGAGAAGGGGATGACAGAGGATGAGATGGCTGGATGGCATCACTGACTTGATGGACATGAGTTTGAGTGAACTCTGGGAGTTGGTGATGGACAGGGAGGCCTGGCGTGCTGCAATTCATGGGGTTGCAAAGAGTCGGACACGATTGAGCGACTGAACTGAACTGAACCGATGCAAAGAACTGTCACTGGGAAAAATCCTAATGCTGGGAAAGATTGAAGGCAGGAAGAGAAGGGGGTGACAGAGGATAAGATGGTTGGATGGCTTCACCGACTCAATGGACATGAGTTTGAGGAACGTCTGGGAGTTGGTGATGGACAGGGAGGCCTGGCGAGCTGCGGTTCAGGGGGTCGCAAAAAGTCGGACACGACTGAGCGACTGAACTGAACTGAACTGAATTAAGAGTTGACTAGTTTAACAACTCCATCATTAAGATTTGTAACACAGGTATTAATGAGGGTAAGAATGATTAAGAAAGGCCCTACGTCTCTCCTGACAGGAGTGATGGGGACAGGCCATTTGGGACAGACTTCCCCAGAGCCCAGACTCTGGAAGACAGCACCCCCATCAGTTCTGTGGTTTGGAAGAGGGGGGCAAAATCACCGAGTGGACTAAGGACACAGGCTCTGGGGTCCACCAGCTCTGGATACTTGTTCAGGTCCCAGTGCTGGCTAACTGTGAGACCCCGAGCAAGTTATCTACCCTCTCAGTTTTGTCATCTGAAAAATGGGAAAACCACCAGAACTTGGCGACAGGAAGGGCTGAAGAAGATAAGCCACAGGAATGCAATCAGCACTGAGCTAGACACACAGAAAGGGACCGAGTGGGGCGCCTACGATTCCTCTTGCTATGTCCACTCTCTCACCGTCTCCTGAGGGCTCTTCAAATACAGAGAGCAGGTGTCGTGTCTGGGAGCAGAGAGGAGTCTGGGGCGGGAAACGTTAAGCGGGGAGGAAGTACCCAGTGCTGGGTGTGCCTGCAGCTGGGATAACAGGCGGAGACGGAGACTGTTCAGTCAGAGGAGGACAAGGTCCTTTTGTCTTCTGTCTGTTCTATTTTTATTTGTGTACTTAGTGTTTCACATATGAGTCTTGGCAAGATTTTAGCTCAGAGCAGAATCACGGTTCCTGAGAAAAGTGGGGAAACTCTGGGCGTGATTAGGGTGGCCTTGAGGTCCAGGGGACCAAGTATGAGAGGATTTGGGAGGAGAGCTTCTTTTTTGCCACTGCCTGGCGCCAGCCACATCCTGGCACCCAGGACTGAGCGCTCCAGGAGCACAGAAAGTCAGCCCTGTTGGAGCTCTCAAGGTCAACCCTGGTGCCTGGAAGTTTCTGCCCAGCGGTCTGGCACTAACCGATGTGGAGAGCTGGACCCAGGGCGGCAGGTCCAAGTTAGGGGAGACAGACACAGGACAGACAGCAGCTCGCAGATCCGTCCAGGAGCAAATGCGAGGCGCCATGTGGGGAAGTGTCTGGGTGGCCAACTTCTAATTATGGGATCGTAAACAGCCATTGAGTTTGATCTTTTATGCTCTTACATCTTAAGAATTGATGCTTTCAAATTGCGGTGCTGAAGACTTCTGAGAGTCCCTTGGACTGCAAGGAGATCAAACCAGTCCATCCCAAAGGGAATCAACCCTGAATATTCGTTGGAAGGACTGAAGTTCCAATACTTTTGTCACCTGATGCAAAGCGCTGACTCATTGGGAAAGACCTAGATGCTGGGAAGGACTGATGGCAGGAGGAGAAGGGGTCATCAGAGGATGAGATGGTTGGATGGCATCATTGACCCAATGGACATGAGTTTAAGCAAACTCTGGGAGATGGTGAGGAACAGGGCAGCCTGGCGTGCTGCAGTCTATGAGGTCACCAGAAATAGGCCGTGGCTGAGTGAGTGAACAACAACAACGAATGCTCTGACATCATACTCATAGAATCAGAAGACTGAAAATGCTGGTTTGGAATCCATAAACTTTATAATGAGATTAGCATTCATCCAAACCTGCAGAACTCTCTAGGTGAGGGAAAGGCCCTCCCAAACCCCGCCGAAGCAGCTGTTGCCATGTGGTGTCTTCATTCTCCTTCGCTGCTACTTTCAGCCCCAATCCCAACCACCAGGGGCAGAAGCGGCCCTCTTTAACGTCCTCTGGGAGGAGAACAAGCTCAGACCTCGCACCAAGACCTAGACCGAAAGTGTCAAGCTTTCTGCCCAGCTCCTGAAAGAGGCCACGTGGAGCACAGGGCTCCCCATCGAGGGGACCGGAAGCCAATATGTAACCCCCTATCCACAGCTTCTCAGGGTTGGCGGTGTGTGTTTTCTCATTTCATATCACAGAGGTGGACCTTATTTCTAAACAACCACCGTCTTGGAGAGTATTTTGAAATAATCCCAAAGTTACTGAAAAAAGTAACAAAATATGGAGGACTCCTGTATAATCTGTACACAGGTTCACCCATTTCTAACATTTATTTTTCACACATCCATGTTAGAACGTGTTTTTATGAGTCAGTTGAGAGTACACTGTCTACTTCATGCCCTTTAACTTCTTAATACCTAAGCATGCATTCCATAGACTATTAGCCCCATGAAATAATCTTCCAGAAGAGGTTCCTTGGCCTACAAAATGCAGACACTGCTTCAAGCTATGGCCCCTTTTAAGAACTAAGCGTTCTGAGAGAAAGCATTGTGACCCAATGGTTCCCAAGGGGGGTTGGACCAGAAAACCATTTTGCTTCCGTGTGTGTGTGTGTGTGTGTGCATGCACACATGTGTGTACAAGGGGCACCCAATATCACTCCACGGAACACTAGGGAATGTTTCTCTGGCCACACAGATGGAATTGGAAGCATGCCACCTGCCTTTCCTGCTTCCTCACGGCTCCCTCAGCTCCAGGACATGCTCTGTGGCTCCCCACTTGAAGGGTGACTTCTGAACCAGGACATCTTCCTGGGCACAGGACATTCTCACTGCAGCAGAAGGGAAGAAGGAAGTGGTCCATCTGAGCCTTAGCAGCTGAGACTTGGAGAAACCAGGACAGAACCATGAAGACGGAGCCATTGATGAAGGCTGAGGGAGAGGTGGTAATTGGGATACCAGCAACAGCGCCATTTTCAGAGGCAACAGGATTCCTAACTTGGCACTGGGGATGATTCAGTCTATTAGTAAGAGACAGCTGTCTTCTCCAGACAGAAATTCTCAGTAGTCCTCAAAATAAGCCCTCTGACAAAAATTCCATCCTGTATGCCAATGAGGCACTTTCAAAACACAAGTGTGAATAAGAGAAAGCTCTCACGGGAAGCTGAAAAGCACACATCTAACCAGCCCCTTCGCATCCAAATGGGTGCACAAATGTGTGTCTGGAAATGAAGTGCACAAGCAGTGAAGGAAAGCGGGGTGGGAAGAGACAGAGAAGAGGAAGGCGAGAAGGGAGACTGAACGAAGGGTGGTCCTGAGTTAAGAAGGCAGGAACCATCTGCTCAGCCCCGTGCTGATTCTCAAACAACTGGGGAGGCAGGGAGCAGGCTCTCCCGCACCTGAGACAGAGGAGAGACTCTCGCAAAGGACATGGAGCAACTGCTGAGGCGAACATTTCACACACCAACGTGCTCTGCGAAGCAGTCACATTCCCCTAATAACTCAGAAAAAAGGGATTATTCTGGACTATTGAGTGTGTGCTCCATACACCAGTCTGGACTAGCCAACTGGGGCTGGGTGTTCAGTTCAGTAGCCGTGCGGATGGAAGCTCAGAGACGAACCCCAATCCAACAAACCCCACAGAGGCAGAGGACAGAGCGCTGAGAAAATGCTCTTGTAAGTAAAACCTCGGAGTAATGAAGAAACTGCTGTGAATCCAAGAACTAAACAGAGGCAGATTCACTCAGGCAATTAAGATCTGAGGGCCATTAACTTGGCAGCTGATGGAGTGCACACTCTGGAGTTAACTGTTGCTTGCTAGCTGTGTGACTTTAGAAGTATTACTAAACCTCTCTGGGCCGTATCCCCCTCATCAGCGATTTGATGATTAGAGTTCCTACCCAGTAATTCTGGGCTTTCCAAGTGACGTTAGTGGTGAAGAACCCACCTGCCAATGCAGGAGATGGAAGGGGTGAGGGTTTGATCTCTCCATCGGGAAGATCCCTTGGAGGAAGAAATAACAACCCTTCAGTATTCTTGCCTGGAGAATACCATGGACAGAGGAGCCTGGCGGGCTACAATCTACAGAGCTGCAAACGGTCAGACACAATTGAAGCCACATAGCACACACGCACACACCCTGCAATAGTATTATGTTCTAAAGATGCTCCTGGTTATTTCTGAGACAGTGAGCATAAATACAGACATATTCTCAAGATTTGTCAGAAAAATCACTATGTGATCCATGCCTTGTGCTCTTGTTATGTGAATTAAACAAGATAATTCATGTAAAATGTTTAGTCTGCAGTGGCATTTAATAAATAATAGCTATAATTTCTGCAATTATCATTATCAATATTATTACAGCAATGATAATATTGCCACACAATCTTGGGTTGATCTAATTTAAAATCTTCCAATTAAATGCAGATAGGGGACTCAGATGGAGCTTACCTATTTTTCAAAAGGGGAGTTAAAAATCTATTTTGATCTCTTTCGTGCAAGATAATGAATGTGAAAATGTTTTGTACATTCTGATGAATATTCAATTTTGTGTCTACAAAATTAAAAATAAAAGCCATCCCAATGTGTGGCCGCCAATGTATTTTGCTTCTTACATTTTATATTCAAAATATTACAAGTATTTATTATCCCTGGTCCTCAGCAGCTAAAACTCTTAGCCGGTTGAGAACTTTTGGCTGGAACACAGGAGAAACCGCGCCATCTGCTGGCTGCTCCTGAGAACTGCTTGGGGGAAGCTGCCGAGAGCCGTGTAAATACTGGGAGTGGTAAAGCTGCAATGGGGCGGAAAGTCCTCTGTCCAATGTTTTGGGCTCCAGGGGGTGTGGAGGGCTCAGTTGTCACTGATGGTCTCTGGATGCTCACAGCTTGAGTCTCAGTGCTGTGCCACTGGGTCTGTGGCATTTGGCACTAGCCCCCCGTCTCTCAAGACAGCACCTGCCTTTGCTACTTGCGAAGCAGATGACGATTCAGCAGGGAGCAGCTCCGATGTGCCCCTCATGCTGCTCCTTGGCACTCTGTCCCACTCCCGGCCTAGCAATTCATCACAGCCTGTTGCTTCCCGGCCGTGGCTTGGGCTCAGGCCTCCACGGCTTTCAGGTCTCCTTTACTTTCTCCTTTCGTCTCCCTCGGGCCTCAGCCGTGCGTCAGGCCCCGTGGCGCGTCAAGAAGAGAGGGACACGGAGCTGTGGCCACTGCCTCAGCGAGAGGGGTGGGGAGAGATGCTGACGTCCCAGGGGTCGCTGCCAAGGTCCCCAGCTTTCCTCCCCAGGCAGGAGTGCAGGCCAAGCCCACATTTAAACCAATGCCTGCAGCGGCGCACAGACATCCTCCCACACCATGTCGGCTCCCAGCGCCCCACAGGAGGGCTCCTTAAGAGACTGTCCCCAAGCCATATGTGCAGACGTGAGAATGCCAAAGAAGCTGACCCATACCGGGCACTTACTATACTCCAGATGCTGTTTTATGTGCTTCTTGTTGGAATGCATTTCATCCTCACAGCAACTCTGTGAGGAAGATACTATCACTGTCCTTGTTTTAAAGGTGAGGAGACTGAAACTCAGAAAGGTTAAGCCATTTGTACAAGGATTCACCACGGGTTAAGGATGAGCTGGGATGCCAAGTCTGCCTGCCTCCAGAAGTCACATTTCTATTCTCTACATTTGATCTAGATACTTAGTTAACACTGAAGGCCAAATACTGCCATCAGATAGAGAGGTCATGGGATGATGGAGCCCCAAGTCACTGGCAGAGGAGATCCAGTTAACCAGCCCCCTGTCCTGATAACGAGGACCCAACTTGACAGAGAAAGAATCAGTCGTGATGGTGATGGATGGAGTAAAGGAAGAGGAATTCGGGAAACAGGATGACAGCAGAAACCAGGGAGAGTCCGAGATGAGCCACTGCAGTAAATTACAGAGTAAGAAAGCAAGAGGACAGGAAGAAAATGAAGATCAAGGCCGAAAGACTTATACAGTGCTTCACATTCAAAATCTAAAAACTAATCAAGTTCATCTCAGCCATGCACCCAAGTAGCCGAGACAATGCTGCTAAGGAAACCAGTGGAGGTTTAATTGCCAGACCAGGTGCTTGCCTGTGGTTTGAACCACTGTCCCACAGCAGCTGGGGCACCATCTCCACACCTTGTGCATCGCAGATGGCTCACAGACACCCCTCCCCGCCGTGGGATGGGGCTCACAGACACCCCACCCCCACTACTGGATGGCGGGCACTGAGGATACTGGGGTGACTGGCACCCTATGAACCCCACTCTCACAAGCTTACATTCTAGTGGAGGGGTAGACAGAATGCAAGCAAGTAAATTAGATAAGATAGTCATACATCAGAAAACATGCTCTAAAGAAAACAAACAGGACACTGTGCCAGAGAATAATAGGAAAGTCAGAGACCTTTTCCACAGAGAAGATGACCAGCGCAGTATATCCAGGGCCCTCATTTCCAGGGGCCTTGGACGGCCAGTGCTGACGGCACCTCTGGGTGAGGATCCCCAGAGAGGCACAGGAGGAAACTGGCACAGATGGATGGCGATGGCCTCGTGCAACTCCAACGGAGGACCTCAGCACCAAAGCTCAGGACTTACTATGCTACATGGCCTGTCTACAAAAGAAATTCTCCATCATCTTGTGAATAAATGAATTTGAGCTTTATTGTATTTTATATTGCTGTATATAAATAATATAATTCAGGTGGCTTAGATGGTAAAGAATCTACCTGCCAATGCAGGAGACACAGGAGATGTGGGTTCGATCCCTGGGTCAGGAAGATCCCCTGAAGGAGAAAATGGCAACCCACTCCAGTATTCTTGCCTGGAAGATCCATCCCATGGATAGAGGAGTCTGGCAGGCTACAGTCCATGGAGTCGCAAAGAGTCGGATACAACCGATTGCCTGACACTTTCACTTTCAAATATTTTAAATGTTCTGAAATCTGGGCACTGATGAATAAAGATGAAAGTATTCTTGCCTCGAAAATCCCACAGACAGAGGAGCCTGGCGGGCTACAGTCCATGAGGTTGCAGAGAGTAGGACACGACTGAGCGACTAATACACTTTGGCCGAGAGCCTCAAAAAAAGGAAGAAAAAAAAAAAAAAAAAGGCATGTTCAGCATCTCCTGTTGAACTAAGACCCCTGGGATGAGGGTGTAGCTTCAGGGGAGACCTGCAGGAAGAGAAGGTAAGGGCCAGGTGAGGCAGAGGGAGGAACTGCCGACTCTGTGCTCACACTCCTGCACATTTGCACGACAAAGGCGCCTCTTCAGGACTTACATTAAAAAGAACATTTAAATACAGGCAGGAAATAAAAGATCCTGGTAAATTCTGTAGTTGAAGCTCTGAATTAAGTCCAAGACAAACTGATTCTAATTTCGCCAAAAGTGGGGAAAACAATGACCTCCCCCACAGCTTAGTGCTACCCTTCAGCTTGATTCCTTGAGGCTCAAGAGAACAAATTTGAAATGATTTGATGAATTATAAGAAGCTAGGTCACCCAGCAAATTGTGCATCTCAGATTCATCCTGCTTCTGAAAATAGGGATTAGAACTGCAGTGATCCAGAAAGAAAAATACAGGCAGAGGCAGAATTTCTCATGACAGCCTTCATGACCAGCCCCGTGGGGAGAGATGGTGTCTGGTGGCTGCAGCCGTTAGCTGTTTCTTCAAGAGTTTCCACGGAAGGCACAAGCCGACAAGCCTTCTCTCTTCCTCTGAGGGGTTGAGAGCTGCTAAGCTTTTTGTTTTGTCCACTACAGCTGCAGGAGGTCAAGGAACCAACCAGGGGACTGACTCAGCAGACACGGTCCTGTCGGGGCCAGAGGCAAAGCGGCAACGTGGGCATTTGGGCAGGACTTGGCTGTCGCTGGGGGAGGACATCTGTGTGTTGAGAAAATAAATTAGGTCTTCCCTTTCTTTACCTACTTCCTGTTTCCCAGCACAGAGGTGGAGCTGACCTTTCAACAATCCACTGTGACAATTTCTTACCAGTTCATCACATGCTTCCCTGTGTAAAACCTTCCCTACACTCTATTTCTTCCCCTCTAGCAGTGTTCTTGCCTGGAGAATCCCAGGGATGGGGGAGCCTGGTGGGCTGCCGTCTATGGGGTTGCACAGAGTCAGACAGGGCTGAAGTGACTTAGCAGCAGCTGAGTTCCCAAGAGAAATGCTTTAACACTCTTCTTCCAAGGAGTCTAACCCATTGTCTGAAACAGTACCTGTCCTCACTAAGTATTTAATGACTGCATTACCAGATCTTCAAAATCTGTACCTACTACCACAGAATTTCCTTTGATGGTTATTAAAAGATTTTTGTTTTTTTCCTCTTAGATTAACCAATAGTCATAGGTAATCAACCATTCATTGAACAACTTATTTATTTCACCATCATCTATCTACTGGGACCTCCTAGGTGTCTGGCACCTTATAAAGTTTTCCAGGGACATCAGCGAATGACACAAGACCCTGAGTCTCAGGGAGCCAACAGTGGGTAAGACCAAGGGCCAACAAAGCTTCTATAGAGAGCCGGAGAGTAAATATCTGAGGTTGTACAGGCCACGTGAAGACTCGATAACATATTTCCCTTTGCCAAATTTTTGTCCGGTCTTTAAAACTGTACAAATCATTCTTATCTCAAGGAACTTTCAAATTTGGCCATGGGTCAAATTCATCCCATTAGCTATAATTTGTCAAGTCCTGTGTAAGAGAGGCAAGCATCCTAATAATCACATAAGTACAGATGTTATAGGGCTTTCCCAGGGACTCAGACAGTAAAGAATCTGCCTGCAATGTGGAAGACTGGGCTTTGATCCCTGGGTTGGGAAGATTCCCTGGAGAAGGGGGATTGCCTGGAGGATTCCATGGACAGAGGAGCCTGGTGGGCTACAATCCACGGGATCGCAAGGAGCCGGACATGACTGAAGGACTATCACTTTCACAGATGTTATAAGCCTACAGCAGAGGAAGGGAGAAAAACAATCTATTTTGGGGGATGACTTTGGAGGGGTTTGAGGAAGCCTCTAAGGAAAAGAAAATCTATGGTGTAATTTGATGGAGGAAGTTTTGATGAATACAGGGGAAAAAAACCAGGCAGAATGGGGCAGTGTGGGGTGGGGTGGAACAGGAGGAGGCTGCTTTAGGACAAGGGCAGCAGAGCTGGGAGGCATCCCGAGCGCACACAGGGCCTGGGCCACACCAGGGAGCCTGGATTCTATCCTGGTTCCAGTGAAACCCTTTCCCCAGCTGTAAGCAGAGTGCTGGGATCGGATGCAAATCCAAAAGAACCCTCTGACTGCTGCGCATGCTCTGCTTTGGGAAAGGAAAAGGTACAAATTAGGGTGTGGGAGGGCAGTCACCTGTAGCCTCATGTTATGGGTTGAAATGTGTCTCCCCTTCCTCTCCAGATATGTTGAAGTTCTCATCCCCAGCCCTACAGAACATGACTTTGTTTGGAAATGGAGTCACTACAGATGTAATTAGTTTTGATGGGGGTCACATCCGACACCACTAGTGTCCTTATGAAGAAATGGCCACATGAAGACAGAAACACAGGGCGAACGCCACCTGACCACCAGGGTACAGACTGATTCATGCAGCCGAGAGCCAGGCAATGCCAAGGATGGCCGGCAAACCTTTAGGAGCCAGCAAGAGGCCAGGAAGGATTTCCCTGCAGGTCCCAGAGGGAGCATGACCCTGTCAACTCTGATTTACAGACTTTGAGCTCCTAGACCTGCGAGATGATACTCTTTCATTGGCTCAGCTGCCCAGTTTCTGGGCCATTGTTACAGCAGCCTTAGGCACCTAACACATCTTGTAAGGGTGACAAAGGCGAGGAGGATAGATAACTAGGCAGGGAAAAGATGCACTGATGGGAAACAGTTTTAAAGGTAGAACCAAGAACTTTATGATGGGCTGGCTGGATACAGGAAAGCGAGGGGAGGGGGAGACGTCGACGTGGCTGACACGGTGATGTTTGGCAGGCCAGGGCAGAAGCACTTTGGTTAGAAGGAACGAAGGGGAGATGAAGATTTTCTTTTAAAATACACCACTGCATCATTTGTCTTGCTAATAGAGGAAGCATTACTTTTATGATGAAAAGAGTGGAAAAGTAAACAAGCAAAGGCAAGAAGTGAAAAACTCCCAGGTCTGGCTTGAAAATCCTGTTGGCAGAGGTTTACGATCATGCTTGAGGGAAACTGAAGCAGCAACAGGGTGCACGCATGTAGGTGGGGGTGGAGGGGGACACAGGCTGGGACCAGCAAGGTTTCCGGTTGGGCCCTAAGGTTGAGATGAAGGAAGAGTAGGAGATGATAGGAAATCTACCTCACCTCCAGAAATCTGCATAAGTTCTCACCGAAAGAAAGTAGAAAGGATTGTGAAAACAGAGGCAGAGACGTGTGAGAGAGGCAGGAACACGTGGCTTTTGAGCACAGTGCCCCAAACCAGCCCCCTGGTCAGCGCACGACCCCTCTAGTCCACCTGGGTCTGCCCAGGTCAGGAGGGGCGGCCTTTCAAACCAATGTGCTGACTTTGGGCCCCTCCCTTAGAGGAATCACACCAAGGAGGGAATAAAGAGGTTGACTGTTATTTTAATTGAATTTGTTTTCAATTTATTTTCAGCTGTCTAGGGAAAAACCTTTTACACTGGCATCATTTGATTCCTTTTTACTTTGTGTCCATTATCCTCATAATGAGCTTTTAACGCATTAACGCGGCCCTGTTTGCTCAACAGTGGAATCACGTTGGTCAAATCAATAAATAGCAAAAGCATAAAGGTACACGAAACTGAGACAATAAGCTAGAATATAAATGGAAAATGTGAGCTCCTGCCTCGTTAAAAATAGAGATGGCATTCTGATATCCTGCCCCAAGGTACTGCGGTGAGTCAGAGAAATGTCTCCATTCCCCAAAGTTCAATTCCTCTGTGCCCCTGGAGCAGCAGAGGTAAACTTTGGAGCCAACAGGAAGCTCTGCTGCCGTCACTGAAGTTTAATCTCAGCCTTTTCAGGAGTGTGCTGGAAATCCGTGTTCCTTTTCTGCACACTCAGGTCCTCTCTTCAATACTCCAAAATGCACTAGCTTTAGAGGCTCGGAAAGTTCCCGCAGCATACTTTTGCATTACTTGGTATTTTCCATACCTCTTTCACTCAGAAAACTTTTGTTTTCAAATGTTTTAATTAAAACACCAACTCACACTATGAGACGCAAGAGAACTATTTACCTTCAGAGTCATTTTAGGAAAACTTCACCATATTACAACCTGAACTGGATTTTTATAATGTGGACAGAAGTTGTAACATTTCAGGAAACAGCGATCGCTGTCCTAAACAAGAAGTCATCAATGTCTCTTTTTCTGCCCTTCATGAAGCATGACGCTCTTCAGGGTAAATTTGGGGGATTCTTTATCCATACTGTAGGAATTCAGCAACAGGCATGATAGGAAGGAAGCTATATGGGACTCATTTCATTGCAAATGACACAAATGTAGATCAAATTAAGACAATTGGTACTTACTGAAAGGACACGGGAGGAAGCTCACAGCTCTGCACAGGCCCAACAGCAAGGTCTCAGGAGGGCAAGATTGGGGCCAATGGAGGGATTTCAGGGACTCGGATGTCATCTGGAAGCTGATGCTCTCCTTTTCCTGGCTGTTCCTCATTTTCTTTTCTGCACATTGGCTTCATTTCCCTAATGGCCAATCCTCGTGGCTTTACAACTAGAAAAGAAAGGTCTCCATCCCCTTAGAAAGAAACACCCCACGAAGAATTCTGATTGGCTTGACTCATGGTCTGGGTTTTTGTGACTCGTTCACCTGGAATCATTGTGTATCTACTTCTGAGTCTGGGTCATGGGATTAGCAGCCAGGAAGGCAATGGCACCCCACTCCAGTACTCTTGCCTGGAAAATCCCATGGATGGAGGAGCCTGCTAGGCTGCAGTCGATGGGGTCTCGAAGAGTCGGACATGACTGAGCGACTTCACTTTCACTTTTCACTTTCCTGCATTGGAGAAGGAAATGGCAACCCACTCCAGTGTTCTTGCCTGGAGAATCCCAGGGATGGGGGAGCCTGGTGGCTGCCGTCTATGGGGTCACACAGAGTCGAACATGACTGAAGTGACTTAGTAGCAGCAGCATTAGAACCTCAGAGTTGGTTCTAGTGATTGCAAGGGCTTCCCTGGTGGCTCAAATGGTAAAGAATCTGCCTGCAATGGGTCGGGAAGATTCCCTGGAGAAGGAAATGGCAACCCACTCCGGTATTCTTGCCTGGGAAATCCCATGGACAGAGGAGTCTGGTGGGCTACAGTCCATGGGCTCACAAAGAGTAGGATGCATCCGAGATACTAACCCTTTTACCTTTCACCTAAAGAGAAAGGTGTCTGTGTTCTGAAGAAGGGCAAGGTGTGGGGCTGACACAGCCTGCAAGGCCACTGCAGCGGGAAAGGAAGGATGGCTGGTTCTGGGGCAAGAGCCGTGTCAAATCTGCCTCCTCCTACATACTCTTTGAGGTCAGCCATGCTGCAGCTGGTTGTGGACAAAGCATCATGCTTAGCTTGTGTGCAGCCCTCGCATTTTGTATGTAACCTGGGTCCACTTCTCACTGAGGGTCAGCTCAAAGGGCTAGTTGCTTTAGCAGGTCTGTTACCTTGTTGATTCTGCACCTAATCTGTTCATTATGCTGCTTACGTCTTTTTATGAGTGGAGACCAATTGTGTTATCACAGGAAGAAATGAGCTCTCTGTTACTTGAGAAATTCTCTCATGCCTGGATGAAGGGGTTTTTACATTTATCAACGTGTCCTGGGTGATACCTCATTCTAAATGATGTATTAATCATGCTTTGAATATACAAATCAATTATAGATGTTTTAAAGGTTGGATTAATTCAATTAAGCCTCTGGTGGGACTTCATATTTATTTAGACTTTCTGTATTGACTTTTAATAAATCACAGATGTGTGTCATGGAGGATTCTATTTCCATGATTGTGCTCCTTATAAAGTCTTCATTTATCTACTCGTATATACCCCTGCATTGGTACATATCACCATCCATCCGTCAGTCAGCCTGTCTGTGTACATATCTACCTACTTACCTACTTACTGACAAAGTCATTTTATCTAGTAGCTATGCCCAAGTGGATTCTTATCATGAATACGTGTGAGGCCCTATGGCCATTCAGAGTCACACTATGTCAACCCGAAGCTCATGTTTCTCCTATTTGAGAAACTTGATGCTGCCACTGTGCCTTACATTCTGGACTGACCAGAAGTGGGGACACTCTAGCCATAAAAACTGACCCATAATTCTTACAGGAATCAACATGTACTGGGAACAATCCCCTAAGAGTCACTGAGAGGAAGACCACTACCCAGTCAAGCTTCTTTGCCCAGCACACAGGCCACAGCTACCAGGATACGCTCATGGACCCCCAGGTCTGCCTCACGTTTGGTCTCCCACCTCTCATCTCCTCACTGACTCCATTGATTCTTATTTCTTAACATCTCTTCCAACTCTGTTTCCTGAACCAGGGTGAGTTTGTAGAACAGGAAAGAAAAGGTTGGACTCCCTGGTGAAAAGTCTCTGGAGGAAGTATTTTTTTTTTTAAATAAAACACTGTTCTCATGCACACAAACCCCCCACTGAATCCACCAGGACCCACAGAACCAAGCAAGTTCTTACTCACCCTCTGCTCCTCCCTCACTTCACACTCCTAGCCAAACTCTCCAAGCACCTATGGTTGCTTTTTTTAACACTTGGTTTTAAATATTTATCTTGATTTTTTAAAATGTGATTTTTGTACCCTCAAAACAGACAGAACTATGACCCATATTTCACAATATATGTAGCTCATTCCATGTATTTTTGGAAATTCTAGTTCCTTCCAACAACTTTATCTTTCCTCCATGTGAAACATAAACACTTGGTATAAAAAAATATATATATTTTCAAGATAAAGTCTTTATTCCAGTATCTGGGCATGATTTTCTTTTGTTTTAGGGAAAAAAGCAACATTCAAAAAAAAAAAAATGCTTGAAGGAGCAACGACTGCTCTGCAAAGTTTTGAGAACCCAGCAGTGGGTACAGTCTAACCAGGGAACAGCCACTCGTCAATCTCAGTACAGTGTCACACAGGGCGGTGACGAGGGCAGCACTAGGTGCTGTGAACCGGGGGACTCACGCCTACGTCACACTCCGGCGACCAGGAATGGCTGCCCAGAGAAGGGGGTTCCACACTGAGGCTTGAAGAGCGAGGTGCAGCGAGTAAGTAGGAGGGACCAAGAAAACGGCGGTGGGGGTTCGCGCAAGGACATCTGGGGGCGAAGCGGTGCAGGTGGGAGGGAAAGTCAAACAACCAACAAACAAATAAAATAAAATAGAGGATTTGTACAAGAGTGAAGAGAAGGGTCCTAGTAGGAACACAGGGAGGAGCAGGGCCACTGCTGGAAGGACTGTGTCAGCCACATTAAATCTGATCTTGCAGCAACTCTTCGCTCCCTCTGGCTGCTGATTGAGGAGGATGGCTTGAGGGGGCAGGGTGAGCTTCAGTAGCAATGAGGGGCCTGCAAGAGGGCGGAGGCAGTGGGGATGGAGAGATATGAGACTTAGAAAGTGGAAATGCAGCACCTGGTGGCCTGCTGGAGGGTGGAGGAGGAAGAGGAAGCAGTGGCGACTCCAGGTACACCGGAGAAAGGCTGTATGCCTGGGAAGAGTGATTTTACACACATGTATGAGTGTATGCAGTCCACCCATCACGCGAGTCAGACAGGATGGGCCAGTTCCTGCCGTGGTGATAGCCTGAAGTAGTCTCCATAACGAAGGCGGCTCGCACCGCTGATCCGTCACCAGCTGGCCATGTCCCTGTCCAGCTTCATGTTCCCTCTGGGATCCAAGCTGATGGGTCAGCCTGTCTGGAACACTGCCCATCTCAAGGCAGAGGAAAAGACAGAAAGAACCTTGAGTAGCCTCTCAAGAGAAGCATTGTCCTTTTACTCACATTGCATTGGCCAAAACAAGTCACGTGGATTACTGGAGTTAAGTGGGGGCAGAGATACACGATTCACTGGGAAGGCCACTGGAAGACACGATGAGATGGTTACACGGTCCACGATGGCTAGAAGTGGCCATAAACCCAGTCACAACACTGACCGAAGAAACAAGACAAAAACCTGGCTTTTCCCACTCCACGCCGGTGAAGCTCGTACAGGCGCCAGCATTCGGGGATGCTCACTTAAAAGGGGCAAAGGGTGTAAAGGGCCTGTGTGCTTTCACAGGGCTCCATCTGTGGGCTCTCATGCAAGTTCCTCTGGACTGAGTTTCCCTGTCTGCCAAATGAACGCATCAGATAGAGAGGCATTAAAAAGTTCCTTGTGGGTCTAAGAACCAATGACTCTGACTGCTTCTCTACCCACCGGTCTGAGCATCCTATTTCCAGGTCTTTGTTTTTATGGCTTCAGAGACAAGGCTGTCTCTTGCTACCACACGGTCATACCGCAGGAGTCAAGCTGTAAAGGTGGGGAGAGGGGGCCTCGGGCCTCTGTGACTAGTGAGATGGGTATTTCTCGCTTCACCCATGACTGCCCTGGGGCATTCTGCCTTCCACACCTGGTCCTGCCTGCCACATCACACTAGACTCTAAGCCATCGTGCTTGACCTACTTCTTAACCCTTCCCTGTGGGAAGGGCCTGTGGTACCTTTGGCTGTGGCTTGCCACTGCATGCCATCACGAGGAGGCAACAGGGTGGACATTTGGACCCACCCCAAGTTATCAAATGTCGTTCAATCCACCTTCATCTCAGCTGATTCAAGGGCCACAACTGCCACTGTCCTCCCTTCTCCTTTAATTTCTGTCCCTTGATGTTCGACTAGTAAACAATGATGCATTCCAATTTCCAGATGCCCGAGGTTACAAATCCTTTCAAGATATAATCAGCTGAAAATAAGGAGTTTTGCATCTGAGGCAGATCCAACATGACTACACACTTATTACCAAGCCTGTGTAATTAAAAATGAATATTTCACACACATATACACACACACACACCATCATCCTGATGCAGAAAAATGTGAGATGAAAAATTCAAGGAGACACTGAACAGAAAGGCAATGAGTGTGGCAGAAATCGAGAATAGACTGCAAAGTCCCCTCCTAAGAACTATCCTTGTTGTTTAGTTGCTTAGTTGTGTCCAACTGTTTGTGACCCCATGGACTGTAGCCCGTCTCTGTCCATGGGATTTCCCAAGCAAGAATACTGGAGTGGGTGCCATTTCCTTTTATAGACAGAACTATCCTAAGTTAGCCTTATTACTTAAAGCTCACTCTGCAGAATGCAATTCTCATTCATCTGTTTAATTAAGGAAATAGCATTGCACTGGATTCTCTGAGCCTTTGTTTATGGCCCAAACATAGGAGAACTTTCAACCGTGGCTAACTCACAAAGTCAGCCCCAAGACTTCCCTCTGGTGGAAGGCATCATGTCATGTTGCACTCCTGAACGTTGATGCAAGACTGCAGAACTCATCATGAACTTCCGTAAGTCCCTCCGGTTGAGTCCTGAGCAGGACTGGCAACTAAACAATAGACTACAGCAAAGGTGATGTGATGTCACTTCTAGGATTACATCACTGAAAACTGTCAGCCCCATACTGTCGGTAGACTCTCCTTGCTCGCCCTGATGAAATAAGCTGTCTTATGGAGAAAGCCGTGTGTCAAAGAACTGAGAGCAGCCAACAATGACTGATGCTACTGTTGCTACTATTATTATTATTTTTATACGGCCACTACTGTTAACTCATCTTATTGCCACAGGAAGCCTGTAGTGGAGAGACTATAGAACACAGTGATCAGAAGTGTCCACTTTAGTTAGTTCTTGGTTTTGCCACTTAATAGCTGTGTGTTCTTGTGACAACTATCAGATCAGATCAGTCGCTCAGTCGTGTCCGACTCTTTGCGACCCCATGAATCGCAGCACGTCAGGCCTCCCTGTCTATCACCAACTCCCGGAGTTCACTCAGACTCACGTCCATCGAGTCAGTGATGCCATTCAGCCATCTCATCCTCTGTCATCCCCTTCTCCTCTTGCCCCCAATCCCTCCCAGCATCAGAGTCTTTTCCAATGAGTCAACTCTTCGCATGAGTTGGCTAAAGTACTGGAGTTTCAGCTTTAACATCATTCCTTCCAAAGAACACCCAGGGCTGATCTCCTTTAGAATGGACTGGTTGGATTTGTGACAACTATAACTACCTCCAAATGTGCTCCCTCCATCTCTCATTTTCTAGACATTTCAGTAGTTGGGAAATGTGGCTTTGAAAGGTGCCAACTAACCACTCTCACTATTTGCTAAAATAATTAAGCCTTCATTACCAAGATAATTGAGAGCAAATGAAAACAATCTCTAGATATTTGGATAGTAACCCTAAAAATGTAAAGGGGACTTCTCTGGCAGTCCAGTGGTTGCGACTGTGCCTTTCAATGCACGGTGTGCAGGTTCAATCCCTGGCCAGGAAGCTAAGACCCAACGTGCTTTGCAGTGAAAAGCAAACAAAGAAACAAAAACCCAGCATAAAACAGAAGCAATATTGTAATAAATTCAATAAAAATATGATAAACAATGGTCCACATTAAAAAAAAAAAGTAAAGAGGCACTGGTATACAATGGCATCTTAGAATGTAAAAAAAAATAAAAGAGATTTCTAGGTCCATCTAGGCATTATTTCATTATTTTTTACTGGCTGAGAAATATTCTATCACATACATGTAAAACATCTCCATCCATTCATTTATAGATGAACATTTAGGCTGCCTCCACGTCTTGGCTATAGTAAATAAGGCCGCTATAAACACCGGGGTGCGTGTATCGTTTCAAATTAGAGATGATCATGGTAAGTGAAGTAAACCAGAAAGAGAAAGGCAAATACCATATACTATCACTTAAATGTAAAATCTAAAATGTGACAACTGAAATTATTTATGAAATAGAAACAGACTCACAGACATTGAAAACAAACTTACAGTTACCAAAGGAGGAAGCCGGTAGGGGAGGGATGAATAAGGAGTTTGGGATTAGCAAAGACAAATTGTTATATATACAACAGATCAACAAGGTCGTACTGTATAACACAAGGAATTGGATTCAAAATTATGTGATAAACTTCATGGAAAAGAATGTGGAAAAGAACACGTGTGTGTGTGTATAACTGAATCACTTTGCTGTCCACCAGAAACTAATACAACATTGTAGATCAACTATACTTCACAATTAAAAGAAAAAAAGAGAAAGAGAGAATATTCTCTTCTCTATGAACATGGACTGATCTCAGAGTATCCAACAGCCTGTCGTCAGATGGAAAGCTTTATTTTTGTCCTTGCCTGGACTCATGGACTTTGAACAAGACCGATAAGATAACTGTGTTTTAATTTGGATTATTTCCTCAGATTTATTTTACTGGTGGAGGAGGATTCAGGAGATTCCATGAAATAAATACTCATATTTCTCTTGGGAGTAAGTGCACGAATGATTAAGTTCCGGTAGAAATCTCTATCTTTTTTGGATAACCATTTGCTGAAAATTAACATGGTTTTCCACTTGCTGCATGCAGCCTTTCCCCAGGAGTTTGCTTCCTAGGGAGAATGGCTTATATTTTTAAGCAGCTATTGAAAGCAAGAACCAGGCGGGTGTAAAATGTGCATGCTCCTGCATTCCTGTTTCACTTTGCACAAAAAGCACAGCATCAATTGGATAAAATAATAGCTATTCAATTGGTCATTCCCTTATGACTGCAAAGCCATCTGGAGCTCAGTCATGCTTACAAAAGCAGATACTGACTATGTGTAGAAATATCCAGAATGTGATGCTTTGCCACTGGCATCTTTCACTCATAATTACTGCAAAGTCGGCCTGTCCAGACCTGGCCAATGACTGGTCAGTAGTCTCAGGAAGAGCCAGAGCAGGGTGAATGGTTGGGGTAGAAACACAAACCAGACCCAAACCCATGGGTCCAGACCCCAGAGTTGGCCAGACCAGGCCTCAAGAACCACAGAGCTCAGAGGCATGGTCAGGCATGGGTTGATGCTTTCCCACAGTTGGTGTTACATGGGGTCGGAAATCATGTCTTTTCGTGATGACACAATGCATGTGAACAACCTCTGTAAATTGTAAACTTCTATAGACGAGTGAGTCATTCTTCTGAGAAGAAACATGGCATCAAGCTGGTTGTAGTTACTTTTGCATTTGGTGATGCTGTCTACTCTGATAGAGGAGAACACATTTTAAAGGGCCATGGATAACACGACTATGCCTAGGCAATGAATAATTCAAATTAGAAAGCATAAGCAAGGACTACTATCCCCAAAGACGGTATCCCAGCTTTGGCATTGGTGCCGAAACCCTGCTGTGTAATGGAGAGGAGTTGATGATGGTGAACTATCCTGAAATGGCTCATGAGTGTTAGGGAATCATTTGGCTTTTGGTAGCCTGCTCGTGTTGCATTTGCTTGCACTGCAACCCAAGCCGGCGACCTCCGCTTTGTCAGCATGAGGCCAGTCTGAGCCTTAATTCTGAATTTTCCCATAAACCTTCTAAGTTGGCTTCTGCTAAGTGTTGTGTGGGTTGGCACGTGCTACTGAGGGAGATTTTCTTTTAAATCACCACTTTTAAGGACTCCTCTACTGTAAGTAACTAAATAAGGATACCAGAGTTTTTGATGTTATGGATATCCCTCACTCTCAGTGTTTCACAGAAAAAATAGTCCCTTTTAGATTCCATTATTCTTGGCCGTGATGCGTATCACTACCTGAGTCTAATTTAGGTAATTTCCCTGCCACTCCAGTGTGCTAGCACAAAAATGAGTGTTAATTTACAGCTAATTTAGCATGCTAACCCTTAATTAGCAAAAAGCCAGGTTTGAAAGAGCTGATATTGAAAGCTCAGCAAACTTTCTAAAATAAAGTCACAAATACAAGTATGTATACAGATTAGTACACAGATGCATGCCCATATACCTTCATCCCGCCATCCAATACATTTTGGAAATATACTTCATGGATATTTGCTTTAAACACAATAGTACTAAAGTTAAATGTTACCATAATAGTGTGTCTCATCTTAGAAGCCAACAGACTTGGAAATCAACAGCTGCCCTAGAAAAAAAAGCCCACAGCCCTGCAAACGCATATTACTCCAAAGTGAGGTGGGTTAGGAGAACAGGTAAAGCCCGGGAGGTATGGGCCATAGGGTGCTGTGTGGGTAGGGTGTCACACTAAATTTGGCATCAACGTGGTGACCTCCTGGCAGCAGAGGACTACCAGGTTGCCTAAGGAGGGTTGGATCAGCCCTGGTCAGAAATGGAGCAGATCAAAACTCCCATGCTGATAGGCAGAGGAAAAAAAACAAACAAGCACACAGAGATTCCTAGGTTCAGGGAGCCTTGGAGAAGCTCCAAGTGAAATCTATTTTTCTAACAATACAGTCAATGGCGAGTTCTACAACACACGCTCTCATTTAAGCCTCATGATGGCCTCTGAAGATGGTCTCTAGTAGTTCCTTTCATTGCTAAGGAGTTCAACTAAGTCCATCCACCCATCCATCCATCCAACAAATATCTGAGAGCCTTTGATAGCAAAGCTCTTTCCTAGGGGATGGAGATACGGTAGTGACAAAACCAACAAAGCTACTGTCCTCACAGGAGTTTATATTATAGAAGATTAAATAACTTGTCCAACATTGAGCACTGAACTAGGGGCATGCCCAAAATGCCAAGTCACGGCTGCTTCATTTCTGAACCGCATTCTTAACCAATACACCATGAGGTCCTCTATGACAGGAGAACGTTTAGGAGGAACTAAAAATTCTTGCTTATCACTTAATGTTTGTTTACTTCTTAAAAGTTACTGGGCTTTGCCATGCACTGTCCAGCTCCTCTATTAAACCAGACAATACTATGTCTCCTCTTCTCTTTCCCTTCTTCTCCCTCTTCCTCCCTCCCTCTCACTACTTAGGCCATAGACATTTGGAGAGGGCAGGCAGCAAATAATTCTTAATGTCAAACTATGTCAAACACTGCTGGTTGCCTATTCAATGTCTGTTCTTCCTTCTTTTCTTACTATCAGGACCACAGTTCTGCTTGGGGAAGCAAATTTCCTAACTAAGGGAGATGATTTCCCAGGCTGCCTGTACCAGGGATGCTCCTGTGATTAAATTCCAACCAGTGAGGTATAAGAAGCACTGGGTAGAGTTTCTAGAATCTTTGTTTTCCAGATGGATAAAGGACAGATTCAGCTGGCTCACACCTTCTGCCATTTGTGCTTTCTCTTCTTTCTGCTGGATCACCGGCAGGATTTCTGAAGGGTCAGGAGAATGTTGCAGCCGTGAAGCTTAGGGTCGTTGGCTCAGGGCGGTGCAACAGAAAAATGGAAGGAGTTTGGGTACTTCAGGATTTACTCTATCAGCCATATGAACTCTGGGGTACCTCTCCTTGTACGTGAGAAAAATATGCCAGCACTTGGTTTTAAGTCATTGAAGTTGGATGTGTGTATATGCCGCTGCTTACAGTACTACTGCCATAAAAGCACAAAATACACTACCGATAAATTCAATGCTAGTAATTACCACCTCAGTATCACTGTCACTATTTCCTGAGTACTCTGCATTGTTCAAGGTGTTACGCTGAATTTTCTTCCATTATATTCCTTACAGGAAACTTACGAGACAGCTGTGGTTATCACATTTTATACATGAGAAAACTGAAGCTCTAGGTAATTAAACAACTTGTCCAAGGTTACTCAGCTAGAATATAGTAAAGCTCTGGGATTCAAACCTGACTCCAGCCACATGATTTGCTCATGTGTCCATCCTTATGAAACCACATAAAGCAACATGGCTGGTATTTTGAAAATGCTATTATCCTGATGTTTAGTACAATAATAGTCCTAAGAGCAAAGATTAAGATGAACCTAAATCTCTAATATCTGCAGACTCGATGTTTTAATAAAATATCCTTGCTGATATTATGCAAGCCTAACAAATTCCAATTTCTTTTCTTTTTGTTTGTAACCACAAACAGCATGACAAAGTGTGAAAAACATATCTGCAAGCTCTGTGCATACTCAGGAAAAAAAAAAAAGCCTATCTGTGTATCTAACAGTGATGTGTGGAGTTATTAATAGCCTAGGCACGGAGCCCTCACTCCTCTGGACTTATTTTGACCACATGAGGATGGATTCTGGAGCTGGGAAACATCATAAAGGATGAAGTTTTGAGAAGCATGAACAAGTTCAGGGAGAGGCATCGATTGTGGCTGTCAGAAGAGAAACAGTGAGAGTGGATACCATCCAGCCTATTCCTCATGCCTTTGTCCTCTTTCCTCCCTAGATGCTCTTCTTCACAGCAGCAAGCGTGGCCTCCCCGTCTCCTACCCCCACGCGCTCAGAGTCTAGCTTTTGATTTCACCTCCGTAGGCTAATCCTCTATTACCATCTGGGAAAACATTTTTCTTTGAAGCCATTTGACATTTAATCAGAGAAGATTTGATTATTTTTTTCACCTTGTTCAAGATTAAATCTATATTTTATACACACATGTGCTCGCACACACACACACCTCTATGACCCACTTCATCTTCACTCTGTGTACATCCTTCCTGATACAGCTTTCAGGTCATTTCAGGTCTTTTGCAAATATCTGGATTACCTGCCAGAAAAAAAAAAAAAATCTCACTAAGTCCCTTTCTCCTTTGTTTTGCTCACTAGCAGACAGGCTCACAAGACCAGGTTTAAATGTTTAACTGCCCAAGCGCTGGAAGGGTTGATACTCACTCCTCTATTCATTCCCTCCTCACATGTCATCCCAAACTAAATCAAGAACAGAGCATGAAACAAGCATGAATCCAACTCTACTTTTTCTGAATATGGTTACTTTCACTCTTTTACTTGAAAAAGTGTGAGTCACTCAGTCATGTCTGATTCTTTGCAATCAGGCTTTGTCCATGGAATTCTCCAGGCAAGAATACTGGAGTGGGTAGCCATTCCCTTCTCCAGGGGAATCTTCCTAATGCAGGGATTGAACCCATGTCTCTGCTAAGTCTCCTGCAGCGCAGGAGGATTCTTTACTGTCTGAGCCAAAAGGGAAGCCACTTTTCCTTGAAGTATCACATATTTACATATATAGATGTGTATATGTGTATACACACACACAGATATACCTATACATATATATAGGTATATACATGTGTGTGTGTGCATCTATACACACAAATATGTACCGTGTGTGTAAAGCTCTATCTATCAGTGTTATGCTGGCAGGCTTGGCCTATGTTCACACTGACAATCTGCTGGCTGGACGACCCAGCAGTGAGTACTCAGAAGCTTATGCTGCGACATTTTACTCTATGTCATACATGAGGCAAAAGCTTGATTTTTCAAGTTCCTGGGTTCCAAACTCAGGAAAATATAAAAATTAAGGAAGACAGACTCCCAGAGAAAAGTACACTGTTTAAATATAGAGGGAATATGAACTGGACACCTGAAATATGGTTACATCCAGACAAGAAACACCGTTATTGGTTTGTATGAGATAGCAATATTTCACTTTGATTCACATGTTGGTTTAATGCTTCTTTGAAAAAAGTCTGCCTATATTTTCCATCTATATTATTAGATAAGTCTATATAATTGTCTTGCCCAATCCATACTCAATTACATATTTAAATACGTGAGTTTCAATTATTGACAATGTGCATGAAGAAGCAAAGTTCACACTTTCAACTTCCTGATTCCAAATATTAAGACCAAACTTGAACTTGCACAACTTAAATCATATGCCACCCATAATCAAGATGCATAATACTTTGTTTTCCATTGTTGTTGTTCTTATAAATTATAAAGGTATAGCAAAGCACAAAGAAAGGAGTAGTGTTCACCCATATATCTGTGACTCAAAATTTCTCATTATTCATTTGCTACTTGTGCTTTATCTGCACACACTATTAAAACAATTATAAAAGTTTGATATGAATGCATTCCCCTTTAAAAGAAACAGTAAACCATTACAGGTAAAGCTAATGAGTCTTTTTTCACCATCCTTGTCCTGTCTCCACCCATCTCCTTTCAATCTCTTTTTCTTTCTCCTCCAAAAGGACCAGTTGTAATCATTTTCGTATGTAGTCTTCAGTTCAGTTCAGTTCAGTCGCTCAGTCGTGTCCAACTCTTTGTGACCCCATGAATCGCAGCACGCCAGGCCTCCCTGTCCATCACCAACTCCCGGAGTTCACTCAGACTCACGTCCATCGAGTCAGTGATGCCATCCAGCCATCTCATCCTCTGTCGTCCCCTTCTCCCCCTGCCCCCAATCCCTCCCAGCATCAGAGTCTTTTCCAATGAGTCAACTCTTCACATGAGGTGGCCAAAGTACTGGAGTTTCAGCTTTAGCATCATTCCTTCCAAAGAACACCCAGGGCTGATCTCCTTCAGAATGGACTGCTTGGATCTCCTTGCAGTCCAAGGGACTCTCAAGAGTCTTCTCCAACACCACAGTTCAAAAGCATCAATTCTTCAGTGCTCATCTTTCTTCACAGTCCAACTCTCACATCCATACATGACCACAGGAAAAACCATAGCCTTGACTAGACGGACCTTTGTTGGCAAAGTAATGTCTTTGCTTTTCAATACGCTATCTAGGTTGGTCATAACTTTTCTTTACAGTCCTTTTAAAAAGCATTTTTCACATGTTCATACAAAATACATAGTATTGATTTTTGTGTTTTTCAAGCTTAGATTGGACTCCAGCAGAGCATCATTCTTCAAAGAACTCTTCAGAAAAAGCATGTGATCATCTCAATAAATGCAGAAAACACAATTGATATAAATGATACTTATTTCATTAAATTAAAAAAAAAACATTTTCAGCAAATGAGGGGAAAAAGTGATATTGTAAGCTGAAAAAAATTAACCAAAAAATCCTAGAGTTAAAATTCTATTTAATGGTGAAACAATAGAATACCTTTCAAACCTAGGAACAAGCAGCTGTCACCATGTCTGTTCAAAATGTTCAGGCCAGTGTAGGACACAAAAAGTCAGTCAAAGGCATAAGGTTGGATAAGAAGAAATAAATTTACCATATTCATACTCAGTATGATTTTGTCTTCATGAAAATCCAAGACAACCTACAGACTTAGTTAGAACTAATAAAGAGGTTTAGCAAGATTTCTGGATGTTATGTAGATCCATAGAATTACCTATGTTCTTTGGCACAAGCAATAATGCATTAAAAATGTTCTTTTTGAAATGCCATTTTAATGGTAATCCAAACTATCACATATCAAGAAAAAATCAAAAGTGTGTAATAACTCTGTGGAGGAAATTATAATATATATAATGTTTTTATATTGAAAACAAAAGAATATATAAAATATGACTAAACAATGAGAGACATACGTTGTTAATGAATGTGAAGATAAAATTATAAAAGTGATCATTTTGCTCATATTAATCTACAAATTCAGCAAAACATAAATTAAAATTTTAACAGGTTTTCACGGTACTTGAAAAAAGAATCTTGAAATTCATTCAAAGCATCAAAAAGTCTTAAATATCCTAGCCAAATATGAAATAAAACTAGGTGAATATACTAACCTTACTAAAAATCAGGTCTTATTTCAAAACTGTATTAAGACAGTGAGTTGTGGTTCATGGATATAAACTACACCAAAGACACAGAGTAGATGCCCCAAAATAGTCTGATACCAGAAGGAACCAACACACACACACACACACACACATATATATAGCAAAAAAATTAAATAAAATAGTATTTTTAAATGGCCTGGGAATATTGATTATCTTTACAGAAGAAAAATTTAAGATATAAGCCACAGTATAAGGATCACAATAAACTGGAAAATTCTGAAAGAGATGGGAATACCAGACCACCTGATCTGCCTCTTGAGAAATCTGTACGCAGGTCAGGAAGCAACAGTTAGAACTGGACATGGAACAACAGACTGGTTCCAAATAGGAAAAGGAGTTCGTCAAGGCTGTATATTGTCACCCTGCTTATTTAACTTATATGCAGAGTACATCATGAGAAACGCTGGACTGGAAGAAACACAAGCTGGAATCAAGATTGCCGGAAGAAATATCAATAAGCTCAGATATGCAGATGACACCACCCTTATGGCAGAAAGTGAAGAGGAACTCAAAAGCCTCTTGATGAAAGTGAAAGTGGAGAGTGAAAAAGTTGGCTTAAAGCTCAACATGAAGAAAACGAAGATCATGGCATCTGGTCCCATCATTTCATGGGAAATAGATGGAGAAGCAGTGGAAACAGTGTCAGACTTCATTTTTCTGGGCTCCCAAATCACTGCAGATGGTGACTGCAGCCATGAAATTAAAAGACGCTTACTCCTTGGAAGGAAAGTTATGACCAACCTAGATAGCATATTCAAAAGCAGAGACATTACTTTGCCAACAAAGGTTCGTCTAGTCAAGGCTATGGTTTTTCCTGTGGTCATGTATGGATGTGAGAGTTGGACTGTGAAGAAGGCTGAGAGCCGAAGAATTGATGCTTTTGAACTGTGGTGTTGGAGAAGACTCTTGAGAGTCCCTTGGACTGCAAGGAGATCCAAGCAGTCCATTCTGAAGGAGATCAGCCCTGGAATTTCTTTGGAAGGAATGATGCTAAAGCTGAAACTCCAGTACTTTGGCCACCTCATGTGAAGAGTTGACTCATTGGAAAAGACTCTGATGCTGGGAGGGATTGGGGGCAAGAGGAGAAGGGGACGACAGAGGATGAGATGGCTGGATGGCATCACTGACTCGATGGATGTGAGTCTGAGTGAACTCCGGGAGTTGGTGATGGACAGGGAGGCCTGGCGTGCTGCGATTCATGGGGTCACAAAGAGTCGGACACGACTGAGCGACTGATCTGATCTGATCTGATAGACAAAATGAGCCCCCAGTGCATTAAAAACAAATATGAAAACTGAAATTAATTTATAGAAACAGATTATTGTGGAGTACAACTCAGGATAGGGAAGAACTCCTTGAACAAAACACAGTTCTAACCTTAAAGGTAAAGACTGACAAGTTTGTATATTAGATTTTAAAACTTTTTATCATAAACAAGGGAATTCCCTGTTTAGCTCAGTCGATAAAGAATCTTCTTGCAGTTCAAGAGACTCGGGTTCAATCCCTGGGTTGGGAAAATCCCCTAGAGAAGAAAATGGCAACTCACTCCAGTATTCTTGCTTGGAAAATCCATGGGCAGAGGAACTTGGCAGGCTACAGTCCATGGGGTCGCAAGAGTCGGACACAACTTAGTGATTAAACCACCACCATAAACAAAATGGAAAATCAGCCACAGGCTGAGTAACAATCACAATACATACAATTGAATAATATTCAGAATCTATAAAGAATCCCTAATAATAAATTAGAAATGGACAGCCAATAGGAAAAACACATTTAAAAAAATCACAGAAAACAAAATGGCCAATAAACATTTTTAAAAGGCTCACTCCGGAGACACGCAAGCTAAAACCACAACGCAACAGCATTTGCTCCGTTGAACTGTCTGCTTTCAGATCTATTACCTTCTCTTCCTCTGCTCTTTCTACAGGACAGGTAACTTACGATTTCTGGGTAAGTGTAGCCAGTGAGAGGTACCAAAGGGAGATTTCAGCACAAGTGGAGGGAGAGCCTAAGGTTTCTCCCCTCTTTTCTGTGATTCCTGTAGCAGCTCTGGCAGCTTCCGTGGCTTCAGCTCCCGACTCCCGTCTCCCACCCCGGCTTTAGTTTCTGACAGGGACTCTAGCTTCCGGTCTCTGTATCAACTTGGCCGAGTTTCTCTCTAGGCCTAGGGCTGACAGTGGCTTCCTACAGCTGTGGATGATTTTTCACCAAACTGTTTTGCTTTTCAGCTGTCCCGTCAACTGTCTAATCAATTCCTTGTATAAACTTTCCTTTGTTGAAAGATCTAGAATGTTCCTAGCCAGACATTGACCATTTTACGCTTATTAGACCGACACAAACTGAAATAGCTGACGAAACGATGTGCTGATGAAAATACAGAGAAATATGCACTTCCATATGCAGCTGGTGGGAGTGCAAATTGATAAGATCACTTTGGAGAGCTGTATGTAGTAAAATAGTAACTGGATGTTTCCTGTGGCTTAGAAATCCCACATGCAGGCATACATACCCAGTCAATATTTCACAAGAAAGTGAGTAAAATGATTCCCACCACACAATTATTTATAACAGCAAATTTTTCAAAAAATATGTAAATATCTATTAACAGAAGCAAGTGTTGCAATATAATATGTTCATAGAATGGAACACTATTGAATAGTTTGTAGCTTACTGTATCAACATGAAAAATCACAAAAGCAGAATAAAGCAGAATGATATATATCTAAAGCACAATGCCATTTACAATGATAAAAATATCAATTCTGTGTATTCTTTAAGGATAGATGCAAATGTAGTAAAATTATTTTTAAAAAACATACACATATAGGAGAGAGAAACACCAAATTCCAGATAATTATTCCCTTTGGAAGGAAGGAGGGGAATGGGTTTGGAGAGTGTTGTACATGGAAAATCAACCTGATGTTTTATTTCTTAAAAGTATCTTACACAAATTTGGCACCAGTCATATTTAGTAAAGTTGGGTGGAAGACACACAGGTGTTTCCTGGGCAATTCTCCATACTCATTGAAAGATTTCATTTAATTTTTAAAAAGAACTTTCTAAAAGTAAGTGGCCTTCTTAACGTAGACAGGCCAATCACAGATAACTAATCGTGACCCCAGAGTTATATGGAGTAGAAGCTGCTGGGAATTGATAATAGATTCCCTAGAAAACCTACCAAATTTCCTCCAAAGGGAAAGTCATGTTTTATATACCCTCACCCCCATCTATCTTCAAAACAATACACTTTTTCCATGTTCATCATCATCAACCATGTCAGCCTTTTGAGGCCCGTTCCTGAATGAATGGGGTTTTAAACACACTCAGCCATTTCCCCAAACACTGTCACTGCCAGCCTTCCTGTGTCCACCACAGTAAATCCATCTCTGTGATGTACAGTCCATCTGTCCCAGCATCCAGGCAGAGCTTCTCCTTTAGTCTTGAAATCTAGCCTAGTGACTTGGCTTCATTTCACTTGTTTCGCTTCCCTTTTCTGGTTACTGAAGGCATTTGTTATGGGCTAGTGCCGTGTGTTTCCACAGCTCTCCTCACTCCCTGCAATGTGTGTCTAGGTCACTGGCTGCAGTGTAGGGCACTCCTTTGTATCCTCAGGTATCCTAGCCTCTCCCTCACCTCTGAGCACCTGTGCAGGCTTCCCCTTGGTGTGGAACCCTCTTACTCACCAACCCTCACCTTTCCCACTGATTTCTTCTTCCCTTCAACGCCAGCTTAATCCCTTCCTCCTGCAAACCTCCCCCTTGAGACTGGCATCCTCTACTTGCCCTTACATTCAGCACATAATATCATAATCACTCTCACCCCCCGAAGTTAAGCCCTATTCAGCCCAGGAACGTGGCTGTATCATACATCACACACTAACCGTCAAGAACAAAGCCTGGCATACAATAGACATCCAATAAGTATTTCATGAATCAATGAAGTAAATCAAGTCAGATTTAACTTGTCTACTCAGGAAGTTATTCCTTTTCTGGTGAGGGAGATAGTTTGTATCCATGAAGTCAAACTTCTCCCAATAACTCCAAGTTACTCCCAGTTTGCTTATTAATTCATTGTAGATCAATCATCCAAGTATTTACCAAATTCTCTGCACAAGTTTCTTTTTTTTAGAAAAGAATTAGCATTTCTGGGCTCACAAATTCCATTATATCACACTATATAGAGTTTGAGTTCTATTTACTTTAACACTGTTCTTTCAAGTCTAACGTCTTTAAATCCAAAATATTTGCTCTGATATTTCTTCACTTTCTTAAGCATTTTTAGTTCCACAGAACAATGAAGGAAGAAAAAAAATGGAGACTGGAGAGAAAACGTATAAGTGAAGTGAAAGCCTTTTTAGAAGGCAAATCAGACACAGCTAGTTCACACACACGAACTCTGACACTTGTATATCAGCAGCGATCATGGATTATTGCCCCATTCTATTAGCCTTTTAGGGATTTTGCCTTTGCTAAACCTCAAACAATAGCATGCAAATGTGAGTGCAGAAGAGGGAATTCTTACTAACGAAGCTTATATGGGAAATTCTTCTCATGCCAGTTTAAACTATCCTCTTGGTTTGCTTATGCAGCAGCAGCTGGGAGCAATACTTCTTTCAAAGCATCACAAGATTTAATGGTCTAATGTGTTCCAAAGACAAGCAGAATTAGTTACAGATTAGAACCAGTTCTAATCTATTATATTGTACTAATTTTTTAATATTATGACTATTATATAGAACACATATGTATTCACATGTGTGTATAGATATATTTTCATTATATATATTATATAGGACATTTAACTAATACATAAATTAATATATATATAATATATTTTAGAGATGGGTGTCGGAGAAGGCAATGGCAACCCACTCCAGTACTCTTGCCTGGAAAATCCCATGGATGGAGGAGCCTGGAAGGCTGCAGTCCATGGGGTCGCTGAGGGTTGGACACAACTGAGTGACTTCACTTTCACTTTTCACTTTCATGCATTGGAGAAGGAAATGGCAACCCACTCCAGTGTTCTTGCCTGGAGAATCCCAGGGACGGCGAAGCCTGGTGGGCTGCTGTCTATGGGGTCACACAGAGTCAGACACGACTGAAGTGACTTAGGAGCAGTAGCAGAGATGGGTGTATTTTACATTTACTCTTAGAATGTAAGCTAGTTCTTCCTTGGGATACTTTTCTTGACATTTCTGTAATAGATTTGTTTTTAAATATTTTAAGGAAACTTTAAAAAAAGAACACATTTTTGCTTAGCTGAAGATAGAATATCTCCAAGGGCTCCATGTTTTAACTGTATAAAATGTTTAAAATGTTGTACATAAACTAGACAGCATTTTCCCCGAACAAGCATTAGGGGATTCTTTGACAATGCCCATTAGAGCATGCCAACCGATATGTTCCAATATACTTATTCCTCAATTAAGCGCTGTTAATCCTTCACATCTTTCTTCTGAAGAGCTTTAAATTATCCTTTTGAGCAGGGCTCATTACTATGAATTCCAAGTAGATACATTGATGTTTATATCCTTTAAATGTCTCCCATAATGCAGTTGTTTGTGCAAGTAGCTAGTGGCAGAACAGTGTATAAGGAACACTGGGATACTGTGCTTTCCAAGTGAGGTTGCACCAGAATATACCAGGCAAACATCTTCACTGCATCTTTTTTTCTTTTCTGAAACCAATGCAGATCTCAAAAAAACTTATTGCTCTGCCTGTAACTCTAGCTGCAGATACAACTGGGTGATGACTGTGCTGTGCTAAGCCACTTTGGTTGTGCCAGACTCGTTGTGACCCTGTGGACTGTAGCCCGCCAGGGCCCTCTGTCCATGGGATTCTCCAGGCAAGAATACTGGAGTGGACTGCCATGCTCTCCTTCAGGGGCTCTCCCCCACCCCGGGATTAAATCCACTTCTTTTTTGTCTCCTGCATTGGCAGGTGGGTTCTTTACCACTAGTGCCACCCAGGGAACCCCCTTGGGTGATGGCAGCTAATATAACTAGTGAACCTAAATGCTTAAGAACTATATACCATATCCCCAGTTTCCCCAGCCTGTTCTCATCTACCTTCCCAAAGATCACTCCCTTCCTTTTTTTTAATCATAAAAAGCAAGCAGTATGTCTTTTGTTTAAACACCTGTTTAGACATACAGAATTACAATCTGTTTCTGGGGTTATCTTACATACAATTCATTAATGATCACTTGCAGACCTATTTTCTCTCAAGGTCTCAGTAGCACTATCTTGACACTCTGGTTTTTTAATAGTCAAAAGCAGAATGACTAAATGTACACAAGGTTTTCAATTCAGTTCAGTTGCTCCATTGTATCCAACTCTTTGCGACCCCATGGACTGTAGCACACCAGGCTTCCCTGTGAGGGTCACAACTTACACATCAGACAGCTCTCTGATTCAAACTCATTTCAAATTTCCTAGTTGTGTGCTGCTCAGCGAGTTACATAACCTCTCTGTGCCTCAGTTTCTACATAAAGAGGATGGTAGTGATAACAGTACTTCTGGCTTCAGATTATAGAGATGATTCAATAAAAATTTTATACAGGCTTTTAGCACAGTGTCTGGCACTCTAGCATTGGCTGAGCACGTTGAGGTAACTGAGCCTGACACTGAGAAAAAACACCAAATACCACCTTATATTCATATAGTAGGCTCTGGCTAATAGCTTTACTCTAACCTGACTGCATTCTGAGCCCTCTGAGGTTTTGCAAGGAAGATGAAATCACAATATTTCATCAGTAGGATTTCAATTGTTCTAAGAAAAAAAATTATAAGTAGACTGTGGCTGATAGAAACATAATAAGAATTTACTGGAAGAACACTGGGAAACTCACATTCATGGAAAACAATCTGAAGAACCAGGCTCAGAATGAAAGGAACCTGGGAAGATGGGATCCAGGCTCACATCATGCCCCAGGAATCCCTGGCAAGAGCACCCTGACATTAACCTCCACATGGCTTCCCTGCATCTTGTCACTATCCCCAGATCCTGGGTCACAGCCCTGCTGCCCCCAGAAATGGGCTACTGCTGACATGCCACTGCTGCTGGCAAGACTTCCCTGTGCTCATTACTTTGTATGGCTTTAGTAAACCTTCATCTTGGGTTCTGTTCTTCTTCTGGGAAACCAGACAGCCAGGGAATGTATGCTTGAACAGTTTTATGCACACAAGCTACTCAACGGCTCCCACATAACCCAGATCCAAAGCGACTCCTGTAACCAGCAGTGTCTGGCCAGCTGCACTTCCAAGGAATCATGACATTTCTAGATGACTTGAAAACTCTAGGGTTACCAAAGTACCTCTTGATCCAATAAAGACACAGGACAAAGTTTAAACATTTTAAGATTTTCGAGTAAGCTCTTAACTTGTTGCTGTCTGTTCTGAGAGAGAAACATAAAATAAGCAGTTTCATGGAAACCTCCAATAAACCCAGGAAGAATCTTGGGGTCTAATAGTTATTTGTTTTCTCTATATCTTATTGTCATCCTTTATGAAACTATATTTAATCATGCTTCCAAAATAATGCTTCTGATGCAGTGAGTAAATTTTTTTTTGACCTGTCTATTTAGAGAGTGACAGGAATCACCTCTTGCTATGCTGAGTTCTACAATTCCAGCAACTGTCACTGGCTTTCTTTACTGAAAATAATCAATGGTTTTGGCAGATAGAAAGGGGAGGATACCATGGCATATTTTGATGAATCTTGACAGCATGTTTCAGAGAGGCTGTCCCTGTCAGTTTCTTCTCTTTGTTTCTACCTAGGAATCCAAGGAAAGTTCTTAGGGTCTTTAATACAGAAACCCCCCCAAACATAAAGAACAATGGATACCTAGAACTTGTCTGTTTTTCATCCACTGATACATTTTCTATTTTATCTCTCCATTTTAACCTGGTATGGTTTCAACAGAGTTTTAAAATGTGCAAGAGTCATATGGACTTGGGCACATGTTTCCTTGGCAGTAAGAAAATGCTTGGGTTGACAGCTATGTCATTGCCACACTTTATTCTTGGTTCTCTTATATGCTGCTGCTGCTGCTGCTAAGTCGCTTCAGTCGTGTCCGACTCTGTGTGACCCCATAGACGGCAGCCCACCAGGCTCCCCCGTCCCTGGGATTCTCCAGGCAAGAACACTGGAGTGGGTTGCCATTTCCTTCACTGCATGAAAGTGAAAAGTGAAAGTGAAGTCGCTCAGTCGTGTCTGACCCTCAGCAACCCCATGGACTGCAACCTTCCAGGCTCCTCCATCCATGGGATTTTCCAGTCCAAGTTATTTTAAAACTTTATTAGTAGATATTGTAAATTATTTAAATTATCTGACCTTAATAGAGAATTAAACGACACAGGACATTTTCATGAAATTCATTGCATATACTCAGAATTTGCATAATTAATGCTAAGTAAGTACAAACATTATTTTCTAGAACTTGCTATTACATGAAAGACTTTTTTAAGAGAGGTAAAGATAAGAGTCATGTTTCCATCTCATCCACATTTAAGCTGCTCTCTCTCCTCATAGCAGAAAATAGTCTGCTGTGCTAAAGAATTTGAAAAACTGTTTTGTTAATAGGTAATTAAAATGTGTGGCTAATGGGCCTCCCGAGACTTTAAGCTAAAGCTATTTGCTGTCACTTAAACGACTCCCTCGGCTCAGGCGGTTGCCAATCCAGGGGAAAGACCCTGAAACTAGATCCATGAGCAGGCACAACTTCAAGGCCTGTGACTATCCTCCAAACTGGGTACACTGGGTTCCTGAGTGAGACAGAAGGACCCTCAAACCATAGCAGGAACTTCTACTTCTTTGAGCTTTGACCGTGAATACAAGTCAATGCAAAATATATACGACACACACAAAGAGAAACAGAATGGCTTCCCAAGACCACAGGCATCATTTCTAGCCTTTGCAAGGGGTTTATTGCCCAGCTGGGTTGATGGAGTACCTCAGCTTCCTTTCTTAACGCCTCCTGACAACTTGCCTGACGTCTCAGAGAGTTTCTTAAAATATTCTTAAACCTTTGGCATCCCTTCCTGCCCTGGGCCTCATGCATAAAACATTTATCCACTCAGCAGCTTTGGCAGAAAGGAAAAGCCAAGTTCCATCCATCAAAGTCAAGGGCTGAATTACCCAGCGATTGCGGATCCTTTAATAACTATGCTTCCTTAGGACGACATTGGTAAAGAGTCCAATACTGCCAGCACCTTTTCTTTTTTGGTAAGCCTTCCCTTCTTTACCTCCACTGTGTAAAAACAATAAGTGGCTATGGTGAGCCCAACTGTGGTGTGTTTCCACCTGCAGTCAGTAATAGTTTCCTAGGGCCGCTATAACGAAGTACTGCAGATGGAGTAGTAACAACAGGAAGGCGTCATCTCACAGTTCTGGAGGCTAAACGTTTGAGATCAGGTATTGGTAGGGCTGGTTACTTCTGAGGGCTGAGAGAGAGAGGGAGAATGTGTTCCAAGTCTCTCACCTAACTCCGGTGGTTTTCGAGTAATCTTTGACTCTCCTTGGTTTATAGAAGCATCGCCCTGATCTCTGCCTTCATCTTCACATGCCATTCTCCCTGTGTGTGTGTGTGTGTGTACCTTCCAAATTTCCCCTTCTTACAAGGTCATCAGTCATATTGGATTAGGGACCCACCAGTATGGCTTCCCAGGTGGCACTGGTGGTAAACAAGCTGCCTGCCAATGCAGGAGATGTCAGAGGCGTGGGTCACTCCCTGGGTCAGGAAGATCCCCTGGCTACAGTCTATAGGTCACAGTCACAGAGAGTCAGACAAAACGGAAGCGACTTAGCATGCAGACATGTACCCCAGCATGACCTCCACAAATTACATCGAAAATGATCTTATCTTCAAAGGTCACATTCTGAGATGCTGGGCTTTAACAAATAAATTTTGGGAGGTAACAAATTCATCTTAGAATCTTTACACCTTTTCCAAAGTCTTTTTTTTCCCCAAGAGTGCATTTACTCTTCCCGTTGGTTGCATGAAGATCAACCAAATGTACTCACAAAAGACTAATAATGATTTGGTTTTCCTACAAGGGCCAAATAATGTCTGAACTTCATATACCATCTGATTCACTTGCTATAAGAAACAATTTACTATTATGCTGTTTTGTGAGGTGAAAGAGTAAAAGAAATTTTTGGTAGAAACAAGTCAATGCTATTGACGATTTATGAGTCAACAGTTCAGTCGCTCAGTCGTGTCGACTCTTTGCAACCCCATGAATCGCAGCACGCCAGGCCTCTCCATAAATCACCAACTCCTGGAGTTTACTCAAACTCATGTCCATTGATTGAGTCTGTGATGCCATCCAACCATCTCATCCTCTGTCGTCCCCTTCTCCTCCTGCCTTCATCTTTCCCAGCATCAAGGTCTTTTCAAATGAGTCAGCTCTTCACATCAGGTGGCCAAAGTACTGGAGTTTCAGATTCAACATCAGTCCTTCCAATGAACACTCAGGGCTGATCTCCTTTAGGATGGACTGGTTGGATCTCCTTGCAGTCCAAGGGACTCTCAAGAGTCTTCTCCAACACCACAGTTCAAAAGCATCAATTCTTCAGTGCTCAGCTTTCTTCACAGTCCAACTCTTACATCCATACATGACCACTGGAAAAACCATAGCCTTGACGAGACGGACCTTTGTTGGCAAAGTAATGTCTCTGCTTTTGAATATGCTATCTAGGTTGGTTATAACTTTTCTTCCAAGGAGTAAGCGTCTTTTTATTTCATGGCTGCAGTCACCATCTGCAGTGATTTTGGAGCCCCCCAAAATAAAGTCTGACACTGTTTCCAATGTTTCTCTATTGATTTGCCATGAAGTGATGGGACTAGATGCCATAATCATAGTTTTTTGAATGTTGAGCTTTAAGCCAACATTTTCACTCTCCTTTTCACATTCATCAAGAGGCTCTTTAGTTCTTCTTTGCTTTCTTCTATAAAGGTGGTGTCATCTGCATATCTGAGGTTATTGATATTTCTCCCGGCAATCTTGATTCCAGCTTGTGTTTCTTCCAGTCCAGCATTTCTCATGATGTACTCTGCATAGAAGTTAAATAAGCAGGGTGACAATATACAGCCTTGATGTACTCCTTTTCCTATTTGGAACCAGTCTGTTATTCCATGTCCAGTTCTAACTGTTGCTTCCTGACCTGCATACAGATTTCTCAGGAGGCAGGTCAGGTGGTCTGGTATTCCCATCTCTTTCAGAATTTTCCACAGTTGATTGTGATCCACACAGTCAAAGGCTTTGGCATAGTCAATAAAGCAGAAACAGATGTTTTTCTGGAACTCTTTTGCTTTTTTGATGATCCAATGGATGTTGGCAATTTGATCTCTGATTCCTCTGTCTCTTCTAAAACCAGCTTGAACATCTGGAAGTTCACAGTTCACGTAGTGCTGAAGCCTGGCTTGGAGAATTTTGAGCATTACTTTACTAGCGTGTGAGATGAGTGCAATCGTGCAGTAGTTTGAGCATTCTTTGGCATTGCCTTTCTTTGGGATTGGAATGAAAACGGACCTTTTCCAGTCCTGTGGCCACTGCTGAGTTTTCCAAATTTGCTGACACAATGAGTGCAGCACTTTCATAGCATTATCTTTCAGGATTTGAAATAGCTCAACTGGAATTCTATCACCTCCACTAGCTTTGTTCGTAGTGATGCTTCCTAAGGCCCACTTGACTTTGAATTCCAGGATGTTTGGCTCTAGGTGAGTGATCACACCATCGTGATTATCTGGGTTGTGAAGATCTTTTTTGCACAGTTCTGTATATTCTTGCCACCTCTTCTTAATATCTTCTGCTTCTGTTAGGTCCATACCATTTCTGTCCTTTATTGAGCCCATCTTTGCATGAAATATTCCCTTGGTATCTCTCATTTTCTTGAAGAGATCTCTAGTCTTTCCCATTCTATTGTTTTCCTCTATTTCTTTATACTGATCACTGAGGAAGGCTTTCTTATCTCTCCTTGCTATTCTTTGGAACTCTGCATTCAAATGGATATATCTTTCCTTTTCTCCTTTGCTTTTTGCTTCTCTTCTTTTCACAGGTATTTGTAAGGCCTCCTCAGATAGTCATTTTGCTTTTTTGCATTTCTTTTTCTTGGGGATGATCTTGATCCCTGTCTCCTGTACAATGTCACGAACCTCTGTCCATATTCATCATGCACTGTGTCTATCAGATCTAGGCCCTTAAATCTATTTCTCACTTCCACTGTATAATCATTAGGGGTTTGATTTAGGTCATACCTGAATGGTCTAGTGGTTTTCCCTAGTTTCTTCAATTGAAGTCTGAATTTGGCAATAAGGAGTTCATGATCTGTGCCTCAAGTCTGCTCCCAGTCTTGTTTTTGCTGACTGTATAGAGCTTCTCCATCTTTGGCTACAGAGAATATAACCAGTCTGATTTTGGCATTGACCATCTGGTGATGTCCATGTATAGAGTCTTTTCTTGTGTTGTTGGAAGAGGGTGTTTGCTATGACCAGTGCATTCTCTTGGCAGAACTCTGTTAGCCTTTGCCCTGCTTCATTCTGCACTCCAAGGCCAAATTTGCCTGTTACTCCAGGTGTTTCTTGACTTCCTACTTTTGCATTCCAGTTCTCTATAACGAAAAGGACATCTTTTTTGGGTGTTAATTCTAGAAGGTCTTGTAGGTCTTCATAGAACCGTTCAAATTCAGCTTTTTCAGCATTACTTGTTAGGGTATAGACTTGGATCACCGTGATATTGAATGATTTGCCTTGGAAACAAACGAAGATCATTCTATCATTTCTGAGACTGCTTCCAAGTACTGCATTTCAGACTGTTTTGTTTACTGTTATGGCTACTCCATTTCTTCTAAGGGATTCCTGTGCTTCGCTGGAGCAGCCGTGAACAGATACCCTACGTCCAAGGTAAGGAGCGGTGGCTGTGCTTCGCTGGACCAGCCATGTGGAGATACCCCATGTCCAAGGTCAGAGAAACCCCAGTAAGATGGTAGGCAATGGAGCAGCTGTGAGGAGATACCCCCACCACGTCCGAGGGCAAAGGAGAAGCCCCAGCAAGATGATAGAAGGGGTGAATTTGCGTTTAGAATCAAACCCCATTCCCGCCAGAGACGCTCAGAGGGCTCCAACAAACCTTGTGTGCACCAGGACCCAGGGACCCCACAGAGACTGAAACAGAACTGTGTTTGAGCGTCTCCTGGGGAGGTACAGGTCAGTGGTGGGCTGCCACAGGGGCAGGAGCTCTGGGAGTGAGTATGGCATAAGCCCTCTTGAAGGAGGTCGCCATTAACCCCACCATAGAACTGCCAGAACTTATACAGGACTGGAAAATAGTCTCTTGGAGGGCACAACAGCACCTTGTGCACCAGGACCCAGGAGAAAGGAGCAGTGACCCCACAAGAGACTGTCCCAGACTTGCCTGTGGGTGTCCAGGAGTCTCTGGTGAAGGTGTGGGTTGGTGGGGGCCTGCTGCAGAGTTGGGGGCACGAACTCACGAACTGTAGCAGTGCATGCATGGGGTCTTTTGAGGGAGGTCACCATTATCTTCATTACCTCCACCATAGTTTGGCCCAGGTAAATAGTAGGGAGGGAATACAGCTTCACCCATCAACAGAAAATTAGATTAAAGATTTACTGAGCATGGCCCTGTCCATCAGAACAAGGCCCAGTATCCCCCTCAGTCTATCTCATCAGGAAGCTTTCATAAGCCTCTTATCCTTCTCCATCACAGGGTAGACTGAAAACCATAATCACAGAAAGCTAACCAAACTGATCACATGGATCACAGCCTTGTCTAGCTCAATGAAACTATGAGCCATGCCATGTAGGGCCACCCAAGACGGACAGGTCATGGTAGAGAGTTCTGACAAAATGTGGTCCACTGGAGAAGGGAATGGAAAATCACTTCAGTATTCTTGCCTTGAGAATCGCATGAACAGTATGAAAAGGCAAAAAGATAGGACACTGAAAGATGAACTCCCCAGGTCAGTAGGTGCCCAATATGCTACCGGAGATCAGTGGAGAAATAACTCCAGAAAGAATGAAGAGATGGAGCCAAAGCAAAAACAACACCCAGCTGTGGATGAGACTGGTGATGGAAGCGAGGTCTGATGCTGTAAAGAGCAATATTGCATAGGAACCTGGAGTACTAGGTCCATGAATCAAGGCAAATTGGAAGTGATCAAACAGGAGATGGCAAGAATGAACATTGACATTTTAGGAATCAGCGAACTCAAATGGACTGGAATGGGTGAATTTTATGAGTAGGTTATTCTTTATCACCCTATATGGAGAATAAAGGAAAAGGGAATCCAACAAAAATGTACCATGAAACTTTTGAAAACTCTATATGAATATGCAGAAAATATAATTTCTTCTCATATTTCTACAGAAGAATCTCATGGAACTAAACAGTTTTCAGAACTGGGGTTAAAGTGGTAAAGGGGGAAGCACTAAGTTATTAAAGACTCATTGGATCCATAAAATTATTAATAATCCTAGATGATCTGGCTAGCTAGTAAGTCAAAATGCTATTGTATTTTCAGATTTCTTTATGCACCAGGTCCCCCCTAAGTACTCAGAAAAATACAAAAAGAAGATACATCCTCAGTGAGCACAGAGAATCCCGTTTGATGCTAAAGAATAAAACTGATTCATGGTGAAGACAATTTCGCTCAACAGGTTCTAATTTTATTTTACCTCTGAAAAAGTTACTTCCTAGTCTATCCAGAATAGAAATATACTTCCAGTAGCCTATGTCATGGCATTATCTCTGCATATCTCTGCATATATGTTGTTGTTTTTACTTACCCACAAAGTAAATATATGTGGTGTATTTGAGATGCTTTATCATGAGCTTTTGTGTACAAATGCAAAGAGAATGCAACTCAGTTCAGTACAAAATGAATCAAATTTAAGAAAAAATTTCTTAGTGGTGTATAGACACATTTTTCTTGAGGGCATGCTGCCCCAGTTTGTATGTAGCTAGGAGACACCTCCTTTTTAACACCTTTCAATTCGCAGGCAATGAGCAAGTTTCTCCCTCTTTCCCCTGCTCTTTCACATACACACATACACAGAGCCATAAACTTTTTCCCATAAAGAATAATCAAATCCAAATAAACCACATTGACTCACCCTCCCTTCCACCATTTTCTCCCAATTCCAACAAAGCTACTAGGGAAATTAAACACTTCCAAAACATAATTTCTTTCTATACCTGTCTGCCATGGATCCTATTAATGAAATATTTTAAGAATTAGTATGATTGTTATTCTGCCCTGAAGACTCATCAATGGACAACAGTTTGTAAATATCTCTAGAGCCCCTGCAGAGTACCTGGCACTCCTTCTCACTCACAATACTCTCAGTTTAAGTACTGAGACTAAACTGTTTTGTGGTTGCTTTTGTTATATGCTCATAAGAAAAGAAGAAAGAATCATGTCCTTAAATAATGCTTGGTTTTAGTTTCATAAAGCAGCCTTTCAATCACATTTGATTAACTCTCTCCAGTTGAAAATCATACTTGATATGGGCAATAGTATACACCTGAATATAAAAAATGTCTGCAGCTATTAGAGACACATAATATAGAAGGCGGTACCATCCATCTCTTACTTGCAAAAGATGCTCCTTGCCTTTCTTTGGTATGCTTTGTAGTTAGATTCAAATTATGCATCTGGGAAACCAGAAAGAACAATGAATGAGAATAAGCTTCACAGAATATGCTCAGGGACTATTTTTCTGCTTGGTTGGGGTTTTCTTTCCAGGTAACTTTCCTGATAAGTGGGGAACTTTCTCAGAAGACCTTCCGTTTGCTCGGTCTCAACACTGTGACATTTTTATGTGCCCGTTTTAATGCCTCATTAGTTTCATTACCACTCCATTTCCTCAGCAAGCAACAGTTCCAGCCCCAGTTCTCAGAGTGTCCTACTGAAAATAAATAAAAGATTTAATGCTTTAAGCCCTACTTTCCAAGGCTTGCTCTTACTGTTGGTCTATGGGAGGTGGACGCAATAAGAATTCTGCTAAGTCTTGTTACCAGGCCAACCATATACTGCTTCCCCTTCTCCAAGAACTGGGCCAGGGTTTCTGGAGATCACAGAGAGTTCTAAGCATAGGCCACTGGCCAGCGTCAGTGTGAGCTGTGGCCTCTTGCATGTTCCAGAGGGGAAGGAGTTCTCCATAGTGATTTCCTGCAAGTCCTCAGAGGACAGCATACACAGAACGATGTGTGACTCCCTCCCAGGTTCAAAGGCCCCGATGTCCCGAACTTGGAAGATGTATTCAGCCCCTCTGGGCACTCAAAACTCTACTCAGAGAACAGCAAAAGCCTCAAAAGCAGACACCCACCTTCCTAGAGAAGCTCCCATAGGTCTAAATTGGGAAGAAATTTTGCATATAAAGATAATAAAAACATTAGCACAGACAAGCCTCCCCAGCTCATTGTTAACCCCAATCAGATAGAGCATGTCAGGTCCCTGAAACATAACTACCTTCCATGAAAGCTACAGGTACTTTCTTCAGCATCTCCCTAGCTTCATAGTGAGGCTGAGGGGAATAGGCCTCTTATCACAGCAGAAAAAATGTTCTAATGTGGATAGGAAGAGAGCCCAGAAACAAGGAAAGTACCCCTGTAAGCTGGGGTAGACCTCAGGGAAGGAAAGAAACGTCACTCTGTCAGCCACCCTCACTCCACTGTTCCCTGCAAACCTCTGTAATGAAGAGGAGCAACAGAAAAGGCTAGCTCTTCCCCGCTCAGTGGCTCAGCTCATGTCATCTCTGGTGCCAAAACACCACTGTTCTGGCTTTCACCAGACTGGCTGCTTCTCACGTGTCAGCTTCCAGCTCAAACACCAGCTCCTTAAGGGCCTTTCCTCCCTGCCCTGTTATGTAACACGTCTCTCTACTGCCCATCCCAGCCACCCTGGTCCTACTCTTCACCTATGTTATCACAGCCTCTGCTTGTCTTCTTTATGACCTGCTTCTACACTGGACCACACGTCCCTGAGGGCAGAGACTGTGCCTTGACTCTGTCAGGACCATTCCTGGCACATACTAGATGCACAAGAACGGCTGGTGGCGGAGGGGCGGGGATGAACGTGAGCCGCACAGCCCAGTAGAACTTTCTGGGGTGATGGAAACATTCTGTGTGAGGTTCTGTCCATTGTGGTAACTACTAGCCAAATGTGGCTACTGAGCACTTGAAACATGGCTAGCATGAATGAGAAACTAAGTTTTAAATTTAACTTATTTGTAATTTAGCTTAAGTTTAAATTTAAATAGTCACATGTAGTATTGGTTGACATTTTGGAGCAGTTTTAGGACCCCCAATATTTTGGCCACCTGGTGCAAAGAGTCGACTCATTGGAAAAGACTGATGCTGGGAAAGATTGAGGGCAGGAGAAGGGGACACAGAGGATGAGATGGTTGGATGGGATGATTGACTCAATGGGCATGAGTTTGAGCAAACTCCAGGAGATGGTGAAGGACAGGGAAGCCTGGCATGCTGCAAAGTCCATGGGTCACAAAGAGTTGGACATTACTGAGCGAATGAACAATAGGACAACACCCTCAGTCCACTGAAAGGTTCACAGCTATTTCCAAGAGCTAATCTGACTCAAAGAGAAGGAGCTACTTGGAGCCCAGTTTGGTATTTTTCTGATCTACTTAACCATGCCTATGCAGCCTGGAAATCACCATTATTAACCTTAATAATGCTTTTCCTAGGTATAAAATATGGCCTATGTTATAAAACAGATAATTTGGATGGAATTTCCAATAAAATCAGTTAATACTTCTCTAATTCATTTTATTGATGAATTCTGAATTCATACAAAACTCAAACATCTTTAAGAACAATAAGAAAGTCAATACCTTAAGCTAACCTCCAAGTATCTGTCTAACCAAAGTAACAAAATGAGCCAGAATAGGAGTCTTACTGATTCAATGCACTGTGGCCTTTGGAGGCAAAGACTGTGTCTGCTAGTTCTATGGCATGTTTATCCCCAGGAACACGGCTGCCATGGAGAAAGCCCTCAATAATGTTTTTATGCACAAATAAATCCAATAGAGTCCTTCTATTCAATTACTCAGCTTTATATATTTCTCTCTTGTTTTTATCACTCACTATATTTATTTTCTCAACTGAAAGTAAAAAAGGATGGATGGGGAAAGGCAGATTGTAGAATTAAAGAGACAATTTTTTTTAATATATTCAGATTTCTCAGAGTAGCCCAAGCGATGGGTCAGTATCAAGAGACTAAGAGAGCACAGGCCCAGGCAAGTCCAGATTCTCACCATGTCCACACACTCAAGGTGGCTGGAGTGAGGACACAGAAGGTCTCTTTGGCCACTGTTCATTTCACCCAGCTACTGGGAAGAACCGACACGTGGCTGGCCCCAAAGCCATGTTCTCCAAACAGTACCATGGAGATGCCGAGGACAGAAAAACTAGAACAGGATGTAGTTGGCGGCTAAGAAATCATGTTCTGTATAAACCTGATCTGAGTCACACCGGAGATCTGGAGTTTTCTCTCTCAGAAGACACAGCACCTGCCACCTCCTCCCACTCCTGTAGCAGAGGACCACAGGACTTCCCTCCTCTTTCCTTCAGGCTCTGGTCTTGCCAATGGACCCAGCTGCAGTTTGTTCTGGTTTCAGAGTGGCAGCTCCAGCAAATAATTTCCATGAGAAGTAACAATCACCCGTTTCTCATTTCTTTACTCCTCTTCCTCTCCCCTCTCCCGACACCCCATTCTCTCAGATACAGTAAATCACAGTCAGCATTGTCTCTTTTTGATCTAGTTAGAAAAATAGTCGCATCACCTCAATACTGACAACAGTTGCAGCTGGACTGCCCCAGGCCAGAAATCCTTTGAAATAAACAAACAGAAACTCTGCCTCTCCCCATTTTCCCGCTGGAGCCTGTTGCCTGCCTCTCTACTGGAAATCTAACCCAGAGGCATTTACATCAGGATGTTTGTTTTTATAAGTTATAACAAAAGGCAAAAATAAGCATGGTTCTCTGGCTACGGGGCAGATTTCCCAGTGCCTCATTTGTTAGGGATGACATTTCTGTTAATGCCTTTGTACTAAAACTGCATGCCTGTATTTTAATTTTGCCGTAATGTCACATCATGGCACTTAATAAGAGAGAGTCATCAAGAGCCGTCACCAAAAAGACATCGTGGAACTTTATGTGACTGTGTTGTATATGGACTCTTGGACAGTGTTCAAAATAGTTTCATTAAGAGTATGTTGTCAAAAAAAAAAAAAAAAAAAGGAAGAAAGGAAGGAAAAGAAAAAGGAACATGTAGACCCTTAGAATAGGAACTGCTATACAAGAGGGAATAACTATTTGTTCTTCATTCTGCGATTTATCATCCATTCCATTTGGCACTGCATCATTTTTTTAAATGTGTTTGGTATGAAACCTCTTGTTCTACTGGATCAGATATTATTATGCACCAACCAACTCAGAAACCTGCTATGCCTGAGAAGCATGTTTAGGAAAATAGATGTTAACACTGAGGAACTCTTTCTGCTCAATGACAAATTTCCACAAAGCACAAAGTAAGGTCTGTTCCAATCTGTTCAGTAGTCATGATGGGGTGTTAGAGCATCAGGGACACCTGTTGGGGTTCAGGGCAGTCTGCCCGCAGATGTGCCTTGTGGCACATTTGTTATTTTCAATTAAAGTTACTTAAGAAACAGCCAGCACAAGAGGGACACTCTGACCCTCCTGTCTGCCTGGAAGCAGGAAATAAATTGCTCATGTGAAAGACTGTACTCCCTGCATCCAGAGGCAAAAAAAAGACACCCTAACCTCTAGAGATAGGGGATTCAGAACCCAAGAAGCCTGTATCAACAAACCTTGTTACTTCTTTGATTGACTACCCCAAGCCCAGCCTCTGTTTAGATTCATCACTAACTGAACATCCAGGTGTTTCTTTGTGCTGCCCACTCCTCTTAAATTTATTGTTTCTTTGTCTAAGAAGTATAAAAGTTGCCTGTGTTGGCCCGTTTCTAAGGCCTCATTTCTGTAAGACCTCTGTACGCATGATTAAAATTTGTTTTTCTCCTGTTAATCAGTCTTGTACTCTCCAGCCACAAGAACCCAAGAGGAGTAGGGGGAGAAATCTGCCCCTTGCCAACATACCACATCCAGGAAAATACTAATTTCGCATGTGGCAAGACAGTAATGAAGATCATGTGCAGAAATTCTTTGCCTCTTTTCCTGTTTTTATGGTTATTCATAAACGGAAGGAAAAGATGAAACATCCCAGTTTTCAGATACATTCATGGCACTAATTTACAGAAAACAGTATGCATAAGAAACACACATCTTTATACTTTGATTATGGAGAAGACAATGAGGGCATCATAAGAAAATGCAATAATCAACAGAACTCCCTTTCACGTGTCAAGGGCCTTCTCCAAGATCAGGTCCATCACTTTCTCTCTTAGACTTGGTAGGAATTGTACCACAGGGATTTACAAATCCTTCAGAAGCTTTTTGATTACAAAGGAGAGAATGATTCTTTGCATAGCAGAAGGTGGTATTCCATCTCTCCAATTCTCTGACCTAGGAAAAATTACTGTCAACTAGCTGCCCAGTTGAGGGATATTGATTCTCCTGTTGCCATAGCAACACATTAGTTGTCAGGTGTCTGTGTCTCTTCTGCTCAAAGCCTAATCTGTTCCCCCTGCCTTTTGGATTTTGACACTTTCTAAGCCTTAATTAGTTTATTTGATGGGACCCACACATTTTATTTTTATACTAACTAGCTATTGAAAACATAGTCATCAAGAGAACAGATCACAGAGGTAAAAATTGGTGTGCTGTCAGGCCGACCAGAAATGACAGAGAGCAAGAGTAAAGTAGGAGGCACAAGCTCTACTTGCTGCTCCTCAGATATTGGGAAAATCAAAACAGTTTTTGCCATCTGTCATATAGCACAGTGTGAAAATTACGGAGCTGTTCGTTTCAACGCTTGAGGAACATTCTGCCGCTGTGATTAGATCACAGTAATATTACCTAGTCACTAAAGGTTTGGATCAATGCTTTTTAATATTTTTTTTCTTCTCAGACAATCTCTGTCTTAACTTATTTTTCAGTGGGAATGTCTGCTAAGCGATTCATTTGGAGATAAATATTTCACACAGGCAAAGCACTTGGGATGGGAGTCACAGTACAGTTGAAAAGTTAGTTAAGTTCAGAAAGTCAGTAACAAAGGAAAGCAAGAACAAAGCTTCATGAAGCATAACCCTCCAGAATCAAGAGTTAGCGTAGAGCAGCAGTTCTCAAAATGGGGTCCACAGAACCCTTTGTGGGGCGGGCGGCAGGTGTGGGGTGCAAGGAGCCTCTTAGGGAAACCGACAGGTCAAAACAATGGTTGTGATCAACCTAAGACTTTATTGCTGTTTTCACTCTCCACCTATACACTGATGGTGCAAAAGTAATCGTGCTGAAACTGTGAAGTGGCTTAGCACAGAACACAGCGGTCTCCCTCTGCCCGTTCTTACTTCTCTCCCTCTCGCTCCCTTTCCCTCTCCCCTCTCCCTCACTTAGGGGCACTTACACAAGGAGGAGGAGAAAGAGGAGACCAAGGAGGAGGAGGTTACATTTTAAAATATCCCAGGTAAAGGCGTTTTCAAAAAAATCAGTCTATTAAATTCAGGCCCTTGAGTACATGTCTTTTTATTATTTTGTAAGACAAAGTAGGAAAGTTGCATAAAACCCTGCTATTACCACTGAAATAGGATGGTTGTCCCAAGGAAAAGCACTTGAATGACTATTTGAGCAGATAATGGACCCAACCTTTTTTTTTTTTAGAATACAACTTTTATTTGCAAGAACAGTGGACAAGCAATAGTACTGACACTTCAGTATTTGGCAGACTTTTCTTCTTTTTCTAAATTAAAGAAAATGTAACTGTCATTTCCACCGAACATCTTGCAGTATAGATTGCCAATGATAAAAAGTGAGTTTCTAAACACAAGTTAGATATTTGTATTTGTGAGCTTAAGTGATTCCCAAAACATAAAGATTTTTTTATAAGATAAATGGTGATATTAATGAATTTTTTCATATTGTACATTGCATTGTGCTAACAGTTGGAAGGTCTGAACTAATATTTTTCAAATAGTCAATGAATGATGTCACAAAATCGTTCATAGGTAAAAAAGACCTACTCAAAATACTAGCAAGATCAATAGATTGTAACATAACAAAACATAAAACTAATTCTTCTGTTTTCAGATTTCATACAACTAGCTTGAGAAAAACTATCACTTGTCAAGTTTGGGTATATTATCAAAGAAGAAAACCCACAATGATCTAAAAGAGGACAGCAAAATATCCATCTCTTCTATAGCTACACATCTGTGTGAGACCAGATTACATTTACACCTCAGCCAAAACAAATGTATCACAGTACACTGAATACAGAAACAGATAAGAGACCCCATCTGTCTTCTATAAAGCTATACATTAAAAAAGCTTGCAAAACTGTAAAACAACACCGTTCTTCTCACTAATTTCATTTTGTTTTGGAAAATACAGCTATTGTTCATAAAAATATTTAGCTACTACATCAAGGGTTGATTGCTGTTATTTTTAAAGTAGATAAATATATAAATTAATTTTTTGTACTTTGAATTTATAATGTAGTTAATACGTAAGTGAAGCCCCTTGGAGTCCTCAGCAGTTTGTTGGTGTAAGGGTCCTGAGACCATGTAATCCAAGGACTTTTATCATGTGTGTGAATCGTTCCATCCTGTCTGACTCTTTGCGACCCCATGGACTGTAGCCCGCCAGGCTCCTCTGTCCATGGGATTTTCCAAGCAAGAATACTGGAGTGGGTTTCCATTTCCTTCTCTAGGGGATCTTCCCAACCCAGTAATTGAACCCAGGTCTCCTGCATTGCTGGAGACTTCCCTAGTGTCTCAGACGGTAAAGCGTCTGTCTAAAATGCAGGAGACCTGGGTCAAGAAGAATCCCTGGAGAAGGAAATGGCAACCCACTTCAGTACTCTTGCCTAGAAAATCCCGAGGGCAGAGGAGCCTGGTGTCCATGGGGTCGCAAAAGTCGGACACGACTGAGCAACTTCACTCCTGCATTGCAGGCAGATTCTTTACCCTCTAAGCCACTGGGGAAGCCCTTTATCGTATGAAGGGCCAAAAGGGGAGAACTGTCCAAGATACCCAGAGGACAAATAAGGTCCTAAGACACATAGGAAGGCAGGTTCTTAGATATCCATTTCCCCATCCAAAAGACAAACAGCTGCTTCAGGACCAGGATCTAACCTCTTATATCCCAAGAATAGATAACAAAATCCAGATCAGCAAACCCAAGAAAAGAAAACCCAAGTTTAGCCCCAGGGCATAGTTCTATTTTCTTGGGAAAGACATACTGCTACCCTCCTACCCCTTTTTAAATTTTACAAGATTTTTGTCATCTGGGCATTTCCATATTACTTTAAATAAGCAAGATGCCATTCTAAATTAACATAGACAAGATGCTCTGGGATCACCAGAGAGTCTATAACACCTAATATTATTTACAAAAACAGAAATCAGAAAAAGAGGTGACACGTTTCACATTGTAACACATACCATTCATAATAACTGGAATAAAAGTTTATGCTAACACTCTGCTGTTGCTATGTCCTACATTATTTAAAGAAAACCCACAAATCCTCATACCAGTAATGCATGACTTATGGTAGACTAGGGAATATGACACCATGTTTCCAACAGAGATTGGCATCCTGGACAAATGTAACCATTCCAGACCATACAATTAAGATGCAGATCACACTTACATCAAAGAAATTTTGAGAAACAATGCATCTTGCAACACTTAGTAAAGTTCAATAATTCAGACCTTCAAAAGCATAAAATACTATCATATAAGCAGAACATTTATCACCCTGGGAATGAGTGAAACCAATTAAGTCCAAAAACGAACTTTGCTCCTCATGTATGTTTTACTTACTTACAACTCATTAGCATGGACTATTTTGTTGTCTACATTATCCAATTTTGGGATAACTGGATTCTTGGTTTCTCATCAGTAAATATAAAGAAATGTTACTTACTTACCTGAGTCCAAGACCATCCAAGCAGCTAGACCACTGAATCTGCCATCTCATCTTCCAATCATGCTGCTGCTGCTAAGTCACTTCAGTCGTGTCCGACTCTGTGCGACCCCATAGACGGCAGCCCACCAGGCTCCCCCATCCCTGGGAATCTCCAGGCAAGAACACTGGAGTGGGTTGCCATTTCCTTCTCCAATGCATGGAAGAGAAAAGTAAAAGTGAAGTCGCTCAGTCGTGTCCAACTCTTAGCGACCCCATGGACTGCAGCCCACCAGGCTCCTCCATCCATGGGATTTTCCAGGCAAGAGTACTGGAGTGGGGTGCCATTGCCTTCTCCGCTTCCAATCATAGAAGTGTGAAATAAAATAAAACAATTGTCAACATCCAGCCTGAAACCCTTCTGTACTTCCCCATATACTGTGCTTCTTCACTTCTGAAATAAGTAAAGCTTTAGAAAAGGGAGATCCGAGGGATGAGGCCACATGACATTGTCAAGAGACTGCCCCCGGCAGCTCACCTTTCCAGGGAGCTTTGCTTTTTCGTTTTGGTTTCTTTGTTTATTTGTTGTTGTTCTGGGGGGATTTTGCTGTTTTGTTGTTGTTGTTGCACAGGTTTCATTTTCTCTTTCGCAGGCTACAAAAACCAGTAATGCTGACTTTAGAATAGCAGCGCCAGGGTTGTTTGCTTGCTTGCTTGCTTATCTTTAGAATGCAAATCCATTTTATCATATAGAATTCAGGCGTTTATATTTCTAAGTCTACTGAGGCTGACCACAACAGTGGCAACAAAAACTCTCTAAAGAATCTTATTTTAACTCCTTCAAAGAATTATTAAATGTTTCATTTCTATATCCTCCATGCCCAACAGTAGCAAAGTGAACTGACCAAATGTTGTAAGAATAAACGTAATAGACAATAGTAGTAGTAGTTGTAGTTAAGTCGCTAAGTCGTGTTCGACTCTTGCAACCCCATGGACTGTAGCCCGCCAGGCTCCTCTGTCCATGGGATCCTCCAGGCAAGAATATTGGAGTGGGTTGCCATTTCCTTCTCCAGGGGATCTTCCGGACCTAGGAATCGAACCCGGGTCTCCTACATTGCAGGCAGATTGTTTACCGACTGAGCCATAAACAATACCATATCTTAAAAGGAGTATATAAAAACGCTAATTCCTAACTTGAGGATCTCCATGGGATGGAGCAGTGCAATCCTAAATCCCTTGGAAAATGTAGTCAGCCCAGTTGACAACTCCAGTCAGCCCACCCTTTTCAAATTCAACAGAAGCAGTATTGTGTTTCCTAAGTGCAGAACATAATGTCCTGAAACCGGAGAACTGAGGAGCTGGCAGCATCACCCCATGAGTCTCCTCTGGCGACTTATTAAGGAATTACATACAACCTGCAGGGTAATGGTAAGGAGCTGGTGCTGAATTTTGTCCGGTGTTAGCCAAGCCTTGGCTCTGTAACCAGGCTTTCATTTGTGGCAACAACAGTCTGTTCCATTATTTTGGCCTCTCGTTAGTCAGCACAAGTAGCACGCATTTTAGATGTATCAGAATCTGGTTTTGCATACTGGTTTCCCACAAGACAAAAATTCTTCTAACTGCCTCTAGGTGTCTGTAATGAGAGAAGTTCTTTAAATGAGACGGAGACATCCCCCTCATCTTCACGGCCAACAAAAGAAATAAGACACACAAGGTCGCTGACAATGCTGTGATTCATGCTGCGGATATACATTTTATGACTCGCTCTGATATCCCTGTTTGGGGTTAGAAATAGTAAATATAACAAATAAGACAAACAAGTTCTTAAAGAGTCAACCCAGCTTAGACTACCCTAAATAATCTCCTTATTACTATCAATTGAGCAGTCAACAATTTTGTTCTGTTTCATATTTGCACCCCGTGACCACAACATACTGTCAATTGTTATTCTCTTCACTAAAGGATTAAACTTTTCCTAATCTTTGGTAGTAAGCAGCCAAGAAGAATTTTAAAACCACTGTTTTTCTTATTCAGCCACCAGACAATGGGCTCAATACAGACTTCAGCAAAAACAAAAATTAAAAACAAATTATGCTTTATTTCTTAATATTCCCCCTTAATTTCATTCCTCTTTGGTGCCTTCAATCTTATAAAATTATTATTCATGGAAAACAAAATCCCTCCTGGACTCTAAGCTTTTCTACTTTCTCACTTTCAGGATTTAAAATATGCAAGGAACTGTATTATCAGGAAGGAGAATACAATTACATCTGTCAACTTATGGAAGGGACAGTTGTTATGTGCTCACCACAGGGAGATTTCATTACACCCAGAATTTGCATTGAATATCTTTTTAATAAAAGGAAGAGCATCTCTGTTTCTGGAAGAGACACCAGCCTCAAGGAGAAGATAGACCGTTGTCTTAGCGCACCCTGGTTACAGTAGCTGATGACAAGATTAACAGTTAATATATTCTTCATGTGGGAGCAGCTTCTCCTTGCACCTCCAATCTTTTTGTATTACTGTGGTAAAATACACACAATGTAAAATTAACCATTTTAAAATGAATGAGTCACTGGCAATTCAGTTCATTCACCATGTTGTACAACCATCGCCACCATCTAGCTCCAAAAGTTTCTCATCACCCCAAAAGAAAACCCTGTGCCCACGGTACTTAGAGTATCTGAAGTCAGGGATGGAATGCTTAGTTTGGGATCAGAATTCTTTAATTCCTTCCTTTTCATCTCTAGTAGGTGGTCATAGTTGAAGGCATGAGCTCTGAAATCTAATGGCCTGTATGTAAATTCTGCTGCTGGCACCATCTTAAATACACATTTTACTCTGAGCTTCACTGTCCTCATCTATGAAATGGAAGCAGTCATAAGACTCTTACAGGCTTCTGAGGAATAATAATGTACAACCCAATTGGTTCAGGGTCTAGCAAGCATTAATAGCTCAATACATGCTTCATATATTTATTAATTTAGTTTTTCATCATATCATCTGTGGACTGCATACCTTCTAAATGCTGTATAAATATGAGCTCCTTTAAAATCCTTAACAATCCCAAGAGATAGTCACTGCAACTAACTTCATTTTATAGAATGAGCCAACTCAAGCACAGAGAGGTTAAGTAGCTTGTCCAAGGTCACACAGCCCTTAAGAAGCCAGAATTCAGACCTCCTCTGGCCATGCCTTTAGCTACCATGCCATGCTGCATTTCTATATTATTGCTTCCAGTTACCACATTCATTCTGAAAGGCATGTGGTAAGTCATTCCTTAAACACTTTTTTCTACTTCCTAGAGCAACTTGACGGAGAAGGCAATGGCACCCCACTCCAGTACCCTTGCCTGGCAAATCCCATGGGTGGAGGAGCCTGGTAGGCTACAGTCCATGGGGTCGCTAAGAGTCGGACACGACTAAGCGACTTCACTTTCACTTTTCACTCTCATGCACTGGAGAAGGAAATGGCAACCCACTCCAGTGTTCTTGCCTGGAGAATCCCAGGGATAGGGGAGCCTGGTGGGCTGCCGTCTATGGGGTCGCACAGAGTCGGACACGACTGAAGCGACTTAGCAGCAGCAGCAGCAGCAGAGCAACTGATGCTCTCAAAACTAGAGAACATCCATGTTCCTGCCTTCTTCATACAGCATGTTAAAGTGTTTTCATGTATTCCTGCCATTACTCTTTCCATTAAAGGAGTGATTTTACACAGTAGTCTTTAGATTAGACATGGCATTTGTTTGCTCATTTGCCCCATCACATTACAGCATAATTCCACAGTAAAAATTCTATTCCCCCAAATGTATTTGATCTTTACATTTTAATTATTAGCCATCTTTTTATATTTTCCATCTGTTTATGTAGGCACACAATACCCCTACCTCCTGAATGGCAAGCTCTGTTTGTCTGGTTAGCTCATGTTACACTGAGAACATACATTGCATTCTGGATATGACAGACAGGTGAGAACTCAGAAGGAAGGATGGAGCTTTGTCAGGTACACCACAGTCATGGTCTTGAGCTCATCCTGAGACCGGGGGCACAGTGCAGGAAACGGCCACAGGGTGGAGGAGAGAGATTATGGGAAATTTTACAGAGGAAGAGTGAGGAGCACCAGTATCTATTAAGCACGTGTGCATGTGACCATGTGGTGAGAAGCCAGTCTAACAAACACCTCTTCCAGGTACTATAAATTGTCAAATTGTTAGCAGAGTTCTGCACATTTACACAAAGCAGGCCCACTGGAAATCCAGGGCAAGATGCTTCATCATATTAAGAAAAAAAAAAAAGTACAGGTCTGATGAAATAAATTTCCCTTGAGGCATAACTGTTTTTCTTCATACCTTCAAAAGGCTTCATATTACTTGGAGGTGTGTCAAATTCAATTTCTTTCCTTCTTTTTTTCTCTGTATCTTTAATTACAAAAGTAATATATGCTCCTTGTAAAAAGTTGCAACAATACAGAAGTATGTGGAGTAAAATAAAGTTTCCCTCTTGCCATCACCGCCTTCCAGTTCTAGTCCCCAGAGGCAACCACTGCCAGCACTTTATAATAAAGCCTTCAGAGTCCTGTCCTAATTTTTATGCACACATGTAAGTATGTTTGCACATATGCAATTGTATATGGATGCACAAATACACAATACATACTCAAATACTAGATATATGTACTCGAATACACAAAAATCTAACTTGTTTTATTAACCATAGGAAAAAAAAGAATAAAAAAGGTAAGACAGACTGCAGCAGAAGTTGAAGACATATTGAGTCTCCTATTAAGAGTTGCTGACACACAGAAAATACCTGTGAACTGAAAAGAATTACAGAGAAAAGATTAAAATGAATAGATCTTTTAGCTGAGAACACAAGGCATTCAATAAATGATGTTTTGTATGTCTAACTTCATACTGTGGCCATTTTAGTTTGATTGGTTAAATAACCACTTCTTCTTACCAGAATTAGGTCAATAGAACCATCAGCTTTGAAGATTTATGTTAGTCAGGTCTAGGAATAGCAAATTTTTATTTTATGTACTCACTGGTACTCATCCTTGCTTATTTGATCTGACATTCTCCCCGACAGCTTTACTAATGCATTGCCTCCTTTGCTCAAAATATCCTTCTCCCATCCCTACATCTTTCCTCCTCCTACCTAAAGTTATTGAGGCTTCATACAATAAGATCACTTCCTACCAACTCTGGAAAGACCATTTCATCACTGTGACCCAAGGAGATCTCTCTGCCTTCTGAACCTTACCTGGTTGGGTTCGCTACTTTGTGATCAAATAAGCATCATATGTGTTAGTTTGACTTTGTCCGTAACTAGATTTTAATTCTAAGTAAGGGTATCTCAGGCACTCGCAGGTTACCTGGCATGATATTCCTGGTATGTGTTAAGAGAATATTTTATGAGAAATTTATTTCAATTACTATGGAATGTGGCCAGATATTGATCAATATCTGATATTGATATGGTCCAAACGTCAAGTAGGAAACCAAAGGCAATTTCCTCAAAGCTTGTAAGTCCTGAATACTAAGATAAAGAAAGCAGCATGCTATCCAGGGTTTCTTAGCTCCAGGCCTCTCAATGTGTTCCAGAGGGTCATTAAGTCCTCTGAAATTACGAGCAATGTTGGGTGTGTATATTCATGTGCGCTGGGGGTGTGGTACTGGAGGAAGCTGATGGTTTCCATCAGATGTGCCACAGAGCCTGTGCCTTCAGAAGGTTAAGAAACATTATTCAGGTCACACAGCAGACAGAAAGAGAAGCTTTGGTGGTGGTGGCATTTGAGTAGCACGGTGAAGCTTGGATAACACAAAAGGCACTGCCTCCTTCCAGGTGTAGGAGTTTCTAAGAATATTTATATCCACCCCTCCATTTCAACCAGCTGTTCAAATGCTTGACATTAATAAACTGTCTTTTGATATTTTTCAATGAGTTGAAAAATGTCCATTCGTGACCATGAACTCCCTTTGGCAGGAGGTGATAGCAGGTAGGGTTGTAATGAGAAGAGTGCCTCAGGCCAGAGAGGGTTTACATAAAAATAAGACCTGCACCTTAATATGATCATAAACCTCTCTACACCATTCCACATTCAGTTAAACACACACACAATACAAAGTCCTCTTTGCGCTTATGCACAACTGGTATGAATGATCTCTATAATAAAACATGGCTCTGAGAACCCATGAATAACCCTTCAACGCCTCAGAGGATATTAGTAAGAACAATTCTAGAGCGCAATACCCAAGCCAAAGAGAAGTCTGGTGAATGGAGCTCATTATTTCTGAAACCTGTCATGCCCCACAATAGGAAAAAAAATCGTCATTTTCTCTGACTTAAATTAGAACTGGTTTCCCACTGAGGAGTTTGTTGAATCTTTGGCAGAATAACAGATGATGCCTTAGACAATTACACATCCATCTTAGGATGAGAATGAACTCAGAAGGATTTCGACACATCTCAATTTCAAATTATGGAAGCAATTACCCCCTTCTGAGGCTGGAAGCAAAGTCTGCACTTCTTAGGAATCAGGACATCTGGGTTTTAGTCCTGAGCCCACCACTATTAGGTGTGGGACCTTGGACAAATGAGTTAATCAGATTTTCTTCATTTGTAAAATGAGGAGGTTGGATTCTCTCAGCTCCCTTCCAGCTCTCACATTCTAAAGCTAATGTATCATTCTGAAGGCAGTGAATGGATTAAGAGATCTTTGGGTGGAAGAAAAAAAAAAAAAGAGGAAAAAGATTTCTCTTGCCTTAAGATATGAATTCTTAAAAACTCATGCTAGATTATGGGTCTGTAAAATGAATCTCATTATTCCATTAGATATATAAAAGGCTGTCTTTGATAGTTTACTACTTAAGATTCGAGTTTCAGGTTTTCTAATCCCAGCCTCCCTCTGGAGATAAACGCTATTTAAACAAACACCTAAGCACAATGGAGTCAACACCTAAAAGATAGTTTTTGCTCATTTGGTTTATCTGAACCCACCCGTCAGCACAAAACAAGATCAGCACAAACCCAAGGTCAGCACAAAACAATAATACTTTCTGGTAGAGGGCCTATGGGTTCAGATAAACCAAACTCTTACATGGAGTTTTGTGAAGTCTGGTTTATCCAGGATCAAGGTTCTTTTTAAAGAATTTCTCTTTCCATTGAACAACTCTTACTTCTCACTCATAGTAAAATAAAGTAAGAGGTGTGCTGATTTTGGCTCAAGATTTGAAAAAACAAACAAACAAAAACAACTAATGGGTGATATTCCATCCCTATAAATCTCACAGACCTACAAGGACCCTTTTCTTTATTTCAGCTAAAATGGTTAAAATGGTAAGTTTTGTGTTAGGTATATTTTACCACCTTTAAAAAGAAAATTGAATTGAAAGAAGGGGAAAGAGTGTGAACCCACACACCAGTCAGAAAGTATTTTGTGCAGAGGCTACGGTAAGAGAAGATGGTACCTTGGATTAGGGTGAGGCTGCTGCTGCTGCTGCTAAGTCGCTTCAGTCGTGTCCGACTCTGTGCAACCCCACAGACAGCAGCCCACCAGGCTCCCCGTCCCTGGGATTCTCCAGGCAAGAACACTGGAGTGGGTTGCCATTTCTTTCTCCAATGCATGAAAGTAAAAAGTGAAAGTGAAGTTGCTCAGTCGTGTCCCACTCTTCACGACCCCATGGACTGCAGCCTACCAGGCTCCTCTGTCCATGGGATTTTCCAGGCAAGAGTACTGGAATGGGGTGCCATTGCCTTCTCCAAGGGTGAGGCTAGTCGAAGTCAATCATCATAGTGCTATTCAGTCTTTCAATCCTTGAACATGGGGTGTCTCTGCATTTATTTTTATCTTTTAAATTTCCTTCAGCAATATTTTGTAGTTTTCTGCCCAATTCAATCTTGATAGAATAACAAGAGGAAGCCATTTCAGTAGCTTCACTGCCTATTTTAATAGAACTCTACCTAAAACACTGCAGTGACTTAGCATACAGGACTGCGTGGGTGTAATAAATACACCAAGATCCATGTGGTCCTGTACAACCCAGACCCTTCACCTACTTCTCCAACAGCATCCCACATGACAACTGTCCCTCACACCCCACTGTCCTGCCGGCATGCTTCACTTTCAGGTTCCAGAAACTGCCAAAGCTTTACCTCAGGGTTTTTAGATATGTGATTTCCTCTGCTGGAACACTTCTCCCTTCATGGCTTTCTCTCTTCTTTCGGGTTTAATGTAAATATAACCTCCTCAAAGAGGCCACCCTAATGGTCCTTGGCATTTAGGTCCGCCCATCCTATCACCATCGCTGCTCCCCTTTGCAACCCTCGTGGCACTTAGGCCGCTGCATAGCTATGTCTTTGATGGCTCTCTTTTCTCTGGTGATTCTCC